>NC_140751.1:77427500-78677500 GCF_051527215.1 Medicago sativa | reverse complement strand
AATGGTTTTAGCACAATTTTTTTTTTATTTGGACAAAAAAGGAAAGTAGTTAATTTTATAGGGATGAAAAACATATTCAACTCTACTCTTAAATCCAATGTTTACAGCATAATATAGATTCATCAACAAAAAAAAAATAATATAGATTAATTGAAAAATAAACATTCATAAGTACACTATAAAAAACGAATAAACACAATGTAACCAACAAATAGTTAATAATTGGTTTAATTGCATGTTTGATCCCTTATGTTTATTTTAGTTTTTAAGTTGGTCTCTTATGTTTTAAAAGTTTCAATTTGGTCCCTTACGTTTTAAAAGTTTCAAGTTGGTCCAAAACGTTACTCACGTTGAGATAAGTTAGTCCATTCCGCGACATGATATTGAGTTTAAAAAAACAAAAAATATTAAAAAAATGTTTTAAAATTGATTTTCTATATAAGTTAAGTTCCATCAGCGCTATTGTCAACCTGAATCTTTAAATGTTAAGTGATGGAAGGGACTAACTTACTCCAAAGTGAGACCAACCTGAAACTTTTAAAACGTAAGAGACCAAATAGAAACTTTTAAAACATAAGGGACCAACATGAAAACTAAGATAAACATAAGGGATCAAACATGCAATTAAGCCTTAATAATTAATGTATAACTAAGTAGAAAAATAAATTAATAGTAGAAGTTTGCACAACTATTATTTAGTTCAAGGGAAATGCTAACCAATGCCCTCGGGGCACTGGTTAAGAATATGAAAAAGTAAATTATATAGCAGTTAATGCATTGAAATTGTGTATTTAATTGATAATAATGTCAAAAGCAGCATCCTTTTGTGGTAATAATTCCCTTTTATGATAAGCTTAACCGCTGCACCCAGGGCACTGGTTAGCAGGACCCTTAGTTAAATTACATGGTGGTCATCCAAATAGTTGACACTACCAGGATAATATTAAAGTTTACAGTAATATGTTTTCATTCACCTTGATATAGTGGTGGACAGTTTTCTTCAAAAAAAAAGAAAAAAAAAAGATAGAGGTGGACCGTCACCACTCATTCTTATTGGTGAAAACTATAATTGCAATGGTAGTCTGATGTTAGGTTCTGATTATGCACCAACAATTGAGTTTAAGAGTCAAATGAACATTTTAAATACAATATTTCTTTATACAGTGCGAATGTTGACGGTCAAGATCTTAATGTGTCTGCCTCTTCAAAAAAAAAAGATCTTAATGTGTCTTTGGTTGAGAGCTTAAAAAATACATTGATGAGCATAATGTACTCGCAAAAATGATTTTCTATGTTATAGATCACGGAACAAGAAGACCCGACCAATTTGTATTTTAGATTATTATCAATCTTTCAAAGGGTGCTAGAATGCATAATTTACTTATGTTATGTGTAATGATGTTGCAAACTAATAATCAACGATGGTAATGCAGTTGAAAAAGGTCGAGACATTAATATTGAAAGTGTGTGTGTAGAGTTCAAACAAATATATGAGACATATATTTTATTTGTGCCACTTCAATATCCATTGTTGTTTCCTTTATGGTTAAGATGAATATTATGTAGATATAAAAATTAGATTGGAGGACCACAAGAATGTTGAACATAAAGGAAAAGGGTTTCAATGAGGGGGTTTATTTCGTATTGGATTGAAGAGAGACATGTTGAGTATGGTAACATCACATTCAACCAAGAGCAACCACATAAATGAGGATAACACTAGACATGACAACAAAACTCATACTCGCGGTTACCCGTCCAAATCAACCCCGATTTGACGAGTTTTCCCCTTTTTGACTGGGTTTGGCTATGAGTTTGTGTTTTTCCCAACTTCAAAACATGGGTATAACATAGATATAGGTACTCACCCGGAACCCATACCCAAACCCATCCCATTGTAGAAAATTACTTTATCATCCATTGATATTTGACATTTTATAAAATTTGCAATTGATATTTAAAGAAGCAACCAACTAATTCACTAAATGAAATGTTAAAATAAGCATATTATTGGATAATGCATTACAACATTTTCCTCGAGGTTAAAAAAACTTATTTTTTATTGAAAAATAATAATTGATTATGGGGACAGAGATGAGGAGGGGATACCAAACCCGTTGGGGACGGGGATGTGATTCAATTCCTCATCCCTATTGGGTATGGGTAAGGTAATGAGTAAGTATATGAGAGCCAGGGATAGGGATGGGGAAGGTAAAACCCGTCCCCACCCCGCCCCAATGCCAAGCCTAGATAACTCTATATCTTCACCCAAAGGCTTAAGACATTAAGTATATGAGCCACCTCACTTATATGTTTCTCAACATTTACTCTTGCATTTAATGTCGAATTTTAACTCACACTGGACACATTAACATATATACATTAAGTATGAGACTCTTTGTGTCAATGGTCCACCGCCAAGAACCACTTCTGCTCCCCTCAAATGTTGAACCGAGATATGATACCACTTTAAGTCCTTCTTAGGTAGTCAACATTAATGTGAATCGATACATTGCAAAAAGAGCAACCACATGTGAGAATGATACCGCGTCTTCTTTCAAAATATTTAGGCTTAATTATATGCGTTCATTTACTTATTTGTTGTACAACCTCTGCTCATTTATCCAATGTTGAACTTTAACTAACAATTGATACATCACAATATTCTCTCCCCCAAGTATGTGAAATTTTAGCCCGTGCTTGGCACGGGTGTCCATACTAGTATAGAAACATTCGTATAAGGGAAAATGCTTTGTTATTGCCATAGTATTAATTACAAATAGTGCTCTCAATCTCATTGCCTGAGATAATTTTCATTTTACATGGCATTAAAGCTTTGCTTTACTTTGCACCCCCACTAAATCTAAAAAAATCATCATTATGTTCTGTTTTGAGAAAAGAAAATCAAGAATGTAAGAAGAGATTAAAAGCCCGTTTGTGGATTGGGAGAAATGTGACTGACAGAAGGCTCTATATGTGTAGAGGTAGATTTAATCGGTTAGTCATTAGACATGATTTATGACGAGTCTGTTTGGTAAGACATACTTTTGAGCTTATAGCTTATATCTTATGTCATATAAAATCCATGATCGCATATACGTAGTTAGAGAGGCAAACTGTAGAATTACCAAAATTAGTCAAAGGAGGCTTGAGATGAAACATGTTTGACAACCATCAAACAATGAACCAAAAAACAAAGCTGATAGATCAAATGGAACATACGTGACACAGAGGATTGAGTCATTGCCCACGATGATCCAAGAAGAATTTGGTAAGTTTGATAACTTGGCTAGAGGGTCGTTGCTTTTATATATCTAACATCTAAATTTTTCATTCATCTTATAGTTTAGTGATTACACATAGTTGTATAAAATTCATATATTTGTATAAAATTACACATTCATTTTGTATATAAGTTATAAGAGACCAGTAGACATAACATTGGACAAGCAATATGCTACAAATAACATGGAGTTTGTTGCCACTCAGTATTTCAAATTTCAAATTAAGAACAAATACAACTTAGTAATTTTTTGTTGTTGCTATTTTTGGGATCAAAATGAGTCAAAGTTTTGAAAACGAAAACTTGTTTTGCCTTCAATATTTTTCACTACACATATCATGGCACTGAAGGCTTCGCTTCATAAGAAAGAAGGCTAAGTTTCGTGCTCTATTTGTGGATTGAGATTTGAGACAGAAGGCTCTTTGTGGTATTTTATTTTTAAAGCCCACATCGACAAGTCCACAAGTAAAGGTAAGCTTATTGATGTTATAAAATCAAAATACTATTTCATATGCAACACATGGACGTGTCATGATAGAAGTCATGCGTCTTTGCCCATTTTTATCACTTCCGCTGTTTTTATGTTGTAAAGGCAAACACTTATAACTAGGGGTAAGTGTTTTTATGTTGTAAAGGCAACACTTATAACTAGGAAGTGGGGAAAATGGAAGAGACACACAACTTCTGATCAATGATCTCTCTAATATCAGTTCAACTTTTTTTTTTTATAATTAAATTATTTAAATTTCTCAATTATCCATTTCTCATGGTCAAACTAAATATGCCTTTATCTTAGATCATGAAATTAGGTAATCATAACCATATTTTTATTTGTTGATTTTGTTTGGACGATATGATGATTAAGGGTGTATAATGGATGGGTTAGACCTTGATTAGAGTTTGGATCCAAACAATATTAAAACTTAGATCGGGCTAATTATTTAGATTTGAACCTTATGCTAAACTCAATTGAACTCAATGTGATATGAGTTCCATAAGGAAAAGGACAATACAAGGACAAATGCTAATTATTTAGATTCAATCACTACGCCAAACTCAATTGAACCCAATGTGATGAGTTTAATAAGGGCGAGACAATACAAGGACAAATGCTGATTATTTCAATTCAATATATCCCTACGCTAAACTCAATTGAACCCAATGCGATATGAGCTCGATAAGAACGGGACAATACAAGGATAAATCATATTAGTCTCAAGACAAGTCACCCTAAATAAAGGTTACTATAATCATATTCATCGATACAAGGGTACGTATGAGACCCTTGGGGATGACCAATTGGTTAGAGAGACAACATATAATATGCAATATGCAGAGGGAGCACTCACACCTATTCATTGTCTAACCTTCTTTCATATTTAAGAAGTTGAAAATCACCAAATAGAATTTTATTGTGTAATCTTCTTTCCTTTCAACTGAAAATTGTGTAGCCTTCTTCTTTTATATTCTATTATCTTTCCTCATTAAGTGAAAATTTCTAACTTGGGACAATTTTATACGTCTACACCTACTCACTACTTTGTTAATCTTTCAAAACTTTGCTCATCTTGCTTCCACCGTTTGGATGCGTGTACATAACAGATTCAGATACAAAAGAACTTAATTTAGACCCACAAAAGTTAAAGAAACTGTATGAATCAAGCTCCAAAAATATCTCTTTCAGTCACCTTCTAATTTTCACCTGAAATTACCCATAAAGTTTTAATGATATTATCTATATCTATATAATAACACAATTATATCATAATCTAATATTTACACTTCTCTCTTTCTTGGGTCTGTTTGGTAACACCCAAAATAGAGCTTATAGCTTATAGCGGATAGTTTATAAGCTCATATGATAAAAAAAGATCTGTTTGGTAACACTTTTTTACAACGAGCTTATAGCTTATTTCAGGAGCTTATAAGCTATTTTTCAGAAGCTACTTCAAGTAGCGTTTGAGCTTATAGCTTATAGCGTCTCACTTTTAATTCCAGTTTTACCCTTATTATTTTAATTAAAATCCACTTTTACCCTTAATAATAATAATATTACTTATATAATCTTTATACTAACAATTTAGAGTTCTTAGAAATAGCCTATTTCAAAATTCTCTCCTCTAAAGATGTCCACCTCAACAAAATCCTACTTGGCATTAGTTCCAAAAATTTCTCCTTATTTTTAATACAAGCTTAATAATTATAATTATTATTAAAAACCGTTTTTATTTAACATTAAATTGTACATAAAATACATAGTTGGTTACAAACAAATAATTATTAATATAATTATTGTTTCGATTAAAATTTATATGTTACAATAAAAAATTAGTACGTTACAATCAAATAATTTTTTTTTTGGTACAACAATCAAATAAGTATTAATATAATTATTGTTTCGATTAAAATTTATATGTTACATTAAAAAATTGGTACGTTACAATCAAATAATTATTAATATAATTACTGTTTCGATTAAAATTTATATGTTACATTAAAAATTTGTACGTTACAATCAAATAATTATTAATATAATTAATATTCGATTAACATTTATACAGTACATTAAAAATTTGGTAGGTTACAAAATTATAATAAATAACTTGACTAAATTATATTTTGAATTTTGGTCCGTTACACTATTACAGTAACCTACTAATTAAAAATTTAATTGTAGTAATTAGTTTTTAAGGTTATATAATTAATTTTTATTCTTTACAAAATTATATTACTTAATATTAATAAGATATTATTAAATTTCAAATGTTATGAAGTTAATTTTTTGTAGGTTACACGAAATATAATCTAATCGTTTAATGCACATTTTATAATATTAAAGACGTTGGTAATTTTAATTTTAAAACGGTCAAATTAATAGTTAATAGATATTAACCGTTAAGGTACTATTATTCTATATAAATAGTAGTGATTTTGGGTACGAGTACACAAGAATCACAAAATATAGTTCTTCTTTTTATGTTCTCTAATTCTCTGATATCTATATTCTAAGTTATTTCTGTAATTTTTTCTATTGCAAAGAAAAATGTCTATGAAACACGACTTCATCTCTGATGTTTTGCCAAGAAAACAATCGTGGACATTGGTTGTGAGGGTTGTTCGTGCTTGGTTTGTTCAAGACTACAAAAATAAAAAACTATCATTTCCCATGGAGTTGGTTCTAATGGATCGAAAGATACTTTTTTCATATCGTTTTTGTTTTTTTTTTTTTTTTTTTTGTTTAAAGTTAGTGTTTTAATCTTTGTTATCTAGGGTGATCAAATTGGTACGTCTATAAGAAGAACATTGATCTACAAGTTCAAGGAGCATCTCCAAGAGGGAATGATGTTCACGATTTCCTTATTTGATGTTTCTTGCAACAGTGGTTCGTATCGACCATCACGCAGCGAATACAGATTGAATTTCACAATCAACACAAAAGTCAAACTATCTAAAATTGTTTTGGTCCCAACAAATGTGTATTCGTTTACACCTGCACCTGATATTTTCAATGAATCTTACGATAACAACTACTTGGTTGGTAAGTGACAATAATATTTAATATATTTAATATATTATATACTGATGTAATTGGTGACTTGACTAAGATGATTTTTGTTTGTACGAAGACTCCAAATCAATTATCTTAAAAACACTTTGAGCACAAGATGTGCCTAAAAAAGGAAAATACAAAGTTTAAGATGCAAAGATACAAAAGAACCAAATCATGAGGTAGAATAACCAAGACAAGTATAAGCATTATTCCACCAACAATTCAACTCAAAGTACGAACCTGGTTTCTTAGCATTATGTCTTTCCAAATAATCTAAACACGAGTCAACCAAATCAACTAAAAACTGAAACGAACTTTTTTTTTTTTTTGAACAACTGAGAACCACCGAAATGAAGAGTACACGAGAATTAATGGGAAAAACACAATAATTATCCAACCACTTTAGAATATTATGTAATATGCTACCAAAGAATTCACACTCAAAAGGTCTTTTAATATATTACACAAAGAGCCACTCTACAACCACATATCATGGCAAAATATTGCATTTTCTCTATCTCTCGAGTATCATCAAGTTGTCATCAAACCAATTTCTAATCCCCGTCTCCACACCTATTTTAACACCATAGAAATATTTTCACCACACATACACCTAACTGTGCCCTCTGGTCACATGAACTCCCTCCAACCTTTTCTAAGAAGTTAAAACTTTAAACTGCAAACTCATTGATCCATGTTAGCCTCCAAAATCATTTACTTAACAAAGATAAGTTAAAATTCTACCCTCTACGAACCCATATGTCATAACTAAATTAACCAAGACACACCTTATTCCAGTTAACCCAATGGACCCTCCTAGCTTCCTCACTCCCTACCCAATAAAAATAATAAGGATTCAATAAAAGAAATTATACTTATGTGACTCATGAAAAATAAAAGAAATTAAACCAATTCTGGTGGTTATTGAAAGAGAATATAAAAGATACATTACAAGAACTAAGATGAATGTCATTGAATTGAATTCGAATGGGTGAACTTTATTTGTATTTTTTTATTTATTTATAATATACAATACTTTCTGATATTTAATTATTTGTCAATAATTTTGAAGAGATATCGGTTAAAATGTACTCTTTTTCTATCTTCCAGTGAAACAAAAAGGGGACTCTAAAAATTTAGTTGGCAAAAGTTAAGTTGTTACAAGGTAAGTATTTATAACTATCAATTTGATCGTTTAATATCATTGAAAAGTATGTATCTATTCATTTACTTGAATCATTTTATTTGTTTCTTCAATGATTGAAAAACAAACGTTACAAAATTCTTTTCAATCAACTAAGATCAAATTCAACAGTTATTCTATGGAGACCAAAAGTGCTAAAGAAAATATATGCTTATTTTGTTGGAGGGGAATTTTTTTTTCACAATCCTTTTAGTAAATACATTTTCTAATAAATGGTAATATTTCTGACCTTTTCTTTTTACCTTTACTTTTAATTACAACTTTGTGAGTGAAAATACAAATTCTCCTGCAGACTATCTATTTTAGTTGCCTCATTTATCCCACATTAGTATACTAAAAGAATTTTTGAACCTTACGTCTAGGATCACCATTAAGGAGTTGAAGAACTGACATGTTTTGATTAGGAACATAGATCTAATTGAGGGGGTTGACATAGATCTCCTCCATTTTTCTTCCGCACGTTTGGTGGAGGTTTTAGTTTGTGGATTTTGTGGTTTTTTTATTCTCATGAAACAAGTTCCAAAAGATAGCACTTTTCAGAAATTTATATTTTCTTTATCAAATCAAGAAAACTAATTGCATATAAGTTTTTCCGTACCAACGAAGTCCTTTAAGTTATTTTACCGTAAAAATTTTGGGGATTTCAGATCTTAAAAATGCAAGTTATTCGGGACATAAAGTTACAATTAAATAACTTAAAAGACCTAAGTGTTACAAACAATACTTAAAGGAATAATGTGTTACAATTAAGTAACTTAAAGGACGTAAGATATATGAAAATAACTTAAAGGAGTAATTTAGCCTTTTTTTATTATAATCGGAGAGAGTATTGTGATCAAGTAAAAAAAAAGTTATAATTTTATTAAGAGTGGTAGACTAAATCAGAGGTAATCATACCTGTTTTAAGCACAATTGTACTTTTACCCACTATTTAATCATTCTCCCAAAAATAGTTAAATCGTTGTAAAATTTAACTTTTTTGTTCTCAACAAATGGTGATTTATCGTTTAAATTTTAAATATGAGCATAAAGTACGACATAATGTCAAAATTTTGGAATGAAATCAAACTAAATAAATAAAATAGTATTTTAAAAACCTATTAATGTGCAAAATTTGTTAAAGAATTTTAAATAAAATGTATCTCGTGCTTGGCACGGGTCGTTACACTAGTTAAAAACAAAATGAGGCTATTATCTTAACGTACAACATCGAGTGGGCACTTCAAATTAATATACTATTTTTTTTATAGCAATTTCTTTTTCTAAAAAAAAAATGTTATTGTTGTATATATATACAACTTGTCCCTTCAATATATATGCATCTTTGTTTTTTTCCTTTAGCACTTTTAATTTTTTTTTTAATCTTATGGGTATATTATTTTGTATTTACATTTAAAATATAATTTTACACTTTAATTTTTTTATATAGTATAAAAACCGAAATGATAAATAATTCAAAATAAAAGTTTTGCAAAAAAAAGAAACTAATTTAATAATATATAAATACTTATATTACCAATTTTTTTTTAAAAACAAGAATTTTTCAAATATCTGAAATACTATTTGTTAATATAGATTTTATTACGAATCAGGAATGTCCTTTTATGTCATTTTATATTTATCAGCTAGTTGAACCGCTAATTTCACCAAACACTTTAATTAGCTTATCAGCTATAAGTCATCATCTATCAGCTATCCGCTATAAGCTATCAGTCATCAGCTATCAGCTAGCTTATAAGCTATTCGCTGTTTTTACCAAAGAGAGCCTTTCTCTTTTCCACCACATCATCTTTTATTGCTTCTCACATGTTTTGAAAATAGATAATATGATGTTTTTTTCTTTTATTTTTTTTGGCTTAATAGCAGTTTTGGCCCCTTATGTTTCAAGAAGTTGTGATTTTGGCCCCTAACGAAATAAAATACAAAATCGTCCCCTATGTATTGTCCCTTTTGCAGTTTTGGCCCCACAGATCAATTTTGACCAAGTCAAAGCTGACATGGACGCCACGTGTGTAATTTTTTTATTTTTTTTATTTTTTTAATTAAAATGATGTCACATAAATACAACTTAGATGGTAAAAGATTGTAAAAATATTTGATATAACTAGACTTTGGACTCGCGATATAGCACGGGTCTATTATAGATGATTATCAATAGTATTTTTTCACATATCAACCTAATATAATGAAGCATTAATTTGGTGGCCTTAGTGTTTAGGTAGAAGACTAAACATTTCATTAAAAAACTAATGTTCTAACCGAACCTTCAATACAACCAGGTTTGAATAAAACTCTTGATATGGAATAAGTCCATACATACCAAGCACTCAAAATTAATGGCCATCTCTAAATATAAACACGTTTTTAATAAAGTCAAGAATAACTTAATATGGACAATTAGGTAGTGGCAGATCCTTTAAAAAAAAACAATGTTTTTCTGCAAATCATACATGGCAATCTTACACACAGTGGCAGACAAGCACAACAAAGAAAATCTCCAAAACTCATTTCAAATATGAGACCTACACACATGAATTCGAGTGTTCAGTGACGAAGGTTTCATCCATATGCTTCTAGAAAAACGACAATCCCTGACACAGGGCAGGAAGGTTTCATCATCTTCTCCGCAGCGAGCGCTGGTGGGAGAGGGAGCTATGTTTCTGTGGTGAAGCAGGGAAAGAGTTGGTACAGCATTTTGACAGGCGAGCCAGATGAGAAACTTATACTTTTCCGGAACCTTCAATCTCCAAATCCAAGACCAAGAGGGATGAGGAATGGGATCAGCTGCCGGGTCTCTGAGGGTGAGAAGCCATTTGAAGCCGCTTTTTGTAGAATATGTGCCATTTTTGTTTTGAGACCAAATTAAAGCATCCTCAATGTTGTCATTAAACTGGATATGAATGTTGTTGATGTGATTCTCGACAGCTGATGGGAGATTAGTGTAGAGAACCTGAGTGCGGTCACCAGAAGCGGAAAGAACATCTTTAACAGATAAGTGAAGGTCATGGATATCAATAACAGGAGCATAGTTACCAATAGGGCCGAGAGAGTTCCAATTGTTGAACCAAAAGGAAGAGGAACCCGAACCAATACCCCAAGAGTACCCTTCCTTGAGAATATTTTTAGCACGGATAATTGAATTTCTAACATTTTCTTCTGCTATTTGCATTCAACAACGAAATTCCGAACATTTTAATATATCAATTGAAGGGACAATAGAATTTTACCTAAATAATGTGAATTAAAAGATGTTTTTGTCAAAAATTGTTGATGGACAAAGGGGAAAAGCTGATGGAAAACCATGCTGCGCACATCACATATAGAATCAAATGGAACATATGTGACACAGGTGGGGTACCTTGATTGAGTCATTGGCCAAGTTGATCCAAGAAAAATTTGGCTGGCTTGACATCTTGGTTAGACAGTCGTTGCTTTTATATATCTAACATCTAAAATTTTCAATCATTTATCTTATTTTTTAGTGATTATAATCATCATCATCATTATTATCATGAAAATTCATATATTTCTATAACCTTAATTCATATGGTATATAACTAAGAGATCAGTAGGCATAAGATTGAGAGACATGTCTTAATTAAATGTGAATCGTGCAACTTGCACATGGCATTGATCAAAGGCTTTGCGCCGTCAGAAAGCAGACTGTAGAATAGAACAACCATCAAACAATGAACCAAAAAACTAAGTGCAAAAAATCGTATAAAAATGTTCCAACAATAGCAAGAGAGACGCAGTGGCAAACAAGCACAACAAAGAAAATCTCTAAAACTCACTTCAAATATGAGTCAGGTGAAAACTAACTGCGATAAAAATCGATGGTCTGAGGGTGATGTGTGAACCTTATGCCTCGATAAATATTTGCAACATAGTGAATTAGAAGAAGACATTGTTGATGGACAAAGGAGATAAGCTGATAGAAAACGATGACTTAATGCAGAACACACCACACAGTGGCGGAGCCAGACAAAAAAGTTTGGGGTGGCGGACATCCCGCCATCAAAATAAACCAAAATATATAAATCATATTGCATACAATACATTTAAGTCGTAATAAACCAAAAACCGATCGTTCAACATTTAAACTACATAATATATAAACTAACATACCTATATATGCACTTTACGCTTTCCGAGTGAAATTAACTAAAGAAATTAACAAAATATTATCACAGGTTCTACTTTCACAGTATCCTAACACATCTAATTACATCAAATATTATGTAAATTATGCAAAGAAAAAAAGTACTACAGTTTCATTGTTCTATTGTCACAGGTTCATTATAAAAAATTATGTAAAATATTATCACAGGTTCTCCTGTCACAGTAGCCTAACAAATTGAAACAATAAAATAGTCTTCAGTTGTTAACAGATTTAGATGAGAAAACAATGTAGTACTGTTATCACTTATCAGTAAATTACATATTGTAGCAACTGCTTTTACAATGTAGTACTGTTATCACTTTGCAACGCTGGATATTACAAGTTTATGGCATCAATTTGATAGAAAAGAATGAGTAATTTTAATAACCCTTAAAACAACACAATCCCACTGCAAATAACCCTAAAAACAACAGATGGAAGGAAAACTCATGGCAATCAACTAAAAAACATATGTAATCATCAAATCAGAATCAGAATTGAAGACAATTACATTCAATTTCACATTAACTTACTTACAAGTTAAAACAATTAGGGTTTGTTGTGGAGAGAGATGTCTCTAAACTGAAGAATCGAAATAGAAGATGGAGGAGTATGCAGCGGTGATGGATGGAGAAGGAGGAGAGTGGTCGCGGCTCACCAGCGGTGGTGTGGTGGTGGATGTAATGTTCGGTCGCTTGCTTTGGTTGGGAGAAGAATAGAGATCGCGTTCTCAGATGAAAGAGAAAGGGAAAGAAGAAATGAAACTGAATAGGAATTCTGCAAATTAATGAAGGGTATTATTGTAATTTCCTACATATAAATTTTTTTATTTTTTTTTTAAGATGGGGTGGCGGTGGCTCCCCCTTGCCAGTTGCCACCCCCCAGTTCCGCCACTGACACCACATATAGATCAAATGGAACATATGTTACTTACAGAGGTGGGATACCTTGATTGGACGAGCAATATGTAATTCCCATGCTCTATTTGTGGTATTTTATTTGTAGAGCCCACATCGACTAGTCCAAAGTAAAGGTAAGCTTATTGATGTTATAAAATGAAAAGACTACTCCCTCCGTCCCGGAATAACTGACCCATTTTCTAAAAAAAAGTGTCCCAAAATAACTGACCCATTTCAATTTTCAATACAACTTTCATCATTCCCAATACAATATAACACTAAATAATACTACTTTTATCATTCCCAATACAATATATTCCACTTTCCCCTTTATTTATACATTTTTCTTAATCTGTGTGAAATGAGCCAAGGGGTCAAATAAATTGGGACGGAGGGAGTATTTCGTATGCAATGCATGGAGCTATATCATGATCCAAGTTATGCCATCTCTATCTCCAACTTCAGATCGAGCAACACTCGATGGGAAGTGGGAAATATTGAAGAAATTTTGATCAATGATATCTCTAATATCAGTTGAATTTTTTTTAATTATTAAATTTTTTTAAATTTACCATTGATTTCTCATTGTCAAACAAAATATGTCTTAAAATATGTTTGTCCTTGTGAGCTTAGCTCAGTTGGTATGGACAATGCATAAAATATGCAAGGTCTGGGGTTCGAACCTCGGCCACCATATCTGGGGTTCGAACCTCGGCCACCATAAAAAAAAAAATATGTCTTTTTCTTTTTTGTTTCAAACAATATATGATTTATAAGGGGCACTGGTTAAGGAATTATAAAAGGAAATATTTCCTTGAAAATTGTGTATTTTATGTTTTAAAAGTTAAAAAATTGCTCTTTTCAATGCAAATTATATCTTTTATTTCTACTTTTAGCTTTTTTGCCTCGGGGACATCGGTTAACACCCAATTTATAATTGATCATGAAATTAGGTAATCATAATCATTTTTTTATTAGGTAATCATAACCATATTTTTTTTTATTTTGTCTAGACGATATGATTAGGGGTGAACAATGGACATGTTAGACCTTGATTAGATAAACGTAGGGGCGAACAATGTCCTTCTCTGCCACCGTCTCATCGCTAACCACTCCTGCAATCGTCCTCACCATCATCGCAGTCGAATTCATGCCTCTGGCGACCCCTACTTTTCCCTCACACGGCCGGAATCTGTTCGGATCATTACTGTCCTCACAAACATCGAACCATCACGGTGAAAACAGATCTGTTCAAAACTATGACGAGAACTGAGCCCAGATCCGTCCTCGCCGTCACAGATCCAATCATAGATCATAACTCAAACGATTACTGGACTGAAAGAAGAAAAGATGGCAGCGGTGACGACGGCGGTGATCAGTGAGTGAAGTTACGGCGGTGGCGGCGAGAAGTGGCGTTGAACATAGTGATGGATGGCTGGGAGAGATGGTCTTGAAGGAGAGAGAAGGAAAAGAAATTAAAAAAAAAAAAACAAAAAATGTAGTATAATGCTACAGTGATATATGTTGTCTGCATTGTGTTTGGTTTTTTGTGTTCACTTATCATTTCTGATTCAACATATTCCTACATTACACTCAATTGAACCCAATGTGATATGAGCTCAATAACAATAGAACAATACAAGGATAAACCAGATTAGTCTCAAGACAAGTCACCCTAAATAAATGTTACTATAATCATATTCATGTTCCTCCATTTCACCTTATCTAAAATAAAAAGTTACCAGTGAAATTCAAAATAAAAATACAGAGGAATCATTCACACCTGCTTATGCAAGGCCGATCCACAAATCAACCAATTCGGGAGGTCGATTGTCCCCCCTACGACACCTCCACCAAGAACTATCCATCACACCTAATTATTATCTAGCCTTTCCTATTTAAGAAATTGAATATCATAACAAATGGAGTTTTATTGTGTAGCCTTCTTTTATTTTTTGTTATCTTTCCTCATTAATCTTTCAAAGCTTTGCTCATCTTGAATGGAAGCTATCCACAACTTCAATCTCTAAATTGCTTCAACCTTTTGTATACAGATTCAGATACAAAATAACTTAATTTAGACCCACAGAAGTTAAGGAATATGTTTGAATAATGCTCCAAAAATAACTCTTTCAGTCACCTAATTTTCACATGAAATTACCCATAAAGTTTTAATGTCATAACAAATCTAACATAGTAAGTTCAAATAACGGAATTCCAATGCATATTTAATTTGATTTGTGGGTCTGAATAGAAGCTGGATTCTCCGTTTGCTCTGAATATGATTAGTGTGTACATTTCAAGATCATATGTTTTGTTTTGCTTGTTCTTCGATTTTGATAAGCTTTTGAGGCTGGGTATTTCATTGGTGGCATGAACTACAAACAAGATGTTGCTAGTATATAAGTAGGATTGGTTGTACCGGGAAGATCTAATTTATTTGTTGGTAATCAATAGAATTATGAATTCTTGAATGTTCATTAAACTTTAAAAAAAAGATGGAGACGAAGTGTTTTTTTTATTAGTAAAGTGTGAGTAATGACCATTTTACAACCGATAAAACTTGAACTCGCATCTTGAGGTTACAAGTTTTTACCATTGAGCTAGCACCTTAAATCCTATCATTAAACTTTTGTGCTTGAGTATTTTCAATTGTGACATGTCCAAAATCAAGTGCTAACTTGTATTATCTCATATATTTCGTCACACATTTTCTTCTACTAATACATTCAACAACCTAGAAACACCCAAGATAATGAACTGATCATAAAACATTAAAACTGTCAACAAAAAAAAATTATTACAAAGCAATGAATAAATCACTCAGTTCAGTTCTGCTCAGCTGCTTCCCGGGGCCGAAACGTCACGGTAACTCTTCAACCCCGCCACAGTAAACGGAACATCATAAACCTTCTTCATATCAGGATAAAACATTCCAAAATTCCTCTCCGAAGTAGGTCCCACTTTCCCATTTTCATTAAAAAGCGCAAATAAATAAACGGTCAGATTCGCATTCGGTCTTAAAGGGGTCCCACCGTTATTCAGAATCTTCTTAACAAGATTACCGTTATACGCAGCAGCGTTCTGTGGGGACGCACCCACCTCATTACTATCACCTTTCGAAGGCCAACCCGTTTCACTCACAACCACTCTAACGTCGTTGTATTGAAGCTTGTTAAGCGCTGCAAAAACAGCGTCGATTTGTGCGTCGAAGATGTTGTAATATTTTAACCCGTTACCCGGATCCACATTACCCGGGTTTTCACGAAACAAAGCGTAGTTTAAAGAAATAACGTCAGCGTTTGACTCGTAGGCGAAAAATGGGTAAACGTTGACCATCAAATACGACGACGTTTCACGGAGGAAGTTTAGCATTGGTTTAATTACGGGTTCTATGAGATCGGGTTTGAATGACCCGGTTGAAGACGGATAAGAGGATCCGAGAGCAGATAAAGCGATTGGTGAAGAGATTTTGATGGAATTGTGGAGGTTGAATTTGATTAAAGCTTTGTGAATGTTTTTCATGGCGGGGATGAGGTATTTGGTGGTGTTGTGTGTGTCCACGAAGACTTCATTACCGACGGCGATGGCTTCTATTTGGGTTTTGGGGTGGTAAACGACGACGTTTTTTTGGAGCCATGTGAGGGCGTAGGAAAGTTTTTTGGCTGTATAGAAGAGTTGTTCGTTTGGGAGGTTTACGGTTACTTTGATTCCGGATCCGGATAAGGATTTTAGAACGGCCGGGTCGGTGTCGTAGAGTTTGACCCGGTCGATTCCTTGTGATTTTAGAAGCTTAACTACTTTGAATGCTGAGGGTAGGTTGTTTGCTATGCGACCATAGTTCACTCCAATGGAATTACCATCTGTAACAACAATTAATAAAGAAATGAAAACAATATTAGCATTATACATGCATGAAAACAAGTAACAATAATCTATCTATCATATAAACATAATAATTAAATGTAATCACATACAGTGTATGTACACGTGTGTATGTGAAAGTGACTTATCGGTGTTAAGACACCTACACACACATGTTTATATTAAACACGCATTCAATCAGAAATGTTAGTAGATGCAATAATGTAAACAAAAAAGATGGTGAAGAAGTGGAATGGAAGCAATACCTGCAAGTAGTGGAAGTGAGAGGTATGAGGAAATGAGGATGGAAAGAATGAGTAGACGATGCATGGTGGGATAGGGAATGAATGTGTTGTTGGATTAGAGAGTGTGGTTGTTCCTTTTTATACATGGAGGTGTTGTGTTGAGAATAGAGAAAGAAAGGAGAAAAACATGGAAAATCAAATAGATTTGGTGGATTGGTCCCACTGAGTTATGATGACACGTTGGCCAAGGAAACAAGACCGTTTATGTTTGTACTGATTGCCGGTTAAGAGATCTGAGGAAATATACTCTATGCTTCAAGTTCAGTGTGGGTCTTGTCTCTTTCTCTTGGATTTACTCCACGTGTTCTGTTTATATGACAAAGCAGATGTGTTGATAGTTGATGAATTGGATCTGATTTATTGGTGCTTACCGTTTGTTTGTTTTACTCTTCAAAACTACTTTTTCTATATAATTCGAACGTTGGATTGTTTTGTTAAAGTTTAAGCTCACAAATTATAGTTATTGCTGGAAATATTTATGAAATTATTTTTCAACCGACACGACACTTACGAGTTTGTGATATTTAATCACAAGATTAGTTCAATTCAATAGTGAATATATTTGGAGTTTTTTTCTTTCTTTTTGAGGGGTGATAATAATTTGGAGTTATTTTCTTTTCTTTTGAAGGGTGAAATATTTGGACTTAGACATCATAATTCATAAGGATTTTATGTAGTGTTTAGAACAAATGTCCTAATTATTATTAAAAGTAGTGCTAGCAACACTCTCTCCAACATTCACTTTTTTATTGACTTAAATCATAGAGATCTCATACTTTAAAAATGGGTTTCACTCAAAGTGATGGATCATACATTAATTTCATCCAATAAAAAAATAAGAGTTGAGTTGAAAAAAGTATTGAAAAAAAGAATGTTCCTCTTACAATTTTATTTTAGTGCTAGTGCAGTTGATCATTTTATGGAGTAGAAACAATTGTAAGCGTCAAATGATCATTTTATAATTTTTATTTTACTTGTTTTGAAAATAAAGTGGTCCCGTCTTAGATAGACTCACACAGTATTGAATTTATTCAGATCCAACAATTAGAGTTTAAAGAATTAATCTACTCAAAGTTTAGAACTAGAATATGAATCGATAAAACTTGTATCAATCTCTTGTTGCTTACTCCCTACATAAAACAGGTCCACGATGCTGTACTTAGAAGTGTTTGCGTATCAACATTAATCAACTTTTACTATTCTTTTTTAACGAGCATATGGTTGTAAATTTATACAAAATCGATGCACCTTAACATCAATCAATTTGAATTTGAATATATATATTGATGCACCTTAACATCAATCAATTTGAATTTGAATATATACATTTAAGGAATTACTTACTTTGACAAAATTTACAAGTTTCCTGTACATAAACGTACATATATACATGTGAAAACTTCGACTATGCAAACTTTTAGAAAATCGTGAGAATAGATGAAACTAGGGAGGCAAGTATAAGCAAAATTTGTTGCAAAGAAAGAGAATCTTTCAAACACTTTGCATGAAATCATATCGAGATTGCTGAAGCAGCAACTGAACATCCTGATGCCCAAACTCCGTGTTTCTGTGGTGTTGGTTGATGTAGGGATTATCAAACTAGTATTGCAATAGCGAGAGCAGTCTCTTGATCGATAAAACTAAACTTTCTTCTTTTCTTCAGCCTGGAAATTGAAGACAATATAAGTGACCTTGAAGATATTAACTTTAATTAATGCTTTCAATGCCATATTTGCACAATAGAAGCAGTTAAAAAATGTGCATTGCAAATGTCCAAAGCAACATGTTAGCAATGCTGTAACTTTATTAGAAGCAACTACATATTCCAGAAGCGATTTTGTTTTGTTTTATGCATATTAAACAATTCCATTTTAAGATCAGTTAAGAGATTTTTGCTCCAGCTATCAATATTTTCCTCAAAACTATATATGATGTCAACATGGATCAGGGATTCCAAAAAACGGAAGATTATTATACAAGAATTAGAATAAGATTTTCCACAACAAACAACATTCTTATCAATTTAACAGTTCTCACCAGATCCACTGTCAAATAAGATTTTCTTTTGTCTCTCAAATCTGCTTGCTGTGATCTTTGGCACTGAAGATATAATCTTTGAATAAACTCCTGTAGATGATTATAGATGCTGCATATGAACATGCCAAATTAAAGTTAGCGACAAATATTTATTCCGATTTTCACAAATGGAAAATAATTGTAAATTAACTATCAGGCTATCGTTGTGTTATTCTTTTTACCAATTCCTAATTTGTTTATCGAATAGAGCCATCCTATTTACAATCTTGTTAAATCCTTTGAAAGTCCAAAGCCCCACTTCTACCATCAACTTCTGTGAGCCGCACAAGGCACTTTCTATTGGCAAAGAATCAATCCCTTGACTATTCTAAAAATGTATAATCATAAATATATTGCCATAATACATTGTCAGCACAATGGTAAAGCCATCATAATACTATTTTAAATTTAGAAATTTTGGTACCTGCGTGCCATATAGATTTGGATTTTTCAGTTCTCACTTAGATAAACCTCAAACCCCGTTTTAACAAATCCCCTACACATCTTAAAGCAATAACCAAATTCCCTGCATCTAAAAGCAATGACCGGCTTCACTTTGAATACTAATTTCCCTATCCTACCAAGAATGACAAGGCTTTCCTTGAAATTCAATTAAAGAAGTACATGTCACTCTAATATCAAATATCTCATGTCAATGCTTTACTCTTAAATATAATTGATTATGATAAAAATTAGCAGTGCAATTGCTCAATGAGTTTCTTAATAACACGGTCTTCTAAACTATAATAGAAAAATGGGTTAATGGGTCTTTACCCCCCTGTAATATAGGTCATTTCCGGTTTCCCCCCCTGTAAATTTTTTTTTTTTTGATTCACCCCTTTGTAAAATATTATTTTTTTGATTTACCCCCCTAATAGGCCAAACAAAAACCAATTATTTTTTTTTTTCAAGAAATTTTCGTTTTTGTTTGGCCTATTAGGGGGGTAAATCAAAACAAAAATTTTTTACAAGGGGGTAAATCAAAAAAAAAAAAAAAATACAGGGTGTAAAACTGGAAATGACCTATATTACAGGGGGGTAAAGACCTATTAACCCTAGAAAAATTCAATCATCAATTAACCAACGTGACATGATACATTCTCTTTCAGTGTAGGAATAGAATAAAAATATACCTTAGACGATGCCTGTTGCAGGCTGTGAAAAAGGCAACAAGCCCATATACTATGCTTTTGAGAGCTTTGAAAATCTGTAAAATAAAGTATAAAAAATCTACCAATCAGGATAATTGTATTTGATGAAACCACCTAAATCCAAAAAAGCATTGATATGACATCTTACAACCTGTGAAAAAAGATCATTCCAAAGAGAGCGCCACATGGAAACTTCGTAACTGGCACTGCTGATTGTTGCTTCAGAAGATGAAGCCAACTGGATTATGCTACCAAGAAATTGCCATGTTTCTCCAAGTATATTACAAACGCGTGTGCATATTATAGCCAGAAAACTGAATATCGCCATGACTAGACGAACCGGAGCATATAGAAATTCCCATAGTATCCAAAATAGAGGATATAAGACACATGTAGCTGCAGTACAAAGAAGATAAGAACATGCAGGTAATTAGTATATCTTTTATATCAGAGAAAATTATTTATGTTGGCAAAAGCAAGGATAAATTTAAAACGTAACAGACAGCACAAGAAGTCCAAAAAACATGATGACCTACCAATCCTCCAAACAAAGGTGAGGATAAACCACAGTGGCAAAAATAGTAGCTCCACCACATCTCCCACTAGAGTGCAAGAAGTTTCAATCCCAAACCAAATGACAGAAAAGATGCTTTCTAGTAGATCAAACAAAATATTTAAGCCTGGGAGAAGAAATCCAAAAATCTCCACCAATGACTCTATAAGAGGTTGAATAAGAACTGAAAAAAAGGATCGTGTGGTATGTGTAACGGCAAGAAACCACCTAATAGCCTTCTGGAAGTTATGTAGAAACAACATTGTCCCTAAGTATTTGACCCTTGAAACCATTTCCCAAGTTTCAATCCAATCAAAAAGTGGCCCACATATACGAGATGCAGTTGCCTTGAGAACTGGAACATTTTTGTATAAATCGTAGAATCCAATAAGGACAGTGACAAATGACATTAAAACATATAACAGTCTTGCAAGTGGGCACATCCAAGGACGATACACATTGCATAACACTGGATATGACTGGAGGAAGATCACCCAAGATGGAAGACCAGCCTCTAACAAAGTAAGCAATCGCAGATCAGATACAATGACATCCCTGAATTTGAATGGGAGGTCGGGATCATTAAACCTAAACAACAGTAGAGCATCACTATACTGAGTGGTTTCAACCTTATCATCAGAAGAAGCAGAGCTAGACCTCTGAGAACAATTCAACGAGTTATCAATTTCAGCTGCTGAATAGCTATCAATATCAACTTCGGCACAAAAGGAATCCATTAATTTTCTTCTCTTATTAGGTCCAGAAGGAGGAGGTGTGTGCAGCATGTCAGCTGTCTCTTCGGCGTCATCAGAATATGCTCCAGTGGCGGTACCCAAACAATCTTCAAAAGTTACGGTACCGTTGCAGATGTTATCGTCGTCATCATCATGGGATACATTCTCGGAGAAAATTTCACTGGCATCATAAAATATTTCCCCTGTCAAAATTGCACATAAAAAGATATGTTAATTGAAAGCCAGTCTTAGTTCAGAACTAAAGAATCAATGCAGCCTCTAGTTTCCATCATGTAAGATACCATAAACTCTGCTGAAAGCTAAGTTTGGAAAGAGGATAAAATAGTAAACCAATAAAAGTCTGACTGTTCAACCCCACCCTTACCCCAATTGGAGAGGGATTAAGTGGGGATGAGATGCCTCCAGTCCCTTTAGGTTCTACTCTATGTAACACACAAAAATATGGCAATGTCTCTCCCTATGCAGGGGCCTTATCCGCCCCAAATTTTAACTAATTAAACCACATATAGCAATTTTATATGAGATGTGTTTGCTTATTGAGGTAGATGAGATGTGTCTGCACATTGAGGTAGATGCCCGTGTATTTCTGCTTTCACAGGAAACATGAAAGCTACAGACAACTAGATGCTTCTTCCCAAGGCTATCCTAAATTCAGATGTAATATGTACATTCACATGAAAGCAATTATGAGAATCCTTGTTACCTGAGGCAGGATCCAGGTGCTTTTTCAAAAGTAGCTGTTCGGAAAGTGTTCCTGAGAACCATGAAGACATAAAGCTTGCAGCTTGAGCGATATTATCAAATTCCCATCTTTTCATTTGTTTAACTTCTATAGCCAGTGATGTATCAGTCTGAAAAATAAATGAAATAAATCAATACATAATAGTACAGATAGTAAACTGAAAAAAACAGCACTCTTGTCAAAGAGATTGCAGTACCTGGAGCTCATTAAAGTAGCTAATACCACGAACATCGGTCCATTCGACTTCAAATACAATAAATCCATACAGAGTTCTATGTAGTTCACTACTGAATTGCAAAGAGTTCCTTATGTTTTTTACTGGCAGTAACATTCTCTTTCTTGGGGACTTTACTGCTTCAATCAATGAGAACCATCTCAAAAACTTCTTTGGTTTACTTGTGCTTGGTTGAGAAGAAACCTCCTTTTCTTCTTTCCTTTCTCTTCGGTTTTTGCTATACGCAAAAGGAGATAACCTCGACTGCACATAAACAAAAAACGATATAACTTCTATTCTAGGACAAACCTAAATGAAAATTACTTCTCAAATGATTTTGGTGTGTTTAGCAACCTTGGTAACCATCAATTGCCAAATGTGCGCTCCCCGTGAACCAAGGTCTCTCACCCATGGTCTGTTGTCAACAAAAATATACATCTTTTTACTATCATTTGCGAGGAAAATACTAAGATCTGCAAAATAAGATTGCAAATCTCTGCAAAAAAAATCCAAAAACATGAATTGGATCAGTATCAGAAATACAGAAACACAGTAGATAACCACGAAAGAAACGTAAACGTTTTTGGTTACAATCAAAGAAAATTTTCTTGAAATCATGTGTTAAATCGTTAAATCACTATAACTGAAATCAATAACATTATACCAGCTGCATTCTGATATGTTACAGGTAAACAAAATTGACTAGCAAGATGACATTCTTAAAACAGAAAACTGTATAAACCATAATCCACAAACTTAAAACTAATAATCAAAATAACAAAAATGTGCACAACACAGAACCAAAACCCATCTAAATTTCACATCTCAAAGTTTACTTTATTTGGTGTTAACCCTCCGGTTCCCGCGGGAACGGTCCTATTGTTTCACTCAGAAATCAAACTGAGGATCTCCCATGATAATGATTACATCTCAAAGTTTTTCTTTTTTGAAATAAATAATTAAAAAAAATGCATGATCATCCAATAAAATTCAACCCTATAATGTTATAACCAAAAAACAGATAAGCAAACAAATTGTTAAATTCAATCAAAGTCAAAGTCAAATTGAATCCACCTTCAATTTCACAACAGCATTTCATCAAACAAACATTGTAAAAATGATGAAAGAAAAACATTAACATACCGAATTTGCAAGCTTGTAAGAGGAAAAATGCAGCGTTCATTGTGACATTTCCCCATCTAGAGAACCAACAACAACCTCAAAACCTTTCTTAGTATCAACAAAACCTGTTTCAAATTCCTCAAAAAAATTAATAAACAAAATAGAGAATCACTCGATGCAACAATGCATTGATTCATTCAAGGAATTCTCACAAAGGAAGACCTGAGAAATTGAAATTCCATGAGAGTGAGAAGAGGATGATGAAACAATAACAATAACCACCACCGATTAACTTCTTCATAACAGGTAATAATAGCAGAAGCAGAAGAATTAAGAATGCATAAATGCGTTTCAGAGATAGGTTTCAACGTGTGTCACCGAATTTTTGTTGGCGATTGTGCCAATTTTTTCAATTTCAATTCCGTTTCAGAGAGAGAAAGTGGTTGAACTCAATTTTTTTTCTAATTATTTCCCTTTTCTTGTTTTTTTTCGATTTTTGGTATTTGTAACCGTATGTTGTGAAAAACCTTAAAAATAGAAACAGAACCAAGAATAATGTGGCGGTGGAGTCAAGGGTAAAATGGTAATAATATGTCGCAATTGAACAATTAAAAAATTAAAATAAAAAAAAAGTACTAAAACCCCAAAAGGAAAGGAAAGTACCTACTACAAAACTGAAATTGGGGGAAGCGAAGCATTGAAGGCGTGTTTGTGATTAATTAATTAAAGCTGATTATGAAGGGGCACGCGTATTATTACAATGTGGGTCCCACCGGAATTCTTTGATGTTATTTGTGCTAGTAATTTTCTTAGGGGAATATGCTCCTGGTATTTATTTCTTGAGATATTAATATTGATATTCCTCCGGTCCTTAATATAAGAAGAAAAACCAAAAAACATCAAAACCAATGTCAACATTAATTGTTGTAACTTTTTAAACATTTTTACAAATATACCCTTATAGAATATTGTGAAACATTAAATACATCAACTAATATTAAAAAAACAAACATTAAATGAGGGGTAAAAAAAGTCTTTTAAGCAATAACTATCCTTAAAAGTTGTGACATTTGCTTATAACTAAGACCAAAACTTTTTTTGAAAATTTTCTTATATTAAGGACCGGAGGGAGTATTATTTAATAAATATTAATTATTATTTCTAATTGTTAGTATTTGTTTTATGTCAGTAAATAAACTCAAATAAGTAAAAAAGAATTTAGGTAAAGTCAAAATAAGAATTGTTATATATAGAATTCAATTATTAACAGGAGAATATTTAGATTTTTTTACAAGAGAATATTCTTTTATTACAGGGAAGAGATTATTGAACATCATTGTTTTTAAAAAATATATAATAAATGTCTTAGTTGTTGATTTGGGTGAATTGAATTCAATTAATTTAAGCATGATATATAGATATTAAATTAAATATACTATTATGAGTTTATTTAGGTTGATCTAATGGTGTTTGTGTTGATGTCATGCTTCTCTTAAAGTCTCAATTTGATTATCTGAATTGGCTTCTTAAAAAATATTTTATTATTATGAATTGTCAGAATTTTTTTTTGAACAAGTCAAAATGGAATATAATATTAAACCATGAGTGAATTCCCCCGCACAAGACGTGCTGAGAGAGACTCACTCAGAAATGTACAAAGTCACAGTTTATGCCACACTGAGAGGCACCTGAAGAGAAAGCGAATAATAAACATGGAAACATCCATTCAAATAAGCGGGTGCCGCCACCTGTCGTGATAATAGTAACTAAAAGATGGCTGATTAGATTTCAACCACATAAAAGAATTCAACTTCACTTTGTCAAAAAGGTTACACGGATTAGACCCTATATTTTTTAAGATACGGTTGTTATGTTCTTTCCATATAACCCGCACATAAGCTAGCCAAGTAACCCTGAAGAAGGGATGAGTACACCGAGGCATACCCGCCATGCGAAAAAACTGATCGGATGAATTGTCAGAATTATCGCAATAATTATATAAGAATAATTTGTTTCCCTTCTAAAAAAATAGTTTTCCTATGAAAAAAAATACTATTGGGTTTGAATAGAAAGAATATAGTATTTCAAATCAGTCTTTAGTAAACGAATTAATTCAAGATTCATTAACTAACTAACTAAGCTTGTGCAAAAAAAGATTCATTAACTAATAATATTTAAATCATAATTATTTCAACAGTAATTTAATATGTTTCCGAATTACTATAAATTAATGTGTTAACTAAAAATGGCAAATAGATTACGTAAAATTTTAATTTGAATAAAATTGTATCATGTATTCTATAAAATAAAATAGATAATAAGGAATTGAATAATAGTTAAAAAAATAGTTGAATAATAATAATTTCTTTTTTTTGACAAAGAATAATAATAATTTCTAATGACCTTTTATTGACAGAAATGATATAATAAGCCTTTTTTAGTAGATTTTTTCTGAAAAGGTTAATTGAAGGATCGTAGTACTCCATATCTTATACCATAGGGGATAATAATTGAGACATACGAGTACGTGTTTCTAACGTGGGCAAACGCATCTTGAGCAACGAAAACAGAAAACATATCATTACACGGGTTATCCTCATTACACTGAAAGTTCATTTGGAATCAACTGGCAAGTGGCTTCATCAATCATAGGACAAATAATAAAAAAAGAATGGGAGAAAAGTGAAAGAGAACAAAACCCATACATGATCCATGTTGTTGGAGAATCTTTAGATTATTAGTTTATCTCTTGATTTTTGTAGGTTTATTAAAATAAACCGTTCAATATAATTAAGATAAAATAATTTAATCTATAAATTAGTAATTTTGTACCATTTTTTTAAAAGAATTTTGTACCAATTTCAATCTTCATTAAACAGGGACGAAATTTATACACATCAAATATTGCAAAGTGAACCCATCAAAAAAGATATTGCAAAATGAGAAAAGGTGTATTCAAACTTTTACTCACGTATCAAATTTTGTTGTGATTTTTTATCGAAAATTGTTGTTGACACATATGATAGGGCTGAAAAACACATGTAAAAGACGAAAATGCCCCTGCGGCAGTTAACTACTGAAGTAAGGAGCCGACTGCAGTTAACTACCGAAGTTTCCTTCGGCAATTAAGTGCCGAGGAGCTCAAAACTGCCAATTTTTTCCCTTGAGCTGGCGTATATATTTGTTCTATTTTCAAGCAGCAACACAACTGGCAAGAATTGTGCTTTAATTCCTAGCTACACGTTTAGATTTTAGAGGCTTTGACTGGAATGAGGATGAAACTTGTTGGCATTGATTTTATCATTAAGGGTTATAATATTTATACACATTTTATTGCAAAAGCAATTTTATATTATTTTCTCCTATATTTTGATTTTGGTGCTGTGGCATGAAATATTGTACTACTTGAAAATAGAACAAATATATACGCTAGCTCAACAAGTAGGGAAAAAAATTGGCAGTTTTGAGCTCCTCGGCACTTAAGTGCCGAGGTTTTTTTTTTTTTTCTTCCTTTTTCCGTCGGCAGTTAACTGCCGAAGGAACTTAAGTAGTTAACTGCAGCCGGTTCCTTACTTCGGTAGTTCACTGCCGTAGGGGCATTTTCGTCTTTTACATGTGTTTTTCAGCCCTATTATATGTGTCAACAATAATTTTCTTTTTTATCATCTAAGTTGTATGCAAGGATAAACAGTAGTATTAAAATAGTAGGGTTAATAGTGTTTTTCACCCCTGTAATATATGTCATTTTCGGTTTTCGCCCTCGTAAAATTTTTGGTTTGATTTGCACCCTCGTAAAAAAAAAAAAAAATCCGGAAAACACCCTTTTTAGGTCATTCAAAAACCCAAAATTCTTGAAAAAAAGTTTTTTGAATGACCTAAAAAGGGTGTTTTCCGGAAGAAAAAAAAAATTACGAGGGTGCAAATCAAACCAAAAATTTTATAGGGGCGAAAACCGGAAATGACATATATTACAGGGATGAAAAACACTATTAACCCTAAAATAGTAATAATAGGACTACTTTCTTTTTTTTGTTAGGTAATTATTAGGCGGGTGTCTTTTTTGTATTTAAGCACTTTGTAGACTTTTTACATATGGTAGGCCGTTTAGTTATGACACAAACTCAAGCTTGATTTTTATTGTGATCCTTATGAAGATGAACTTAGTTTATGATTCAGTGATCCTTATGAAGATGATCTTAGTTTATGATCCAAGATGCATGCAACCAACCAATATATTCTTATCAGATGTTGGTTTACTTGAAAATTTAGAAAAGATTTTTGTGACATTAATCACCCTCTGGTATATTTTTAGCCAAATTTACTCTCTTTAATTCCACCAAGAAAGTTTTTGGCGGTCCACCTATTATTGATGCTCCTTGGTTTGTTTCTTGGCACCACCTCCATATAATGTGATTAAAGTTAATGGCAGTTTGATTGATAACCCGTGTGGAAGATCATGCATTGGGGGTCTTATCAGAAATTTAGTTGGTGAATGGATCACTCGTTTTGTATAAAGTTGTGGTCATACAACTATTATTAACGATGAGTTTCGTGCAATTTAGTAAGGATTGCAACTTACTTGAAATCATGGATTTAGAGACATCATTTGTTGTTGTCATATTACTCTTAATTTCTCACTTTATCAAAAATTGACTTTGGAAGTGTCAAATCCTTCTAGTATACTTGCCTATCTTGTATCTGTGACTGTATAGGATAGGAAGTAACATTTGTTATAGTTATTTTGTTCTATTTATTTAATATATAATTTAGTATAAATCAAATATCATTTGACTATCTCCCAAAATAAAAATATCATTCGACTATGAAATATTATGTCATACTATACTTTCAATCATGCTCAACTTTTGAATTGGCCGTTATGTAATTTCATACTTGATATTTGCTTATATTCTGAAAAAGAAAATACCATACATTAAATTAACATTATTCTGAAAAAGAAAATATCATACATTAAATTAAAATTATTTGTATAAAGTATCAAAATATTGAAATTTTAGAAAAATGTGTAGACTCAATTTACTTGAGAAAACTTTAATATGATGAGCCGTGCATCACAAGAAAGCAGAACTCTGTCTCTCGTGGCTTCAAGTTTATCTGTGTTCATCTTATTACTGTCATGGTTCCAAATAAATTGACTATATTCAAATGTTAACACAGAAGTCATTACTTAGTAGTAAGTAGGAATTGTATTTGCTTCAGTTACCACTTAGAAGAAATTTACCAAACGCATAAACCAGCACAAGAATAGAGTAGGGAAAATTTTTATTTTATTAAAATCTACAAAGCATGGTTCCAAATGCTTTTACAATCCTCTGTTGGACCAAGATTTATATGGTCCACAAAAAAAAAATTGGGTGATGTTACAGGAAGAATAGCACTTGTTAGTCATGTATTCTGGAATTTGCAGATCCAAAAGAAAATCTATTCTACTCTCTTCACTTTCTCTAGATCATCATGTAGGTGGGAAGAACCTGTTTAGATTGAATGGCAAAGTGTAAAATTCTTCATTTCTGTTATCACCTCTAAATGTTCTAAACTTTACCCACCACGGCATTCCTCGATCTTTCTTTGACTTTTCAACCTCAAGAGTGTTGTCGAGGATCACTGCTACGATCAATCCTACTGTTGCTGGTGATGAGAATATGGTGTTTAAAAATGCATTGAACTGCAAAGATGGAAAAAATTAGCATCAGGAGCATTAATGCTTTCATGACGAATCAACTTATGTCATGAATAATGATTCTTGAAATAAAAGAAAATAATATCACGTATTATTGGACAGTTGTAGGGAAAACACACCCATCCGGCGTTGGTGTGAACAGGGCCATGATGTGAACTAGTCCAGAATTCATTGAAAAATTGGGGAACAGATATTCCAAGGAACAGTGTGAGCCCAGTGATGATAAGATTTCTCATAGAGTTCATGTTTGTAAACTGAAGAAATGATAATCCAACTGCACCTGGTAAACAAGGAAACATAGTGTTGTAAATGTTGTGTATTTCAAAGTTTTGAATATTGTGTTCCATATATTAAAGTGAGAACTATGGAAAGATATTTGTGCACATGCGGTGGATAAATCCTTAAAATTGTTGTAAAATATTGCTAAACAACTCATCCAAATCACAAATTTATGTGAGGTAAACATCAATAAATGATATTTTCTAATCAAAAAAATAAACTGTACTCCTTCATATCATTTGAATATGGTTTCATTTCTGCAATAAACGATGATTGTTTAGCCTCGCTTGTTGATGAACTCTTTCATGGCTATAATGCCACAGTTCTTGATATGGTTAACCGTATCTAGGAAAACATAAACTATAGTTACCAATTATATTAGAGAGGGAAGTAGTCAAGGAATTATACTGAAGATCATCAAAACCATTTTCGAAATATGAAAGACTCTGCGCAGTTTTTGAGCATATATTGAGGATTATCTCACTTGAAGAAAGATCTTTGATTTGGATGAGTTGCTTAGGAATAATTTACAACAATCAGTGCATAGTGGAACAAGAACAATGTACGGCAATGTTCACTCAAGACTACGAACACATACCAACAAGGCCAAATAGAACACAATACAAAGCAGCAAATATCGGGAAGGGTATAGATGCAAATACAGCTCCAAACTTTCCTGCAGATAACAGAAGAAAAATAAATAAAAAAACCTCAAATAAGTGAATCTGTCTTCTTTTTCTCTCATTACTAATATCCACCATATTGATCAGGATTGTTGCTTTTGGTGTAGGAAGATCATGTTCGAAGTATCAGTACAAACCTAAAGTAGCAAAGAATATCATAAAACCGGCAGAAATCTGAACAACTCTGCGGCTTCCAACTCGAGTCAGACCAAGGAGTCCCACATTTTCCCTGGAATATTAACCAACCACAGTGGTCAAGCTATCATAGAAAGACAAATGAATCTAGCATAGACCAAGCAACTTGTAATCACACATCAATCAAGAGTGACTTACACAGAAACGGTAGAACCCGTCCCCGTTCCATAAAGACCATCAAGCAAGATACCAATCCCCTATGAAAAATTAATAAGATAACTATCATTAGTATTAGGAAAAAGTAAAGCAGGAGTCCTTTGACTAAATTTAAACCTCCATGCAGGTCATTTCTCTTTTTTTTTCCTGTCAAACAAGTGCTTCTAATACGAATTTTAATAGCACTTTAAGCCACAAGACTGATACCTTAACACTGTCTAAATTAATGATTGCGCATAGCAAACAATTTTCCTGTTAGTAATTGAATAGTTTGCTAACAACCAAGTGATTTACCTGCCAACCAATGCCACGACTCAACACATAAGCAGGAGGTGGAGTGGCAATAGCCAACCGAGATGCTGCCTTATATGCACCAGTTGACTGCAAACATGGTACATGGTCAAGTGCAGAAAGAAAATTCCTTATAGTAGAGACAAGAGACGTTCTTATAACATAGATACCTCCACCATTGAGACAAGAACTGCAGACATCATGGCAAAAGAATGACCAACAGAAAAAGTGGGTGGACCCCATTGTAGAGGGTATGGGAACATGAACCTATAAGCATCAAAAGAAACCTGAGAAATAACAGTGACTATTAAACAAATCAGAAGAAACGAAATCGTTATTTTGAGGTACCACGGGGCAGTAGATATTAGATTGGCTCGGTCTGTACGACAATTATGCTGCGTTTGAGAAGGTCTGTGTCGGTAAGCTCCACTAGCAGTCAAGATGACAGAATATATCCAAATAATTGTAACACAAATCAAAACCGGGAAACGTTCAAAGATAGGTATGTCTCTAAATGGTCTCACATGCCTTAGATACTGCAATTTACACCAAATTGGTTTGTCTTAATAACATTAATATTAATTTGATAAACATCCCTAGAGCTGATTACATTAAGTCACTTACTAGCGACAATCCAATGACCAACAACAGCATCGGTATTCCAATTTCTACACAGTTCCCTAACTGAAATGAAAAACAATATGAAAAATGCATAAACCAACTGTGATGTGGAAATATCATTTACTAGATGGTTATAGATAAAATAGAGATTTGAGCCACACCTACCGTGGGAAATCCTCGTTGGATTAATCCTAATCCAACCAATCCAACTACAGGTGCCATGCCAAGAGGACTGAAAAATCTGCAGAGATTATTATGTAAATGCTTGAATATCATTTTTAATATTTTCAATTTACAAACATGTTAGATACAGATAGAAATAGAATACCTCGAAAAAAGTCCCCAGACTTGGCTGTAACCGAGCACTATCTGAATACTTGAGGCTACAATTAAAGCTCCTTGTATAGCTCGCATTGTATGTATGAATCTCTGCAAACCAATCACATGGCAACATCTCTTTCAATACCCTACCAAATAAAAAACTTAATAAGTTTATTTCTAAGGAAACTCATTACCATATGTGAAAATCCCTGAACTATTTTGACATTAAAACAAGTTTCAAGATTTGGGACTTGCAAAGAGTCATTTTGCATAAAACCATTGGATTCTACTCTTTTAAATTCATCTACCATATTATAAATTTATAATATGGATCTAAAGTTGGTAAATGATAGCTCGTGATTAGTACACAGTTTATCGATAATAGGCCTTTCTTCAACTAAAATCCTTCTATTTCCCATTCAGAATTATTATTGATGTTTGTCCATAATATTTAATCATGGTTTCTATTCTATCATATTTTACAATGGTGGTTGCCCTAAAAATGCCAAAACAAATAAATCACACATCCAGAATTTGAATAACCAATGTTTAAATTTAATATTCTCCTAAATGCACAACAACGATGAGAATGAAGCAGGAAACTTACTTCGTGAGGATCATTAATTCGTTGCAATGAGGAGTCATTAATAATATAAGCAACTGGAATCACATATGCAAATGAACCTCCAACTACTGCAGGCAGTCTTGTTCCGAAAAGTGCTTGGAGAAGTGTGTTAATGCCAGCTACAAAAAGAAGGGTTTGTATTACCCTTGCCTTGTCACCCTGATTGAACAAGAAATCAAACAACTAACAATTAAAATCATCGCTAAAGGACTGTTAAAAGCAACAAGTGCGCATATAATATTTACATATCATGCTGATAAAGGTTGGCAAAAAATTAAACATATATTAAGGAAGCTGAAATTCAAACTTACAGGATTTCCTCCCATAGCTGGAACGAGAAATGAAGGTATCATCACACTTGTGCCAAGCATCAAAATGTAATTTTGAAATGCTAATAGGATAGTTTCAGCTGCAAGACAAGGTAACCACAGTGAAGTGAGGAAATGATAGATAATGTAAAGAAAAAATATGGATATGGTTATACAAGAATCTACACTTGCACACTGTCTGAATTCCAAATGTTCTATATTTCATTCTTTAAACATAAATTGTACACTTGTTCAATGTTGAAGCAGTTGCACCGTAAAATTTTCGCAATATCAAGAAAATAATACATGAAAGGGAATCTCCCAAAGTCATAACCTACGAAGTACTGATACAGGCATGGACATCACATCGGCACTGACATGTAGACACCGAGAATGATTTAAGAAAATAGAAGCAATTGAACATAACTACTATGTGTCGGTGTTTGACACCGACACACGTCGCGCACCAAACACGACTTCAATTTGAAGTGTCAGTGCTACACAGGTCATAACTTTCACAATATATATCATCGAAATCATGCAAAAGATTAGCCAGACAATTGGAACATCTCAATTCCCCACATTATAAAGGAAGAAAATGTTTACAAATCAAAGGCTTAATTTACAAAAAACAATTATATTTGTAATTTGTATACTAGAGAAGCCAAAAAATGTGAAGGTGCCTAGAATTTAGTGTAACAACCGTTAGAAACAAGGGTAGGACATGTAACATGGACCCAGATTCTCTTATTATAGTGAAAATAAAAGAGAGCAGAGAAGAGGGTCCTCTCCTCAGAGAGAAAGACACAAATTCTATTGTATAAAACTGTTACTGTTGGACCCCAACATTATTAAATGGTGGGTCATGTCACCATAACAATTGTACCTTTACTTAATTTCTTGTACTGTAAATAAATAATTAAGTAAAAAGACGTTACTGCCTATGGAGCATTTAATAAAAATCTTCAAACATCATAGTGACTGTGTATGTGTACCCTTCAGTTCCTACTAGTTTCTCCTAGTTCCAACAATTATCTTCAGTTTCACTACTTTCGTTTCTTATGCATAAAAAACCCTCACAACACACTGAGTTACTGTAACATTTAAGACTACCAACTAAACAAGTTCATTTGAAAGACATTCATTGCTAGAGGATTCAATAACCCCAGAAAAATAGTAAAATATTAACATTATATATATTTTTTTAAATAGCAAAATTTATATTAACATTATATATTAATGAATGTGTTTAATTACGATAAATAAAGGGTGAATTATAAATTAGCTAGTAATTTTTTTTTTTTTGTTGAGAAAATCATGCTTATATCATTTTTAACTTCAATACATGCTTAAGTAAATTATAAATTAGCTAGTAAAGATAATGAAGCTAGCTAAAAATGTGACTACATTCCATAACGCATGAGCTACTGGTAATTGTTTTTGAGTTGCCACATAATAAATTAGAAAATGTGCTACATGACATGTTAAAAACTTAAAATGGTAAAAACCATATAAAGACAAATAGAAATGATAATGAAAGAAAGACAAATCTATTAAAAAAAACATAATGTGATGATGGTACTATGTGTAGATTTTATTTGCAAATAAAAAAATTAAGAAGAAAAATTCAAAGACCAAAGTTTTCCTTTTAAAAAAACATGTTTTTTTTTATTTAAAAAACATGTTATATTTTTAATTTAATTTTAAAAAATCTAACGGAAGATTTGAGAGACCCACATTATCTCAACAATATATGCTAAAAATTAGAACTTTCAGTCTCCATTTTCGGAACCAAAGTAACAAACTAGTTTCACTCTTAAGCAAAACTTCAGGAGCTAACAAGTACAACTCAAATAGAAGAAAACAAAATACTAACAAAAAAAAATAAAGCAAAAAAAACAGTGTCATTTTGTTCAACCCATTTGAATGTAATGGTAAAATGAAAAGTGACAAAACATGTACATAGTACTTCAAAACTAGAAAACAAACCCTTTAATCTTTTTTAAGAGATAAAGACAGAACAAGATATAAATGAACATAAGAAGAAAATGAAAGTAGCTTTGAAAGTAGAGAAAGACTTAATAGTCCTTTATGCATGTGTATGGATATTATGAAAAGATGAAAACATAGAAACAAAGATGAGAGAGAGTACCCCATGGTGGATTAGAGTCTATGCAGTATTCAAGGTCTTGAAGTTGTTCCATAGGTGGATGAGTAATGTCTGCCATTGTTGTTGATAAAGCAGCTTCTAGTTGTTCTGACAAAGTGCTTAGTAAAGAAGAAGAAGAAAGAAGAAAGAAGGAGGAAACAGAAGAAGAAGAAGAAGAAGAATTCAGAACAAAGTAAAGTGATGCAGATATATATAAAGGGAACAATTAAAGCATGGAAAAAATAAATAAAGGTGTAACGCTCTCTTCTTATTCTTTCTTCTATAAGCTTTGTTTTAATTTATACTAATTTAGTACGTATTATTATTATTATTATTATTATTTTCAGTACTTTGTGACACTGTTGATTTACTGGATTACCCTTTCAACTATAGCATGCGGGGGCCTCAAAGTACTCAAGTGGGGTCATTGGATAATATTAAATGATTTGTTTGGTTTGCAGTAAATTTAACAAATTGCAAAAGCTAAACTTTGTACTATCTTTATCTTTAATAAATCAAACAAAGGTTTTGTCTAATGTTCTTGTTCTTTACCGGTCATAAGATCAATCGAAGTGGACACTTGGCCGAACTTACACCGTCTTAAGGTTTCGCGTCAGAAGGAGCACGTCAGCTCACATGCACCGCGCCACGTATAAGTGTGCCCCCACTCGAGGACCACCCTACACGTGTCCTCCTTCGTCCCTAATCACACGCCGCATAACTCGAATACGGTTATGACCAACGCGCGCCTATATAAGGGTGAACTTGCTTCACCCTCAAAGATACATTCTCACTTTCCACAACACTTCTTACATTTCATTATTAACTTGAGCGTCATAGTGCTACCGTGCCTGCAAACACCTTTCGTTCCACCGCAACGAATCATCGCTGCCGTGCCGGAAGCCGTTATCGTCGCACCAGAGCATTCTCTACCACCGTTGCCACTCAACCGTTCTCATCAGACAGATTAGTTCTCAAGTTAGGCAGTCTTGCATCATGCACACGTGTCTTTTTCACCATTCAATCAATAAGATACATTCTATCTCATTCAATTCAATAATGTAATTTATTGATTTAATTGTAGAAATCAGGTATTTATGCACGATGAATGACATATCTCACTTGTGCAACAACAAAATCACAATGTATATGTGATTTACTTTAACTCAATGTGATACAAACATGCATTAAATGTGCAAGTTATTGTTGGGAAACACACAGATAACACTAAATTGAATCATTTCATTCTGTTTTTTTTTCTTCCATCTCCCAACTCTCCATCTCTCTCTTGATTATATTTTTATTTTTATTTTAATTAAGAGAGATCAAGAGTTCAGAAGGAAAAAATGAGAAAAAAGAGAATGGGATTATCCATATCCTAAAAACACATTACGGAAAGTTATGTTATGTACAGTAGAAACGCTTTAAATTAATACTCGGTAAATTAATAAACTCTCTAAAATAATAAATCTGTCCGGTCCCGACTTGGGCCAATGTAAAAAATTGAAAAACTCGATAAAATAATAAGATAATAATTTTTCGGGAGATCCCTTTATAATTTTCGGTCCCAAGAAAATCATAAATTAATAATTCATAGAAACTGAAAAAAAAAATATATTACACTCTATTGAAATATGATTCAATAGTTGTCTATTTTCCTTTAAGTTCAAAAGTCATTATTGATTTCCAATGCATATGAACACAGTAGTTACTAATTTACGTTGAGTCACAAGGTTCGCTGCAACGTAATTCTAAAAGGCATAGACTAATTTGCCTTTTTGTTTGGTATGTACAGTATAATTACTTAAAAACTCTTTAAATTAATAATTATTAATTTATCGATAAATTAACAATTATTAATTTATCGATAAATTAATAACTCTCTAAATTAATAAATTTCTCCGGTCCTGACATTATTAATTTATAGAGTTTTAACTGTATGTTTTTTTTTTACGGTAGTTATGTTATGTATGTTGGTGTTATTGTTGGGGATCAATTAAATAATTGTTTAATGTATATAGGAATTTGACAATCAGTTATACAAAAGAGTAATGATATTTTGACATTCATTTAATGACAACTTTGTTGACAACCTTGATTTTCTCACTTCTTATTGGTCAAAAACAATGGAGAGAGAAAAAGGAAGAGAGAGGATAACAACATCATATGAGTATGAGAGAGAAAGTTGTCCAAAAGTTGTCAAAAAGTGGTTGTCAAAATATCATTTCTCTATACAAAAATATACTTTATACTAACTTTAATATAATTGTATTATGTACTGAATGTGAAAGTTATTGTTGGAGAATACTGAATACAAATACAGGAGGGGTTATGTTCTGCATGTTGGTGTTTGATGTATTTTTTTGTTTGAGAATACATGAGGGGTTATGTTGTACATAATGGATATGGATATTTGAACAACTATTTGATACAACTTTTGTGACAACTTCTTTTTTCTCTCTTTTCATTGGTTAAAAACAATGGAGAGAAAAAAAAGAAGAGAGAGAATAAGAGTATAATGTGAGTATGAGAGAGAAAGTTGTCACAAAATTGTCATAAAGTGGTTGTACAAATATCATTTCTCTTTTTGTTTTTTGTTTTTTATGTACTATGTTGGTGTCATTGCTGTTGCCACCGAAATGAGATAATTGTTTTATTTTGTTAAGTAGCCTAACATTTGTCAAGTAGTCTAACAAACTAAAAATTCACCTTTTTAAGGTAAATAAGTGTGGTGTTTAAGGTTCGAACGTTAACATCTGTATGTATTACGCACTGCACTCATCAACTATGCTAAGTTTATAGAGACGATATTATGATTATTTTAATTTAGTCAAATGTTTTATTTTTGTCTGGAAATTTAGTCTAATGTTGAGTGAGGAGTGTTTTTAAATATTTATTGCTACTATTATACTAAGACAAATAGTATTATATAATTTTTTTAAGTATTAAATATTATAGTTTGAGTAATTTTTTAGGTATTTTAGTTTCAGATAAAGTATTTATAAAAAAAATATAATTATGTCGTTATCATTTTACAAAATGTATATATTTAATTACTTACATTTCGATTGAACTCAAAATTACTAGAGCAATTTTCTCCTAAAAACTGAAGGGTTAACATTGTATATATTTGTGTGTATGTTTAATTAATAATTTTAATACTTTTCTCAACAAACAAAAAAATTAATACTTATTTTAATATTTATTTTTTGTCCGTTAACAAAACTTACTTTATTTTGTGAAACAAAATTTTCAAATTCATTTTAGTTCTAGAAAAAAATTGTGAAACTCTTTTAATCCTTAAGAAAAATAAAAAATAAATTTTAGTCTATGAAAAAAAATAGGACAGCTTAGATTTCTTGAAAAATAAAATAAAATTGGTTTTTGTTTGGCCTATTAGGGGGTAAATAAAAAAAATTATTTTACAGGGGGAAAACCAGAAATAACCTATATTACAAGGGGTAAAGACCTATTAACCCTTAAAAATAGACATTTTTGTTGCTACAATAAAAGATCATAAATAATTACTTCTTCAATAATCATTTATTTTGCTATTTGTCCTTTTAACATTCAATGACAATAGTTATTAAATTCTCCCTCCAACCTTATTCATAAGCATAACTATCCAATTACTCACATTAAAAAGTGTTTTTTTAAGTGGTCAAGTGGGTTAGAAATTCATTATTTTAAGGTAAATAAATTAAAAATTCAAAGTTCAAACTCTAATATCTGCATAATGCAACATTTATGTCAACTGAGTTATGCTCGCAAAGATTTGTCATAGTAATTAACAAGCTAATATTTCCAAACAACAGTAATCATATTAAATTGGGAAAATTGCAAAAACCTCCCCTGAGGTTTGTTAAAATTTCAGTTACACCCCTTCTATTTTTTAATCAGACATAAACCTCCCTTACTTAATTTTCAATGTGATAAGTACCTCCCTTATAAGTTAACACTGTTAACCTCCGTTACATTTCAATTGTGGCTTCCTCCATTTCTGCAATTATTCTTTATATTTCTTCCATTCAAAGTTCCCTTCCATTTCCTATTTATTTCTCCTTTGTTTTCTTCAGTATTTCAAATTAATAAATGGCACTGTTCAATTGGAAATCGGTATTTTTTTGTACAGATGCGGTGATGCATTTTAATCCAAGTTTCTGTCATGACAGAAGCACACAATATAATGAAAATTAAATCCCTCAAACTATATTAATGCATATTCTAATATGATGGTTCTCATTCTAATCCTTTCCAGTTTGATGGTTTAGTTCTTAAATTACCGTCAAGTTACAAAAACTAAGATAACTTGTTATCAAATTGACCGATGAGATTGAGTTGAAAGGTTTCATTTGTGCCATTAATTTTAGAGGCAAAATAGTTCAAAGAGTTGAAATGAAAATAATAGAACCTTTTTCAAAGAATTTATGAGAAAAGAATGCAAAAAGATAGGCCTCAGTTACAAGAACTTGAGCACTAAAGTGTACAACCGTGTTTTTATGAAGGAAAAGTGTATAATTGTGTTCTTTTCATTAACAGTGTTAACTTGAGGGGAGATATGTGTTTTTTAAAACTAGAGGGGGTGTTTTTGTTGTTTAGTGAAACCTCGAGGGAGCTCAATGTAATTTTCCCTATTAAATTTGCATCGGAACTCTGCACTCTCATACTGGTAAATGGGAGAATTAGCAAGGGGTGTTTTTAGAATATATCATGACATTAAATAAAGTTGAATTTGATGACTGTTGTTTGTATTTTTGCTTACAAATAAGGTCGAAGGAAATAGGTGTTATCAACGTTAGATTTAGTTTAGTCAATCAAAAGGAGTTAGATTTAGACAAAATAGTGCATCAAGGTTTAAATACATTTAAGATTCGAGCCTCAAATAAGATTTACCTTCAATGAAGTGAAGGAAACCTATGAGAAATCAAAACAAGCACTTGAAAATTCTAAAAATTATTCATAACATATCTAAAAATGGTACCAAAGTGTAGCAAACACCAAATGCATGTATCATAGCTTATAATTACAATGATATATATAGACACCAACACACTAGAGGTTTGAATCTTTAAGAAAAAAATAGATTCATTATTGAAGAAATAATATATTTAGAGACTTTTTTTAACAAACAGTTGAAGTTATTAAACTAATGGTATTTTATGATCTTATCAATGATATGTAGTCAAAATAAATTGTTTGGAACACAAATCGTGAACTTATATATATTCTTTAGAAGAAATAGAACTACAAGTTAGTATATTTAGAGGGAATAAAACCACATTTAACTTATTTTATATAAAAGTAAATAAATACTGTAACATATTAACATCTTTTATGTAAGCAATTGATTCTTTTATCGAAGATAATCATATTTGAAACATATCAGACACTAAATATGTACATTTCTTTTAATCATGGTTTGAATATTGGTCTGTTACGTTGTGAGAGTCTAATTATTTTGCTAAGTTCAACTTGTTGAAGGATTTAACTTATTTTATATAAAAGTAAATAAATACGGTAACATATTAACATCTTTTATGTAAGCAATTGATTCTTTTATCGAAGATAATCATATTTGAAACATATCGGACACTAAATATGTACATTTCTTTTAACCATGGTTTGAATATTGATCTGTTACGTTGTGAGAGTCTAATTATTTTGCTAAGTTCAACTTGTTGAAGGGAATATAGTTTTCTAAGAGTTAAATGTATTTTTGTCAATGTCTATTGATCCTTGAAAAAAATACTGCACAAAACAAATGATATTGTTGGGATAAAACCACATTTAACTTATTTTATATAAAAAGTAAATAAATAATATATTAACATCTTTTTTATAAGCGATTCAAAAAAAAAAACATCTTTTATATAAGCAATTGATTCTTTTATCAAAGATAATCATATTTAAAATATGTCAGACACTAAACATATATATTCCTTTTAATTATGGTTTGAATATTGATCTGTTACGTTGTGAGAGTTTAATCATTTTGCTAAGTTGAACTTAATGAAGGGAATAGAGTTTTCTAAAGAGTTAAATGTATTTTTGTCAATCTCTATTGATCCCTTGAAAAAAATACTGAACAAAACAAATGATGTTGTTGGGATACATCAAAATTCACCCAAATAACAAATGACAAAATATATTCAATCTCGAAATTTGATGTCATAAAATTTAAAAGAGAAAAATATTACAAGAACACATCGAATTCCTTCAAATGATATAGGGTAAAAGTTTTTGTATTTAACTTTTTTTTAACTAAACCTTGAAAAAGACGTAGCAGTTGTTCCCATTGACTGAAGTTTGAATTACGTGTAGGTAGATTGGTCATAAGGATGTTAATGACATTAAATGGATTTGCAGGATGTCGAATTACCACATTGAATGAACAAAACTTTTTTAGGATGGCTCTTTCCTTTCAGTTTCTTTATGAGATGGTTCCTTGTTACTTTTTTGTTCGTGTGAGGGAAAGAATATGTTCTGAACAAAGTGGGAAACTGTTGACAAGTGGGGTTGGACACTTTTTTCCACTTTGCTGGTTGAGGGTAAATTTGGTAGTGGAAATACTCAGACAAGAGACACAGGTCAAATGATACGAGAGTCAGATTGCACAAGTATTTTGAGACTTGGTAATAATTTGATGTTTGAATTCTTGAATCACAAAAAATCTTATACTAGTACATACATAGTATACTAGTATTCCCACTATCTCAAAATAAGTGATTTAATTGATTGATTTTATACTAATGCATAGTTTTAAAATTTTATATTATTTATTAGTATAAATTATTAAAATTTTTGATATTTTAAAAATATTTATCGAGATAAATTTAATTTATTATCGGTTGTAACTTATCTTTATACAATTTAATTAAGGGAAATGTTAAAGAATGTCGTTGAGAAAACTTATATAAAAATATTGTACTGAAAAGTGATATATGGAAATATTATATTGTCTTGTAAAAAACAAAAAGAAATATTATATTGAAAAGTGGTGAAAAATGATATATTCAACCTTCAACATCATTAACCCGATGCAGTTAAAGCTCACGCATATGCAGAGTCCGGGAAGGGGTCTCACCATTTGGTGTATTGTACGCAACCTTACCCTGTATTTACACAAGAGTCTGTTTCCAGGACTTGAACCTGTGACCTTTTAGACACATGACAACAACTTTATCAGTTGCGCCAAGGTTACCCCTCATAAAATCAGTTTATTATGTTAATTTTTTTAAATATCCACATATATTTACACAGTGCTTCCTCCATTGTTGACGTTGTCCCTTTATTTTTTTTAACAACATTCATCCGCGTTATAATATAAGTCACTTTAAAAAATAATATTTTTGCTTTATTATATATGTCACTTTACGATACAAATGCATCATTAATATTTTTCTTTTCTATCAAACCCTTTAGTTGTATTTATTACTATTTCATCTTCCCTAAACAAAGAATACCTAAATGAAGTAATATATTGTGACCGTGATCAAGAAGTTCGTTTCTTTGTATTGAGTGTGATCAAGAAGTTTGTTTCTTTGTATTGAGTTGTGAGATTGGCTCGCCAAAGACTTTGCATCTTGTGGAGCTCTACTTGTCTTTGCTTGCAGACACCGTGGAGTCCTTACTCTCGGACCTCAACACGTAAATTATTTTACATCTTGTTAAAGAAAAAGGTTATTTTACATGAAATTATATTAATATTCAAATAAAAATTCAAGAGTATTAGGATAACACACGAAAAATGGAGTTTTACATGAAAGTTGATCTCTACACAATCAAAAGAGATGATCTGAGTAGGTTATAGGGTGTTGCTACATGGTTGTCGGTTGTTCTTCATCAATGTGGGATGGTGTATTTACAAAGATACTTCAATGTTCAAGTTAGTGATAACTCGATATGTTTTGAGGTTTATCTCAGAATGAGAAAGTGTACTTGATTTTGAAGTTGTTCTATGTATTTATTTTCAGTCGACCATATGAGTGTGAGTGTTTTGACAGTTGCACCGTTATGACGCAAATGTCGGATGACTACTTGATTAGTTGTAGGGCTTACATTGGCTATGAGCGCCTTATTTGATGTTTCGTAGCTCTTCGACAATATAAGTGATTTGTAGATGCATTTGGGTGCTTTATTGTACCTTAGCTTTAGGAGTGGACTTTAAGTCTTAGGATTGTACTTTGGTCCAGTTCGGAACAAAAAACATATTCATATCTCTATGAAAATATATTATAATTTTAATTACACTAAGGGTCATGCTAACCAGTGCCACAAGTACAATGGTTAACATGTTCCTTATACTAATCCAATTGGTCCATATGTATAAAAAAACAATTCATTTTTAGGTTCATTGTATTACTGATGTCTCTAGTCTATAATATAGATTAAAACCATTGATCATCATCTCATGGCTTGCAACCATTTATTCTGAATGTGGAAGCCTAAGTGATGATTAAAAAGGAGACTATTGTTATACGTGTATATTTCTTGGCATGAATTCATCTTCATGTTGAAATTTGAATTTTGATCCTTGACGACTCTTATATGTTAATGATGTTTTAAATGATTTTACTTTAACTAGTGTACTTAAATTCCCCGATAACCTTTAAACAATGCAAAGTAGGATTGTTAATCAGTTGGATTATCCATATATGTTCTTGTTGCAAATTGAATATTCAAAGCAACGACAGAACTAACATTCACAGAGCAAGATTAATGTTAACACACTGACAGATATAACCGTGGCTAGCAGTACAAACAAGGGAACAACAATTTGCATAAGCTAATACATAAGTTCATATGTCAACTTCAAAATAATTAAAGATCCAAGTCATAAATCACAATGACAAAAACTGTGGTTGGCTGTAAAAACTACAAAGCTCATGTTTTCAACCCCTCAAACAAAATCAAGATGAAAAAAATGAACATTACAATTTCATACTTTCTAAGCTTTGATCATTATAACCTAGTACACATCATCCCATTATTAATCAACCCCTAGATCAATGCCACTTAGTTAATACCCATCCTCTGATAACAAATTGTCCCATCCATCAACCCCAAGATCAATGCCATTTAGTTGATCCTCATCCCCTCATAATAAATTCCCTTCCTCTTCCTCTTCCTCTTCTTCCTCTTCCTCTTCCTCTTCATCTATATCTGCAGATCTTTAATTAAAATAAAATATCATTAGACTTGGTAAAAGATAATTCATTAGACTAGAAGTGAACCAACAAAAAACAAAACATAAAAATAAAAACCTGAAAGGAAAAATGAATGCGCAGTGATAATGGTTAAAAGTGCAGCCTTATCCATCAGTGAACAAAGAAAGAAATTAGACTCAACCATGAACCAAAGCCAATAACACAGGCTTTACCAGATTCATGTAATTAAAAGTAGATTCTATTGCAATATCATTATCATCAGGAATACAAATAAAATAATCCTGCGCTGCCTCTCTGAAGGCTTAGAAAAGAACTATGAGTTCCCTCTCTTTAGAGGCATTCCTTGAGTTTAGAAGCGGAACCAAGAGAAGATTGTCTGAACGCTGTACCTTCTAATAAATCTTAGTTTAAGGACGTCACGCTTTTTCACGTTCAAAATTAGCAGGGATGTGCTTGAATTGGGGTAAATAAAATTAGACCAAGTAGAATAACCAATTGGCACAAGTCTATAGCTTAAGGAAAAGAGAAAGTTGAGCTCTAAACATTACTTAATTTATATGGTTTTTCTTGCTCCAATCTATCTGTGGATCTGTAGTTGCAATAAATTTGTACAAGTCTCCCATTTGCTCAGTAATCCCTTTCCATATCCCACTGTGCACTTGTTTTACCAAGGATTTTTTCTTACCAAAACAATGTTAATTTCGTTTGTGCTTAACTTTTTCTGTAATATCCAAGATGGAACAAATCCTCTTTGGTGAGAAGCATCTTCTGAGATATTATTAATATAAAATAAAATCAAAACAAACTCATTCAATTTATAACATGACAAGATTTTAAAACAACAGACATGAATTGACATAGATTCAAACAATTGCAAATGTTAGAAGAGAACTTACTTCCAACGAGTCGAAACCAAGCTTTCAACATAATCAAAGGCAGAGGACCAGCATATTTCGTTGGAAATTCTAGTTTTCTCTACTCTCTTATCTCTCTGATTATATATAATTACTCCTTCTTCTTCATGATTTGTCAATATCAACGTATCTCCGTTCTTAGAAAGGTACAAAGGCAACAATGGAATATTACATTCCATGTATCCAAGTAAATCCAAGTTGTCATTGATTGGAAGGTTATGCATTTGAAGATTAATGTATTCAATTCTAAATAACCGAGTCCAAGACTCTTGAGATCCAAACTCCTTCATCTGCCATATCACAAATTCAGTTCTCTTGAAATCGTGTGAAAAGCAAAGGCAGTCCATCAGAACCCGAAGAGATGGCTCAATGCATGGCACCTCATTAAAACCTGCAGGAAGCAAAAACTGCCTGTATGTCTCCGTCGAAAGATCAAGCGAAACAATCACCAATTGCTCAACAAGAGGAATATAAGCTTTACTTGTTTCTCCACAATCAATTGATACGAAGTCACCACAAAGAGCCAACCAGTTAATAGTTCCACTCAAATGCACACCATCATTCCATATAAGAGGAACCAAAGGGAAACTTTGAATATATCTCCAACAATTATCACCAAAACTAAAAACTTCCACCTTGCTTCTCCATAAACCTTCGTTCTCTATTTCTCTCTCTTCATTTCCTCCTGTATGAAGCGCCACTACCTTGTAAGTCCCAGTTAAACGATCACAGCCAAAACTGAACTTGAAAGGGCCCAATAAAGGATTAGAATCGACAAAAAACCCTAAATTTTCAGATATTGTCTTCGTTGCAGGGTTCCAAAAACAGAACTAGTAATCATTTTGTAGGCTGCAAGTAGTACTGAAAAGCAAACAGAGTAGTCCGTTGCAGGAACCAACAACCTGGCAATTTCCCCAGGTCAGACTATGGCAAGTGTCACCGGCAACAGTGATTGACAGATTCTCAAGTAAACGACTCACGGGTAAGGATACAACATTACTTATAGGGTATTTCTCAAACGGCGTGAGTATGAAGTGAGGGTTTTGTGAAGATTTTTTAAGGTGCATTTTGATAAAAGTTGGATCTGAGATGAGAGTGTTCCATGACTTGCTCACACACTTGAATCGCACAATGGTTTTCACGCTAAGTAACGATAGGATTTCGGCGATGAGTTCGCGAGGAATGGACACCGGCAGCAATGACACGTTCGACTGACTCCGTTTCTTAATCGGAGGGATATCCATTGGGGCAGTGATGTTGAAATGGAAAACCTGAAACCCTAACAACAAGAGAGAATCTAAAATGAGTGCAAAGTTGATGCTTATGAAAATAAATTTATGGTATCAGGTTGAAGAACTGTGGAATAAACCTTTAGCATGAATCAGGGCATCGAAATTGAAGAAAAAAAATAAAGTAATTGAAACAAAACAGTTGCTAGCATAATATAAATAATAATGAAAGTAAAGACCCTAAACTAATACAAACAGTTCAATAGTAGAGAACATAAATCATGGAATCAAAAATTAAAATAGAAATGTAATTGAAAACAAAATTAGTTGTTAACATAGCATAAATAAAGTGCAGGTTAACAATTTGCGTTACCAATTAGTACAATTGAAGCTCAATCATAATAGAAACCTAAAAGAACAAACTCATAATAGAAAATAAGATAAAGAGAGACCAACTCTCAAATTCTTGTATTTCTGTCAAATGAAAAGCAAGATGCGCAAAGAGTTTTGTATTATACCTATCACTCTCCCTAATAGAGGTGTCAATAGAGCCCCAAATTTCAAAGCCCACTTAAAAAAGCCCCCACCAAGCCCACTAAATTAAAGCCCCCTAATTGAAAAGAATTATTTGGGGCCAAGCCCACTATAAAATCTATTTATTTGTGGGCCTAATAAAGCCCCATATTATAATTTTTTTCTTAACAGTTTATTTATGCAAAATAGCTTATTCGAAATAGTTTATTTGTGCAAAACAACTTATTAGAATGACTTTTTAAAAACCGCTTATTCAAAACAACTTATTTATGCAAAACAGCTTATTCGAAACAACTTATTTATACAACTTATTTGTGCAAAACAACTTATTTATACAAAACAGCTTATTCCGATTTCATTTTAAAAAACAACTTATTCAAAACAGCTTATTTATGCAAAACAGCTTATTCGAAACAACTTTATACAAAACAGCTTATTTGTGCAAAACAACTTATTTATACAAAACAGCTTATTCTGATTTCATTTTAAAAAACAACTTATTCAAAACAACATATTTATGCAAAACAACTATTCAAAACAGCTTATTTATGCAAAACAGCTTATTCGAAACAACTTATTTATACAAAATAGCTTATTTGTGCAAAACAGCTTATTCAAAACAACTTATTTATACAAAACAACTTATTTGTGCAAAACAGCTTATTCAAAACAGCTTATTTATACAAAACAGCTTATTTGTGCAAAACAGCTTATTTATGCAAAACAACATATTTATGCAAAACAACTTATTCAAAACAGCTTATTTATGCAAAACAGCTTATTCGAAACAACTTGTTTATACAAAACAGCTTATTTGTGCAAAACAGCTTATTCGAAACAACTTATTTATACAAAATAGTTTATTACTATTTCATTTTAAAAAACAACTTATTCAAAACAACATATTTATGCAAAACAACTTATTTATGCAAAACAGCTTATTCGAAAAAACTTATTTATACAAAAAAGCTTATTTGTGCAAAACAGCTTATTCAAAACAATTTATTTATACAAAACAGCTTATTTGTGCAAAACAACTTATTCAAAACAGCTTATTTATGCAAAACAACATATTTATGCAAAACAACTTATTCAAATCAGCTTATTTATGCAAAACAGCTTATTCGAAACAACTTATTTATACAAAATAGCTTATTTGTGCAAAACATTTTATTTGAAACAACTTATTTATACAAAATAGCTTATTTGAGCAAAACAGCTTATTCAAAACAACTTATTTATACAAAATAGCTTATTTGAGCAAAACAACTTATTCGAAACAACTTATTTATACAAAACAACTTATTCCGATTTCATTTTAAAAAACAACTTATTCAAAACAACTTATTTATGCAAAACAACATATTTATGCAAAACAACTTATTCAAAACAGCTTATTTGTGCAAAACAACTTATTTATGCAAAACAACATATTTATGCAAAACAACTTATTCAAGAAAGCTTATTCAAAACAACTTATTTATACAAAACAGCTTATTTGTGCAAAACAGTTTATTCAAAACAGCTTATTTATACAAAATAGCTTATTCCGATTTCATTTTAAAAAACAACTTATTCAAAACAATTTATTTATGCAAAACAACTTATTCAAAACAGCTTATTTATGCAAAACAACTTATTCGAAACAACTTATTTATACAAAATAGCTTATTTGTGCAAAACAACTTATTAGGATCACTTTTTTTTAAAACCGCTTATTCGAAACAACTTATCTATGCAAAACAGCTTATTCAAAACAACTTATTTATGCAAAACAACTTATTACGATCTTATTTTAAAAAACAACTTATTCAAAACACCTTATTTTTAAAAAAACAGCTTATTTATGCAATAAGCTGTTTTGCATAAGTTGTTTTTAAAAAGCTGTTATGCACAAATAAGCTATTTTGTATAATTAAGTTGTTTCGAATAAGCTGTTTTGCATAAATAAGCTGTTTTGAATAAGTTATTTTGCATAAATATGTTGTTTTGCATAAATAAGCTGTTTTGAATAAGATGTTTTGCACAAATAAGCTTTTTTTTTATAAATAAGTTGTTTTGAATAATCTGTTTTGTACAAATAAGATATTTTGTATAAATAAGTTGTTTCGAATAAGCTGTTTTGTACAAATAAGCTATTTTGTATAAATAAGTTGTTTCAAATAAGCTGTTTTGCAGAAATAAGTTGTTTTGAATAAGTTGTTTTGCATAAATATGTTGTTTTGCAAAAATAAGTTGTTTTGAATAAGGTGTTTTTTAAAATGAAATCGTAATAAGCTATTTTGTATAAATAAGTTGTTTCGAATAAGCTGTTTTGCACAAATAAGCTATTTTGTATAAATAAGTTGTTTTGAATAAGCTGTTTTGCATAAATAAGCTGATTTGAATAAGTTGTTTTGCATAAAGATGTTGTTTTGCATAAATAAGCTGCTTTGAATAAGCTGTTTTGCACAAATAAACTGTTTTGTATAAATAAGTTGTTTTGAATAAGCTGTTTTGCACAAATAAACTATTTTGTATAAATAAGTTGTTTCGAATAAGTTGTTTTGCATAAATAAGTTGTTTTGAATAAGTTGTTTTGCATAAATATGTTGTTTTGAATAAGTTGTTTTTTAAAATGAAATAGTAATAAGCTATTTTATATAAATAAGTTGTTTCGAATAAGCTGTTTTGCACAAATAAGCTGTTTTGTATAAACAAGTTGTTTCGAATAAGCTGTTTTGCATAAATAAGCTGTTTTGCATAAATATGTTGTTTTGCATAAATAAGCTGTTTTGCACAAATAAGCTGTTTTGTATAAATAAGTTGTTTTTGAATAAGCTGTTTTGCCCAAATAAGCTATTTTGTATAAATAAGTTGTTTCGAATAAGCTGTTTTGCATAAATATGTTGTTTTGCATAAATAAGTTGTTTTTTAAAATGAAATCGTAATAAGCTTTTTTGTATAAATAAGCTGTTTTGAATAAAAAAAAACTTTAAAAATTGTTTTTTTTTTTTAAAAAAAAAACTTTGAAAAAAATGTTTATAGAAATTTTGGGGTTTGGGGGCTTTTGATTTGTGGGCTTGCATGAATGTGGACCTTTTTAATCTTGTGGATTTTTAAGCCCCATTACTATGTGGGCTGGGGCTAAAACTTCAAGGCCCCATGATATTGACACCTCTACTCCCTAACATTCACACTTTTATTGGGTGAAACTCATGTGGATCTCATCACTTTATATGCGATCCATTTCCAAAGTGTAGGACCCACATGAGTTTCATAGAGTGTTATAAAGAGAGTGTCCATAACACTCCTCTTATACCAAGCATAATCTAAATGATTTTGGAATCATTTAGTTACTGCACAACAGATTAAGTTAGTTATTATGTGCTAGAGAAGCCATCTTAAGCTATCTTAGACTACTACTATATTAAATGACTAATGTTTAACCACCATTCTCTCCGCAATATCAAAAATTGCAAAGTTAATGCAATTTAGGGTCTATTTGGTTTGACTTATTTGAACTTATCTGCTTGCATAATCACTTCTGACATTATGAGATAACTTACGAAAACAGCTTATGACATGTTTATAAGATATTTTATGCTTATTTCCATAATCACTTCCAGGATAGCTTATGAAAACAGTTCAATAGTAGAAAGTTGGAAGCACTATGGTATAAACCTTAAGCACTAATAATGACATCAAAATTGAAAATAAATAAACAAAGTAATTGGAAACAAAAATAGTTGTTAAGATAACATAAAAGAATATTGGCGTGAAGATACCTGTAACGTAACTTAGATAAGTATGAAACAGAGTGAAGCTAAGAAACGGGGGTGGTGACGACGGAGGCGTGAACGGTTCAGTGTATATATTTGAATTGGAGATTATCAGGGTTGAAAACTACGAGTGAGTGTAAGAGATAGATAAATAATATAACTTTACATCATTTTAGATAAGGTCAAATGCATCTAAAGTCTTTAAGTTTTTCGTTTTTTCCAAAGTGATCCTTTAAGTTTCAAAAGTCTCAAACAAGTTTTTTTAGTTTTTGAATCGTTTCAAACAAGTCTTATTGTAGATAGCATAGTTGGTAATTGCTTTTAAATGCTAAAAGGACTTGTTTGGGACTTTTGAAACTTAAAGGACCACTTTAGGAAAAACGAAAAACTTAAAGCACCTTTAGATGCATTTGACCTTTAGATAACTTTTAAATGCTTTTTCTCGTTACGGAAGGTGATGTGTGCTATCTAGATGGGGTTTGTTTTTTGTCGAAAAAAAGGCTATGGCAACTTCATTTTGTGAGAGTGATTGCTTCCAACAGTCGAGCTGATTATTGGTGGTTGTGGTCATACATGCACACTTATGTTACTGACATTCTTTATATTAAAGATGCTTTATACGAAAATTGCAACACTACATTAATGCATGTTCTTAGAGAACAAAATACGCGTGCATATTTTATGGCTAAGGAGGGATTACATGCAATGTGCTCTACTCATTGCAATTGTCCATTGTCTGACATGAAATCTCTCATCCTCAGAGATAAACTCAAAACTTATTTTTTTTTGTCTTGTTACTTTGTAACACCATCAAAAAAAAAAAACCACCATACAAATTTATGTTTTAAATAGAAATTGTTTAAAATATCAAAATAACCTTTTATCAACCAAAAATGGTATAAGACAAAAAAATGTTATTTAATACTAGTTTATCATGTTCTATCTTTTATTGTGTTGTTTTGTCTTGTATTGTTGTGTCTAATACTTATTTTATAACCATTCAAACGCACATAACTTTTTCTAGTCTAATCTTTTGGGACAAAAACTAAAGTGAGAAAGAGATAGATAGAGTAAAACATATCAAAAGTATGAGAGATAATTGTCTAGTTTTATAAATATCATTTTTTAATATTCATGTCGAGCTATTTAGATTTGATTAAAATGATATTTTTGTGTGTTAATTCTCTGACTTCTAGGGAAAGGAGGAGATAGTAATCCGAAGTACGAGATCAAGAATTGTTTCAACTATAAATAAAAAATGAAATATTTTAAATCAATTAATCTTTTAATTTAGGATTAACAAAAAATTGATTTACCAATAATGAAAGCCAAAATAACATTTGTGGTACCTTAACTTCATTTAAAATAACAATTTTTCATTTATATTTTTATGGTCATTTTCTCCCTTTTATTCCATTTGCTTAGAAATTTTCAATTTTCAAATCTATAGTTTTATTTCCACGTGACCTCTCAGTCTTCAAATTTATGATATTTCACTTATGTTTGCATATGAATCTTATATTTGAAGCTTGAAACCTTTTTTTAATGGATTGCGTTTACAGGAGCACATATTTGAAATAAAAATTTTGGTATCAAAACCATTTCAGATTGACAAGTACTTTTCCAACCCTATGCGTTTCTCACATGCCCTATTTTTTCCCCCCAATTACCCTATGTTCGGATTATATAATCCGAAATAGATTGTAGGTGTTTTCGGATTGTTTTTTTTGAAGAAGCTAAATTAACCCACTTAAATTGACACTGGAGAGAATCGAAGCTGAGACCTCGAGGAGGAGAATACTCCCACGCCCCAAGCTAATTAATACGACCAGGACAACCCAAGTGGGTTAGGTGTTTTCGGATTGTATAATTCGAAACTATGTATTGCCCAGATTCAGTGTATTATTTTGATGACATAATAAAAATTGACAAAAACATAAAATAAATGTAAATATACAGAAAAATATACATGGGTTAGGTGTTTTCGGATTGTATAATTCGAAACTATGTATTGCCCAGATTCAATGTATTATTTTGATGACATAATAAAAATTGACAAAAACATAAAATAAATGTAAATATACAGAAAAATAAAGAGACAAAGATGATACAAATTCTCATCACACACACACACACGTATATATAGTTTCATAGTACATTTACAACAAAATTGAAACTTGAAGTTTATTACACAAAATTTTCAAACACCTAATGATAATTTGCAGCACAAGAAACACAAAATCTGAAACTAATCTTGCAGCACAAGAAGATGGAGGGGGAAGGTGGTTGAGGTAAGGTTTGCTTCCTCTCTAGGGAAAAAGAGACTCTGATGGTCAACCTTGCACCCAAACAAACAGCCTTTAACCCCTGAGTGATGTTGCAAATTTGCGGAGCGACACCATCACTTTTGATCGTTCTAGTATGAAAGGCCAACGTTGAAAACACATTGTAGAAAGAAAGGAGAATGAGAGAATGTGAGATCATTGAATGAAAAATTGTGAAGGATTGAGGAGTATTTATAGATAAAACTTGTGAAGAATGAGTGCATAAAGTGTAACTATTCATTAATAAGTGTCAAAAAATGCGTTCAACTTATCTGACCAGCCATTAAAACTGGTAAAACCCAAAGATAAACGTGTTCCATGAGTCACTCTTGTTGAGAAAGTAACTGTTCCAAAATATTTCAGATTATATAATCTGAATCGGTTCAATAGTGTGTTAAATTTCGTACTTTGTAGGGTGAGGGAACTTTCGCATTATAAAATCGAAACTTTTAGATACAAGATTTTTTTATGTGGTCCACATTACACCAACATTTGATCAACGACGCACTAGAAATAGGAATATAAATATGTCTTGGCAATATTGACAATAAAAATCCTCTTGGAACACCTTGCCTTTCATCATTATGTTGTAGATAAGCTTACAAAGAGGTTGTTATGAACTTGATCCAGTTGACATGCTGATCGAAATATGTCGGTTGATAGGTCAGCTGAATCAAGTACAAAAGCACCTCTTCAAACACATTCTCAGATATTTCACCACTTCTGTTATTATGTTGTTTTATGTAACGCCCTCTTTGTTATTTAATTATTTTTCTTGAAATAGAGTCGAATTATATGATTTATTTAATTATGTTGGTATTTTATTGGGTGGTTTTATTATTTATTAGACTATAGTTAGTAGAGAATTGTAATTATTAGAATAAGTAGATTTGGGGGTTGAAATAGAAAGGAGAGAGTTATTGGGCCTAATTAGATTTAAGAAGAGAAGTTAGTATTATAAATAGAGGAGATATTAGGTTGAAAGAGGAACAGATGCATATACAAGGATTTGGAGAAAATAAGGTTTAGAGAGAAGAACCAAGAGAGGAGGCTGCCAATCGGTAATTCTAAGGTAAGGGTGAGACTAACATCCAGTATTATTAAGTCTGTAATTCTGATAATTAGATATAACATGTTGTAGGTTGAGTTTGTGAGAATTTGAGAATTAGGGTTTGAAGTCGTTATAGGTTGTTAGTTGAATAGGAGTCTATCAAATTCATGTTCAGTTGGTGTTCAGTTCATAGAATAATCATAGGTAGAGTTTTCTATCAATTTTGGAATTTGGGTTGATGAAAATTGGGATTTAAGAGTGATTCTTAAGTGAAAAACACATTGTTAAACTGATTTTTGAACTGTTGAGAAGCCCAAAATCGGCCACCGAATTGTCAAAATCGGCCACCAATTTATGATCTGAATATTCAGTTTTAGTTCTGCAAAAATCGGCCCCCCGATTTGTCAAAATCGGCCACCGATTTTCTGTCGGGCCAATCTAGAAAACATTCACATTTTTCACCCTTTTCCGTTTTGAATTTGCATTCGGTGTAAACATGAAAGTTTTAGATAATTGTGTTAGCTTTCTAATGGTCTTGGTTTGGCTCAAAAATGATTTTTAGATTTTGAGTTATGATGAAAATACTCCAAGTGGGTCTTAGTAAAACTTTATGAAAATTTGGCATAACTATTTCTAAGTTAAACCAAAACTTATGGATTGTCTCCAAACTTCAAAGCTTGTGTACTTTGAGTTCAATTAAGGTGTTTATGAGTATTTAACCTATGATGTGATGAGTCTAGCTAGTGGTAGGCTGCCTTGAATTGTTGCCTTGCAAACCTTTCGCACGTGTAGTCATGAGACGACCTTGGGGTAGGAATGGTTATTGATGATGTTAGAAGCTGTCCAGAAGACCTGAATTAAGATAATTAATATTAATAGTAATGTGATGTTGTTAAATATGCACCTTAAGTATTACTTATGATGATCATGTTCATGCGATTCATTCTTTAATGATTATATGATGTATAAGAGCTGTTATTTGCTGCATATGTTGCTGTTTTGCTGTTGTTGACCATTAATGTCATAAAGTTGTAAATGTCGGTCTAAGTTGTAAAGTTGTAAGATGTCGTCCAAATTATTGGAGTCATATGAGATGTTCATGATGTTCAAGATGTTTAAGATGTAAGATGTTGAGTCCATGCATACTCATTCAAAGTTGAGGGCTTGATGCCCTGGAGCCTTTTTACGCTCAAATATGTTGGGGGCTTGATGCCATGGAGATTTTGCTCAAATATGTTGGGGGCTTGATGCCCTGGAGCCTTTTTACGCTCAAATATGTTGGGGGCTTGATGCTCTGATTGGTACCACATGCATTTGCATTGTCAAGATGATTTAAGATGTTAAGAGTTGCATAGTCGAGTCAAATTCATCAAGTTGTTAAAGATTAATTTACGAAGTTGAATATGAAGTTGTTTATGATGATGACATGATGTTACATGATTATTATTATGATATGTTGATGATGTTTATGTTGTTAAATGTAATTGATGAATTATATGCTTAATATTGTTGTTTGTGAAATCTCACCCCTTCTGCTTGAAAATGTTGCTCTTCATATGGGTAACTTGCAGGTAACCAAGACTAGTTGCGGTAGTGAGTGGACTCCTCACAAGTGTGTGTCTTAGGTGCTCTGATACGTAACGGGATGGGAATTTTGTTGTTGCTTTCTGTTCCTTACGTATTATTTTAGAAGTTTTCAAGAATTATTGTTGAACTAAGATTTTATGAGATTTTATGTTGAGGCCCTTGTGCCAAAGATTATTTAAGATGTTGAATTATTCCGCTGCGAAGTTTTAAAATAATTACGTTGTTGGATTTTGAAGGATAAATATTTATTTATTCAGTTTATGATTTTAAGAAAAGAATGTGACATTCTGTTATGATTGAGAAACTCTGATTTTTATTATGAAATTTTTATGTTGGGAAAATAGGGTGTTACATTTTATGTCATTGAATTATGTTGTGTACCTTTTTTTCCTATGTCATTCACTATGAAAACCCTCCAAGAATCAAACTTAAACACAGTCTGGGATATTCAGATTACAGGACTTCTCATGTGTAAATAGGGACCGTTTGTTTTATTTTGATTCACATTATCTTAAAATTATTTATATCTTTCCTTTTTATTACTCTCTATAACACAATCCAAAAAGTTCTAGAATGTTTCAGATTATATAATCTGAAACCTCCCAGATTGCATGGATTGTGGCGTTACACCCAAGGTTTGGACGGTTTGTGGTGTGTTTATTGCATTTTTAGTCGGTTTATGCATTGTAAACGTTTCCTTCGACTGTAGTTACAACCTATGATAGATTTATGGTTATGAATATACTTGCTTGCTTCAACATATTCATTCATTTTTCATTTATCATCCTTTCTTACTTTTTCTTTCTCTTTTTTTTAGTTAGGAGTGGTTATGATATCATGGTCACTGCTGACCGCTCATACAATCCAAGAAATTGCTTTGCAGTTTATGCGGGGATTGTACAACGAACAACAAAGACCTTTGATATCAATTACGATACACTTTCTATTTATTTTATTATGTTTTGGAATATACAATCCTTAAAATTACCTAATAATCTATTTCAATTATATAATCCGAACAAATGATATTTTCCAAAAAAATAGGACGCACGGAAATTTGATAGGGTGAGAAAAGTAATAGTTTTTCTGATTTGAATAAGTAATTCGTGTTGGATCCAAACTCGAACGAGTCCGAGTAAAATGCATATTGGATTGGGTGATCGGGTTGAACGGATCACCCTTGAACCGCCAAATGCCCCTTATTAGTAATTTCATAACTTGTTTGGAACCCTAGCCGCCATTTCTCCTTTCACTGTTAACTCTTTTTCTATTGTCAAACACTTTCATCGTCCCCTAGACGCTAACAACGTTTCTCTCTCAAAACGTTTCTACTTTAACGATATGGTTTCTATAAAAGGTTACAACAATACAGGAATCAAATTATCTAATCGTTTCAGTTCCTTGGCCATTTCTTCAATTCCAGCAATGGAAGAGGAAAGTGAGAGCACAAAGGCTAGGTCAAGGTCAAAGAAAAAAAATAGGTTCTTTCTCGTAAAGCGACCAAATTGGCTTGATCTTCCGAGTGATTTGACAGCAAACATCATCAAGAGGCTTGGTATATTACCAATTTTGACGAATGTATCCCTTGTGTGCACTCAGTGGTTGAAGATTTGCATGGATCCTCTCATGTGGCGCACTCTTTATATGCCCAAATACATTGATGCTAATCCTTGGGAAATGGAGAAGATTTGTTGCAGTGCTGTTAAACTAAGTTGCGGTCATCTTGAGAGCATTATTATTGAGGATTATTATGGAACCAGTGATCTCCTCAAATTAATAGCTGATAAGTAATGAGTTTTTTTTTTCCTGCATTTAACCGTATATATCTTATTGTTTTCATGAACATTTTTAATATTTTTTTTTTTCTTAATTCAAATTTTACAGTGGCAGTCACCTACGTTGTATGTGGGTAATGTTTGGCAGCATTACAGATGAAGTATTTAGTGAAGTCGTTAGAAAGCTTCCGCAGTTAGAGAAGGTTTTTGTTCCATCTTCCATTACATCGGCCACTCTTGAAGCCCTTGGTCGATCTTGCCCACTTTTGAAATCGCTTCAATATAATTCATGGTCGCTTGACTCTTGTGTCTCTGATAAAATGGCGTTTGTTATTGCTGAAACAATGCCTGGTCTACGCCATCTTAGTATGAGTGGACACAAGCTCACTGAACTTGGTGTGCTCGCCATTGTTGATAAATGCCCTCTTCTTGAATATCTTGACATTAGCTTTTGTCATTTGAATTTGAATGACGATTTGAAGAAAAGGTGCATTAATCAGATCAAGGATTTGCGACTGCCAGGTTGTTATAAACCACCCAAGAGTAAACTATTTAAATGATCATGCTTCTTTTTGTTGATTCATGCGTGGTTGGCATGCTTTCTTAATAAGTTGGGTTATCTATATTTTTGTTTTGAATGATTTTGATTGTAATTTTTGTTGGACAAGTCTTATCATTTGCTTACTAAAAATTTATATATTCTAGTAGTATTATTTGTGTTGTCTTTGTGCCACAAAATGCAGTAATCACCAGCTTATTGGTTTTTAGCTGATAACGTAGGTCACGCTAGGAAGATGATAGATTTGAAATGAACAAATCCTGTATAACAAATGAATCAAAGTACATTAGCCACACACTCAACACAATGCATCACTCAAATCTCATTTCATATCATATCCTTCTCGAGTCATATGTACGGTACAACATACAGCAATACAGAGTCAACAATAAGTAAAATTGACTGAACACTTTGTAGCACAAAATCATGTACAAGTAAGACAAATTATGTTAATGGTGCATTTGTTATATCTTTTCAAATAAGCTATCTTATAAGTACATTTAATTTTCTTAGATATATGACATATTGACATGGACTGATCCTTAATTGCATTTCTAAAATATATAAAATTGTAATAAAAATTACTTAGACATGCAAGATCTGATATCTTTTACTGATGCATGCCTTGATGTAAAGACCCTAGTAGCTGAAAATCTATAATTTTTGAAATCAGTGTAGGTATCAAAGGTTATTCATAGTATTATGTTCAGAGGTGAACTCACTGATTTAGATTATGCATATTCCTCTCCAAAAAAATTTCCTGTTTGTTTACAACACTTTTCACAAATTTAGGATCTTTTGTACTTAGAGAAAAAAAAAACTATGTGTACAAGAAAACTGGGCTAGTTGTACAAATGACATATAATATTCGTTTTGTGTACATTGTTAAAAAATTTGTTGATTAGTATATAATATATGTCTATAGTATTGTCACATGCCTGCTATATAATATATGTGCTGACATTCCAGTTACTTTGATATAAACACCATATTACAGATAAACTGATTGCAGGAATAAATTCAAAAACAGAAAGAGGGAAAATATTTTTTAGACATACATATTTGCTTTTAGATTGGAAGAATTAAGTATAAGCAATGCCATCTTGATATCCGAAAACACGAGCTCACTATTGTTGGTTTTCTTGCCATTCTTTATAAATCAAATGGTTTACTTATATGCTAATTATGCATGAGTGTTTACTTTTACTAGTGTAGTTAAACCATCCGTGGATATTTTACTAAAACATGAAAGGTTTGCATCCTTTGTTAATTAATAGAGCTAGAATGAGACTTATTAATCTAAAGAAATTTTTGTTGCTTGCAGAAACTGGTGGTTTATATTTGTGCACTCTCTAAGCTTTTAAAACTATGAGTGTATAAGGACGATGTTTTCTTGTTCTTATTTCATCAATGCCCCAAGGAAATCATGAGATTGTTACCTTATACAATTTAGATTAACTGGTTTTAAGGTGAATCAATTTTGAAGAAGCCGGTTTGGATTTGAAACCTAAATTGATTGTCAGTTAAAAAACCAAGGACGATAAACTTGATATAAACAAATTGAATATAACAAATGAATTACAGGTCCTATGCATGTACATGGTACAATATTCAGAGACAACAATTAGTAGGTTCATATTGTGTTGTGTTGTTTAGCCTTGTCCAATGCTTGTTTTTTTAACCATTCAAATACACCTTTAGGACAACTTTTTCTACTCTTATCTTTTGGGACAAAAAGCTATAGAGTGAGAAAGAGATAGATAGAGTAAAATATATTGAGAGTATGAGAAAGACTTGTCTCCGAAGTTATCACAAAATAGTTTTATAAATATCATTTTTTAAATTTTTTGATATTGAGCTATTTAAATTGGATTAAAATGATATTTTTGTGTGTGTTAATCCTCTGACTTCTAGGGGAAGGGGGAGATAATAATCCAAAGTTCAGTCGAAAGATAAATAAAGTTTGATCAAGAATTGTTTCAACTAAAAATCGTTTCAACTAAAAATCGAGAAATGAAATATTTTAAATTGGTTAATGTTTTAATTTAGGATTAACAAAAAATTGATTTACCAATAATGAAAGACAAAATAACATTTGTGGTACCTTAACTTCATTTAAAATAGAGTAAATTACACTCCCTCCCCTCAAAGATGCTTGAATTACACTTCCCTCCCCTCTTATGTTAAAATATACACTCTCCTCCCCTCTTATTCAAAACATATTAGAAATTTTTTCACTCCCCTCCCCTAAGAGAAGCTTGAATTACATTCTACTCCCTCTTATGTTAAAATCTACATTTTACTCCCTCAATATTTTTTTTTATTTCTAATAATCTAGCAAATAAAAATCTAACACACTTTGGAAAGTATTGCGGGTCTATTTTAATATAATTAAAATTTGAATACGTATTTTCGCTATTTTTTATTTACAATTTCATTAACGTGTAGTTTTAAACCCTATAATCAAATATGAAACAACCCAAAATAAAATTAAAATATGTGAAAAATTACTAAAGACAATAAAGAATGATTATTTAAAAGTTAATTTTATACTCTAAATTATAAAATCAATAGCAAAATATTTAAATTTAATTATCATTGACATTTAAATTATAAAGAAATGAATTTATTTTTCTTAAATGGTAGTTCAAAATTAGTATATATCATAAAAATATTTATTTATGTTAAAATGGATTAAAGTGTAGTGTATATTTAATTATTAAGGGAGGAGGTTGTAATTCAAGCATCTTATAAGTGAGGGTAGTATAAATTTTATTTTTCAAGGGAGGTGAGTGTATAATTTAACATAAGAGGGGAGGGGAGTGTAATTCAAGCTTCTCTTAGGGGAGGGGAGTGTAATTTACTCTTTAAAATAACAATTTAGTAATTTATATTTTTTTTACGTCATTTTCGCCCTTTTAATCCATTTGCTTATGAATTTTCAATTTTCAAATCTATAATTTTATATCCACGTGATCTCTCAGTCTTCGAATTTATGATATTTCAGTTATGTTTGCATATGAATCTTATATTTGAAGCTTGAAAAATTCATATACAAATGAACTAAAAGGGCACCAATAACGTGAAAAAATATAAATAATCAAATTGTTACCTTAAACTAAGTTAAGGAACTAAGAATGTAATTTTGCCATAATAAATTGGTACAAGTGGCGAGGGACTTGAACCTCTTAAGCAAGTGGTCAGGGGTTCAATCTCTAGCTTCTACGTATGAAATAACTTTAGTTGAAAAGAGAGAACTCATATATCGTCCCCACAAGTTCGTTGATGGGGACTAATCACCGCTAAACGACAATGAAAACTTCGTACCATACCATGATGATAAAAAATATTGACCATAACTATAAGTCTAATTAAAAATATTTATTAGTATATTTAAACATGTTTATAATATATATATATATATATATATATATATATATATATATATATATAAACATTCATTTTTTATATATTTTTTTGGTTACTCATTATATATATATTCTTCATCTTTTAACAAAATAAGTGATTTTCACATATTTTCAGTTTTCTTTCGTTTATTTTTTTGATTTCATCGTCTAGCACGACTTTGTTTATTTTGATTTCCCTTCTTCGTGCGGAGTGTTTTTGATTTTCTGTCTTAGTGCAGTGTTTATTTGATTCAGATTGAAAGATCAGCTTTGATAAAGTGCAAATTCAATAAATGACTTTTGCGTCGTCAACGTTACATATCCGGAACATGAGTATTTCAGTGGCTTGAATATAGTCATATTTGTAGGCATATGTACTCTGCCGTTTTATGCCATTAACATGAATGTTGAGAGTTTGTTCTCAAGTTCATCCTTTTTGTTTTAGTGACTTTGGATTTGTATTATATCGATATACTCTACAAGTTTGAATAAATGAATATCGTTTTTTTTTTTAAAAAAAATATATCTTAATCTTAACCTTTATCTTATCGTAATCTTAATTCTTATTCTTAATAATATACAAATTTAAAACCACAAATAAGAAAAACGCTTGTGTGTCGAGCTCTAGGACCATTGTTGCCACATCACACAAAAATTGATAATATAGTTTTGCAAAATTCAGCTATTAAGAGTTAACAATTACTTGTAAAAAAAAAAAAAAATTAACAATTATCATCTTTCAAAAGTTAGTATAATCTTATAAGGTCAAATGCATCTAAAGCTCCTTTAAGTTTTTTGTTTTTCCCAAAGTGGCCCTTTAAGTTTCAAAAGTCCCAAACAAGTCCTTTAAGTTTCAAAAGTCCCAAACAAGTCCTTTTCGTTTTTGATTCGTTTCAAACAAGTATCTATGTTTTTGTTTCTGAATGATTTTGATTGTGATTTTTGTTGAAGTCTTATCATTTACTATGATTTTATTTCCAGTATATGTGTGATTTCTCCAAAATAAGTTTGCTTGCTAAAAATTCGAGTAAGAGTTATATATTCTAGCAGTAAAATTAGTGTTCTCATTGTGCCACTAAAATGCAGTAATCACCAGCTTATTGGTTGTTAGCTGATAATTTAGTTCACGCTAGGAAGACCCTTTAATTGTATGGCGAAACCGCCTTTGGATGAAGCTCTCACAGCTTACTGATGTTGATATATAGATTGTGAAAGTTAAGGTTCATGTGATCTGTGGGTTGCACTAAATATTCCCAACCCATGTTGATCCAAACTGTTACCTAGGGAAAGTTAAAATCCCATGACCAACCAGAGCTAGAACAATAAGGACTTATTAATCTTTGTCACATGCAGAACTGGTGGTTTAGATTAAGTTGCTGAAAATTCAGAATTTTTTAAATCAGTATAGGTATCAAAGGAATGTGTGACTATAGTAGATAAGGTTGTAAATAGAGTATGGAGGGGATTGATTTAGATCATGCCTTCAATTCAATAAGTAGGGGTTTTATTTTTGGGAATAGAAAGTTTTTCAGTTATAGATTTTCCTAGGTTTGGACAGGCATATTCCTATCCCAGTTTATTTCCTGTTTGATTACAACACTTTCTGGTTTGTCTAGTAAAATTGATTCCTTTTCAAAACTTTAGGATCTTTTGGACTTATAGAAAAAAAGTATCTGTGGAAGAAAAACATAGCATCTTTATAAATTTGTGAAAACAGTAAGAATGTTTTCTTAAAATCAAACAAGCGATAAATTTATTGCATTTGACTCATATATAGACTGTTATTTGCTTAAATCACCATCAATCATAATTTCTTAAAGTACCAACCATTGATTGAAAAAGAAAGTCAATTATTCCAAGTAATAAATTACCTCAAGGATTTATTAAAGCCGTGAGAAAGCTTCCACAGCTGGAGAAAGTGGACATTTCACATTGCTACCTAACCAATGTCTCTCTTGAAGCCCTTGGTCGATTTTGCCCTCTTTTGAAATCGCTTAAATATAACTCATTCTCGTTCCGAACTTGTTACTCTGAAAAAATGGCGTTTCTTATTGCTGAAACGATGCCTGGTCTACGCCATCTTGATATGAAAGGACACAAGCTCCCTGAACATGGTGTGCTCGCCATTATTGATAAATGCGATCTCTTCTTGAATCTCTTGACATTAGTGATTGTCATTATTTGAATGAAGATTTGGAGAAAAGGTGCATTGATCAAATCAATGATTTGCGAATGAGAGTTCGTGATAACTATAAAGAACACTGTTATTGGGAGATATCTGATAATGATGACGACGAAGATGATGATGATGATGATGATGAGGAGGAGGAGGAGGATTTTCATTATTGATTCTGAACGTGGAAGTCTAAGTGATGGCTATGATGACAAACTAGGCTATTATTATTGTGTCGATTTATTGTCGAGTGTTTATCTTCAAGAAAAAAATTTGGATTAGGATCCTTGTTGGCACTCAGATATTTGTTGATTCATGCGTGTTTGGTATGCTTTGTTAATTCAATTTGAATATCTGTTTTTTTTTTTTTTTTTTACCATGATATTATTTTTGGTATGCGTCTGATTTCTCCAAAATCATAGAGTATTTGCTTGCAAAAAATCTGCTAAGAAATGTATGTTCTGGCAGTAAAATTTGTATTCTCTTTGTGCCACAAAAATGCAGTAATCACCAACTTAATGGTTGTTTGCTGATAAATAAAACAAACAGCCAAGTTTCCGTTATGTGGTGAAGCATTTGATTATGTAGTTCACGTTAGGAAGACCCTCTAATTGTATGGTGACGTTGAATTCTCAGAAGTATTAAATTGTTTTATTCTAGCACAACGTATATACTAGTCCATACTAATATTTGAATACCAACACGACACCGAGACATGTGATTACATTCAATTTTTTTTTTCTTTCTGTAATTACTACTACCAATGTCGTGTCTGTGTCGATGCTTCATAGGTCAGGCAGCATCCCCAAAATGAAGTTCTCACAGCTTACTGATGTTGATATGTAGATTGTGAAAGTTAATGTTCAAGTGTTCTATGGGAGACACTATTCCCAACTCAAGTTGGTCTAAACTGTAACGAAGGTTAAAACTCAGACATGACTCAAAATAGGAAAATTGTTGGCATCAAAATCCCATGATCAATCAGAGCTAGAATAATAAGGACTTATTAATCTGATGCAAATTTTGTCTCAAACAGAACTGGTGGTTTACATGTGCGCTCTCTCAAAACCGATACATCAGTGGTTTGCGGCTAATATAAGTAAACTGTTTTCTTGTTCTTAGTTGATTCTAGGATTAAATTCATTTTTCATTGTTAAAACTATGGGCATATAAGTAAAGTATGGGCACATCTATCATGAGATTGTTGCTTTTTACAATTTAGATTGGTTGGTTTCAATGTGGATCAATTCTGAAAGAGCTAATATCGATCTGATACATAGTGAAATGGTTTTTCAGTTAAAAAGCCAATAAGGACACAAGATTTGATATGAACAGGTTGTGAGGTCCCATTACATGGTAGAACATACAGAGATAACCAAAACCAAAATCCCAACGTGCTGATCGAAAGATAGAGTGACTATTATCAAAGCAAGGCTCCAAAATTGGGTTTGATAAGAACAAACAACTATAACTTGTGTAGCAAGCATTTCTCGGAAGAAAAAGAGCACGGCGAAGAAACTACAAGCAAGACTTGAAAAATACACAGCATTAACAAAATAATCAGTACTTGCAGATTGTAATTGATAATGAATACACATTTTTATAATTATTCAATTATTTATTCTTGTACATAAAATATGAAATTTAGTGTTTGTAATACAAGAATTATGATTATTTAACTTTCAAGAATTTTAAGTTTAGTTGTACCTGTTTCTTGTTTGGGTTGTATATCTTATTCTTATCAAAGCAAGTTTAGGATTCTAGTTCCCTAGTGTATGTTAGCATTGCCTGAACTTCCGGGTCAAAAGTGTTATTACAAAATTTAAAATGCGAAACATCCAAAATAATTTCAAGTAAAAAAGATAATTGTAGATCATATAAAAATTCTAAAATTTAGCTGAACATCCATTGTACTTTATGCAGAACGAAATAGATAGAATAATCTCCCTAAAATGAATCCGAAGTAACTAACTATGTCTTTAAAGAACAATGTATCACTGCAAAATTTAGCTCAAAACTAAATAAATAAGTTGGTTTCAATCAAAATATATTTGGCAAACTAAGCTATTAGGCTCAGAAGGGTTTGAGGGAGGTCTTAAGCTAAATAGTATATGTCCAAATGCAGTAAAACCAATATTGATATACATAAGAGTAACTTCAATGTCAATGGAATTTACAGGGAAGAAATTATCCGACTCCTCTCCTTCCCTTACTAAAAAAATAAAAGATAAAACATCACAGAAAATCATTACATATAACATATAATTCCAACCAGAATTGCTTTCCAACAAAAGTTTTGTTGGAATTGGGAGTTAAAAGACTAAACACAAAGTTCCATGTTGGGTAGAACTAGTGTTGAGTGAGAATTTAAAAAAGTGGAAGTCCTACATTGGATGAATCACACACATTGATAGTGTTTATATAGTAGGGGTGTACCTCTAAGTGCTTTCTTAATCCCTAAGTTCAGCAAAAATATTTTGGAAGGAAATCTGAAATATTTTGGTGCACAATCTCAAATACTTTGGACACAAAAGTTACTGAATTGAAGAATCTTTTGACTCTTCAATATAAGGGTGTTCGTGGTGCGGTTTGGTTTGGTTTTGAAGTTAAGAGTCATCCAAACCGTAAGATAAAAAAGTATGTGGCTTGATTTGGTTTGGGTGACTTTTACAATAAAATCCAAACCAAACCAAATCAAATCAAATAAATGCGGTCTGGGTTGGATCGATTGATGCGGTTTTCTTCGAGACAATATATCCTTTTTGTTTCCACCATTAAAATCAAGTTAAAAAACTAAAATACAATATATTTTCAGCAATGTTTCAAACAATGTTTTAAATTTCATCAAATATTACAATTTTATTTTCATCCAACAATGTTTTCAACAACATATACTAAATTAAAAACATGAATTCCTCTAAAAAATAATAATAATTAAAAACATGAACAAAAAGTAATCCTATTCTGTAAGAAATGCAAAAGACTAAGATTGTATCGATCATTCTCTAAAAGTTCTAGTAGCACATAAATACATTTTTGAAATAAAAAGCAAGGAAGAAACTTAACAAAAAAAAAATGTCATTTTATAAAAGTTTTCATTGAGTTTCTATGAGTATTGGTCTAGGTGACATATGCATAATTAGAGTTTTTCTTATGTTGCGGTTTCATTTTGTTTGCTTTGGTTGGTAAAATAAAAACCGCAAACTAAACCATGCAGTTGAGAAAAAAAAAATGATCTGAATACATCTGAACCAAATGCAATTTTATTTTTTTATTTCGGTTTGGGTTGGTTTGAATGGTGGTTTTTCTATTGAGTTGGTTCGTTTTTGAACAACCATACTTCAATATATATCCATAATTTTTTCAACTTGTTTCCGTATCGTAATATATAGTGGTCGTGCATGATTCAAGCAATAGATTAGAAGTATGACCGCATAAAAAAACTTTGATCACATAGTGGAGTAAAATTAATCTTTGATCAAATACTAATTTTCTAACTCATCCAAGTTCATACTAATGGAATTTTATGACGTTGACATTATCATATCAATAATAACCTCTACTAAATCAAATATCATAACCACGACTTTGGTTATGTAAAACAAATAGTCTGAACTATTCACTTCTCGGAATGACGTTCAATGCGACCTTTCACCATTTTAATCAAGAACCACTCTTTGTTCAATTAAAAATGTTGCTAATCTTCCAAAAATAATCATGAAAATATTTACTCAATTTGCTACTTCACGAGCTTATTCGAGTTGTATAGAAATATATGTAATGTCTCATATTTTACTTTTTATTTTATTTAGATCAAATAAATGTTAGAAATTTCAATTGTGTTTTAAATGTGTAGTTCTTCAGGAAGTCATCCAATTGTCATAAACAATGATTAACAAAAATTCCTTCTTTGAGAAATCTTTCAATGACGCTTTAATATTAAATTTGTAGTTCTTTGAGAACTATATCCCAAATAATCTTGATAAATTAAATTTGTAGTTTTTGAGAACTATATCCCAAATAATCATGATAAAAATAAAAAAAGACTTGCTTCTTTGAGCAACCTTTTATGGATGCTTTGATAAAGATACCTTTTTTTTCATGTTGTGAATATATTATGTAATAATGCTAAATCTGAACTATTCACTTCAGCGTTTCAAAATTCATATAAACTAGACTTTTGACCCGTGCGTCGCGCGGGTTTTCTCGACTATAAATAGAGACCAATAAATAATCTTTAACCCGTAAGATGATTGATATGATAGAAAATATTTTCTTAAAAAAAAGCAAGAGGATAGGAATGAAATTGGTGTGCAATGCATTTTTTTAGATGGAATTTGTTAGGTTAAATAATTGCAAACCTAATAAAGCAAATGAGCGGGAAAAAATTAGGTTAAGTTGCTGCAGACGTAACAAAATTAATAAATAAGGATTAGCAGTGATAAATAATTTTAGCAACTTACATCCTTTATTTATTTATTTAAAAAACAAAAACCGAAGAGTTCATGTTGCTATACTATCTTTCGATCAAGAGAGTAGTTCTCCCATTGTAAACCATGATATAATGAATTGGCGACAACATATGTCCTTTAAAAAATAGATTTCCACCAGGATATGTTCAACACAAGAAAGTAGAGATAAATACAATTTTACAAAAGTATTGACCAATTCAATTAAAGGTTAAAAAGTGAATTATAAATAAAATAATTTATTTTAATTTGTATATGTCACTTCAATTTCCAAAGGGGTAAACATATATGAAAGAAAATCACAAGATTGTATAAATCTTTTCTAGTAAAACATTTGGCTGTTAAGTAATGTTTTCAATTTTGTCAAAAAAAGTAACGGTCACAGTTGATTTGTTACACAAATCTTTTATAATAACTAGCATAAATCTAGTAACATAAATGACAAAATTTGTAAAACAACACGAATTTAGTAACAACCAACTTTATAAAAATAGTGAATTATTTAGTAACAACCAAATATAAAGAATACTTAAAAAAAAAACAAATATAAAGAAGTTGCGCAAATCCTTTCTCATATACTAGCGAAAAGACGTGCATTCATTTTCCGCTCTTTTTATTGCGATAACGTTTGAAAATTATGTATAACAAAAAAATATAATCTATTTTTTTTAATGACACTAACAACAATCTTTATTATAGAAAAAGTTGTCTAAGGGTATAATTGGGATAACAAAAAAGTAAATATAAATATACACATCTAGTTTGTTACACTTTGTAAATCATAAAGGAAAATAGTTTGTTACACTTTTTAATTGAGGGCAATTTAAAAAAAAAAAAAAAGAGTTGAAAGGGGTTGTTTTCTTTATATATAGTATGGATATGAATTATTAGAAGAAAAAAAAACAAGATTGATCTCTAATAAAAACATTAGGTTATGACGTAATGTTTATTTGTGTATATATTTTTTTTTGCAACCGTTAAAGGATTCATTGAATTCATCATTATGAATTAACCGACAATAAAAATTGAGTTTTGAAATTCTTCTGAAATTCTCTATGTAGTCCTTCAGGAATGCATCAATATTGAATTCTTCAAAAATTCGTGGACAATAAAAATTAGTTTAAAAAAGAAAATTAAGGGATAAATACAAATGTGTGACTGGGAGATAAACACAATAGTATCACTTAGGAGACAAGTATAATGGTTTGACTTGGTCTAATAATATGCCCAATAACCCATGAGATAAATAATATTCATAACAAAAAGTTTAGGTTGTTACTAACTTACTATTTGTTTTTAGGGATTGTTTGTTACATATAATTTAAATAGACAAAAATCGTCCCCAACTCCTTTCACTATTCTCTCTTTTTCTATTGTTAACGATTTCGTCCGCAAGTTGGTGGTGTTATATACGTGAGTAAAACAATAATCCTTTTCAAAGTTTATTGATAATTTCACTTTCCATAAAAGGTTATAATAATACGTTCGAAGTCTTTTATTTTTTTTGAAGTAACGTTCAAAGTTTATTGATAATTTCACTTTCCTTAAAGGTTATAATAATACGTGAGTGACAACAATGGAAGAGGAAAGTGACAGAACAACAGGGCCAAATTGGTTTGATCTTCCGAGTGATTTGACAGCAAACATCCTTCAGAGGCTTGGTACGTTTGAAATTCAGAAGAGTGCATGCCGAGTGTGCCCGCAATGGTGGAACGTTTGCAAGGATCCTCTCATGTGGCGAACTATTCATATGCGCTGCACACGTAATTCACCCAATGCTTATCTGAATTTGGCAGAGATTTGTTGCAATGCTATCAAGAGAAGTAGCGGTCATCTCGAAGACATATATATTGAGCGTTTTTGCACCAGTGATCTCCTCAAATTCATAGCCGATAAGTAATTAATACCAAAATCTTAATTTATTCTTGCATTCAACTGTATGTTTTTATGAAGCATATTTTAATAGTTCTTTTTAATTCAAATTTTGCAGTGGCAGTCACCTAAGTTGCATGCGGCTTGTAAATTGTTCGAAGATTAGAGATAAAGGATTTACTGAAGCCGTGAGAAAGCTTCCACAGTTGGAGAAGGTTGACATTTCACATTGCCACCTAACCGATGTTTCTCTTAAAGCCCTAGGTCGATATTGCCCTCTTTTGAAATCCCTTAAATATTGTTCATGGTCGCTTGACTCTTGTGACTCTGATAAACTGGCGTTTGTTATTGCTGAAACGATGCCTGGTTTATGCCATCTTGATATGAAAGGACACGAGCTCACTGAACTTGGTGTGGTCGCCATTATTGATAGCTGCCCTCTTCTTAAATCTCTTGACATTAGCGATTGTCATTATTTGAATGAAGATTTGGAGAAAAGATGCATTGATCAGATCAATGACTTGCAACTGCCAAGTCGTTATATCCATGAAGACAACTATTCTGATGATGATTTTCAATGGTATGACAATGATGATTTGGAGAAAAGATGCATTGATTCTCTATGTGGAAGTCTATGTGATGACAATGATGTAAAACTAGGCTTTTAGTTTAGTGCAGACTTATTGGGGTCTTTGTTGACACTTACATTTTTGTGGATTCATGCTTGGTTTGTATCAATGGTATGCTTTCTTAATCAGTTGGATATTCTATGTTTTTGTAGCTGAATGATTTTGATTGTAATAATTTATCTGAGAAGTCTAATTGTATACTATGATTTTTTTTAATAATATATATTTTTTTTACTGTGATTTTATTTACTATGGTATTTTTTTAACAATATGGTTTTTTACTATGATTTTATTTACTATAGGTTGTTTGAGAAGTCTTATTATTTACTATCTATTTTTTTACAATGATTTTATTTACCATGGTTCATACTTTATACTCAACAAGAACATGTGACTAGGAACATGTTAATTAATTAAGTAAGAGAAATCCTGGAGCACTCTTTAGAGATCTTAATTAGTAGGTTTTTATTAAAATTTGTGAATTTAATTCATTGAAAATTAAAATATTAGACTTTTTAAAAGAATAATTTCTTGATTTGCAATCTGTAATGAGTGTTTTAGAGGTACTTGTTAGCAAGACACATTAATTAAACCAAAAGTTGGTTCACCACATGATAATTTATCTTCCTTCTACTCACATACACAAGAAAAAGTTCTATATCCTAGATGCAAAAACAAAAACGCTTTGCTGGAATTGGACATTGTCATCAATGTTTAAGCACGAAAAAGGAAAAGAAAAAAAAAGGGTTAAAGAAAGCTCACAAGATTTTATTGAAGCTTTACCTTGTTGGCTGTGCTTTGCTTCATCATCTTTGTTACAAGGCTATTACTTGTCTTTCTTCATTGATGCACTTTGAAACTTTGTTTGTATGGTTTAGGTATGGTGAGGACATTAGTATTTGTGATGGGTGTGGTAGGTATTTGTGTATGGAGGAGGGTATGAAAAATGTTTTAGGATATAATTTTGGGTGAGGAAGAATATGTTTGGGTTATTTTTGGTGGTTAGGGATGGATATCGTGTAAAAAAATTGGTTTTGGGAGGGGTTTAGGCCGTAACGGCCATTGCAGGTGGGTCACAATCCCCTCTGGTTTAGAACGTGGAGAAAATTTATCGAAGATTTGTGATGTCTTGGAGCATGACAATCAGAATGGCCCATTACAGTGGACCGTAACGCTCTCTGCATTTTGTGGTGTGTGGGTTGTTTTAGCTTCCTTTTTTCATTTTTTTGTGTGAATTCTATCTTCACATGAACTTCAAAAACTTACAAGAGTTTTATTAGCACGAAAATGTGGATTTCCTCCCAGAGAGTAATTATTTAAGGCATTTAGCTTGACCTTTTGTTCCTTAGTAGATATGAAGGAACATTGTGGACGAAATTTCCCCCTTCGTCAAAATCTTTCTCTTCTTCCCTTTTTTTTTTTTTGATGGGGTTCTCATCCAATGTCTTTTCAACCTTTTTGTGATGTTGTCGAAAGAAGATGCGATCGTCTGGAAGACATTGATATTGAGATTTTGGCAACGATGATCTCCATAAATGCATAGCTAATAAGTAATTAGTACCAAAATCTTTATTCCTGCATTTAAATTTAATTTTTATACTAGATATCTTATCATTTTTAAAAAGCATTTTCTTTTATTAATTTTACAGTGGTCAGCACCTACGTTGCACGCGGCTTGAAACTGCCATGTAACCTAACTGGATTTTTTTCATGAAGGTTTAGGGTTTAGGAACTTTTTTGTGAAGCTGTGAGAAAGCTTCCGCTATTAGAGAAACTTGACATTTCACATAGTAACCTAATTGGTTGCCCTCTAGAAGTCATTGGCTGATTTTGTCCTCTTTTGCAGTCGCTTAAACATGAAAGAGTGGGGTATGAACTTTGTGATTGTTGCGATGATATGGCGTTTGTCATCGCTGAAACGATGCCTGGTCTATGTCATATTGATTTCGATGGACACAGGCTCATTAATGTTGGTTTGCTTACAATTCTTGATAAATGTCGTTTTCTTAAATCTCTTTACGTCCATGAATGTTATTATCTTGATTTGAGTGAAAATTAAAGAAAGGAAAATGTTAACTAGTGCCCCGGGGCACTGATTAAGAAAACCAAATATAGTATAGGTACCTTGAAATTTGTATAGTCAAAGTTTAAAAAGTGTAAATAATGATGTTTTCAATGTAAATATTTCCTTTTTTGCTTCCTTAACTAGTGCCATGGGGGTACTAGTTAACAAGACCCTTAAAGAAAAGGTGCATTGATGAGATAGATGATTTGAAACTTCCAAATCCTATGAACTACGAGGACATGTCTTATGAGGATATTATGTCGACTCAAGAGCCTATGTCGTCTTATCGCCGTTACTAGCTAGTATGATATCTTTTGATGATTGTAATGATAATTATTAATTCTGAATGTTGAAAAACAATGCTTTTATTATAGGACACTTGTTAAGGATTCAAAAAATGAAAACAATTGATAATTTTTATGTAGAAAAAGTTGCTTTTTGAAGTTTCAATGTGTTGAATATACAAATCCGAAGAGTTTCCATTTTAAACTTCTTATCAAGTGTCCTTAGAGCACTTGTTAGCATTTCCCTTTATTATACCGTAGATTTCTTGACATGTATTCATCTTAGTGTTGGAGTTCTTACTTTAGCTAGTGTACTTGGCATGCTTTGTAAATCAATTAGATTAGATTATCTATGTTTTTGTTGCTGAATGATTCAGATTGTGGTTTTTCTTTGAGAAGTTTTAACATTATTTTAAGAATAATGCTAAATCTCGCGAAATTTAAATTCGTGGGAATACATGAAGCGACTATTCAACAGGAAAAAACTATTGTTAACTTTCTCCTCTTCTTTTTTTGGTGATGTCCGAGGTTCGATTTAATCAAAGCTAAAACAATACTCTAAAAAGTAATTTTTTTAAGTGATTTTTTTTATTAAAAACCCTATAACAAACAACCTCTTAGTTTTTTTTGATACAATTATACAAAAGAGATTTTTGGTACAAAATTTTCTCCATCTTTTGATACTTATTTTCTCAACCCACTAAAAAAGTTTTTTTTTTTTTTTTTTTTAAAAAAGCTACTCTTAACAACTTTTCATTTAAAGTTGTTTTTAGATATTTTTGTAGATTATAATTTATTTTCAAAAGTTGTAACAAACGTATAAAATACTCTTTAAAGAGATTTTAAAAAATAAAATAAAATAGTTAAAAAAGTTATAACAAACTTCCTCATCATGCCCGTTTGTTATGAGTTAAAATAAAAGTGATTTTTATATTGAATAATTTACAGATTATTTTCTAGAGATTTTATTAAACTATCAAAATCTATTTTGTGTTGTTTATCGTAGTTAAAAAAATAAGTTTGTTTGGATACAACTATTTTTGTTACAAAAGTACCTAAATCTTTTAACAATTACATTCTCTCTCATCTAAATGCGATTTTTTTTTTGGAATTCTGCTCTTCTCCCAACTCGTCTTGCTCATTCCCAATCAAACTTCCTAAAATGCCCCTGCGTGATTTAACTCACGCTAGTGTTAATTCTGCGTGACTTAACTCACATTGCGTGAGTTAACTCATGCTAGTGTAATCTTTACGTAAGTTAACTCACGCAGGGGCATTATGAGAATTTCAGTTGGGAACGAACATAAACAGTTGGGTGAATAGCAAAATTCTTTTTTTTTTTTGTTACAAAAACACAAAATTTTTAAAAAATGCTTCGGTGTAAAATAATTAGAATGGGCCTTAATTGGATTTTCTCTAGTTATTATTTTCATAATTAGAGAAAGATAATAAATTTCATAACTTGTGGAACCCTGGCCGCTGTGTTCCCCTTTCACTATTCTCTTTTTCTATTGTCAACACTTTTGTCCCTTGCTGCTGGTGTTAGTTTATTGATAATTTCACTTTCCAAACGTTGACTTGCACGATACGGTTTCTATAAAAAGGTTATAACAATACACGAATCAACTTATCAAATCGTTTCAGTTGCTTGGCTTCTTCTTTTATTCCAACAATGGAAGAGGAAAGTGAGAGCACAATAGGGCCAAATTGGCCTGATCTTCCGAGTGATTTGACAGCAAACGTCCTTCAGAGGCTTGGTGCGTTCGAAATTGTGACGAGTGCTTGCCGAGTATGCCCGCAATGGTGGAACATTTGCAAGGATCCTCTCATGTGGCGCAATATTCATATGCCCTACGTCAGTAATTCACCCTATGATTTTGAGGATTTGGTGAAGATTTGTTGCAATGTTATCAAACGGAGTTGCGGTCATCTTGAAAACATTGATATTGAGTATTATTGCACCGATGATACCCTCAAATGCATAGCCGACAAGTAATTAATACCAAAATCTCAATTTGTTCCTGCATTCAACTTTTGATATCTTATTGTTTTCATGAAACGTTTTTTAATAGTTCTTTCTAAATAAAATTTACAGTGGCAGTCACCTACGTTGCATGTGGCTTGTACGTTGTTGGGGGATTACAAATAAAGGATTTAGTGAAGCTGTCAGAAAGCTTCCGCGGTTAGAGGAGGTTAACATTATATTTTGCATTATATCTGAGGTCTCTCTTGAAGCCCTTGGTCGATCTTGCCCTCTTTTGAAATTGCTTAAATATCATGCATGGTACCCCACGCGATCTTGCAACTCAGAGAAAATGGCGCTTGCTATTGCTGAAACGATGCCTGGTCTATGCCATCTTGATATGAAAGGATACAATCTCAGTGAACTTGGTGTGCGTGCCATTATTGATAAATGCCCTCTTCTTGAATCTCTTGACATTAGTGATTGTCATTATTTGAGTGAAGATTTGACAAAAAGGTGCATTGAAAAGATCAAGGATTTGCAACTGTCATATCGTTATAAATATAAACAAATGAGACAACTATTATGATGATCATGCTTCTTTTTGGACGATATGATATCAGATGATGATGCTTTTCATTATTCATTCTCAATGTGGAAGTTCAAGTAATGGCAATGCTGAAGAACTAGATTTATTACTATATAGTGTAGATTTATTGCGGTGTGTCTATCTTGAAGTAAAATTTTGGATTGGGATCCTTGTTGACACTCAGATTTTGGTTGATTCATGCGTAGTTGGCATGCTTTCTTTATCAGTTAGACTATCTATGTTTTTGTTGCTGAATAATTTCCATTGTGATTTTTGTTTGAGAAGTCTTATTATTTACTAAGATTTTATTTCCAGTATATGTGTGATTTCTCCAAAATAAGTTTGCTTGTTAAAAATTGGCTAAGAATTATATATTCTAGAAGTAAAATGTGTATTCTCTTTGTGCCACAAAAATGCAGTAATCACCAACTAATTGGTTGCATCTGGTAAATAAAACAAACAGCCATGTGGTGAAGCACTTGATAATATAGTTCACTCTATGAAGACATTTTAATTGTATGGTGAAACTCTCACAGTTCAAAGTTAAGGTTCAAGTGTTTTGTGGGCGGCACTAAATATTTCCAACCCAAGTGGATTCAAATAGGAAAATAGGAAAATTGTTGGCATCAAAATCCCATGATCAACAAGAGCTAGACTAAATTGGGTCTTCCTCAACATGTCTTGCATTAAGGTCTCTGTCTTAACGGTGAAAGACTTGATGAATTCCAAAATTTATCATTGGTGCACACCTTCACCATTTCACCCAAACGGTGATATAGCCAAGGTGACCAATGTTTTCTTTTTCTATGAACACCGTTGGCTTAAATCTACAGCCTATCATTTAGTCCATGGTAGTACGAAGATTAGGGGTCTTCCAACATCCTTTCGAAGGGATTTTTGTAACACAAATACCTTTGTGTTTCCATTTGGAGGATATTATGGTTTTGGGGGTAACCCTTTCGTTCAAAACTTGTTTCTGGAGTAGGGCTTAACTTCCCTTTATCTATATCATTTCTATCCCTTAATGTAATGTATCAAGCAGTGTAATTTTGTCGAAATATATGAATACATATGTTCTATTTTCCATTTCTTTTTGGTCTATTAAATTTGTTAAAAATATCAAATACTTCATTTTACTATTAAATCAAACAAGGTTTATTCAAACTTCAGCACTAAAACCTTAATAACCCTAAAACTAACAAAGTATTCAGATGTAGAATTTCTATGAAACTCTAGACATCACTATTTCATCGAAAATAAAGGAAAACAACTGAAAGAAACATTGTAATATTCATAATATGCTCCATTACTTTGCTTGATCCACTAAAAATGAAACTACGTTGAAAGATGCGAACTCAAATTGTGTAACGACAACCTTCCTTCCTATTGAATGGCAAATTCAGCGCTCTACACGATATCCAGATTTCAAAAGGATTGTTGAGGAGCTTCTCGTTGTTAAAATTTTGAGAGAGAAGATACTAATGTTATTTTTATGTATAATTTTCAAAAATCTTAATCAACCACGTAATAATAAAAAGATTTTATTCAGTATAAAAGAAAAGGTGTTTGACCTTTCTGAGAGAGAGAAAATGTATTGACTTTGATGACATAGCTTGTTGAAAAAAATACCGCTTTCTAATTAGTTGGGAGCGGTGACAGATTTGAATCCATTCAAAAGTGACGACATGAAAGAAGTTCCCCATATTTTACATTGACGAATAACTTAGAGGGATCAAAAATTAACTAGAGTTGTAGATGATGTCTCACATTTTTGTTTTAATGATGTAGTATTAGCAAATATTTTTATTCTTTTTGTTTGAAAATTCGTCTAGGAAAATGATTTGTGTCCACACATACACTCACTCACTAAAGTCGAGTTGGCTATTGGGTGTATGACCTTTTATATATCATTATTTATCATAATCATTTATAATTGTAATCCTATAACTTCTCCTTAATTTTTTTAATAATAATTCAATAAAACTTATTCATGAATCGCACGAGTAGATGTCTAGTTGTAAATTAAAAAGTAGGGGTGTTTATGGTCCAAGTTGAGTTATTGTTTTGCCAAACTAGTTACCGATCCGATAAAACTTGATTCGTTTGTGTTGGATAAACAACCCTTATTTTTTATGTCAAATTTGAACCGACTTAACCTGATGTTTATCATGTTAGGTTGAATTGAGTCGAAGGTCAGTAAACATAACTTTTTTAAAATAAGAAAAATATCCAATTCTATTTCATGAAAACTCTATCATTTATACTAAATTTTGGTATTTGAAATACTCCATCCGTTCCATAATAATTGAGCCATTTTCAAAAAAATATTGTCTCAAAAAAGTTGACCCATTTCACTTTCCAATACAATATTAATTACTTTTTTCCAATTATAACTCTAATTAATACTACTTTCACCACTCTCAATTCAATATATTCTGTTTTGTATTTATGATAAAAAAAGAATGCACTAATACTTAACAAAGACACTCGAAATCGTTTTTCTCTCTTTTACTTATACACTTTTTCTTAATATGTGTGAAATGAGCAAAAAGCTCAGGTATAATGGGACGGAGGGAGTAATAAAACTTTGACCAACAATGTGTCGGTGCAAATAATAATGAATTTGGGACCCTAAAACATGTGGTTAGGGGTTTGATTCCTAACTCATGCGTATCCAAAAAAAAAATCAATTGGGAGGGGAGAACTCACTTTGTGTACCCTACATGTCCCCCGACGGAGATAGTCATTGCTAAAAGTGGATGTAAACTTTGTACTATGATGGTAACTAAAAAAATATTTTTTTTTTGAAGGATAACTAAAAAAATATTGTTAACACATAATTTACTTGAAACACTTCAAACTAACATATAAAATTACTAAAATATATTATAAAAAAATCAACATCTTTTTTTTTAATTGACTAAGTTTACGGCTTGGCATTATTTGAAATCATAAATTGATTATCCAAACTACTTTGGAATCGAATGTGTTGGTTGAGGTTGGATTTGTAAAGTGCAGATTGAATTGGGTTGGGTGATCCGATGAACGTCCCCTATTAAAATAAATATTTAATAATAATTTGTTTGGAACCCTAGCCGCCGTTTTCTTCTTTAACTATCCTCTCTTTTACTATTGTTAACACTTTCGTCCGCAAGTTGGTGGTGTTACGCGTGACTGCCAACAATCCTTTTCAAAGTTTTTTGATAATTTCACTTTCCAAACGTTTACTTTCACGGTATATATATGGAAATCAAATTATCAAATCGTTTCGGTTGCTTGGCTTCTTCTTCTATTCTAACAATGGAAGAGGAAAGTGAGAGCACAACAGGACCACTAGCAATGGAAAAGGAAATTGAGACCACAACAGGACCAAATTGGCTTGATCTTCCAAGTGATTTGACAGAAAACATTCTTCAGAGGCTTGGTATTGAAATTGTGACGAGTGCATGCCGTGTATGCACTCAGTGGTTGAAGATTTGCAAGGATCCTCTCATGTGGCGCACTATTCGCATGTGCTATGTCCCTGGTTTATCCTACCTACGTTTCAGGCGGATTTTTTACAACTTTGTCAAACGAAGTTGCGGTCATCTTGAAGACAATAATATTGAGTATTATTGCACCGATGATATCCTCAAATGCATAGCTGATAAGTAATTAATACCAAAATCTCAATTTATTCCTGCTTTCAGCTGTAGATATCTTAATGTTTTTATGAAACTTCTTTTAATTAATAGTTCTTTTTAATTCAAATTTTACAGTGGCAGACACTTACGTCGCATGGGGCTTGCACCTGGCATGTCAATTTCAAATGAAGTATTTAGTGAAGCAGTGAGAAAGCTTCCGCGGTTGGAGAAGGTTGTAATTTCACATCACTACCTAACTGATGTAGCTCTTGAAGCCCTTGGTCGATCATGCCCTCTTTTGAAATCGCTTAAATTTGTAAATTCAAGGTTTACATCTTGTGACTCTGATAAAACAGCACTTGTTATTGCTGAAACAATGCCTGGTCTACGCCATCTTGATATGAAAGGACACAAGCTCACTGAACTTGGTGTGCTCGCCATTATTGATAAATGCCCTCTTCTTGAGTCTCTTGACATTCGTGATTGTCATTATTTAAATGAAGGTTTGGAGAAAAGATGCATTGATCAGATCAATGATTTGCACATGCCAGTTCGTTATAACCATGAAGACAACTATTATAATGATCGTGCTTCTTTTTGGGGCAGTATGATATCTGTTCTGATGATGATGATTTTCATTATTGTGTGGAAGTTTAAGTGATAGCGATGATGAAAAACTAGGATATTATTATATAGTGTAGATTTATTGTCGTGTGTTAGTCTACGAGTAAAAATACGTATTTGGGATCCTTGTTGACACTCAGATTTTTGTGGTTGGAATGCTTTCTTAACAGTTGGGTATATCTATGTTTTTGTTGCTGGATGATTTCAAATGTGATTTTTGTTTGAGAAGTCTTATTATTTACAATGATTTTGTTTTGAGTGTATGTGTGATATCTCCATAATCGTATAAGAATGTTTGCTTGCTAAAAAATCCATTCTAGCAGTAAAATTTGTATTTCATGTGTCACAAAAATGCAGTAATCACCAACTTATTGATTGTTCGCTGATAAATAAATAAACGATAATGCTACTTATCACGAAATTTTTTGTGCCGGAAAAATCACAATGTATCGAAATAACAGAGTACCACTGCCTGCTTTCTCTTTAGCCACACATGTATTTCAAATAAACAGAAAATCTGACGGTGGAAAGGCATTCGTGAAACACTCGGGATGATTTCTTCGCTGTAAATAGCAGCGCCCATAAATAAAACTGCCAACTTGGTGAAGCACTTGATAACGTAGTTCACGCTGAAGACCCTTTAATTGTATAGTGAAACTTTCACAACTTACTTAATTGATATGTGTATTGTGAAAGTTGAGGTCCAAATTTTGTAACCTATGGAAAGTTAAAAACTCCGACTTGACTAATAATATGAAAATTGTTGGCATCAAAACCCCATGATCGAGCAAAGCTAGACTAATACGAACTTATTAATCTGAAAACTGATACATTGGTGGGCATTGAAGTTGGTTTACATGTGCACTCTCTCAAAACTGATACATTGGTTGGCATTGAAGTTGAAACTATGGGTGTATAAGTACACTTTTTCTTGTCCTTAGTTCATTCATATGATATTAATAGTAAACAATTTTTTAGATAAATAATTGTCTTTTTTTAAGAATAGATAACAGTCTATTGCACCTTTCCTAAAAAAAAAAAAACAGTCTATTGCACCTCAAAAATAAATTATAACAGTCTATTTTTTTAGTAAGAATATATATTTGATGATACTGGTTAGCCATTACATGGTAAATAATATTCTCTTTCTAAAGAATATAACATAGCAGATTTTGTTTTTGTCATATATTGTTTAAAAAGCCGAGACATCGTTGGTCGGGTGGCTTTTCTTTGGCAAATTTGGGTTGCACGTAATGATGTTATTTGGAATGACGCTCATCATACTTCAACAAGCATCGGAAGGACAACACTAGATACATGGCAGCAATGGCAAGCGGTTCATAAACAAATGCCGCGTTCCATGACCGTAACCATTTTACATCTTTTGCGTGTTGTGTTAGAGACTCATGTGGACAATTTATTCGGGCTCAAACATGCAAATGAGCGATGAATCATAACATAAAAGACTCGAAAACAATCCCATATATATGGAATTGTATTATAAGTTCAGGTTTGACTTCGGTAAACATTACAAAAGTATGTTCCTGCTACAAAAAGATAACAGTCTATTTTTTTTTTATTGGACATTTTAAATCTTTTTTTTGTGGTCAGGGTTTGAACTCCGGATCTTACATATTTTATGCATTGTCCAAACCAATTGAGCTAAGCTCACGAGGACAGACATTTTAAATCTATAACTTAATAATACTTTCCCTTAAAAAAAACTTATTGATAATAGTAATAGTTTTAAAGCGGTTCCGTTAAAGGTGAATATATTTGTCTGGCGTCTCTTTCTGAATAGACTTGCTGCAGACGTAATAGGTTTAATAATACTTTCCGTTAAAGCAAATGAGCGGGAAAAAATTAGGTTAAGTTGCTGCAGACGTAACAAAATTAATAAATAAGAATATGCTTATATTTGTGTCTGTGCAAACGACCTTGTTTAATATGTCTAACCTAACCCGGGCAACGCTGGGTCGCTAACCTAGTTAACCCTTATTTTCGTAACTTTTGTTATTCTTTTGGAACCCTAGCGTAGCCGTTTTCTCCTTCCACTATTCTCTCTATTTCCATAGTTTATTGGAAACTGCACTTCACTTTCCAAACATTTAGTTTTCCCTATAGGTGTCTATAAAAGGTTATAATAATAATAATACAAGAAGCACGTATTATCAAATCGTTTTGTGTTCTATTCTAACAATGGAAGTGGAAAGGGAAAGCACAAGAGGGCCGAATTGGCTTGATCTTCCTATAGATTTGACAGCAAACATCCTTCATAGGCTTGGTACGTTTGAAATTGTGACGAGTGCATGCCGAGTGTGTCCGCAATGGTGGAACATTTGCAAGGATCCTCTAATGTGGCGCTCTATTCACATGCGTTTGAAAATTTGTGATTCAGTCTTTGATTATTATAATGACGATAGTACGGTGAAGATTTGTTGCAAAGCTGTTGAAAAAAGTTGCGATCATTTGGAAGACATTGATATTGAGACATTTGGCAATGATGATCTCCTTGAATGCATAGCTAAAAAGTAGTTAACAAACCAAATTTTTTGTTCCTTGATGTTATATTATTTTTATCTAGCATTTTTTTTAATACTTTTTAATTCAAATTTTGCAGTGGCAGTCACTTGCATTCCATGCGGTTTGTAGATTGCTATAAGATTTCAGATGAACTATTTAGTGAAGTCGCGAGGAGGTTTCCACAATTAGAGAAGGTTGACATTTCACTTTGCTGCATAACTCCGGTCTCCCTTGAAGTGCTTGGTCGATCTTGCCCTCTTTTGAAGTCGCTTGAATTTGTAAAATGGAAGCCGCTTCAATTTGGACAATCGAGGTTTGTATATTGTAAGTCTGATGATAGGGTGGCATTAGTCATTGCGGAAACAATGTCTGGTTTATGTCATCTTGGTTTGAGTGGACATGAGTTCACTAATGTTGGTTTGCATGCCATTCTTGATAAATGCCCTCTGCTTAAATCTCGACATTCGTGGATGTCATTATCTTGAATTGAGTGATAGTTTGAAGAAAAGGTGCACTGATCAGATCAATGATTTGCAACTGCCAGTTCCTTGTTATGATGATGATATATAAGGACGGACTACAGGGACGGACTATGTTCCTTCTGAGTCATGGATCTTTGATCCTCCTGATTCATCGGACGATGAGTGGTTCTTTGATCCTCCTGGTTCAGTGTGATCCTTGATGATACTCAGATGCCAATGATGTTTGTTTTAAAGGTTTTTTTTTGTTAAAGGCAACGGAATGCAGGAGCTTTTACTTTTACTACCAGTGCACTTTAAATTCCCCTAGAACCTTTTACCCATGCGTAGTTTCCATCCTTTTTTTAATTAGTTCGATTTTATATACATGTCTTTGTTGCATGATTGATTTTGATTGTGGTTTATGTTTGAGAAGTATTTAAGATTATTTTAACAATGTGAACCTGTTTATGTGTGATTTCTTCGAGATCGTATAAAAGTTAAAGCATGAAAAAAAATAATGTAAGAATTTGACAAAAAAAAACTGTAATCTAGAGAAAATTAAAACCTAACCAAGGCTCAAAAGACAAAATATACGAAAATTGTAGGTATCAAAATCACATGGTAAGTCAGAGCTTGAACATTAAGAACTTTCTTTGCAAATTTTGTCGGATGCAAAACTGGTGGTATACATGTGCACTCTCGAGACAGAAACATTGCTTATCATTGAAACTATGAGGGTATATAAGTACATCATTTTCTTGTTCTTTGTTCATTCTATGCTTAAAATTCTATAATTAAAATCATTTTTAACAACCCAGTGAAATCACGAGATGATTGCATTGTACAATTTAGATCGATTGATTTCAAGGTGAATCAATTCTGAAGGAGCTAACTTGGATCTAAAACTTAGTGAAATGGCTTTTCGGTTAAAAAGGCAATAACAACACTATATTTGATATGAACAATTTTGAGTAATACAAATGAATCAAAGCATATTAGCCACAAACCCAACACAGATACATCACTCAAATCTCAACTCGTATCATTCCATCTCCTTGTCAGGTCCTATGTACATGGTACAACATACAGAAACAACAATAAGTAAAATTCCAACGAGGTGATCGAAAGCTGGGGACACTAATGTCAAAGTAAGGCTCCAAAATTGGGTTAGTGCTGCCTGAAAAACAGAAATATATAGCTTTATATCAGTCCCTAGACTAGTATTCAAATTTGAGTATCATGAAAAAGAAATAATACACTAGAAAAGGATGTAATCATAAGTTAGTTGCTAAGAGACAATAGTGCATAAGATTAGACAAAAAGACATGTGGCAGAAAATAACCGATCAGATCAATTCATATTATTGACAATGTTAAGACATTAAATCTATCTAGTAGACTATGTGATCAAGGGAAATTACTAGAAGCTCAAGTTAAGGCTAGTTCCAACATGTTTAACCAGGAAGAGACTAAATGCAAAAAGCAATGCAACAAAGAGATTAGAAAGCAAGATCTTGAGATATTATAAATCAAGGTCTCTCCATCATCCCTGACCTACTTCCATCATGACTACAAAAACTACACAACAGAGTGATACACTCCTTACAACATTTTCCTACATGTTATTCATTTTTTGCAATATCATAATCCAACAATTCTTGAATATTTATATAGTGCAATTCTTTTTAGTTCTCTTTCCAATTCCAAAAATGCTAATGACAAAATGCAAACTTTTCTGTTGATTTCCCAACTAGTTAGGGTCTCTAATACATAGAAACAAAGTGGTCAAAATTAAAATGACAAACGTAAAGAGAACGTCTAGGAAACAGCTGTACAGTGATGATACCTCCATGTACTGGATGTTGGCAACTTTACCCATCCTCTCAAGTTGTAGTCCTCGTGCTAACAAGACCTGTATAAGATTGATGTATAATAATAACACCATCATATATTAAAGTGTGTTTCATTGTTTCAACTACCAGAGAAAAACAATGAAGATAAGCTAGAATATAGAGATAAAAATATCATAATCAGCATAGAGTTGCACCTCAGCAAAGAAGGCTAGAATACCAAGTACAACCATAAGTAAAATTGACTGAACTGTTGGTAGAACAAAATCCTGTACAAATAAGACAAAGTGTGTTATAAGTACATTTAATTTTTATAGATATGACATGGACAGATCCTTAATAGCATTGTAAAGGATATTAAATGCTAACAAAAATTACTTCGACAAACAACATTTGAAATCTTACAGGTGCATGCCAAAAAAAAAAATATCATGCATATGATCCAGACTAATCCTTAATAGCATTTGTGGAAGATGAAAAATGCTAATAAAAATTACTCAATCAAGCAACATCTGATATCTTACTGGGGTTTCATATAAAATGAACCCATGAAAATATTGGTTCATGATGGACCAATTTTTTCAACGGTAGATTATATGAATCCACTAAATCTTATCATGGTCTATAACCACTAAATCTAACTCATCTTCTCTATCACTCTTGTATCTTCCAGACTTCCTCACTTAGACAAACAATGTTTTAATAAACTTGTTGGATTTCAAAATTCTTACGATCCTAATACCACTTACTAGGATTTTAAAAGTCTTACTTTAATTAATCAAATAATGAACAAGATTTGATAAAATAATTTTAAGAAACTCAAATACTATGGTGTCCAGATTTAACACAATACTCACAACCCAAGTGACGGACAAGGTTGTGCTGCCTGCCTTAGAGGGTTGTATCTCTTTTTTCTATGGATTTTTGTTATCTTTTTGGCACATGTTTGGTAATGGTAGGATAATTTCTTTGGGTTTTGGGTTTTGTCATTGTAAAAAAAAAAAATGATGAAACTTGCTTTAGCTATGGAAATCATGTTTCTATGATATGGAGAAGCTGTAGCTGGGAGCTTGGATTTGAAGCAGAGCCAACTACATTAAAAAAAAAATTGGAATATGATATAATTTTGGCTTTGGTTTCTTTGGGAGTTGGGATTGTGAATGGAGACTCTTTATGTTCTTACTTCAAAGCTCTGAGTATTAATATTAAGCTTTCAAACCCATTGAAAGAGAAAGAATCTGAAGTCTGAAAGAGGGAGCTTGCAATGAGAGAGACAAAGTTGATAGGTTTTATTTGGTGTGGATAGACCATGATAAGAATTGGTAGATGATTTAATCTAAAGGTGAAAAATAAATTGGTCCATCTTAGACCAAAACTACAAGGGTCCAAGCTAAATGCCACCTCTTACTGGTCCAAGCCTCAAGAAAATATTATTCATAAAGAGTATTCTGTTTGGTTCCAACACTTTCTTTCAGAGATTAACTTGTCTAGTAAAATTACCCCTTTTCACAACTTTACGGTCTTTTGCACTTATTATTGAAAATAAAAAATTTATGAATGAAAAAATAAAAAGAGAAAAATGTACCCATAGTTTTGTATAAATATTTATACAACAAGTTAGAAAAATATAGCATCTTTATAAATTTGTGAAAACACTAAGCGGAAAAAAAATGATTTCTAAAACCAAACAAACCCAAAGCTTTTGTATATAGACTGTTATACGCATAGATCATCATTAATATTAATTTATTAAAGCACCAACAAATGATTGAAAAAGAGATTCAACCATTACAAGTACAAAATTACCTCAAAGACATAAGTACATATTCCCATTGCAGGGCTAGCCAGTATGCCAAATGAAAAGACAGTCAACCTGCAGTGAAATAGAAATTCATAGAACTAAGTTAAAGATAAATTTACATCTCTAAACTAAAATGGAAAAAAATTTGTGGATTATTTCGCTATAGTATTGTCACATGCCAGCTCTAGTTACAGCAATCATTGCACAATGACTAGTACTCTGCACCTCTATGCACTAAAAAGAAAAGCTCAGAATTATGTGGTGACATCCCATTTACTTTGATACCATAGTACAGATAAACTGATTGGAACAGGAATAAATTCTAAAACAAAAAGAGGGAAAATATTTTGTAGACATACATATTCTCTCTTGGTTTCTAACAATTAACCATAACCAAAATAGAAATAACCAGAATAACAAAACCAAAGCATAAACCGGGAGCATAATATTTGTGTGTTTGATCAATGGGGTACATCAGAACAAACAACTGTGTAATCTTACAGTGGCTGGTCAGATGCTTTAGCTCCAGCCTTTATAAGACAGTAACTAGTTCCACCAATTATTGATGAAAATATGCCCACTAGGATTGCAAATATATGATGACTTGGCTTAGCATTTGCATTGCTTGCTTCATCAACTTTGTCTAACTGTCCTGGAAAATCCACATTCGGAAATTTAGTTAAAGTATATCAACTATTCTTCCCAAACCTAGATAATGCAAATTATATGCCTCGAAATCATACAAACGCAAAATTATAACATGAGACTACCTACAAACAACAAATCTGTTCTTTATTCTAGATCTTGTAAGCTTACTATAAATCAACGGGAACAAACAACTGGTAAATTATACAGATGATACTGCAACTAAAAGAAAATGAGTTAGGAACTACTGTACCTTGTGTAGCAAGCATTTCTCGGAAGAAAAAGAGCACGCCGAAGAAACTACAAGCAAGACCTGAAAAATACACGGCATTGAAAAAAATAATCAGTACTCGCAAATTGTAATAGATAATGAATACACATTTTTATAGTTGTCAAATTACTTCTTGTACGTAAAATATGGAATTTTAGTGTTTGTAAAATTCTACGTAATACAAGAATCGTGGTTAACTTTCAAGACTTTTAAGAGCCTAAGTTTCGTGTTTGGGTTGTACATCTTATTCCTAGTTTGTTTAGGATTCTAGTTCCTAACGTATGTCAGCATTGCTTTAACTTTTAAGTTCCACTTTCTTGTCCGGGTAGTATGAGGTTTACTTGGGTTACCTACACAAGGTTTAGTATGCCAGTAGAGTGCAGTTATCATTGAAACCATTCATAATATTTTTGAGGTGTTGAGTTTCCAGTATAAACAAAAATGAAGTAAAACAAAAGATCTTAAATGGCAGTTAGAATTCATAGAATACAGTTAACAGCTCACAAACTACTACCTTGTCTTTCTAGACCGAATGAAACTTCATAAAAAAGTTTAAGCAAAACTAAATAAAAATTATTCATTATATAGACAAGTAATTAAGCATAAAATAGAGCTAAAATTTTCTTCACGTTACATCATAATTTTATAATAGCAGATAGTGTATGAACAGAACTATTAAATCTTACTTGCTATATCCGCAATTTTCAATTTCTCACGCAAAAAGAACCGTGCCATTACTGAAGCCATGATTGGAGTCGTTGAATTCAACACAACAGCCTGAACAAAAGGCAACTTCTGAAAGCTGAAAAAGAACAGATTTCTTTTATAACAATAGTTGGGAATTACTTAAGAACACAAGGTTGCAAAGGATGAATGGGTTGAACATAAGCTCAGTTTACTAAAGCAAATCGTTGATTATGTCAAATTGTGAAGTAAGGTTTCAACTTAATACGAAGAATATTGTAATTTGTATGTATATAAAAGAAAAATTGTCAACATGGAGTTCGTTCCATATAATTTTTTTTTTTAACAGCATTCCATATAAAATATTAAATCATTTTATTTTTCACAAACTTGATACAACAACAACCAAGCCTTATCACACTGAGTGTGGTTGGCTACATGGATCAAATTACGCCACTAATGTCATATCATAAACCATATTTTGATCCAACTCATTAATCTCTAGATCTTAATAGTTTCTCTTATAGTTTTACTAGGTCTATAACTGCCTCTAGTAATTTGACTACCCTCTATCTGATCTACTCTCCGTACAAAAGCATCTACAGGTCTTCTCTCTACACACCCAACCCACCTAACCTAGTATCCACCATCTTTTTTACCAAACCATCTTTTCTTCTTTTTTTCAAACTTCAGTTACACAAAAATGCAATGTAAATCACATTTCTAAAACCTTCATCGAATATTAAACTAGAAAGTAGGAAATAGTGCAATTACTGTTTAAACCAGAAAGCTCTATAAAATATGCCTTACGAAAAAAACTATCAACATTGAAGAACAGTGTTATCCAGTACTATCCTAAAACTATGATATTTGAAAAACTTTCAAAGATAAATAGAGAAGGGAAAAGGTCCACTAGAGAAAATATAATTCCAAAATGACAAATTAAGTGCTGAAAAGATTGGATATTGAGACCCAAAAAAAAAACCTCAAAGACTACTTACCAATATACAAAACTTGACATTGATATACAACCTGCAAGGGCTCTTAAAAGTAAAATGATTCTAACATTGGATGTTCCAAACAGTGGTTGTTCACTCCTTCTTAACCACAAATATGACAGTATCAAGATAATTGTACATCTTGTAAAAGCAGTCTCAAACAAAGGAATTGCCTGAACTGCCAAGTCAAAAATGTTATTGCAAAAATTAAAAGGAGAGCCCAAAATACAAGCAAAAAAGATAATTGCAGATCTTGAGAAGAAAAAAAAAATCTAAAATTTAACTGAACATCCATTATACTTAATGTACAATGAAATATAGAGCTAGTCTACCTAAAATGAATTCAAAGTAGCTAATTCAGCACTCAAGGACCATTGTACGATGGTAAAATTTAGCTCAAAACAAAATTAGATGGCTTAAATCACATATTTGGCAAATTAAACCATTAGATTGAGGGGTTTTAGTAGTTTAAGAGACAGAGGTCTTAAGCAGTGTTGTCAATCGCGGATTGCGAAAAATAGCAGCTTGTTCATACTCCGCTAAACTACAGCGCCATAACGCCACAATTCCAGCTATTTGACTTTACTTTGTACTGAATATCGGACTGCGGAACAAAAGCAATCAATTTAACAACACTGGTCTTAAGCTAAATAACTTAAGTCCCTATGCAGTAAAGCCAATATTTGACATATAAGAACTATCAGAGTAACATAAATGTCAATGGAATGAATAGGGAAGGATATTATGAACCCTCTCCTTTCCCTACCCAAAAATAAAAACATAAAACATAAAAGATCAACATCACAGAAATTCATAACATCTAACTCCAAACAGAATTGCTTTCGAACCAAAGTTTTTTCTTTGTTTTCAACATATGGCAAATGCAAAATGATAATCAAAGAAAACGACATACTATGCAAAATAAGTAAATAACAGAACATTACCAGAAAAAATATTGGAAAGAACTCCCATAAAAAAGTAAAGGAAAGATGACAAAGCCATGCATAGTAAACCAGAGTATCTAGAACCGTTCCATATCCACAATATACATTGAGTGAATGGAGATGTCTCAGACTCAAGTAGTCTTGTTACTTCATCCTGCAACCAAATACATAAAGAAAAAAAAAAATCCATCACATTTTGTTCACATTTTCCTCAATTCATTGCCCTTTTACAACTCAGCTTGAATTTTACAACATCACTCTGTAGCACCTACACCTCAAATTGAATGTGTATTAGGTGTCCTACCTATGAAGCACTCACACAGACACAAACACGACACAGACACGTTGACACCGGTAATTATTTGTGGAAATGACAAAACTGAGAGTAATGTATGTTTGACTCTGCGTTGACAAAAATTAATTTTGAGTAAATTGATTCTGGTTAAAATTGAGTTGAAGGTAAAATGATTCATGTTTGGATTCATTCGTGTAAAAGTGAGTTGAACAATAAATTTGAGTATTAAAATCAATTCTACAATCAAAATCTCCAATCTCTAGCTTCAAATAGAATCTAGTCAGGCAAAATCAATTCTACTCGAGCAACCAAACATGTCATAATCAATTATACACGTCAAGAATCAAATTTGACCTCTCTAGAAGTAAAACCAAACATAGTTGTAATCATATGCGCCATGTAGGACACTGACACATGTCAGACACTGCACCGATGCAAATGATTACATTCAATTAATTAATTTTCTCACATTATTACCAATGTTGACGTGTCATTGTAAAGATATGAAAAACATGAATGAATGAAATTTATGATATATATATTTATTTATACATTGAAAGAAATGAAAGATTTCATACTCGGGGTTGTTTTCTTCTGGGATAAGAAGCGGTGAAGATATTGATCTTAGGTCTATCAGTATGGGAAAGAAGAGGGGCAATTTGGTCATGAACATTATCACGAGAGTCATCGGAAGAAGAAGAAGATGGAAGTGGTGGTGGTTGTGGTATGTCACGAACAATGAGCTCGACGACGTGATCTGAACCGTTGGATTCGGGAGACGCCATGGTTGATTTTGGAGCATGCATTTCATTCAGATTTGGAAAAGTCGTAACGGAATGAAACGACGTCAGATTGAAGGAGGGTGAAAGTGATGATGACAGACAAAGAAAGGGTCAGAGAGAGAGAGAAAGATGAGAGAAAGAGGACCCGATTAGCTAGCTAGCTACCCATGTCTTTTTGTTTTCTTTTTTCTTTCTTACACAATCATTGAAAATCAATATCAGTATTTTTCCTTTCTTTTTTTTATGTAAAAATCAGTTTTTCTATTTAAACAAAAAGATTTTTTATTAGGGGAGACTAATTCTATTCTCTTTAAAATTTGTATGTCTGTCTATGTGAATGTGTTCAAACATATTTTATTGGTTTTATGACCAAATAAGTATTTATCAATTAACAAATTCTAGTTAACTTAATCTAATTTATTAAATCTACTATCAAAAAAAAATTAATTTATTAAACCTAACCCTTTTTTTAAGAAAATTCATGCAAATAAGAGATTAAAGAAAGAAGTCATTCTTTTTTTTAGAGAGAAAGTAGTCATTTTGTTTATATGTTTTAAACCAATTCAACCAGCTGAAGAAAATAGTCAATTTGCCAAATTGTGTTTCTTTTTAGAAAGAAAAAAAAAATAGTTGATTGGTCCTTTTATTTTTTTAAATAAATCTTTTAAAATAATCGTGATTTTAAGTTCAGTCGATTCAATCTTTGATCAAATTTTTAAGGAAAATGCTAACAAATGTTCTTTTGACATTTGATAAGAAGTCTAAAGTATAAATTCTATATTGGGGTTTGTGTATTCAACACGTTGAAACATACAAAAAAAAAACAATATTTTCTACATGAAAGCTATTACTCCCTCCATTCCTTTTCTTTTGATGTTTTAGAACTTCAACTATATTCCAAAACTTTTGATGTTTTAGTGAATTTATTATTGTTTTCTCAAGTTTATCCTTGTTGGAAAACACAATAAACTATTAAAGTAGGTGTGACCTTTGGTTTATCACATGTGAATTTAATGATAAATAAAGACATTTAAGTAAAACACACACAAATATTTATATACTTTAATTACTCCTTAAAACTTGTGTCAAGAGCTAAAACATCAAAAGAAAAGGAATGGAGGGAGTACTTGTTTCCATTTTTAAATTTTGAACAAGTGCTCTTGTTAGCACGACCCAATTTTTAAAACAATATTGTGATTAAATTAAGCCTTAAACATGTTTTTAATCCATGTGAGCATAGGGATCTAGTTTTAAGTAGAATGCCTAATTTTATTCTCTTTGGCCAATCTCTTTCAATCTAAACATACGTAGTTAACAGAAATACTCCATATTATTGGGTCGTTGCGGTTGCATGATGGGTGAACCTTTACGTTCACACCCGTTGTGACTTAGATTCAACTCGGTAATTCCATCGTTAATAGGCGTATACATAAATTTCATCGCAAATACTCGGTGAAATTTGTGATTTTTACTAATCTTATGTATGATTATGGGGTTACACTAGGGTGTCATTGGCTTTTGGTGACACCAACGTCATTGTTATCATCTCTCTTGACCACTCATTTTCTCTCATCTAAATAATTAATTTTAATCATTCGGTCATCATTCTCTCTCATCAAAAATGAAGTAAAGACACCAAAGTTCAATGACATCCAATTATTTTCCATGATTATGTCTCTTCTAATCTAAATTCAAATACTACCAAAGAAGAAATAAATGCATATCATTTATTGCAAGATGAATAATGTGCAAAAAGAAGTTCTTATCTCTCTCCAACTTCTCTATGAGCAGTTTCTGACTCTCTGTCTCATCTTTTTTACTCATACTCATACCAAACATACTGACAGAAAGTGGTTTAGGAGTTAGAAAGGAAGGTAAAAGGATGACTCTGAAAGAAGAAAGTTGAAGATATGATATGCTTTACTTTGCATGGGGGGCATATTTCTCTCCATAAAACAAAAATCCTCCTATATGAACTCAAAAAATACCATATTGGAGAACTCTGTTTTTTTCTTTTTATATAGTTTCTCTACACTCAACAAGTCATATAAGTATTCTGCCCTGCCCTATAAAAAAAATATCCATGAGAAGGGGAGAAACTACCCTCCTTTTCCCTTTCATTCCACTCCTACGAAGCTTTAATACAAATTACAAAAAATGGTACACTTTTGAAGTTCAAGAATCAATATTCAAAGATAGTATTAGTTGACCACACAAAAAAGTAGCTTTATTAAAAAATTGCACGCTTATAACAAGTCCAAGAATCAAGATACACCATTTCTAACATAAACCAACAATAGTAGTTTTTACACACAAATAAAAACAATACTACGTATAATTTACAGAAGGTATGTAAACTATTCAAGAATCAAAATCTCATACATTTAATATAAGACACAACCATGTTTGCTGAGATGCAGACACATGCTGCTTTTTTAGCTTATTTCATTACTGATGATCGCGGCCTGAATGTAGTCTCTACATCCTGTTCTTTTAATTGGTTATGCTCGTATTGATGCTTAACCACAAAACAAATCAGTTCTATATGCAATGCATGAATTGGTATGTCGTAATATTTATCCTGGACTCAAGCTTTCTGGTTTAAGGACCGTTCAATTTCTTCTAGAGAGCGCCCCTTGGTTTCTACCAAGAAGTAATGGGCAAATGCCGCGGCTAACAGGGAAACTGCTCCAAAGCTAGCATATACTGGTGCAACTCCAAATTTCTCTACCAATTCAAGGAAGAATAATCCCACCACAAAGTTGCAAACCTTTATGTAAAAGATAAAAATAAAAATTATTAGACTGAAAAATTCCATCACAGGTAAGAAATGCAAAGTGACACATAAAAAGAGCTTTTCATAGAGGAAAATTCACTAAAGATGCCTTAATACCCACCCAATGGGTAGAGAAACTGAACCCCATGATCTTCCCTCGTGTCCTGGTGCTGCTAAGCTCTGGTATAATGATGCCAGTTACAGGGCCAGCTCCAATTGCAAAAGAGAATATATACCTATAACATTGTATAAGGGAAATTGAATCACCCATTTTCAGAAAATATAAAGTGCTGGAAACTACCTGATAGTATATAATGTTATTATCAAAATGGTGATGTTAACAATGAAGGAATGAGAAATGTTGATAAACACATTTTGTTAAAACAATATTATAGAGTAAAATTCATGAGTTCCATTGTACCAAAAAAAAAAAAAATCATGAGTTCCACAGGTCCCGCTAAATTGGAAGTGGGGTCCACAAGTTTTATTTAGTGTGATTCACATGAATTTCACTAAGCATTGTCACCTATGTTAGTCGTGGAAGAAAAAGCAGTTGCTCTTGCAGAAGGCTTGATAACAAGCAAATGCTTACATGATAGTTCCTAATATTGATAAGTTGTTGCTGAGTTGCTCATCCAATGGAAAGATGACGGCGTAGACCACAAGAAACATTGAAATTGCCTACAATTAAGCAGAAATGAAAATTATACATTACCAAAGAATAAGATCTAAATGAATTCATGTGTGCCTGTGCATGCATGATACTCTTATTTACATATACCAAGAAAGAAGTTATGAGCACATCTTGCGCACACTCACCATTCCTAAGTAGCTTCCTATAATAAGCTTCTGCCTCCCTTCCCTATCGATTAAGTATAAAGCACAAAGTGCGCCTAACGAAAAGAATCAGTTCACAGCAATCAGGGTCTGAGTCCAAGAAGAAGCTTATATTGAGATAAAGAAATTCGGTGCATACTACAGACCTGCAAAATTTGTAAGCCCAACAAACAAGCTTGCTAAAGCACTGCTTTGAATTCCAACATCTTGAAAGGTCAGTGATGAAAAATAAAGAACTGCATTTATGCCTGCAAACTGCTGAAGTACAAAAAGAGCCCCTCCAATGAAGGCAACTGTAAACATAGAAGAAACACATAATTAATTTTTTGCTTCAAGCGGCTTCAGGCCCCTCCAATGACTGTGAATATGTGCTTGCTCATGAAAAATAAAATATTACGACGTTAAATTCAACTTTTATGTGCTTATATTTCTGCTGACCTAGATTTTCGATCTATAAAGATAGGGAAAAGAATACTTTTTCAAGTACAAAATGGTTTCAAAGTAAAAGCCAAAACCACCTTGATACAACCTCTAGAATGTGGCTGCTCCAAGATCTCTGACCATCTGCTGTCCAAATCACTGCCATCATTCTTGCTGACAGATTGAAACTCTTCAATTGCACCCTCAACTTCAGATGCACCCCAAAGCTCCCGTACTACCTTTTTAGCATCATTTATTCTCCCAGCCTGGGCAGAAAAGTGAAAGCTTTGAAACCAGCGGAAAAGTAGTGGACAGATAAGGAAACAACAAAGTCCTACCTTGCAAAGCCAGCGTGGGCTATCAACAGCAAATTGCATACCCAGACCAACAATAAAACCAGGGACGCTTGCAATATATAACATTGTTCTCCACCTAAAATATATATTTGATGATACTGGTTAGCCATTATATGGAAAATAATATTCTCTTTCTAAAGAATATAACATACAAATGAGGAATGACTCGCAACATAAAGAGACTCAAAAGCAATCCCATATATATGGAATTATGTTATAGGTTCAGGTTTGATTTCGGTAAACATTACAAAAGTATGTTCCTGCTACATTAAATTCAAAGTGGATAAAGTATTGGAACCAAGACTTGTCTTAAGGAAACATTGTTTTCACTAAAGCTGTCTTTAAAATTACAAAATAAGGCTGCAAGCCTGTGGCTGTGGACTGTGGCTCTACTATATATATGAAGTCCAATTTGAAATAACTGGAAGGATATGAGCCACATTCCTAGCATTTTCATTTTAAACATTCTAAGAAAATTAAAAGAGAGGATTAAAGACATTCATATGGCATACATAACACTAATATGGAAATTTGATTTTTATAGAAAAAAGATATTATACTGCCAATATAAAGCTATATGAATCAGTTACCAAACAAATATTGCATGTATTAAAACAAAAAAGAAAAAAATACTGTTGAAATCATAGCGTTTTAAGTCTAGAGGGGCTGAGGGAGTAAAAGGAGGTTACATAAACAGTCAAACACACATCTATTATAGCACATCGACAGAAAAATTCGGCAGAAAATCTCTGGAAACCTATAAAAATCATTTATCAAATAAACCTGTCATCCTTGTTTATCATTCAACATATTTTATATTCCCAGTAAAACTAATTATCTACCTCAATAAAACCATACAAACAAAAGTGAAATCTTTGGATTAAATCTCCATGAGTCCATGAAGAAGAAAATACAAAGAAACTCACCAATGTGGATCGTTCTCGGAAGGAATTCCAAGAGACAGTGATGCAATAATACCAAGGCAAGTGCCAATTTGACATAAGGACCCTAGGGAACCCCTATATTTTGTTGGAGCAACCTACACCACATATGACAGTGAATAGATGTGAGAGAAACAGACTTGCTGTTGTTGTCCTAAAATTTATTTCCTCTCTCAACATGGGAGGGAGCCCCATAAATAAGCACCACTTCTGGAAAATATTACATGGATTTGGCATTTCAGAAATCAGATATGTCATCCTATAATAATTGGAGAATAAGAATTAATCACAAAGTTAATGTTGATATCAATAAGTACCTCAGATATATAAATTGGAACAAGAACAGCATTTACACCTATACCAAGACCAACGAGAAATCTTCCCCCAAGTATCTCATCCAAGGAGTGGGCATTTGCACTGTCAGAAAATTGAACAGATATGATAACTTATCCCTTGACAAATCAACTATAATCTTAGCAAAAATGTTTGCAGTCATTGGGCAATACAAGCACTGATGATCAACAAGCATGTTTAGCCAGTCCAGTTATAATCATAAATCTTCTATGCATAACATAATTCAGAACAAAACGATAAAAGTGGCAAACAAAAATACCACAGTAGAAAAACATTATGAACTAAAAACACTTCAACATATTAGAAATAAATAAGTTTAGGGCAAGTTACCGAACAAAAGTTTAATAAAAAAGACAAATAGATACAGATAATAACTCAGCTAAATGGAAGAACAAGCCTTCTGTTTGTTTTTTCCTCTAAAATTCAGGGTGTAATGTAAGTGGGAAAAAAATTAAATTCAAAATCAGTTGGGAAAGACAAAACATGACAGAAAGTAGAAGGAAAGAAAAAGAAGCAGTGCTACAAATTTAGACTAATCAATATTTTGGAACTATGAGTTTGCTCACCAAATTGAGAGATTTCAGGCATCCAAAAGGACAACAACTATAAATGTAATATTGGCTTTCAAACTATTAAGGTTGTCTACTTTCAAAAAGATGATTATGGAAGAGATTTGGGAATGCAGTAAAAGCTATTAAAATTATCCTTGTAAAGCACAAACTACCTTTAGAAAATTATAAAAAACTACATTAGAAATTTTATAATTTTTTTGATACTGAATATTCTATAAAATTAGCAAGGTTGTCAAGTTTAAATGTTGAATCTGATTAATTATTCGTACAATTAGGAAACCAGAAGACGCCACATCACTAGTATGTGTTCATGTTAGTTTATTTGTGGACAAAAAAATTCTAAACAAAGGTTTCATCAGAGAACTCCATAAAAATGTTATTACTTCTCCAAAAAAAGGGTTTACTAATCTCACCCCACAGCATCAAGTAAGTCTTTGGACTTCTAGTAAGAACTTTGAACTTCTTGATCTAAAGAAGCGGACCATAATATACATTAACATTACCATTTTATAAAATGAATGGATCAAATTTATATCCCATAAAAAAAAGGTCCTGTAGCCAGTAAGCTGAAGCGTATGATGTTTCATGGAAGAAACTGTGTATTTTCAAAATTATGCAAGTGAATCCATTATCAAAATCATACATATTATGAGAAGCTTTCTTTTCTTCAGTTACACAGATTCATTTTAAAATCTTCACAGAAAAGCTAGACTATCTCTAGAAAAAAAGGACAAAACTAACAAATTATATTAACCATATGTGCTACCTTATTATCGCCCCAAGGATCAAAGGTATGGTATCAATCTGAAATGTGAGCCGACAACCAAGTTTATCTACCAAAGAACCGGTGCTTAAGCTCCCAATAAATGCCCCAGCAATAAATATACTTACAACAAGTCCCTCAATGAAGGAGTTTCCTTCAAATCCAAGTTCCCGAGCAATGGAAACAATGGGGCCATTCATAACCCTGCAAAATATGTAATCCAGTTAGAAACACTTCCCAAGAGGATAAAAAATCAAAAACCAAATCACCGCGTAGGTTTCAAAAGTTCATTAAGTTATGCCTCAGCCCATTAAGTAACATTTTCTCAAAAGCTTATAGCTTATTTTACTGGCTTCTAGTGTTTTTTATAAACTAATTCAAGACCAAGTAGCTTATAGCTTATCATTTTTCTCTAAATTTTACCCTTGCTATCTTAATTGAAAAAAATTATATATTGATTGATTAAACATATATTTAATGTCATTTCAAACCCTACAAATTGAATCAACCAACTTACTTATCCGCTATCAACTCTACGCTATAAGATCATCGGCTATAAGCTAGTACAGAAATTGAAATAGAAAGTAACTGACCCAATATGATAACCAAAAGTGAAATTGGACAAGGAAGCAATGAGAACGTGAGGAAATGCAGGTAACCATCCAAGGTCAAATCCTCCTCCTCCTCCTCCACCGCCACCATTTTCATCCAATTGGACCCGCTCTGTTACTTCATCTGCAACATTGTTACTAGTCTGTGACTCTTGATGATTCTGATCCTTGGTAGCTGAAACTCTGAGATTATGATAACCAAAAGTGAAATTGGACAAGGAAGCAATGAGAACGTGAGGAAATGCAGGTAACCATCCAAGGTCAAATCCTCCTCCTCCTCCTCCACCGCCACCATTTTCATCCAATTGGACCCGCTCTGTTACTTCATCTGCAACATTGTTACTAGTCTGTGACTCTTGATGATTCTGATCCTTGGTAGCTGAAACTCTGAGATTAGAAAGACAAAAGGAGGAATTGAAATTGAGAGAGTAAGGTTTGGTTTTGATTTTGATTTTGATTTTGGGTTTGGAGAAGGAAGCGAGTTTGAGGTTGGTGTGAGTGGAGATGATCGCTGACGACACAAGACCAATTGAGTTCATCCTTCTTCAAAGCTGAAAAATGCCAAAAATAAGAGAAAAACATGCACCATCAACTTTTCATTTATGAGATATATAATATAAATTAAATATAAAATTAAAGGATTGGAACCCAATTTTTTAAAATTATTATTTCTTAAAATAGAACATTCAATTCTCTATCGTCGTGTGCTTAGTTCAGTTGGTAAGGATATTGCATATTGTATGATGCAGAGGTTGGGGTTCGAATCCCGGATACTCCACTTCTGCACAATTAAATTGTGTGAGCTCTAACCATTAGACTACTTCCCTCAAAAAAAAAAAACCATTAGACTACTTGACAAAAAAAAACATTCAATTCTCTTATTTGTCCCTTAAAAAAATATTCCCTAATTTCTATCTCCAATTAATCGAGTCTTGTTATGAAATTAACCATGATAAACATATAATATGATTTAAGGTGATTGAGAAGGATGATCGAACTTGAACAACGGTCCATTGAGATGGATGTCGAGAGTGGTAAAGAGCGATAGAATTTACTGCATTTTATTCAAAACCTTAATTATGTAAGACTTATGGGTTTATAGGATTAGAGTTAAATTAAGATTTATATTGGCACATATGCATGCGTGGTAAATGGATAAGTTACTATTTATAGGTTTATATACAATATGTGTGGCAAATGGATAAGTTTTGATTTACAAGTTTATATGCATAGTTAGTACATATTTATGTCCAATTGATGGTGAAATCCCATCAAAATTCTATCATATACAAGTTTATATGCATAGTTAAGTACATGTTTATGTCCAATTTGTGGTGAAATCCTGTCAAAATCTTGACAAAATTCTATCATATTGGTAGATGTGTTTGTTTCAAAGATTTTATGTTATTATATGAATGTGAAATTTGAAATGTAACATTCTAATGTTTGTTTCAATTTGGGTCGATTTTAAAAAAAAATAAAAATCGAACTAATGAAGTTTACATCATTTCATTTTGTTTTGGTTTTTATTGTATCTCAAAAATAGAACAGAAACAAACTAATCAATTTAGGTTGATCGGTTTGTTTGAAAATATAATTTTAAAAAATCCATATTTTCATTTCCCCTGTAATGTTTCATATTATATGCTATTCGAATTTCTATTTTTATTCCCCTGTTTTTTTGTTACGCTCATTTTTATTTTGCCAATGATTGTACTTTGTAACGCTACCTTAAGGATGTGAGTCGAAAAGGATGATACCAATAAAATTATAGTTGGGGGTTAGCGTCTGTTCAATTTGTTTGTTCAAAGTGATTTATGAAATGCATATTAAAAAATGATTAATGACGTAAATTTTGTGAATATGTTTTTTTTTTGAAAGATGTGAATATGTTTTTATGAGGTACATTATAAAAATTGGTTATTGATACAATTCAATTTTTTTTTTACAAAATTCATTTTCTATATTAAAAAAACAAATTTAAATATGTTTTTAAATAATGGAAAGAAAAAAAAAATACACGATGAACAATCCAACAAATAAATAGTGTCAAACAAAAGTGTATCGAAATAGCAGAAAGAAAGAATCTCTGATGAACAGTCATAACAATTACTAGTACTTTGAAACGAAGCAACGACGACGACGATAATGGGGAGTGCCAATCTCGCATCAACACTTATCTACATGGCAGAGAAATGCACTTCCATGCGAGACTTCAAGCTCATCCACGCTCACGCTTTCCGCACGTGCCTCCACCAACATGCCGTCGTTCTCGGCAAGCTCTTCCGTTTCGCCGCCGTCTCTCCCTTCGGCGATTTATCCTACGCACATAACATGTTCGATCAAATGCCTCAACCAACCACCTTTTTCTACAACACCCTCATCCGTGCCCATTCTCACTCCACCACCCCTTCCTTCTCCTCCCTCTTCTTCAACCGCATGAGGCGAAGCGGCGTCGCCCCGGATGAGTTTTCTTTCACCTTTTTGCTCAAGTCACGTTCTTTTACAATGCCATTAGTCCATGACATACACAGCGCGGTTTTTAAATTTGGTTTTTGCCGTCATTTACACGTTCAGAATGCGTTGATACATTTGTATGCTATTGAGGGAGTGACCATTTTGGCTCGTAAGGTTTTTGAGGATGCGGTTAGAGTGGGTTTGGATGTTGATATTGTGTCTTGGTCTGGGTTGCTTGTTGCACACGTAAGGGCTGGTGAATTGGATACTGCACGGAAGGTGTTCGATGGAATGCCGGAGAGAGATGTGGTTTCATGGACTATTATGTTGTCTGCTTATTCGAAGGCCAAGAGGCCTCGTGAGACATTGGATTTGTTTCAGGAGATGAGGCTTGTTGGGGTGTGGCCGGATGAGGTTACCGTGCTGAGTGTGATTTCAGCTTGTGCAGAGTTAGGTGATGCAGAAATGGGGAGGATGGTGCACAGGTTTGTTGAGGAGAATGGGTTCGGGTGGATGGTTGCGCTTTGTAATTCTCTAATTGATATGTATGGGAAGTGTGGATGCTTGGAGGAGGCGTGGCAGGTGTTTGATAGGACAAAGAGGAAGAGTTTGATCACATGGAACGCGATGATGATGGTGTGTGCGAATCATGGCTATGCTGAAGATGCATTTAGGTTGTTTGAAGGGATGATCGGTTCTGGTGTTGTGCCTGACGGGGTGACAATTCTGGCTCTTCTTGTTGGATATGCTCATAAGGGGTTGGTAGATGAAGGGATTAGATTGTTTGAGAGCATGCAGAGGGACTATGGCGTGGAACCTAGAATCGAGCATTATGGTGCTGTGGTGGATATGTTAGGACGTTCAGGGAGATTACAGGAGGCGTATAATCTGCTTACAAGCATGCCAATTCCAAGCAATGATATTATTTGGGGAGCTTTACTTGGAGCCTGCAGGATTCATGGCGATGTCGACATGGGGGAAAGGGTTATAAAGAAGTTGTTGGAGTTGAAACCAGATGAAGGGGGATACTATATTCTCCTCCGTGATATCTATGTTGCTGCCGGCCGGACTGCAGAAGCCAATGAGATGAGGCAAGCAATGTTAGCTAGTGGAGCAAGGAAAAATCCGGGTTGTAGTTGGGTGGAAGCATGAACTTTAGATGTGCATGAACAATCATTATGCAAGGCAATTTGATTCCTGGATGTAGGCTGTGCACTTATGCTGTGGTGGTGTCCGCAAGGACTGTATTGTTGATACAAGGATGAAAATCATGGAGCAGTTTGGTTGAGTCATTGTTAGATTGCTTTAAATAACTTGTATTGTTAGATTTTGTCTCGCGCCTCATCGTCATTACAAGTGCTGGCCTTTGTGTTGTTGATCAACGTGCTCTGCAAAATCAATGGGGCTGATCGACGTGTCAAAAAATTTGTTCAATCGCAACTGTTGAATTTTCCTCTACCCTCTAAGGTACTCTCCTTCATCTTGAATTGTACTTCTATGTTGTTCTGTATCAAAAAAAAAAAAAAAAAATCCAAGCTTAAAATTGGGACTTTGATTTGGCAAGAGTGGAAGTTGCAATAAAATACAAAAAAATAAGAATTATTACAAAATGTACTTACATAATGAATTACTCTATTAATTTATTAATGTTATATATTTATATTTTGCAAAGATGTTGGAAAATTGTTCAAATATGAAAACAGGCTAACCTATTTGAAATATGTAATGACTTGTCTTCCAATCAAAGTTGGTCCAATTCTAACTGCTATTGATTGGTATATATTTATTTGATAAAAGATATCTTTGTATTGCAGTGGAAATGCAACTTATGAATATTTCTGGTTTTGACAATCAAGGTCAGAAGGGTTTCTTTCCAATTGACTTTTTCTGGACTGCAAAATCTACAGGTTGGCTAGCTACACTACATGTTGTTTTCAATTGTTCTCTTACCAGAATTCCCTTTGACGCGATATTTTGCTTCTAAGCTCTTGCACACTCAAGCTATACTGATGTTTAGTGGGCTAAGCCTTCCAAAAATGCTATTTGGCCTCGGATTCTTGACAAAGGTATTAGTATTTGAACCTGAACCTACTTACCTAAAATCTCCTTAGTAGAGCTTGAGTTAATGAAACATTTCTGTTGAGAAGGATTCCTTTCTAGTTTCGAAGACTAAGAGTTTATTAGTTTGAAAATAAACACTTGTAAATTTTGTTATTGAAAGGTTAAAAGCCAAGGATGTATTTTGCTTTAAACCAAGCATCGAAAAACGCATTGTACAATAATGTTGCCTCTTTCAATGGAATTCTTCATACACAACATTGCATTTAGTATTGGAGAAATGATGTAAGGATGGGGTTCCTTTAACAAGCACCTCAAATTTATTTGATTAGCCAGTAAAATTGCTTACTTTCTTTTCAATTTTCAATGTTGTATGACGAACTATTTCCATTTGTTATTGTTAGTCTATATGTCGTAGTAATATTAGAATATTGTGTTTGCATGTAGTTCTTGCTGAGCTTTTTAAGAACTTTTGGTCTAGATATTGAACACTCTAAGGCTTTCTTTTGCTGTGAAAATTTGCAGTCTCTTTAAGGAGTCTAAAGGTGGGAAAGGTTGTGAAATATAAGTTTAATGTTCAAGCAACACACACACACACACACACTAGTGTCTCTCCTTCCATCTAAGACTTGGTTGCGTTCTGAATCTACACTTAATGTACTCTGTCTTTTACAATTTGCAATTCTGCTCTCGGTGATTTGAATCTACTATGGAAGCATAGTGACCTCCCTTGTTGATCAATGTTTCATGATTTCCTTTCTCTGTAATAACCCCATTCTTCACCACTGCAATTAAATTTGCACCCTTAATAGTGGATAACCTGTGTGCCACTATAATTGTGGTTCGGTCAACCATAACTCGATCCAGTGCATCCTGAACTACTTTTTCGGACTCAGCATCAAGGGCACTGGTGGCTTCATCTAGTAGTAATATTTTTGGATTCTTCAATATTGCTCTTGCAATTGCCACACGCTGCTTCTGTCCACCCGATAATCTGGATCCTCGCTCCCCCACAATGGTGTCATAGCCCTGCATGTATTTTAACTATGAACTCAAATCTATGTACATTTGGCTTTAGGGTGACTAATCTAGTAGTCTTTTATGGAAGATATTGAGCCTATTGTTTCCCTAGTTATTTACCTGCTGCAAACTACTAATGAACTTATGAGCACTTGCCATTTTTGCTGCAGCAATGATCTCTGCTTCTGTTGCATCTTTTCCCTTTCCATATGCGATATTAGCTCGTACGGTGTCATTAAACAACACAGGCTCTTGGCTTACCAAGCCCATTTTTTGCCTTAACCATTTAACCTGAAGCTTTTGGATTTCTATTCCATCAACTGTAATGTGACCTGAATCTGGGTCATAGAATCTTTGCAATAATGAGATAACAGTTGATTTTCCACTTCCACTTTCTCCTACCAGTGCAACTGTCTGATTTTCATCGGTATACAGATTGTTAGTTACTTTTCAAATAATAGTTTCAACTTTGAAGTTATTTATTTTTTTGTTGAAGAGAATATTGCTTTGTCCTTTGATAATTTAGTAATATACCTTGCGTGAATGAATGGTCAAACAAAAATCTCTGAATATTTGAACATCAGGTCTGCTGGGGTACTTGAAACTGACATGGTGAAACTCAACCTCTCCCTTAACATCTTCCAGTTCCAATCCAGAGTCATCACTTGGATCTATTTTCGATTTTCGGTCAATAATAGCTAAAATAGACATTGCAGCACATTTTGCCTTGGCCGAATCAGGGGCCAAGGAGCTAGATTGGGAGATTCCAACAGCTGCCATATTTAGGGTAAAGAAGACCTGCAAATTAGCATACAAAATCATCAGTGCTAAATTCGCCATTTCTATGGCTTATGGGATTAGAAACTCATGGAAAGTCAACAAAAACTGAGCGCAGGACAAGTGACAGCCTAAGAAATCTGAGATCGGAAAAGCTTCAAGCAGGACTTACAAGAAAAACTTCTTTGAATGATGTTTTACCATCCCCTACAAGTTTTGCTCCAGCATAGAAACTGCATGCATAGACCAAAAACAGTAACAAGAATGACATCCCGAAACCAACTCCACTTATTATCCCTTGTTTTATGCCTGCCTTAATTGGTGCTTCACATTTTTTTTGGTATAACTCCATAACCTTCTCTTCAGCACAGAAAGAAGCAACTGTTCTAATGTTACTCACAGCATCATTTGCCACTTGACTTGCTTCCTCATACAACTTCTGAAACAACAAAAATATGCAATCTTTGATCAATGTTTCTAAAGCATTTCTCCATGTTCTCTTACATAAAATATGAAAATGTAGGTCATATGATAACTTCTATACGTATCCAAACTCCAAAGTTCAATGGAAAAAGTTAGGAACAAACCTTTGCATCTGCACTAAATCCTTGTATGAACTTCATTTGAAGGTATCCATTTAGTCCCAACAGAGGTAGCAAACCAAGAATTATAAGAGCGAGGCTCCAGTTTGCCTGAAATGCAAGCACCAGGCCACCAATTGCAGTAGCTATATTCTGAACCAGTAAACCAAGTGCATCCCCAACCAAACCTCTAACAGTAGCAGCATTGGTGGACAGCTTTGCTGCAAGTGCACCACTTGAATTCTCAGTTTCATCAAACCAACTCACTTCCATTCGGATTATTTTCTCAAAACACATCAGTCGCACCCTCTTTACTAACTTCTCACCAGCAATAGAAAAAAAGTAGGACCTTGTAGGAAAAATTAAGAAAGATGACACACCAAGGACAACAAAAATCAATGCCCAAAACTTTGAATCTTCGTGGAGTTCATCTGCAGGCTCATACAAAGTATTGACCATTTTGGCGATCATTAATCCAAACAAAGGTAATATTGCTCCAGTTACCACTGCAGCCATCGTTCCTATAAATAAGACTGGGATCTCAGGCTTGTTTAGATAAGCTAAGCGGCGAAGTGGTACTTTTGGAGGTGGTGGTTGTTGCGAGGTTCCTAATGGAGGAAGTTCAACTTCCCCACCAGATGTTTCCAGAGGAACAATTGTTGTAGAAAGTGCATGTGATACTGAGAATGAGTGACGACCGCTGTTTCCAACTTGGCTTATAGTTTGCAAGTGAGAAAATCTTTGATTTGAAGAATATGAAATACTTTCTGTTCTGTCAGAGTCAGTTGCAACATTCTGTACTTCTGCCTCCTTCTCAGTCTCTTGTAAACTAATGAGCTTACTGTAGGCCCCATCAGGATCTTTAGTGAGTTCCACATGTGAACCTTGTTATCGTCCAGAAATATCATTAGAATGTGGCAAGAAAACTAAACTCAACCAAATTTTTTTAGATTACTATTATCACTCAATAGTAAGAATACAAGTTACGCCGATGAAAAGAAGAAAAAAAAATCAAGGAAAAAAAAAAATGAATCAACCCAGCTGCTGGTTAGCTTCCGTGAGAAAGTATTTTTACCTTTTTCTACTAGTTTTCCTTGATGGATAACAGCTATAGTAGCGGCATTTCTTACAGTACTTAAGCGGTGGGCAACAATAACAGTAGTTCTGTTTATCATGATTTTGTCTAGTGCCTCCTGTACTATTTTTTCAGATTCCACATCAAGGGCACTTGTAGCCTCATCAAGAAGAAGAATTCTTGGATCTTTTAAAATTGCTCTAGCTATAGCAATTCTCTGCTTTTGACCCCCTGAGAGCTGCATTCCGCGTTCACCTATCATTGTATCGAGCCCCTAAATTTTGTTTTGCAAAATTATTAAGGTTAAAGGGCCATCCAGTATAAGCTGTTATTTAAGATAAGTTTTAAACAAGACAGTACATAGTATAATTCTGATCTAAGTTTGGTCTGTATAATTTCAGGGACTAAATGAAAAAAGTTGACCTGTGGAAATTTATCTATGAACCCAGAAGCATTGGCAAGTTCTGCTGCTTCTCTGACTTCTTTTTCAGTTGCACCATCCTTACCATAGGTAATGTTTTCTTTTATGCTGCCTGTAAACAGAACTGGCTCCTGGCTGACCAAGCCTATTTTCTGTCTAATCCATTTAAGCTGAAATTTTTTTACGTTGATTCCGTCAATGAGAACTTGTCCAGCTTGTGGATCATAAAGCCTCTCTATCAGGTTAATAACTGTTGATTTCCCACTCCCACTTTGCCCCACCAAAGCTGCTGTTGTTCCCCTTGGTATTGAAAGAGAAAATCCATTGAATATAGCTTCATCTGGCCTTGAAGGATAACTAAAACTCACTTCTCTCAGTTCTATGTCCCCGCCAATATCATTGAGCTGCTGACCTGTTGTTTCATATGCATCAATATCTGGTTTCCTGTTAATCGTTTCAAACATCTTAAATGCCACAGCTCGTCCTGAAGCTAAAGCGCTGAGGCTAGGAGATGCCTGACCAAGAGATCTGAAAAAAGAATAAAAATACTATCAAACTATTTTCTTGTGTGTGTGTGTGTGTGGCTGGATGGAAAACGTGTTACTGTATATGATAAACAATGAAGCAACTCACAGGGACCCTGTCATTATTGCAAATATTACAGCCATAATGTTCCCTCCTGTGTACCCTTTCTCTAGTACCAGTTTCCCACCAAACCATATAGCCAAACCATACGCACAGAAAACAATAAAATAAACTGAACCGATTCCGAAACCAGAAACCATTCCCTCTTGCACACCACTCTTGTATGCTTTTATTAAAGATTGATTATATTTAGCTATAGCTTGCTTCTCCCCAGTGAATGATGCAACCTGCAGCATTGGAGTAATGGGTATTATTATTATTTACATATTATTTTCCTTAGATTTACAAAATAAACTGTTTCTGTATACATACAGTTCTAATAGAACTAAGTGTCTGTTCTACCACCGTTGCTGCTTCAGAATAGGTAACTTGTCTACGGGATGCCACTTTTGCAATAACAATACTCATTACAGCACTAGCAAAGACAAGAGGTGGAATTGAGGATAGCAAGACTAGGGTTAGAAGCCATCCCTTAACGAATGCTATCACAAAGCTTCCAATGAAAGTTGCCACTGACTGTATCAACTGTCCTACCTAATATAAAAGATGGAAAAAACAAAACATATAAAACTTTTGAGTTATGAAGTTGATTTAATACTTCAGCAGTGATCCTTGAGTACCTTCTCACCCATTGCATCTTGAATAAGAATTGTGTCACTTGACATCCTTCCAACAACCTCGCCAGTATTAGTTTCTTCCGTGTCAAAGAAGCTCATATCTTGCCTCAAAATTGCTTTGAGGTATAAATTTCTAATTCTTGATGCTTGTCTCTCCCCAGTGACTATCCAGCAAGACACCTCTAGCATATTGTAGACATAGACATCTTTGTTATAATATGTTATATATTTTTTGTTTTAACCCTTCAGTTACCGGAAGAAATAGATCATAATAATCCAGAGTTCGGATAGGAGGTGTGTAAAGTTTGATAAATAATTGTTTCAAGTAAGGTTCAAACTCATATACTAACTTAAGTTGATATCACTAATTTACACCTGAGAAGTATTTACAAAGAATCTGAAGTACTTACGAAAAAATGATCCTACGAAGGAACCGACAGCCAAGTATACAAAATTCAGGGCCACCTAAGCAGAAAATTAATTCATTATCACATGATATTTTTCGAAGTTATTGAGGAGACATAGACTAGTAGTGAAGGGAATTAAGTACCTTAGAAACATCATGAACTACTTCTCTAGGGTTTGTGGCTCTTCCAAATGCATCAATCAAATTTCCAAAGACTACATTCATCAAGGGTGTGGCAAGTCCATTTCCAATAGCACCAATAGTTCCCACAAACATCAATACATGATCAAGAGAGTCTGCAAAAGAGAAGAGTGTGTAAAATGGGACTACGTTGGTGGTTTTGCTTTTTGTTATGCTTGTTTTTGAATCTTGCTGATTCTCTGTCTCTCTTTGGATAGTTTCATGAATTGCTATTGGTGGATGAGTTTCTGATATTGTGGACTCCAATGTAATACTCTCTCCATCTAAACTTTCATCCATTTTCATGTTGGAAGACATCTATTATTTGCTGTAGCAACACCAATTCAATGCTGGTAAATGAAAATCACCTGTAGCAAAAAGGTTACCGGTTCAATATTTCAGCTATATTCATCATTGTGATGCTCTTCAAGCACAATGTTGAAATTTCATAGAGAGAAACAGGTACCATAAAGAGGAAGAATTATAGTTAAGGTGTACCTCTACCTAAAGCAATGATTATATTTGGATAAACAAATTAACTAAGCGCTTAAAGAAACGTCTATGTATAAGTTATTTTTGTAACAAGATAAAATAAAGCCAAACCGGACTCATATAAGCCATTGTGGAGAGTTTATAGACATTTCATAAGCTTTTTTTTTTCTCCATAAATTCTCCTAAACAGTCTCATAAGTACTTATGCAAGTATAAAAGTTCAAAAAATAAGTGAATCTAAAGAGGCCCGTAAACCAATAGATGAAATGAAATGAGTTTTTACCGAAATTCAAGTTGATAAAGCTATTTTTGCATGCAGTACTTGAATGGTACAAAGAAGAATTAGTAGGAACCAATGTAAAATATAATCAATCATATATGTATGACTTATGTGCATATTATATCATCACATATACCACTTCATTAAGTGTGGAAAGTGACAGCAAGAAAAACGCAGTTTGTTTTGTTCATAAAATCCATTATATCAAACAATCTCCATGTAGAATCTACGGAAGAAGTCCAAATCATTTGATTCTTTATTAGCCTTAGGTTAGAATAATTTAATCCATAAAATAGTGACAAGATAAGTTCCTATTACATGATCATTTCACTATTATTTTTTTATCTCACGAAGGTTTATTAAGTTCGAAGTTCTTTAATCAACCAAAATTACATTTGATGTGTTCATTTTTTGTGATATAACCATGCATAAAAGTAAGGATGGTAGGTGTTTGTATTTTCTCTGTATCGTTCCAAGTTTATAATATGTTCCCCGAAGGGACGGTGTCTGTATTTTCTAGTAGTACATAAAATGTACTTAGGAATAACATTGAATATTAACACAGATATAACTTTAAAAAGTGGTCTAGTTGTAAGTTGACTTCGATGATTTTTTTTTTACACAAAGTTGACTTCAATGATGTAATCATTGATTTGCATAAACATAAATTTGGTCAGTAGGTCTTAATTACTTGCGTACAGATATAGGTGAGACGGCCCCTTTTTTCTAGTATTGTTTGTATTGTACGTGTACAAAGCTTCTTCCAAAGAAGGCAAAATACTTACTAAGGTTTTATGAACTGAAAATACGATCCAAATATAATATAGTACTAGATTCTTTTTGATATATAAATTAAATAATTGTGAGTAATTTGGAATATATGTACTCTATGTTTGAATTTTTTTTGTTAACCATTCTTTAATTTTCAACAATGTTATTTATTCTAACCATGTTTTTCATGAGTAATGTTGTAGAGTTCTCATCATTAAAATAGAATGTATAGATTTCCACACAAAAAAAAAAAAAAAAAAAACAAGAATGGAGATGAGTACGTACAACATCGTTAGAGGAGTGAGTGCCGAAGGTAATCCATGAGGCTATGTCTCGTACCATGTTTTAACAAAACTATTACAGTCTTCAATGGGTGTAAAACATGTCTGGAGTGACTGTGAGTGTTTGTAGGGAAGGTTTAAAATATTTTAATGCAAATTAGAGTTACAATGGTCATTGTGGTAGTAACGGTAATAATTATTATAACTCTTTGTTTTGAAAAAAAAAAAAACGGAAATACTAAACAATACGACAATAAAGTTCACGAATATAACACGACATTAATTCCTTCAAAAAAAAAATACGACATTAATATTTGTGACCCACTATTCACAAGAATACCCATCTTGATTTCCATCAGATCTGGAATTACAGTTTCGAGGAGGATTTTGAATATAAAACATCGTGTAGTTTCACGAACAAAGGGTTCATGAGATATAACATTGCTAAAAAAAGAGAGTAATAGTTCAATTGAAAATGAGATTGTCAACTCATCAAATAAGTTGAGATGACAATATATGGTTATGTGTGGAGATTGTATTTGAAGGTTTGGTTTTAACGTATACGCTTTGTGAAAAATCAGCTGTGTTGTGCATGTTTGATTTTAATACGTGTATATTTTGGCTTGTAAAAAAAAATACGTGTATATTTTTTCTTTCAAAAAAAATCCGTGTATATTTTGGTTTATTAAAAGAATAAAAAAAACTTGAATTTTAATTAATGAAGAAAAAAAGTTGTAATCGAAATAAGTTTTTTCCAAGATCCTCTATGTTGTATGGCACCCAAATTTTTTCAATTACAGTAAGCTTCAAATTCAATCCAAGTGCCACCTTATCAAATCGTGTGAAATTTTATCTCGAACCAACCAACCAATTTGGGCATCCTTTGTCAAATAATTTTCAACTTCTAGTTTTTACTTGGAACAAATCATGTAAACATAATCTCTAAATAGCAGGGACATCGCTTTTGATCTAAATTAGTACCCAAACTTTACCCATAAAGTATCTTTTTTTCCCCTAAAACTATAGATTACCATGAAATGACTGATTAACTAGATTATCAAGAAATGATTAATTAACTAGTGCTACCAAATACTAATGATGTCTATAAGAAATGAAATATTAATGGGATTTAAAGATTTATAAATGAACTTTGGCTAATAAACTAGTTGAATAAAATTGCTAAAACTATAGTTTAGGTGAAATAGTACATGATATTTAATTTCATTTGACAAATTTTTTAATATTATTATTTTAGCCACGCCAAAATTGTATAGTCATGCAACTAGTGCATTAAAGGTCATTCGTTTGATTGAAATGAGATGGTTTATAGTTGAAGCTCAGTAAGTAAATAAATTAAAAACATTATAAGTCAATGATCAAAATTGGATGATCTCTTAAGATCATCTCACAGTTACTATTTGAGAGTGAGACATCCATTTCACTATGTGTGCTGCAATATTTATGTAGTAAACTTGGCAACCCTTCCAAAGAACCCAATTAACTTACAACTTTAATTTTAAGTAATTTGTTTCATGGAATTATTAATTGAAGAATATTTTGAAAATTATAACATTTAAATATGATAAAATTAGTCATGATTTGTCTTTACTTCGTAACACTGAACATGAATTGTTTTTTCCTTTGTATTTTGCTAATATTTTAGTACTAATGGCTATAATCTAAATGCTACTTATGAAAAGTTTATGATGCAAGTAATTTATACGATATATTGAATTACAAGGAATTATAGAATTTCAGCATGATACCATACAATACATGACAAATGGGGTTTGCGTCCGTTGGTTTTGAAATCCAATTAACAATCTAATTGGACGCACTTTGTTTCCCTTGTGAAACATCTACAGTAGAAACTCTTTAATTTAATACTCGGTAAATTAATAAACTCTCTAAAATAATAAATTTGTCCGGTCCCGACTTGGGCCAATTTAAAAAATTGAAAAACTCGATAAAATAATAAGATAATAATTTTTCGGGAGATCCCTTTATAATTTTCGGTCCAAAGAAAATCATAAATTAATAATTCATAGAAACTGAAAAAAATATATTAAGAATACATTGAACATATTTGTTCCTCTTGATTACATTTACTGTACTTCAAAAGTCATTATTGATTTCCAATGCATATGAACACAGTAGTTACTAATTTACGTCGAGTCTCAAGGTTCGCTGCAACGTAATTCTAAGAGGCATAGACTAATTTGTCTTTTTGTTTGGTATGTACAGTATAATTACTTAAAAACTCTTTAAATTAATAATTATTAATTTATCGATAAATTAATAACTCTCTAAATTAATAAATTTCTCTGGTCCTGACATTATTAATTTATAGAGTTTTAACTGTACTTAGAGTTGATCATGATGGATTATATGTTAAAACTATACTAAAGAACAAAATGAGAACTATGTAATAAACAGGTTGGAAATAAACGACATAACTTGAAGATTGAAAGTTATATGAATGACTATATACATTGACAATGTAAAATAGTTTAACACCATTGTTCAATAGAATATTGTTGTGGTTAAAAAATTTTGGAGTAGCTAGCGCTACCCTATGGACAAAGAGTTTCACCTTTGATTTTAAACTACTTGAACCACTAACTCAATTAACTAGTATAACGCCCTATTCCTATTAAAGCCATAAAACACGCGAATATAACAAATATTCAAGAAATAGACGCTACGTCTAACACAAAATCCAAAATCCAGACATACATGTATATATATAAAATATCTCAACAGTCGCAGCGGTTACAAATCAAATAACTCCAACACATATACATGTCATGGTCAAATACAACCTCAACTAAAAAATCCTCCAAGTCCGACAAATGGACAACATCAACAAGATAAAATAAAAACCAACAAGGCATAAAAAGACTCTACGACCTAATCAGAGCCTAGAACTACGACTCCAGACGATAACGGAGAAAGCTCCCGCTATCGAGCACTCACCACAAAGCAACTACTCCTGCACAGCGTCTACCCATCCATACAGACAGGTAGGCGGCATAAACCACTGGAGGTAAGCATTACATTAATCATAATTAACATATGCAAACATAAGCTTTCAAGGATTCATACATATCACATATACATAATCATCCCTCCTAGAATACTAGCATCACATGATTATTAACCCACATTCCATACACCTCAAGCTATCACATTACTAACATAGCATATCAAACATATTTAATCTCTAGTCAGGTCATCGACATAAGCTCATCATTTATTAATATCAACCAATGAAATGATTACTCACATCACTCCTCGTTTAGCATACTTAACTCAACAAGTACAATTCATCATTTCAAAGTTATAAGCAAGCAATCATCATCAACAAAGAAATCACCACATCATATGTACATATATACATATACAATTCTCACCTCATCACTAACACCAAAATAATTATCATCGAATACATTCACCAAATGTATAAGCACAAGCAAGTAAGGCATGCAATTAGAGCATAATTCATTTATTCACAACCGTCAACAAAATCCACCAATGTACATATACACTAATCCACATAGATCACAACATTCAACAAATTGCACAATTCATCAAGTCACATATTCAATATGACACAATTCATCAACCAATCAATTCCAAATGTCACAAGTATGTATTCACCAAACACACTTATCATCAACAAACATCGTTCACATGCCACATCAAGACATCAATTCAATATGCAATGCGTCTAGACTCGACACATATATGCATGTGGTACCAAATCTCCTCAAGGTCGTCACCCATGATGCAACAAAAACATCATATGTAAGAGAACACCTTCTCTCTTACAAATCACCTATGTAAAAGTACACCTCCTCTTTTACATTTCACATATGACTCAATATGATTATGATGCATGGACATACAACAACGACCCGATAATGCAAAACTTCACCACAACAACGACAATATAAAAGTACACCTCCAATTACATTGACTATCTCAACAACGTTGCATTATAAAGTATACATGTCCACACATTCAACAATCATAATTCACATAAGAGTCATCATCTCACACATCAACATCAACTTACCAAATATCACAATTCCATATACTTTTCATAAACCAAGTAAAATGGAACAACACATCATATCATGATAAACATCATATTCAATCGTCCACAATCATCTACATATCATCAATTAATCATATAAAATCATTCATGAAAGATTTATAAGGTAATTGGTTTGAAAGAAGCATTTTCCACCAAGTCCGTCTATCGGTATCTCATTTCCAAAATAATTGAAGTATTGAAACAAAATCAAGTAAACAAGATCCAATGCCTCAACTAAGTATACCTCTAGGCTACATTTGAGTGCAGTAGAGTATACCTTGGTGTAACGCCCGTCTTAATTATTCGATTATTTAAAAATATATTTATATATATGATTTACGTGATTTTCATGATTGATATGTGTGAATTTTATGATTCATGAAGTTGAGTGGGTTATATGATTTATAACTGCATAATGTGGAGTATTTTGTTGTGGTGAAGTTGCTATGTTGTTATGACTTATTTTATTATTAAATAAAATAAGATTTGATAAATAAAATAAAAATATGAAAAATTGGGCTGTGATGTGAGATGAGCAATTAGTAGTGATAAGAGTAATTAGAAGAGATAAATAGACAACAAAAGTTAGAAAACAGAATACGTACGTTTTTGGAGAAAAAGGGAGAAAAGTCAGAAAAGAGGAGAACTAGAGGGAGAGCTGCGATTCTGCTATTATCAGGTAAGGGTGAGACTAATTTTCATTACTATTAAGGGTATGATTCTATAGGATGAATTTGGCATGATTAGGTTAAGTTTTGGTGAGAATTGGGGATTAGGTTTAAGACCGAATTGGATGATTGAATCATGAAAAGATGTTAGGTTGATGCTAAATTAGTGTACAGAACTTAGTTATACCATAAGATGATAATTAGATGTTGAATTGAGGTTAGAATTAGGAGATTAAGTGAAAAGTTGGAATTTTTAGGTTTCTGGCCGTACTGACATTCATCGCTCGCACCTGCGAGCAAGAACACTCGCATCTGCGAGCTAGAACCCAGAACTCGCAACTGCGAGCAATGCAACTCGCAACTGCGAGTGACCTGTAAGCTCGCAACTGCGAGCAGAATAACTCGCCACTGCGAGTAAATACGTAGGAACCCAGAATGCACACTTTGCTCGCCATTGCGAGTGAAGTTACTCGCAACTGCGAGTTAGGCTGTTAGTTGCCCAAAATTGTCCCGATGCGATCCTTTCGCACGTATAGTCTTGAGCTGACCTTAGAAGTAAGAATGAGGGTGATTTAGAATGTTTCTAGATGTTACAGAAGTCTGTTTAAATGACTGAAATGATTAATAATGTTGCATGAATAATGTTATGATGTTTTTATGATATTTATGTTGATGTAATCCATTTCTTTAATGATGTTGAGATATTCCAACACTGTTATATGTTGTAAATCTGTTGCTGTTCATTGCTGCTGACCTTTAATGTCTTGAGATTGCATGAGTCGGTCTATGTTGCAAGAAATTAAGAAGTTGTCCATGATTATGAGTCGTATGAGTCGTTCATGATGTCGTCTAAGTTGCTGGAAGTTTGAGTCCATTGCATACTCATTAAAGTTGGGGGCTTTAGGCCCGGCAGCCTTTGTGCTCATTAAAGTTGGGGGCTTTAGGCCCGGCAGCCTTTGTGCTCATTAAAGTTGGGGGCTTTAGGCCCGGCAGCCTTTGTGCTCATTAAAGTTGGGGGCTTTAGGCCCGGCAGCCTTTGTGCTCACACGTTGAAGAGCCTATTATGCTCATTTGTTGTTGATTGGTACCACATGCATTTGCATATCAAGAAGTTCATGATGTTAAGTTGTCAAGTTGTTGTTGAGTTGATAGAGTTGCATGGTCTAAGATGAGTTGTGTTGTCGAGTTGATGTTGAGTTGATAGAGTTGCATGGTCAAAGATGAGTTGTGTCGTCAAGTTGAGTGTTAAGTTGATTATGATTTGTGATGAAAATTAGTAATGATATTTGATGATTGTATTTGTTATGAAATGAAAAATATACTGATTGTTAATTGTTGACATGTTATTAATGTTTAAGTTAAATGCATTTTATTGGATTATATGCTTAATGTATTGATTATGAAATCTCACCCCTTCTGCGTATATGTTGCCTCGACCGTGGGTAATGTGCAGGTAATAAAGATTAGAGGCGTTCATGAGTGGACTCTCAGTTGGTGTCTAGGTGCTCTGATACGTAACGGGATGGGGGCTTGCTTTTACTTCTATTCCTTACGTGTCTCTTTTATGAACTAATTTATGAGATTTTTCAATAAGGCCTGCGTGCCAAGACTTTTAAATGTTGAACTAATTTCCGCTGCAACAGTTTAAGATTTTTCATGATGTTGAATTTGAAGGATTATTATTATTATCCATTTTATGATTTAAATGAAGTATGTGACATTCCGTTGTGATCGAAATACTCTGATTTTAAAATGAAATTTTTATGTTGGGAAAACGGGGTGTTACAATTGGTATCAGAGCAGGTCGGTCCGTCCGGCCAAGTAGTGAGTCGAGTTGTGTCCTTAGCAGTTGGAATACCACTATTATGATATTCTAAACGTTGTGTGTTGTGCAGAGAAGAGACCTGGAGGCTGCGAATCTTATTTGCTATAAGAGGACTAGAATGGCTGGAAGAAATGATGCTGCGATTGCTGCTGCTTTGGAAGCTGTGGCCCAAGCTGTGGGACAACATCCAAATGCTGGTGCTGGTGCGAATGCTGATGTGAGAATGTTGGAGACCTTTCTGAGAAATCATCCTCCTACCTTCAAAGGAAGGTACGACCCTGATGGAGCACAGACGTGGCTCAAGGAGGTTGAGAGAATTTTCAGAGTTATGCAATGTACTGATGATCAGAAGGTGCGTTTTGGAACGCATATGCTGGCTGAGGAAGCTGATGACTGGTGGGTGAGCCTCCAACCTACCCTAGAGCAGGATGATGCAGTTATTACTTGGGTTGTGTTTAAGAGAGAATTCCTAAACAGATATTTTCCTGAGGATGTTCGCGGGAGAAAAGAGATCGAGTTCCTTGAGCTAAAGCAAGGAAACATGTCGGTGACCGAGTATGCAGCAAAGTTTGTGGAGCTGGCTCAGTTCTATCCACACTACACGGGGGACAATGCTGAGTTCTCCAAGTGTATCAAGTTTGAGAATGGTTTGCGTGCTGATATTAAGCGAGCCATTGGTTACCAACAGATCCGTGACTTTTCTGCTTTGGTGAGCAGATGCAGAATCTATGAAGATGACAGCAAAGCTCATTATAAGATTATGAGTGAGAAGAGGGGTAAGGGCCAACAAAGTCGCCCAAAGCCTTACAGTGCTCCTGCTGACAAAGGAAAAGGAAGAGCTAACGATGAGAGGAGGTCTAATAAGAAGGATGCTGGTGCTGAGGTTGTTTGTTACACTTGTGGCGAGAAAGGCCATAAGAGTACTGCTTGTACTAAGGATATTAAACGGTGCTTTCGTTGTGGCAGTAAAGGACATACACTTGCAGAGTGTAAGCATGCGGACATTGTGTGTTTTAACTGCAAAGAAGAGGGTCATATTGGGTCTCAGTGTACGAATCCGAAGAAGACTCAGACTAGAGGGAAAGTGTTTGCTTTGACTGGTACTCAGACTGAAAATGAGGATCGTTTGATCAGAGGTACTTGTTATATTAACAATACTCCTTTAGTTGCTATTATTGATACTGGTGCTACACATTGTTTTGTTGCTTTTGATTGTGCTTCTAAGTTGGGTCTTGCTGTGTCTGATATGAGTGGAGAAATGGTCGTCGAAACTCCAGCTAAGGGTTCGGTGACTACTTCTCTTGTTTGCTTACGATGTCCTTTGTCTATGTTTGATCGTGATTTTGAGATTGATTTAGTTTGTCTGCCTCTGAGTGGAATGGATGTAATTCTTGGTATGAACTGGTTAGAGTACAACCATGTTCTCATTAACTGTTTTAGTAAAACGGTGCGTTTCTCTTCTGCCGAAGAGGAAAGTGGAGCAGAATTTTTGTCTACTAAGCAGCTGAAACAATTGGAGCGTGATGGGATCTTGATGTTTTCCTTGATGGCATCCTTATCATTGGAGAATCAAGCAGTGATTGATAAGTTGCAAGTGGTGTGTGATTTTCCTGAAGTTTTCCCTGATGAAATCCCTGATGTACCACCGGAAAGAGAAGTTGAATTTTCTATTGACCTTGTTCCGGGAACGAAGCCTGTGTCTATGACACCTTACCGTATGTCAGCTTCTGAGTTGGCTGAGTTGAAGAAACAGTTGGAGGATTTGCTAGATAAGAAGTTCATTAGACCGAGTGTTTCACCTTGGGGAGCGCCGGTATTGTTGGTTAAGAAGAAAGATGGAAGTATGAGGTTGTGCATTGATTATCGACAACTGAATAAAGTAACTATAAAGAATAGATATCCACTTCCTAGAATTGATGATTTGATGGACCAGCTGGTGGGTGCACGTGTGTTCAGCAAGATTGATTTAAGGTCGGGTTATCATCAGATTAAAGTAAAAGATGAAGATATGCAGAAGACGGCCTTTAGGACGCGATATGGTCATTATGAATATAAGGTGATGCCTTTTGGTGTGAGTAACGCGCCTGGCGTGTTTATGGAGTATATGAATCGCATTTTCCATGCATTTTTGGATCGCTTTGTGGTTGTGTTCATCGATGATATTTTGATTTACTCTAAGACAGAAGAAGAACATGCAGAACATTTGAAAATTGTTTTGCAAGTGCTGAAAGAGAAGAAGTTGTATGCTAAATTGTCCAAGTGTGAATTCTGGTTGGACGAGGTAAGTTTTCTGGGCCATGTTATTTCTAGTAGTGGTATTGCAGTTGATCCATCTAAAGTTGAAGCAGTATCACAATGGGAGACTCCTAAATCGGTTACAGAGATTAGAAGCTTTTTGGGTTTGGCAGGATACTATCGAAGATTTATAGAAGGATTTTCTAAGTTGGCACTTCCGTTAACACAGTTGACGTGTAAAGGTAAAACCTTTGTGTGGGATGTTCATTGTGAGAACAGTTTTAATGAATTGAAGGAGCGTTTGACGACGGCTCCAGTTTTGATTTTGCCAAAACCTGATGAACCTTTTGCAGTGTATTGTGATGCGTCCAAATTGGGCTTAGGCGGTGTACTTATGCAAGATGGTAAAGTTGTTGCTTATGCATCAAGACAGTTGAGAACTCATGAACGAAACTATCCTACTCATGACCTTGAGTTAGCTGCAGTCGTATTTGTCCTTAAGATTTGGAGACATTACTTGTATGGTTCGAGATTTGAGGTGTTTAGTGATCACAAGAGCTTGAAGTATTTGTTTGATCAGAAAGAATTGAATATGCGACAGCGACGGTGGCTCGAATTGTTGAAGGATTATGACTTTAGTTTGAATTACCATCCGGGTAAAGCTAATGTTGTTGCGGATGCCTTAAGTAGGAAGAGTTTACATATGTCTGCTATGATGGTGAAGGAATTTGAGTTACTTGAACAGTTTAGAGATATGAGCTTAGTTTGTGAAATGTCGTCTCGGAGCGTTAAGTTAGGAATGCTGAAAATTGATAACGATTTCTTGAAAAGTATTAGAGATGCACAGAAGGTTGATGTTAAGTTTGTGGACTTGTTGGTTGCTAGTAATCAAACTGAAGATGGTGACTTTAAAGTCGATGATCAAGGTGTGTTGAGGTTCCGAGGTAGGATTTGTATTCCAGACAATGATGAGATAAAAAAGATGATTCTGGAAGAGAGTCATAGGAGTAGCTTGAGCATTCATCCGGGAGCTACAAAGATGTATCATGATTTAAAGAAGCTGTTTTGGTGGTCAGGATTGAAACGTGATGTGGCACAATTTGTGTACTCTTGTTTGATTTGTCAGAAGTCGAAGGTGGAGCATCAGAAACCTGCTGGGTTGATGACACCGTTAGATGTACCAGAATGGAAATGGGATAGTATATCCATGGATTTTGTGACAAGTTTACCGAATACCCCTAAGGGAAATGACGCTATTTGGGTGATTGTTGACAGATTGACGAAGTCGGCACATTTCCTTCCGATTAATATTAGTTTTCCTGTGGCTCAGTTGGCAGAGATTTATATTCGAGACATAGTGAAATTGCACGGTGTTCCTTCAAGCATCGTGTCAGATAGAGATCCAAGATTTACTTCTAGATTTTGGAAGAGTTTGCAAGAGGCTTTAGGCTCTAAGTTGAGATTGAGTTCGGCTTATCATCCTCAAACAGATGGTCAGTCGGAAAGAACGATTCAGTCACTCGAAGACTTGTTGAGAGTTTGTGTACTTGAGCAAGGTGGAACTTGGGATAGTCATCTTCCGTTGATAGAGTTCACTTATAATAACAGCTATCATTCAAGTATTGGGATGGCACCTTTCGAGGCTTTGTATGGTCGGAGGTGTAGGACTCCGTTGTGTTGGTTTGAGACCGGTGAAAGTGTGGTTCTAGGACCAGAAATTGTTCAACAGACTACTGAGAAGGTGAAGATGATTCAAGAGAAGATGAAAGCGTCGCAGAGTCGACAGAAGAGCTACCATGATAAGCGTAAGAAAGACCTTGAGTTTCAAGAGGGAGACCACGTGTTCTTGAGAGTTACTCCAACGACCGGTGTCGGTCGTGCATTGAAGTCAAAGAAATTGACTCCAAAGTTTATTGGTCCTTATCAGATATCCGAGAGAATTGGCACGGTGGCTTATAGAGTTGGCTTACCACCGCATTTATCGAATTTGCACGATGTGTTTCATGTGTCGCAGCTGAGGAAATATGTTCCAGACCCATCCCATGTGATTCAGAGTGATGATGTGCAAGTTAGAGACAACCTTACGGTGGAGACCTTACCCTTGAGGATTGATGATCGCAAGATGAAGACGTTGAGAGGCAAGGAGATACCTCTAGTGAGAGTTGTTTGGAGTGGAACGACTGGTGAAAGCCTGACATGGGAGCTAGAGAGTAAGATGATGGAGTCTTATCCAGAGTTGTTTGCTTGAGGTAAATTTTCGAGGACGAAAATTCTATAAGTTGGGGAGAGTTGTAACGCCCGTCTTAATTATTCGATTATTTAAAAATATATTTATATATATGATTTACGTGATTTTCATGATTGATATGTGTGAATTTTATGATTCATGAAGTTGAGTGGGTTATATGATTTATAACTGCATAATGTGGAGTATTTTGTTGTGGTGAAGTTGCTATGTTGTTATGACTTATTTTATTATTAAATAAAATAAGATTTGATAAATAAAATAAAAATATGAAAAATTGGGCTGTGATGTGAGATGAGCAATTAGTAGTGATAAGAGTAATTAGAAGAGATAAATAGACAACAAAAGTTAGAAAACAGAATACGTACGTTTTTGGAGAAAAAGGGAGAAAAGTCAGAAAAGAGGAGAACTAGAGGGAGAGCTGCGATTCTGCTATTATCAGGTAAGGGTGAGACTAATTTTCATTACTATTAAGGGTATGATTCTATAGGATGAATTTGGCATGATTAGGTTAAGTTTTGGTGAGAATTGGGGATTAGGTTTAAGACCGAATTGGATGATTGAATCATGAAAAGATGTTAGGTTGATGCTAAATTAGTGTACAGAACTTAGTTATACCATAAGATGATAATTAGATGTTGAATTGAGGTTAGAATTAGGAGATTAAGTGAAAAGTTGGAATTTTTAGGTTTCTGGCCGTACTGACATTCATCGCTCGCACCTGCGAGCAAGAACACTCGCATCTGCGAGCTAGAACCCAGAACTCGCAACTGCGAGCAATGCAACTCGCAACTGCGAGTGACCTGTAAGCTCGCAACTGCGAGCAGAATAACTCGCCACTGCGAGTAAATACGTAGGAACCCAGAATGCACACTTTGCTCGCCATTGCGAGTGAAGTTACTCGCAACTGCGAGTTAGGCTGTTAGTTGCCCAAAATTGTCCCGATGCGATCCTTTCGCACGTATAGTCTTGAGCTGACCTTAGAAGTAAGAATGAGGGTGATTTAGAATGTTTCTAGATGTTACAGAAGTCTGTTTAAATGACTGAAATGATTAATAATGTTGCATGAATAATGTTATGATGTTTTTATGATATTTATGTTGATGTAATCCATTTCTTTAATGATGTTGAGATATTCCAACACTGTTATATGTTGTAAATCTGTTGCTGTTCATTGCTGCTGACCTTTAATGTCTTGAGATTGCATGAGTCGGTCTATGTTGCAAGAAATTAAGAAGTTGTCCATGATTATGAGTCGTATGAGTCGTTCATGATGTCGTCTAAGTTGCTGGAAGTTTGAGTCCATTGCATACTCATTAAAGTTGGGGGCTTTAGGCCCGGCAGCCTTTGTGCTCATTAAAGTTGGGGGCTTTAGGCCCGGCAGCCTTTGTGCTCATTAAAGTTGGGGGCTTTAGGCCCGGCAGCCTTTGTGCTCACACGTTGAAGAGCCTATTATGCTCATTTGTTGTTGATTGGTACCACATGCATTTGCATATCAAGAAGTTCATGATGTTAAGTTGTCAAGTTGTTGTTGAGTTGATAGAGTTGCATGGTCTAAGATGAGTTGTGTTGTCGAGTTGATGTTGAGTTGATAGAGTTGCATGGTCAAAGATGAGTTGTGTCGTCAAGTTGAGTGTTAAGTTGATTATGATTTGTGATGAAAATTAGTAATGATATTTGATGATTGTATTTGTTATGAAATGAAAAATATACTGATTGTTAATTGTTGACATGTTATTAATGTTTAAGTTAAATGCATTTTATTGGATTATATGCTTAATGTATTGATTATGAAATCTCACCCCTTCTGCGTATATGTTGCCTCGACCGTGGGTAATGTGCAGGTAATAAAGATTAGAGGCGTTCATGAGTGGACTCTCAGTTGGTGTCTAGGTGCTCTGATACGTAACGGGATGGGGGCTTGCTTTTACTTCTATTCCTTACGTGTCTCTTTTATGAACTAATTTATGAGATTTTTCAATAAGGCCTGCGTGCCAAGACTTTTAAATGTTGAACTAATTTCCGCTGCAACAGTTTAAGATTTTTCATGATGTTGAATTTGAAGGATTATTATTATTATCCATTTTATGATTTAAATGAAGTATGTGACATTCCGTTGTGATCGAAATACTCTGATTTTAAAATGAAATTTTTATGTTGGGAAAACGGGGTGTTACACTTGGCGTTTCACCGGCTAAACACGATGAAATCATAAAATTCACAAAGTTCGTCTCATTTTATCATTTTTACAAAAGAATCTCATTTTCAAAGCAAAACATGTTAAGACTTGATGAAACCAATCACAACCAATTTTAGAAATCATAAAAACATTATACAACCTTAATCCTACTTCAATTTCCGGAGAAAACGAGTTTTCGGAAAATTGGCGTTCTTGGACCATTTTTCAAAAGTTTAAGTTCAATTCACAAACCAAGTCCAGTTCAATTCAAATGAAGTTCTAGTAGGATTAAATGTATAAACAAAAGTTAAACAAGTCAAAAGAAACATTTCGGAAGGTTCAGATTGGTCCACAAGTACATGAAACAAGAAATCAAAATGGCTGAACTGGGCCCAATTCGCTTAAGCGAAGTCTGGTTCGCTTAAGCGAAATAGTTCCAGAAAGCTCTGGTCTATTTCGCTTGGAGCTCGCTTAAGCGAAGTTCATCAGCCCAGAAATTCAACTTTCGGGTTTCAACCCCTTTTCACCCCAAAATCCCAATTTTGATCATTCCAAACCCCAAAACGTAATCCCAAAGATGTTTATAGGTCATATAAGCTTCAAAACACTTAAACGTACACAAGTTTTGAGATTACAACATCAATTCATCAAAAATCCACTAATTCTCCAAATTTTCACAACTTTCAACAACAACAACAAACTCATCACCAATTCATCATTTCAATGATACCCATTGCATCAATTCAACAACAACATATGTCAAGATAACAACAACAACATTTGAACATGATTTCATCAACAATTCAACAACCACAACTTCATTCATCATCAATTTCACATAAAAACACATTATGTTCATATATACCCATTTTGACATATAATTTCAACAACAACACAATTATCATTCAGTTCATGCATATAATTATATCATCAAAATTAAGCACGAATTTCTACACCTAAAATCAAATTAACCACTTAACCACAATTATACAAAGGATTAGGGTAGAAATTAAACTACTAGATTATGATTAAAAACTAACCCCCTTACCTTAATTCTTCTCAACACCAACTAAGGCTTCACTTTAGCTCCCAAAGCTTGAATTCTCTAGCCTCCTCTAGCTCTCTCTAGATCTCATCTTCAAACCCTTATATTCTCTCTATCTCTATCTCTTCTCAATTGCAAATGTTGGTGAAAAACTTTATTTCTCTACTAACAAGAGTTTATATAGGTTCACCTAATTGGGCTTAACTCACAATGCCTTAATGGGCCTAACCCATTCCTATTCTAACCCAAAATGTTACTACTCACTTAACGGTAAAATGTAATACTAACGGTCACCTACCGGTAATAAAATAAATTACTACAACTCCTTAGCACTTAGTAAAATAACAACTCTCACTAAGCACTAAAAATAATCCTCAACAAAATTACTAAATTACCCCTACTCATAAAATGACCAAAATACCCCTAAGTCCAAAATGACTAAAATACCCTTCTAACACCGAATTCTACAATTCCCGATCAAAAATACACACAGAGGCAAATAATCACATAAGAGCACATATAACACACATAAATAAATAATAAAATAAATCTAGCGAAAAATCGGGCTGTTACAAACTACCTCATCCGTTATTAGCTATATAAATTAAATTATAAATCATTTGTAATAAGTTCATACCCTATAAACTAATTTATTAAGTATCCGCTAATTTTTTTACCAAACACAACCTTGAGTGGGTTGTAGACTACTTGTAGCAACCTTTACATGAATGTCTTAGTGGAAGTCTCATTGTTGATGGCACTTTCAACCCAGTGATCCATCTGTCGGTGATACTGTTTATATTTCCTTTGACCACACATTCCACGAGTTGGGTAACATTCAAAAAATCCACCATCTTAATCTATCTCGCAAATTATGGCGGGTTAAAAGTAGGATGCATTGAATTCATTTTCACATTTGAACGTGTGATGCATTGTGCTCACACTCTTCTTTTTATTGCTTAAAAAATATTGGCAATTTTGATAAATAAAAGAATTAAAATATGGGAGAACAAAATGCTAAATACCATGATGACCAAACTAAAGACCACTTCTAACTTGAGAGTTGGTGCTCTCTCTTTAGAGAAAGTTTCTTGTGTTTTTTTTCTTTCCCTCTTTTCTTACAAACAGGTTTTTGTGTTTCTTAAATTTATATTTTCGTGATTTAGATGTAACCATAATAAATTTATCATTAGCGACATTATTATCAATCGAGATAAAGTTGTTATCTAAATCGGCTTTACTTTACCTTCGAAACACTTATTAAGGAATATTATACTTTTAAGAGTTTTTTAGAAATGTATTTCGTGACTTTCTTTTCCATGCAGAGACATAATTCCCTCCATCTTGCTCTATGTTATACTTTCTACAATTTACTTGAGAATGTCCAATGCTAATAACATTGCAAGGTTTACACAACAAAGACAATATTTCATACTCAAATATGACAAAGAATGCATGTCCTACTCGTTTCACTAATATGCTATCGTGAAGAGTTTGAGCAAAATCAACATCAAGATGAGCACGAGCAAAGTGACTCACGGTTTTGAAATTGGCCATAAATACGTGTGGTTAGTGATTTTGACTGAGCCTAGATTGAAGTTTTCATGAGACAAGAAAAATAAATCATCGAATTCTTTACCAAATGGAACCATCTTCCCCTCACTAAAAGACTTCCAAAGTTTTAATAACTTCTCACAAAGTATAGAAAACGTGATGACCACATCTCGCTTGGACATGGTAACCTGACCATTTTTGAGAGGAACATGGTAACTTGATCATGAAAGTTGTTTTTCCAACTAGACATTTCTTGTTGATATTCTTCTTCTAATACCTTGACAACAAGGCAAGGGAAGAACTCTTTAGAAAATAATGTTTTTGTAACTAACTTATAGAGCTATCACTTGTGTTAGCATTGGCTTCATCAACAGTCTTGTTTACAAATGAAAAAGCGGTAGCAATAAAAACAAAGGGATCTTTGGGGAGGGAGGAAGAAGGAGGGCTAGAAAGAATCATCAAAGGAAGCCTGCACATTAATGACAATTATTTGTCTCGTGTTTTTCTTTTTTTTGGTCAATTCAATCTTCCTTCAAAAAAAAACTGTTTATTCAATCTTTTAATATATAAATGATAAATATTTGTCCATTATTTTTATATATTTGTTAAGGGTTAATTAAGTTTTTAGTCCCTATAAATATTCACAGTTTTGTTTTTAGTCCCTACAAAATAAAATCACACTATTTAGTCCCTGTGACATTTTTCTTAAGCATTTTAGGGACTAAAAATGCTGATGGAAAAATTTTATAGGGACTAAAAATGCTGATGGAAAATTTTATAGGGACTAAAAATGTTGATGGAAAATTTTATAGGACTAAAAAGTGTCATTTTATTTTGTAGGGACTAAAAACAAAATTCTAAATATTTATAGGGACCATTTACTTAATTAACCCATTTGTTAATGACAACTATTTGTCCTCTATTCTTTTACATATTAATGACAAGCATGTGTTTCGTGTATTTTTATTACTCCCTCCATTCCTTTTCTTTTGATGTTTTAGCTCTTGACACAAGTTTTAAGGAGTAATTAAAGTATATAAATATTTATGTGTTTTTGACTAAAATGTCCTTATTTATCATTAAATTCACATGTGATAAACCAAAGGTCACAACTACTTTAATAGTTTATGGTGTTTTCCAACAAGGGTAAACTTGAGAAAACAATAATAAATTCACTAAAACATCAAAAGTTTTGGAATATAATTGAAACTCTAAAACATCAAAAGAAAAAGAATGGAGGGAGTATATATTACTCAAAAATATTGATGTCTTATGTTTTTTATTTATTTATCAGTGGTAATTTTTTATTTCGTTTTTTTTATGTATTGATGAAAAATATTTGTACCATGTTTTTTATATTTAAATTACTTATCTTATGCTCGCTTAAAAAAATCTTTATCTTATGCTTTATACGTATTTGTGACAAATATTTGTATTTTTTTGGCCTAAAAAACATTTGTAAGCTTTATACGTATTTGTGACAAATATTTGTATTTTTTTGGCCTAAAAAACATTTGTAATTTTTGTCTATATCAAATATCTTTGAATGGGTGAGATGTAAGTAATGAGGGAAAATAGAAAAGAGATAGAGGTCTTGACCAAAAAAAAAAAAAACAGAGAGATGGAGGTGAGAAAAATAAGGAAGATTGAGGGAGTGTGGAGAAAGATAAGGAAGAGGGGGAGAGTGGTGGAGGAAAGAAAATTTTAATTTTAAAATTTGAATTGAAATGAAGTGAATTAGATTGATGAGGTGGCATAGGGTAATTTTAATATTTGAATTTTATGTTGTTTTTTTAAATGCTTCTTCGAAGTCCTCGTGAGCTTAACTCAGTTGGTATAGACAATGCATAATATATGCAAGGTCCGGGGTTCAAACTCAGCCGCCACAAAAAAAATGCTTCTTCGAAATACAAGCAAATAAAGTAATTGAAAAGTCAATGTATATGGTTAAAAATTTAATCCATATACATCAACTTTTCAAATATATTGTTCGCTTGTATTTCATTCCGGATTACAATTGAAAAGTAGGGATAATGTTAACTTGTGCCTTTGCGGCATAAGTTAAGAAGGCAAATGTAAAAGATTTTTCTTGAAACATGTTCATTAAATGTCTTAAAAGTTGCAAAAGTTATACTTTAAATATAAAATTTATTTTTAATTTCCATTTTAAGCTTCTTAACTTATGCCTTAAGGCCACAAGTTAACATGACCCTTTAATTTTTGAAACGATGAACATCGTTTTTTTAGCATCAAAGTTTTTCCAAATCACCTAAACTTTCTTAAATGTACAGATGAATTTTGGAATTATAACGGCACATAATAACAAGATTTGAATATGTAGCAGTATCTAATTATTCCACTCCCCACAAAACATTATTGTTTTCAATAATACTTCTATATCCGTCGTTCCATGTGTAATAGTAGCAATAAATAGAGCAAAATAATAGCCTCATTGAATTGAATTCCAAGTAGTGACGTTCTTTGTGACCACATAACTGTACATTTTCCCTTATTTGCCAAATTCAAATTCACACTCTCCATCCTCTAAAAGTGTAAGTAAATTGTAAAATCAAAATTCAACCAACCTCATCTCAAAAACAAAAACAAACATAAACTATTATTACTTGAAATTCTCACCAGATATTCTCTCAACCAAAAACATGGCTCCTATTATTAAACCATATATAATATAAATAAATACTCATAAGTTTTTCAAATCACTTTATTTTTTTAACTTATGTGCAGTGCTATATTATTTATAGCCCTCACTTTCTTTCTTGAATTTTCTCTTCACTCCTAAAAAGTACCAAGTTTTTTTTAGGAGGGAAGTGACAAGACAATGAAGAATGAGAGACAACAACAACATCATAGAGCTTCTAAAATTCCCAGATTTAAACATCATTGTCACATTTTTCTCTTCATTTTGTTCACTCTTTTTTCCATAACACAATCTTTTGATTATGCTGATGCACTTTCAAAAAGTCTTCTTTACTTTGAAGCACAACGTTCTGGGAGGTTACCATACAACCAACGTGTTAATTGGCGTCATCATTCTGGTCTTACAGATGGTTTAGAACAAGGGGTGAGATCAAAATCATAACTTTTTTCATTTTCTTGATTTTGATGGATTATGATTGTTTTTGTGTAGTTTAAAGTTGAGATTTTTATTTTTGGGTTTGTGTTTTTTCAGGTGGATTTGGTTGGAGGGTACTATGATGCAGGTGATCATGTGAAATTTGGTTTACCAATGGCATTTACTGTCACAATGTTGTCATGGAGTGCTATTGAGTTTAGGCAAGAAATTGTTGAAGCTGGTGAACTTGGTCATGTAATGGAAGCAATTAAATGGGGAACTGATTATTTCATCAAAGCTCATACTAGCCCAAATGTGTTGTGGGCAGAGGTATATTAAAGTCTATTTTGAATTGATTTATTTGAGTTTACATAAACACATGCGAGACTGACACGCCCACACTGCTAATAATTTGAGAAAATCATATAATTCAGTGTAATTATATGTGTTGTGTCGTGTCCGACACTGTGACATGTCTAATCCGAGGAGTGTCCGTGCTTCATAGCTTGTGAGACATTTTGAGGAAAGTTATGATAAACAGCTAGTAACATGTTCATAAGCTGTTTTTTCAGCTTATTTCCAATTTTTGAACTTCCTGGTTGATGTGATGATTAATGGATTCAAGAAACAAAATTCTGAAATTAAGGTTTTTTACTTAGGTGGGTGATGGAGACACAGACCATTATTGTTGGCAACGTCCAGAGGACATGACAACCTCAAGACAAGCTTTTAAGATAGATGAGAAGAATCCAGGTTCAGATCTGGCTGGAGAAACTTCTGCAGCTATGGCAGCTGCTTCCATTGTGTTTAGGAAAACAAATCCACATTATTCTCAGCTACTTTTGCACCATGCTCAGCAGGTAGTAGTAACCTCTAAATTGTGCTATATTCACTATAGTGGCACTAGTGTTTGGTTTGGTGGTTTAGTTTAAAATATGAATAATTTATTATGTTTGGAGCTAGTTTGCTTTACCCACTTCATTTTTAAGCACCTTTAACTTTAAGAGACAAGTATTAAAGTATGTAAAACAAGGGTAAGATTGTAAATAGCTATTTTGGTCTTTGATTGAGTGAGTTGTTGTTGCATAGTCACATAATGTATCAAAATTACAAAATGTTTTGATTGTGTTTTTTTTTTGGTCAATTTGATTCTTAAACATAGTCACATCCTGTTATATGTTTTGTTAGTCAGTTTGATCCATGAGATTACTAATCAAAGAGACTCGTGAATGTTTTTGGAATTTTGACATATTCATGGACTACAGTGGCATTGTCTCGCATATTTAAGGACCAAAATAACTATTTACTGTAGTTGCCAAGTAATGTTCCTGATAAGTGTGAATGCATAATTTTCTTTTAACAAAACTACTACACTATCAATTTTAAAGGCAAATAGTGGGGTATGAAGTATGAACTGGAAGTAGTTTCAACTGCCAATTAAGTAAAAATATTAGTACTAGTATAATTTAGTTGTGTTTATGTTTTTATAGTAATTGAAAGCAATATTTATTTAATTAGTTAGTTGTATATGTGTACTATTGTGCAGTTATTTGAGTTTGGGGACAAATACAGAGGGAAATATGATGGAAGTGTTGGAGTAGTGAAGAGCTACTATGCGTCGGTGAGTGGATACATGGATGAGTTATTGTGGGGAGCTATGTGGTTGTACAAAGCCACCGACAAACAAGAATATTTTGACTACATTATTTCTAATGCTCATACATTTGGTGGTATTGGTTGGTCCATAACAGAATTCAGCTGGGATGTTAAGTATGCTGGTCTCCAAGTTTTAGCATCAAAGGTAAAATACAAACAAAACAAAAGGGTTTCCTTTAATCACTCTTTTTTGTCTCATTTCACGTTCCTCTAGGTTGGCTTAATTCAAACATGTCAATTTTATAGGTCCATGCTGCTTTTTGCTTTTACTTGGTTTTTTCTTTTCTTTCAAACATTCTAGTATTTTATTTGTGTTGGTTTTCCTTTTTCAATGGCTTATTTCTCGCTGGCTTTGCCTGCATAATGCTTTACTAACATGAAGTCAAAAATAAAATGATGGGTTTAAGACTTAATTTGGTTTGTTCCTTTTACTTTAGTTTCAAAAGTTATTTATCATTTTATTTGATTTGATGGAGCAATATCTAAGGGATATTGTTAATAGGAGTTGAAAATCTTGAAAAGTATACTCAAGAACAATGCCATGTGCAATTGATGCAGTCTATCACAGTTCAATTAAAGTGGTCTGGCTATATGGTTGTGCCAAATGTTGAAGTTTCAATGGTTGCAACAATGCCTCCAAAAGAATAGACTATATAGCTAATATAAATGGTTTGTGAATAGTGCTTATAAACATTATAATTAATTAAAAATTAAGAAACAACAAAATCTTAATTGAAATTATTATTTAAATTTTTTATTTGATTGTATCTATTTTATAAATACTCAGCATGCATGTATAGATTTCACTGATATACATGCATTGACTGTCAAAATGGTAATAATGTATGCCACTGATTGCTTATCTGATTGATAGTATGTCTAAACTCTCAACCTTTCAACTCATCATGAGGCAAGCTATTACTATGGTGTGTGCTCCACATTCATGGAATACACCCTTTTTATGTTTTCTTCAGGGTTTGCAATAAATCAGTTGGATCCATTGTAAAACTGCTAGAGCACATTTTGGTTACTTGGAGTAGCACTATTTTCCTTATTTACCAATGACTATTCTATATATGCATGTTTAGAAGAAGAAAATTTCAGGGTTCATTCATTATGTTGTTAGTAATGCACAATGATTGATAGTGGATGGAAACATGTGATGTAACACATTGTTCACATGCCTTGCCCTTGATCCATTTGTTATTTTTTGGATAGTGGGCCTTTATTTTGGGCTTTAAGAAACACTTTGAAATGTGCCTTCTACCTATGCAAAGGGATCAACTTTCCACACTCCCACATTTCTAAAAGAACAACAAATATTTCTGGAAATGTACTTCTGGACGACACATTTTGTCTGAAAATGTACATTTGAAGTGATATTGGGTGTGTAGAAAGCTCTTCCTTATGTAAAAGTTTACTAGTAAATATGTCTTATAAAGTGATTGTGATCTCAATGCAATTGTAACTTTTGTAGTTTTTGATGGATGCAAAACACAATAAGCATGCTGATTTACTAGAACAGTACAAATCAAAAGCAGAGTACTATATATGTTCATGTCTCAACAAAAACAATGGCAGCAGCAATGTGGAAAGAACACCAGCTGGATTACTCTATGTAAGACAGTGGAACAACATGCAATATGTTTCTACAGCAGCATTTCTACTCACAGTTTACTCTGATTTTCTCCAAAGTGAGAATCAAAAGATCAATTGCCAAGATGGGATTGTGGGCCATGATGAAATTCTCAATTTTGCCAAGTCACAAGTTGATTACATTTTGGGCCAAAATCCACTTAACATGAGTTACTTAGTGGGATATGGGCCTAAGTACCCCAAAAGGGTGCATCATAGAGGTGCATCCATTGTATCATATAGAGAGAATAAAGGGTTCATAGGGTGCACACAAGGGTATGATAATTGGTATGGTGTCCAAGAACCAAATCCTAATATTTTGGTTGGAGCTTTGGTAGGAGGACCTGATAATCTAGACAATTTTGAGGATCAAAGGAACAATTATGTGCAAACTGAGGCTTGCACATATAATACTGCACCATTAGTGGGAGTTTTTGCAAAATTCATGCAAAGAGGGAATAGAAGGTTGGTTCATGATTCTGATTCACTTTTAGTTGCTTCCTTTTAAATACTCTCTATATATAGTCAAAGCACAATAGTATATTATTGTCAAAAGTCAATTAAATTCTTCAGTTTTCCCCCTATTTTAAAGAATGTATTTTCTTCTTAAACAAATTTTTATAAATTTGTTAATATTATAGTGGCAAAAGATTGAATGTGTCAAATTTTTGAGTTGTTAATTCTTAAATACAAGCAAAAAATCAAAATGTATTTAGTCCAAATTTGCACCAAATACCTTTCAACGTTTGGTTATATTTTAAACTAGAGGTATTATCTGTGAAGCCACTCAATGGTCGTTGGATCGTGGTACAAATCTAAATGCACTCGGGACCAGCGACTCTACAATGGCAACGACTCTACAATTGTTGTGCATATGGATCCAAAAGCTAATTTCATTAAAATCCTCAATGTCCTATCCAATAGATATTACAATTAAATCAGTTGATGATATTTTCCCTGCGATTAAAACCCAAAATATATTTCCCATCAACATTTTTTTCCCTTTCTTTTTACCGGAAATTAGGATGATGAACCATAAATTAAGAATTCAAATCTCAAAGTTTGGTGCGCTAAATTTGAAAGGGAGTTTAAATGACTTATAACTACTTGGCCATTTCATTCAAGACAGACTTAGGACGGTCAATATTGGAATAAGGATACAACACCCTCCATAAAGTCCACAATGACCATAGGCGCACCCCTACAAGGCGCAGCCTCAAGAGAGCTACTAGAAGCATGTAGAGCGCTACATGCGTGACTTAAGCCCAAGTTATTTGGGGTCTACGTCACGGAAATACAAGCTCAAAGAAGGCTATAAATACCCCTCTTGATAGCATTCTTAAGACATGATATAAATAGATTAAACCCTAGTTTTATAGATTGTATTCACTGCAAGTACGACTTCTATTCATCTTGTATCTATATTATTGATTTCATTATGCTCAAATTGGTGAGAAAATAGTGAGGTATTGGATATAAGCACAAGTTTCATTCAAATTTTTTGAATGTTAAATTATTATTTTTTATTTTGACAAACTTTTAAATTTTTGAATTTTCACTAAACTTGTTTATTTTTTATTCTTAAAAGTATAAAAAAGTAAATGATTTTACTCTTTGATAAGAACTAAAAGCTAACTATTTTTATTATTATTGAAACATACGCATGGAATTATTTTTTTGAATTTGCTGACCTTTGAGGATCACTATAGTCAAATACGTGATAAATGCAAGTGGAAAACACTTTTTTTTTTTTTTTTGTTCTTTCTCATAAACAAATTTCCAAAATAAAAAGCACATGCAACACATTTCCCTATTAACTAGTGAGAAAACAAACTTTTGAGTCAAAAAATGAGTGGAAAATAACAGCACATATGAACTTTAATTGGTGTTAGAAAAAATAGGGATTCTGTTTATTGAATTGAGTGAGTCAAGATTCAATTAGTTAGATAAATGGACGCTATAGTGGATTCTGTTACTGATATTTTTATACGAGGATTCTCTTAGTAGTAGTTTATATTGACACTTCATTGAGCACGAAACAATTCATATCATTTTAATTTTAGTTAAATAAATGGATGTAATTTTTGAAGTGCAAAGAGGAAGACCATTCTCAATTGAAGTAGGCTTCTTCGACACAATTTTGGAAATCAAAGAAAAAATTCAAAAGTACCAAGGAATTCCAATCTCCAAACAAACCTTAATCTTCAATGGCCAAATTCTTCCCGATGATGGTGACATTTGGAAATGCGCAATTTTTCAAAACTCGCGCATTCACCTCATAGTCGCTGCCTCAGAGTCCGATCATCCTCATAAACAACCAATGGAAGACACCAAATTGCACCTCAACATCAAAACTCCTTCATCCAAACCCTACTTTCCTATCGAAATCGACAAAAACGACACCGTTTTAAAGCTTAAAGAGAAAATCCACGACATTGATCAAAATAATGTTCCATTGAACCAACTCATGTTGCATTCAGCCGGTATCGAGTTGCATGACAATCAATTGATACGTGATTGTGATGTTTCGGAGAAAAGTGAAATCGAGGTGAGTTTTAAGTCACAAGCGGGGCCGGCGGCTTCACCAACGGTGGTTGGTGGTGGTGGAGGAGGTTCAAAGAAGTTGAAGTTTATGGTTTTACCAAAGAGTGGAACAAAGAAAATTCCTGTGGAGATGAATGCTACTGATAATGTTGGAGAATTGAGGAAAGAGCTTCAAAAGATGAATCAAAGGCTTCAATTTCATCTTCCACAAGAAGGTTATTTTTTCATTTATAAGCAAAATGTTATGGATGATGAGAAATCTTTTCGATGGCACCATGTTTGTCAAGGTGACACCATTGAAATCTTTAATGGAAGTGTCACTGGTGGATCATGAAAATGTTTTTGTTCTTAGTTTTGTTGGTTTTAATTTAGCTTAGTGCACTTTGAGATTCTTAATAAGTTATTAATTAATTAAGAATTTTTTTTTGAATAATAATTAATTAAGAATTTTTGTTTTCTTTATTTATCTTGGAATGTATGTGTGTTAGTGTGAAACATCATAGTGTTGGACAATTGTTTCAAAAAAAAAAAGTGTTGCTGCAAAATATACGACATGTATAATGTATATTGTTACACAATTCAAACCAAAATTAACTTTGCAACGTACTGGGTTATATATTGGTGATATCTTTTAAAAACAAAAACTAATTTTATGGATGATTTACTGAAACTATTTATATATTAAAATGTGTGTGTGTGAGAGAGAGAATTATTATAACAACTTTTGTAATTTACAAAATTTCATAAATTATTTCTTGATTTTTTCAAAAAAAAAAACATAATTCATTTCTTGATATTATTATATATATTGAAAATATGGTTAACTATATATTTTTAGTCCCTATAAATGATAAATTTTGTTTTTTTTCCTAAAAAATATTTCTTCGACTTTTAGCTCTCTAAATATGTATATGTCACATGAACTTTTTAATGACATGAAAGGTTTATGATTTTTTTTTAAGAAGTGAAAGGTTTATGATATATTATCTCATATTTTTATTTATTTAATATTATTCATGATTTATAATTGAAATAATATTAAATATTGGTGTTTTGGGTTATTAAGATAAAATACTCGACTATAAGACACTATTCTTTTTTTGGTGGTGGCCGAGGTTCGAACGTTGCATATTTTATGCATTGTTCCTATCAACTGAGCTAAACTCATGAGAATTACTAGACACTGTTCAAATCAACACTCAATCGTTTGTGCAAATCTTTTCCAAACATTTATTCTTCATCAACTCATTTTCCGGTAAATCGATCTATTTCATAATAACAATGTCAAATAAACATCTTCCCATTTGTTGTAGACAAGATTTTTCACATCTTTATTTGGAATGGAAAAATTCAACCAGTGTTTTCATGATTCCAGTGGCAAGAAGCCCAATTTTGATGTTGGATTCTTAAATAGATTTCTATTGCAGATTATAGCGAACAACACCCACAATACTCTTCCATATCCTTATAGTTGTTTCTATTGTAGATAGATAGTTGCTGACATGCTTGAAAACCTAATCATAAGAAAAGTTGACAAAGAAGGTTTTTTGCATAACAAGTGACTTTCCATCTCTAGTAGGAACTACTCTATAGACTTGGAATAGTATTGTCACATCCATCGACACTATATGACCTTATACAGACTAGAAAATGGAGTTTGGTTAACTTTAGTTTGTAACATGTAAACAAGTATAAAATCAGGTGTGAATATAAGATCTATCGACGTGATTTTGTTTTAGGTGGTATTTAAAATGGGAAAGAAAAAATCAAACAAAATAAAAGACGGTGTATCAAATTTCATATACTTATTTAGACATTAAAATACCAAAGCAAGATGTTTTTTTTTTTGAAGACATAAAAATGGGATATATTAACACTGACGGTGTGTGCTCCTCAGTACAAGATGTATCAAAAAGACCATCCCAAAAAACAAGCTGTCATACAAAGTATATACAAGAAACACTGGTCAGTTGATACCCAAACAAAACAAAGGGTCCGACCACCATCTCTGCAAGCCGTATACAAACTTGACATTATTAGCCTTTAGCCACCATAATGAATGAAATTTTACTTTATCTATAAGCTGTAAAATAGGAGTTTCGATGTTGTTGAATACTCTGTTATTACGTTCACTCGATATCAACCAAACACCTAAAAGTCATAGTAATTGAAGAAACGAGCGGCGAGCCTTTGAGAAACCTATATAATGAATAAATTGGAAAAAAATGCTCACTGATGCTAAGCGGATCTACTCCCGACATACCAAAGCAAGACGTTAATTAACATGATAGCCAAGTTGACCGGATAAGTAAAACATACTTGCTAACTAGAATAACTAAATGCAGTTCCCTTTCTCAAAGTCAATTGACCAAGTCTATGAGAAGTGTTGCTCATTAAGCTACAACCTCTACTAACTTGTTTGTAAGCTTCACTGGCAACGTCAGTACTGCCACCAACCTTAATTAATTGTCATCGCTGAAGACTCCAAGACATAATCCTAATCAAGTTCCTCACATTGTTCTAAATAAAAACAATGTGTTAATCATTACAATGGTATGTTAAATATGTTCCTCACATTTTATCTATCGTTTACATTTATAACTTAAATTGTTTGGTTAAATATGTTTTTAGTCAATATAAAATTACGAAATTTTATTTTCTCGTCCACATTAAAAAATAGCCCTTAATAAGTCCCTGCAAGAATATCTTGTAAGCAGTTTTAGTCCTTAAGCAGGCACATCCTTCAACTATTAACTTTCAAATGATTTTTTAATTCATGTTTAGAACATAGTAAAAATTTCTTCTTCAAAAATTTAAATTTTTTCGTATGGGTTGAGACATTCAGTTAGATATAAACTTTTTTAACATCAAAATTTCAAGATAAAAGTAACGAAAATTTGAACAAAGAAATCAAATTTTGCTTTCACTTTTTATTGAAGAACTTTTTATAATATTCTAAATATGCCTCCAAAATAAATGTAATATAAGGTGAAATCAAATTTTGTGTTCATTTATTGATGAAGAACTTTTTATAAGATTCTAAACATAATGTTGTGAGAACATAATTACTACTCCATATATAGACCAACAAAAAAGAAAGAAGGCAATTCATCAAACATAACAAAGCTACTAACAAATTACAATTTCAAATGCCTAAGACATCATTAGCAGAACATGCAGAGACCACTCTTTTCTAAACAATCAATGTCAGTATATTATATTAATTATTACTAACTTGTTAGTATTTACGGAAGGTGATAATCGAACCAGAGAGGACACCCTTATCAGTTCATCTATTAACTCTTCTCAAATACCAAATTCACTTTATATCCTCTCGGAGACCATCCTTTTACCTACCAAGAACCATTTTGATTCTCCACAATCACAAACACATAATACACATTAGTCATTTCTTATGACTCAAATATTCCAAATCACCAAATTCCATATTAACGTCAAAATCACTCAATGCCCAAAACATGGGATGCTTTGCTGGTGCTTCCATCTGTGCGATATAGTGACCCCATTGGGATTCACCATTGAGGTTATTGATTTGTGGAGCAAAATTTAAGCCCTGATTTGTCATAAGCATTGGATTGGATAAGCCTCCATCAACTACTCATGATAGCCACATTCATATTTAGTGTGTGGAGCAAGCACTTCTGAAATGCAAAACTACCAAATCCATTTATGCTAATTTTTGTTGGTCAAGGAATACAAAAAAAATAATAAAAGTTTTGTTAACCAGTGCTCTCAGGGCGATGGTTAAGAAATTTAAGAATAGAAATTTTGTCTTGAAACCATAAGTTTTGACTTTTGATCAAATAATAATTGCATCACTTTTTATAAAAATCTTACTTATTTTAGTGGCTTAATCAATGCCTTAAGGGCAATGGTTAACATTCTTCAAATAAAAAAAGGACTGAAACCCAAGAGCAATCATCAAACAAAGACCATTCTATGTATATACACCAACCAAAATTGAAATCTAGCGAAAGAAACTAGTCTCCTACAACGTGTTAAACTAAAGTTCGAATCTTGATATTTTGTCAGTTAATGTTCAATTGTATCATGAATCTTAATCTTAATCTTATCTTAATAATATACAAAGGAGGAACAATTTTTAGACCTCCAATCCAATGTGTCAAAATTCTAAGCCTCCAATGCCAAATCATCAAATTTTGTAAGTACATTTTATCATCACATTTAGTAATAGAGACCACAAAACCATTTAAATTTTCACATATTCACAATTAAAAATGCATCAATATTCACTTTAGAGCATAAACATTTTGAAGTGTTTATTTCCCTCCCAAAAACATCATTTTCGAGTGTTATATTAGGAAAAGAACAAATTTTGAATTTGGAATGAGGCCCAATACACCCAGCCCAACACAAGAAGTAAAACCCTTTTACACTTTTTTTTTCAGACATTCATTGCAAAAACCTGAAAAGGGATGATGCTTTTTCCCTATTCTCACGCTGGAAATTTCAAACCAAACCCTCAAAGTTAACAAACTTCAGCTATGAGACAAACACCATATCTGCACAACCCTGCTATGACACAAGCTTCACTCAATTCGAATTCAAATTCAAAATTTGATTCCTCCCCTTAAATCTCTCACTCTCTCCGAATTCATTCTCTCCTTTTCCTCTTTTCCCCTCTTCTCTTTCATTTTTCCATTGCCAAGAGAAAAATCACAAACCAAACGCGATTCTGATTCTGCCAAACTATTATTCAACAACAATCCTTTCATTTGAAGGTAATCAGTATCCATTGATAGTAGTGTTTATGGTTTTTATTTTCAATTAATGGTATTCTGCAAGTATTGAATTATTTCTTACGTGTACTACTTACATAATATTATTGTATTTTTTTATTTTTTTTGTGTTTTTAACTTTGCTCAAGAGTTTTGTTTGGCGAACAACATATTCAAATTGAGTTACTTGATTTAATTCAATTTTGAAGGACTCATATCTCAGTTGTGCAATAGAGCATTCACAAAGTGTTTGTGAAAATGTCTCAATATGAAAATGGATGATATTGTTAGTTTTACATGGTCCTGATGATTTTGTTTGTGTTTTATTTGTTGAGGTGGATCAAAATTAGAAATGGTTCTATTGGATTGTTGAGGAACAGATTGAGAGAGCAAAATGACATAATCTGAAACTAAAAGTAAGTATCTATTTATCTATTTTTATGAGGTTTTGTTTCTCTTAAATTTGTTGTTTTTACCTTCTCTTATAAGAAGCTATTTGATTTAGATGTTTTAAATATTTGGATGCAGTTTTGGATTGATTTGTTGCAGAGTATTTTGTTGGACTAGACAATATAGCAATTTTGGATTGATTTGTGGCAACGAGTATTTTGCTTTTCTTTGTTTTGAGTATCTAATTGATTGAACTGTGTTTGTGGGTTTCTTAGAGGATAATGGATGAAGAAGGTGGTTCTTTCAATCAAGATATGAAGTTAATGATAATATGAGGTAGATTGTTCTCTAATTTATTTTACAAGTGTCATGAAATTAAATTTATTGATGATCATATGAATAAGATTGTTGGTGTGGTTGTGCTATGTTGTTGTTGCATTTTATAAGATGTTTAAATCTAAATAGCTATTTACATGTCATTTACTTTGTGTACTTGATATAGTAAACTAATGATGATATTTGGTATAGTTTTGAATGCATTTGGACCTAAAGTCACTGAATTATGCAATGTACAATCTATAGTTATGTATCATCAACTACAACTACATTTTTTTAAAACTTTAATTTCTAAATTGAAGTGTTGTGACTGATAATATATTTACACTGAAGTGAATTTTGATAATATACACTTCCTAGAGATTTTTGGACAACTTTTGAATAACATTAGAGAGTTTATATGTTAGGGTTAAATATGTTTTTGCTCCCTATAAATATGTCAACTTTTCGTTTTAGTCCCTTTAAAATTTTCCTTCAACTTTTAGTCCCTATAAAATTTTCAATCTTCACTTTTGGTCCCTCTTTTAAAGTAAACTCATATGTAGAATTCATATTATTTAATAAAATTTTTCAGAAAAATTCAAAATATTATAAGAATCACTCCAAAAAAAATTCAGAATTTTTTAACAAAACATGAATTTAATATGAATTTTTATATGTTTTAAGGTTAAAAATTCATATTTAATTTGTGTTTTGTTAAAAAATTCTAATTTTTTTTTAGGAATTTTTTTTAGAATATTTTATACATTTCTGCACAATTTCATTAAAAAATACAAAAATTAAATTAAAAATAGGGACCAAAAGTAGTGATTGAAAATTTTATAGGGACTAAAAGTTGAAGGAAAATTTTAGAGGGAGTAAAACGAAAAGTTAACATATTTATAGGGACCAAAAACATATTTAACCCTATATGTTATTAAGGTTGTCCTTTTATGTTGATAGGGAGTTCAATTGATCTTGGATGTCGAGTTTTGAGTACATATTTTGGGTTGATTGATTGAACTATTTGTTTTTTTGGTTTCTTAGGAGAGAAAGGATGATGAAGATGGTTCTGACAATAAAGATTTCAAGTCAATGATGAAATGAGGTAGATTGTTCTCTAATCTGTTTTATAGGTTTTATGAAATTAGATATATTGATGATCATATGAATTTGCTTTATTGAAGTGGAAACAATTCTTTGCGACTTTGTCATTATGTCTGTTTGGCAACAAAATTATATTTACTATTAAATCTTACCAAAAAATATAAAGTTTTCTAATCATTTGGACTTTTGATAAAATGTGGAGTTATATTTGCATTAAACATTTTCAAGATTAAATCTCTAGAGTAATGACCATTGATTCAATTTTATTTTTTTTTATGAATTGGTATTCTGCAAGTTTTCATTTGTTACATATGGACACGGTTTGGAGAAATTGAGTGATAAGTTCTTTAAAAGCTAAATGAAAAAATGAATACGGGACTTAATCAACTATACAAAGTAATTAACTACGTAACTAATCTCTCTAAACTACTAACAACATTTCATTCTCATATTTATATTGTAGTTCATTTCTTATCATGGTCAGTGATTATAAGAAAAGTATAATGCCATAAAAAGTATAATGCCTTGACTTCATTCAACAGAATTGCAAGGCATGTTTTGTTAATTTCATGACAAGTGATACTTACTTACACAAAGCTATATTTTGCTTTCTTGATAGTTTTGTATCCTCCGGTGAATGATTGTTGGAGCAGTTATTTGCATGGAATCACAAGGTATAATTTACAGTGTTTTGTGCCTTTTGGTTCTATTTTTATGGCGAGGCTGCTTTTCATGTCCACTTGCCATTTCTAATTGCTATCAGGTTCTGATCTTAAGTTAGTGGACTAAAGTGCTCAATATAATGGATTAGTATTTCACCTGCCTTTGCTAATAAGGTTTTTTTTTATCTTTGTAGGATTCATGGTTTATCGGAAATTGGATGATATAAAACTGTAGGTCAGTACCAATGTTTGTTTTTCTCCTGTCTTACTTCAGGTCAGTACCAATGTTTGTGTCTCTTCGAATTTTGTTAAAAAAACTTTGTTGCTAATGACCAATGAAGTTGCGTGGTCGAGTTTTAGTACCCTTGAATGTGGTTTTGTACATTGAGTAATTTCTATTTGCTGAGCTATGCATCCAATGTTTTTAAACTATGTTTTGTGAGCTTTATTCGATCTCGATATCAGCTTTTGGTTTATTTACTTGACAATACTTATGATATACTTGAGTAGAATTAACCAATACGTTGCTTTAATAATTTCCTTGGTTTGCCTATTTTTTTATTCTTTTATATCACAATAGTAACTCAACAATGAAGTTAATTACCTTTGATGCTTAATCCATACAAGGCTTTGAGAAGTGTGCTAATATTTTGGCAATTATGTATTAGATTATTAGACTAGACTTTGTCAATTATCTATTAGACTAGATTTGTCAACTTCTTTTTGGTCAATGAACTCAATTATATTTGAGACTAGATTTTGTCAATTTCTTTTTGGTCCTTATATTTCTTTCTTTGGCAAAAGATGAGTTTTCTCGCCCTATTGGCTTCTTTTGTGAAGTGTGCTAAGGACAAAATCAGTTTCTCATAAGCACTATGAAGTTTTCTTTAGTGTTCAAAGTTGTTTTATGATAAAACATATCAGATTATTGAAGTACTATTTCTTTGGGATCAATTTCATATGCCACATATGGCAGAATCAATATTATAACAGATAAAGGCTTGAAAATTTTTACATAGCCACATTAGATTGTTATTATTTGCAGCTTCTTTCAATTTGATAATGATACCCAACTTACAAGATTTGAATATACTTTTATGCCATATATTTTTGTCAGATGTGTTCTCTCATAGTTTCTTTCTTTACAACTAAGGGTAAATGGAAAGCAAATGTTGGTCAGCTTCAGCAGAAGGGACTGATTGTTATGTTTCAGCAAGATATGTGTAAGGGATGTTCTGAAGATTACCAGTGTAAGGGATGTTCTGAAGATTACCAGTGCTCAAGGATTCCCCTGTTATTTGCACTGGTTGTGTGGTTGGAAAGCGGCATAGGGAAGCTATTCCAAAGATGAGTTTTTGGAGAGTTTCTCAAAGACTTGATCTCTATATCAGCTTTTTGTTTATTTACTTCCTTTATTTTATTTCAATGAATCTTTGTAAACATAGATAAAATTACTATTTTGACTTAAGACTCACTTTTTGTTTATACATTCATTGGGATAATTTCAAAAATACGCCCCCAAAAAATACAAGAGGCTTTGATAATCTTCCTCCTCATAGTGTAACTTGAATCATTACTAATGATAGAGAGACAACTATTCTTATGGGTAAACAAATAAGGCTGACCTCAATTTGGGTATCCATAATTACTTGCCTTTTTTTAATTTATCTTTGTAAACATAAACAGTGTTATTATTTGACTTAGGACTCACTTTTTGTTTACCCATTAAGAGGGATACTTTCAAACATATGCCCCAAAAAACACGGGAGGCTTGTGGAACTTTCTTCCTCATAGTGAATTTTGAATAAAAATTGAATTATCCAAGCCATATTGATAAAATTCAAAAACCTTTGTTTTATTTCGTAAATAACTTTGGAGCTATCAAGTGATGATGCATCTATCTTCAATAAGGATTTTTTTGGGATTAATTGCTCTTCCAAGTGTCTACTACTTTTTTGTGTCACTTATAACTTATGTAATCATTTAATTATTATTGACAAATATTGTGTAATCGTTTTAAATTAAATCGAACGATACATCGATGGATGTCATTTTTATTTCCATGAAGACAATAACATTTGATTTTTCTAAGAATTGCATTATATGTTTTTAATTTTTTTGATATGTTTAGAGTAAACTTTTGTTAACACCACAATAAATCTCTTTTCGCCCGTGCGTTGCACGGGTGTATATCCTAGTAGGATTACATCTATGGAAAACAAAACGGTTACATATACGCCATCCCACAATATTTGTTGCATTTGATCATTTCACTTAAATTAAAATGAAGATGATGAATGAAAGAAATAGAATAGTCATTTTAGTAATTTATCCATATAAATTATTGGTGTATTCTCACCACAATGCTGTGTCTAGAAAACTTGCTTGACGGGTTGGGAGAAAAAACAAAGAAAAAAAAGGTACACAAACTTAATGAAAGGGGCACTGCTCAGTGGCACAACACCAAGACAACGAACTAAGGAAACTATTAAAGCACATACACCAACCATAGTTACCTCAACTTCTTGCTAATGAGAATCATGGTTACATTATTCAGTGCTACCATAGTTACTCTAATCTTCTTGCTTAATTTCCACATCCCACAAACAAAATCTCAGCAAGAATATCTAGACAACCATCAACTAGACTGTGATGACCCTTCCAACTCTACATATGGTAATATCTGCAACAGCATCAACTCCTGTCAATCTTACCTCACCTTCAAATCAAGCCCTCCTCATTACAACACTCCAGCCACCATAGCTCATCTCTTGAACTCCACAGTCCTTCTAATAGCCAATGCCAACAACATCTCATATGTTGATCCTATTCCGACGGACACCATGATTACTGTTCCGGTGAACTGTTATTGTTCAGGTCACTACTACCAGCACAATTCCTCATACACATTGAAGACTGAGGATGAAAACTACTTCACTCTTGCCAATAACACCTATGAGGCACTTACAACATGTCAAGCACTTGATGCTCAGAATATATATGGACTCACAAACCTCACTGCAGGGCTCAATTTGCATGTTCCACTAAGGTGTGCTTGTCCCACCTCCAAGCAAATGGAAAATGGATTCAAGTATATTCTTACATACCTGGTCTCAGAAGGAGAATATCCTGAACTTATTGCTGAGATTTTTGGGGTTGATTCACAGAGCGTCTTGGATGCAAACAAGCTTTATGAGGATCAAGTTATCTTCTACTTCACTCCATTGATGGTGCCTCTAAAAGACAAGCCACCTACCAAGATACAAAGGACACTACCGCCACCATCAACACCACTGTCTAAACCTCATGTGGCAAATCTAGCTAGGAATAAAGATTCAAGCTCTTCTTCTAAGAAATGGGTGGTTGTTGGAATTGTTGGAGCTGCATTCCTGCTTCTTATCTTTTTTCTGTTATTCTGCTTTTGTCTGCAGCATAAGAACAAATTTTTCTTGTCTTCTGCAGCTACCAAAACCAACACTGAGGAAGTCTCAAATACCAACACAAGTATAACCAACCCCTCCTTTTCTCTGTCTTCCGTAGGGATTCGTTATGCTGTTGAGTCTTTGACAGTGTATAAATTTGAGGAGCTGCATAAAGCAACGAGCTTTTTCAGTGAAGCTAACAGGATAAAGGGTTCTTCAACTTACCGAGCAAGCTTGAAGGGTGATGATGCTGCAGTTAAGGTTCTCAAAGGCGATGTCTCTGTGGAGATCAATATTCTAAGGAGAATCAACCACGCCAGCATAACAAGGCTCTCTGGGTTCAGTGTACACAAAGGAAGCACATATCTTGTTTATGAATTTGCCGAAAATGGTTCTCTTGATGATTGGATTCATTTTAGCAAGTGCTTAAACCCTGTGGCTCTGACTTGGAAGCAAAGAGTTCAGATTGCTCAGGATATTGCTGATGCTTTGAATTACCTTCACAACTATGTCAACCCTCCACATATCCACAAGAATTTGAAAAGTGACAATGTGCTTTTGGATGGAAATTTTAGAGGTAAACTTTGTAACTTTGGGTTAGCAAGAGTGGTAAATGATGATGATTTTGGTGAAGGGGGGTTCCAATTTACAAGGCATGTTGTTGGCACTCATGGTTACATGCCGCCTGAGTATATCGAGAACGGTTTGGTTAGTCCAAAGATGGATGTTTTTGCTTTTGGGATTGTGATGTTGGAGCTTCTTTCAGGAAGAGAAGCAATTGTTGGTGACAAAAATGGAGGAGGGAAGCGGCTATCAGCTGTCGTGAGTGAAGTAATTGAAGGCCATAATGTGAGGGAGGAACTTAATGTTTTCATGGATCCAACTTTGAGGGGTGAATACCCATTGAATATGGCATATTCCATTGCAGAGATTGCCAAACGATGTGTTGCCAATGACCACAATTTGCGTCCAAACGTTTCTGAAGTTTTGGTTATACTGTCTAAGATTCAATCCTCTTCACTAAATTGGGATCCATCTGATGAGATGAAGAAAACTTTTGACCAAATTTCAGATTGGAAAAAATAATAACAAGTGATTCCAGTAGTAGCTAGCTCCATTCAAATCTGTTTTCCATAATAAATGGCAGGTTGCTCTAGTTAACTCCGAATCTCTTGAAGCAGATATTTTTAAATTTGTTATTATAAGACTTCTCAATAAAGGTTTCAGAATTCCACAAGCTCAAATCAAACATGAAAACTATTGTTAGCACAAACACATCATGTGATGTGCTTATTCATGGCTGTCTAAATTAGATCTTAAAGACTTATAATATGGTTATTCAAATATTGCATTATTTGCATTTTCTAACATATCACTCATCATATTCCCTTACTTTTTCACCCATTCCTTTCTCTCCTCTTTCTCACTAATGAAAACAATATTTATCTCAGCAACAGCATAGTTCTACAGGTCAACTTTTAGTTCAATGAGTCAAAATTTAGGCAGAAAGAACTATGAAATTGTGGGGGAAAACTAGTTATTTTTAGGCTAATGAAGCATACATACTACATTCAACCATTTTTTTATGATCATTATTTGCTCATACTGATGTAGTCAATGTTGATACTCTAAATTAACATCATAGTTTCAAGCATGATTTGTGTCGATAAATTTCTCATTGATCCACACAATGAAATGTCTGCATAACTACTATCATGTAAAAAATGATTCAACAACATGCTAGCTAGATTTCATTTTCTACTAATTCAAAATCATGATAGTCAATACACAAATTTTGATCTGATTCGAAGACGCATTCATAAATTTTGTCAACCAAATTCAATTTAGTGCCTGACCCTGTTAAAATGTCCTTTATCTGAAAATCGAGGAACTACAACAGGTACACCACAGACCTTCTCGAGAGCAAAATTTATCCTCAGTGGTCTACCTAACAGTGCCTGCAAGGAAAACATCACCATTATCAAAAGGAACTAACTTCAATAGACAATGATAAAATAAGATATACTGTTAATGTCTAACATTTCTGTCAATTGCATCTTTTGCAGAATTTGCATCATCTTCATTTGAACAGATAACAAATCCAAAGCCTCCAGCCCTGCCACTATCTTTATCTTACACTATCAGCAAACAAAACAAAAAAGACCCCATTAATTAGGCCATATGGTTGAGCCAATAATTGGTAAAAAAAAAACTTAAAACTAAAAACTAAATTGTTTTAAACATCTAACTTAGACACGGAACTAACACTTCAACATTGAATATTATTTTAAAAAATAAAATAATGTAACACATATGTGTCTTAGTGGTGTGAATGTCACTTTTCAATTAGAAGTGTGGATACGTGAGTTATGCATAACGTTAAACACGTAGAAATCCCAAAACATAAAAAAATATTGACCACCCTTGGTGACTCTCCTACCCTTAAACGAGAGCATCCCTAATCTTAGGGTGAGTACACTTAGAGGAAAATCCCAAAACATAAAACATAGGGTGTGTGTATTGACCTTATCAGAGAAAAGACTTTACCGGGTTTGGTAACGCAAGCCTATTACCTAAGTGGGGGTATTAGAATAAGCTCTGGTAATGTTAAGTTAACATGCTGGCTTAACAGAGCAGCACCTCTAAGTGTAAGGCTGCCCTTAAAAGAGGCGGACTCATATCTATACTCCGATAATTAACCCTCATTTTTTTATTATCTGTCCTCCAAATTGTAGCGGCAAGACCTTTAAGTTTTTCCCCTCAAAAATTTGAAATGGTAAAATAGCTTCATTAATGGAGATGATGTGGCTACTAAAAATTTACTCCCGTCGATTTACAATATTTGTCGCTTTTGAAGAATAATTTTGTTTCACTTTACTTGTCACTTTCAAGTTTCAATACACATTAATGATTAAGTGTAAGGCTACCCTCAAAAGAGGCGGACTCATATCTATACTCCGATAATTAACCCTCATTTTTTATTATGTGTCCTCCAAATTGTAGGGGCGAGACCTTTAGTTTTTCCCTTCAAAAATTTGAAATGGTAAAATAGCTTCATTAATGGAGATGATGTGGCTACTAAAAATTTACTCCCGCCGATTAACAAAATTTGTCGCTTTTGAAGAATAATTTTGTTTCACTTTACTTGTCACTTTCAAGTTTCAATACACATTAATGATTGATTTGTAAGTAATATTCTTACATATTTATTGTAGAGAGAGAGAAATAATAAGAGGGATTAAGGGTATTGTCGAAAACATAAAGAATTTTATCAAAAATAACAAAATTAATTTGATTCCTTAGTATGTGTAAATTCCTCAAAAGAGACGAGTATTGTAAAACGGAGGGGGTATGTTGCACCGTCAACTTGCATCCAACTCACTGCTTCGGCATATGTAGCAATTTGTTTATAAGTATTTTTCTTTGCAAATCTTTATGTCTCTTCCTCTATCCCTCTCCCTCCCTCTATGATTTTGTTTGAGAGTTTGGAGAGGGGAGGGGAAGGGAAGGCTTTGGAGGGTTAGAAATAAGGAGAAAATAGTAAAATCTTTCACTTTTTTTAAAAAAAAAATTTTAGAGCGTGATAAATTAATGTTTATGATTAATATATTTTTAATTTTAAGAATATTATAACTACTTAGATTAAATTTGAAGAATTCATGTAAACTCTCTAAAACCCTACTCCAATACAATTTTTGAGTTCCCCCAAATAAGGAGGGTTTTGTATTAGGAAGAAAAATGAAACTCCAAAGTCTTTCCCTTTTAGTGTCATCTATTTCTAGGGGTGTTCGTGGTGCGGTTTGGTTCGGTTTTGAGCAAAAAAGTCATCCAAACCGCGAGATAAAAAAGCATGCGGTTTGGTTTGGTTCGGTTGATTTTTAAAATGTCATCCAAACCAAACCAAACCAAACCAATGCGGTTTGGATTGGTTCGGTTTGTGCGGTTTATCGCGAGATAAAAAAATATTGCATTAACTCTAATATTGCCAACTTGTTAAAAAATAAACATAGGACATTTTATTTTGATGTTTATATGATAAAATATTAGGTAAAACTTATATCAAAATAGGTAAAATTAAGAAGAAACATAAGCATGAAACAAATTATTGGGAAGTAAAGAAAACAAATTCATCACTGGAAATGAATTGAAAGAGATGGAAAGGAATTATAATCGAACCTGATGGTGCAACGATGGAAAAATCGAATCAAAAGAGATTATTCTTGAGCTATGTAATTAGGCTAGTACATATTTAAGTAATATTCATTATTCTTGCGGTTTGGTTTGGTTTGGTTCGGTTGCTGAGATGCAAACTGCAAACCGAACCGAACCGCGCGGTTCAGTGCAAAAGTCATCCGAATTCATCCGAACCAAGTGCGGTTTTTTGCGGTTTCGGTTTGGATTGGGTTGGTTTGCGGTTTTTCTATTGGGTTGTTTCGGTTTTGAACACCCCTATCTATTTCTTTCACTTGTTCCTTCTTTTATTTCCAAACCCCTCCCCTCCCTTTCCATCCAAACCCGCAAACTAATCCTATATTTCTTCATCCATCATTTTCTTCCTCCCTCCCTCTCTCATTATGTTTAACGTTATTGTTTGCGGTGCATATTACATTGCTTCTAGTGATCCAATGGCCCTCCACTTCCCCTGCAACAAAAGATCTTGGAAGGTGATCTTACATGATCAGCAGAAGATGTCTAATGCAGTGAGTTTGTAGTCTTTAAGTTATTGGAATGGAGAGGAGGTGGTGTACTTGCAGATACTCAGACGTTTAAGTTAGTGTTTAAACAAGAAAAATGGTTAAGGATAGAAAAATATTGTACCTTTAAGAACTATGTAAAGTCCCCCTTATACAGAGGGAGTGCATGTTGTAGTTGTTACAGAGACTATGTAAATTACACACATACAAAAGTGAGTATTTTGTAACAATAGTAAGCTACAGCGTATCTCTCAAAAAAAGTAAGCTATAGCGTAATAATATTTTATAACTTATTTCTTCAAAAAAAAATTATAACTTATATCATAATAATATTTTATAACAAATATTTAAATATTTTATAACTTTAACTAAATTTGACTTGTAAAAAAAAAACTAAATTTGACTAAATGATTTGTGGCAAGTTTGTCTAAAGTGTGACTTGTAATTTTCAACAATACTCATTAATGATAATTACATAAAATAATGTAAAAACAATGAAATGAAAATTTGCCATTTTTATATTAAATAAAAATTTATAAAGATTTATTTTAAAAAACATTAAAAAAAATGTTAAAAAGGGCATGTGTCAAAAAATAAAAGGGAAAAGGGTAGTATTGTAATTTTTGCAGCATTTAATTTTCTTAAGTCTACCGTGGATTTACAAATAAAAAGCTTATTTAGATAAATATGTCAGCCTTCATGCCATGATGAAAATATTTTAGGCGTTTAGAAGTTCTAGTCTCAAAAACACGGGCTACAAGATTTTTTTTTTGAAGGAACGGACTACAAGACTTAAAGGAGCTATTTTGTTAAGACAGCTACTTATTAATCGACCTAACAAATATGATTATTATTTTTTTCCAAATTTTTCTCTGCATATATGCAGCATAGACAACCTACACACTCAAATTCTATTTCAAATGTCAACTAGAATTCAAAGAATAACCATATAAAAAAAAAACTATAGTAATAATCAAAATATGACCACAAAACTATATACAATTTCACACCAAAATAATTTTTTTTTTTTTGAGGGAACACCAAAATAAAATATGTAGTGCAACCAAATTGAACCTAACAAATAACTAGCTAAATTAGAATAATCCAAATTTATAATTCATAAGCTACGAGCGAGACAGAAAAAAGAGGAACACATACTATTAGAGCTCATGATCTGAACCAATGCCCCCTTGTGTCAAATTAATATCGGTGCCGACGTGTCATTGTCGTGCCACTGACAACAAGAGACTTGCTGATATTAAGAAACCTGTTATTAGGAGGTTTCACACCATTTGTTTAACACTGCTATTTGATGGCCTGTCACTTTCTTCATGGAGGAAAAATGCTTTTTTTATTCACATGAACATGAATATCCCCCATCACCCGATACATCCCTCCCTCTTATCTCATCTCATATTAACTCTACTTTGAGCTTATTAGACCATGTCCCATGGTTTTTTCTTTCAACACCATTCAACACCCACTTTTTCAATTTCCAGCACTCCACATCATTTTTGTTAACAATACAAATACAAAATAGAGAAAGAGTGAATAACAAAGACGGCGGCTAGGGTTTCATTAGAATAACAATAGCTTAACATTACAAAAAGTTACTAGAGAATATATAATACCTAATGGACTCTAAATTAACAGGCCCAATAATATAGTCCGACTCTAAACTAACAGACCCGATATTTTATTATCTAACACCTACCCTCAAACTCATGATGCATCACAAAGAAGCATTGTGAGTTTGTCAAACAAAATACGAAGAAACATATTAAATAATATAAAGTTCTAACACTACCCCTCAAGCTGAAGCTTACTAAGCTTTAAGCTTGTTACAAATTAACCCAGAAACATAAACCAAATCAGCTGTTAACAAAACCAATGGAGAGCAACAACCAAAGTGAGTTATCTTCGTAGAGAGGGCAGCAAGAACCATCACCATCAACCAATCAATGAGAGAACCATCCAAACAAAAGAACCGGTAGAGATAAGCAGTCATACAGAAGAACCAATAGAGGAGCAACCAAAGAATCATCAAAAGTGGGAGAAGTGCAATCAGAAGAATAACCAAAAAGGAGGGAGAAGAAACCATTTCACTAAAAACAAGATTCAAACTTCACTTATTTTGCTAATAGAAAGATAATAATAAGATTAAGATAGTGAAAAACTTGGTTTTTTTTTCTGTGTCCAAATCAAATTAACCAAGTCTCTATTTATAGAGAAAAAAATCATGAATTTTGGTTAAAAAAATTTAAAAAAAAATTAATTTACAATGAAATAATTGAGTTTAAATTATTAAAATGAGATAAATTCAGACAGCCAATCAGGATCAGCCACGTGTCAAAGATTATCCACTCACCCTTTCTCTCTCCGCGTCCTGCTGCTGTCACTCGCCTTTGTCGGCGCGTGTAGCTCACGCGCCTGTTTTGACCAACAGAAATGCGCCACGTGTCATTCCCCGTCTGACAGTTTGCAAGCTTCAACGTGTTGAATGGTTTCATCACCTCTTTCCTCCACCTCATCTCTCAACTAACTTCAACATGTTGAATGTGGCTTTCAACACCACCATTGCACTTGGACTTAGAGGTTAACTTCTTAATGGCTTTTAGTCGATTTGTGTTTATACAACTGAAGGTATGAATGGAAAGAAACAAGAAAAAACTTCTTGATGCCCTTTTATGTTGAACCAAAATAACATGAATTCATCCTTTTTATTTTCTTATTAAAATATGACTGGACGAATTATCAGCAAGTCCACCCAAATTAAAATACAATCATTTATTTAAGGTGTTGTGATAACAATTATCAAGTTGTAAGGAAATACCAAAATTTAATGCTACCTAGAACGTGGTTTTTTAATTCAAGAACAATAAAAATATGAGAATTTTTTTATTGAATGTGAGAACAAAATGGTCGGACACGGTTTCTCTAAAAAAAAAATGATGCCATTGTTATAGTAAGCTAAGGTAAGGACAATGAAAATATGAGAATGTAGCCAATAACAATGGCATTAAATAATCTAGCAAAGGATGGAGTGTCACCAGCAAGATTTAGGCAAAATAAAGACCTGACAAAGAGGAAGGCAAGTAAATAATTACTACTAAATAGTAAGCAGGGTATACATTTCAAGAGCTGAACTTGTATTACTTGCGCATACCATTTTGAGCTGCTTCTTTTCTCCCTTCTACGGAATGAATGGAATGAAAACTTGTTTAATGAGATGGTGAACGAGGCTACCATTAGAGGTATCTCTATATGTTTTCTTGAAGAGCCAGAGAATATCGTAGGTGAATTTCGATGGCGTGTTATAGAAGTAAAACCGCTAGGCATACAATCCTGACATTTCAAATGTCAAAAGAAAAAGTTAAGTTAGCTTTCTCAATTGTCTACGGTATTATACGGTCTAATAGAACATTTACACAATCTGACACACATGTACTTGGAAAGAGGTCGGACTATACGGCAACAAGTAAAAGGTAATCAGAGTTTAGAATGAGAAATAAATTATCACATAAATGCTTAAAGCAAGCAGCAAACCCAAGTGATACTTTTAAAAACAAAGCATTAAGGCAATCTAATCCTCCACAAAATGTAAGGAAGTCTGCGTATTTTGATCAATTCAAGGTAAAAAATGGGGTTGCTCCTTCGTAGAAAGAGAATCAATGTTAATTTGATCTTGATCCCTGCCCTCAGGGTGCACGCCATTCGCTTCTCAGCAGCAGCGGCCATGAGCTCCGGTCTCTGGACCCTAGATTTTGGCGACCTTGAAACAACACATTAGATTTCATCCTCTTAGATTTGTGCAATTCCTCTATCATCGTCGCAAACTTAGATTTTCACATCCGTCTCTCTAAATCTTTTGTCTCAATCTCTTTGTTGCTGTCATATTTCTCGGGTATTTTGTGATATCTAATAAGATTAATGTCTCCTGAAATTTAACACAAAAGATGTAGATAGATTGGATTCTCCAGAAGTTCTGAATCCTCTAGAAATTGAAAACATAGTTACAAACTTTAATAAATTGAAAAAATTACTAACATTACTATTCTTTATTAGTATGAGAATGATAAATTAAATAATTGAAAGAAGAGGGAGAAATAAGAAATATCTGCTTTCATGGATCCAACTTTGAGGGGTGAATACCCATTGAATATGGCATACTCCATGGCAGAGATTGCCAAAGGCTGTGTTGCAAATGACCACAATTTGCGTCCAAACGTTTCTGAAGTTTTCTTTATAATGTCTAAGATTCAATCTTCTTCACTAAATTGGGATCCATCTGATGAGATGGAGAAAACTTTAGACCAAATTTCAGATTGGAAAATATAATAACAAGTGATGCCAATAGTAGCTAGCTCCATTCAAATCTGTGTTTCCATAATAAATGGCAGGTTGCTCTAGTTAACTCCGGATCTCTTGAAGCAGATATTTTTAAATATGTTATTATAAGACTTCTCAATAAAGGTTTCAGAATTCCACAAGCTCAAATCAAACATAAAAACTATTGTTAGCACAAACACATCATGTGCTTATTCATCGCTGTCTAAATTAGATCTTAAGACTTATAGCGTTGTTATTCAAATATTGCATTATTCATTTATTTGCATTTTCTAACATATCACTCATCATATTCCCTTACTTTTTCACCCATTCCTTTCTCTTCTTTTTCTCACTAACCAAAACAATATTTATCTCAGCAACAGCATAGTTCTACAGGTGAACTTTTACTTCAATGAGTCAAAATTTAATCCGACAGAACCATGAAATTATGGGAGAAAACTAGTGATTTTTAGGCTAATGAAGCATACATACTACATTCAACTATTTTTTTATGATCATTATTTGCTCGGACTTCAGAGCTCGAAGTTGATACTCAAAACTTAACATCATAGTTTCAAGCATGATTTGTGCCGAAAAATTTCTCATTGATCCACACAATGACATGTCTGCATAACTACTATCATGTAAAAAATGATTCAACAACATGCTAGCTAAATTTCATTTTCTACTAATTCAAAATCATGATAGTCAATACACAAATTTTGATGTGATTCAAAGACGCATACATAAATTTCGTCAACCAAATTCAATTTAGTGCCTGACCCTGTTAAGAAAACACCATCATTATCAAAAGGAACTAACTTCAATAGACAATGATAAAATAAGATATACTGTTAAAGTCTAATCTGTCCATTGCATCTTAAGAACACTTAGAGGAGTGCATCCTAAGAATTGGTTGAGACCAAAGTGGGGGTAAATCTAAGAGATATTGACCACCACCCTTGGTGAGAACACTTAGAGGAGTGCATCCTAAGAATTGGTTGAGACCAAAGTGGGGGTAAAATGCTGGCTTAACAGAGCAGCACCTCTAAGTGTTAGGCTGGCTCAAACCTTATACCCTGATAATTAACCCTCATTTTTTTTTCTGATAATTAACCCTCATTTTTTTTCTATGTATTAAAAAACTTATGTTGCATTGGTAACTTACATCCAACTCATAGATACCAATTTGTTTATTTTTTATAAATATTTTTTTTTGAAAATATTTATGTCTCTTCCTCGTTCCTTCTTCCTCCCTCCCTCACTCACTCATTTTGTTTAAATAAATGTATTGTTTGTGGTGTTAAGGACTATGTAATGTCCCCTTAAACAACCCCGTTATATAGAGGAAGTGCATGTTGTCGTTGTTACAGGGGCTATATAAAATTACACACACAAAAGTGAGTATGTATTATAAACATGTATTATAAACAACGGTAGGAAGCAATAGCGCAATAATATTTAATAACTTCCCTAAAAAAAATATTAAAACTTATAATAATATTTTATAACAAATATTTAAATATTTTATTTATGAACTTTCTACCTTTGACTAAATTTAACTAATTGATTCATGGAAAATTATTGTCTCAAGTATGAATTGTAATTTTCAACAACATTCTTTAATGATAATTTGCATAAAATAATGTAAATACAATGAAATGAGAAATTTCCATTTTTATATTAAATAAAGATGTATAAAGATTTATTTAAAAAATAAATAACAAAAAAAATGTTAAAAAAGGACGTGTCAGAAAATGGAAGGAAAAGGGTAGCATTGTAAGTTTTGCAGCATTTAAGTGGATTTACAAATAAAAAGCTTATTTGGATAAACATGTCAAGCTTCATGCCATGATGAAAGTATTTTAGGCTTTACTTAAGTAAACATGTACAATCTTTTTATATAATTATTATCTTTTTTTTATGAAAAACATTTTCATTAATGTTAAGCATATTAAGTTATACTCCCTCCGTTTTAAAATGAGTGTCGTTTTAGGTGTTTACACACATATTAAGAAATACAATGATTAAAAGAAAGATAATGGTTATTTTACCAAATTATCCTTATTAACTATTGGTTAGTTTTAAAAGTAATACTTTGGAAGTAGTGTGCAGAGTATTAATTGGAGGGTACAATTGAAAAGAAAAAGTTATTATTGCATTGAAAACTGAAAGTGGCATTCATTTTGAAACAAATTTTTTTGGCTAAAGCGACACTCATTTTGAAACGGAGGGAGTATTAATTTTTTACTTCTTTAAATATGTTAAAAACCTCTAAAAAAATGTTATCCCTTTAAGTTTTGAGTTGTTATAAGTCGGAGTTTAACCGACTTAAGAAGTCCTGGTCTAAAAAACACAAACATGTCATGAGAGAAAATTTTAAAATTAAGCCGAAGCACATAAAGGGTGCGTTTGTTTCAGCTTTAAAAAAAATAGATTTTGAGTTAAAAGAATCTAGAGATTTTTTTTAGAGATTTTTAAAAAAATCTAAAGCTATTTCTGTTTGTCTACTATCATAAAAATCATTTTTTGAGATTTGAAACACTTACACTTGAGTTCCTTGCATTAAGAAAAAAATAGATTTTGGAAAAGCTACTTGAAATAGATTTTCATTTTGAGGCTAAAAATGATTTTTTTTAGCAAAATGGATTTTTTAAAAATCTCAAACAAACACAACAAAAACTAAAAAAGTGATTTTTTACTAAAAAAAATAGATTTTTTTCAAAAAAAATCTAAAACAAACGGGCCCAAAGACTGGTGAAGAGAAAAGATTACAAGACACATAAAGAGGGAACAATCATGTCCTACTCTATCTTTGTTACTCTAATTATATTATGATTTCCTTCTAATTAGTGTACTATGAAAGACAGTAACACTAACATAACTGTATCAGCAGGGCCGGTCTTGAGGAGGTGCAAACAGCTCTACTGAGCTGGGCCTCCAAAATTTGGGGGCCCAAATATTATTTTTTTTATAAATAATGCATTTAAATATTTAATATATACGATTGGTGTGACCAAGAAGATAGATGCACTGAAACATACTAGCGGTAGTTGCTTGAGGTGACATTGTCTAGGTCCAGGGTTCAACACTTACTACTGAGCCCATGTTTTTCTTTTCTTTTTTGAGCCCATGTTCTTCTTTTCTTCTTCTTTAATTAACCAGGACCCTTACTGAACGCATGTTTTATGTTTTTCTTTTCTTTTTTGAGCCCATGTTTTTCTTTTCTTCTTCTTTAATTAACCAGGTCCCTTACTGAACGCATTTTTTTTTTCTTCTTCTTTAATTAACCAGGACCCATGTTCTTCTTTATTTTATTTTTCTTTTCCATTTTTCTTCTTTAATTATTTTTTTTTAGTATGAGAGGGATATTTGATTTGGACATAATTTATTGTAGATTTGAGGCTCCTCAATATTCTCTTAAATTTAGTCAAATTCTCCTTAACATATTGAATTATATATTTAGAAATAAACGCAAAATATAATTTTTTTTCTTAAGCACTTCTTATAATTTTTGGCCCATACTTATCGTATAAAATAATAAAGCACTAACAATAATGATTTTTTTTTATCTTTACGGATCTTATTTTCAATTTAAATCGATAATTGCTCTTTAAAAAAAATTATGTTTTTATTTTATTAGGGGCCTATTTTTACATGAGAGCCGGACCTCCAGTTACATAGGAACGGCCCTATGTATCAGTCCCCTCAACAAGATTCAAATACATGTAAATTCTGAACGACAGTGACACTAACATAACTGGATTAGTCCCATCAACAAGATACAAATACATGCAAGTTTTGAGGAAACATAAGTGAAAACGGAAAAAGAATTGTAATTTGGAGCATCTAAGTTTATAGGAATTCAACAAGCCTAAACGAATCTAACTAACATAAACTAACTCTTAACAAATTTCAGTTAACAGAACTGGTGGCATACTTTTGCATTCGATTACTTTTGCATCCATTCAAACAAAAGCATCAAACACATCATAAATTATAAATGTGATTGAATCCAATTACTTTTATTTTCTCAAATTAATATCGGTGTCGACAACAAGAGACTTGCAGATATTAAAAAACCTGTGAGTAGGAGGTTTCACACCATCTGTTTAACACTGTTATTTGATGGCCTGTCACTTTCTTCATGTAGAAAAAAAATGCTTTTTATTCTTGCCCTTTATTCACATGAACATGAACACATCACCCGATTGACTATACTTTCAGCTTATTAGAAGTTTAACTTCTTAATGACTTTTAGTTTATTTGTGTTTATACAACTGAAAGTATGAATGGAAAGAAACAAGAAAAAACTTCTTGATGCCTTTTTATGCTGAACCAAAATAGCATGACTGCATCCTTTTTATTTACATTAACCTAAGGTTGATATAATTTTCCCTAAATTAATGAAATTCCTAAACTTATCAAACTCTCGATAGAAAGACTAAGATATTTGAATTACCGGCATCCTAACACTAGTGTATGAGAAAAAAGATGGGCCCCTTCATGGTATTACAGGAAGCTCGGCCATACGTAGGGGTGTGCAAATGGTTTATCCAAACTGAACCAAACTAGATTTATGGATACAATTTGGATCAAAAAACTACTTTCACAAAACAAATGGATTTTTTTAAAACCGGTTCGATACAGTTCAATCCAGTTCAGAACCGGATCATGCTACCTGAACCGGTTTTTGTCCTGAACTGGATTTTTTTACCTGAACCGGATTTTTTCACCTGAACCGTTTTTTTTTTACCAACATTTCTCACACACTCTCTCTCTTCTCTCTCACACACTCTCTCTCTCTCTCTCTCTCTCTCTCTCTCTCTCTCTCTCTCTCTCTCTTCCTTCAACCAGATTCATCATCCATGGCAACCGCACCATCACCACGTGAAGAGTTCGTCTACATGGCGAAACTCGCCGAACAAGCCAAACGTTACGAAGAGATGGTCGATTTCATGGAAAAAGTAACCGCCGCCGTCGAAAGCGAAGAACTCACCGTCGAAGAACGTAACCTCCTCTCCGTCGCTTACATAAACGTCATCGGAGCACAACGTGCTTCGTGGCGTATCATCTCTTCCATCGAACAAAGGAAGAAAGCCTTGGTAACGATGAACATGTTACTGTGATTCGTGATTACAGATCTAAGATCGAAGCTGAACTTTCCCATATCTGTAACGATGAAATGTGTTTTCAGATCTGAAATGGGTAACCGACCCGTTTTAATCTGGTTTAAAATGAACTGGATCAGGTCAAATGAAAGTGGTTTGGGCTTTTCTAGTTTGGTTCACCATATTTTCAGTTTGGGTCAGCTGATCCAGTTTCTATGCACACCCCTAGCCATACGGGTTGAAAAATCTTAATTCGTACCATACCAAAAATTCCGCTGGTAGATTTTGGTAAGTAAATCATAATCTAGTCCACATCCTTGCACTGCTTTAGCCCTGATGCCATTACAACAGTCCAAATAGACAATACAATCTGTGACAAAATCATATGACTATGCCAGGGCGAGCAGTGCTGCTGCTCGACAATCACCCGCTTGGATCCTGCCATGCTAGTCATCCGTAGAGCTAAAGAAAATTTTCTTGAGCCTTAAGTCATTCCCACACCCCAACCAGGGTATGGTGGCAGTTCAGTAACTCCTAGCCCTACTAGAAAGAGAAGATAAATTGTTTGCGCTTCGTCAAGGTCATTTGTATTCAGTGGCGGAGCCAGAAAAAAAAGTTGGGGTGGGCCACTAAAATTAACCGTTGAAAAATTGTTTAAAGTCTCGCAAAATAGACCTATAATTGAATTATTTAAATTTTTGGGTGGGCCACTACACCACTTTACGGGAATTTGGATCAACCGAAACCTAAAACCGACATAAAATTGTATAAAATCTCACAAAATAAACTTATAATTGAATTATTTAAATTTTTCGGATGGGCCACTACACCACTTTGCGGGAATTTGGATCAACCGAAACTTAAAACCGACACAAAATTATATAAAATCTCGCAAAATAGACCTATAATCGTTGATTTTTTAATTTTTCCGGGTGGGCCGTGGCCCACCCCAGCCCATGAAGGGCTCCGCCACTGTTTGTATTTACATTAACCTTGGGGGGAGATGGATATAATTTTCCCTAATATTAATGACCAAGATATTTGAATAACGGGTAAAGTAAAGGCCAAATAACCGTGATGAAATTTGCTTCATTTTCAGACAATGAGTCATTAAGAAAATGAATAAATCTTTTTTTTTTTGGTCGAAAAAAAAATGAATAAATTATAAAATACCCACAGGGTCCAATATACTATTCATATCTGGATATTGTAAACCCCCCTGCTCTCTAAAAAATCTAGAAATGCAAGGGTTCGTCGCTAATAATCTAAAATAGTGATTACGACGTCAAATTTTACTTACAACCTAACAAAGCTAGTTAGCTAGTTTTACAAATATCTTATATCAATTTACCATTATCCCTTAATAATATTTTTTTATTTGATTATTTACTTGAAATAAATGCATACACACCTCTCTGTAATCAAGTATCCCTTCAAAAGGAAGCTCTAGACACTAACAATGGCATCAAATAATCTAGCAGAGGATGTAGTGTGACCAGCAAGGTTTAGGCAAAATAAAGACCTGGCAACGAGGAAGGCAAGTAAATAGTAAGCAGGGTACACATTTCAAGAGCTGAACTTGTATTACTTGCGCATACCATTTTTGAGCTGCTTCTTTTCTCCCTTCTCCGAAGTAATCAAGTAGATTGAAACTTGGCTGTTTGTTTTATTTATCAGCTAACAACCATTATGTTGGTCATTACTGCACTTTTGTGACACAGAGAATACAAATTTTATTGCTAGAACATCCAATTCTAAGCAGATTTTTTGCAAGCAAACACTCTTTAGATTTTAGAGAATCACACATATACTGACAAAAATATCATGGTAAATAATAAGACTTCTCAAACAAAAATCACAATTGAAATCATCCAGCAATAAAAACATAGATAATCCAATTAAATTAACAAAGCATGCCAATCACGCATGAATCAACAAAAATCTGAGTGCCAACAAGGATCCTATTCCGAATTTTTTACTTGAAAATAAATATACAACAATAAATCGACACAATAATAATAGCCTAGTTTTTCATCATCGTCGTCACTTAGAATTCCACATTCAGGATCAATAATCAAAATCATCATAATCGGAACAGATATCATATTGCCTCAAAACGATCTGGCATTTGCAAATCATTGATCTGATCAATGCATCTTTTCTCCAAACCTTAATTCAAAAAATGACAATCACGAATGTCAAGAGACTCAAGAAGAGCGCATTTATCAATAATGACGAGCACAGCAAGTTGAGTGAGCTTGTGTCCTTTCATATCAAGATGACATAGACCAGGCATCGTTTCAGCAATAACAAGCGCCATTAATGTCAACCTATTTAAGCTAGAGTACCATGCATGATATTTAAGCTATTTCAAAAGAGGGCAAGATCGACCAAGAAGAGCTTCAAGAGAGACATCAGTTAGACAGCAATGTGAAATGTCAACCTAGCTTCTCCAACTGTGGAAGCTTTCTCACGGCTTTACTAAATCCTTTATCTGTAATAATCCTACAATTTATAAGCCGCATGAAACGTAGGTGACTACCACTGTAAAATTTAATTACAAAGAACTACTAAAAAATGCTTCATAAAAACAATAAGATATCTACGGTTGAATGAAGGAATAAATTGAGATTTTGGTATTAATTACTGATCAGCTATGCATTTGAGATCATTGGTGCAAAAACGCTTAATGCCAATGTCTTCAAGATGACCACAACTTAGTTCAATAGCAAAGCAAGTGATTCCAGTAGTAGGGAGCTCCATTCAAATCTGTTTTCCATAATAAATGGCAGGTTTCTCTAGTTAACTCCGGATCTCTTGAAGCAGATATTTTTCAATCTGTTATTATAAGACTTTTCAATAAAGGTTTCAGACAGAATTCCACAAGCTCAAATCAAACATGAAAACTATTGTTAGCACAAACACATCATGTGCTTATTCATCGCTGTCTAAATTAGATCTTAAGACTTATAACATGGTTATTCAAATATTGCATTATTTTCATTTTCTAACATATTACTAATCATATTCCCTTACTTTTTCTCCCAATCCTTTCTCTTCTCTTTCTTACACATCTCACTAACCAAAACAATATTTACCCAGCAACAGCATAGTTCTACAGGTCAACTTTTACTTCAATGAGTCAAAATTTAGTCTGAAAGAACTATGAAATTATAGGGGAAAACTAGTGATTTTTAGGCTAATGAAGTAGACACACTATATTCAACTATTTTTTTATGATCATTATTTGCTCGGACTGAAGAGCTCAAGGTTGATTGATACTCTAAACTTAACATCATAGTTTCAAGCATGATTTGTGCCGAAAAATTTTTCATTGATCCACACAGTGACATGTCTGCATAACTACTATCATGTAAAAAATGATTCAACAACATGCTAGCTAAATTTCATTTTCTATTAATTCAAAATTATGATAGTCAATACAAAAATTTTGATGTGATTCGAAGACGCATTCATAAATTTCGTCAACCAAATTCAATTTAGTGCCTGACCCTGTTAAGAAAACACCATCATTATCAAAAGGAACTAACTTCAATAAAACCGAAAGTGTCAAAAGCAAATGGTATAAAAGCATGTTGATTGTCAGAACACGCTTTCTCATGTTTGGCCTCCTTACTTGACGCAGCTTTAAGGGCTGCCTGTCCTACAGTAAAAGGCCCGACACCTAATCCCACGAGTGGTGAAACCCCAGTCAAGTCTACACATGCATGTTTTCCTCCTACCCATCCGTACACCATAACATCCGCAGGCCTGAGTGATGATCTTCTTTCTAGCGGGTCAGTCAGAAAGTTCACAGGCGCCTCCTTCTTCACTGATACTCCTGCTCGTCTGAATATATCAAAAAGTACATCCCTAACAAAGTCGTGTCTGTACTTAAAACCGGGAAGTTCCTTACAATGAACGGCATGCTCCCCAAAAGTATCCAGACACGCCTTACGACAAACAGGGCACACCTCATCAATAGAAAATAGTGGAATCATAAGGCGATATCTAAGGATAGTACGATACTCCACTGGTGACATATGCTGACCTAACCCATCAATCGGGATAGCTAGAAGAAAATCTTGAGCATGTGGTGCTTGCTAACATCCAAAAACTGGCTTCTGTCTCGTGGTCATGTCAAACTTAACTTCCATATAGTTCAAAAGGTCATGCATAGCAATGTCATGTCTCCTAGGTCTATGAATGCTGTGTTTACGAGGATTGGTTTTGTCATCCAAAAAGGTCTAGCGGCGCAGCTTATTTCCCGCTTGCCTTCTATTCAAGTATAAATAATGGTTTATATATACATAATTATCATAATAGACACTTCAATAGACAATGATAAATAAGATATACTATTAATGTCTAACCTTTCTGTCCATTGCATCTTTTGCAGAATTTGCATCATCTTAATTTGAACAGATAACAAATCCAATGCCTCCAGCCCTGCCACTATCTTTATCATACACTATCCTCACTTCAACAACAAAAAAAGACCCCATTAATTAGGCCATATGGTTGAGCTAATAATTGAATAAAACATAACTAACAAATAAGTCCTTGATTACTAAGGACAATGAAAATATGAGAATGTATCTTTCCTCCCTGAAATAGGAAAAACACAAACGAAACAACTAAACCATAATAACAAAAGAGGAGAAAAATGAAAGGAATGAAAACTTGTTTAATGAGATGGTGAACGAGGCTACCATTAGAGGTATCTCTATATGTTTTCTTGAAGAGCTAGAGAAAATCGTAGGTGAATTTCGACAGCATATCATAGAAGTAAAACCGCTAGGCATATAATCTTGACATTTCAAAATGTCAAAAGAAAAAATTGTTAAGTTAGCTTTCAATTGTCTACGGTATTATACAGTCTAATAGAACATTAACACAAGCTGACACACATGTACTTGCAGAGAGGTCGATTACATGTGTGTCATATTTAAAAACATCATCAACTTTTGAGTTTTATAGGAGCCTTTCACATCCGTCTCTTTAAAATTTACTAAACTTGCAAGTTACAACGGATGTATCCCCAATTCCCAAATAAGATCTCTAAATTTCAAAATTTTCACACAATCAACAATCCGAAAACAAAAATTAAAAATCTGTCAAGTTTTTTTTTTCTCAATACAATCAACGGGGAATAGTTTCAATTTGAGAAAAACAAAGAAAAAAACAATCAAAACATTGGTTATCAGAGGTTTCAAATTCCTTATCAAACAAATTCAAATTTACAAGACTAGCCATAATATTTCCATAGGTTGGAAGTTGCAGACAACACAGTTAGCTGCTGAATTGTATAGGCACTACCAAATTGAGGAAAAAAGGAGTCCCACATCGTTAAAAATGATAAATGATAATATTAAAAATGAAAAAAAATGTAAGGAGTTAGTCCCACATCGTTAAGCTGAACAAGTATGACACTATTTATATTTGAGAGATATGATGTCATGAAGCACCGGGCTTGGTGACGCTAGCTTATAACCCAAGTGGGGGTACTAAAATGTGTGGAAAATTATCCCCATAAAGGATTTAGTTTCCCGGTTCCCATGATTCGGTCCCTCTTAAAGGTTCCGGATCGGATTCGGTCCCTCTTAAAGGTTCCGGATCGGAACAGTTTGATTGGTTGCACAACACAAATAGGGGGGCAGTAAGAGCTCACCATCCCTTGAGGGACGCATGTGACAGGTGCTTATGTTGTCTTAACAGAGCAACACTCTCAGTAAGTGGTAAGGGTCCTATATAGCTCAAGATTGTGCAACCCAAGTGATAATCTACCCACATTTTTTGTATTTTTTTTCTTTGATTAATAATGATGCCTCTATTGTTTTAATTAAAAAAGCTAAATCGAATAGTTTGAAGAATTTATTTTCATTAGCTAGTGTGTGGACCGAAATTTTGATTCATATAAATATATTTTTTAAGGGATTCATACAAACACATTTTAAAATAGTAAATATAAAGATTTTGACGTTTGATTTTTTTAATATAGACGAAATGACAAAATCTATTAAAAATATATATTGTTTCAAAATAAAAACTATTAAAAACATATATAAATAAAGGAGAATGTTAATTATTGCCCTAAGGACATTGGTTAAGCATCCAAATAAGTTTTTATGAAAAAGGTGTATAATCATTATTTAATCAAAAGTAAAATCATATATATTTCCAAGACAAAATTTCTATTTGTATATTTCTTAACCAATGTAAGGCTCTGGTTAGCAAGACTCATAAATAAATGGTGGAATCACAATTCGAATCCTATCATACTGTCCAGCCTATTAGATTTCCAACTTACGGTGAAATGATCATGTTGGTATTGCCGCCATTTACCATTATGTTGGTCATTACTGCACTTTTGTGACACAGAGAATACAAATTTTATTGCTAGAACATACAATTCTAAGCAGATTTTTTGCAAGCAAACACTCTTTATGATTTTAGAGAATCACACATATACTGACAAAAATATCATGGTAAATAATAAGACTTCTCAAACAAAAATCACAATTGAAATCATCCAGCAATAAAAACATAGATAATCCAATTAAATTAACAAAGCATGCCAATCACGCATGAATCAACAAAAATTTGAGTGCCAACAAGGATCCTATTCCAAATTTTTTACTTGAAAATAAATATACGACAATATATCGACACAATAATAATAGCCTAGTTTTTCATCATCGTCGTTACTTAGACTTCCACATTCAGGATCAATAATCAAAAGCATTATCATCATCATAATCGGAACAGATATCATATTGCCTCAAAACGATCTGGCATTTGCAAATCATTGATCTGATCAATGCATCTTTTCTCCAAACCTTAATTCAAAAAATGACAATCACGAATGTCAAGAGACTCAAGAAGAGCGCATTTATCAATAATGACGAGCACAGCAAGTTGAGTGAGCTTGTGTCCTTTCATACCAAGATGACATAGACCAGGCATCGTTTCAGCAATAGCAAGCGCCATTTTATCCGAGTCGCAAGATGGCGTAGAGTACCATGCATGATATTTAAGCAATTTCAAAAGAGGGCAAGATCGACCAAGTGCTTCAAGAGAGACATTGGTACAGTTGTGAAATGTCAACCTTCTCCAACTGTGGAAGCTTTCTCACGGCTTTACTAAATCCTTTATCTGTAATCATCCTACAATTTATAAGCCGCATGCAACGTAGGTGACTACCACTGTAAAATTTAATTACAAAGAACTATTAAAAAAATGCTTCATAAAAACAATAAGATATCTACAGTTGAATGCAGGAATAAATTGAGATTTTGGTATTAATTACTGATCAGCTATGCATTTGAGGAAATCATTGGTGCAAAAGCTTAATATCAATGTCTTCAAGATGACCGCAACTTAGTTCAATAGCAAAGCAACAAATCTTCCACAAATCCACATAAGCATAGGGTGATTTACGGATGTAGTGCATGCGAATAGTGCGCCACATGCAAGGATCCTTGCAAAGGTTCCACCATTGCGGGCACACTCAACATGTACTCATCACCATTTGATAATTTGATTCATGTATTATTATAACCTTTCATGGTAACCTAACCTGAATGTAAAACAAAGTGAAAATATCAATTTACTTTAAAAAGGTTTATTGTCAAGCATAAGACTACTAACAGGGGAACCTAAACGGTTCGGAAGAGAAACCTTGGGGAAAAAAAAAGAGAAACAATAGTGGAGGCAGAAAACAGCTAGGGTTCCATAAGAACAACTTAAGATATGAAAAACACAGGTAATAAAACATAAAATTAATAAACTATAAAAGCCCAATAACATAAGTTCAATAGTGTTATATAACAAAAAAAATTAAAAAAAATTACTATTAATCTAAAAGATTTTCTTTTCTCGCCCTCCTACCCTCTCGCGCTCCCTCTAAGATACAAATCCAAAACGTATTTTTTTGGCTATTTCAGATTATATAATCTGAATTTGTACGAAACATAGAAAAGAAATAAATGTTTCGTTGAGAATTGACACAATGATTGAGGATTTGGATTTAAGCAATTAACTTATTTATTCCTTTTTGGAGTATAATTTCTTTTCAATGCTACTCAAATTTGAATACTAGTCACCAATATGAACCTACATCCTTTTCTGTCTTCAGAAGGGCTTCTTTATGCTGTTGAGTCTTTGACAGTTAATAAATTTGAGGAGCTGCATAAAGCAACGAGCTTTTTTCGGTGAAGCTAACAGGATAAAGGGTTCTTCAGCTTACCGAGCAATATTCGGAAAAAAATTCGGTGAAGGGAGATGATGTTGCAGTTAAGGTTCTCAAAGGCGATGTCTCTGTGGAGATCAATATTCTAAGGAGAATCAACCACGCCAACATAACAAGGCTCTCTGGGTTCAGTGTCCACTTTTTAAATCTGTTATTATTAGACTTTTCAATAAAGATTTCAGAAATCCACAAGCTCAAATCAAACATGAAAACTATTGTTAGCACAAACACATCATGTGCTTATTCATCACTGTCTAAATTAGATCTCAAGACTTATAGCATTGTTATTCAAATATTGCATTATTTTCATTTTCTAACATATTACTAATCATATTCCCTTACTTTTTCTCCCAATCCTTTATCTTCTCTTTCTTACAAATCTCACTAACCAAAACAATATTTATCCCAGCAACAGCATAGTTCTACAGGTGAACTTTTACTTCAATGAGTCAAAATTTAGTCAGAAAGAACTATGAAATTGTGGGGGAAAACTAGTGATTTTTAGGCTAATGAAGCATACATACTACATCCAACCATTTTTTTTTATCATTATTTGCTCGGACTGAAGAGGTAAAGGTTGATACTCTAAACATCATAGTTTCAAGCATGATTTGTGCCGAAAAATTTCTCATTGATCCACTCAATGACATGTCTGCATAAATACTATCATGTAAAAAATTGATTCAACAACATGCTAGCTAAATTTCATTTTCTACTAATTCAAAATCATGATAGTCAATACACAAATTTCGAAGACGCATACATAAATTTCGTCAACCAAATTCAATTTAGTGCCTGACCCTGTTAAGAAAACGCCATCATTATCAAAAGGAACCAACTTCAATAGACAATGATAAAATAAGATATACTGTTAAAGTCTAATCTGTCCATTGCATCTTTTGCAGAATTTGCATCATCTTCATTTGAAAAGATAACAAATCCAAATAAGCCTCTAACCCTGCCACTATCTTTATCATACACCATCCTCACTTCAACAACAAAAAAGAAAAAAAACACCCCATTAATTAGGTCATGTAGTTGAGCCAATAATTGAATAAAAACATAACTAACAAAACTACTTGTAATTTTGTTATGGCCAAATAGCATCTGCAGTCATTTAAGATATGTGTTCATAACAAGTTAGTCTTTTTTTAAGATTGGGTTAATTATGTTTCTAGTCCCTATAAAATAGCGACCTTGTAAGTTTAGTCCCTACTTAATTTTAATAGCATTTTTAGTCCCTATAAAAAAAAAATTTACTTATAATTTTAGTCCCTGCTAAAACAAAGTTTGATTAATTATCCTTAAACTCTTAAATTTTTGAACGATTTTTTTGAGACAAGATTAGAACACTATGAAAGGTTCGTTTACTAAAATTTAGAATTTTCTGACATGAAATGAATTAAATATGAATTTTTTAAAACGACAAAAGTTAAAGATAAAAAGTAATAAAATCTGGATGTAGAAATCAAATTTTGCGATAATTTTTTGCGGACGAACTTTTAGTAATGTTCTAAACATGTCTGCAAAAAATTGTTCAAAAATTTAAGAGTTTAAGCATAAATTAAACAAATTTGAATTGAGTAGGGACTAATACTCAGTGCAGAAAAACAAAATTAGAGACTAAAAATGCTATTAAAATTAAGTAGGGACTAAACTTACAAGGTCGCTATTTTATAGGGACTAGAAACGTAATTAACCCTTTAAGATTTATTGTTACAAATTAGTCCTTTAAAGTTAAAAAATATTTGCATCATGATTCTATTTTCATCAAACTCAATTAAAAAGTGTTTATGTGAGCATTTAACGTATTCTTCAGTCTTGGTTTTAAAACATAATTTATTGATTACTTGATTTTTAATATTGTTGATAAAATATTTATCTCTAAAATTAGGCTTGAATTCTAAGACAACAACAAGAAAATGTGAGTAAGTAATCATATTTGATGTATAGACATGCATGTGTGAGTGGCGTCGGTGTCCGATGTACCGACATCAGACACGAAATCAATCAAAAGCTTGGATGCAAATATAAGAAGTAAGTTGGGCTTAACATCAAACACATAAATCACGATATGAAAAACACCTTGAGTGACGTGTCCAAATGAATTTAAGGGATTTTTTGTTGGAACTTGTGTTGGGGGTCTGCTGCAATAACTTGACCAAGAAGATGATGAAGATGACTATGATGAAGTGTGCACATAAATTCCAAAGATTTGTTGTATATCTTGATTGTTGGGAAGATGCTGATGTACTTGAAACCTGAAAAGATTAATGGTTATGCATGCAAACTCAAAGCGTATGGGGTTGCCATACTAACCTTTAGGTTCGATTCGCCCCCACCAATAACTGTATATTGGATGCAATAAGGAATGACCGGCGAATCCCCTTCAGGATACTATGAGTTCCTTGACGTGTATTGCACAACCACACCAAGTGTATCTCCTAACAGTATTTTACAGATTTATGGTTCCAGCAATTCACTCATGCATTAGAGAATTGATGGATGATTTAGAGTAAGAGAATGAGGGAGAACTATGTTGTTAATGCAACAAAATTCTGTCCAAAGTTGTGTGTTGTTGTTCTTGTTGTGTGTCCAACTAATGCCCAAATGCCAAGCATTTATAGTGCATTATATGACCTTTCATATGAGAGAAAACACCCCTTTGATTTGAAACAATGTTATGGTTCATTAAACATCCCTTTGTCAAAGGTTATAATCATATACACTTGAATCAATGCAAAGGTTCATTAAGCACCCCTTTGCCAAAGGTTATAATCATATACATTTGAACCAATGCAAATGTTCATTAAGCCCCTCTTTGCGAAAAGTTCCAATGTATATGAATGATTCCCATGAAGAGTTACAACTTTTGGTTCTAAAGTGATTCCATTATTTTGGAAATCACCAACATTTTTCATTCACATACCATGATTATCCTCCAACGAAGAGCTGATGATGCTGATGACTGTGAAGAAATCGGAATTGAGAAAGAGAAGAAGGATGTAACTGTTGTTGCTTTGAGAAACAATGATATCAATCTAGTTCCTCCTCTCATCGCTATTAAAATGAAATGAACACATGTCCCACATCGATTTTTGTAAAGAGCGTGTAATTGTTTATATACGAGTAGTTAGAAGATGCAAATCACCGGGTTTAGTCACGCAAGCCTATCACCCAAGTGGGGTATTAAATGACGGGAAGGGAATATTACAGCTTGATCATGTCTGAGACATCCACCATCCGTGGTGTGGTGACTGTGCTACACTTAGAGGAGTACGTTCTTAGTATTGGTTCCGACATCCACCATTCGTGGTGTGGTGACTGTGCAGTATTGGTTCCGACATCCACCATCCTTAGTATTGGTTCCGACATCCACCATCCGTGGTGTGGTGACTGTGCTACACTTAGAGGAGTACGTTCTGAGTATTGGTTTCGAAAAATTGGTCTCTAATCTTAGGGTGTATTGACCTAAAGAAAGATCGGCTCTGAGTATTGGTTCTGACATCCACCATTCGTGGTGTGGTGACTGTGCTACACTTAGAGGAGTACGTTATGAGTATTGTTTTCGAAAAATCAGTCTCTAATCTTAGGGTGTATCGACCTAAAGAAAGATCGGCTATATGTGGCTTGAGTTGATCATGTCTGAGACATCCACCATCTGTGGTGTGGTGACTGTGCTACACTTAGAGGAGTACGTTCTGAGTATTGGTTCCGACATCCACCATCCGTGGTGTGGTGACTGTGCTACACTTAGAGGAGTACGTTCTGAGTATTGGTTTCGAAAAATCGGTCTTTAATCTTAGGGTGTATTGACCTAAAGAAAGAATCGCTGCTATACCGTGCTTGGTAACGCAAGCCTATTACCCAAGTGGGGGGTATATTGAAACCTAAAGAAAGAATCGCTTCCGTGGTGTGGTGACTGTGCTACACTTAGAGGAGTACGTTCTGAGTATTGGTTCCGAAAAATCGGTCTCTAATCTTAGGGTGTATTGACCTAAAGAAAGAATCGATGCTATACCGTGCTTGGTAACGCAAGCCTATTACCCAAGTGGGGGGTATATTGAAATATTGAGACATCCACCATCCGTGTACGTTCTGAGTATTGGTTCCAAAAAATCGGTCTCTAATCTTAGGGTGTATTGACCTAAAGAAAGAATCGCTGCTATACCGTGCTTGGTAACGCAAGCCTATTACCCAAGTGGGGGGTATTGAAATAAAGCTTGATCATCTTAGGTTAAAATGATGGCTTAACAGAGCAGCGCCTCTGAGTGTAAGGCTGACCTCAAAAGAGCGGGGACTCATACCTATACTTATACTTATACTCTGATAATTAACCTTCATTTTTGTTATCTATTAAAAACTTATGTTGCATTTTCAACTTACATGGCTTAACAGAGCAGCGCCTCTGAGTGTAAGGCTGACCTCAAAAGAGCGGGGACTCATACCTATACTTGGTCTCTAATCTTAGGGTGTATTGACCTAAAGAAAGAATCGCTGCTATACCGTGCTTGGTAACGCAAGCCTATTACCCAAGTGGGGGGTATTGAAATAAAGCTTGATCATCTTAGATTAAAATGCTGGCTTAACAGAGAAACTCCTCTGAGTGTAAGGCTGACCTTAAAAGAGCGGGGACTCATACCTATACTTATACCTATACTCTGATAATTAACCCTCATTTTTGTTATCTATTAAAAACTTATGTTGCATTTTCAACTTACATGGCTTAACAGAGCAGCGCCTCTGAGTGTAAGGCTGACCTCAAAAGAGCGGGGACTGTAACGCCCTCCTTTTTATTTAATTATTTTTATTAAGTTAGAGTCTATTTATGTGATTTATTTAAATATGCGAGGTGTTAGTATTTTATTAAGTGGCATTATTCTATTATTTATAAGAATATGAGAATTATTAGAGTAAGTAGATTTGAAGGTAGTTTTGAGATTAGATGTCTTTTTATGATTTAGTCGATTTATTTTGATGAATGGTATTTTGTTATGTTATATGTTGGTATTTACTAGCATAATATATTTGTTATTTGTTAGAGATATATTTGTTATTTGGTGTAGAAATATATTTGTTATTTGCTAGAGATATATTTGTTATTTGGTGTTGTTTTATCTTGGTTTTTCGGGTGTCAAACATTGATTACGTTTGAACCTTTTAACCGGCGATATCTCATTTTTTCTTGGGAAGGGAAAAAGTAAGTAAAACCCTTGAGAATCGAGGTCCGGGAGTTGTTTTCGCTACGGGAAGGTGTTAGGCACCCATAACGACTATAGTATCCTATAGGAACCGTCTTTAATTTCTACGCGCGCGCTTTATTTTTAAATGCTATTTTGAAAGTATTTATTTAAACCTAAAGGTATTCTAAGTGAAGAATTGGAGGGAGAAGAATGTTTTTGGATTTTTATTTTAGTTGAATTGAAGGAATTTTGTTCCTTGCCTACGTACCCGATTAAGGGATCAAATCCACCGTAGTTCTCTCTCAAAAATGTTTTTGTTTTTGTTGGTTGATTTTAAGTTTGAAAATTGGAATTTTGAAGAATAGAAAGAGGCCTTAAAGGCATGAGATTATGAAAAAGTGGGGTTTGATTAGTTATTTGCAAAGTATGGTTATTTTCCATTGAAATTTGATTAAGAAAATAAAAGAGAAAATGCAATGGGATTTTGATCCCAAGGTTTCTTTGGAAAATTATTTGAATGAAGTTTGTTCAAGTTTTTGGAAAATGATTTTTCTAAGTATGAGTCCTAGGCATTCATCTAAACATACAATCCTAAACATACATCTAAACATGCATATTCTAGCTATATACCTAAAGTGGTGTGTGTGCATGTGTCGGTGCTTGTGTCGGTGTACATCATTAGAGTCCATTGTCCTTATTACATCATTGGCCTAGTTACATTCTATGGTCTTGCAAGAAACTAAAGACATGAAAAATAAAAAAGAATTACAAAGTCCTAACTTTACATTCTATTTGCTTACAAGTGAAATATAGAAAGGAAAAAAAGAAATATGCAAGGTGAATATGCAAGATGCTATGGAATATGAGACATGAAACAAAAGGAGTTAGTAGCACAAATGAAATAGAAACAACACACTAAAGGCATAGTAAAGTAAATGTGACTTGAAAATGAAGTAACAAGAGAAATCAACTAAAGGTGATGAAAGAGACTTGACATTCCTTTAAAATCATTCTAAGGTATAGTTAAAGGCCTAAATCCTCATGATGTTAGAGAAGTTTCAAGTGACTTGGTTCAAGAAAAAAACATGAGAACTAAGATCATTAACTATACCAAAGGATATAAAAATTGCAAGTTTCTCTTTTTAGGCACCTTATTTTACAAAATACTTCACATTACTTCACAAACACAAGATTCACAAAGGCTAACTCAAAGACAGCAGGTATACATCACATTTTAAAGGCAAATTTAATCCAAAAAATTACATGCTCAAGGCCACCATTATGTACCAAGAATCCAAGTTCAAAATCACATCACAAATTACACAAAAGTCTTGCAAAACAAAGCAAAGATAACAAAAACAAACACATATATTTTTGAAGTAGGTCTTATCATGCAATTATTTTCCAAACGATAGGTCTCAAGTATCGAAACTACTCACACAAAAACTCACACAAACTTTTAGAGGTTCTTTATTAACAAAACTTTAGCAAGAATCAAAACAATGAATTAACAAGAGCACGAAACTTTTTCCATAGAATTTTATCAAGATTAACATACGAATAGTATCAAGATTCAATCAAAATAACGATTAAGACATTCGCAAGTTTTTTTGGAATTTTTCATGCAATTTTTAAACCAACAGTGGTGTAAACATCAATTAATGGTGGTGCATTTAGCAAAAAAAATGTGCAGAAAATGAAATCAGCAAACAAGGCCCAGGCTTACCAATAAGAACAGATCAAGCTTCCCTGCTTCCAAGACGTTGCTTTCTGAAATTCTTTCAACACTGCTTGAAAATATTTCGCAAGTTTAGCATCTGCTATCTTCTTGCTTGCATTAACATCGGCATGGTGATCAATGTCACTAGCTTGTTTAAGCTTCGCTGATGTATCCTTCACCAACTGCCCAATATGTTGTCTTGTCTTGTGAAGCTTTTCACGGAGCTCAGGGGTATCTTTGGGGGTTCCGAGGGCATTAACGAGCCTCTGAAACGTCGAAACGGCGGTGTTGATCTGAAAAATTCCGGCAGCCACCGCCTGCGTTGGGTCTTGCTTCCCGTTGATCGGTCCGCCGCGTCTCGAACCGAACGGCCGGCCAGCTTCAATATCCTGGAAGCTCATAATTCTCTGATTGTATTTTTTCCTATAATTCGATGATCCAAACTTTCTCGAGAAAATTAGAGAGAATTTAATTTTCCTTCGGATCTGCTTCTTTCCACACTTCTAATCTTCTTCTTTGCAATTTTGATCTGTGATTGATGCTGGATTCGGTTTGTGCGTGATTCTGCACGTTTTCTTCACGCTGCTACAGCTGGTGACGAAATTGATTTGGTTCGTTCTTGATTTTCTGATGCTGGACCGTGACTGGAATTGTGATGGATCGATTCAAAGGTTGAGTTCGGATCAGAACACGAACCTGCTGTTATGTGCTTGAAACGAACCTTGATCTTAACTAGTGTGGTGATGGATTCATGTGATGAGGCCGATTGGTTTGATTTTTTTGACAGCTTGAATTGATTTTGTGAAGTTGTAGATGATTGTGTTGGATAGAGATCGTAATGGTTGGTTTGGTGAAGATTGGTTGAAGATTTGAGGGGTTTTGTGATGATTGGAGTTTTTTGTGTGGTGGTTATGGTGGTTGAAGTGAGGTTGAAGATGAAGATGGAGGTGGTTAGAGTTTGTTAGGGTGGTGATGGAGGTGGTTAGAGTTTGTTGTGGTGGAGGAAGTGGTGGTGGAAAGTTGGTTAGAAGGGAGGGAAAAATGAGAGAAAATAAATATGAATTTTGATGAATTTTGTGGAGTTTTTGTGAAAAATGATTAATTAATGATTGAATGTGAAATTTTGACTATGGGTTTGACTTATATAGGTGATGTGGTAAGCCTTGGACCAATTGGAGTGGGACATGTGGCACTAGACTTGTAACAAACTCTTAAGGACCAATAGCATTTGGACACATGGCACTTGGACTCTAACAAACTTAAAAGGGATTAAAATGTAAATAACAAAAGTACAAGGACCAAAATGAAAATTAAAACTAAAATTGAATTGAAAAAGTAAATTGAAAATTAACGTAAAGCGAGACGATTAAAATCAACAAAGCAGATTAAAATGAAACAGAAATATTATGTGAAATGACCAAAATGCCCCTAGGGGCTTAAAACGACTAAAATGACTCAGATGAAATTTTAAAATGGATTTTTTGACAGGAAATTAAAGCAAGAACGTATACAAGACTCAGAGACAATTTTTAGAATTTAAACAGGGCTTTAACACATGAAAAGACTAAAATGCCCCTAGGGGCAAAACTGACTCAAAATGACTTCAAATGCAATTTTAAAATGGATTTTGACATAGAATTGAAATGAAGACTTATTCAAACTATTTGAAAGGACTCAAACAAATTTTTAAAGATTGAAAGAGATTTTATCATGGGAAATGACTAAAATGCCCCTAGGGGCTAAACTGACTAAAAAATGACTCAACTGATATTTTTTTTTAAATGAATTTTGACATGAGATTGAAACAAGGACTTATACAAACCAATTTAAAAGACTCAAACAATTTTCAAGGATTAAAATGAATTGAATGCAGGAAATGACTGAAATACCCTTTTCCATGAATTTTGCAAACAATATTGAAATAAAATGCAGAGAAAGATGCAATTGATCAGAGACAAATCAAATGACTTGAAATGCAAGATAATAAGAAATGAGTTAGTATTTTTAGGTCCAAAATTAGGGTATAACAGCTGCCCCTATTTAAGTTTCTTTGTCCGGAGAGTCAAGAGACGAAGTCTTAGAGTTGACGGGACGAAGATACTTAAATATTAACATTTGCACTGCTTTTGGACTTAAAAATACGTTTTCAGATTTTCAAAAACATGAATGTCATGCAATATTTGATTATGAATGCAAGACAAACGACTGGAGTCTATGGAACATGTCATGTCACTGGGGATCCAGGTGGACATTGACAGGGTAGACAAACCAGGGGATAGAAAATAAGGTACAAGTTGTTCTTTGGATCGAACTAGTCACTTGACCAAGGAATACAAGACAAGAGATAGGCACAAGCTGTTCTTGGGATCGAACTTGGCACTTGACCGGAAACATAGACATATAGGCAGATACAAGCTGTTCTTTGGATCGAACTTGACACTTGATTGAAAATACAAACAGATAGGCAGACACAAACTGTTCTTTGGATCGAACTGGCTGTTTGGCCGGAGATATAGACAAAAGGGTTGATACAAACTGTTCTTTGGATCGAACTTGCCGTTGGATTATCACCACATCATGTGGGTAGGTGCAAACTGTTCTTTTTAGATCGAACTTGCCGTTTGACCGATAACAAAGCATAAGCTGGGTACAAACTGTTCTTTGGGGTCGAACTTGTCGTTTGTCCGGAAGTATAGGTATATAAACAGGTACAAGTGGTTCTTTTTGGATCGAACCTGGCACTTGACCAGTAACAAGATATGTTGGAAGTCTGCTTTGACAAGATACCTATTGAGGGTAAATTGTCATTGACTTGATTTGAGGGTAGACATGACCATTTTGGTTGGCCCAAGAGTAAATTGAGATTGGATTAGCATTGATTTGAATTGAAAGTTGACATTGAAAGAGAGATTGAGAATTGAGATTGAGCAGAGACATAGGCATAGACATTGGATTGAGAGTTGACATTGAAAGAGACATTGGAAATTGGAATTGGATTGAGACATAGACATTGACATTGGATTGGAGAGTTGCATTTGACATTGAGATTGGATTGGAATTGAATTGAAAATTGAAATTGACATTGACATTGAGATTGGATTGAAATTGGAGATTGACATTGAAATTGACATTGAGATTGGATTGAAAATTGAGATTGAATTGAATTTGAAATTGAGATTGCTTCGAATTTGACATTGAATTGAAATTGAGATTGCTTCGAATTTGACATTGAATTGAAATTGAGATTGCTTCGAATTTGACATTGAATTGAAATTGAGATTGCTTCGAATTTGACATTGAGATTGATTTGAATTTTGACATTGGATAGTTGAGATTGCATCGAATTTGACAGTTGAAATTGATTTGGATTTGAGATTGGAGATTGCATCGGATTTGACAGTGGAATTTGAATTTGACAGTTGGAATTGGAATTGAAATTGAAATTGAGTTTGACAGTTGCAATTAGGATTGGATTTGATTTGAAATTAGAATTGGAAGTGGAAACTGATTTAGATTGAAAATTGAAATTGGAAATGCAGCATGTATGTATGGCATAACAAGACTATTGAATTGCATGAGCACATAAAATGCATGATTATGCATGTATGAATGTTTGAAATGCATGATTGGTTTGCAGCTTGACAAAGGAGTTTCACAGAGGCAGATGAGACATTGGAAGATTGGGCACGTAGTGGCTCGTGCTGCAACATATTCACAGGGGAAAACCTCTTTGGAGAGATCGTCGTTGAGAGACGTATCAAAACCATGGCTGAGGGCAATAAAACTTGCAGAGGAGGGAACCTTTGGAAGATTCTTGGATACAGGTCGCCGTTGCTAGGCGTGTCAGTGCTGGGTAAACATTGGATGTTCGCATCTGTGGTCAATGCTTTTCAATATTTTATTTTTTCATTCTTTCATTTTCAGACCCCATTTTTGCCTGAACCGCCCTTTCGGGTTTTCGATTCACCGGGGAATAAATTCTTTTCATTGCCCCATTTTTGCCTGAATTGCCTTCATAGGTTGTCAATCAGCGGGGTGCTCATTTTTGCCTAAGTCGCCCTTTCGGGTTTTCAACTTAGCGAGCTTTTCACTTTCATTTTTTTTCAATTTTTCATTTTCATTCTGTTTTTTCATTCTTGCCATTGACCACAGATCATCCTAGGGAAGTAACCTGCTTGTAACATGTATTGAAATAGACATTGACACTCATTCATTCATGCATGTTTCATTGAAATGTACCTTGTTGCTCAGGTTTGCTTTCAAAATAGACAGAAAAAGATTTTTTTTTTTAGTTTTCAAAGATGTTTGTTTCAGATATTGACATTATCAAATAGAAAGAAAATATTTTGTATATAGCATTGAAAGTAGAAAGAAAAATAGAGTTTCAAACAATAGCACAGGCTCAAATTGATGTAGAGGAGTGAGAGTCAGCCAAAGGCATGACTTCACAGATTTACAAAGCTTGGAAAATGGTAATTTTATTGGTTGGTGATACATTGAACACGATGACCGCTACATTTCATAGAAATTTTGAATCCACAAGTACGGAAACCTTTGATGAAGACGATCATTGACAGTTGCAGATGCCCCAAGGGGTGATGGTGATTTGCCAGATATAGTTACTTGTCTTTTATTGTCAAACCTCATTTTTACATGAACCGCCCTTTCGGGTTTTCGGCTCATCGAGGCGCTCATTCTTGCCTGAGTTGCGTACAATCTCAGCGAGCTCTTTCATGTCCATTTTTTTTGTCCCTAACTTTTGCCTGGATCGCCCTTTCGGGTTTTCGATCCACCGGGAAACGCATTTTTGCCTAGGCCGCCCTTTCGGGTTTTCGACCTACCACGCTGTTCTTTTCTTTTTAGACAAAGTATTTCTTGACTATATCGGCATTAACAGGATTTGGGAGTTCAACACCGTCCATGTGTGTAAGAATCAAAGCACCACCAGAGAAGGCCTTCTTGACAACATAAGGACCTTCATAGTTAGGTGTCCACTTGCCCCTTGGGTCGGGTTGCTGGCTTATCCTTCTTTTCAATACAAGTTCGCCTTCCTTGAATTCTTGAGGTCGGACCTTCTTGTCAAAAGCATTCTTCATCCGCACTTGATAGAACTGTCCATGAGTCATAGCATCCATACGTTTCTCTTCAATCAGATTCAATTGATCGTACCGACTTTGACACCATTCAGCCTCAGTTAATTTTGCTTCCATGATCACTCGAAGAGATGGAATCTCCACTTCCAGAGGGAGAACTGCTTCCATGCCATATACAAGAGAGAAAGGAGTTGCCCCGGTTGAACTGCGCACTGTTGTACGGTAACCGTGCAAGGCGAAAGGTAGAATTTCATGCCAGTCTTTGTAAGTAGTGACCATCTTCTGAACAATCTTCTTGATGTTCTTGTTAGCAGCCTCAACTGCACCATTCATCTGAGGTCTATAAGGAGAAGAGTTGTGATGTTCAATTTTGAATTCTTCACACAAAGCTTGCATCATACTATTGTTCAGATTGGAACCATTGTCAGTGATGATCTTGTTGGGAACACCATATCGACAGATGATGTTATTCTTGATGAACTTGACAACCACTTGCTTGGTCACATTTGCATAGGAAGCAGCCTCAACCCACTTGGTGAAATAGTCAATTGCCACTAGGATGAAACGATGTCCATTGGAAGCTTTTGGTTCAATTCTTCCGATCATGTCAATGCCCCACATAGAGAAAGGCCATGGGGAAGATATAACATTGAGAGCGTGTGGAGGCACATGAATCTTGTCAGCATAAATTTGACATTTGTGACATCTCTTAGCATGTTTGTGGCAGTCACGCTCCATAGTTATCAGTAATAGTCGGCTCTTAACAGTTTTCTTGACATATTGTGGCCCGAAGCATGGGTCCCAAAAGTGCCATCATGTACATCATGCATCAATTTCTCAGCTTCTTGTTTGTCAACACATCTCAACAAGACCATGTCATAGTTCCTCTTGTATAGGATTTCTCCGTCCAGAAGGAATCTGTAGCCCATCTTCTCAAGGTCTTTTTATCCCTGTTGGAGGCACCAGGTGGATATTCATGATTCTGCAAGAATTGTTTGATGTTGTAATACCAAGGTTTTCCATTATTCACATCTTTATCAGCTTGATCTGGCATATTTTCAATAGTAAACACATGAGCGGGTCTATCAAGACGCTGCACTTCGATTATGGGCACGTCATTCCAATGGTTCACACGAAACATGGAAGACAAAGTAGCAAGAGCGTCAGCCATCTGATTTTCATCCCGAGGGATGTGGTGCAGCTCAACCTTGGTAAAGTATGTCAACAGACGTCTCGCATAGTCACGGTAAAGGATCAACTTCTCATGATGAGTCTCCCATTCACCCTTTATCTGATTAATAACAAGTGCAGAATCTCCATAGATGTCAAGGTGCTTAATTCTCAGATCAAGGGCTTCTTCAATGCCCAAGATACATGCTTCATATTCAGCTATATTGTTCGTGCATTCAAAAGTTATTCGAGCGGTGAAAGGAATGTGGTGCCCCTGTGGAGTTACAATGATGGCCCCAATTTCTTTACCATAAGCATTAACAGCACCATCAAATACCAACCCCCACTTGCTATTGGGGTCCGGCCCTTCATTGATCAGTGGTTCTTCACAGTCTTTTGCTTTCAGATACATAATCTCTTCATCAGGGAAATCAAACTTAATTGGCTGGTAATCATCAATTGGTTGACAAGCAAGATGCTCAGCAAGGATACTCCCTTTGATTGCTTTCTGAGCTTTGTACACAATGTCATATTCAGACAACAACATCTGCCAACGTGTAATCTTTCCAGTGACAGCAGGCTTCTCAAAGATGTACTTGATTGGATCCATTCGGGATATCAACCAAGTTGTATGATTCATCATATAATGACGCAGGCGTTTGGCAGCCCAAGCTAAGGCACAGCATGTCCTTTCAAGCATTGTATACCGAGTCTCTCAATCGGTGAATTTCTTGCTCAGATAGTAGATAGCATGCTCTTTCTTACCAGTCTCATCTTGCTGACCGAGAACACAACCCACTGAATCATCTAACATTGATAGATACATAATCAAAGGCCTTCCTTCCACTGGTGGGACAAGGATAGGTGGTTCTAACAGGTATTCTTTAATGCTATCAAAAGCTTCCTGGCATTCATCATTCCATACGACAGGCTGATTCTTTCTGAGCAACTTGAAAATTGGGCCACAAGTAGTAGTCATATGAGATATGAATCTTGAAATATAATTCAGTCGTCCGAGGAAACCTCTGACTTGCTTCTCAGTTTGAGGGGCCGGCATCTCTCTGATGGCTCGGACTTTATCAAGGTCAACTTCAATGCCTCTTTGGCTGACAATGAAGCCTAGTAACTTTCCAGATCTTACCCCAAATGTGCACTTATTAGGATTCAACCGCATCTTGTACTTTCTCAGTCTTTCAAACATCTTTTTCAAATACACAACATGCTGCTCTTCATCACTTGACTTCACAATCATGTCATCAACATATACTTCAATCTCTTTGTGAATCATATCATGAAACAGAGTGGTCATACCCCTTTGATAGGTAGCACCAGCATTTATCAAGCCAAACGGCATCACTTTATAACAGAACGTTCCCCACGGAGTGATGAAGGACGTCTTTTCTCTATCCTCAGGAGACATTCGTATCTGATTATAACCAGAGAAACCATCCATAAAAGAGAACACTTTGGATTGAGCAGTACAGTCAATAAGCACATCAATATGAGGCAGTGGGAAGTTATCTTTTGGACTAGCTTTGTTCAGATCTCTGTAATCAACACACATTCGAACTTTCCCATCTTTCTTTGGGTACTGGTACAATGTTGGCAATCCACTCAGGGTATTCAGCTGTCATGAGAAAACCTGCATCAATTTGCTTTTGCACCTCAGCCTTGATCTTAAGAGCCATGTCTGGACGAGACCTTCTCAATTTCTGTTTGACAGGAGGACATTCAGGTCTTGTCGGTATCCGATGTTCCACAATCTTGGGATCTAGGCCCGGCATATCTTCATAGGACCATGCAAAGACATCTGGATAATCATGGAGAAGCTGAGTGATCTTCTTTTTCACTTCTGGTTCAAGGGCTGCACCGATCTTGATCTCTCGCTGGTTTTCTTCAGTACCCAGGTTGATAAGCTCAATCTCTTCTTGGTGAGGCTGAATGGCTCTTCTTTCTTGCTCAAGTAGTCGAGTGATCTCATACGGTATCTCTTCATTATCCTCCTCATCTTCAGCTTCATATACAGGGAATTCAAAATTTGGAGGAACCGTAGGGTCACTGTGTTCAACAGGTTTATTATGGTTCAATCTGCATAATATGATTGGGATGATTTTTAGAAAATGTTTTTCATGCAGATTTTTGAAATTAATAAGAAAATACAGATGTTTTGGTTTTTTCTGGCGTTACCATTATTTCCAAGAAAAAGGCACTAAAAAAGTAAAAAACAAAGAGTCGTGAGAAAGACGACAACTTTTATTGATAACGGCAATGCCGAAACAAACACGCCCTTACAATGATATCACTTTCGCCTTGGGCAGAGCGAAAGGATTGTTATTTTGAAAACAAAGAAAACATGAGCAACAAGACACATTACATGGAAGCATGCATGACTAAAGGAACATCAATGGCCTCCCAATTTCTCACAGTGCCTCCTGGTACAACAAATGTAGGCACATAACTACTTTCAGCAGCATCTTCAGCAATAGCATTGATAAACCCAGCACTGTAGAAAGTTCCTGTTGAAACGCCAGAGGTTGGGGAGAATCCAAGGCCCTCTTTACGCTTGTTTTCCAAAATCTGTATCACTTTGCCCCAGCCAGCAGCCTGCCTTTCTTGAACAGCCTTCTGGGCATCTTTCAATGAAGCCATGCTAGCACTAGTTCTCCGGGGTTCTGCACCCTCAACAGTTAAGCCTTGAAATGACGTCCCTTCAGCGGACCCTGCTTCAACACAAGAGAAAGATGACACTTGGCTAACCAGATATGCTTCTTCACCATGCACAGTGACAATCTTACCGTTCTTCACAAACTTGAGCTTTTGATGCAAAGTAGAAGTGACTGCCCCAGCATCGTGAATCCACGGTCTTTCGAGGAGACAACTGTAAGAAGCATTGATGTCCATGACCTGGAAAGTAATCTGGAATGTCTCAGGACCAATGGTAATTGGCAAGTCTACTTCCCCAAGAACATCTTTGCGAGATCCGTCGAAAGCCTTAACCAGATAGCTACTTCCCCTCATAGAGATTCCATGATGACTCAACTGTCTTAGTGTAGATTCAGGCATTACATTCAAGGATGATCCAGTGTCCACCAGCACATTGGATATCATGTCAGACTTGCAGTGTACCGAGATATGCAGAGCTAAATTGTGGTGTTTCCCTGCTTCGGGGAGTTCATCGTCACCAAACCCCAAGTTATTGCAAGCAGTGATGTTACCCACTATTCCATCGAACTGATCCACAGAGACTTCATGATCAACATAGGCCTGTTCCAGTACCTTCATCAACACTTTTCTGTGAGCTTCTGAGCTCAAGAGCAGAGACAAGATGGATATCTTTGACGGAGTTTGCAGCAGCTGGTCAACAATTTTATAGTCACCCTTTTTAATAAGCCTCAAAATCTCGTCCAGATTAGACTCTTCAATGGGCTGGCCCGAGGGGCTGGCATTCTCTGCCTCAAGGTTAGCCATGTTTCTTCTCTTGTACCATCTTGTCTGCTAAACTCTATCTGGTTGGTGAATCTTGCGAGCACGAGCCACCTTTCAGACTGCGGCAGAAGAACCAGGAGACAATGAGCACGGGAAGCCATTTGTGACCGATGAATGATGCATATGATGCATGATATGCAAATGCAAAAGGACTCTTTTTTGTCAGAGGACTTTGTCAAAGTGGTTATGAACATCACGGAGAAACGCGGTTTTATTTGAAGATCTTGAGCAAAACTAGAAGTTTAGTTGAGATGGTATCACTTGGTGTTCACATCCGTGATGTTCAAAAGATGACTTGTCTAAGTCCTCTGATAAATGCATGGAAAAAATTTTATGCATGTATGCATGATTATGTTCAAGTTTGGAGAAAACATGGTGGGTTAAAGTTCAAAGTCGAGGAGTCATGGGTGGACACGGCGTCCGGTGAAACTAGGGCTTTAGGAAATAGTAACCGGGTCCTAAAAAGGTTCCCAAGTTGCAACCTCTCCGACGTATATCATGGTGTCACGAGACAACACTCGCTCCATGATTATCCGTGGAAGGTCTAACTTGAGTGTAGTATCGCGTGACGACTAAAACTCGAGACAACACTCGGTTTAGCCTCCGCACTACGTCCTAGAAAATGGCCATGGATGGGTTTGGTTATCTACGGTTCATAGCGTCATAGAACAATTAGAAGTAAAGTGCCTAAACGCGACAACACGCGTCGACAACATCACCTCCAAAATGCCTCAGCTATGTGGGATTGATCGCATAATCCAAAACACGAGGCAACCCCCGGAATGAATTGTCGATTATATCCCTCCTAAATCCTAAGTTCACTCAGCCCGGGTGCAGGACTTTTGATATTCTCACCCCACACGTTTGCAAGAAATTAAACATTTATTCACATAGGAAAGCAAGTAAAAGAAGCAAGTTAAAACGAAGCGCAAGCGTGGAAATAAAGACTAGGCGTAACTCTCGAATATCCCCAGTGAAGTCGCCAGCTGTTTTATCTTGGTTTTTCGGGTGTCAAACATTGATTACGTTTGAACCTTTTAACCGGTGATATCTCATTTTTTCTTGGGAAGGGAAAAAGTAAGTAAAACCCTTGAGAATCGAGGTCCGGGAGTTGTTTTCGCTACGGGAAGGTGTTAGGCACCCATAACGACTATAGTATCCTATAGGAACCGTCTTTAATTTCTACGCGCGCGCTTTATTTTTAAATGCTATTTTGAAAGTATTTATTTAAACCTAAAGGTATTCTAAGTGAAGAATTGGAGGGAGAAGAATGTTTTTGGATTTTTATTTTAGTTGAATTGAAGGAATTTTGTTCCTTGCCTACGTACCCGATTAAGGGATCAAATCCACCGTAGTTCTCTCTCAAAAATGTTTTTGTTTTTGTTGGTTGATTTTAAGTTTGAAAATTGGAATTTTAAAGAATAGAAAGAGGCCTTAAAGGCATGAGATTATGAAAAAGTGGGGTTTGATTAGTTATTTGCAAAGTATGGTCTAAGTATGGTTATTTTCCATTGAAATTTGATTAAGAAAATAAAAGAGAAAATGCAATGGGATTTTGATCCCAAGGTTTCTTTGGAAAATTATTTGAATGAAGTTTGTTCAAGTTTTTGGAAAATGATTTTTCTAAGTATGAGTCCTAGGCATTCATCTAAACATACAATCCTAAACATACATCTAAACATGCATATTCTAGCTATATACCTAAAGTGGTGTGTGTGCATGTGTCGGTGCTTGTGTCGGTGTACATCATTAGAGTCCATTGTCCTTATTACATCATTGGCCTAGTTACATTCTATGGTCTTGCAAGAAACTAAAGACATGAAAAATAAAAAAGAATTACAAAGTCCTAACTTTACATTCTATTTGCTTACAAGTGAAATATAGAAAGGAAAAAAAGAAATATGCAAGGTGAATATGCAAGATGCTATGGAATATGAGACATGAAACAAAAGGAGTTAGTAGCACAAATGAAATAGAAACAACACACTAAAGGCATAGTAAAGTAAATGTGACTTGAAAATGAAGTAACAAGAGAAATCAACTAAAGGTGATGAAAGAGACTTGACATTCCTTTAAAATCATTCTAAGGTATAGTTAAAGGCCTAAATCCTCATGATGTTAGAGAAGTTTCAAGTGACTTGGTTCAAGAAAAAAACATGAGAACTAAGATCATTAACTATACCAAAGGATATAAAAATTGCAAGTTTCTCTTTTTAGGCACCTTATTTTACAAAATACTTCACATTACTTCACAAACACAAGATTCACAAAGGCTAACTCAAAGACAGCAGGTATACATCACATTTTAAAGGCAAATTTAATCCAAAAAATTACATGCTCAAGGCCACCATTATGTACCAAGAATCCAAGTTCAAAATCACATCACAAATTACACAAAAGTCTTGCAAAACAAAGCAAAGATAACAAAAACAAACACATATATTTTTGAAGTAGGTCTTATCATGCAATTATTTTCCAAATGATAGGTCTCAAGTATCGAAACTACTCACACAAAAACTCACACAAACTTTTAGAGGTTCTTTATTAACAAAACTTTAGCAAGAATCAAAACAATGAATTAACAAGAGCACGAAACTTTTTCCATAGAATTTTATCAAGATTAACATACGAATAGTATCAAGATTCAATCAAAATAACGATTAAGACATTCGCAAGTTTTTTTGGAATTTTTCATGCAATTTTTAAACCAACAGTGGTGTAAACATCAATTAATGGTGGTGCATTTAGCAAAAAAAATGTGCAGAAAATGAAATCAGCAAACAAGGCCCAGGCTTACCAATAAGAACAGATCAAGCTTCCCTGCTTCCAAGACGTTGCTTTCTGAAATTCTTTCAACACTGCTTGAAAATATTTCGCAAGTTTAGCATCTGCTATCTTCTTGCTTGCATTAACATCGGCATGGTGATCAATGTCACTAGCTTGTTTAAGCTTCGCTGATGTATCCTTCACCAACTGCCCAATATGTTGTCTTGTCTTGTGAAGCTTTTCACGGAGCTCAGGGGTATCTTTGGGGGTTCCGAGGGCATTAACGAGCCTCTGAAACGTCGAAACGGCGGTGTTGATCTGAAAAATTCCGGCAGCCACCGCCTGCGTTGGGTCTTGCTTCCCGTTGATCGGTCCGCCGCGTCTCGAACCGAACGGCCGGCCAGCTTCAATATCCTGGAAGCTCATAATTCTCTGATTGTATTTTTTCCTATAATTCGATGATCCAAACTTTCTCGAGAAAATTAGAGAGAATTTAATTTTCCTTCGGATCTGCTTCTTTCCACACTTCTAATCTTCTTCTTTGCAATTTTGATCTGTGATTGATGCTGGATTCGGTTTGTGCGTGATTCTGCACGTTTTCTTCACGCTGCTACAGCTGGTGACGAAATTGATTTGGTTCGTTCTTGATTTTCTGATGCTGGACCGTGACTGGAATTGTGATGGATCGATTCAAAGGTTGAGTTCGGATCAGAACACGAACCTGCTGTTATGTGCTTGAAACGAACCTTGATCTTAACTAGTGTGGTGATGGATTCATGTGATGAGGCCGATTGGTTTGATTTTTTTGACAGCTTGAATTGATTTTGTGAAGTTGTAGATGATTGTGTTGGATAGAGATCGTAATGGTTGGTTTGGTGAAGATTGGTTGAAGATTTGAGGGGTTTTGTGATGATTGGAGTTTTTTGTGTGGTGGTTATGGTGGTTGAAGTGAGGTTGAAGATGAAGATGGAGGTGGTTAGAGTTTGTTAGGGTGGTGATGGAGGTGGTTAGAGTTTGTTGTGGTGGAGGAAGTGGTGGTGGAAAGTTGGTTAGAAGGGAGGGAAAAATGAGAGAAAATAAATATGAATTTTGATGAATTTTGTGGAGTTTTTGTGAAAAATGATTAATTAATGATTGAATGTGAAATTTTGACTATGGGTTTGACTTATATAGGTGATGTGGTAAGCCTTGGACCAATTGGAGTGGGACATGTGGCACTAGACTTGTAACAAACTCTTAAGGACCAATAGCATTTGGACACATGGCACTTGGACTCTAACAAACTTAAAAGGGATTAAAATGTAAATAACAAAAGTACAAGGACCGAAATGAAAATTAAAACTAAAATTGAATTGAAAAAGTAAATTGAAAATTAACGTAAAGCGAGACGATTAAAATCAACAAAGCAGATTAAAATGAAACAGAAATATTATGTGAAATGACCAAAATGCCCCTAGGGGCTTAAAACGACTAAAATGACTCAGATGAAATTTTAAAATGGATTTTTTGACAGGAAATTAAAGCAAGAACTTATACAAGACTCAGAGACAATTTTTAGAATTTAAACAGGGCTTTAACACATGAAAAGACTAAAATGCCCCTAGGGGCAAAACTGACTCAAAATGACTTCAAATGCAATTTTAAAATGGATTTTGACATAGAATTGAAATGAAGACTTATTCAAACTATTTGAAAGGACTCAAACAAATTTTTAAAGATTGAAAGAGATTTTATCATGGGAAATGACTAAAATGCCCCTAGGGGCTAAACTGACTAAAAAATGACTCAACTGATATTTTTTTTTTTAAATGAATTTTGACATGAGATTGAAACAAGGACTTATACAAACCAATTTAAAAGACTCAAACAATTTTCAAGGATTAAAATGAATTGAATGCAGGAAATGACTGAAATACCCTTTTCCATGAATTTTGCAAACAATATTGAAATAAAATGCAGAGAAAGATGCAATTGATCAGAGACAAATCAAATGACTTGAAATGCAAGATAAGAAGAAATGAGTTAGTATTTTTAGGTCCAAAATTAGGGTATAACAGGTGTAGAAATATATTTGTTATTTGCTAGAGATATATTTGTTATTTGGTGTAGAAATATATTTGTTATTTGTTAGAGATATATTTGTTATTTGGTGTAGAAATATATTTGTTATTTGTTAGAGATATATTTGTTATTTGGTGTAGAAATATATTTGTTATTTGTGAGAGATATATTTAATTTAGAAATAAATAAGATTATGAGGAAAAGAGTAGTTTTGAGGTGTAAGAGAAATAAGAAGGTGTTATAAATAGAGAAGTTAGGTTTTTAGAAAGAGTTTTACGTTAAACCGCTTTTTGGAAAAGAGGAGAACAAGAGAGAAGTCAAGAGAAGAGGAGAAGACCTTAGGAAAGAAGAACGCTGCTGCTGATTCAGGAATTAATCTAAGGTGAGGGTGAGACTATCTTGCATTAATATTAAGTTGTTAAATCATTAGATTGCATCTAACAAGTTGGGGAAAGTTTGTGAGAATTTGAGAATTAGGGTTTTAAGAGAGATTTGATGATTAGATGATGAAAACTTGTTGAATTGATGTAGAAATTGTATACAGTCCTTAGATAACCCATATGATGATTATTGGATGTAGTTTTGAGGTTAGACCCATGGAATTGGATGAGATGTCGGTGAGTTTAAGAATTAGGGTTTAAGAATTGTAATAGGTTGTTAATAGATTTGAGAACCCTTTGAATTTGCATACAATAGGTTGATGAATAATTAGTGTTCTAATGATAGGGTAATCATAGGGTAATGATTAGGGTCAAGTTTGGAGAGTATTGGATCGAACACGGAGTCGAAAAGATTTCCCCAAGGCGAAATCGCAGCTGAACTGCGATTTTGCTGTCAGTGTGCAAAACGCGTTTTTATTGTCTCAGTTTGACAAGTTTAAGTTCCGAACTAGATTTAGGTGTAAACACGAAAGTTGTAGGTATGGATGTTAGCTTTCTAATGTCGTTGGTCTCACGTCAAAACGATTTATAGAACTTGAGTTATGGTCAAATTACTGCACGTAGGTCACAGTGAATTTTTATGGACTTTCAGCACAACTTTTCCGAATTTAAAATGAAAACTGGTATTGATAGGTACAGAATTGGTCTTAGGCGAAAACATGAAAGTTTTAGATAATTTTGTTAGCTTTCTAGTGGCTTTGGTTTGACGTGAAAATGATGTTTGGTCTGTGAGTTATGATGAAAATACTACAGGGAGGTCATAGCAAAATTGTACGGTGACAGCATTCTCTGTGTCATGTTTTTGCGTTTTGTTCATATGTTTCTGTTTTGAATTGATCTTTGTTGTAAACATGAAAGTTGTTGATATTTGTGATATCTTTCCAGTAGCTTTGGTTTGACATGAAAATATGTTGTGGATAATTTATTATGTTTTTACAAAGATACATAGTGAATTATTGTCGATGTTTAAATACGATGTTATATGAAGTTGTTTATGATTGATGAATATGATGTTTTAAGATGTTGTTTATTATCATTTGATATTGTTATATTATGATATGACATGAATTATTTATGTGATCCATATGTTGTCAAGATGCTAAGATGTTAAGATGTTAAGACGTTAAGATGATAAGAGTTGTTAAGTCGTCGAGTCGTTATGAAGTCGTCAAGTTGTTAAGATGTCATAGATGTTCATGAAGTTTCTAAGACGTAAGATGTTGAGTCCATGCTTACTCATTTAAAGATGAGGGCTCATGCCCTGGAGCTTTTGCTCAACCACGACGATGGAGCTTTTGCTCAACCAGGACGATGGAGCTTATGCTCAACCAGAGACGAGGGCTCATGCCCTAGGAGCTTTTGCTCAATAGCGACGAGGGCTTATGCCCTAGGAGTATATTTATGCTCACAAGCGACGAGGGCTTATGCCCTAGATTGGTACCACATGCATTTGCATTTTCATGATGATTCAAGATGATTTAAGACGATAAGAGTTGCATAGTCGAGTCGAGTCGTTAAGTTGTGAAGTTTAAAGAAGTATCTAATGATGAATTATTATGATGTTTTAAGATGATGAATGTTTATGAAGTTGTTTATGACGGATTATGAAGTGGTTTATGATATGATGCTATATGATTTATGATATGATGCTATATGATTTATGATATGATGTCTATGTTATTAAATGATGATATGTGATGATGTCTATGATTATTAATTGATGATATGTGATGATGCTTTTATGAATATATTTATGATGATATATGATGACGTTTATGTTTGTACTTATGATGTTATAAGATGATGCCTTATGATTATATTTATGAAGATATATGATGATGTTTATGATTGTATTTTTGATGATGTTTGATGAAGTTTATGACTAATGTAGGAAGATTAATGAAACTAATTAAGGAAGTTTAAGTTATTAGATATGATTAATGAATTATAAGATGTTTAAGTTGTTGAATGTACTTTATATGATTTATATGTTTAATATTATTGTTTGAGAAATCTCACCCCTCTGCTTGGAAATGTTGCTCTTCGTATGGGTAACTTGCAGGTAACCATGATTAGTTGCGGTCGTGAGTGGACTCCTCACAAGTGTGTCTTAGGTGCTCTGATACGTAACGGGATGGGAGTTTTGACATTGTTTCTATTCCTTACGTATTGTTTTAAGAGATTTATAATGAAGTTGTTGGATTTGAACTAATTATTATGTTTTAGACTATTTATGAGACTTTTATAATGAGGCCTTCGTGCCAAAGACTATTTATGATGTTGAAATATTTCCGCTGCGAGTTTTAAAAGATTATGTTGTTATATTTTTGAAGGATAAATTATTATTTATTCCATTTACGATTTTTAAGAAATGTGACATTCCGTTTTATGATGAAAAACTCTGATTTTATTTAAGAAATTTTTACGTTGGAAAAACAGGGTGTTACAGGGACTCATACCTATACTTATACCTATACTCTGATAATTAACCCTCATTTTTGTTATCTATTAAAAACTTATGTTGCATTTTCAACTTACATGGCTTAACAGAGCAGCGCCTCTGAGTGTAAGGCTGACCTCAAAAGAGCGGGGACTCATACCTATACTTATACCTATACTCTGATCATTAACCCTCATTTTTGTTATCCGTTAAAAACTTATGTTGCATTTTCAACTTACATCCAAATCATGGATACTATTTTGTTTATTTTTAATAAAATATTTTTCTTTGAAAATCTTTATATCTCTTCCCCCTCTGTATATATCTTCCTCCATCTTTCTCTTCCTCCCTCCATCATTTTGTTTAAATAAATTTATTGTTTGTGGTGTTAAGGACTATGTAAAGTCCCTTTATATAAAGGAAGTGCAGGTTGTCGTTGATATAGGGAATATGTAAAATACACACACACAAAAGTGAGTATTTTGTAACAATAGGAAGCTATAGCGCAATAATATTTTATAACTTATTTCTTCAAAAAAAAAATTACAACTTATATCATAATATATTATAACAAATATTTAAATATTTTATTTATGAACTCTCTACCTTTAACTAAATTTGACTAATTGATTCGTGGCAAATTATTGTCTCAAGTATGAATTGTAATTTTCAACAACATTCTTTAATGATAATTTGCATAAAATAATGTAAATACAATGAAATGAGAATTCGCCATTTTAATATTAAATAAAGATTTATAAAGATTTATTTCAAAAAAAAGAACAAAAAAAAGTTAAAAAAGGACGTGTCAGAAAATAAAGAGGAATGCTAGCAACACACATTTTTTAACACACTCTCTTTGATTGGTTCAAACTCACATAGGTCCCACCAAATCATGTGAGTCTCATATAAATTTGGTGGGTCTCATGTGAATTTTAACCAATCAAAAAGAGTGTGTTGAGAAGTATGGGTTAAAATGTGTGTTGTTATCATTTCTCGAAAATGAAAGGGGAAAGGGTAGCAATGTAAGTTTTGCAACATTTAAGTGGATTTACAAATAAAAAGCTTATTTGAATAAACATGTCAAGCTTCATGCCATGATGAAAGTATTTGATTTCTGCTCTGAAGGGGAGAAAAACACAAGAAGGAGGGTTGAATTGTGTTGGACGTTTCTTCGATTTCTCTAAAACTCAGAACACTTAAGTTCAGAAGCTTGAATAACAGCTTCTGAATTGGGTGATCAGGAGCGTATGCAGTGGAATAAAACAGAGAGAAAGGAAAGAAGAAAGACACAAGCAATTATACAGGTTTCTTCCACAAACCGGAAGTAGTCCTGTCCCCCTTGCACTTCCAATGAGAGTTCACTATAATGTAATATCTGATTACAAATGCTCACTGCTAAAACTAGCAAGAGACTTCAAATGCTCAAGCACACAAGCAAGAGATTTCCTATGCTCAAGAATACAATCAAGAGACTTCTATGCTCAAGCACAACTGCAAGAGACTTCTAACCAAACAAAATTACAAAGAAAAATGTTTGAGATTGAACACTTGATATACAATCAGTGGTGTTCACAATACAAATCAGATAAGACTCTTAAGACTTAAGAATTTCTAAGATATGAACTTGAGATACAGAAATTCTAAGTGAACTTTGAATGCAGAACAATTTCAGCAGAGTTTTGGCACTTGTAAAATGTTGAGTCTTGTGTTCAGCATTGCCAAACTCTAAGTCTTCACTCCTTTATATAGAGGCGTGAAAGAGACGTTGTGAAATTTCCAGCACATCAAAAAGAGTCGTTGTTGAAGCTTGATCTTTCACCAATGATCATTTGCATGATTTAGTTATTGTCCTACGAAGGATCAATTTCAAATTCATTCCAGTTGAGAGGGAACATTTCTGCAGGCTTGGTTGTATATTCAGAGCTGTTATTTTGTCTTGTAGCAGAGACACAAAACAGAGTAGTGGAGAAGGTGGTTGTACAGTTCGTACAAAGTACAATGTCAACGTCTTGTTCCTTTTGCAAGCAAATGCCTTCAAATATTTTTGAAATGACCGTTGCAAAGTTCCACTAGTCTTCTGCCATCTTTAGAAGAGTTTCAAACCATGAAACAACTCTTGAATCCTTGAATTCTGCAAATTCAGTTGATCTTCAGCTTCTGGTGAAAATAGCTTCCGATAAGGCATCTTCTGATGAGGCAGCTTTTGATGACGTGGCACTTCAGGACCTCTAGTCTTCAGGAGCACTAGTCTTCAGGAGCTTCTAGTCTTCAGGAGCACTTTGCCTTCAGGAGCTTCTAAGTTTCAATCTTGTTGATTCCTTTTCTCTTTATTTGCTCATTCAGAACCTTTGTATGATATAAATTTTTGTATATGGTCATGTACACTTGAACAAATATTAGCAATTCCAATTGTCAATTTTTAATACCTTGTTATCATCAAAACTCTAAAGGTTTATAGTTAAACACATTTTGTTCCAACATGCTCTTCCCCCAGCACAAAACGCTCGCGCCCAGCTGAAATGCCGAAAATACCCCCTCGTTAGTTAAGTAACACAAGTGTTAAAATCAGCGCATCTTAACATGCGCTACGCAACTTAACTCAGGCTGGAATTAACACTTGCATGAGTTAACTCACACTGCGTTACTTAAGTAGCGCAGGGGTAAATTGGTAATTTTAGCTGAGCGCGAGTGTTTTGTGCTGGGTGAAGAGCAGAAATCAAAGTATTTTATGCTTTTCAAACCAGCCTACTTAAGTGAGCATGTATAATCTTTTTATATAATTATCTTCTTCTTTTTATGAAAAACATTTTCATTAAAGTTAAGCATATTAATTTTTGGGTTAATTATTGAAGACCCTGTAATATATGCGAAGTCTGAAAAATGACTATGTAAAATAAAAATCACATATTCTAACTCTGTAATTTTGATATTCTTATTATTTCTGACCCTCTAACATAATTGAAGTTAAAAAAATCTACTTAGAGGTTGGATTTTTCCATGATTTTTTTAGGCATGTTTAGGACGTTAAAATATGATTTTACACAAAAAAATTAAAAATTTTCAACTACGGCTGAATTAATTATGCATTTTTAAAACGTCAAAAACTAAAAAAACAAAATAATGAAAACCCCAACCTAAAAATCGAATTCTGGGTTGATTGTTTGCAGAGACATCTATAGAAATACATAAAAAGGATCTGCGAAATTCCGTAGCATTTCAAAGATATTTCGATTTATTTTTATTTTTCAACCAAAAAGTGCAAAATTGCAATTTTGTTTCGAGCAAGCGTATACTCACAAGTCAAATTTTGTTCTCTAATTTTGTAGACATGTTTAGAACATCATAAGAACCTTCACCATAAATTTTGAAATTTTTAAACGAGATACGAATTAATTATGAATTGTTTAAGAAATTCATAATTATGGGAAATAAAAGTTCATAATAAATGTCCCGTGAGCATAGCTCTGTTGGTAGGACAATGCATTATTATATGCAAAGGCCGGGGTGATTCACCTTATAAGGTGAATTCTAGCCACTAGACTACCTGACCAAAAAAAAAATGTTCATAATAAATTTGTCCCTCGTCGAAAAAATCTATTTTTTTTGTGTAAAACCGTGTTTTAACATCCTAATTCAACAAGCCTAAACGAATCTAACTAACAAAAACTAACTAACAAATTTCAATTAACAGAACTGGTGGCATACTTTTGCATTCGATTACTTTTGCATCCATTCAAACAAAAGCATCAAACACATCATAAATTATAGGCTAAATTAAAGCAATGGTCCCTTAACTAATTACGCGTTTTCATTTTGGTCCCATAAGTTCTAAATTCATCAATTTGGTCCCTTAACTTTACTAACTAATGTCAAAAACGTCTTGCTGTCAAAAAACTAACTGGGCCGTTAGTGATTGTATACGTGGCTCATCCAAATTGGCATCCAACGTGGCAGGTATATAAGGGACAAAAAAACTTGACAAACCCAAAAATTAGGGTTCCTCAGATCTGTTCTTCCTCTCCTTCTCTCTCTCTTGGAAATCCTCTTCTTCTCCTCAGATCTGTTCGAATCTCTGAAACAAATTAGGGTTGTTATCCCATTCGAATCTCTCCATCGCCTTTGCTGTTGCCTTCGAATCTGGAAAATGTCGAAGCAAATGAGTCATTCGTCTGGTTCTGTTGGTTCGAATATGAGAAAGAGAGCAATTTTTGAATGCAGGTGTGGTGAAGAAACTGTTGTTCGAACTGTTACTGATAGTCACAATCCAAATTGTGGAAAAAAGTTCTGGGGTTGTAGAAACTACAAAAATCAGTACGACAAAGGATGTAGTTTCTTCAAGTTAGTTGATGAAGACTTCAATGATGAAAAGGATGTTAAAATTGCTGATGAAAGGGACGTGAAAATTGCGAAACTGGAGAAAAAAGTTTGGAAGTTGAACACTGTGCTTGAGAAGACAAGATTCTGGTTGAAAATTTCACTGCTTTTTGGATTTTGCTGTTTTGGTGTTTGCCTAGTGTTAGGAACAATTGTAAGCTGCAATGTTAGTAGTAGTTCGAGTAATGTTTACTTGAAATAGGTTGAATGTTAGATTGTAGTATTTTGGCTTTCAAATCCTTGACTGTGTAATGTTTCTGTATCAATGAATGAATGAAATTTGCTTTCAAATCCTTGCTGTATTATGTTTCTGTATTATGCTTGAAATGAATTGTTTTGCGTAAAAATGTTGGTTTGAAATGGTTTGAAAGTTGAAATGGTATGTCCCTAATCTGTTGGTTTTAAATGGTATGATACCAAAATGGTATGGTCCCTAAATTCGACCAAAAATGATTATTATACGAAATGAAGTATGGTTGTAATGATTCAATCTCTAATAATATGATCATAGATAATTTCATAAAGTAGTGTTTCATTCCAACTAATTTGCATTAATAGCAACATTGTCATTACATCAAAATATACTTAATGATAAAGTACTTGGTCATTACCTTAAACATAAAATTAATCACCTAAATTGTCACATAGGCATTACATCAAAAGATATGCACATAGGCATTACATCAAAAGATATGCACATAGGCAATACATCAAAATATACTTAATGATAAAGTACTTGGTCATTACCGTAAACATAAACTTAATCACCTAAATTGTCACATAGGCATTACATCAAAAGATATGCACATAGGCAATACATCAAAATATACTTAATGATAAAGTACTTGGTCATTACCATAAACATAAACTTAATCACCTAAATTGTCACATAGGCATTATATCAAAAGGTTATGAACTTCTAATGTTGACTTGAAGTTGATCCCCTGGCCCTAGCAGACACTTTTTTCTTCTCCCTGTTTGCTCCTGGTTGTGTTGATGAAACCTTCTCCTTGCCCTTCCTTTTGCTGGTTCTTTTCTGTTGATTTGAGGTCCTTGCAGATGCTGCGCCAGTTGGGTTGTGTTGCTGAGAGGAGCCTTCAGGTGGTGGAGGTTGCTTTGTCCTGCCTTGCCTGCTTAATGTAACTCTTGTTGGTTGTGGATTTTGCACTGATGTGCCTTGAGTAGAAGTTGGATTTTCACTTGATGAGGGTTGACTTGGAGGTGGTGGAAGCTTGCAAGTGGACTTGTTATGTCCACTCTGCTTGCACCTACTGCATCTTATTCCCCATCTTGCCCTCTTCAACTGACTCTTATCTAGCAATTCATTGGCATCCTTGTTTCTTCTTTTTTTTGGTCTACCAGGTAGCTTTTTGATGGGTGGTGGCTGGAGATCAGTGTACTCAGTCCTCTGCCATAATTGCTGACCATTAGCTGGATAAATTGAACTATTGTAACATGCTGCATATTGCTCCTTCTTGAAGATTTCTGAAACAAAGTCAAATACATTCATGTCGAACTTCTTCATACATGAAATAGCATGACAGCAGGGCAATCCTGTCAGCAGCCATTTCCTACAGTCACAAGACCATCTTTGCAGGTTGACATGAAACTTGTCACCAGTTAAAGAGACATGCCTAACTTCATAATCAAACTCAGTTGCACGCCTACAAAGTAAGCATTCATAAATTTAGTATCACAAATTGCCAGATCTACTACTAGTAAGTTGTGTAATTAAGTAAGAATTCATACCTGACCAACCAATTGTTAGTGAATGAAGACTCTCTGTCTAGCTTTTTCTTAATGTTGGGTAACACACCATCCTCCAACCTTGCAGCTTTCTGCCTGTTTGCTTCCCATCTCTCCATCAGGTATACTCTGATGTCCTCACACATAGTCACAACTGGCTTTGATCTTGCTATGATAATAGTGGAGTTAAATGTCTCTGACATGTTATTCACCAGAGTATCACATAATGGATCACCAGTGAATTTGTGCTTGCTCCAATGCTTGGCAGGAATGTTTTTTAGATACTCATATGCTCCTTCACTTATATCCTTGATCTCCTTCATGGCATCATTGAATGCATTTGCATAGGTTGCTTTTGCTGCCCTCCACATCAACTCCTTTAACTTTTTCCCAGGATGTTTTTTCCTAAAGTTATTGTACAGATGCCTGACACAAAACCTTTGATCAACATCAGGAAGTAACTCATCCATAGCTGGCAAAAGTCCCTGCAATGTAATTGTGAAGGTTAAATAGACAGAAAAGTAGTTTAACTTGTAAAAACAATCTACAATAAATTAAAATTACCTTTTGTTGGTCACTAATAAAAGTGTAAGTCTTACACAGTCTTGATCCACCTAAATCAGCAATGAGAAGCTCCAAGAACCACTTCCAAGATTCCTTTGTCTCTCCTTCCACCACAGCATAAGCTATTGGAAGCATCTGATCATTAGGATCCCTTCCAATGGCAGCCAGCAACATCCCACCATAGTAACCCTTCAGGAAACAACCATCAAGCCCTATAATTTTCCTACACTTAAAAAAACTGTCCTTGCATCCTTTCAAACAAATATACAGTCTTTGAAAATGTGGAAAGAAAACTGCTCCAGGTGTCTCAAGGTCTTCTTCACTGCCTTGGAATGGATTAGTGGTGACACAAACAGTTGACTCTTTGTTTGACCTCAATAATTCATGAGCATAATCATATATTCTGGTGTACTGCTCCCTAAAGGATCCATCCACCAAATCAATTGCCTTAGCTCTAGCTCTGTAAGCCTTACTCCAGCACACCCCCAAGTTCCATTTTTCATGAGCTCTGTTAATGATACTCTTTAACTTCAAATCTGGATTCTCTTTCACCCTTGAATGCAGCTTATCACCCAACCAATCTGAGTTCATTATCCTTAACTTATACTCCTTGCTGCAAGTGTGTTTACCCTTTATCCTCCTCAATTGCCATGTTTCCTCACCTGGTATTTTCACACAGTACATCTGACTCTCACATTTACCCTGATTCCCACGACATATTACCTTGACCCTCCTTTTATCATTCTTATCAAACTTTAAATCCCTGGCAGCATGTACAGCAAATGTTCTAACAGCATCTTAAAACTCCTTCTTTGACACAAAATAAGTACCTACCTCCCACTCATAGTCACGCATGTTTTCAGGTTTCTTAAATGTGGCAAACTTAAGCTTGCTCCCACCATTTTCCTCTTCATCTTCACTTTCAGCTCCACTCTCTAACACATCACTATTATACTCCTCTTCATCACTCAATCCCCTGTCCCTGACTATGCTAGCTTGACCAACATTTTGGTTTGTGTTAACTTGATCAGCCAATACCTCATCTTCAAAAACAGGTTCAGTCACAGGTGGTTGTACTTTTTTCCCTCTTGGTCTTCCCCTCCTTTTCTTTGGATTACTACCACTGGCCTCTGCAGTCACAGTAGGTTCTATCTGAGTAACCTGAGAAGTTGCTCCCTGAGTTGCTTCTCCTTGATTCTGAACAGCTTCACCATCTTCCTGTATTGCTTCTTCAGTGACAACATTCCCAATATTCCCTTCACCTTCCAAAATATCAACAGCTAACTCTGCTTCTGTATCTCCTACCACACCATTCCAGTCTTCATCCCCTAACTCTTCCTCTGAATCATTAAAGTTATGTTCTAGAGCACTGTCTTCACCATCATATTCTCCTCCTTCCTCACCTACCCAGTATGCACCTTCAAACTCTCCTTGTGCTCCCTCAGTTTGTGTTCCCTCCACACTAGGCCCACACTCATTTACACCCACAGATGACCCATCAACATTTATTTCATTATTTAACACTCCACCCAACTCAGTGGGCCCCTCATCATTTGTTTCATTCATTTCAGTGGGCCCCACATCCATTACATTATTCTCCTCATTTCCCACCCCAGTGTCCCCACCATCCAACTCACCCTCATTTGCCACATCACCATCATTCTCCACATCATAAACATTTCCCTCATTTTCAAACACTGCCACATCATTTCCCTCATTCTGGCCTCCCTCTCCCATGCCAACAACATTTCCTATTGGGTACTCAAGCATGGGAAGGTTCATCACTGCCCCTCCAACATTTCCTACATCATCTACTATCTCCTCTACCACAACTCCAGGATTTGGTATGGGGAAGTCATTGGCTTCATCTAAAGGGTTCAGATTACCAAAGGGTTCATCTCCAGAGTGTATGATATACAGATGAACCCTACCATACATTTCTGCTATGTGTTGCATCCTTCTACAACCAATGTCACTTCTCAACCTAACTAAATCTTCCACTAGATTAGGGTCATGGTACCAAAGGCTTGAAATCATGGGGTACCCTAGTCTCTTAATGGTTGCTAACAGAGAAAAATAACTCCAGAAATCAGGGTCACATTCTAACACAGTGTGTGTGCCATCATATGCTTTGTGGTTCCATTCAACAAAATCCCCCCCATGGTGAAGTACAAGCACAAAATTACCCTCTACCTGTTATAAATAGAGAATAATCAACTTAAACCCACAAAAATAAACACTTACATTTCTACCCAGAAAAAGTCACTGAAACCAAATTTTAATGAGAACGAAAACGACATTGAAACCGCAAATGTGTTACAAGGTTCATTACAAATTTGTTTTTTAGGTAAACCCTAACCCTAAACCAGAACAAAAACCAGAAACCACCAAAACGAAAACCAGAAACCACCACCTAAAACCCAGAAACATAAACCCTAAACCGAAAATATGAACAAAACCTAAAACAGATAGAAACATGTACCTCGTGAATAGCAGCTTCTACTTCGTCATCTGGTGCAGCCATGGCGATCGTCTTCTCCTGCGAAATCGACTTCAATCGCCGGTTTCAACCTTTGATTCTTCACAAATGTTGTTGTTGATTCGTCTTCTCCCTTTCTCTCTCTAAACTCAGTTTGTTTCTAAAACCAGATGTTTATCTCTCTAAATGCAAACAAGCCCCTTAAATACGTGCCACGTTGGATGAGCCACGTATACAATCACTAACGGCACAGTTAGTTTTTTGACAGCAAGACGTTTTTGACATTAGTTAGTAAAGTTAAGGGACCAAATTGATGAATTTAGAACTTATGGGACCAAAATGAAAACGCGTAATTAGTTAAGGGACCATTGCTTTAATTTAGCCTAAATTATAAATGTGATTGAATCCAATTACTTTTATTTTCTAAAATTTATATCCGATACCAACGTGTCATTGTCTTGCCACCAACAACTTGAGACTTGCAGATATTAAAAAACCTGTGAGTAGGAGGTTTCACACCATCTGTTGTTTAACACTGTTATTTGATAGCCTGTCACTTTCTTCATGTAGAAAAAAGATATATGCTTTTTATTCTTGCCCTTTGTTCACATGAACATAACTACATCACCCGATTGACTATGCTTTCAGCTTATTAGAAGTTTAACTTCTTAATGGCTTTTAGTCTATTTGTGTTTATACAACTGAAAGTATGAATGGAAAGAAACAAGAAAAAACTTCTTGATGCCTTTTTATGCTGAACCAATATACTATTCATATATCTGGATACTGTAAAAAATCTACATATGCAAGGATTCATTGCTAATGATCTAAAATAGTGATTACGACGTCAAATTTTACAGAGGATGGAGTGCCACCAGCAAGGTTAAGGAAAAATGAAGACCTGACAAAGAGGAAGGCAAGTAAATAATTACTACTAAATAGTAAAGCAGGGTACACATTTCATGAGCTGAACTTGTATTACTTGCGCATTCCATTTTTGAGCTGCTTCTTAATCGATTTACAAGTTTATTAGAATGTATCTTTCCTCCCTGAAATAGGAAAAACACAAACGAAACAACTAGACTATAATAACAAAAAAGTAAAAAAATGAATGGAATGAAAACTATGAAAACTTGTTTAATGCAATGGGGAACGAGGCTATAATTAGAGGTATCTCTATATGTTTTCTTAAAGAGCTAGAGAAAATTGTAGGTGAATTTCGATGGCATGTTATAGAAGTAAAACCGCTATACATTTCAAAATGTCAAAACAAAAGGTTATTAAGTTAGCTTTCTCAATTGTCTACGGTATTATACAGTCTAATAAAACATTAACACAAGCTGACACACATGTTCTTGCAGAGAAGTCAGACTGTAGGGCAACAAGTAAAAGGTTATCAGAGTTTAGAATGAGAAATAAATAATCACATGAATGCTTAAAGCAAGCAGCAACCAACCACTAGTGATACTTCTAAAAACAAAGCATTAAGGCAATACCCTCGGGCGTAAGCCATTCGCTTCTTAGCAGCAGCTGCCATGAGCTCCGGTCTCTGGACCTTAAATTTTGGTGACCATTAATTTTTTCTCAATACAATCAATGGTGAATGTTGTTTTTGGATTCCCAAACTGTTGTGTTTTGGTTTTCCAAATTCTATTTTCTACCGAAGTTGCTACTAGGTTGAGTCACGATCAGGTCGCTCTCTTTAAGATGTTTCATGGCACTGCCCAAAATTGTGCAAGACAGACTATCCCCCGCCGTCTCAAGGATAAAACAAGCCTAGCTACAACTGTGCGGTTAACTACTGCACTGTAGAAAACCGTTCGAGAATTACACCTTCAATATGGTACTAAGACCACTCTTTTAATACTGAAACCAATATGGTATTGTAACCACTCTATTATGGTGTCGAGACCACTCAAATATGGTGTTACCACCATTCTAATTGTTAACATCTCCAAATATCAATATGGTATTTCAACCACTCAAATATGGTGCTACGACCATTCTAACATCTAACTTCTCCATGAATTGAAGAAGAATATATATGTATCATTCTTATTATACCGAAAAGGGACTATGATCTTAAAATATTATTTATTCTAAAGAGACATAAATAATTGAAGGGAATGGACTATGCTCTTAAGACCATTCTTGATTCTGAAGGGACAATATACCGAAAAGGGACTATATGGTCTTAAGAACACTCTTAATTTCGAAGGGACAGAAAGGAGTAGAAAAAGGAGAAGGACTTGTCAACACAAGTAGAAGGAGGGAGAAGAGAGGAAAGACACAGGAAGCATCAACTGTGAATTTCGATGTGTAGAATGCACTGTGTGAGCTTTCTATTTATAGAGAAAATTCACAACTAATAAGTGAGAAACTTTGGAAACAAGTAATACATTACTTTGTTATTAAGTAATTCACATATTAGATCTAGTACAAAAATATCTCAATTGAGTACGAAAATATATTATATTTAGTACAAAAATATATTATATTATGTACCAAAATATATTTCAGATCAAGTACTAAAATATATTAGATTGCCTACCCAAATATTTTAGATTGTGTTCCAAAATATTCTAGATTGCGTTCCAAAATATTTTAGCAAAACTTGGGGACTAAGAAAACACTTTCTAATAATGATTAAATTAATTATTTAATTTATCATTTTCAAATAATAAAATATATATCAATATATATATATATATATATATATATATATATATATGTGTGTGTATATATTCTCTAGTGCTTACTTCGTTCACATAATTATGTACCCCCAATAATTATTTTAGATTGTGTTCCAAAATATTCTAGATTGCGTTCCAAAATATTTTAGCAAAACTTGGGGACTAAGAAAACCCTTTCTAATAATGATTAAATTAATTATTTAATTTATCATTTTCAAATAATAAAATATATATCAATATATATATATATTTTCTCTAGTGCTTACTTCGTTCACATAATTGTGTACCCCCAATAATTATTTTAGATTGTGTTCCAAAATATTCTAGATTGCGTTCCAAAATATTTTAGCAAAACTTGGGGACTAAGAAAACACTTTCTAATAATGATTAAATTAATTATTTAATTTATCATTTTCAAATAATAAAATATATATCAATATATATATTTTCTCTAGTGCTTACTTCGTTCACATAATTATGTACCCCCAATAATTAGAGGTACACCCCCATTATATAAACACTACTAATGTGTGTGTTCCATCCGATGTGGGACTTCCACTTTTTTCAATTCACACAACACTAGTTCTACCCAACATGGGACATTTGTGTTTAGTCTTTTTAACTCAATTTCCACACATGTTCCAACAGTGAATAGTTTCAATTTGCGAAAAACAAATAAAAAACAATCAAAACATTGGTTATCAGAGGTTTCAAATTGCCTTATCGAACAAATTCAAAGCTACAAGACTAACCATAATATTTCCATGGGTTGGAAGTTGCAGACAACACAGTTAGCTGCTGAATTGTATAGGCGATACCAAATTGAGGAAAAAAGGAGTCCCACATCGTTAAAAATGATAAATGATAATATTAAAAATGAAAAGAAAAAAAAGAGTTAGTCCCACATCGTTAAACTGAACAAGTATGACACTGTTTATATTTGAGAGATATGATGACATGAAGGATCGGGCTTGGTAACGCTAGCTTATAACCCAAGTGGGGGCACTAAAATGTGTGGAGAAATTATCCCCATAAAGGATTTGGAACAGTTTGGTTGTTGATTGCACAATATAAAAAGAGCCAAGAGGGTCATCCCTTGAGGGACGCGCCTGGAACCTGGATTCAGTTAGTTTGTCTTAATAAAAGAGCCAAGAGGGTCATCCCTTGAGGGACGCGCCTGGAACCTGGATTCAGTTAGTTTGTCTTAATAGAGCAACGCTCTCAGTAAGACCATTTACAATGGCTTGTTGAATGTCATTTTCAACATGTTGAAACCATTGTAGATGGTTGTTGAAGATGATGTGGATGAAAGAGGGTGTTGAAAGGATTCAACATGTTGAAAGCTGGCCTGCAGACGCCACGTGGCTTGCTACGATTGACTGTTTGGATTTTTATCTTCTTAATAATTTGGACTCAATTATTTCATTGCAAATAAAAAAATTAATTTATTTTTTTACCAAAATTCGTGATTTTGTTTTCTCTACAAATAGAGACTTGGATCATTTGATTTGGACACAGAAAAAGAACCAAGTTTTTCACTTTCTTAAGTTATTTGTGTGTCGCATGCTTAGTTTGTTGTATTGCATTTTAAGTTAAGAAAATAAAAATAAATTATTTTACAATATTTCATTTTTCCAAAAAAAACTAAAAAATAAATTGTTAATTGTATTATTTTAATTTAATTATAATCGATAATTATAATTTTATACAATTATAAAAACAAAAATTAAATAAGAATAAGAAATAAAAAGTGGTGGGGTAGGGTGTTGAATGAAAACCATTGGAGAGGTAAAAATTGAATGGGTGTTGAATTAAGAGAGAGAAAATGATGTGGAGTGTTGGAAATTGAAAAAGTGGGTGTTGAAGGGTGTTGAAAGGGAAAAACCATTGTACATGGTCTAAGTGGAAAGATTCCTATAGTTTAAGATTGTGCAACTTCCAACTTCCTATAGGCTATAGCCCAAGTGATAATCAATCCACATTTTTTGTTTTTTCTTTGATAAATAATGTTGCCTCTATTGTCTTAATGGACCGAAATATTGATTCATATAAATATATTTTTTTAAGGGATTCATACAAATACATTTTAAAATAGTAAATATAAAGATTTTGACTTTTGATTTTTTTAATATAGACGAAATGACAATAACTATTAAAAACATATATAAATAAATGGTGAAATCACAGTTCGAATCCTATCATACTGTCCAGCCTATTAGATTTCCAACTTACGGTGAAATGATCATGTCAGTATTGCCGCCATTTACAGCTTTGGAATCTAGTGTATTTTTTTTACGGAGCTTTGGAATACAAAATGAATTATAAGTTGTTTTGTCATCCTCTAAAAAGAAGTTCTTTTTACCATTCCATATATGTTAAGAAATACAATTAATTTTGTATTAAAAGAGAAATTATAAATTATTTTACAAAATTACTCTTCTTTATTAGTATGAGAATGATAAATTAAATAATTGAAAGAAGAGGGAGAAATAAAAAAAATTGGTAGTGAGTTAATGTGTCCATTTTGTACGTGAATATTACTAAATTGTCATTTGTTTATGTGTATTTAATTTAAATTTTCAGATTCCAATATACTCTCGTTGGTCTTAATTATAAGCAAAATTTTACTTTTTAAGTTCAGTTCATAAATGATGTATGTGATCTATAACTTATCGAATGAACCTAAAATGTAAAAATTTGCTTATAATTGAGACCTAAAGGAGTAAATATTTACTTTTTAGTAAATTTTAACTTTTTAGGTTCATTCTATAAAGGATTATTTGGTATCCCAAAACATTTAATATCATTTAAAAATTCTGATGTGAACCAACCACCTTGAACTTGATAATCCTCGTTGGACTTACACGGTGTATCACAACTTAAATAATCTTTAGACACGCCAGGAATTAAAGAAAGTACAAAATTATTAACCTAAATGTTGGACAAAGATTTGCTCGATCTTCAAAGAAATTTGCATTTAGTTCTTTTTGAACTATATTTGGATAAACAAAATCAACCAATGAAAGTAAGGCATTTTCACTTTTTAAAATGCACAATTCTTCAGATATTTGAATTTTTGCTTCTGCATTTTCATCTGCATCTAGTAGACCATCTTCAATTCGCAAACTCTTTGATATCATTTCGTGACTTGTTTGTTGTAACCTCATGTTTTTTTGTCAACTTCAAAACCTTATAATGCTTCCAAAAAAATTATGAGCAAGTTGTTGCCTTAATAACTTCAGCTCTTGATCCCTTTCTAACGACCGACAGAATTTGTCTAAAATCTCCATCCAAGACAACAACTTCCCTGCCAAATGGTTTTTCTGAGTTTGCCTTATCTACCTTTTTCAGCTTTTTGTCAAATCCCTCATAGTTTGATCAAAAGCTTCTAATAAAATTTTGAATTATTATTAATCCATATTTAAAATTTGAAGGTATATATGTCTATGTATTTGCTAGTTTTAATATGAAGTAAACTTAAATGAGTTTACGAGGTCGAGATTATGAGTCCCACCTCTTAAGGCATTCACAACAACATGAACCAATATTATGCTCAATTCTATGATGGCCTCTCTCAAAAGTCAGCCTCAACCGCTCTAATACTCTCCACTATTAAACAACATAAGCACTATAATTTAATCAGGATCTTCGAAATTAACCATCATCAACTCTCACAGTGTTAATCCAAATAACCATAGAGAGCAGCTAGTCACGCATCATCAATTGTCAAGGTTAATTAAGAGCACTGGGCTATTAACTATTTTTTCAATACTATCATTATCATGTCACATTTAATGCCATATAATGTATGGGATGATAAAACTAAAACAATGCCATGCATTGTGTAATCTTATTTTATGTATTCAAATTAAAGGACTTTGTTTCTTTTCTTTTTTCATAGGGAGAAATAACGACCATTTCATATATACCAATGTAAATTGAGTCTAGCAAAAGAAGTTAGTCTCCCACAACATAACAAACTAATGTTTGAATTCCGGCTTGTCCGCGGTTAATATCACATCAAACGCAATGGTATGTATAGAAAATGTGCTTAGTGCGGGTAGGGAGAAAAAATAAAGTCCACAAATGCAATGAGAGGGGGTCACTGCTCAGTTGCACATATTCAATGAGAATCATGGGTTATTGGGTTCATTATTTTGTGCACAATTACTCTAATTTTAATTCTTAATTCCCACATCCCACAAACAAAATCTCAGCAAGACTATCTAGACAACAGTCAACTAGATTGTGATGTCCCCTCCAACTATTCATATGGTAATATTTGCAACAGTACCTCACCTTCAAATCAAACCCTACTCAATACAACATTCCAGCCACCATAGCTTATCTTATCTCTTGAACTCCACAGTCCCTCTCATAGCCAATGCCAACAATATTTCAGATGGAGACCCTATTCCGACTGACACCGTGATCACTGTCCTAGTGAACTGCGTTTGTTTTGGTCACAACTACCAGCACAATTCCTGATACATCTTGAAGACTGAGGATGAAAACTACTTCACTCTTGCCAACAACACCTATGAGGCACTCACAACATGTCAGGCTATTGATGCTCAGAATATATATGGATTCACAAACCTCGCTTCAAGGCTCAATTTGCATGTTCCACTCAGGTGTGCTTGGTCCATCTCCAAGCAAATGGAAAATGGATTCAAGCATCTTCTTACATACTTGATCTCTGAAGGAGAATGAATATCATGAACTTATTGCTGAGCTTTTGGAGTTGACAGTGTATAACTTTGAGGAGCTGCATAAGACAACTAGCTTTTTTGGTGAAGCTAAGAGAATAAAGGGCTCTTTGCTTTACCGAGCATGCTTGAAGGGTACTGCTTCTGCAGTAAGGTTCTCAAAGGTGGTGTCTCTATGGAGATGAACACTCTAAGGAGAATTAACCACACCAACATTACAAGACTATCTGGGTTCTGTGTACACAAAGGAAATACCTATCTTTTCTACAAGTTTACTGATAATGGTTCTCTTGATAATTGTATTCATTTTACCAAGTGCTTAAACTCTGTGGCACTAACTTGGAAGCAAAGAGTTCAGATTGCTCCGAATTTGCTGATGCTTTGAATTACCACCACATATCCATAAGAATTTTAATTAGCATCTTAATTCTTAACATCTAATTTAATCACATGACTATGACTACTATTATTAAAAGGAAAGGAGAACATTTAAATGATGTTGTGTGACCCTTGTCTTACTGATAGTTCAACCTCGAGGACAAGTCCTAATTTTTTCACATTTTCCATTTCTACACTTGAGACTTTTACACCTCTATTTCCCTTTTCTAACATATTGCTCATCATACCCCTTACTTTTTCTCTTATTTCTCTCTTTCTTAGGCATTTCACTAACCAAGACTATTTATCCCAGCACAAAATAGTTCTACAGGTACAATTCTTTTACTTCAACGAGTCAAAACTTTGCCCGAAAGAACTATGAAATTACGAGGGAAACTAGTGACTTTTCGACTTGGACTGGCTCAAGTTTGATACTCTAAACATAAAATCATAGTGTCAAGCATGATTTGTCCAAAATTTTCTAAATGATCCGTTCAATGACATATCTGCATAACTACTATCCTAATGTAAAAAAATTGATTGAACAAGCTTGTTATATTTCATTTTCTACAAATTGGAAAACGTAATACACAAACTTTGTAGCCATTATCTAATAATTTCAATATGATCCAGAGACACATACATAAATTCTGTCAACTAAATTAAATTTAGTGCCTGTTGAAGTGTCCGTTATCTGAAAATCGAGGAACAACAACAGATGTACCACGGGGCTTCTCGAGAGCAAAATTTATCCTCAATGGTCTACCCAACAATGCCTGCAAAGAAAACACCACCATTATCAAAAGAAATAAACTTCAATAGACAATGATAAATTAAGATATATTGTTAATGTCCAACCTTTCCATCCATCGCATCTTTGGCAGACTTTGCAGCATCTTCATTTGAAAAGATAACAAATCCAAAGCCTCTAGCTCTACCACTATCTTTATCATACACTATCCTCACTGCAAAAACAAAAATGACCCTTTTGATTAAGAGCATATGATTGATCAAATATAATGAAAAATGAGTGAGACATAACGTCGAACACGTAGAAGGATGAAATGAAAATTACCTTCAGTGACATCTCCAAAGGAAGAGAAGGCATCTTTGAGAGACTTTTCATCCACAGACCATGATAATCCTCCAACGAAGAGCTTGTTAGAGGAAGCTGATGAAGAAGAAGAGTTGAAGAATCGGAATTGAGGATGAGAAGAAGGACGTAGATGCTGCTTGGAGAACAACGATATCAATCTGGTTCCTTTCATGGTAAAAATGAAATAAATAAGTCCCACATCGATTTACTCAAAAAATGTGTGAGTCTTTATATACTCCCTCCGTTTTAAAATGAGGGTCGCTTTAGTCAATTGCACACAGATTAAGGAATGGAATGAAATAATCATTAGACAAAACACTTTTACTAAACTGCCCTTACTTTATAAGACTTTATAAGAAAAATACAAACTTAAAGTTGCATTGAAAATTTTTTAAAGTTGAAAATTTTGTGAGAGAACTAAACTGCCCTTACTTTATAAGAAAAATACAAACTTAAAGTTGCATTGAAAATTGTGTGAGAGAAAAGTTGGAGAGGGTAAAGTTGGAAGAAAAAAATTGAAGTTGTATTGGAAATGTAAAGCGACATTCATTTTGAAACAATTTTTTTTTGCTAAAGCGACACTCATTTTGAAACGAAGGGAGTATAAGTAGTGTGAAGTGTTGAGCACCGGGTTTAGTAACGCAAACCTATCACTCAAGTGAGGGTATTAAAATGACGGAAAATATCAAAGTATGATTAAGGCTGAGATTTCGATGGGCAATCCCTAACACTCAAGGGTAGCACTATGTGATTGGGCAGTAGAGGCAATTTGGTCTCCTACCTCTCTCAGAGTCTCAATTGACCTAACCTGAAATATAAATATACGGTGGTGCCGAAGTCTCTATCTTGAGACGTTGTCCGTAAAAAGACAAGATAAAACTTATAATTTCTCGTAGGTCAATAATGCTGTCTTAGCAGAGCAGCGGCTCGTGGTGGGTGTGCAAGTGTGTCCCCTCACAGGTGCTCAGCCCTTATACTCGGGTAATAAACCCTCATTTTTTGTAACTTTAATTTAGGTTAAATTAGTTTGTAGTCTCTATAAACTTATCAACTCTTGAGCTTTTTCCTTAAAAAAAATTATTTATTTTTGTTTTCTATCTGTATTTTATAGGGATTGTTTTGGATGATCAAAAGTATCCATTATTCATAAAAAAAAAATAAAAAATACGAACTATTCTTACAAACTACAACATTATGTATGACTAAAATTACTATTAAAATTTAATATGGACTAAATTTGAAAACTCATAAATTTATAAGGACTAAGATCGTATTTAACCCTTTTTATTTATCGGGTTAAATAAGTTTATGGTTCCTATAAATATATTGAATTTTGTTTTTAGTCTTCATAAAAAAAAAGTGACATGTTTTGGTCTTTGTAAAAAAATTTAGCACTCTTAAACTTTTAAATTTTTGAAGGATTTTTTTAGAGACATGTTAAGAACATTATAGGAAACTCATTTATTAAAAATTATTTTTTTTAACATGTAATGAATTAAATCTTGTTATGCGTTTTAAAATTTTATAGAGACCAAAACATGTCACTTTTTTATGAGGACTAAAAACAAAATTGACTATATTTATAGTGCCATAAACTTATTTAACCCCCTTGTTTATTTATTAGAAATAATAGATTTGATGGGGCCTATTGAATTATTCTTTGGTTTAATTAGTCTTCAAATTTTTTTTAACTTTTTCTCACACACATCAAGTGAATATCGATTATATATGGAGTATATAATAATTACTTTTGGTATAGATGTGTCATCCACATGTATTGGAAATCAATAGAATTACAGTTGAATAATGAATTATAATAAAATTTTGAAAAGGGAAAATGAACCAAAACCTTCTCATACATAAACATAGACATAATTAAAAATGGGAGATCAATGTCAAACTCATAAAATAAAATAGCACGAAAGTAAAAAGCAAAACATAAAATAAAATACGGCAGTAGGAAAAGATACATATACATTTTTCTTCAGAGGCCGGCCTCTAAAGCGGGCATTATGTATCCGAACTATCTTTTGGATATTATTTTTCTTGATCTTAGACACTACTTTGTAAAAGGTTTTTATTTTATTTTATTTTATTTTATTTTGATAGCATGTTTTTATAAAAAGGATATATATATATATATATATATATATATATATATATATATAATCCAAGCTTTAAAAATGACTCAAATTTAGTTTATAGATAAGGTTTTTTTTTTTTAATATAACATAAACCCAATTCTATGCTAAAAAGATGTCAGGTTTACTTTATATATAGAAGAAATTGTAGTTTTAATTTCGTTACCATATAGAGATTGTAGTCAATGGTTTAAATTTATTTTTTTTGAATCGTTTTTCTTAATGAATTGTCTTAACCTTTATTTGCAATAAATTTAAAACTTTATTATACAATTTATTTGGTGTTTTTTCTAAGCTAACTACTACGAATGTGTAACTTGGATCATAGTGAAACATCATTGACAATTTTAGAATTTTGATATATTAAAAAACTACTATCGTTACTATTTATTACACATTTAAAGAACAAAATGACCCTTTACACTAAAAAAATAGGTGACGTGTGATTTGACTTTTATAAACTAAAATAGTATTTTTAGTTGAGATATAATCTTTCATATTTAATTTAAATTATTTGAACAAAAATGGATTGAACTTTGAGGGACTTTATCAACATACCAGGATAGTCCTTCTACGAAGAGCTTGTTAGAGGAAGTTGACGAAGAAGAAGAAAAAGAGTTAAAGAATCTCCATTGAGAATGAGAAGAAGGGCGTAGGTGCTGCTTTGAGAACAATGGTATCAATATGGTTCCTCTCATCGCTATTTTGGATGAACAAAATGAGATATTCATATTCATATTATTATTAAAATGAAATAAATTAGTCCCACATCTTTCTGCTAAAAAATTGTGTCATTCTTCATATATTAGTAGTGAGAAGATGGAGAGTACCAGGTTTGGTAACGCAAACCTATCATCCAAGTAGGGGTATTAAAATGACGGGTAATATCGTTCGTTTGGTATGATCACTTGAAGGCAATGCTTGCACTATAGGGTAGCGCCCCGATATTGGTTCCAAAACAATTAGGTTTCCAATCTTCAGGACTCAATTGACCTGACCTGAATAATCATATATAAGGTGTATGTATTGATCTGAATAATAATTTTAACAGACAAACCCTGAACATAAATTCCAGGCAGGTCATAATGTTGGCTTAATAGAGCAGCGGCTCGTTAGTGTAGGTGTTTCCTCTCAAGTGCACTCCATACTTCGGTAATAAACCCTCCTTTTTTTCTTTCTTTCAAATCTCCCTTACTACTTGGAATGTGCAAACTAGATCACCGAAATTGACACATGGAGAAACGAATCAGAGATTTTAAGAGAAGTACACTTCAAAGTCTCAAGCTAAACACCAACAAGTCAACCTAAGTGGGTTTAAATGTCTTGACTACTAGTTTGGTGAATTTATGGTCTTATTTTCATTAATACGTGGTAAATATATCGCATAGACATCTAACACAACGCAAACTTGAATATCTCGACACTTTTAATGTGAAAAATATATATAAACACTGACACGGATGCATATGTAGCTTTTTTTATAACAAGAACGGATACATATGTAGTTATTTATTATAATGAAATGAATATTAATATTATTTATAAAAGATCGAAATTGAAAATCAATAAAGTCTTTTTTCCACCCCAAAAAATAAAATAAAAAATACTTGAGTCCTTTAACAATTTATATCAGGGTTTTATCAATGCATATGAAAAAAACATTTGTTAGGAAATGTTAATCCCCCCCTTCTTCTGCTAAGAAAAAGAGATATTTGAGTCCTTTAACAAATGGTACGGTTTGATAACTAGTTGGGACATATGGAAAAAAACATATATTTGGAGCCGTCAATTCTTTCAAATCATCAATTAGTTACTGTTTAGTAAAATGCACATATTCCCTACAATTGTTCTTCTAGTCCCTTGATAATTAACAAAATAGCTATGATTAATCTCTGGACTCAAGGCCCTCTTCTAAGATTATATCTCTAATCTCTTAGATGAATCTATTTTGAAGGTTTTATTGTATGTTAATTTCGTTTTGAAGGTTTTACTGTATGTTAATTTCTAATCACAACCTAACTGTCAAATTTCTCTAAAGTGACATGTTTGATTGAACAATATAACTGCATCAAATTCAACCGTTGGTGCTAAATGCAAATAGTCAGTTGATATTTGATTTCATTTCATATTTGATTTACCTTAGACCTAATCACAAAGAATTTAGCTATTCATGACTAAGGTAAAATAACTAGATTAAAAAAGAACATTATATGTAAGGAGGGCCAACTACGAGTTGGATGGCAAGCCACCACGAAAAGTCTTGATTCTCTGCTTCAAATATGCCTCTGAATCTTCAAGAAATGAACCCTTGCTCTGAAATCGAGTCTACCTTTTATGGATCTTGTTATGTAATAGTCAAATCGGGACACGTGGTGTAGATAGAGTGCCACAATTTCTCATTAACCCTACGTGTCTGACATCTTAACTGCAGAATCATGCCATGTTGCTTTTCAATCGTGCCACGATTTTCTTGAATTTTGAATTTCTTCTCTTGGCGTTCTACTGATCGTGCCACGATGCTCCAATATCGTGGCACGATATTTCCAACAGTGAGATGTTGAATATTAGCACCAAAAATATGATAAAATAAGCATATTACATAAACGTTTGACAATGCTTCACTTCTTATTAGTTTTAACATATTCCAGCATCTAAACAATACAAAATTCTCTAAAATTCACTATAAAGACATAAATTAACAAACTTGCATAGCATGATGAGTGTCATCACTTGCTAACAAAAACCCAATTGCAAAATGCTCTTTTTTATTTTTCCTGTGGTCAATAATGTTGCCTTTATTCTTTAAAAAAAAATGCATTGACGGGCGAGTTTGAAGAATTTACTGCTTTATTTTTGAAGAATTTACTGCTTTATTTTTCACAATTCCTCATCAGTTCTGGATGATTGATTATGCATACTAAAATCGAGTATTAACCAATTGAATAGTCATGATTTTTGCTTAATAGGTCGACGTTATATTAAGTTAGAAAGTTTATAAATAAAATATTTAAAAAATTTGTTATGAAATATTATTGTGATATAAGTTAATCTATCTATTATGCATTTTCATACAAAACTTATTAACAGGTGTAGATATATAATAATTAATTTGTCCCCGTTCTTAGCCAGTGGTTGGGTTATGAGAATATTTTATTTGTAATCACGATTTCCAAACCCAGATCACCATGTTTCCCCTCCGTATGTGTTTATTTGAGTATATGTTGGTCGCTAGATCAATATATAAAAAAATATATATTATAATCATTCTCAACAAGTACTTAAACTATTGGAAGCAAAGAGTTAAGATTGCTCAAGATGTTGCTGATGCTTTGAATTACCTTCACATGCTATGCCAACCAACCACATATCCACAAGAGTTTCAAAAGAGTTGTCCCATAAGTCCTAGCTCAACTAGTAAAAATGTTGAAATTGTTAGGCCGGACGTCATGATCGGGGTTCGAGCCTCACTGCCTCCACTTTGTGTATATGAATTTATGATGGCTTTGGCATCTCGTCTATCAACCAAAAAATAAATAAAAGAGCTTATGTGCTTTTGGATGGAAGTTTTAGAGGTCAACTTTGTAAATTTGTGTTTGTTGGAAATTTAGGTCTTAATAAAAACAGAATTCATAAAACATGTTCAACAATTATAAATCAATAGCGGAAGCAAACAAAACATTGAACATGATTATGATCGGATCTACGACATGTTTGATTTATCAAGGATATTAAGAATTAGGGTATTAGGAATACCTGGATAAAGCTTTCATGGCAATCCTCTCAACAACAACGATAAAGAAAGAGAGGAGATAATGATCTGAAACAAACAACAACGTTAGCGGCGGCTGATTTCGTTCTTCCTCAACCGGTACCTTTATGCCTCAAGTTCTCTTCAGATGGGGAGAAGAGAGAGTTTGCCGTGTACAGTATATTGGGGACCATAGCCTCTTTTATATTGGATGGCCATTAGGGTTTCCCATTATTCCGTTAATGGGCCATCCGGACATCCACTCATTGAGTCCATATCAACTAATTAAATATTTAATTAATTATCCAATTAGAAATCTAATAGCCATATTACTTAATTTGATCACTAATCAACTAAGAATCACAATTGATAAATAGCTAGTATAATTATTGTTACGATATATTTGCCCACGTAATGATATTGGAATATAATAAATAATAAAATATTCCAACAATCTCCCACTTGGGCTACATATCTTAATAATTATATCAGAATTCTTTAGGCGCGCAACTGAATGCTATTTATCTTTAGATTTCAACTTTACAATCTGGTCCACCTCATACATTAATAATGGGACCACCGCGGCTGTCGTCACTGACGTATAACGTGGCGGAACCCTGACGACCACCATATCAATGCACTTGATGACATAGATCAATATGGATGAGTGGCATGGAAATTTCATGCAATGTGATCTCTAAATCATGTCTATTTCCAACTGGTCCAACTAAAAACTTTAGTGAGATCAAAACTGAAGTTTGCAAATTCAATATTTGCACAAAATGATACAGAAATGGTTATAATAAATATAACCTCATGAACTTTATTTCTGCAGAAAATCATAACATAAAGTCTGTATTAATATCAAAACAAAAGTATAGAACATAAAGTAAAAGAGACTCCCACTAATCCAAGACATCCTTAATGACAACAACCATATTAAAAACCTTATGTGTCATGTCTTTGATTAGTGGTATAGCTAGCATAAAATTTGTCTCTACATGTTCTATCATTCAACAACAATAATCTATAAGGCAATAAACTTTATAAGGTTGTTGAATAACTATAAGACTGAATTATGTCACTATATAACTTGAGTGGTCTTTCAATATATTTAACGATATGCAACCAAGTGACATAAATACTTACAATCATTTCTTGAGTTAGGATGTGCATCATATACATACATCCAAAAGTCAGAGTCTAACACACTAATGATCTCCAAATTGTCAGATCTCTGATGTGAGCATAAGCTCTCTTGTTCTCTTTAATAATCCTTAAGGTTGCTTTTAAACAATTCAAACTTTGAATTGCTCAAGTATCTGCCAAACAATCTGATTATATATGTTATTTCCTAAATGCATATAAATAAGATCATACATAAAAATCCTATAGACAAAGCGTAGGAAAATACTTAATTTTTTGAATTTATAAATTTTCTAATGGGTAATATTTGAGACTGGAAGTCTCTCTCAGTGATTGTCACCTATAATTTATTATGTCAATTTATTTTCAACTTTATTGATATAAATCTTTTGTGATATCTTAATAATACTTTGAGAAGAATCTCTAAGTATCGAAATGCCTAATACAAAAGAGGTGTCCCCAAGATCTTTTATCACTAAACTTTTGTTAGAGATTTTCTTGGTTTCACATAACTAACATATATCATAGTTGACTAAATAAAATAAAATCGACACATTTAAACTCAAAATATAAATTTACTCCCACTGAACTTACTAAATCCACAGTTCTCCATAATATTATCTCAAAACCAAACGAGACAATTACTTTATGAGAATTTGTGGTAACACTAAAGAGACAAATTTCTTAACTTACAAGGGGATTTTATGACTTTGCAAACTATCTACTTTGTATCAATTGACACAAAAGGTTTAAATAAGTGCACCATATTGTATCATTAATGCCACCATTAAGAAACACCATATTGAAATCCATCTTATGCAGCTCTAAAATTATAACAAGCAAACTAGTATCATGACTGTCTTAATAGAGTCTTTCAAATAACCTAAATAGAATTTCTCTTTTCAGTCAATTCTTAATGACACTAGAAGCCCTAGTTCTTGAGGGTGTTGAGTTTGATCTATATGAATTAATTTCATAACTTGATTGAGAGGAAGAACAATAATGTCCTTATGAGGTTCCAAATATACTATAACAATAGTAACTATATGAATTAGTTTAGAACTAATTCTTCCTCGTTCAATTTTGTTCTATTACATATCTCTCCCCCAAACTCAATATCCTCAAGAAAACTTAACAATTTATGTCTCAAAATTTCCTTAATTTGTGGGACGAAAATATTTATAGTTTTCAAACCCTTAAACATTATAGAATGCCATAAGTCATAACTGAATTGACTCTAATAATTGAACGTAAAAGACACATTGAATCATCATTTAAAAATAAAACTCAAATATCTTGATTTATTCAAAAAGAAATTAAAACAAAAATTAATTCAAATAATGATTCACCAAACTGTCTTTTAAATACAAAATTAAGCTAGTAATGACAATCTAAAAATAGTTTGAAACTGAATAAAATAATCTTTATCGACTTTGTCTATTCTAAATTGATATATCTTTCAACATCATTGAACATAAGTCAGTCAAGAATACCTTTCTTTATTTACCCTTATCTTTTGAGGTATTTTCCGAATGAGCACTGTTTTATTGTCTCTAGCTTCAACTTTTTCTTTATTTGCACACTTTATGAATTGATTCTTTAAAGGATCATTTCTAACTTTAATAGTTATGAACTTAATTGTGCAAAAAGTACTAAGTGCTGAATTTTCGAACATGTCATATGATAGTCGAAATTACTGAATTTTCGAACAATTCATCTGATAGCCGAAATTACAGCGTCTCAGCAAGATTAAATATTTACATAATGTGCTCCTAATATTTTCTTTGCCTAATTATCTCAATGAAATACTCACTCTCCAATGAGAGCTTGTCTTTCTCTATATATTGCTTTAAAAGCACTTAGTTTAAGCAAAGAAAATATGACAAAAATATGTCTTCTTAAATAACACCTCAAATATATATGATATCTTAGCTGTATGATCACATGTGACCTATAGAATTTGGTGTATACTCACTTGTCAAACTTGATTCTCACATTGGGTACTGAATTTGTGAGAGAATGTGAGTTTTACCATCCTTATCTAAGATCTAGATCCAAGAACAATATCAATGTTATTCTTTAAATCCTATATTAGAATTTAACTCAAATTAGCAAATACATAAACTATATTAGTTTAAAGAGAACAAGAGTAGTTAAAGTACTCACCAAAATACCTAGTGCACCATCACTATCAAGTCTTTAAACAATAATATCAATTGCTAGTGGTATTTTACAGACCTAGTGCACCATCAATATCAAGTCTTTAAACAATAATATCAATTGCTAGTGGTATTTTACAGCAATGATCAAACAATGACAATTTACTTTGACAAAGAATAAATTCTTATAATTATCGTGTGTTTACCATCACAAGTGTAGATGTAAACTCTTAAATACTTAAACGAGTTTACATTCACACAACATTAGTAGACATGTCAAAATTAATTAATGGCTAAAATATGGTTTTAGTCCCTGCAAATATGTCTCGTTTTGGTTTTAGTCCTTGGTAAAAAAAAAATTGTTTTTGGTCCCTGCAAAATTTTTTGTTTTTTAAAATAGTCCCTGACCCCTTTTTTGTGATGATTTGCATACGTGGCACATGATGACTGAACCCATTTTGTAGTTTTTGGTCCCTGCAAAATATTTTGTTTTTTAAAAAGGTCCCTGCAAAAAATTTTGTTTTTGAAAATAGTCCCTCCAGGGACTATTTTCAAAAACAAAAAATTTGCAGGGACCAAAAACAAATTTTTTTTACCAGGGACTAAAACCAAAACGAGGCATATTTGCAGGGACTAAAACCATATTTTAGCCTTAATTAATTATAAGACACACAATTTATCTTTATTTGTAAATTAAAAGACAAAAACAAGATACCAAGCGCACCATTAAAACACAGTCTTTTGACTGCTAAGAATTAATTGCAAGCGGTACTCTCAGTGCAACGATCAAATATTGGTAATAAGTCATGTCAGATAATGGGTGCCTTTTGACATCCTCATTACCCACATGGAAAAACTTAATAAGTCTTGTCAGATAATGGGTGCCTTTTGACATCCTCATTACCCACATGAAAAATTTAAGAATTACCACATATTTATCATCACAAGTTGTAAATTAAAAGACCAAAAAAACAAGATATCAAAGCACCATTAAAACACAATCTTTTGACTGCTAAGAATTAACAGCAAACGGTAATCTCAATGCAATGATCAAATATGGTAATAAGTCCTGTCAGATGGGTGCCTTTTGACATCCTCATTATCCACATGGATAAAACTTAAGAAGTCCGGTCAGATAATTGGTGTCTTTTGACATCCTCATTATCCACATGGAAAAACTTAATAATTACCGCATATTTACCATCGCATGTATGTAATTATCCGGCCAAGCTATGCCTTCCTTTTGGCCGACTAAAACAGCTCGCATGAACAATTCCATACTGTAACACCCCATTTTCCCAACATAAAAATTTCATCATAAATCAGAGTATTTTAAATCATAACAGAGTGTCACATACTTCTTGAAAATCACAAAATGGATAATAATAATAATTATCTCTCAAATTCAACATCAAATTCTAAACCATGCAGCGGAAAATAATTCAGCATACTAAGTCTTGGCACGCGGGCCTTATCAGAAAATCTCATAAATTAGTTCAATACTTAATCATAAAGAAAGTTCATAGAAGACACGTAAGGAATAGATATGAAAGCAAGCCCCATCCCGTTACGTATCAGAGCACCTAGACACAAAGTGAGGAGTCCACTCACGAACGCCTCTAGTCTTTATTACCTGCAAGTTACCCATACGAAGGGCAACATTTTCAAGCAGAAGGGGTGAGATTTCACAGTCAATAAATTAAGCATGTAATTCATTAAAATGCATTTAGCAACATAAAACATTATTAACATATCAAACATTTATCATTTAGCATATTATCATTTCATAATCAAATACCATCTTCCTATATCATCATCATTAAATATCATGTTCAACTTAACACTTGACTCGACAACACGACCCAACTTGACAATGCAACTCTTATTAACTTAACAACTTAACAACTTTAAACCATCGTGAAACTTCTTGATATGCAAATGCATGTGGTACCATTCAGCAACGTAAATGAGCGTAATTAGGCTCTAGACATGTGACCACAAAGGTTGCCGGGCCTAAAGCCCCCAACTTTAATGAGCACAAAGGCTGCCGGGCCTAAAGCCCCCAACTTTAATGAGTATGCAATGGACTCAATCTTACAACAACTTAGTCAACAACGTGAACATCTTATACAACTCATAATTATGGACAACTCCTTAAATTCTGACGACTTAGACCGACTCATGCAACTTCAAGACATTAACAGTCAACAGCAGGAAACAGCAGCAAGATACAGCATATAATAATACTTGAATGCATTAACACCATCTAAGGAATGAATTACATCAGCACAAATATCATAAAACATCATAATATCACTCATGCACCATCACTACTAATCTCAGTCACCTGGACAGACTTCTGGAACTTCTGGAAGTATCCTAAACAACCCTCTTTCTTACTTCTAAGGTCCACTCACGACTACACGTGCGAAAGGATCGCATCGGGACAATTTTGGGCAACTAACAGCCTAACTCGCAGTGGCGAGTAACTTTGCTCGCAATGGCGAGCGAAGGGTGCACTCTGGGATTCCTAAAGTCCTTGCTCGCAATGGCGAGCTATCCTGCTCGCAATGGCGAGCTTAGAGGTCACTCGCAGTTGCGAGTTGTGTTGCTCGCAGTGGCGAGTTATGGTTCCTAGCTCGCAGTTGCGAGTGTTCTTGCTCGCAGTTGCGAGCGATGAATGTCATTACGGCCAGAAACCTAAAAATTACAACTTTTCACCTATCTTCCTGATTCTTTCATCCAAATAGCTTCTAATTATCATCTTAGGCAATATTTAAGGTCTGTACACTAATTTTGCATCAATCTAACATCTTTTCATGGTTCAATCATCAAAATCGGTCTTAAACCTAATTCCCAATTCTCACCAAAACTCAACCTAATCATGCTAAATCCATTCTACATAATTATATCCTTAATAATATTGAAAGTTAGTCTCACCCTTACCTGGTAATTGAAGAAAATCGACAGCCTCCGTTTGTTCTTCTCTCTTTTTGACCTTTTCTCCCTTTTCTCTAAAAATGTACGTTCTGCCTAAAAAACTTTTCTCAACCTAACTCCTTCTATTTCTAACCTCACTCTAATTTCTCTTTACACCTCTAAAAATGCTCTTTTCACATCACAGCCCAAACTCTAATATTTTTATTTTATTTTCATATCTTATTTTATTTACTAATAAACTAAGTCATAACAACATAACAACTTCACAACATCATATACCCCACATAATTTATTTATAAATCATATAAACCACTCAACCTCGTGAATCATTAAATTCACACATATCAATCATGAAAATCACTTAAAGCATATATGTAAATATATTTCTAATTAATCAAATAATTAAGACGGGCGTTACACATACTACATCTTTTGTAATTCCAATTGAATCAAATCTACGCAACAGAGGTTACTTTTCCAACTTGTTGTTTCAACCAAAACAACCACAATTACTAGACAATTCAATAAATGAATTTAAATAGGAATGGACTTAATTTTACAATGCAAATGGGAAATGTCTTAAATTTACAAGGCACTACCGACATAATTTAGGCCGAATTAGTTCATTATGTTGCTAAGTAACCATAAGGTCACTCGACAACCCTTAAGTGTGAAGACAAATTCACGAATTTGAAAGAAGATAAAAGTCACAAATCACACCAATGTGTGTATGTATGACAATACTTAAGTGTGAAGACAAACTCACAAATTTGAAAGAAGATGCAAGTCACAAATCACACCAATGTGTGTATGACAATACATTTACATATATCGCATAAAAGCAACAACAAACATTGCATGAAATATATTCAAAATGCATGATAAGACAAAATATTATTGTAGAAAACTTAATAACAATAAACTCAAATATCACAATCATGCTATAAACCAAATATTCAATTTTAAATCACAAGAAAATTGAATTTTATATGTACCAAAAATATTCATGCTATAATTGATTCACATATATAAACTAAATGATTCTTTAAACAAAATAAAACATATTTCAGTCCGGCAAGTTCGGTATATCTAATAGAGCAGCATTTCATTCATCCTTGTTTCAAATAGAAAACCGGGACCATTAAGCCTCAAGGACAGCAGTGGTAAGACTACAGCATACTTGGAAGGTTGAATTTTGAACATTGAATGTATTTTACAACCATTAAAATGGTGAGATAACATGTACTCCCTCCGTTTTAAAATGAGTGTCGCTTTAGCAAAAAAAAATTGTCTCAAAATGAATGTCACTTTCAGTTTCCAATGCAATAATAACTTTTTCTTTTCAATAATAACTTTTTCTTTTCAAAATGAGTGTCACTTTCTTTTTCTTTTCAATTGTACCCTAACCAATAGTTAATAAGAATAATTTGGTAAAATAACCATTCTCTTTCTTTTAATCATTGCATTTCTTAATATGTGTGTAAACACCTAAAGCGACACTTATTTTGAAACGGTGGGAGTAAAATACATACAAATGACATTTTTGAGCAAAAACAGTAACCTAGCAAAAATATAAGCTGATACCTCATATACAAATCTCAAAATAATTCAAGATTCAAGCCATAAATTGAATGAGAAAAGAAAAGTGGCTTAGGGAGGCTATACAAAGTTTGGCAAGATGGGTCATCATAGTGATCAAGTATTCATCATAACGAATTGGGATTCAAGTTGAATTCTTGTGCAAATTTTATACTTTTCTAGATTTAGAATTGAATTAGATTATAAAAGAAGACAGACAATTATTTATGATATAAAAACCAATTTCATGTTTGTCAAGACAATGCTAAAAGAATTCACTTATTTATCTGATAAGAAAATCCAGAAATCTTCAAGATTGAGTGTTTAAAAGTATACAAACCCAAGAATACTGCCATCAAAGCTTAAAACTTCAGTTCTACAGCGTTCTCTATTATCATCTCGCGAACTTAAATTAAAAAAGGAAAAATACCTAAAAACATCATCAGCTACTGAATTGCATATGCACTACCAAATTGAGGAAAAAAGGAGTCGCACATCGTTAAAAATGATAAATGATAATAATAAAAGTGAAGAGAAAAAAAGGAGTTAGTCCCACATCGTTAAATTGAACAAGTATGACACTGTTTATATTTGAGATATATGATGACATGAAGCACCGGGCTTGGTAACGCTAGCTTATAACTCAAGTGGGGGTACTAAAATGTGTGGAAAATTAATCCCTGTTGCACAACACAGAGAGGGGGGCAGTAAGAGCTCTCGCACAACACAGAGAGGGGGGCAGTAAGAGCTCTCCATCCCTTGAGAGACGCTCTCAGTAAGATGACGCTCTCCATCCCTTGAGAGACGCTCTCAGTAAGATATGAACAGGTGCTTATGTGTGGAAAATTAATCCCCGTTGCACAACACAGAGAGGGGGGCAGTAAGAGCTCTCCATCCCTGACGCTCTCCATCCCTTGAGAGACGCTCTCAGTAAGATGACGCTCTCCATCCCTTGAGAGACGCTCTCAGTAAGATATGAACAGGTGCTTATGTTGTCTTAACAGAGCAACACTCCCAGTAAGTGGGTGGTAAGGGTCCTATAGCTTCCCAACCCTTGAGGGACGCTCTCAGTAAGACATGAACAGATGCTTATGTTGTCTTAACAGAGCAACACTCTCAGGTAAGGGTCCTATAGCTCAAGATTGTGCAACCCAAGTGATAATCTACCCACATTTTTTGTTTTTTTTTTCTTTGATTAATAATGACGCCTCTATTGTTTGTCTTAACAGAGCAACACTCTCAGGTAAGGGTCCTATAGCTCAAGATTGTGCAACCCAAGTGATAATCTACCCACATTTTTTGTTTTTTTTTTCTTTGATTAATAATGACACCTCTATTGTTTGAAGAATTTATTTTCTTTAGCTAGATGTTGTCTTAACAGAGCAACACTCTCAGGTAAGGGTCCTATAGCTCAAGATTGTGCAACCCAAGTGATAATCTACCCACATTTTTTGTTTTTTTTTTCTTTGATTAATAATGAGGCCTCTATTGTTTGAAGAATTTATTTTCTTTAGCTAGTGTGTGGACCGAAATTTTGATTCATTTACAACTTTGGAATCTAGTGTATTTTTGTTTCGGAGCTTTGGAATGCAAAATGAATTATAAATTGTTTTGCCATCCTCTAAAAATATGTTTTTTTTACCATAACATACATATTAAAAAATATAATTAATTTTGTATATAAAAGAGAAATTATAAATTATTTTACAAAATTACTCTTCTTTATTATTATGAGAATGATAAATTAAATAATTGAAAGAAGAGGGGGAAATAAGAAAAATTGGTAGTGAGTTAGTGTGTTCGTTTTATGTGTGAATGTTACTACATTGTCTTTTGTTTACGTGTATTTAATTTGAGAATTGTCAACTTCAAAACCGTGGCATTTAACATGCACAAGTGTAAACCTTGTGCACCATGCACAAGTTTATTTCAACCACTAGATTAAAAAAGTGCACTGATTTTATTGTGGGTTATCTGCATCATATCTTTTTTCACTTTATCTTCACCATCAACCTCCATGAGAGATCCACCACCATCAACACTAATCACTTTAATCTTCCTTCATATATCTTATTATACACCATATACACCAAATCACATTTATCTTTTTCCTCTTTCTCCCCTTTATCCCCTCTATTCCTTCAATCTTTAAATTAATCTCAACGGCCTGAATGGTGGTAATGGTAACAATCACATATCAATCATTTTTATTAAAAAAACTCATGACATATTTCAGGGCAGTATCACTCACACACTGTAATCCAACAAAAGTGATTTTGTGAAAATTAGGAATATAATAAAAAGAGAACAGAAATTCAATTGTCCTACATATGATTATTTATACAATCTTGTGCTTTTGTTGATGGATTTTTCCTTGAATACACCAACTTTCGTTAGAACTTGTAGGCATTTCTTTTGGTTTAATTTTTGGGTATTGTGTCATTGTTTGATATAATTTACCAATACACTACCAGAACATGGTAACCAAACCGCCAACAAAACACTTTATTAAACTACTTGATGAAGGATAGTATAATAAGTCGCCACATTTGCACCCTGAATGTTGAAAAAGGGTAAGCAAATTGAAATGGGATTTGAAATCTCAAACAACGCCTTCTGAATTTGCTAAGCGTTTCTTGGAACAAATGGAGACCAAGCTCTGCCATGGTCCTTGTGCAACACAAAGTGAGATTTGCTAGGGATAGAGAAAGAGAGAGAGGAGAGACATGATCGAGTGTGGTTGTGACTATTGAGATAATATAGACTTATTTAATCTAATGGTCAATTAAAGTGGTACACCGGTGAGGGACTTAATTGAGCCCTCACACTAGAATCCACCATCTATAGAACTGTTTAACAAAGATTACATATTTCCTCTTTCATAACTATCTGCTTTGAATCTCCTAATCAGGTTAAATCCAAAACAAATTAAACTTGCATTTATTAACAAGATTGTACTGTAATTTTAGACAGGAGATTGCACAAGTATAGATAGAAACTGCGGAACAAAGTAGATGAAATTTAAAGAAAAATATTTCAGTCCGGCAAGTTCAGTATATCCAATAGAGCATCATTTCGTTCATCCTTGTTTCAAATAGAAAACCGGGACCATTAAGCCTCAAGGACAGCAGTGGCAAGACTGCAGCATACTTGGAAGGTTGAAGTTTGAACATTGAATGTATTTTACAACCATTAAAATGGTGAGATAACATGTAAAATACATGCAAGCAAAAAAATGAAACTAACCTTCAACCTGAGCCCAACTTTGTGGGCAACCAAAAGCTTGAAGATGAAAACAAAGACCATAGCAATCACTACCATTGCCAAACAAACATGGATATCACATGCTGTAATCTATAGCAACTGCGGAACTATTTGATTGCTAAAGATGCCGAGGCAGCTGCTGCTTCCGCTATTAAGGAAATAGGTTGACGTGCCTGGAGGCAGGCACCTATGTCAAACGGGTGCAACTCAGCACCGTCAAAAAGAAGATTTACTCCGGGAAGAATTACTTCTTTACTATCATTTTCATCTGATTCAGCTTTTATCGTGTTTGCTTGTGTGCCTTCTTCAATGGGCCTTGTGGCGGCTTCGTAAACAGGAGATAAGGCATAAGATCTGCATGCACCATTCAAAAGTATATAGTTTCTGAGAATTGGTGATAAGAAACCAAAATTACGAATAATGAACAGCTGGAATGCTAGGTTTCTAATTTTTATGTCCCGAGGTTGTATAAAATATTGTCAATATAATTTTCAATTACCACAATCACCTCCAAACAAAAACAAAGGATGCCAACGCGAGATCGCATAAAAAAAGTTATTAATGTGAGTACTAAGACTGGTGGCGGAGGAATTAGTCTCACAGGAACTTGAATACCAGATATGTTTCCCACAGTTGGATAGTGGATCCATGCAGTTATCAAATCGAGTTTCAAATCCTAAATTAGAATACCTATTTTTCGTATCATGAATTGAATCTTATTATGAATCGTAATATACAAATGACATTTTTGAGCAAAAACAGTAACCTAGCAAAAATATAAGCTGATACCTCATATACAAATTTCAAAATAATTCAAGATTCAAGCCATAAATTGAATGAGAAAAGAAAAGTGGCTTAGGGAGGCTATACAAAGATTGGCAAGATGGGTCATCATAGTGATCAAGTATTCATCATAACGAATTGGGATTCAAGTTGAATTCTTGTTCAAAAGTATTCATCATAAAGAATTGGGATTCAAGTTGAATTCTTGTTCAAATAGATATAAACGAGTATTCATATCGACTGAGATCAATTTTGTATCAATTCAAGATACGATTCACATGTATAGTAAGATACTACTACTAATAACCACACCAAATATGCAAGAATACTATTTGTCTCTTGTCAAAGTCTAGATACCATGTCAAGAGAAAGGAAATGATGACTACCATATAAGACATTCTATCACCATCTTCATAACCGTGCAATTGCAAATTTTATACTTTTCTGGATTTAGAATTGAATTAGATTATAAAAGAAGACAGGCAATTATTTATGATAAAAAAAAACAATTTCATGTTTGTCAAGACAATGCTAAAGGAATTCACTTATTTATCTGATAAGAAAATCCAGAAATCTTCAAGATTGAGTGTTTAAAAGTATACAAACCTAAGAATACTGCCATCAAAGCTTAAAACTTCAGTTCTACAGCGTTCTCGATTTGCAAGTTTTAACCTTTGATGCTCACTTGATGTCCCTGAAATGGGAGAGGAAGGGTCCACTAGTGGATTCCATCTTCCACTAGCATAGTTCATAAGTTGTCGTGAAGATTCTTTAACTTGCTCCTTCTGGTAAAGTACCTTAGCAGCAGGACCTGTTGCTTGGTACTCTGCATAAATGTCATGTATTTTTTTCTTTAAGCTTTGCATTGCACGATGGTGTTCATCAAATGATCCAGATTGAAGCAATTCAGATGAAACCACCCTTCTACATATATTATTACACAACTTTGGACTAAATAATGGCATCCCAAACTCAACACTCAACGGAACCCAATCATACTTCTCTTTAGATGAAAACTGGTCAGACGCTCTTTCATTAAACAGTCTAAGAAGGCGGATATACCCAACTGTGCACAGCTCCATCTTGTTTGCCAAATCAGTCAATAGAGAATTCAGATTTGAACTTTCCTCTTCGCATATTCCTAATTCTTTTCCAACAGGAACAATTGAGCCATCAGCGTTCATTAAGGGCAAAGGGATATCCATAGTAACCAACTTTCCAGATTCATTAAGATCGAACTTACTGAGAGGCAGCACCAGAACGGCTGAATGTTTAAGAAGTGAGTTTAAACAATGTAAAAGTATACTTCCCTTCACTAAGTTTCCTTCAAGCTTCCCTCCTAACCCTCCTACTGTAGAACCATCCCAAGACCATATGAGAGCTTTCTCACAACCAGCCAATGGAGCAGGAAGCAAGCGCAGACACTGCCCTTTCATCAGAACAACTGATAGAGGCCCACTAGCTACAGTCGAATATAGTACCAATTTCATCCAAGGAGTCATAAAGGAATATGAAGGGGGACCAAAATGAACTGGACCTGAGGGTCCAGGAAGAACTGATGATTGAGGAAGAGGCACTATGGACACAACTATATCATAGTCACGAAGAAACAAACGATCAAGGGTTGCTGGTGAAAGAGAAGCCAAGCTTTCACAGCGGAGAATATCTACATGATATTTCTTTTTCCTCTTCAATTCTGTTCCAACATCTGACCCTTCAACTATTAATTTCTCATCGTTTTGGAGATTGTCGTCTTTACTGGAATCTTGTACGTCATTGCCATCGCCTTCCAATATAATAGAACTGGTTCCATCACTGGGAACAGCTTCATAGGAAACAGAAGCCTCTGCAGACTTCTCCAAATTTAAACTCAATAAATCGTCATTATTTGTCTCAGCTTCTGTAATACCCGGGTCTCCTGATTTTTCAGCCAAAGATATTTCAGTCGTTAGAGAGCTTGGTTCATCATTGCTTGGAGTAGCAATATCCATCTTATCAAATCCTTCCTCAACTTTCACATCAGAAGCAACTCCGCCTGATTGTAGACATTCTAATACACAACGCAGGCTAAATGCATGATTGGCAAATTCCTGCAGTTCTCCCTCAAATTTTGCACCTTCCAGAGTGCTAAGATCCTTGCAAAGATCAGAAATGCTGGCATGACCCAATTTACCCGCTTCGTAGAGCGTAACAGCATGATATTTCAAACCTGACAAAGTTCAGACAGAAGAATGCTCCCGGTCAGACTATAGGCTGATATAAACATATAAATCAATGACATAAGTGAACGAACTCATAAAGAATGGACAAAAGAACAATTACTGCTTTGGCATAACACTGAAACACACGATACACTAATCAATATAAAAATTATAATCCCATAAACTTAAAAGTCATGATTGGGCTCAATATGATATTCTTTGCAAGATTTGTGGCAGGATGAAATTGGAGGCAAAGAATAAAAAACTATCAGCAACAGATCCAGAAAATTTGACTACTGGGGAAAAAACGGTATACTATAAATTTTTATATTTAATTACATCAGTGTATAAACAATAAAAAAATGACATCATTTATAATTAAGGAAAAAAAAAAAAAAACTATACAAATATATATCGAAAAAAATTAAAAAAACATCTATAAATTATAATTGCTGTCTTTATATTTTGAATTTTTTTATGATTAATTTATTTTAGGTATTACTACTAAATTACTAATATATGTATGTATGTGATCAAATAATTACTCAACAATTTATCTCTCATACGGTTGGATATTTAATTCTTCACAAAATTCATTGCACGTTAATAATTTTCAATTGTTATAGTAGTCATATACGCAATATCAAAATTAACTTCAAACATCAATGCACAGGTTTCAGAGCTTTGGCAAAAAGGAGGTAGGAACCTTGTTGCCATGAGCATTTCTCACAATCATTTGGTACATTTTCTGGTTTGTAGGTTAGGAGTGTCTCTTTGCTCTCAGCTTGAGATAGGGTTTTATGGTTATTCAGAGGTTCAGCTTTGCTCTCAACAATGTGTATTCTCCATTTGGACATGTATAGCGATTGAGCAGCTTTGCTATATTTTTTGTACTTTTTCTCATATAACATACTTTGATCTCCCAAGCCTCATTCATGCTTGGAGGCACCCATTAAGTTGCACATTCCCTCTTACTTTCTGCTAAATTTTATTTTCAAACAAAAAGCAAACCCAAGCAAAATCCTAAAGATTTTGTCAAGTTGTCCCGATACTGTAGTAAAACTATTTCAGATGCTGCCAGCCAGTGATGTCAAGGCTTGTCCGGCATATTTACTAATAATCTCTGCTAAATAATTCTGCAATTTCAGAAACCCCTCACCACATCATTGTCAAATTGTTTTATTCTACAAAAACAAGACTCGGAAAAATAATTTAGGTATTGTGATAAAACCAACGCATTTAGCCACTTACAAATGTTTGAAGCTTAAAGAACATTCATTACTGAACAATTGGATCAAAAAGTTCAGGACTGAGGGGGGGGATATAGAAAAAATCATCTAAAGAAAGCTAACAGTAGGAGATGCAACAGATTAAAAACGCATTACAAAATAAGAATGCCAAGATTACCTACGAATGCCTGTTAGTAGTTTCAAACATCAAAGGTAATTAAAAAATATAGCTTGCTCATCCAAACAATCAATAAAAAGGCCCAAAGAAAATTTAGTGATGGTTTCATATGACCTTCTATGTCAGCACAACAGACTTTTAAACAACATCAAAAGCAAATTTCAAAATGTTCTGGTAAATGGATTAAAGATGCAAGTGGGGACATGTAAAGTAATTATAAACCTGGTGAAACAGAACCCATCATAAGATAGGATGTTATATTGGCATCAACTATGAAGGCAACGCGAGTATAGGCCGAACGAGGACCATTATTGCCTGAAACTGAAGCATCCCCTTGAATATCATTATCGGTATGGATATTGTCAAAACCATGACCAGCAAGAGAAACATCTTCATCGCTGATTGCACTTCTTGGCGACCCAGGTATACTTGTATCTTGAAGTATAGATGATGGATCAATGACTTTTATTGCCCATCCCAATCGACACACAAATGATGCAGCAGCCTGCAATTGTGACAAGTCAGCCTGTAGAGTTGTTGCCAATTCAGCAACAGATGCATTTTCATTCGAAACAACAAACACGGCATACAATAACCTGGAGAAAAGAAAAAAGAAAGAAAAAAAAAGACACAATGTTACTTTCAGTCACTTTTTATCAACAACATTTGGAATTAATATATTGAAATACGCTGAGAAAAATGCATTACTCTTCAATCGGATCTTCATAAGACTGCTCCCTGTTGGATACAAAACCTTCAAGCCTTGAAACTGAAAAACAATAAATATAAAAAAATTAATTCAGTCATTTAAACAGTGCAGTTTTTAATAAAAATGTTGAACATATAATATAGGGTTAATACCTCTGTAATTTGGGTGAGGTCTGAAAATAGGCCCTGTAAAATAAAAAACGCAGATTCTACCCCTGTAATTTTGAATTCGCCATATTTTAACCCGTCACACCATTTCCAGACATTTTAACCCTTTACAGGAGCTATTTTCAGACTTTGCCCAAATATTTTTTTAACAAGGTGAGGGTAAAATATGAAAAATCCAAAATTACAGGGGTGGAATCTGTGTTTTTTATTTTACAGGGGCTATTTTCCGACCTCGCCCAAATTACATGGGTAGTCACATAATTTGCAATTCGCGTTGGTACGCGGTACGGGTACGGGTTCGCGGTACGTGACATGTGAAGAATTCGGTACGTTTAGGAGTATAGAGCTTTGGTACGCGTCGGTTCGTAACACCAACACTATAGGATTAAATGACCTAAGTCATGATAAAATAAAGAAAAAAACCATCAAAGTTGACAGGCAGCTAGTAGCATAAAGTGCACAATGTTGTTGAATAAGAGAAGAAAGCTAAGTCCCACATCGAAGATTTGATAGAACTATAGAAGAAAGTGGTCAATAAAACCAAGCAAATGAATTGCATGTAGTATGTATTTGAGGATAAGAACCAGTGTAGCGATAAATAGGTATCGGTGTCTTCATCCAATCCACTCGGTGCATTACACCGTTTTATTATTTTATATTTATTTTATAGTCTAAACCTTTTTTTCAACCAATCAGCGGTAACCATGCTTTGGTACTCTTGGTTCGGTGGTTTGTGTGAATTCCAGGGGAATTTGTTGCGTACCAATACGCCGAAGTACCCGAATTCGGTACTCACGAACCAATTCGCAATTCTCCCTTGATTACACGAATTATGTGACTATGATTGAGGTATTAACCCTATAATATAGTTGGAAAAAAAACCCAAAAATCATGAGACGTATAGCTTCCTTCGATTATAAGGATTAAGGAGGAGCGAAATATCTAATTTTAGTTCCTGTTGGTGGTTCCTAGTTTAGTTTTTCCCAAATAATTCTAGGTACTGCTCAATTGTGTTTATTTTTTTACTTGTACCGTCAAAGCTGGTTGTGCAAGGTACTACCCTCAAAGCTGAGCATCTCACTTTTCCTCTAGTTCTCTCACCTCTCTCTAAGTCTCTCTTTTCCTTCCTCTCTCTAAGTCTCTCTTTTCCTTCCCCTTAAACCACATTATTTCTCAATCTCTCTGTTTAATTCTTTCACTGTTTTGTCTCACCAATCTCTGGCTTTTCTTTGCAAATGCGCCTGTGACATAGTAGTCGATGTTTAGATGATTTCCCAGATGTTTTTGTCGCTTTAGACTAGTGCCTGAACATTGAAACCATGTCTAGCAACTTCTAGGCCTGCTAAAAGGCTTCATAACCTTGTGGAAATGCAAGATTTTGCTAAGTTCTAATTGCGGGTTTTTCCTACTGATGTGATTATATTCTATTCATGTTAGTCATTTATGCTTAATTCTTGCCAACTGTGGTAGCATATGATTGCGAAATTGAATATCGAACATATTGTGATGCGTTTGGATACATTTAGTCATATCACTTACCAATGGATGATCTACTTGTGTGCAAAACTTACTGTGAAACAACAAGTATTGAACCTGATCAACTAAAAACTAATATCTGCTTATGCTTGGTTTGGTTCAGTTGTGAAATCACAAACAAAAAGGTTTAGTTTTAATAATGTTAGGGGAACCAGTATGGTCAGTTGGGTTGGGGGAAAAGTGAAGATTCTCAAAAGTCTAAACAGACGAAAATTAATTGATCAATAACTCTGCTTTGTTGTAATACATTTACCCAAGGCATACCTTCATATTATAATGCATTAGGGACAACTTAATTGCTTAGGTATCATTCCTCAGAAATGATTTCAGGAAAGTAAAACCTAGAAAGCCAAAATAATACATAACTAATCATTAACACACCTTTGAACCGATCCTCAGGATACACCGGAACATCAAAATAGATCAGTCCGCGTCTATAGAGACCCTTTACAACATCAGGATCAAACAGGATAAATGAAGTTGCTTCCTCCTTACATATTTTGTCAATAGTGGCCATTTCCTCTTCGGAGAGTTTCTATAAAGGAAAAATACAAGACAAAATATAACAAAAATCATTAGACAAGGGAATACCAAAATTACTTCTCAATGCCAAATTAACACAGTGAACAACATTATTGAATGTGAACCCGTCTCCGTTTAGTAAGGGTGATTCAGACCTCACCTTAAATTCTTCCAAAGTAAAGTTCACCAGACAAACTCCCCACCAAGATTCAATAGGAAAATCTACAGGTTGCGTTGGCAATAATTCTTTTGCAATTGACTTGTTCAGTTTCCACATGATTTTCTGAAAATTCAAAGAGAACATGAAGGGTAAAGGGAAAAATGATATGAGATCAATTGAAATTTGAAAATAACATGGAAAACTGATTGTCCCTTAATTGCTTGAGAGTCGACTCTCAGCAGATGAATGTTATATAGGTGGCCAAATATAATCATATCCTAGGCATTACGTCTAAACTAAATCTTAAGTCAAAAGAATTGTATATGCAATAAGTGTCTAACTCTAGGAAGTTAAAGATATTCAACAATGCTCAAGAAATCATATCTAGTTCCATACATGACTAATTCAGGTAAAGTCAGGAAAATCAATTTCAAATTTATCAGGAGTGAAATGAAAGTCTGGTAAAAGACATATGAATGCAGGAACAAGGGAACCAATCTTTCTCCTACAAAACTCTCTCTCTTTTCTACAAAATATCTTCTCTTTATAAAGTTCAGTTTTTCCCTTTGTCTGTAAAACAAATACGGATAAACAAATAGGCTTCCTATTCAGGCTTCCTATTCCAAGTAGAAATAATTGCTTCCCTAATTATCCAGGCTTCCTATTCCACAACAAATACGGATGAAAAATTACAGACAAACAAACCTTCCTAAGTAATGTTTTAGAAATTTGATTAAAAAATGTCTGTATTGCTGAGATTTTAAACCTAAATGGCAGCTTTTGTAGATCATAACAGCCATTTTAAGAAGTGTCAAATTAATTAGATAGTCAATAAGTGTATTTGGTTTAATATATCTAGAATCAATTCCTTGCTTCTTATAGAAAATAAGCCTTAGAAGGTATTATTGGTACTATGATTGCAACAAGGAATGAAACAAAGACATGCACATTATATTATAATAGTACAGGAAATCAATGCCAAAAATATTTTTAAACTATACAGACAAATTTAACCAGTACCTTAGATCTGCACTTGTTCATTATATCAATAAATTCATTTCTCCCGATTCCTGTAAGTCTTAACGCATCTGCTGCACTAAAATTTGGGATGCTGTCGTAAGGTTGCTCTGCAAATTATAAAAACACGCAGGAAGTGATTAGGAACTAGGACAGCTAATTTGCAGGTAGACATTTATTACGCTACGTAAACAACCATAAATCACACAGAGGTCAGTATTATTACAAGTGAAAGATGGAGTTCCTTGATTAATATATTTATAATCCAATAGATTAAGCATTTGTGGTGATGCGAATAAAACAATCAATAGTTAAATAAAATCAAATAGGAATTGATAATATCATCATCTACACCTCTATTATGTGTAAACTAGTATAAGGCTCAATGGCATAAGCTGTTAGAAAATGTAAAAAATATTGCCTAATCTTACCTGCATCCCTATATATAGGACTGTGCTCTAAAATTTGTTTGTCTCTTATGCAACCTTCTCCAAGCCCTCTTGCAGTAATTTTTTTTACCAAAATACCCTTAATTATTTCATCTCTCGTGAGGATTGGGAAAGAAGTGGAGTGACGCGTCGCAATACAAATTAATTATGTGGGAGACTGAGATAATGAGTCGTTGCAAAATGGGTTGGACCCGTCATGTTGACCCATTAACACCCTCCATCTGGTGGAACAGGTTGGGATTGTCAACCCGTCTTAACCCAGCATAACCCATTAAAAGGGGCAGAGCAGTTGGCTCGCCGGGTATTTTTTTTATTATTCAATTCATTTTCTCCTCCTTTACCAAGACCTGGTCTCACTGTGTCCCACGGTCACTTGACTCTGTCCCATTTGTCAAGTGCACTAATTTGGTTCTTGGATCCACATTAAGTTCAATAGATATTGGGTAGTATACTCTCAAGCATCTAATCACTTCTTTGTACCCAAATTTCAACACACGTGATTTAGCTTCCTACTACACCATATCTATTCACTACTGCAGCCTAATTATATTTCATCCTGTAGCATAAAATATAAATGTTCCCACCCCAAAACCCAATTTACTCTAGGATAAAAAGAATGTTTGCTAGTATTGTTGTCGTTGTAAACACTTACCTCATTAATATAGTTATTGTTAAAATATTACTCCCTCCGGTCTCAAATGTAAGAAAATTTTCACTTTTTTGGTTCATTCAATAAATGATGTATGTAGTCTTTATTATAGACCACATACATCATTTATTGAATGAATCTAAAAAGTAAAAATTTTCTTACATTTGAGACCGGAGGGAGTAGAAGATATCGTATAATTCATTTTATATCATATTAGAGTAACTCTTAAATTATTGTTATGATTTGTTTTCTAATTTCCCTATTTAGTTAAGATTTAGTCCAAGTATCCCATTAAATAGGGATTAGTGTTTAGTCTTTCTCTTTTGTATCAAGTTAGTCATAAGCTATTATCAATAATATTCAAACTCTTATTATTTCTCCCTTTTTTTATCTAAATCGCACAACTTCAACAATTATTTCCTGTAAAAAAACTTCACAAGTCAGCAATACATTACATATGTCTCACTCTCAATCCGTAACTCTATTATATAAACAGATTTCAATTCAAGAACAATGCAAATGGCTAGCTAACGCTTCTGGTTCAAGCCATTCAAGTTACAGATGAACTCAAGTAAAAAATATACATACAAATACTATGCAACAAGCAAGTTACCATTCGAGAAACCTGGTTAAAAAATCTAGACCATCATGGTGAAACTGAAAATACATTAGAAAAATGCAACAAGCAAGTTACCGTTTTTCATTACTTCAAAAATCATATCACAATAATATCTGAAAGGCGACACCCTCATTACACGGCAAACATACTCCGCCAAATGATAAGGAAACAGCTGCAAGTAAAAAACAAGCACATTAAATTCCACTGCCTAGCAACAAAAGCAAACAATAAGGTCACTGCCCAGCATCTAGAAAGTGGTTCTGTAGCAGTTACATAGTTACATCTGACATTCATTAAGGATGCAAAATTGCAGATGAATTCTTTTTATGTAGAACAAAAAGATAATATGGTTAAATTATTTATTACTTATCAAAATAATCCTACAGGCTAAAACTAAAGAGAAACAGGGACAAGTTTTTAATCCCAACTTTAATTTTGGCTATGAAGCATTAAAACTTCTCACAAATTTCTAGCAAGAAAGTTTTCTGATTAGTGAACAATGTATTTGATATATATGTGATTATGTTCAGAAAGAAGGGTAACACAGTTCTCTCTAAACAACATACAGCAAGATTCTTCCGCAAGTAACGCATCATATCTTCATAATATTCACTTTCTTTACAAATTTTGCGGGCAAAACAGCTATTCCATTGAAGTCTCTTCTTTATGCAGCATTCAACTATCCTGCATGTAATTCCCATGGTCAGCAAAAAGAAAAGGTGTGTTAAGAATGTGTCAAAAAAAAATTATTTTAAAGGCATTGACACAATAGCCTTGAAATAAGCAGATTATAGAACATTGAAGATATATACTAACATATTCACTAACATATACTGTTTCTTTCTAACTGAAAATTAGCTCTCAAAAGTTACTGTTTCTTTTTGAATATACTATAGCCTCTCAAAATCAAAACTTACCTCACTCAAGTGCACATTTATTATATCCTAAAGTTATCTAAGAGAGATGTTTGCCGACATGTTTGAAGCTTGTACTCTAGAACCAATCCCAATTGCTAAGATTAGATTGTGATCACGGTACCAATCCCAAAACAGTTATATACCAAAGTATAGATGTAACCCTCCAAAATCATTCGTCAAAACATACGCTAAATGGTCGTTCATAACACACCAACTCTAAATGCATGTCTTTGCGCATGAAAAACTTCATTAATTGAGTGGCCATCTTAGTACTTTAGTTGCATTGAGACAACATACCAAGTCAAGTGTAAGTCCACCTAACACTCGTGCACATAAACAATGAAAATATCCTACAACAATGAGTACCACATTTTGAACTATGCCTATTTTAACATCTGATATAAAATAACAGTATCACTACAAAAGCCTCTCCAATCTCTTTGAACAACAATAGAAAACACTATCTTGATTGCTCCGGAAGCTCTAAACTCTAACCCTTATCATTCTCCATTTTCTACTACGTGTATGTTTGGCTCAACTTATGGAGGAGCCAAAATTGATTCTAGAGCTGTAGAGTTAACTTTGATAAGTTAAATTGCTCTCGAGTAGAATTAATTGTGCTTCCAGAATTGATTCTAAGCTTTCAATTCTAGAATTGATTTTTAGACTCAAATTTATCCTTAAACACAATTTTACATGAACTAACCAACCATATATCACTTTACATTCGACTCACTTTTAGTCGAAATCAATTTCAGATCAATTCATTCAAAATCAACTCATTGGAAAGGAACGTTCGCTCCTCCAAACAATTACAAAGAAAAGAAAAAAATACTCAGCATGAAAGAATTGGAAGCGAAACTAACTTTCGATGCCATTCTTCTTTAGAAGCAAGAGTAGATTGAATTCTCTTAGGAAGATTCTCCCATGGACATTCTTCTTTAATCGCTTTTAGCAACAATTGTTCCTCAACTGTAACTGGAGCACGCTGCATTTCTCACTTTTCACAAATTTCTTCAAAACAGCATGAAAGTCAACTAAAACCTCACAACCGTGAAACCGAAGCGGAATGTGGAAACGGATCGAACAGGATCAGAAACGAACTACGAAGTTTGCTGCAAGAATACGATGAGTGAAGAGGATGCTCGGAAAATATGAGAGAGAAATGTAACCGGTGATCGGAACCTGATAGCGGTGGATTTTAGGGTTTTGGAATCGGAATTGGTCGTTGTTCTTTGGGAGATTGGGTTACCGGAGAAAGAGAGAGATCTGGAGGAGAGTAAAAATTGTCAGAGATCGTGGCTCCGTTATGGCGGTGGTTATGTCCGTTTTCAACATTCATATCTATCACGCTTCCGTTGGTTTTTTTCTCGACCCGGTTCGAACCCTTCTTTTGTGGGTTTAGAAATAGCTCGTATAAAGGGGTTGAATTCATCTTGCTTTTATCGTGCGTTAAAAAAAGTAACTTGTACGGTACACCTCGGTATTTTTGTTTCGTAAATTTATAAATTAACGATCAATTTTATAAAATAAATAGTTATTTATCAATATTTATATTTTAGAAAACACAATTTCATAAGAAAAACATCATTTCATTGTTTATAAGAATCATATTAAATTTTTAACTTTTTCTCATAAAAAATAATCAATATTCTTTGTTATGAGTAATAAAAATTCAAAAAAATTACGTTTTATTTCGTCGACGGTTTTGGTAAATAAGATTTAATTATTATAATTGTCAATGATAGAAAATAATTCTTTTTCTTCACAAACGCAGCTCATTTAATTATTAATTTAACGATTTAGTGCACCGGTACACTCAAATTTTTTGAGTGTACCGTGGAATTTGCTTAAAAAAATGTTGTAAACGATCAAAAATAGATTTAACGTATACACGTCATTTTTTTGTAATTCTTTAAAAAAAAATCTCATAAAGACTCAATAAATATGATCATGAGTTTTTTTTATATTAAAAGATACATCAATACATTATTAAATACACGTGTAAAATAACTTTACATTCACTATGCATAAAATTAAATTCTTTTTAAAATCAAATAAAGTTTATAACTCTTTAAAAAAAAGAATATGAAAAGTTTAATAACTCATGTGTTTTCAATCAACCCAAAGCCACCATGTTTAGAGATTCAGATCATTCGTCTTCATCTTATTCCTTCATCCATTTCATATTGAGAACATAATAGTTAGAATCTTAGAGTTTTAGAGTCATCAACATAAATTGTTAAGGAAGTGTCGCAAAGAACCCGCCTTCATCCTCAAATGATCGTAATTTCTCTTTTTATAAACTCTAATCTTATCTAATGATTTATGCAATTAAATGTTTATCTCTTATCTTCTCAATTTCAACTTTTGTGTTTATGTTCATTATGAACTAACCACAGTTGTGGTTAGGAAATGATTAGGTAATAACTATGTTTGCAACTTAAGTTTTTTACAACCTTTAAAGATTTTTTCAAACAAACCATTTTAACTCAAAAATATTGACAATAAAACTTGATGTCTTTTACTTTTAATGTTATAGTTTCTTGAGACCGATAGGGTATGAGAATGGAACATGTTTGTTTGATATGAATTTGTTTATATGCATCATGAGGTGAAGTGATCAAGATAGACTACTTTGCACTAGTACTAGATCTTGGAGGAGGCTTCATGTGCTAAGATCTAACCATGACTCTTGTCATGGGCCAAAGGCTCTACAGAATAACACTTCGATGGAAAATGTTGACTTCCTAACTTTGCAACACTGCGTATTAAGTTTTACGTGATTGTACACCGTGAGGTAGTCTTCATATGCTTAATACGAAGGTTGAGTGTGTAACACCCCGTTTTCCCAACATAAAAATTTCAAAAATAAATCAGAGTTTCTCAACGTAAACGGAATGTTACATTTCTTTTCTTAAAATCGTAAACGGAATAAATAAATATTTATCCTTCAAAAATCCAACAACATAATATTTAAAACTTCGCAGCGGAAATATTTCAACATCTTAAATAATCTTTGGCACAAGGGCATCAACATAAAATCGCATAAAATCTTGGTTCAACAGAATTTAACAACATAAACATCATCATCACATCATATTAATAATCATATAAAATCATAGCATCATCATAAACAACTTCATAATCAATCATCAATAACAACTTCTTAATCAACTTAATAAACTTGACGACTTTGACTCGACTATGCAACTTCAACTTGACTATGCAACTTCAACTTCTTAAAACCATCTTGATAATGCAAATGCATGTGGTACCAATTCAGGGCATCAAGCCCCCAACATATTTGAGCTTAAAAAGGCTCCAGGGCATCAAGCCCTCAACTTAATTGAGCAAAAGCTCCAGGGCATCAAGCCCCCAACGTGATTGAGCAAAGGCTCCAGGGCATCAAGCCCCCAACATAATTGAGCAAACGCTCCAGAGCATCAAGCCCTCCACTTGAATGATGTATGCATGGACTCAACAACAAATCAACAACTTCAACGACATCAACAACAACTTACAACTTAATGACATTGACGACAATAGCGACAACGACAACAACAACATCTTCTCATGATAATATCATAATTCATCAATTATAGACAACATCTTATATCATCATATTAAATAACATATACCTTTATATAATACTTCATCAATCATGAACAACATCATATAACATCGTATTTAAACAACAACAATAATTAACTATGTATCTTTGTAAAAACATAATAAATTATCCACAACATATTTTCATATCAAACCAAAGCTACTAGAAAGATATCACAAATATCAACAACTTTCATGTTTATACCAAAGACTAATTCAGAACAGAAACATATGAAATAAACGCAAAAACATGAAACAGAGAATGATGTCACCGTACAATTTCGCTAAGACCTCCTTGGAGTATTTTCATCATAACTCAAAAACTAAAAATCATATTCACGTCAAACCGAAGCCACTGGAAAGCTAACAAAATTATCTAAAACTTTCGTATTTACACCAAAGGCCAATTCTGTACCGATCAATACCAGTTTTCATTTTAAATTCGAAAAAGTTGTGTAGAAGTCCATAAAAATTCACTGTGACCTACGTGCAGTAATTTGACCATAACTCAAGTTCTATAAATAATTTTGACATCAGACCAACGGCATTAGAAAGCTAACATCCATACCTACAACTTTCATGTTTAGACCTAAGACCAATTCCTCACCGATCAATACCAGTTTTCATTTTAAAATTCGGGGCAGAGATGAAAAAAAATCAGAAAAAGCAACTTATATTATTCAAACTTCACATTCATTCAAAATCATCACAATCAACAACAACATAACATAAATCATCAATTGAGCATAATTCATCAATTATCCAAATACATATACCAAGAGCATGCAATTTCATCATCGACAATTCATTTATCAACAAATTAACATACCCAAACATATCACTACAACTAGAGCATGAATTTCATCAATTAAATTGCAATTCAAAACCCTAACTTCTTTAATCATCAAAATAAAACAACAACAAACATGTTAAACCCTATTTTAGAACCATATACTTATGATTAAAGAAGGTTAGTCTCACCCTTACCTTAGATTAATTGTCAGCAAGGTTCTATAGACTTCTCCCTTCTCTGACTCTTCTCTTCTCTTCGTTTCTCCTCTTTCTCTAGGTTTCTCCTCTTTCTCCCAAAAACAGTTTGCACGTAATCCTTATTTTCTAACTCTGACTCTCCTCTCTATATATAAATCCTTGACCTACTTATTTTCCCTTATTTCCAATTCTGCCCCAAAGCCTCATTATTCTAAATAATTATATTTTTCCACTAAATATATTCTTCCACTAAATAACACATAATAGCATATTTCATCAAAATATATATGTATATAATATTTTAACATCAAATAACAAATATATCTCTACATCAAATAACAAATATATTTCTACACAAAATAACAAATATATTTCTACACCAGATAACATATATATTTCTACACAAAATAACAAATATATTATACTAATAAATATCAACATCTAATTATCACTCAAAAATATCACTCAAAAAATATATCAACTAAATTATAAAAAGACATCTAATCTCAATAAAATAAATAACTGCGTTATAGAGTGCACAACACTCCCATTGCCCACCAGGTGTTCAGGAAGCTATGCGAAGCTGTAGCTCTTTACATCTTTCCTCAGGAAGTTGTACGAAGTTATAACTTCCATCTTAGGGTTATAGCTTTCTAAATCTTGCAAACATCTATCTTTACCAAGTTAATTCCTTACTCACTTTTTTCCTTGAATCTCTAATTCCTTTTTTCATGTTTTATTTACTTATGCATTTTACTACTTTAGTACCTTAAAACCTTATATTTGTTATTTGTCTTTTTGGATCTTAAATAATTAACTTAGTGTTTGAAAGTACTTAGAACTTATCCACGATAATCCTTGTGAGATCAATACTCTACTTACTCTTTTAAGAGTATGGAATAAACACTTCATCATGATAGTGAGAGACGACCATCGAATTTAGAAAAGAAAGAACTGAATTGGATTTGAGAGATCTTCAAAGGCTAGGAATTATCTAGGAATTGATTTGAGTTCTGCAATTGAATCTATTTGTAACGAAAATATCCCTGCCAAAGATTGCCTGCTCCCTCTCATTTCCAAACTCATCCTTGCAATTTTGAAATTTTTTAAGCATTGAAGTGTGAAAGATTTTAGCATTGCATTGTCTTCACATATACCATTTTTTTTGCTTATGGAGAATTATTGTTTCTTTTGATGTTTTATTGTAATTAGAAGGAAAAAAAATATTAAAATTCCTCCCCTCCCTTTGTGAGCTAACCATGTATGTAATTAAAATCTTTTCCCTCATCCTCTCTTTTGAACCAACCATGTAGATAATTAAAATTAAAATCTCTTACCTCACAAATTATAATTAAAATCTTCCCCATCCTACCAAGTCACTCAAATCATGTTCTAGATGTCAGATGTCCAGTCTTGTACGGGTGACAGTTGTGTTATTGGTTCAAGATTTAATGGGATAATATCTAAAAATGAGTTTATAAGCAGAAACATCTCTTGCCCAAACTTGTTTTGTATGATTGAGTCGTATCCAACCACAAATTTAAAGATATACAGTTGTCAAACTTGTTTTGGGTTGGATCAATGTCCATCTCGAATGGACTATGTTGTGAGGGTATGTGTTATGTTGCACCGTCGGCACACACATGCTTTATCCCTCAGCAATCAATCATTGTATGCTGTAGATCATAGGGTGGTATCTGTTGAAGTTGGTTTTGAAATTGTTTGTAGTTTGTTTCCAGTCCAACATTGCAGGTTCCCGGACCGTTGAGTGTATAAACATGCTTTAGCACCCTCATCCTTTGAGATGACTTTTGGGAAGAGATCCAAATTCATTTTACAATATCCACCGATGCAAATCTCTCAACGAACTCAACAAGTTTTTCACCCATCTCACATAAAATCCTTGCTATAAAAAAAAGCATCAAGTGAAATATACTCATTCTATTATAAAAACCGGATCACTGGCATTAACCAATGATTGTTTTAAACGTTTGAGTGTTTGCAAGTAACACTCCCAACTATAAAAGATCCGCTGTTGTTCTCCAATGCGCTCCATTAACTCTGTTCGTCGTTCAAGATCAAACTCGGATTAAAACTCATAATCAAATCCCTTGGAATACCATATCTAAAAAAGCATATTGAAATCCTTTGAAAAGAAATCACTAATTAAAGAAAGAAACTTTTTCTTTTCGTGTATGTTTGATATTTACCAACACTTGAATGTTTTAAAAAGCTTTTGTGAATTTTGAGGACTTAAGAAAGCAACTCAAACGATTTAACATGATTTCAAAATGGTTAATGATCGTGGCGTACATGATTAGATAGAGAAGAATCCATAGGTTTCTCAAGACAGAAAACAAGATAATTAACCTTCAAAGCACAAATAAAGCAAGCCTATGCACTAAAAGTGTCTTTACCACATCCCCGTAACTCTACATGAAAACAACTTCACATGAGATAAGATGAAAGTTCATGTCCTTCTTAATTGCACCCTAAGTGTGGTCCCATTCTTCTTCCTATCCAAGGAAATTAATCACAAACACGACCACATTAGTAGTAGAAAATTGCAATGTGCTTTCTTTCACAGTCACTGGTGGGGTTAATGACGTTCAGATCAAGATTCCATATGCCTTCATTGTTGCAGCAATCACTTCTAATCTTTACTTGAAAAGATGTTGCGTTTTGTTTCTTTCTCCCCCATAAATTAATTACAATTTTCGTGATTGTCAAAAATAGCCGGATGATATTTAAGTTTTTATTAATTATTATCTCATTGTTATGATATTATAAGACATCAGATTGAATCGGTGAACATAGTTGACAAGAACATTGCGATATATAAGGACTAGATTTCGATTACAATAGTTAATTTGTAACGACTAAACTAATTAACAACAAAAAAAGACATCAAATCAAACATGAAGAAAGAATATTCTAATACCAACTCCGGTTTTTATTTAACCTCTGCAAAGAAGAAGAATCTCTTGAGATGATCAAAGAAAGAATCTCTTCTTACATGAAAATAAATTCTTTCGATAATTCTTCTGAACCTGGTCATTTCAAAAAAGCGGGTACACTTGTTTGCATGCTAAAGTTTGAATACAAGAAAGTAAAAGTATATATTTTATTCGATACAAACTTTTTTTTAAGATCCATTGTAATAATGAGTATATATTTTAGTACTTGAGATGTAATTTGATCTCTCATATCAAAGTTTGAATTCACAACTTGATATAATGTATGTTTAGTTTCACTTTTTGATGAGCTAAAATTGAGTTTAAAATATATAACAGATTTTGATATGTTTGATTGCTTTTGAATAAAATTAATTGTCTTTGAAATTAATTTAAGATGTTTTTCAAACATTTCTCATTATGTACAGGAAAACAACGATTATAGCTAGGTACGTACGTAACTAGGTAATGTGATCAATTTACCAAAATTGACCTGACAAGTATTCTTTAGTTTTAAACTTTTTAGTTATAGTAATAGCACTAAAATAAATTAGTGGGATTAAGGCCATATACAATGGATTAACTAATAATAAGGCACGTTCTCTGTTTTTCTTTTTTGGTTAAAACAATACGTATTGCCTTTTTTATATTTAGAATAATTTACAACAATAAAAAAGAGGGCAATCCAAATAATTAGTCCTTTGTACTTAGACGTAAAAGATTAATAAAAACAGACATAAAAGATTGATAAAAAACAATGTGTAGGAGGATTGAACTTTGCAGGGCCACACGGCTTCCCTTGCCACATATATTTTTTAAGTTGACATGCACTTTGAAAAATAAAATTTAGGTCATGTCTAGATACATGAGATTTTTCCATATAGACCTTAGTGAAGGATCCTTACAAACACTTATGTTGCTGCCATCAGATATCCTCTATCTCAAGACTTCTTTAACCACTATCTAGAAAATATGGATACTATAAACCAAATAGAATTTAGGTTAAGGACAATTGTGCTCCCAAGAAACTCCATTTGACAAATATATAGTTTTGAAAATGCAAAATACTGTAGTATTTTGATTAGAGACAAGCTACCAACCTTGTTTTCCTAACACGGACAAGTTAAAGCCATAAGGTTGACGCAAACTCATAACTCTATTCTCGTTTTCCATAGTCAATGTGTCCCAACAAAGCCAATTAATCCCTCTTTCTGAACCTTATTCGATCTTCACCAAAATATATATATATTCGATCTTCACCAAAATAAATGTTTTGTTTCTAAGATGGTTTCAAAATAAACGTTATTTTGCTTTTTGATGTCATACACAAATTAATACTTCATCACTTTCAAGTCATTTATATATATATATATATATATATATATATATATATATATATATATATTTATCAAGTAATCTAGTGACTAAAAATTCACCTCGAAGATGAATAAATAAGTGAAGGAATATGAGATTCAAAACTCTTGTATATAGCATGTCCATATACTTTATTATATATTGATAATAATAAATACTGAATACATAGTACTAGTAGTTAATAAAAATATTTTTGTCCTTCAAAAAAAAATATTTTTGTAAAATTACAACTCCTTTTATTTAAGGGACAACTTTTATTTATTTATAATTGTTTACCAATAGAGTTAATAATTTCGCATAACTTTGTAAGTGACAGTGAATATCCTAAGAGGGCAGGCTAATATTTCAGTTTTAATTCAAACAGTAGTAATAATAATAGGAGAGTCCATTAATCAACCCCTAGAAGACCCCACTATTATTGTGTGACCACTATTGGAGCATACCTGGACTCTATAAATTTACCATTCCACATTCTAGTTTGAGTCATCACACATCTAAATATGAATAACTAAACAGTGTTTGTTTCTCTAGATCGTGTGTCTCTTTGATTAGATAATCATTAGATAGATAAACAAACCATATGTCCTGTCCTATCCTGTGTGTAACTGTGTATGCAACTTGACTTGCTGGATTCACCTTTTCTTATGATTTGTTACATAGGAATTATTATAGGAGAATTCACCCTATGGAAAAACATTAGAATATAAAAATAGTAGTAATTGTGTGTGTGGTTGAGGTCTTGTAACCACCAACAGCATAAGATCAAGCAAATATTTTTATATTATATGCTCATCTATATTATCCCAACTTTGGTTCTGTTTCCTAAATTAGTAGTGTTCTACAAGCATATAGTGGAGGATCTATTTTGGTCACATAATGAAGAGGTTCAATAACTCAGAAACTATGGCTTCTTTGCTTTCCATGTACCAATCCAAAGGTATGTATAAGTAATTAAATTACTAATTGTTTCATTCTTCATATACCCTTTTTACCATAATTTATGTGTGTATTTTTGTGGTCTAATTATGTTTCATTCTTTGCAAATGCAGGTGTGGATGTGGATCAGAGGAATGAGACAAAAGGTTACAGTGAAGAATTTCAAGCAATGTTAGATAGATTAGAGCAAGAAGATAGCTATGAAGATGGTAGTTCAATGTTGGAGAAGAAAAGAAGACTTGGTTATGATCAAGTAAAAGCTTTAGAAAAGAGCTTTGAATTGGACAACAAGCTGGAGCCAGAGAGAAAATTGAAGTTAGCTGAAGAATTAGGCTTGCAACCTAGACAAGTTTCAATTTGGTTCCAAAATCGTCGAGCACGAACGAAAACCAAACAATTGGAAAGAGATTATAGTGTTCTTAAGTCCAATTTTGATGTTCTTAAGGTTGAGTATAGTACTCTTCAACAAGAGAATGAGACTCTTACTAGAAAGGTAATAATATATACATGTATTATTCATGATTTTTTATTTATTTATGTGAATAATGTTAATGTGTAATCTTAGTGTCTTTTTATGTGTGTGAGCTGCAGTTAAGAGAGTTGAAAGCGAAATTGTTAAGAGTTGAAAGCAGTGAGTTAGAGAAAGAAGTAGAATGTCCAATTTCAAGAGGTATAGAAAGAGGAGGTTCAGAAAGTAATTCAAGTGGTGTGATTAAGGAAGAAAGTAATGTTGATTCTCCTATATGTTTCAATGGTTCTTTGCCAAGTTCAATGATGAATTTGGTTCATTATTATGATTCAAGAGGTTCTCAAGAAAATGTGTTTCAGAATCAATTTATGAGAATGGAGGAGCAGAATTTCTTAAGTAATAGTGAATTATTCAGTTTCTTTTCAGTTGATCAATCCCCTACTTTGTAATACCAACTGAGCATAAATGATATCTAATTGAAACTTGCTTGGTTACAAAAATAGGATTTATCTTTTATGATCATTGAAGAATACAAGTTTTGTTGTGAAAATAGGTAAATCAAAGAAGATTTAAATAATATTTTTTTATGTAATAAATAATTTCTTGTTATGATCTTTAGGTTTATAATGTATTTTCTTATTTTATTTTTCTGCCAAAAGTGAATATAGACCACACATATGTCCAATATATATTCGTTTTGATCGAGAGGGATAGGCTTTTTATTATTATTTTTTCATTCTGTAAGCCAAGAGTGAAAAAAAAAAATAAGGGGAAAAAAAGGAGTTGAGTGAAGAACACACTCCACTAACAAAAAAGAACAGAAATAGGCCAAATCGTATCTCACATACTAGTCCTAGACTTACATCACATCATAATTTTTTTATTAAATTAATTAGGTTTTTAAAGTTATTTAAAAAATATTTAGTTAAAAAAATTATGTACTTGTTTGGATTGACTTATTTTTAAGTTTATGTAAAATAATTTATGCAAGTTAATAATTTTTTTTATTATTCATAAGCTTGTCAAAGTAGTTTATAAAAGAACAATTTATGAAGATACAATTTTTGTTAGTGAAAATTTATGAATTAAAATAAAAAACTTATTTATTTGCATAACAATTATTCATAAACTTAAAAATAAGTCAAATCAAACAGACCTTATATTTTAACTTTTAGGCTTTCCATTTTTTTCCTAGCTAGAATTGATTGGCCTATTTAGTAAATATAAATAATATATAAGTATTTTTATTGCTGTTATATTTACTAATTATTATTAGAGTATATATTTATCAACCATGATTTAAACATATTAGTTTTTGCATATAGTTTTTTCTTTACGAAAGTTTATGCATATAGCTAGAGCCTACAAATTGTTTATCAAACAATCCACTAGTAACTTATTTCAAATTCATATAATGAAGCACTTTCAAGTCACATTAGTCTTATGTAATAGCTTTTTAAATTGTCTTAAACAAGTACATAATAGATATAGACATACAAACTGAACATTAAAAAGTTATGCGTAGCCAAACCTATTTTCAACACCTCTGCTCACAAATGTCAACAAATTAAAAGCTGGAAATGATTTTTCAAATGCTCCTAAAAGTGCATTATGCTTGTGAGTTGTATGATTCTTTCACGGCAGATAAAAGATAACACACGTTTTCACTTTTGTTTTGTTTTATAATGCATCCGGATTGGATGCACTCAGCACCTAAGACACATGCAATTAATAAGATCGAAATCGTTTGATTAAGATCAAAAGGTTTAGTTTAAGATTAAAAAATTTATATTTAAAACAAATCAAAATCGTATTTAAACTTGAATCGTTTGATTTTGATAAAATGACGATGAGCAACTTAGCTCCATCCAAGTTGATTGCATTTTTCTAACTCACTACATTTTTTAACTAATTGATCAATGAACACATTTCAAAAAGATTAGACTATAAATTTCTTAGTCCTCTAATGGTATATTTGTCTATTTTTTTGCACATGTTTGATATCAAGTAAAATTTAAAGAATCTCGTTAAACAAGTGTCTTACAAAAACTCGTTAATGATTCAAAAAAGATAACAATTGATAAACTTTATATTAAAAAAACATTTTTTTTAATATTTTAATGTGTTAAATACATAATTTTTAGTATATCGGTGGCATTTCACATGGGAAAGGATAATCCTTTCCCACCATGGGTCAATATTGAGTTTTACCAATAGATCAAATAAAGAACACAATTTTATCATAGTCCATCAGTACTGGATTTTTTTCCCACACCATCTTCCCCAATCATTTTCTCTCTCCTCCATTCTTCCCTCACCCACCACCACCATCATTTTCTCTCTCTTCCATACTCTTCTAATTTTTCTGAATTTATGTGTACAATCACGACAACCCTTCTCTCTAATTATTTTTCTCCCTGATTTGGAAATTAGGAGTGATGGGTTTTATGAATTCATTCTTGCTGGCTTGTTAATGTAGAACCACCATTGAGATATCAAATACCGACATTTTTTAGCTTTTAAGATTTGAATAAATCAAACCTAATAACTTCTTTTTTGAACTGCCAAAGTTTATTAAGCTACCAGCCGCCACTTAAGAAAAGCAGCAGGGAAAAAAACAACATTACAACAGCGGCTCACAGAAGCAAGAGCTGGACGCAAAAACACCAACACAGACAAACCTAATAACTAACTTAACCTTTGCATGTTTCAAATCGTTGGAGTCTGATTGTTACAGTTTGAAGATGCAATTATTCAAAACACAGATTTTGGAATTTGGGTTCGGAGAAGTTAAGGAGCATTTGGGAACAATAATTTGATGTGAATCTGAAACCGAATTTTATTACACAAAATGGACTGTTATGATTCCTGCAGAGAGAAACCAAACATATCTCATTTTCTACTCAAATCCTCCATGTTGCTGGTGGTGGTGGGTGAGTGGAGAATGGAGGAGAGAGAAAATGACGATGAAAGATAGTGTGGGAAAAAAATCTAGTACTGATGGACTATGATAAAATTGTGTTCTTCATTTGATCTATTGGTAAAACTCAATTGACCCAATGGTGGGAAAGGATTATCCTTTCCCATGTGAAATGCCACCTATCTTAACGGCATTCGTGATAACAAAGTTGGTATGAAAAGTAGGTGGCATTTACCATGGGAAAGGTTAATCATTTCCCACCATGGGAAAGGTGAATTTGAACCCTTGATATATTAATAAAAATATTGAATGGTTGAGATTGTCCACTTGCAACCCATTGATGACTTTTTGTTTTAAAGATTTCACAAAAAATTTGACCCCACATGATAAGGTTTAATGATATTTTATTTTATGGATTACTTTTCCCACCCTATGCCTTTCCTCGCGCGCTCTATTTTTTCAATTTTACTCATGGTCCGGATTTCGTTTTCCGGATTTCATTATTAAAATTTTGCAGATGTTTCCGGATTTTAAAATCCGGAATAAATAAATACTGTAAATATGTTTTCCTTAAAAAAAAAGATATATAGTTTGTGTTGTACTATTGTTATGTTCAGTTTTTTTTAAAAGATTCACATTAATTTTTTTTTATAGAAAAGTTTAATTTCTGGTAATAAATGGAAGAGTTACGTTTACTTTTTTTTATGTTTAACTTTTATTAAGTATAAAAAACTGAAATAAAATAATATTAAAATAAGATTTTATAAAATAAAAATTATTTTAACAATAAAAAAACTCGTAAATTAATCCCTTACCATAAAAAAAAAGTTTGTCAAATTAAAAAAAAAAGTTAGATATCAACAAAAAAAAATGCGTGATAGGGGAGGTGCATTACTAGTGTTAATACTATTAAATATTAACTTTTTGAATCATAGAAAAAACAAACAAAATAAAAGTAACTTGTTTGAGTGCCACATGGAGGTAAAAAGTAACCTTTTCCATGGTGGGAAAGGATTAGACCTTCCCATGGTAAATGCCACCTGAAAAGTAACAGACTCAACAACCGCTAGCAAAATGGGAGACATTTTGAGAAGGGAAAAACTGACTCTACTCCTATCTATGAATGAATGAACATTAGAAAGTACAGGTTCTTCTGTGGTGGCAGTGGTTCATATTCTTTTTTCTCAATGTCATGCTCATGCATGTGGTTGGTGAAATCAACCGCAGCTTTATCAAAACAAATTTCACCTCACTATTTTCATTTTCTCACATGCTTTTGCAGTTTGCACACCTCACCTCACATAACACATCTTGCATCATCCTGTTCTGTTCATAACACACGTTTTATATTATATCTAATTCATATGGTTTCATTCAATGTATCTCTAACTAAAAAATGAAGGGTTAATTATGTTTCTAATCCCTATAAAATAGCGACCTTGTAAGTTTAGTCCCTACTTAATTTTTAGTCCCTATAAAAAAAAAATTTACTTATAATTTTAGTCCCTGCTAAAACAAAGTTTGATTAATTATCCTTAAACTCTTAAATTTTTGAACGATTTTTTTGAGACAAGATTAGAACACTATGAAAGGTTCGTTTACTAAAATTTAGAATTTTCTGACATGAAATGAATTAAATATGAATTTTTTAAAACGACAAAAGTTAAAGATAAAAAGTAATAAAATCTGGATGTAGAAATCAAATTTTGCGATAATTTTTTGCGGACGAACTTTTAGTAATGTTCTAAACATGTCTGCAAAAAATTGTTCAAAAATTTAAGAGTTTAAGCATAAATTAAACAAATTTGAATTGAGTATGGACTAATACTCAGTGCAGAAAAACAAAATTAGGGACTAAAAATGCTATTAAAATTAAGTAGAGACTAAACTTACAAGGTCGCTATTTTATAGGGACTAGAAACATAATTAACCCAAAAATAAAAGACACCCTGTTTATTTATTTATGGGTTAATTATGTTTTTGGTCCCTACAAAATTGCGACCATGTAAGTTTAGTCCTTACTTAATTTTAATAGCATTTTTAATCCCTACAAAAAAAATTACTTATAATTTTAGTCCCTGCTAAAATAAATTTTGTTTAATTATCCTTAAACTCTTAAATTTTTTAACGATTCTTTTTATACAAGTTTAGAACACTATGAAAGGTTCATTTACTAAAATCTATAATTTTTTAACATGAAATAAATTAAATATGAATTTTTTAAAACGACAAAAGTTTAAGATATAAGTAACAAAAATACGGACGTAGAAATCAAATTTTTGCGATATTTTTTTTGGAGGACCTTTTAATAATGTTCTTAACACACCTATAAAAAATTGTTGAGAAACTTAAGAGTTTAAGCATAAATTAAACAAATTTGGATTGAGTAAGGACTAATATTGAGTGCAGAAATTTTTTGTAGGGATTAAAAATGCTATTAAAATTAAGTAAGGACTAAACTTACAAGGTCGCAATTTTGTAGGGACCAAAAACATAATTAACCCTTTATTTATTCTTGATTTTTAGAGAATCTCTTTTATAGATATATGTGTTTTATAACCAATTTGAATTTTTTTTTTTACTGAATCAATTTTAGTTATAGAACTGATTTGAAAGATATTCATCTATTTTAAATTAATTCTCTAAAAAAAAATCTATTTTAAATTAATACTGATTTTATAAAAGTAGTACAATTGACTTGAAGTTTACTGCATGTCAATTAAATTTTAATTAAATACACAAAAAGTAAAAAAAATCGAGCTTTTATTTTGTTTTTCCTTTAAAGTTATGTAATTTTAATTTTTATTCAAATAAGGGGAAGGGACTGCCACACGTATATGAACCACATACCATAGAATTTTATAACTATTTTAATCGACTATGCTTATTTTAAATATGGATGAGTTACCCACATTTTTAAACAGATTAAATTCGTACCTAACTACTTTTTTTCAATAATATATAAAGGGGAATTAGTCACTTTAGTCCCTGAATCGGAAAGGATTCGTCACTTTAGTCACTAAATGCAGATAAATTGCAAAATATTCCCTGAATGTAGACTTTGTTAGTCAATTTAGTCCCTGAATGCAAACTTCGTTAGTCAATTTAGTCCCTGAATGTAGACTCCGTTAGTCACTTTAGTCCATGAAATTGACCATGCAGGGACTGTTTTGCAATTTTTCTTTATTCAGGGACTAAAGTGACGAATCCTCTCCCATTCAGGGACTAAAGTGACTAATTCCCCAATATATAAATTACCTACGAAACTTCATGATCCATTCTAAACCCTCAAGCTAGGTATAAATTAAATGAAAATATGAAGTTAACGCAATCAACATTTATATTTTGTTGACGAGTAAATATGCATGTATCAATTAGTTACGCAATCAACATTTATATTTCGTGTGATAAAACTTATTGATATAAGTCTTATCACACGAAATAAAGCTTATGACAATTATAATAAGGCTGATAAAAATCATTTAGTTACATTTTTGGCACAATAAATAATTGTCTAGCTACGAGAAGCAAAAGAACAAGTAATAGAGCAGGAGAAGATGAGATAAGTTGGATAATTTTGGGTAGCGCAAAGCAGAGTAGTAGTAGTAAGTAGGAGGAGTTGGAAAAAGAAAAGAAAAGAAGATAATGGAGGTAATAATTTGAGCAGAGGTCACTTTCGAACTTTTGTTAATGTTAGTGGTGTGTCAGTCTATAAAGCTAGTAGATGGCTAGCCTACGGCCCCATACCTATTCTCTCAAGTCTAGGTTCTGTCAGAAAAGTAGGACCCCTTCTTTCTGCCATTTTTTAATCTTTCCATCCTACCCTCTAATTGAAAAGTAGAAGGTGATTTCTAAACAGGGTAAATTACACCATATGTCCATTGAGTTTGAGGTTTGTAATAGATTGATCCTTTAAGTTATTTTGTTTTCACATAAGTTCTTTAAGTTTGTGGTTTGTAACATATATTGGTCCTTTAAGTTATTTTGGTCACATATAAGTCCTTTAAGTTTATAAACGTTTTCAATTTAGTCCTTATGTTAACCAAAATATGATGTGGCAAAAGGACTAAATCAAAAGCGTTTACAAACTTAAAGGACTTATGTGTGACCAAAATAACTTAAAGGACTTATGTGTGACCAAAATAACTTAAAGGACCAATCTGTTACAAACCTCAAATTTAAAGGACTTATGTGCAACCAAAATAACTTAAAGGACCAATCTATTACAAACCTCAAACTTAAAGGACCCCAGGTGTAATTTAGTCTTTCTAAATGTGTACGAGTTGTGTGTAAAAATTCTAAATCGGATAAATAGTTAGAATTAGTTAGAATAATGGTATCAACAGTTTTTTTTTAATATTATTTTTTAAAATTTTTGCTCTTTTATTGATTTAAATTAGGGTTATGCTAACCGATGCCTTTAGGGCAATAGTTAAGGAAACTTTAAAAATAAAGTTTTAAGTTAAAAATACTACTTTTTAGATTTTTGAAGAGTTGACTGCATAAGTTCCAATGCGAGATTACTATATTTGCATCCTTTGGTTAGCAGTGGCGGCCCACCCCCAATTTTTTTTATTTTTTTTTAGAATTATGCTCTTTACCCAACAATTATTGTTGGCTCCCAACTGAACTTCCCAAAATACCCTTGTGTGAGTTAACTCACACAAGTGTTAATTTTCAAGGTGAGTTAACTCAGGCAAGTGTTAAGTTGCGTGGCGCATGTTAAGATGCGCATATTTTAACACTTGTGTTACTTAACTAACACAGTGGTATTTTCGGTATTTCAGTTGGACGCGAGCAAAATATGTTGGGAGAATAGCAGAATTCTTTTTTTTCTTTTATAGGGTCTAGTCCCTATAAAATAGCGACCTTGTAAGTTTAGTCCCTACTTAATTTTAATAGCATTTTTAGTCCCTAATTTTGTTTTTCTGCACTGAGTATTAGTCCCTATTTAATTCAAATTTGTTTAATTTATGCTTAAACTCTTAAATTTTTGAACAATTTTTTGCAGACATGTTTAGAACATTACTAAAAGTTCGTCCGCAAAAAATTATCGCAAAATTTGATTTCTACATCCAGATTTTATTACTTTTTATCTTTAACTTTTGTCGTTTTAAAAAATTCATATTTAATTCATTTCATGTCAGAAAATTCTAAATTTCAGTAAACGAACCTTTCATAGTGTTCTAATCTTGTCTCAAAAAAATCGTTCAAAAATTTAAGAGTTTAAGGATAATTAATCAATCTTTGTTTTAGCAGGGACTAAAATTATAAGTAATTTTTTTTTATAGGGACTAAAAATGCTATTAAAATTAAGTAGGGACTAAACTTACAAGGTCGCTATTATATATATATATATATATATATATATATATATATATATATATATATATATATATATATACAAATACAAATATACCACTAAATTTAAATACAAACTTCAAGCTGGCCCACCCAATTATTTTCACATTCATGTGTATGTTTTGTGATTCACTTATTTGAGAGTGTATAATACGTTAATTTTGAGACATTAATTCTAAATATAGCATGACAATTCATATTGAAATAGAAATTAGTGTAAGTATTAGTTCTGATTCTATTTTATATGATTTTAAGTATTTTGGAGTGCGTAATTTTAGTTTTTTAATATATGTTGTTTAATTTTTTGATTAATTGATTTTCAACTTTATGTTTAATGCATGCTACAACATAAATTTTGTTATATATATCATAGTTTATTTTGGTGGCCCACCCGAAATTTATTTTTTTGGCTCCGCCACTGCTGGTTAGCATTTCCCTTTAAATTATTATGGGTCTATACTTTTGAAATAAGACTACATAAAGTGGTGAGATATACTTTGATTCTATTCAATGCTTCATCTATAATACCTGCTGGAATGGGTGAAGAGGCAGTACCACCATATCTAAAACATTCTCATACATTTGTCATTTGTTTCTCCCCTTGGTTCAACCCAGTTATTAGTGTCTCTTCGTGGTTCAACCCAAATAGTACAAGCTTTATATGACTTCATGATTCACATCATACCACATGCTCAACGTGGTCTGGTGGTAGCGGATCGTGGTAGTATGCACCGGGGTACGTGACATGGTTCTTTAGGCTTTCTCATCCCCTGTTAATCCCATTTGTGGAGAGGGTTCAGGCACCACCCCGTAGGCCGACTAATGAGGAGTTCATTATTGAGGAGGATCATGCCAGCAATCGTCCTAGCACATTGAGTATCATACAAACCCTCTTCGGCATGACGGGTGAGGGGTTGTGTGAAGGTGACTGTGTCAAATACTTCCATGATCTCATGAGGAGGATGCAAGATGAGATGTGCTCGTCCACCACATATCAAATATCTAGAAGGGATATGCAACTGATAATGAGGATGCATTGGGGTTATGTTTTGGTATTTCGGTTCAAAATAATTGAATGGTTTCAATTTTATTTTGTTTCTTTTATAAACGATTTGAATGAATGTATTTAAGAATAAATGATTGAATGTATGTATGCTGAACACGTTCCATGTGTAAATTGGTGTTCTTCCTCTATTCTCTGTTACCATAGCACAACGGAGGAAGTTAACTACTGTTGAAGTATTTTAGTATTTTTAGGGTGTTTGGGAGACATTTTAGAAGTTAAAAGAGTAATTTCAAACTAGAATTGTGGTTGTGAGCGAAAAGGGCCGAGGCCACATGATGGGTCTGGCCCAAATGTTCATTCATTGAGAAATCATCTACTAAATAACTATGCACACATCCTCTTCCAATAAAAACTATACACACATCACACACCTCCCATCGATTCTGTTTAAATCAAGTTTTCTAAACCTTAACTTTTATTCATCATTTTTATCCCAATATGTTTTATTTCTATTCGAATAAATTTTGATGATGACATCAAAAGTTTTTTTGAGTTCACCATGATCTTGGTCGTGACACTGTCGTCACCTATTCCTAATGTTTTTTATAAGCCATTTAAGTAGCAGTTGAATTCTTCCCAATTTTTTTTTATAGAAAATTGGATGTTAAAATGTGAACCCTTAATGTACTCCCAAGTAAATATTCCATTCATATTCATATAAAAACTACTTCAACTCATAAAGTCAACTTATTTAGAGGCATGATATAAGACCTCCCAAAAAAATTGATTGTTCAAACCACAACTCTAAATCAAGCATTCTCCATGCTTTCCCTTGTTATAATAATATATTCCGTACAATATGGACCATACTTACTACAATAGTAAGTAATAACCGCATGCTTATGTTGCTTCAAATTTTTATATATAAAGACTAAAGTACATAAAAATTATTAGATTAGAACATAAACAAGGCAAAGATGACTGATCAACTTAGAACTGATTCCAAAGATTATAGGACTGAGCTTCTTTCCCCAAACATAGCTTCTGAGAATGTGTCTATGGCTAGGCAACCGTCGTGGAGGATCAACATGGACGAACATCGCATACCGGAAAGGCAAATGGAGTCTCATTTTGGCTTTGGATTATTCTTAAGAACAATGAGTACTTAATTCAATAACCCTTTTTGTTCACATTTCGTATGTATATACATTTTCTATTTAATGTTACTAAAATGAATTTTGCATTTCAATCTTTCAGAAAGACAAAGGAAACTTGCTAAATATTACAAGAGGCAGGAAATTCTTCTTAAAGGGTACCAAGAAGTGGACTCATATATTGATTTGGGCACATTACCTGGAAATTTAACTGAGGTTATAAAAATTTACGAGTTCATTCATTATTTTTTTTTCTTATGAACATTTGGTTTATTAAAATGGCCTAAATGGAACCTTTTAATTTTCAGGATGAGATGAAGCAACTTGAAAGGAATGAGAAGGTGGCAATTTATTTATCTAACATAGGGAACATGGTGCTATTTGTAGCAAAAGTTTATGCTTCGATTCAAAGTAGATCTTTGGCTGTGATTGCATCAACTTTGGACTCACTCTTGGATCTCTTGTCTGGATTTATACTCTGGTTCACTTCTCATACTATGAGTAAACCAAACTATGATCAATACCCTATTGGCAAGAACCGTATGCAACCTGTGGTAAAAGCTTCCTTCTCTTAGAACACACCTAAGCCAATTTTCATAATATTAATTTTTATGTTACTTCATTTCTCACGCATATTTAGTTTTAGATTGATATCTTATAAATGCTATTAGGCTCTTTTCATATGTGTCATTCATTTTAATAACTTTTCGTTTACAAAATATATTTACAGGGGATAGTTGTATTTGCTTCTGTCATGGCAACTCTTGGACTGCAGATACTATTTGAATCAATGAGAGAAATCATCGTAAAGGTAGAGAAGTAGAAAGTATATCTAAATAGATTCGTATCCACTTCCACGATGCAACACTACAATAGTTTTTTAACTAGGACAAAATACCACTTTTCGTGGTAGCCTTTTTTAACACAAAAAAAGTTGTTGCACCGCTGCATCGTGGGAGAGAATATGAATCCTATTTAAATACCATTGTCGAATAGATTCTATAAACTCGCATGTATTAATGCCAAAGACACTACTCAACATTTACTTACTTCAAATTTATTTATTTACAGGCTCAACCTGATAGGGATCCTGTGAAAGAAAAATGGATGATAGGAATTATGGTGACAGCCACAGTTGTAAAAATCGGGCTCATGACATATTGTCGCAGGTTCAAAAATGAAATAGTTAGAGCCTATGCTCAAGATCATTTCTTTGATGTCATTACAAACTCAATTGGTCTAGCCACTGCAGTGCTAGCCATCAAATTCTACTGGTGGCTTGACCCTGTTGGGGCCATCTTGGTATGTTTTTCAGTTCATATACACATTCAACTTTTTTCACCATAAAAGAAATGACAAACCTTAGTTTAGTTGCTTTTATTTCTTCCTAGTTCACAACTAATACTACAAAGACAAAATTAAATCAAGCTCATCATATTTCAGCAACAAATTCTTAGTAGGTTATTTGATGTTGTGAATAAATGAATTGGTTCTCGGAATTGCAAATGTCATTCAAAATGAACCCTCTATTAGTCGTTATAGGCTATCACATGACATATAATTGAACATGTCACATTATACGCTGATCACACATTAATGCCAGCTCACCAACGACTAACTGACTTCGAAATTTAGGTCATCTTATAGGGACTAATTTATCGGTGATTGCAATTATGCATTGACTGATTATCAACATATTAGTTTCGAGAGACCTAAATTTCACAGGCAAAGTAGTTCATGATTTTGTGTCATTTCATGATTTTGTGTCATTGATGTGGGATCAACGTAGGACCATATTTTTAGCATGTCATAGTCCCTAATAATAGAAGTTAGAGAAACTATTTTGATTGACAATTTGCAATTTTAGGGATGTAAATATTTACAATTTCGAGGATCAATTTGCTTATCCACTTTATGAATTGTACACAGATATTCTTATTTGATTTGAGAATTTGATGATAAAACATATACTATATAATATAGTCCGAGCTTGTTCATAATACATACTTGCAAAGTATAATAACATCAAGTCATGAATGGTGCAGATAGCTGTATATACAATCAGCAACTGGGCCAAAACGGTGATGGAGAATGTATGGTCATTGATTGGAAAAACAGCTCCATCGGAGTACCTTGCAAAGATAACATATCTTTGTTGGAACCATGACAAGGAGATCAAGCACATTGATACATTGAGAGCCTACACATTTGGGACCAATTATTTTGTTGAGGTAGACATAGTTGTATCAGAAGAAATGTCACTTATTCAAGCACATGACATTGGTGAGACACTTCAAGATAAGCTTGAAAAATTACCTGAAATTGAGAGAGCATTTGTCCATGTTGATTTGAATACTACTCATAAGCTTGAACACAAGCAACTCAAGGTGGCATAGGAAAGTTATTCAATATTGTTTAAGATTTCAGAGTGTGATTAGTGATGGATTTGATTTTCTTTTGAAAGAGTGGTGATGGATTTGATAATTTTGATTAGTATATTCATTTTGTTGTAGTAAAATTATGCAATGTTTATGACTTGAGAGTGATTGATCAGCAATGAATTTGATTAGCATATTGATTTTTTTTCCTGTTGTAAATCGAATATTCTCTACGCAAAACTGCACAAAATAATTTTTCAAACTGAATAGAACTACAATTGACGGCAAAACTTTTTCTTTAAGAGTTGTAATGTTACTTTATTTGAGAGTTATATTCGAACTCAATATCATAGTAAAATATTATCAAAGTCGTCAATATAAAAATAAATTACGGAAGAGTGCATTTTGCTAAATTTATCTTGTGTTGGAATATGGCCAAATGCTGGGGAATCCGTGAGACATAAGCACTTCTATAGGCTACTTTGATCTTTCTTAATTCTCTGTTTCCACAGGCAGGAACACTATCCTCCTCTGCAGCTGAAATTTTCTTATATAAGAATAATCAAATTGAAGCACATAACAAGGTCTCAAACCAACATCATCAGATCAACTCAAATGTGTTGTTTTTCTACTTGTTTAGTTGTATATATAAATAGATAAATAGATATCAATTTTGACAAGTAAGATTAAAATTAAGTTCATTTAATAGTGTCCAATTTTGTTTTTATTACAGTGAATTTGTCTCTATGAGATTTAACTATTTTTAAATTAATAATTTAAATTGCTATGAAATTGGTTTTAACTCATTATATGATATCAGCTAAAATTATATGTGAGAGTACAATAAGTAATACCAACATTCTGAGTTTGAAGCTGATATCTTTAATTTAAGTGTGAGTTTATAGTGATGTTTGTCACATTAAACAGAAAATAAAAAGATTTGATAAAGAATAAACTAAAATTAGGGTGATTGATTTGATTTATCTTTCCTCTGAAAAAAATTGTTTTCCTTTTCCTAAAAAAAAAAAAATGATAGTATGACTATGATGAGACTCATCACAAAATTTGAAGAGCGTTGGATCTGAAATCAACGGCGCGAAGTAATCTTTATGACGTGTCTTTGGAAAATACACGAAGGAGTGCTTTACTTATTTATAGGAGTTGGCATGGAAGCTGAGGAACAAAGACGACGACGAAGTTTCTTCCCTTCTTGCTTGTATCTTTGTTTTCTATAATTAAATGGAGCGAATTACACTCTTACTCGCTCTCATACTCTTCACGGCGGCTGCCGTCGCCGAAACAGACAACAACCTCACTTCCCGTCAGCCATTATTATCAACTGCCGTCGATGAATCCGATCTACTCCCGCCGGATGCCGCTCTTTCCGACTCCGATGGCGGGTTTCCTTCAATGGATAGCATGTTGCACTGGGCAATAAGTATGTATAGTTATTAATTATCACGGTGGTTATTCTTTGTTTCTTTTTATTGATTTTTTTGTTTTTGCTTTTTGTGTATGGTTTAGGTCATTCTGATCCTGAAAAGTTAAAAGAATCAGCACAATCTCATCAAACATTATCACCGACTGAACTTCAAAAGCGTCAATTAGAAATCAAAGTAATTCAAGTTCAATTTGTGTGTAGTGTAGTGTGTGATTTCTGTTTCTTAATTATTTATTTATTTATTTATGTGATTGTGGTGTTTTAACAGGAAATAATGGAGAAAACAAGAATGTTATCCGATGCTGAATTGATGAAAATTTCTATAAAAGACTTGAATAATGCGTCTACTTCTTTGGAAGATAGATACAGAGCTTTGTTGGAGCTTCTTGAGCTTGTTGAGCCATTGGATAATGCAAATGGTAACTACATTTCTATTCATGTTTTTATATCTATACTATAATGTTTTTTCACTTGGGTTATGATTGTTTTTGTTTAATATAGAGTTTTGTTTTAATACTCCCTCCGGTCTCATTTACAAGAGAAAGTTGACTTTTTAGATACATTGAATAATGTATGTATCTAGTCAAGAACCTAAACCAAATAGTACATAAATTATTTAATGTATCTAAAAAGTAAATTGTCTCCTGTAAATAGGACCGGAGGGAGTATTTCTTAAAAGACTGTTTTTTTCTTTTTCTAGGCAAATTTTAGTAAAGTTAGTGGTTATGAATTACTCCCTCCGGTCACATTTATAAACAAAAATGTACTTTTTAGGTTCATTGAATACATAATGTATTTGGTCTCTATATTGACCAAATACATTAAGCATTGAATGAATCTAAAACATTAAGCATTGAATGAATCTAAAAAATGTTTTTTTGCTTATAAATGTGACCGGAGTGAGTATGATAGTTTTCAGGATCGTACCTAGGACCTCCTTCGGTGTCCCTTAGCTCACCGATCAAACTACTTAGGCAAGACTTATTGTATGCATTTCACTTGAACTTTCATTGTTAGCTATTTCTAGATAGATGCTTTATGATTTTGAACTCTCAAAATCTGTTTTTTTTAGGCGATGCTTTCGAAATCTTTCAATAATTGTTTTCACTAGAACAATCTTGTTGAAATGTCTTCCTCTTTGATATATGTTAGCTGAAGATTGAAATCAATATCAGACCTTAAATACTTTTAAGGCTATGTTTGGATGGAGGGTTTTAGAGGGGAGGAGTTATTTATCTTTTTTAAATTAAGATCATTAAAAAATGTTTTTAAAAATCAATTAAGTCTGATTGAAGTATTATATGATCATTTATCATGTCGTTTTTCAATTTAAAAAAAATATTAAATATGTATTCAAATATAGACTTGGCTCCCAAACGCACCTTAAAACAAAACAGAGCAAGAGTGGTAGATCCCAATGTTGGTGCCTTCTCTCAGTTGTATTACAGTTTACAATAACATATATAAACATATGTTATTAATCTTAATGCATCACTTTCCCATGTGAAGTTCTTTATATACTGTAGAAGTGGTTCCGTCATTTGTTCATAATATTCATTTGCTTTTGTTTCGATTTGTAGAATTTTCTATTTCCTGTTTAATAGTGCATGCATAATGAGAGATTCTAATGTCTGTTAGATTTAAACAAACTTGGTGGGCTTCATGCGGTCACACAAGAACTTAATCACCATGATTCTGGTATTAGAGCAACTGCTGCATGGGTTCTTGGAAAAGCTAGTCAGAACAATCCAACTTTTCAGCAACAGGTATGGTGTTACATTCATGATTTATGGAATTTTAGCAAGTTGTTAAATGAATCAAAACACACTCTTAGTTGAAGCGCGTATTAATCCTCAGAGAATAATTATACTAACTAGAATGATATCAGCAGTACCAGTGTTGCGCTGTTGTAGAATTGCAATGGATGCAAAAGGCCGATACTTATGAGATATTTGAAAACCCTGCACTCTCCCCTAGTATCCTCTACTTATTTTCCTGCATTGATCTTCTCCCAACCTGCTTTCTTATATCTATACTTGTCAACTTTTGATCCCAGTACTTGTCTCACTGGTAATATGTTGTACAAATCATTCAATTCCCCTCAACTGCCTCTCATGCAAACTGTTTCATTTAACTATTCCTATGCGCTTATTCTGATATAAATCTTAGTAAGCGGTTGTTTTTTAACAAAGGTTCTTGAGCATTGATTGAAGCTAAACAATATAGTAATGCTGCCAAATTTCAACTATTCCAGGTCTTGGAACTCGGTGTACTCTCAAGGTTGATAATTATGGTAAAATCTGGTTCCATAGAAGAAGGCATTAAAGCATTGTACGCTGTTTCAGCTTTGACTCGGAATAATTTAGCCAGTCAGGAATTGTTCTATGCTGAAGCTGGAGGTTTGATGCTTCAGGTGACCTATCTAAGTTTTAATATTATCATAAGCATTGTTGTAATTTTTTTTTTTTTTAAATCTACTTTTCATTCAGCATTAGTTATTGATACTTGAATTTTTTAGGATATTTTGAGGAATGCAAGTATTGATATCAAACTTCGGAGGAAGGCCGTGCTTCTATTGACTGATTTAGCAGATTATCAATTAGAAAACGTTGATAAAGATGAACCACCATTTTTCAATAACCAGGATCTGTTAAAGTCTGTGGTTGATTTAACTGCTTCAACCGACCTTGATCTCCAGGAAAAGGTGACTATTAGAATTACATCTAATGTTTATTTCTAAAGCATTGTAGCTGTTGTCTTATAACCTTATCTGTGTGATGCAAATGTCATACCATCAACTCTCACCGAGAAAAACAAAACATTTTGAACTGCACCTTTTCCATGAGATTGTTCTTCTAATGTATGTTTCTTATTCTTATTATTGATCTAATTAGAATTTTTCTATACCCTCATTTCTGTAATTCAATCCATGTTCTCAAAATCTCAACGTCCCTATGACTTGTTGAATTTGTGTGAAATGGTAAATGTACTTGTGGAAACGAGAGAAAAAAATGTTTTGATTTACTTTATTATCAAAGGAGTATGATCAGTAGAATGGAAGTGAGGGATTGGTTTGAACTATCTATTTAAAGCTGTTCAATTTGTGTCATGCATACCTTCTGTAGTTCTTTTTGTGCAAACAAATTGTCCCCTTTTGTGTTTCATGTTGAGCTTTTGGTTTGACTTCTTGGATGTATTAAACAGGCACTTGTCGCGATTAAGAGTCTCTTGCAACTAAGGACCACTAAAGCTCGAGTTTTTAGGGACTTATGTGCTTTAGGTGATGCACTGAATAGAACGAAACAATTGTTGCATGATTTGATGGCGGATGAGGATCAGAGAGACTATGTAATGGATGTGGAAAATGTTCGTATTGAAGTGGAAAACATTTACCATAGAAAGCTGGAAAAGCAGTGATGTATGATCATGAGTTGACATCCTTAGATTATGGTCTTGTCCCTGTATCATCATCTAGATTTGATAGCATACCTTTCTCACAATTTTGATGCTGTTATTGACATTTGAGAACAAAAATTAGGGGTATTAATACTAATGAATTTTATAGTTGTACAGTTAATACCGTCTATTTTTCTATTTGGTGATTTCTGATTTAAATGTAGTTGATCTTTCAAAATAGTATTACTATATTTTTATTTGAGCTCTCCTTTTGCATTCTTTCTTCAACATTAACCTCTATCCTTAAAGCAAAGCCAAAAGGCAAATACCATTAAATTAAAACACAACCTAAAAAAATGCATGCTAACACAGTCTAGCCAAAACAGAGATAAACAATGCAATCAAGAACCATGTTTTCATCTCTGAAAGATTAAGATATGAGAATTGAGAACTATGTTTCCTTCTCTGAAAGAACGAGATATGAGAATATTTCAATCTTTAATCTGCAATTGACGAATACATTAAAGGATGTTATCACAGCAATTGATGAATACATTAAAGGATGTTATCACAGGGATGACTACTAAATCTATTACTAAATCTACTGCCTCTAATAGGAGTCATAGTAATTAAGGAGCGTGTCTCCAGCCAAATCCACTAATAGTCATGATCACAAACAATTTAAAGGGTGAAAGAGATGTCACATAACATAACTGTGCCACAAGATTGAATCAGTTCTGAGTTTGCATAAAAACCCTTTCAACTAGGGGTGTAAGTGGATCGAATAAAACCGATAAACCCAATAAACCAATTCAAACCAATATCTATCGTTTATCAGTTTGGTTGACGATTTTCAGTTTAAATAACCAAGTACCCGTGAAACCAAACCGTGTAATTGTATCTTAGACTTTCACAAAACACATTTAAAGTTGAGGGAATGTTAATTTTGTTTTTTTATGTTAATCATGCGATTCTCAGGTCTTGGTAATCCAAAGTTCGGTCAAAAGATAAATAAAGTCCAATGGAACTTAGATTCTCTTAGACAATTTGTTATTAGTAAAATTTATTAACCACCTGAGCCTTGCTTAATTTGATGAATTATTTTCAAGTGGAACTAGATATTAATCCAATTAATCAGTCTCATTGGGCAAAGAATCAAAACTATGGATAAAAAAATCAGACCACATATCACATTTGAAAATGACAAATATGTCCTCATTAGAGTAAAATGGACTCCTATAGACTTAACAAGTCAACTAAAACAAAAACCCAATCCAAATCACATTCCATAAAAGTAACATTGATGAGCAGGGGCTCCATTTCATTTCCATCCATGAGACCTGGTTTTGATTCTTATATTTGGGTCCCACTAACCACCAAATATTTTTCTTTTTTTAGCAAAACCACCAAATACTTCTTGTCCTCACATCAAAAAAAATTAAAACTTCAAAAAATGGGACATAGTTAACCTCGAAATCCTCTTCATCCTTTGCCTCTGCCTTCTGTTTTATCAAACACAAACCCCACTTACCACATTTTATATTCCCTTTTTGCCCTTTTCTCAATACACACATACATAAAATAACAAAAAAAAATAAAAAAAAAATATCAAATTGGGTTCTTCAACACATTTCTTCCACTAGGGAATTTTGGGTCAGTGCCCATTTTTCCTCTGAGGTTTTCTCAGTCTCACTTTCAATGTAAGTACCTTTCTCTTCTTCATGCTTTCGATTTCTTACAATCACTGCTTCATTTACTTATAAAAATCCTCATTTTGTGTGTGCTCAATCTTGGAATAACTGAATTAGTGTGTTTGATTTGATAAAGATAGTTTTTTTAGATATGGGTTTTGTGATTAGGGTTTTGGGTATGATTGTAAAGTTGTAAAAAACACTTTTTTGTGTTTTGTTTGTTAATTCTTGCAATGTTGTTAATTGCAGGTTCTTTAAATATTGAAATTTTGATTTGTTTTGTTGAAAAACTGGGGTTAGGATTTTTCTAGGGTTTGGTTGTTCTAGATATGATCAAACAGATACTTGGTAAAATACCGCGAAAGTCGTCAAAATCATCATCACATAGTGATTTTAACGGTGATGGAGGGTTGGTCAATGGTGGTTCTGGTTCATCATTGAGTTCATCTTCCAATGACACCTTGAAATCTAATTCAGCTTCTTCAAAATCTTCAAGTTCTGGGAATGGGAGTTCTGCCTCGACGAATTCAAATAAAACAAACCAAGCTAAGAAATCAGCTCCTGCAATTGGATCCCAAGTTGGTTTGATAATGGCTAATGGTAATGGAGTTTACGAGGCTTTGCCGAGTTTCCGGGATGTTTCTAGCTCGGAAAAGCCTAATCTTTTTATAAGGAAGTTAAATATGTGTTGTATTGTATTTGATTTTAGTGATCCTAGCAAGCATGTTAAAGAGAAGGATGTCAAGAGGCAAACTTTGCTTGAGCTTGTTGACTATATTTCGTCCGTGAATTCAAAGTTCAATGAAACGGCAATGCAAGAGATTACCAAGATGGTGGCGGCAAATTTGTTTAGGACACTACCGTGTTCAAATCATGATGGTAAGGTTGCAGAAGCATATGATCCTGAAGAAGAGGAGCCTGCAATGGAACCAGCATGGAATCATCTACAGGTTGTGTACGAAGTTCTCTATAGGTTTGTGGCTTCACCAGAGACGGATGCAAAGCTTGCTAAACGATACATTGATCATTCATTCGTGTTGAGACTGCTTGACCTCTTTGACTCTGAGGACCAAAGAGAGAGGGAATATTTGAAGACTATTCTTCATCGTATTTATGGGAAGTTCATGGTACATCGCCCGTTCATTCGAAAAACTATCAATAACATATTTTATCAGTTCATATTTGAGACAGAAAAACACAACGGAATTGCAGAAATGTTGGAGATTTTGGGCAGTATAATTAATGGATTTGCTTTGCCTTTGAAGGAAGAGCATAAGCTGTTCCTTACCCGTGCATTGATCCCACTTCACAAGCCAAAGTGTGTCTCTATGTATCATCAACAACTTTCTTATTGTGTTACACAGTTTGTTGAGAAAGATGTCAAGTTAGCTGATACTGTGATTAAAGGTCTTTTGAAATATTGGCCTGTAACTAATAGTGCAAAGGAGGTAATGTTCCTTGGTGAGCTTGAGGAAGTTTTAGAAGCCACTCAAGCAGCTGAATTTCAGAAATGTGCGGTGGGATTGTTTCGTCAAATTGCTAGATGCCTCACCAGCCTACACTTTCAGGTGCTGAACAAAATTTCCTCATTTCCTTCTTCCTATTTGACATCTGCATGCATTTCATTAGCATCTTTCGATAGAAATAATCTCCGTTTCTTTCTAATGTTCCTTCTTTACATGTCTTCATTTTCTTTTCCTATGCATCTCTGCCATTTCTTGAGTTTTGCATTTTTCTGAGGATGAAGTTGTTTTGACAATTTCATATGCAGCCTGGTATCCACCTATTTTTTCCTCTTACTTAGCCCGATATTTTTTATATGAATTTTACTTCCTAGGTCACTTAACTATTGGCAATGAAAATACAAAGTGATTAGGCATTGCATGTTGTTTGAATATAGAGAGTATTAATCTATTGAAGAAAAATATTTTGCAGTTGACTAATTTTGTGTGATATAATCGTAATGGATACTAAATGATTTAAATCAACGGAAGCAACTGCAAACATGGCCTCAATATATTGGGTATCAGCAGTCTCGGCTACTGTATTACAATCACAGTTGTGGCTGCATCACCTGCATTTTTCTGCTGTTGTCCACAGTATTTATAATCACAATCAGACTGTAACCATGACTGCTACTTCATTTTAAATATTGTATTTTCATAACTATACAGTCATTGATCTTAATTGTTTTGGTGTCGGTATTTCTTTATTATGATTCAATCTTTTCTTTTACCTTTTAAGCATGAGTAATGATATTTTAATACTATTAATCAAAAGAGAAAAAATATATATTACCCCGAAGTGTTTAATAACAACAAGCAGCATTACAATCGCATTGTTATGATGCGGAGTTGGTGTTAGCCACTCCCAATAGCTCAATGCATTATGTTTTTGATAGAGTTGATTGCAGATGGAATACAACTGCATTGCTTACTGCAACTCATTACATTGAACCATCTATAGGCAGCCGAACAGATCCAGTTTGCTTCCATCTGTAATGACTCTTTTTGTAGCCTCTGTAAGTTTGTATCTCATAGGTTAGAGAACTGTACATCAGGCTGTACTGTAACATATTCTCAAGCCTTTTCATCCATTTTATTCTTTTTTCGCCACCCAGCTCTGCATCTGGTGCATGTGTCTTATATCGCTTTAATAAAAACTCTTAAAACTGATTCAGAAATAAAAAGGCATTACAAACCCAAAATAGAAAAGAAATTATTTTATTCTTTTTTGGTAATTTACGCTAGGTACTCTTACGGGTAAATCTATGGAAGTAGTAGACACTATGACTAGGAGGAGGATTAATTTTATGTGCCTACAAGAAACTAAGAGGGTGGGGAAAAAGGCGAAAGAATTAGATAGTTCAGGATTTAAGCTTTGGTACACGGGCGAAGTTAGATCGAGAAATGGGGTAGGCATCATTGTGGATAAGGAGTGGAAGAAAGATATTGTGGATGTTAAAAGGATAGGAGATCGGATTATAGCCCTAAAGTTTGTAGTGGAACAAGACACCTTTAACGTAATTAGCGCTTATGCACCTCAGGTAGGATTAGAAGAACACCTTAAAGTAAAGTTTTGGGAGGAGCTAGAAGGCTTAATTCAGGATATCCCATTAGGAGAAAAGATTTTTCTAGGAGGGGATTTGAATGGGCATGTAGGGAGGGTTTCGAGAGGTTTCGAGGGCGTGCATGGAGGGTATGGGCTCGGGGAGGTAAAAGCGGAGGGTAATTCCATCTTAGATTTTTCATTGGCTTTTGATCTTACTATAGCAAATACGTGTTTTAGGAAAAGAGAGGAGCATCTCATCACTTACAAGAGTGGGGCCTCATGTTCTCAGATTGATTTCTTTCTCATTAGGAAAACAGACAGGAAGATCTGTTTAGACTGTAAAGTCATACCTGGAGAGGGCTTCACTACCCAACATAGAGTAATGGTGATGGATGTAAGGGTTAAGAGGAGGGCAAAGCGAAGAGACCGTAGCGGGGTTCCGCGAATCAAGTGGTGGCAGTTAAAGGGTGACAAACAAAGGATATTCCAACACAAGATATTAGAGGGAGGTTTCAGGCAACCACATGGAAGCGCTAATGATATGTGGGAGAGGATGGCTCATGAGATTAAGAAGGTGGCAAAAGAGACGTTGGGAGAATCTAGAGGTTTAGGGGTATAGAATCTTGGTGGTGGAATGACAGTGTTCAGAGTAAAGTTCGGATCAAGAGAGATTGTTTTAAAGATTGGTCTAAGTGTAAAAATGCCGAAACTTGGGATAAATATAAGATAGCTAGGAAAGAGACTAAGAAGGCGGTGAGCGAAGCGAGAACTCAAGCATTTGAAGGATTATACCAATCTTTAGGTACCAAGGAGGGGGAGAAATCTATATACAAGCTTGCGAAGGGACGAGAACGAAAGACAAGAGACCTGGACCAAGTGAAGTGTATTAAGGACGAAGAGGGTAGAGTTTTGGTGCAAGAAAGAGATATTGAGGATAGATGGAAGAAGTATTTCCACAACTTATTTAATGAAGGATATGAGATCTTACCAGACTCTAACAGGTTAGACATCAGAGAGGAGGACCGGAACTATAACTATTATCGTCGGATTCAGGAGCACGAGGTGAAAGAAGCGTTGAAAAGGATGAGTAATGGCAAGGCAGTTGGCCCGGACAACATACCTATCGAAGTGTGGAAAAGTCTTGGCGATAGAGGAATTGTGTGGCTCACAAAACTTTTCAACGAGATTATGAGGACGAAGAAAATGCCAGACGAGTGGAGAAGAAGCACCTTAATTCCAATCTATAAGAATAAGGGGGATATACAACATTGCGCGAATTATAGGGGAATTAAGCTAATGAGTCATACCATGAAGTTATGAGAAAGGGTAATTGAGCGAAGACTAAGAAAAGAGACTCACGTTACGGATAACCAATTTGGTTTTATGCCTGGGAGGTCGACTATGGAAGCGATCTACTTACTTCGACTCGTGATGGAGCGATATCGAACAGATAAAAAAGACTTGCACTTAGTTTTCATTGATTTGGAGAAGGCGTATGATAGAGTACCTAGAGAGATTTTGTGGAAAGCCCTGGAGAAGAAAGGGGTGAGGATTGCCTATATAAGAGCTATCCAGGATATGTATGAGGGGGCTTCGACTAGTGTGAGGACGCAGGATGGGGATACTGTAGATTTTCCCATAACAATAGGACTGCACCAAGGGTCAACCCTAAGTCCTTATCTTTTTACTTTAGTTTTGGATGTACTGACGGAACACATCCAAGAGTTAGCACCGAGATGTATGCTTTTTGCAGATGATGTAGTCTTGCTTGGTGAGTCGAGGGAGGAGTTAAACGGGAGGCTAGAGACTTGGAGGCAAGCCTTAGAAGCGTATGGCTTCCGCCTGAGTAGAAGCAAGACGGAGTATATGGAATGTAACTTCAGCAAAAGGAGAAGTGGGTCTACCTTGGAGGTGAAAGTTGGAGATCATATCATACCCCAAGTTACGCGGTTTAGACATCTTGGGTCCATAGTACAAAATGACGGAGAAATAGAAACTGATGTACTTCATCGTATTCAAGCTGGGTGGTTGAAATGGAGAAGAGCCTCAGGTGTTTTGTGCGATAAGAAAGTACCACGTAAGCTGAAAGGAAAGTTCTATCGGACAGCAGTCAAACCGGCAATGTTGTATGGTACGGAGTGTTGGGCGGTTAAGAGCCAACACGAGAGTAAAGTAAGCGTAGCGGAGATGAGGATGTTGCGTTGGATGAGTGGTAAGACTAGACAGGATAGGATTAAGAATGACACCATTAGAGAGAGAGAGTGGGGGTAGCACCTATAGTAGAAAAGTTGGTAGAAAATAGGCTTAGATGGTTTGGACATGTAGAGAGAAGACCCGTAGATGCCGTTGTAAGAAGAGTAGATCAAATGGAAGAGAGGCAGGTTAAAAGAGGTAGAGGAAGACCTAAGAAAACCATTAGAGAAACCATTAGAAAAGATTTAGAGGTCAATGAGTTGGATCCAAATATGGTTTTTGATAGAACACTATGGCGTCATTTGATCCATGTAGCCGACCCCACTTAGTGGGATAAGGCTTGGTTGTTGTTGTTGTTGGTAATTTACGCTAGCGTAGTCAATAACACAATTACGGCGCAGTAGCGCTGTTTTAAGAATTTGAGTCTCGTGGCCAATGCCGCAGTGTGAATTGTGGGAGTCATGGCATGATAGAATTGCCCCCATGTCTGTGAGCTTCCTCTCTCTGCTAGCCGCAAATGCAAGTCTATCATCCTCCACTCTTTTTTTGTTTGTTAGGCCTCAAATTCAGTCTAGTTTACCTCTACTTTTTTATTTTATTTAAAGCATAGCATACAATATAATAAACTAAATAATAATCAGAACAGTGGCCATCAATATAATAATCACAGATCATGTTGTAATGGCTAGGTCTAGCCTGGGGTCAAAGGGAAGAAAGCTGGAACTTACTAATCACTTGTTGCCAACCCCAACTCCGATGAGTATTTCTTCCGATACCATGTATATCATTCATTATTCTGTTGCTTTGTTGGTAGTTGGTACCACATCTATGTTTATTTGTAATTATTTGCACATGATGGTGAACGGACAATTTTGAAGGGAATGGTGGTGTTTGTATAAAAATAATAGAGTTCAAGAGACATTGAAGGGAATGGTGGTGTTTGTAGAAAAATAATAGAGTTCAAGAGACATATAGATATGAAATTAATGAAGAGTGCTTGTCTATGAAGAGTTAAGTGCTTATTATACGTTTGGCCTCCTCAGTCGTAACAAACAAGTCTTCTTACGACTTAGGGGGCCAAACGTATATATTGTCTTTGAGCCGTCATAGACAAACCCTTCTTCACTGAGATTTCAGATTCATGTCTCCTGAACTTTGTTTATTATTTTATGCAAACACCACATTTCCATCAACAAGTTGTCCATCTTCGTAAAAAAGGCACCTGCTCTGCTCAAATATAAAGTATGAGCAAATAATTACAAATAAGCACAGATATAGTAGCTACGAAGTAATGAAGGAGATACATGGTACCTGAGGAGTTGCTCATTGGGGTTGGGGTGGTCAATACCAACTTCAAAGTGATTAGTGAGAAGTTCTTGCTTTCTTCCCCTTGACCCTAGGCCTGGCCTAGCCATTGCGACATGTTCTGACATACAATATAAAGCATTTATCTCAATTTAATTGAAGGCAGGAATATACAATATTGTATGTCCTGACATACAATATTGTTTTTGTGTAGGCCGCTACGTGCCACTGTCCGAGATTGATGTCAGTAGTATTTACATCACTTCCCTTTTTTTTGGTAATTGACAATAGCTATCTTTTATTTGCTCATTTCTTTATGCATTTTTTATTTACCAGTACTTCCAAGTATTTTGTAATGCTTAGGATATGATGAATGATTCATAAAAGTTTGAGCATTAAAACCTTTCTTTATTATTGATTTGTTTTTGTATAAAACTTTAAATTATTAATTTTATTTGTTTTATAAAACAAAACAAAAAATTTACGAGTTCTTCGCTATAGCAGCCAGCACTGTTATGATAAATGCGACCTCTATAGCAATTTTGGGGTTGGCCTCTCCATGCCACACTCCACCGTTAACTACTGTTATTAGCTGCTGGTTATCTTAAGACATTTTTATATTTCGATCTTCCACTAAATACATGGAGTCTGCTCGACTTATTTGTTGGCAAATGTTAGAGAACTATGCTTATTCCGGGTGAAACATTAAGACTAAGAGGAATTCTATTCAAATTTCTGTTCGCATGTGTTTTTAATTTACTTTGCGTTTGTAATAACTTTCGAACAATGAAACTTTTTTTTTTTGTTAGAGGAAAACATCAAAAAATGAAACTTCTTTATTTTATTTTAGAAGCTATTTATTTTTTTCACGCTATTAGAGTAATTTTATTTTAGCTTGCTTGTTCTACAGTTTGCTATCTATGATTGTGTTATTTTGGTCTCATTCTTTTAAGGGTTTCGGAATCTTGTAGGATTGTAAAGCATTTTGGAAGTGAGCTGTTTGTGGTGTCATTTAATATGGCAGTAGGGGAGTCTTCTGTTTTTAAATAAAAAAGGGTTGGTTTTAGGGGGGAGGTGACACAGCGGGGTACATCCATTATTAAACTTGTAAAGGTCTTGGATAGCTCTTCTGAGATAACATTTTTTCTTTCCTGATCTTTCCGCTTTTGTTTTTGCGGATTTTTATTTTTACACTTTTCTAGGGAGATAGCTTACTTTCCCAATCATCATCCCTTTTCCTTCTAAACAATAAAATCTACCTCAACAGTAGAAATTCATAGAGGTCATTTAGGCTGGAAATAGGTGCGACTTTGTGGTAGCATTGGCTATGTTTGCAAATATATTTTCAAGTCTTCTATATCCTGTAATATATTCCCTCAAAAATATTACAAAAGACTTATTCGCCTTGACGATTTCAGAGAATCACTAATTATCTTAGGCTTTTGACTTTGTGAATTAATGAACTAAATTGACTTTGGAAACTGTTCTTATTTATATGAAATGTCTATCTAACTTTCTATCGAGGCTGAACTTCTGTTCCCATTAATATGTAGTTGTTTTGGAGTTAAAACTTTTATTATTACAAACTTCAGAATTTCTTGGTTTGAGTCAGTGTTACTAGCTGCTTTAACATGCAATACATATCAAGTCAAAATAGGAAATTGAATGTGGACTTGATTATGGCTACAGGTAGCTGAACGGGCACTGTTTCTATGGAACAACGATCATATTAGAAATTTGATAATACAAAACTGCAAAGTGATACTGCCGATAATCTTCCCTGCTTTGGAGAAAAATGCACGGGGCCACTGGAACCAAGCTGTCCAGAGTTTGACTCTGAATGTGAGAAAAATATTCTCGGAGGCTGATCATTCACTTTTCGATGAATGTATGATCAAATTCCAAGAAGATGAAATTAAGGAACGAGAGAAGCAAGAGAAGCGGGAATCCATGTGGAAGAAATTGGAAGATGTGGCTGTTGCATCCACGTCTATAAGCAATGAAGCAGTTCTTGCCTCAAGGTTTGCTTCCTCTCTTGCCGTTGCTGCAGTTCAATGAAACTATTAATTGCAGGTTGTTGAGAGCCATGAGATATTCAAATTGTTAAATCTACCTCATGACTAAGAACTGAATGAATGCTTGTAGTTGGAAGTATATCTTATTTAACAATGAGTTTACTGCAACAAATTCAGATTATGTGGAGTTTTGTGGACATATGGTTAGCTGCTAGTGGTTTTATTTGCGGGCTTTCTTGAGATGCATATGTGCTATAAGGGATGTAATTTATAATTGGCAGTGCTTGTTTATCTTTTTGCGCTATACATCATTTTGTGCTTTTGGCATTAGTAATTTCCAATATTTCCAGCTTTTTGCCGCAATAGATCTTATGCCAGGTTGATATGCATTTCCTTCTGTAGTTCCGTTGTTGGTCGTAGCTGAACCAGCTAGTACGGCATTATATTTTAAGAGTGACTGGTGTGTTTGCTGATAGCTCTTTTCTTTCTATTTTGTGGTCTTCGGATATCGATCATCTAAAGATAAAAAGCGCAGTCGAGAGTGAGCAAATAACTCAAATATCTCTTAAATTATTTACAAAGAATAAAAAATAAACGTGTTGCTGGCTGCGCCAAAATGAAAATACATTGTACCCTTTTTTATTCTTCTTGCTTAGAGATTCTTCATAGTACATAAAGCTGAATCAACAGTAAGTAACTGTTATCTTGTATATTCAAAATTCAATCCATGGTGTTGGTGTTGGTGGTGGCATGTCATATAACTCAATGTTATGCTACTTTTCTTTTACTTTCAAACTACACAATTATTATTTTACACAACCATGAGATTCTAAAATCAACACGCTCGCACATAAAAGCTATAGCTGGCTGAAACTGGTTGTGCCTTGGTGGAGCTTCCTGTAACCAGAATTAGTATCTTTACTTACTCAGCACTACACATTGGACCACATCTTCATGATTTTCAAAACAAAACTCCTATATTTGGTGCTATGAAGTTGGTAGTTTCTTTCACTACACTAGTTACCTTCTTTTCATTTTGGCTTAATTGCACTTTTGGCCCCCTATCTTTCTAAAAGCTGCGATTTTGGCCCCCTAACTAATTTAAATACAAAACAGCCCCCTAAGTTTTGCAACTGTAGCAGTTTCGGCCCCCAAAGCCGATTTTGACTCGGTCAACACTGACGTGGCACCCTAAGTGAGGTGGCATGTGTCATTTTTTTAATTTTTTTTGGCCTTGAGGGGACAAAACTGCTACAGTTGCAAAACTTAGGGGGCTGTTTTGTATTTAAATTAGTTAGGAGGTCAAAATCGCAACTTTTAGAAAGATAGGGAGCCAAAAGTGCAATTAAGCCTTTCATTTTAACTACCCTACCATTTTGGAAAACAAATCATTCAATAACACATTGAAAACAAAGAGTACATGAGTAGGACCTCAATGTTAACTAGTGTGATAGCTTCATACAATCAGATTTTTTTTCTTTTCTTTCAATTTTCAATGATAAATGATATTAGGTTTCATTCAAAAGCCGTAACAACTTTAGCATTATTCCATGTGGGCATCCACTTTTATTGGCCACTTAAAGCATGTATGAATAAACTTCTCAAGGAATATTATAAAAAAAGTTCAAATATATTGCAACAAGCAACTACTATATAATTTTTTTTAAATTTTTTTTCTCGAATATGTTTAAATTAATTTTTGAACTTGATACTTTTAGAATTTATCTTGTTCAATATGACTTCTTCATGAACATCTATAAGTTTACAAGAATCTTTCTCAACATATTTTAACCAAAAAAACCACTACATATTAAAAGTTAATCCAAATTGTACCTTGCACTAATTAGTTTTCATTCCTTGACATATCCTAGCAGCTACCACCACGTCACTTGTTCTAATTTGTTAATACTTTCATTAATATCAAAATATGAAATTAATTTCTATACCCCAAAAATTGCATGGTTGTTGTGTGAAGTAATGGGTATTTAATTTACGTACTGTATTCAAAGTTTGGGACCTATAACTCCATGATAAATGAACCGTGTGATAACTGATGAGTAGGTTTATGCTACTTCATTTTCATATATTAATGAAAATTTTATTGCATTAACCTTTTTTTTTAAGATAAATGAATTGTGTGATAACTGATGAGTAGGTTTATGTACTCAAACAAAAAGGTTTTGCCTTTCAATTTTATTGCAAAACAAAACCAATTTGGTAGACTTGATTAAACATTGAACTCAACGTGTGAGAGATTAACCAAGTGGTTGGACTTAAATGGTTGATCATGCTCAACGAAGGACAAATTGATTGGTTTCAAACCTTAATGACATAAACATGGATATGACGTTGATACATCAACATTGATTATAATTTGAAAAAACTAATTAAATGAATGTAATCATACATGTCAGTGTTGGACCCCACTCACCTGACACACATTCAATTGAAAACCGGTGGATTAAGATGGAAAAAAAAAAAAAACTGAGAGATTGGTTCATTGCACTTTACTTTTGTCTAATTCAAAGGTTGCTTCTTTACTTTTATCTAATTCAAAGGTACTGTTATTAAAGAGGGGACAAAGAAATAAAAGAGATTGTGCAAGTTAACTTGGACAACAACTAACTCAAAAGTTGCTTCTTTACTTTTTCTTAATTCATCAGCAACTATACAAAACAATCAGAACAAAACCATGCTACCATGAAAAGTTGTATATTGATTTGGTATAAATTATGGCGGAGACCCATCTTTGAAGTTGATCCACAGAAGCAGCAAATTATTGATGATATAAATCATACTATAACTGGTTTCTTCAAAATTTGGTGCAAGTTCCAATGGAACAGGAAGCTTCATTCCATTCAAAGAAAATGTATAGTAAAACTAAACACTAACAAATTCAAACTCACATATGCATGGTTTTATACTTCAATAACCACAAAACCTTTTTACCTCTGTACAACAAGAACAAATCTAGCTAACAAAACAAATTAACCACTCTTTCTAATATTATAATAATATCATATACAAATGCAACTTCAATTATGCTAGCATATAAAGTATATATATACTTCCCTGTACATGAAAAATAAATAGCTGCTACTATACTACTATTTCTTATTGTGTAAAGGGTTGGCTCCTGTAGGCACTCTTCGTTTCTGAGACTCAAACTCTTTGCCTCTGCTGCTGATTGGAGAATTGGTCCATGGATGAAATGCTTGTTGTTGGGTTGAAGGGCCTGAAAATTTTGTCCTAGTAGTGTAAGATGTAGGTGTAAGGAAGAGAAGAATAGTGAAGAGAAGGAACAAGTTGAACTGCTTCATTTTCTTAGTTTAAGTAACAATGCTATGCCACACAGGCTTAAAGGGACAAAAAGTTGGGAATGTAAATTTTATGTGGGCTAAGGTTGTTATTATATAGATAGATATAGACATGTGTTGGTCCATGTTTTATTTTGATGTACTAGTATAGTGTGATAGTAGATAATCACGTATTTAAGAGTGTTGTGAAAGTGCCTCAAAATTGAAAAAATTGGAATTCTGGTAACAGAAAATCGGTGGCCGATTTTCAGAGCACGGTGGCCGATTTTGGACTCTGTTTTTTTGTCTGTTGGTTCGGCAAAAATCGGTGGCCGATTTGGTGAGCACGGTGGCCAATTTTGACAGTAGAAAATAAAACAGAAACATATTTTCGGGCCTAGATTTGTTCTAGTTTTATTGAGGATTCTTTTACTATAAATATAGACATTGTATCAGTGTAAACCTTGAGATAGAGGGGGCTGAAACAAGGGTTTAGAATGGCAACAACAAAACTAGGGTTTATGTAGAGTTTGTCTCTTTGGAACAAACACTAGGGTTTGAGGGTTGATTCACCTTGGGAAACACTATTAGGATTGAGTCTCTTGGTTACAGGAAGAGATTGGGGCTTTGGGTAGAATTAGGCGGGAGACTTATTCTTGTAACTTATTGACATCTCTTTTGTAACGTTACTCATCATATAGTGGAACTGAGGGCTGCTCTCTCCCCCAGACTAGGTCAATTTGGACCGAACTGGGTCAACAAATTCTTTTGTGTTCTCTCTTCTTTCCTCTCTCGCTGTTTTCTACTTTGGACTTGTGTTTATAATTGTTCCATACACTTTGATTTTGGTTGCTTAATTATTTCTTGCTCCACACATCAAGTTTGTTATTGGTGTGTTTTCTCATCGAATTCACAACAATTGGCGCCCATCGTGGGGCAAGGGTCAAAGGATAATCAAGTACCATGGGTTCGAAGTGGGATATTGAGAACCGGAGATAACGATTTTGGCTTATGGAAGGTAAAGATGGAAGCGGTGTTAATACATCAGAAGTGTGAGAGAGCTTTGAAGGGTGAAGGTTCGTTACCGGTCACCATGTCACGAGCAGAGAAGACCGAGATGGTGGACAAGGTCATGAGTGCCATTGTCTTGTGCCTCGGGGATAAAGTTTTGAGAGAAGTAGCAAAGGAACTGTAACACCCATACCAGACGTATCTAGAAAGTCTGACACGTGAGTTAATATTAGTACTGGATACATTAAAATATACAACAATTAAAAAAAACTTCGAATGAATAATATTTACATCAAGTTACGTTCGTATACATAATAATACAACACAACTGATTCATACATAAAATACATCCTTGATGTCCATAACGTCCTGCAGCTTTACGAACGAACCCCTGAAGTAATATCCATCCGGCTCCGAACATGCATAGACATCCTGCTTATCTGAAACAAATAAGGATTGGGATGAGACATAATGTCTCAGTGAGTTCCCCTAATTCCTAGGCTATAGGTAACCTCAAGGGAAAACCTACGGTCACCACGTGTCTACATTACAACCTAACGGTTGATTATACGTGTGTGGGGACTTGCAAACTTAGACGGTAGTGCATACTAGAGCCGTCATAGTCATATCCTACTTGTTATAGGCTTCTCACCTATACATGTCATGGTGGTTGAGGGAACCTAAACCGCATTGCCAAGTGTACGCTATACGTAACAAGGCCTAAACAAAAATAACGTAACATATTCATGACATGATTCTAATCCGGACGATTAGGGAAACCTAAGGTCGTCACAGGCATAACTTTCTTTACTTGTCCTATCCATATCTTGCTTTCGTCTAATAGCATTTCATGCTCTTGTTCTTAAACATAAACGTGCATGAATTCATTCTTACATAAACATAACATAAACATATCGTGCATAAACGTATCTAAGTTCATTCATTAGGTTAGCGTTGAACAAACAGTTATTATCTTGATTCATTTTACGGATAGTCCCGGGTGGAGTAACCCCGAGATAAATCCCATACATGACCGATGTACGTACATCGGACTCCCTCGGTGTCGTGCGGGTCCCTTGCGGCTTAAACCGTTCCCCTTAGGTCGAGAACCTCCCGTATCCCCCTGATGTGGATAACAAGAGACACGAACACCTACGTCTTGCTTACTCGGTGACATGCGGGTCCCTTACGGCTTGAATCGTTCTCATTACGAGAACCCCTTGTATCCCCCTGATGTGGATAGCAAGAGACATGCCACCTACACATATTAATCATGGTCTTGTCGTGCATATAAGTTATACATAATCATACATACATGTTTACCTCGGAACCTTGATTGATCCGATTGTCGGTAACTCATACTTGTTAAGGCATACTTGATCATATGCGAAGAGAATACACTTCGCGTCTTATCATTCTAGGGAAACATATCATATACTTGTCATACTTATCATTCATGCTATCTTTCTATTTCTCGACTAGCTAAGCCGAGGCTCTACGTTCATTCCCTTTCTTAGTTCATTGCTACCCCATCATGCTTAAACTCTCTTGAGCCATCCTTGTAATACATGCTAAGATTGCCACGATTATCGATGCAAGGATCATTGGATGATGTGTGCAATTTTCAATAATTTCTAAAGACCGAAAGTGCCGAAAACCCAATTCCAAGCCGTTTATAAATCTTATGATTTGACAAAGCCAAGTTTGTTCCAGTAGAAAAATAAGTGAAAACAATCAAAGAACACTTCAAAACGATCGCTACGGACCCCCACGCGACTGCCCCCAAGCACCCGAGCGCAGAACAACGCGAACGTTGTCCTGTCTGGGGCGCCTAGCGCCAGAAGGAGGGCGCCTAGCGCTGGGCTCTCTGACTTTGGGCGCCTAGCGCCCTTGGTCAGGCGCAGTGCTGCGAATTCTGCGTTTTTGGTGATTTCGGCTACGGGTTTTCGCCATTTTCGACTCAAAACTCGTCCAATTTGACCCTATAATGCACCAAACACATCCAGCAACTTATATAGACTTAATTAAACATATATCATGGCAAATTTTAACATATAATCAACTAGGATTGGCTTAGGGTACTAAGGTTTCATAAAAACTAAACTAACATAAATCATGATTTTCTACAAGATTAATCAATCCCAAAGGTGGGTAATCTATCTATGGAACTCACCTAATCATGTTTGCTTGCTTTCCTTCAATACCTAGCTTCAAACCCTAGCTTTGCTTCATTCCTTGATTTCTTGTTCTTTCCCACCAAACCATGCTTTGATCCTCTCCTTTGCTTGTTTCTTACTTGCTAAGCCATGCTTAATCATGCTTGATCATGATTTGAAAGAAGTTTGGTTGATTAGAGAAGAGAGGGAGGGCGCATGATAGAGAGAAGGAGGAGAGAACTCTTTCTCTCAAAACCTAGAGAGAGAAAGAGGAAGAAATTGTGAGGTTTTCCACCCTCAAATCACTTATATACTCCCTTGAGCGAGATTACTTAAATGCCCTTCGTCTCAATCGTGTTTACCTGACCCTGATACATAACTCATGCTTAACTGATATTACTTATAAATATCTTCCGTCGTACTTAAATTTCTTCATCATAATCACTTTCCACGAATCTTAGTCCTCTGATACATTTAACAGATGAATTTTCCATTAGCTGACGAGTGTAACACCCCGTTTTCCCAACTAGAAAATTTCATTTAAAATCAGAGTATTTAATTCATAAACGGAATGTCACATACTACTTTTAAGTCATAAAATAGATATTAATAAATATCCTTCCAGGTTCAACATCATAAAAGTATGGAAATACGCAGCGGAAATAGTTCAACATGAACAAAGTCTTGGCACGCAGGCCTTATCAGAAAATCTCATAATTTGATTCAATACTTATTCGTAAAAAGTTCATAAAGACACGTAAGGAATAGATAAGAAAGCAAGCCCCATCCCGTTACGTATCAGAGCACCTAGACACAAGTGAGGAGTCCTCTCACGAACACTTCTAATCTTTAATACCTGCACATTACCCACGGTCGAGTCAACATATACGCAGAAGGGGTGAGATTTCACTGTAACACCCCGTTTTCCCGACTTAAAAATTTCATTAAAAATTATCAGAGTTTATCAACATAACGGAGCATCACATACATCAATACATCATTTAACAACAAATATAATAATAGGAAATACTATTTATTTAAGCAACCTGTCTTTATAAAATTCAATAATCAAATGCAGCGGAAATTTAGTTCGCAACGTCACATAAAATCTTTGGCATAAAAGGCCACAACTTAACATCTCAAATAGTCTTCATAAAATGTTCAACATTTATTAAATAAAATACGTAACAAGGAAAACAAGCATCAGACAATCCCCATCCCGTTACGTATCAGAGCATCCTAGACGACACGATGTGAGGGGTCTACTCACGAACACAGCTAGTCTTTATTACCTGCACATTACCCACGGTCGAGGCAACATATACGCAGAAGGGGTGAGAAACTTATCCAATAATAATAATATATAATTCATCAAATTAATGAAAATACAACATATCACAACAAGCATCATTGAAATGTTTATAAAAGAATACATACAGCATCAACATAATCATCTTCAACAACAAGAACAGCAACAACAACAATTTCGTTATCAACCACGACACTAACAACTCGACCATGCAACAACAACGACAACAACTGAACAATGCGACTACAACTTCAACAACAACTTAGACAACTTCATTATGCATGTGGTACCACCAGGGCATTAAGCCCCCTTCGCTAAGGTCATGATTGGACCTGTCGGGCATTAAGCCCTCATCGCTAAGGTCATAAAGGACCTGTCAGGCATTAAGCCCCCATCGCTAAGGTCATAAAGGACCTGTCAGGCATTAAGCCCCCATCGCTAACTATGCAACAACACAACTCTAAATGCAATGGACTCAACTAGTGTATATCAACATACAACTCCAACAACGACTACAACGACAACATATGTGCCTACAACAATTATGACACCCTCCCCAACTTTGACATTAGATGATACAACAACGTCAACGACGGGAATCAACAACATAGCATATATATAAAATCACTTACATTCATCTCAAAGTTCAAAACATCCTTCAAAAGCAATTAAGTTTTGATCAATAGAACATAAGCCAAATACCCATAAAACACCTCAACTAAATCCCTAACACTTGAGTTTGAAGTTGGGAAACCAACCATAAGTTTTTGGACTAACTTGGGATTAGTTATGCTAAGTTTTCTTAAAGTTTTCTGAAGACCCACCTGTACTATTTTTATCATAACTCAAAATCTACAAATCTTTTCCACTCCAAACCAAGGCCATTATAAAGCTAACTTAATTTTCTACAACTTTCATGTTTACGTCAAAAGCCAATTCAAAATAGAAATGGGTGGAAAAGCACAAAAAACGCAGAAACAGAAATTCTGTCAGCACGAAGGAACAGAACGTTGGCACGGCCCGTGCCATGCACGGCACGGCCGTGCTCGACTGACAGCACAGCTTTTTCTTCGTCTTTTTCGTTTTCACCATTTTGCGCATAAAATTCAAACCGTTAAGCGGATTTCAGTGCCGTTTTCGCCTACACGCTCCTGACATTTCCCTCTATCATAATCTACCGAAATATTCAATTTTCCACCCCTTAAAAAAATCGATTTCCCAAACCTCACAGAATCACTTGTCTGTAGAACATTCTGACACCGACGTTTCAATCGAAAGTCCCAATTTTTCAATCCCTGATTACCCAAAATACGTTTCAACAGAAGTTTTCAGGTTCAATTTGGCAGTATAGAAATCAAATAACATAGAAACGTGCATCAACAACACAATTCATCATATTATAGCAATTTAACCTAATACCTTCTAACCCTAATACCAAAACACCACAATCATCAAAAATCAGAATTATACATATTATTAGTGAAAGGAATCCCACCCTTACCTTAGATTAGTTTTCTGAATTCCAACAGCCGCGTTCTTCGTCCAATTAAGGTTCTCTCTGACTTCTCTGCTTTCTCTCCTCTTTTCTTAGTTGTACGCGTTATGTTTTTCTTTCCCACTTACTGATTTTATTCTTTCCCTAATTGCTCTTCTCACCATAATCCTACTCTTTCCCTTAATAATTAATTATTTCTACTAATAATAATATTTCTCCCCCACTTAGAAAAATACCTATTTAATAACTATTAACATATATTTCACCAATATAACATATATTAATAATATTTCACATAATATTCTAATAAATCAATTCAAATAACAATTATTAAAAAGTGGGCGTTACAACTCTCCCCAACTTAAAAGAATTTCGTCCTCGAAATTGTACCTTAGATCAACGATCCTCATCCTCCGTCTGAGTACCAGACAAGGCAAACACCTTACCCCTGGCCGGGGCCTTCTTTGGTTCAGTACACTTAGCAGAAATGTGCCCCTTTCCACCGCAATTGAAACAAATAATGTCGTCGTGCTTGCAATCTGAAATTGTATGCCCCTTGACGCCACAACGGAAGCACCCTTTCACCTCATCAGCACCACAAGCATTACTCTTGTGACCTTTTTCTCCACATTTGAAACAAACAATCCCAGCAGGAGTCTCATTCTTCTTAGGCATTCCCTCATTATTCACCCTTTGCTTGCCCTTATCAGCTGGAGCACTATAAGGCTTCCCACGATCTTGTTGCTGCTTACTCTTCCTCTCATTCACCATCTTATAATGAGCCTTTGAATCGTCTTCATAGATTCTGCATCTGCTCACCAAAGCAGAAAAGTCACGGATCTGTTGGTAACCGATGGCTCGCTTAATATCAGCACGCAAACCATTCTCAAACTTGATACATTTAGAAAATTCAGCATTGTCACCAGTATAGTGTGGATAGAACTGAGCCAACTCCACAAACTTGGCTGCATACTCTGTCACCGACATGTTTCCTTGCTTCAGCTCAAGGAACTCAATCTCTTTCCTTCCGCGAACATCCTCAGGGAAATATCTGTTCAGGAACTCCCTCCTAAACACAGCCCAAGTCACAACTGCATCACCTTGCTCTAATTCAGGTAAGAGACTCACCCACCAGTCATCAGCTTCCTCAGCTAGCATGTGCGTACCAAAACGTACCTTCTGGTCATCAGTACATTGCATAACTCTGAAAACTCTTTCAACCTCTTTGAGCCACGTCTGTGCTCCATCAGGGTCGTACCTTCCTTTGAAAGTAGGAGGATGATTCCTCAGAAACGCCTCCAACATTCTCACTTCAGCATTAACACCAGCACCAACATTTTGTTGTTGTGCTATAGCGTGGGCCACAGCTTCCAATGTAGCAGCCACCGCAGCATCGTTTCTTCCAGTCATTCTAGTTCTCTTATAACAGATAAAATTTGCAGCCTCCAGGTCTCTTCTCTACATAACAACAAAAATCAGCACAACTAAGACAATATAAATTGTCAAACAACTCTACATGGCTCGACACGACTCTACTAATTGGCCGGACGGACCGACCTGCTCTGATACCAATTGTAACACCCCGTTTTCCCGACTTAAAAATTTCATTAAAAATTATCAGAGTTTATCAACATAACGGAGCATCACATACATCAATACATCATTTAACAACAAATATAATAATAGGAAATACTATTTATTTAAGCAACCTGTCTTTATAAAATTCAATAATCAAATACAGCGGAAATTTAGTTCGCAACGTCACATAAAATCTTTGGCATAAAAGGCCACAACTTAACATCTCAAATAGTCTTCATAAAATGTTCAACATTTATTAAATAAAATACGTAACAAGGAAAACAAGCATCAGACAATCCCCATCCCGTTACGTATCAGAGCATCCTAGACGACACGATGTGAGGGGTCTACTCACGAACACAGCTAGTCTTTATTACCTGCACATTACCCACGGTCGAGGCAACATATACGCAGAAGGGGTGAGAAACTTATCCAATAATAATAATATATAATTCATCAAATTAATGAAAATACAACATATCACAACAAGCATCATTGAAATGTTTATAAAAGAATACATACAGCATCAACATAATCATCTTCAGCAACAAGAACAGCAACAACAACAATTTCGTTATCAACCACGACACTAACAACTCGACCATGCAACAACAACGACAACAACTGAACAATGTGACTACAACTTCAACAACAACTTAGACAAACTCAACAACAACTTAGACAACTTCATTATGCATGTGGTACCACCAGGGCATTAAGCCCCCTTCGCTAAGGTCATGATTGGACCTGTCGGGCATTAAGCCCCCATCGCTAAGGTCATAAAGGACCTGTCAGGCATTAAGCCCCCATCGCTAACTATGCAACAACACAACTCTAAATGCAATGGACTCAACTAGTGTATATCAACATACAACTCCAACAACGACAACATATGTGCCTACAACAATTATGACACCCTCCCCAACTTAGACATTAGATGATACAACAATGTCAACGACGGGAATCAACAACATAGCATATATATAAAATCACTTACATTCATCTCAAAGTTCAAAACATCCTTCAAAAGCAATTAAGTTTTGATCAATAGAACATAAGCCAAATACCCATAAAACACCTCAACTAAATCCCTAACACTTGAGTTTGAAGTTGGGAAACCAACCATAAGTTTTTGGACTAACTTGGGATTAGTTATGCTAAGTTTTCTTAAAGTTTTCTGAAGACCCACCTGTACTATTTTTATCATAACTCAAAATCTACAAATCTTTTCCACTCCAAACCAATGCCATTATAAAGCTAACTTAATTGTCTACAACTTTCATGTTTACGTCAAAAGCCAATTCAAAATAGAAATGGGTGGAAAAGCACAAAAAACGCAGAAACAGAAATTTTGTCAGCACGAAGGAACAGAACGTTGGCACGGCCCGTGCCATGCACGGCACGGCCGTGCTCGACTGACAGCACAGCTTTTTCTTCGTCTTTTTCGTTTTCACCATTTTGCGCATAAAATTCAAACCGTTAAGCGGATTTCGGTGCCGTTTTCGACTACACGCTCCTGACATTTCCCTCTATCATAATCTACCGAAATATTCAATTTTCCACCCCTTAAAAAAATCGATTTCCCAAACCTCACAGAATCACTTGTCTGTAGAACATTCTGACACCGACGTTTCAATCGAAAGTCCCAATTTTTCAATCCCTGATTACCCAAAATACGTTTCAACAGAAGTTTTCAGGTTCAATTTGGCAGTATAGAAATCAAATAACATAGAAACGTGCATCAACAACACAATTCATCATATTATAGCAATTTAACCTAAAACCTTCTAACCCTAACACCAAAACACCACAATCATCAAAAATCAGAATTATACATATTATTAGTGAAAGGAATCCCACCCTTACCTTAGATTAGTTTTCTGAATTCCAACAGCCGCGTTCTTCGTCCAATTAAGGTTCTCTCTGACTTCTCTGCTTTCTCTCCTCTTTTCTCAGTTGTACGCGTTATGTTTTTCTTTCCCACTTACTGATTTTATTCTTTCCCTAATTGCTCTTCTCACCACAATCCTACTTTTTCCCTTAATAATTAATTATTTCTACTAATAATAATATTTCTCCCCCACTTAGAAAAATACCTATTTAATAACTATTAACATATATTTCACCAATATAACATATATTAATAATATTTCACATAATATTCTAATAAATCAATACAAATAACAATTATTAAAAAGTGGGCGTTACATTCACAGTCAACAAATCAAGCATATAATTCATCAAAATGCATTTAACAACGTAAGACATCTCTAACATATTAAACATTTATCACTTAGCATCTTAACAAATCATAATTAATTATTATTATCATATATCATCATTAGTTCGTAAACAAATATCATTCTTAATTCATAAGCAAAATCACCTTTAAATCATAACCAAGTATCGTCATATATTTAACAACTCAAGACATCATAACATCAGAATTAATATTCATTTAGTATCATATTATTATCATCATCAATCATAAACAACATCATCATCAAACATCATCATCAAAACATAATCAAACATCATCATCAAACATCATCATCAAAACATAAACAACTATCATCATCAAAACATAATCAAAACATAAACAACTATCATCATCAAACATCATCATCAAAACATAAACAACTATCATCATCAAAACATAATCAAAGCATAAACAACCATCATCATCAAATCGTTAGATCCTCATTAAATATAAGTTACGACGACTCTGCAATGCAACAACAACTTCAACAACAACTTAGACAACTTCGACAACAACTTAGACAACTTCGCAACAACTTAGACAAATTCGCAACAACTTAGACAACTTCAACATCAACTTAGACAATTTCAACAACAACTTAGACAATTTCAACAACAACTTAGACAACTTCGCAACAACTTAGACAACTTCAACATGCATGTGGTACCACCAGGGCATTAAGCCCCCTTCGCTAAGGTCATAATTGGACCTGCCGGGCATTAAGCCCCCTTCGCTAAGGTCATAATTGGACCTGCCGGGCACTAAGCCCCCATCACTAAGGTCATAAAGGACCTGTCAGACATTAAGCCCCCATCGCTGACTATGCAACAACACAACTCTAAATGCAACTTGAACAACAACATGAACATCTTATACAATTCCATTAAAATGGACAACTTCTTAAAGACTCCAACAAATTGGACGACATCTCAAGTAGACTCATGCAACATAATCAATTAACAGCAACATGATAACTCAGGAATAGCATAATAATGAACATCAATCAATAGGCAACAACGTCATAAACATCGCACATAAGTCACATAATAATCATATAGCATTAGCACACTAATCGTCTCATTAATCATCATAATTCAATAGTAATAGTAACATAGCAGCACATAATTAGCATCATAAAATAGCAATATCATTCAATGAGAAACAACATTATAAACATCTTTATAAATCACATATTAATCATATATTATTATCATTCATCATCTTCTACTAACATAAAATCATCTTAGCTTAAGCTCTCTGAATACTTTATAATCTCATGAACAACTTTCATCCCTATCCCAAGGTCATTTCAAGACTACGTGTGCGAAAGGATCGCAAGGAAGCTAATCAATGCAACTAAACATCACTTACTCGCAAGGTGGGTTACACTATGGCAAGGAACTACTCCTATAACCCTTAATTAAATCCCTCTCATTAAGCTTATTGATTTGGGGCCTTACTGTACATCTTAGGAACCCTTTAGAGGCATAAAAATGGGTCAAATATAGTTTAAGTCAACACTGCATCGTGGCACGTTGAGGTACCATCGTGGCACGTTTGGACAACCTAAAAATGGTTTCGGTTCTGGAAAAATCGTGGCACGTTGGGCTTCCATCGTGGCACGTTCATAGTTCGACAGACAACATCAGATTTTCTACCTTTCACGTTTTCGTGCGTAAAACCTAAACCGTTAATCTGTTTTCGATGCCGTTTTCGCCTACGCGCTACTGACACTAAGTTCTATCATATTCTACAGAAAAATTTAAGTTTAAACCACTCAAAAAAATCGTTTTCCCAAACCTCACAACCCTAATTCTTAACTCACCGACATCTCATCTAATCACATAGTTTTAGCTTCAAAATTACTTCTGATAATCATTATGGGGATTATCTAAGGTCTAATTACAGTCTCTTCATCAATCTAACAACTTTTCATCAATTAATCCTCAAACTCCCTCAAACCCTAATTCATCAATTCTCACAAAACTCAACCTAATCATGCTAAATCATTCTACAGAATTATAACCTTATTAATATTGAAAATTAGTCTCACCCTTACCTGGTTATAGATGAAAATCGATGGCCTCCCTCTTGTTCTCCTCTTTTCTGACTTTTCTCCCTTTTTCTCCAAAAACGTACGTTCTGCCTAAAAACTTTTCTCAACCTAACTCCTTCTATTTATAACCTCACTCTAATTTCTCTTTACACCTCTAAAAATACTCTTTTCACACCACAGCCCAAATTCTAATATTTTTATTTTATTTTTCATATCTTATTTTATTTATTAAATAAAATAAGTCACCCAACGTAACAACTTCACAAAATCATATACTCCTCATAATCTTATTTATTTCTAAATTAAATATATCTCTCACAAATAACAAATATATTCACATAAATACATTACGTAAATATCACGGCACATAAACCATATAAAATCACATAAATGTTCTCACCACATAAAATCATACGAAATCATATAATATTCACATCTCATCACATAATTCATATAAATATATATAAATATATTTCTAGGCTCAATAAGTAAACCAATAAATCAAGTAACAAGGAATAAATCAAGTAATTAAAAAGTGGGCGTTACAACGAGCGGGATGTTACAGGAACCAACCGCGGCATCGATGTGGGCAAAGTTGGAATCTTTGTATATGACAAAGTCTTTGGCTCGTCGGCAATTCCTAAAGCAACAACTCTACTCATTCAGGATGGTAGAGTCAAAGGCCATCATGGAGCTACTTACGGAGTTAAACAAAATCATTGGTGATTTGGAGAACATTGAGGTGCGTCTTGAGGATGCGGGTGCTCTGATGGTGTGGTGTTGTTTGGAGGATGAAGAAGGTGATGTTTCTCACCTTGGGAGTGATGCCTAGTGGAGCAGTGGTCGTCTGGAGAGACGTTAAACACTTAACATCAGTCTGGAGAGGCGGTGGTAAGAATACTCATGATCAGTCTGGAGAGGCGGAGGCAACAATACTCATGATCTACCTGTTGAGGTGGAGTTTCAAGGTTGAAGACATAGTGGGATGTACGCATTTGCTAGTTGAGGTAGAGTACGCTCAGCTTGAGGTGGAGTTGAACACACCGATAATGGTACGACTATGGAGGACCTTGGGTGCTATGCTCTATGGTGAGCAAGGGATTTCTTCATGAAGACGGAAGGCATTCCGGAGGTTGAAGAATGTATAGCACGGCTTGCGGGATTACCCTAAAAAAAGGCCAAGGGTGATTGGATGCAAGGAGACATTCAAGGAAGCGGTAGATGTCCTGTGTTGAAGATGTCATGGTGAATGCTGGAACTACCTAAAATTCCTAGTGTTGTTGGACTGCAAGGACTCTTCGAGAAGGCGGAAGACGTTCCGATGGCTGAAGAGGTTAAGGTGAATGCTTGTGGAACTACCTAAAATTCCTAGTGTAGTTGGACTGCAAGGACCTTTGAGAAGGCGGAAGACATTCCGATGGCTGAAGGGGTTAAGCTGTAAACTTGTGGAGCTACTTGGTGTAGTGGGAAGCAAGGGAAAGAGCAGCATGGTGGTTGATGGTTTGGCATCATCACTAATTTAGAGTCAAGGTGGAGATTGTTGTGAAAGTGCCTCAAAATTGAAGAAATTGGAGTTTTGGTAGCAGAAAATCGGTGGCCGATTTTCAGAGCACGGTGGCCGATTTTGGACTCTGTTTTTTTGTCTGTTGGTTCGGCAAAAATCAGTGGCTGATTTGGTGAGCACGGTGGCCGATTTTGATAGCAGAAAATAAAACAGAAACATATTTTCGGGCCTAGATTTGTTCTAGTTTTATTGAGGATTCTTTTACTATAAATATAGACATTGTATCAGTGTAAACCTTGAGATAGAGGGGGCTGAAACAAGGGTTTAGAATGGCAACAACAAAACTAGGGTTTGTGTAGAGTTTGTCTCTTTGGAACAAACACTAGGGTTTGAGGATTGATTCACCTTGGGAAACACTATTAGGATTGAGTCTCTTGGTTACGGGAAGAGATTGGGGCTTTGGTTAGAATTAGGCGGGAGACTTATTCTTGTAACTCATTGACATCTCTTTTGTAACGTTACTCATCATATAGTGTAACTAAGGGCTGCTCTCTCCCCCAGACTAGGTCAATTTGGACCGAACTGGGTCAACAAATTCTTTTGTGTTCTCTCTTCTTTTCTCTCTCGTTGTTTTCTACTTTTGGCTTGAGTTTATAATTGTTTCATACACTTTGATTTTGGTTGCTTAATTATTCCTTGATCCACACATCAAGTTTGTTATTGGTGTGTTTTCTTATCGAATTCACAACAAAGAGTATAATACGTGGTATGATATCTGATCAGTGTGTATGAAATAATATTTATTGAGAGATTCGTCGTTAGCGTTGGATATACACTTGTGTGTATTTTGGTTGAGTGTGAAAGCTTATTGGCCCTTTGATTGAGATCAAAATGGTCATTGATTGGTATGATAACAAAATGTGTAGGTAGGGACTGGCAGGGGCCTCTAGAATGACGGTTGTGGGGATGTTGTATTCAATAGGAGATAGTGACTTAGAAAATTGAATATATAAGGCTTATGGGAAATATAACTCCGTATATGTGAAAGCTTGAAAACAAGGAGCCAAAAATATGCCTTGCAATAACTTTTGATTGCATGGGAGGACTAAAATAACCTCCATTGAAGCCTTTGGATAGCCCCAAATTTTGTTTTATCCCCTCGTACACAAATTGAATCTATGTTCATATGTTTAAGGAATTAGAATGACCTTTTTTTTTTTCTTTTGGTTCATCGGAATTAGTTCTATTCAAGATATTACCAAAACGAAATGTGAAGACATCTTAAAAAAAATTGAAATCTTATTTTCTTAATGTCGGGGACTTACTTTTTCTATCACTTACTCTTAAAGCTTATTAGGTCTTGCTTATCACTAAACCTAATTTTTCCCTCTAATTCCATGCAATTAATGCTTCCTAAGCAACCCTAATTTTTTCCTCCTTCTAATTGTGAAATTTGAAATTCAAATTGTTTTGAAAGTTTGTTGCAACACTTCCAATACATGTGCAGTAAATGAGAGCTATGCGGCTTTCCACTTTTTTAGGCTCTATATTATTTTTCCAATATTATTTTCAACTTCAATTTCTTCATGTGCGGTAAATGAGTTACGACGTTGTTGATGACTTTCCACTTTTTTAGGCTCTATATTATTTTTCCAATATTATTTTCAATTTCAATTTATTTCTGATAGTTAACGCCAAATACATGCCAATTTCAATTTCAATTTTTTTTTGTTTGGAAGCATAAGTTATTAATTCAAATACAATAACCAATCTGTGTGGTAAAACGTGATGCATTAGCCCTTTTTTAAACTTTCTGTGCTTAATATGTGAAGCTTTGGAAATCTACCCTACTTACTAGCCTAAGTCAAATTCAGTTGCAATCTGCCCTATTTTCTAGCCTAATGAGTTGCATAGTAAATGGAAAACAATTAATTCCATCTATTTCCAAGAATTGCTCAACCGTGCTAAGTAGGCAGCGTTGCATATACTCTTCACCACACCTAAACTCTTTCACCTCACCCTTAAACCCAACAACTCCAATTTCTAAACCATCATCACCTCCATTTCCACCCACCAGGTATTCGATTTGTTCTTTCTTAATTTTCTATCCTATTTGTTCTTTCTCAATTCAATTCAATTTAATTTGGTAATTCTTCTCTTACCTTTCTACTATGTTGAACTCTCTAAGGCATTTTATCATTCAGGAAAAACTAATGATATAGATGTTTTTTTAGAAAAGGAAAAACTAACGTAATAGATGTTAAGTACTACTTGCACTTTATAAACCATTGTCATTAGTGAATCAAATTAACTTTATGTTTGTGTCTGTATTTCTAACAATGATATAATAAACAAGACTTTTACTATATATATCATGGCACTAACAACCTTTTTATTGCTACAGTTAAGAAGTACCGATGACTATAAACTATAGTCGAAACAACTTTTGGATAAATAATTCATGATTTGGAGAAAATGGACTTGGATTTTTTTGCTATGACAGGGAAGGCACTCCTATCATTGCAAACACGTGGTTCTGTTTCTTTCCATTGCTTACATTTTCTCCAACAAAGTCTTTGGGAACTCTCTACAACGAATCCTCAGCATGATGAAGAAAACAACTAATAAGTGATTACAAATGTCACTACTCCTTCTACAACAAAGTCCATTATGTCACTACTTTTTCTTTTTCGTTTTTTGTAGATTAGTTTTGATTAGATCTCTCTCTGCAATATCAAATCAACAAAGATTTTTTCATTCTTTTGTTTCTTTATGAAATTTATTTTGGCAAAAAACTAAGCGAAAAAGAAACGTAAATGGTGGTTTTGTTTGGATCGTCGTTTTCATTGTATTATTTTATCAGCGCATGTTATATAGATACAATTAAGTGTATAACTGGATAAAAGAAATGGACTTTTTGCCATATACTGCAGTTGTAGGTAATTTCAGTTTAAGTGTTTGTTCTTGAATCCTTAAAAAAAAAAAAGGCTCCATAGATGCTGAAACACAACTTACAATATATCGTCAAATGTTGTCTTTAGAGAATTCTTACGTAATGTATAAAACCTTATGCTTATGTATGATTTCGCTAAAACCTTATGCTTATGTATGATTTCGCAAAAGAATGACTCATCGTATTAATATTCATATGGATCAATGTTTATGAAGAAAATAAACTAGCTCACCCAAATTGTCATCGAAGAGTATCAAACATGAGACCTTTGAGAAGGAGTATACTCTAAGATACCAAGTCAACACAACCATTCAACCCAAGTAGGATCAATGTCCGTCATGTGACTTAGTTTAGAACAATCTTTTACTATGGTATATCATATTGCACTTAATTAATTTTGATATGACCCGTGCGATGCACGGGTCGGCGATCTAGTTAAACTAAACTTCCATTGGTAAAACTGCCATTTTATTGGATTACAAGAGATTCATAGGGTTTTTGCCTTTCTGGGATATTGGAAATATATTCTTTGGGTTAGAATTAGTACCAACATTGTCATCACTAAAAAAAACAAATACCACTAAGTATAAGTAGTTGGTACACTTTTATACACATTTAAAAGCAACGAAAAGCGCTTGAATAAGGTGATTCGGTTCTCTTCCAGTTTAATAAGAGATTCTGGATTCAAATTTAGTTTAGGGAGAATTTTACCGTTTGTTATGGTCGTATCCGGTTTGAGCGATTAATATGTACATTTTGCACAGAAGGGTACCTCACAACATAAGAACACACATTTAATAATGCAATTTTGAATCCACTTTTGAGTAATCGAATTTGCAAAATTGTGCACCGAACAAAATACACTCTTAATTAAACAGTTAAACTTACAAAATTTAAGTGAAACAAGTTTAAACAACGCAAGGAAAAGGGATCCAAAACATGACCGAGGCATTTTGGTCACTACAAATAAATACAGTTTTTTTTTTGAGAGACAAATAAATACAGTTGAAATACTCAATTGACCTAGTAGAAACAAAAAAAAATAAAAATAAATAACAAGTCGATTTGATAGTACGTAATGTAATTAATCAAATGGAGTTTTTTTTTTTTTTGTATAAAAAAACGGAGTATAACTTTGAGGGGATTGAGTAATGGTATTATTATTATAGGGTTATGATGTGGACAATGGGTCTAAGCAACCGCGTGGATTTCGAATATTGGCTAAATTTCATACGGAATAATACTATAGTTCCCAATACAATGCAGCATCTAGAATACATCTTATATTGTCACACCAATGGAAACCATTATTACCCATGATTGTTGTGAATTCCGACTCAAAATCACACCAATACAAACTATGATGTGTGGAGCAAAGGAAAGTGGTAACCAATAACAAAGTAAACACAAGCAATAACAACACCTAGATTTAATCTAGGAATCAAAGTGAAAAGCTCAAAAAACCACAAGCATATGAAAGCAAGAAAGAAAACAACAAACACACCAAGAGATGATTACCCAGTTCGGTCCAACTTGACCTACTCTGGGGGGAGATTGATCTCTCCAATCCACTATCAATGAGTTCTTACAAAGGGATACAAATGGGTTACAAGAAATTAGCTTCAACAAGCTCACAAAGAAAAACCCTAATTTCTACCCATTTTCTCAATCTCACAAATGAACAAGACACTCAATGATTTTCACTCATCCAAGGTGTTTACAATGTTTCCCAACCCAAGAGAACTATAATCAAAGACCCTCAACCCTAAAGTTACCTCCTTTGATTTCCCAAGTTTCTCTCTCTTCAAGCTCACCTTCAAAATCTGCAAAGAAACACTTATATAGCAGTCTTCAGTTGTCAAAATCGTGTCACGTTTGTCCAAATCGTGACACGTTTGATACGTACGATCCAAGGTACGACCAACCTTATCCTGAAAACTTGCCCAGCAAGCCGAAAATCGTGTCACGTTTTCCCAAAATCATGTCACGATTGAACACTCAGAAAACATGCTCACGGCATACCAAAATCGTGACACGCTTGCCAAACCGTGTCACGATTTCTCTGTTCCTCACAATCACAAATTGAAGGCATACACAACCATGATAATAGGTTAGTGGGTCATTCGTGTCATCTGAATTTTCATGTTGTTAAATGGTTGCGTGATAGTGTGATAGTATCATACATTTTTTTTTTTTTTTACATGAGTATCATCATACACACAATTAGTACCATATATCTATATACTATATTGTAATGTAAATTAAACATGAGTCATTCTAATGTTGCTATCTATGTGACCCCTTTACAAAAACTTTATTTCTACTCGCTTATTCTATCTATATCTAATCTAATAATAATTTAATCTTATAGTAAAGTAATAATTATGTAATTGAGTTTAAGTTTCTTTTTTACTAATTAAGTTTAAGTTATGAAAATTTCTCACATTTATTTTTTCACTTTAACAATAATTCAACCATACATTTCCTTAAACTACAATGAGTTATGAACCCGACAAAAAAATGAATAAAGCCGTTACATTTATTAATCATGTTAAACCTTAATTATAATTCATTTAGAATACACATGTGTTTGGTTGTAATTAGTCGATAGTTTAAACCGATAATGTATCATTATTATCGCTAATAAACCATTATATTTTTTGTTAAAGAATTTTTTTTTAAATGAGCCTAAATCTAAATCTAAAAATAAGAGGATACCGATCAACAGATATTGGTTTTAGGTCAAAATTACACCATCCCAATTTAGAAACCCTAGTTGCATGCTCAAAGCCACACAATCATGGTTGATGCAAAGACAATGAATCAAAGATCGTCAAAGCCTACTCTTCTCATGTCAAGTGACTTGAAAAGGTTAATCAATCCATAAAATATATTATCATGTTGTTGGTTTGTTTTGATTTAGGTTGAAAGATTAGTTTCTATCCGATGTAGATTCAACCGATAGATTTGAATCATCAACGTTCGACATAAATATTCCATACACTTGAATATAGTCATATTTGTAGGCTTATATATACTTTTTATTTTATGCTATTGACTTGTAAGTTGCAAGCCTGTCAACATTTGTAGGCTTATATATACTTTTTGTTTTATGCTATTGACTTGTAAGTTGCAAGCCTGTCAACAAAAGCATAATTTTTGTTTTTATCAACTTTAAATTTGTGTTATGTTTATAGAGTATATCAATTAGAATGAATAATTTGCTTAGTTTTAGTTAAAAAAAAATGTTCCATAAGATGTGAATAAAAAATAAGATGCGATACTCGTTTTCTTATTAATTTTTGTAACATAATATTAAAATTTTATTTATATATTACTTTCATTGGTGGTGGCTCTGAACATACTTGTGAACCTCCCATGACTTAATACTCATTACAATAACTCTGTGTTACTAATAAATATAATATGTATAAACATTTTGGATCGTCTGATCTATATCATTTGATGATGCATGGTGTTTTTGGTTGCAAATGCAATTATTGATCTAAGAAATTGAAGAACGCACAAGGAAAAAAAATTGAAGAAAGATAAAAATGAAACATGTTTGGGACAAAATCGTTTGAGGAATTGAAGAGTGATGTTGGAGAGGATGAGATAGGCAGAGCAGTTGCAGATTGTGGGATTCCAAGGAGGTAATTTAAAGTTTTTCAAAAAAAAAGGAAGTAATTTAAAGAATAGAAGATATGCGTGTAATAACTTTGTGCAATCAAGATAGGATAATTCTAACCCACCAAAAACTAAGATAAAAATAACAAAGATGAGTATGATAGGATTACAAATGAGTTTAAGTTATCCTTTCCAATTGGTGCACCAAACAACAAATTGAAAGAAATAAGAGACTACATAATTAACTAATGTTAATGATATTTCTCGTCTAAGTTCAATATGGTAATTTAGAGAATTTATTATATTTTTTAATAGTGAAATGTTCAAAAAATTATGCAATTATTTTAAAAACAATATTGATTTGAAAGCTAATAGATAAATAATGCATAGATGTAATAATAGTTAGAAATTACAATCACATTGTATTTCTAAAATATATAATATTCTTCATCATATGACTTATATGTCTCTAACAGTCATATTTAATACATAAAAATAGGGGGAAATGAATTTTTACTAGATATATTGGAGGTGTCATGTATTTAGTTTTTAGTTCATGGTGATCAATATCCATGACTCTAAAAGTCATATTTGATACATGACAATGAGGGTGAACAAATTGTGTGTGATTATTTAATATTCAATTTTTTTAATTTATACTTAATGATATATTAATTGTGTTTTTATAATTTTAGTAATTGAAATTCGTAACTTTAATTTTTAAATTAAAAGTAAAATTCATGATTTTAGATTAAATTCTCGATTGGAAGAATGTAAGTTTGATCTTTTATTTGAACAATAGTTGATAAATTATATTTACCTCGTGACTGGATTTCAAATTATAATTTCCCCTAAGAATTATAATTGGTATATACTAAATAAATTTTACTTACCAAAACATCCATCCCATGAGAAATTGAGAGATAAGACGAAGCCTTTATTTTTTATTCGATTTTAAAAATTTTAAATATGAACACCATAATATCCAAAAGAAATTAAAGAATTTAAAATAAATTTTAAATATTGTTTAATTTAAGAAAAAGTGAATGCACACACGTGTGTGAGAGCGAAGAGATCAAATTACATCAAAGTAATTGTACATTGTTCAATATCGTTTTACTCGATTTTTATTTTTCAGCTTTAATTGTTAGATTGTAAGTTTATATCTTATAGATCATCCATGTAAAATTTTACATAAATATAATCATTTGATATGTTATTGAGATGCATCAAAATTAACGGTTTATAAGTTTTTATTGAACCCAGTTAATCTTGGTTGGTCTCAATAACATATCAAACGATTTTAGATTTGTATAAAAAATTCATATATGATCTTATATGATATAGACTTACAATCCAACAGTCAAATTTAAAAATATATATATATATATATATATATATATATATATATATATATATATATATATATATATATATATATATATATATCGAGTGAAATGATATTAAAAAGTACAACATGTTGTAAGATGTAATTTGAAAGAGTATTCAAGCTTGATCTCTAATTTAAACAATGCATCCTACATGAATTTTAGATTACCATGTCATCCCAATACACACATTTAATTTCTATCCAACTTTCAAACTTTAAAATATCCGCACCATAAAAATGGTGTTTAACAAAAAATTCAAAAAGGTAATTTACATATTTCTTGATAAAAATATAGTAACAAAAAAAATTTAAAAAAAAAAAAAAACTTATGGACATGGACTGTCATTGAAAAATAATTTTATAATAAGACCTGAGAAGAGATCACCATGTTTCTATATCCAACTGCTTATTTTCTAACTACCCTTACAAGAGTGGGGTGATATGACAAAATAATGGATTTTGATTAGATGTTTGTATGGAAATGTTTTACACTAACAATGCATATCTTTTGAATACAAAAAAGTATCAATCATATAGAAAAATTGAAGATAAAAATATTTGAACTAAATCCTACTCATATAGTTTCTTGATGTCTTTAATATCTCTTAATCTTTTTAGTTGTTTCTAATCTGGTTGTGCTCACTGTAATGAATCATCAACCCCCCCCAAAAAAAAAAAAAAGTGCAAGGCTTACCAATCATATAGTTTTTTTTATTCCTTTTTGTTACTCTGTCTATTGTAACAATCATAATTTTTTTATTTTAATTTATTTTGCATAAACATTGAATTTTTTTGTGAGTCTTTTAACAAAAGTTTACGAAAAAAAAATACATGTATATTGATTTAACTATAGAACTTTTTAAACAATTGGCTCACTTAAAATAAAAATTAGAATAGTATAACATAAGAGAATATTTTTAAATTTTTATTTAGTATTGAAAACTTGATCATTCTATGACAATCACCAAGAATTACGTTTCAAATGGGGGTTACATGTATCTCGCTACATTGTTTTTAAAATGATCTCTATATAATTTCTTGAAAGGCTTGTAATATGGAGGTGACCGAGCATCAGAATGGTTACATTGATCGAGCTGAAACAACAATTTGTCGAGTTGAAGTTTGGGTGTTTGCAAGCACTACAATGCTCAAGTTAATAAGAGAATAAGTGTGAGAAGTTTTTAGATAGAAAGATTGTGTTTGAAAATAGACGTAAAGTCTAGATAGGATTGAGCTTTAACCCACTTCGAAATATGTGGATACTGAATAGGACCAAAATGATCTTCTCTTACTTTTGAAAACACATTTTAATTAGTTGGTTTTTGGTATTACACATAATAAGATGAACCTTGTGTGAAGTATTATCATATTATAAGGGCTATCGGTGACTTGTATGTTAATATTTGAACTTTAAATGTTTTAGCCGACGACAAATTCAAGTTCAACTTTAGATTTGTTATTGGTAAATGACGGTAAAATTGGTGGAAAACACAACTTGGTGGAATGTATAAATTATAATAGTGGCCCCTTTACAAGATTCTAGATTTAGCGTATAAATCTATCAAAGTCTTATCAGTTAAAGCTATACGTTAAATAGTAACCATAATATGTTGAAAAAAGCATCAATAATTTTCAATAAGTTTCAGCGACTTAATGAATAAACGTGGTTAAAGTATTCAAACAAAGGATAATTAGAAAGTACGTGCGTTGGATACAGAAAGTTGATATTATTATTGTTATTATCAACCTAAACATAATGCATGTTTAATTATGCTCAACATCCATATACTCATAATGTTAAATTCATATTCTCTCGGCTTCAAATATTGACGTTTTCTCTTTTATTTTCCCACCACACCAAGTAGTTGTTTGATTCCTTCAATAAAAGTAGTTGTTTGATTATGCGTCCAATTGAACGATATTGCGTTTGGATGTCGATTTCACCATATTTTTTAAGAAGCTACATATTTGAGCTTCATCCTCAAGGCACGTCTACATCTCGTGCCACCGCCAAAACAAACACGTACTAACCAAGTTTCTTTCTTATAACAATAAATAATAAATATTATTCCAGGTATAGTAACGATGAGTTTGTCATAGTGGTAAGAGACTCAGACAACTTAAACAAGTGATTATAGGTTTGGTCACTATTTTTGTCCATGGAGAAAACCCAGCTGAGATTAGAGAACTTATCGTGTATTATATTATGATCATATGGTTGGACTTCCTGCTTATGCCATTATAACTTAGGTTGAATTCTAAAATTTTGCAATTAGTAGGTTATAAGTAAATTAATCATCATTCTTAAAAAAAAAAAAGTAAATTAATCATCAATGAGGGTTGATAATTATTTGAAAAAGAGCGCAAAAGAACATTTAGATGAAAATGAGACAATAAATTGTGCCCAAAAAAATGAGATAGTAAATTCAATCATGCAATTTAATTAGCCATTTCGAGTTTAGTTAATACTTTACGTTATGAGATATAAATGTGGAAATGAGCTATTGTGGGGGAGCCAAAGCCACGTACGGAAGTAATTTTTTTTAGGAAAAATCAAATCGTATTAGCGTTACAACGTTGGGTGTGGCATCAAGTCATACTTGACTTGAAAAGCATCCCTCACTTGTTTTGTCTCATAAGCCACTTGAGTGAAGTTTTGAACCATGTATCAAAGTGTCTAATTTATTACACCATAACATAAAAATTAGTCAAACCACTCAATATATGTTGCTGTTCAGTTTGTAGGTTTGGTCGCTTGGTAGGGCTATGTTTATGTGATGCTGAATTTCCATTGGTCAATTCCACAAATGTTGTATGCTTGTAGTAGTTGAACATTCCTAAAATGAATAGTTCATTAATCCTTTATTTGATAATAGAAAAACGATAGATGATGTTGAGATTTAGCTTCTCTATATTTTCTTTATAATGGGTAGCTCCTCTATATTTAGGTTCACATTACCTGCCGCCGACACAACTCGAACATCTACCAACAGTAACACCGATTAAACCTTTAAAATAATAAACAAAAATAATAAACAATTTTACAAAATTTGAGGTGTGACATAGTCATTGACCTTAAGATTTATGCATCTCATAAATGTAAATCCCACAAATATTGTAGACTCTTCCCGGGTATGAATTATACCCGAGGTAACATATCAACATAAAATTATCTCAGAAATGACATAAAGATGTTACAATGAGAAAACAAATGGAGAGGAAAAAGAAGATGACGGGGGCTTGCACATTAGGTTCTCATCCTTATGAGTCCAGAAATAAAGAGAGAAAGAAGAGCAGCAAGACGAAATAACATGTGAACAAAATGACCAAGACCAAGTCAAATTTTATGATAAATCGTAAATAAAATAAATAAATAACAATAATCTACTAAAATATTTTTCCATATTTCTCAACTAAAGTTACGAGACTTTTGAAATATTTACTCAAAATTTACAACATTAACATCTTTTTTTTTTTGGTAAAGGCCGGGGTTTGAACCCTGGACCTTGCATATATTATGCATTGTCCAAACCAACTGAGCTAAGCTCACGAGGACTTACAACATTAACATCTACTACCAGGAGTAGGAGTGGGACTTTTGACATTTTATATTAAAAATAAAAAATCAAAACCTCCATTGAAATCAATCCATATGAGGTTCAATGTGTGCAATCACAATGCATGACTACACAGTACAAATCCCAAGACTCAGGTGCTATGTTTAAATTCAACTGCTCTTCAAATTGGTTTGTCAAATTGGGTTCAGATTTCTATACAACTGCAATCAAATTATGAAATATGCATATCTAATTAGCTATAATTACAAATATAACCAAAGAGGCCTCAAATAAGATTTTTATTATACAAACTTACAGGGATTAATGCACCTAGGCAGAAACAGATGCATGTCTCAATGGACTAATACAATGTGTGCATTGATGGTAAATAATGATAAAATTGTTGATCAATCCACTCTTTCTAATGAATACATAGTAAAATGTACAAATTCCTATTGGCTAAATCCATTTTATAAACATCATTTGCTTCAACAGTTGCTGAGATTGCAGAAACTGACTCCAAACGTGGTAAATGTACAAAATATATGCTTTGGTATAATCCTATCTTCCTGACATAAGATTCACAAGATTTTGATTTTCGTAAAAGGAACCAACATCCCAATCGTCTGTAGTTGAAGAAAGTGTCATAAGAGCAACTACAATGGATCTCATACTCGGACGCAGTTGAGGATTTTCCTGTGTACACGCTTTGGCTAGTTGAGCCATCTGCAAGCAAAAACAGTGAGAATGACAATAGGTTTAACATTATTGAAATCATAAATACAAAAGGGGTTTATTAATAAATGTTCTCACCTTGCGAACTGAATCAACAGGGTAGTTATCCCCAAGCCTTGGATCCACAATTTTACGAAGATCTTCTGTAGGATCAGGCTGACTAAGAACTCCTTCAAACTGCATTGCATAGTACAAATGAAAAGAAATTAATACCAAAATTTAGGCTGATGAGGAAAGGTTTTATAGTAAATTTAGTTGTGAAATCAAGACCGACCAAACCAACAAGTCCCTTTGAGTCTGCAACAGATTCGCTTGACTTGACAATTGCTTCCTTTGCCGAAATAAGTTCATAAAGAACAACTCCGAAGGCATAAACATCTACTTTGGGAGAAACGTCTCCATATTGAGCATACCTTCACATATAACCATCGCAATCACTAAACAAATCCATATGCACAAAAATGTGAACTTCTCATTAACCAGAATGCAATGCAAGCAAATCTTAGACATACAATTTATTCAGAGGAAAATAAAAAAACAAAACTATGAGCACTTTCTAGAGCCTAAAGTTTTATACCCCAATCAATAGAACAGGCCAAAAGATTTGATCAGTCACTAAACAATATGCACCAAAAATCAATTTTATGATTTTAATTCAATATATTCTACTTGAAAAGAGGATCTTCTAGAAAGTGCTTGTTGGAGGCTTGACATGCATTCATCAACTTCATCAAGGAAGGGAAGCAAAAAACGTATTACTATAAAATTTTGATCACTGTATAGGTATACACTATCCGGTAAAAGTTTTCAGAACAACTACTGCATTTCTAAACAAGTGTAGCAAACTTAGGGTCTGTGTTGGATTGGCTTATTTGAGCTTATCTAGTAAACAAAAAAGCACTTGTGAGAATGTTGGAGAGAGCTTTTGGAAACAACTTAAGACATGTCCATAAGCTGTTTTTAGCTTATTTCCATGAAATCTACAAGATAGCTTATAAGAAAACAATTTGAGTTTATTTTATCTTTGTTGCATAAATAGCTTATACATAAGAACTTAAATGATAAGCTCGTATGCTATAAGCGCTTATTTAAACTATTTATCCAAACAGACCTTAGTCACAAGTATGTAATTTTCTTTTCTTGTATAATAACCTGCTAAGAACATATTTTTTAATTGTAATGGCCACGTTCACTCTTATTAATAAAAGAAAAAGATATCATATGAACTTGGGAAAAAAAAAAGAGTAAATGTTCAGTAAACCGTACTCCGGTGGCATGTATCCAAATGTACCAACAAGACGACCAGTGGGAAGCGACGAGCTTCCAACTTCCGTCAGTTTGGTCAATCCAAAATCAGCAACCTACAAATATGAACATTTTATGAGCTTTCATAGTAATCCAAATAATAAATATTCAGATAGAATCTCAAAATACAATCAACCTTTCCCCGGAAGTTTTTGTCTATCAATATATTTGCTGGCTTTATGTCACGATGAATATATACAGGCACTGTATGCTCATGGATATATTCAAGACCTCTGGCAGAATCCAAAGCAATTTGCACACGTGTAGCCCATGGCAGTGGATCTCTACCTGGAAAAATCATCACTATACTATTTACCGCAAGACAACCAAAATACATCATAGGAAAATAAAATCTAAAGTATAATCTGATCTAACCTGAACCACGCAAATGCTGACTCAAGTTTCCATTCTCAATGTATTCATAGACAAGGAAAAGAGAGCCCTCAATACTATATCCAATCAACCGCACCTGCATGGTTGTTAAGAGTATAAGACATTATACAAAATAAGGTGTAAGAATTTATGTATCCTTCCTTTCATTTTCTTTTGCTGTTTAAGGTAGAACCCTTATCATAGAGGCTCATAGATTAAGATATCATTGAGGGTATGTTTAGGAGGGCCTAAGTCTATCTATAGCTTGATATATATTTGGAATTTTTAAAAAGTTGAAGGAATGGCATGATAAATGATCATATGATAACTGTTAAATAAGAATAGGTCTTCCCCTCCATTTTTCTCCAAAACCCAACACCCAAGCATAGCCTAACTGTTAAATATTTAGATTAAAATACCCAAATTTAATTCAAGGACAATTGAGGTGCTAGCTTAGTGGTAAGAGCTTAGCCTTGTAACCTCAAGGATCCCCTCAGGGACGGTTGTAAAATGACCATTAGTTAATAAAAGTTTCCACCTTTCCCAATTTATTTATTTTTAAATTCATGGACAATTGTGTATCATTAGTAGACAGTTATTAATTCTCTTTATTTTAATATTGTTAAACCAAATAGGGTATGTTTGAAAAATACCATTAAATGAGTCTTCGATTTCTAAAACATCAAAAAGTTTTTAAACAGCTTTTAAAATACTATAACATCAATAGATATGGAATGATTGCAGTATATGTTAAATGTCAAGCGTGTTTATATGCATTGTATTATAAACACAACATACAGTAGTAAACTAGTAATCACCAAGCACGTGACAAAAGATCTCCCATCAATATAAGTCAGAAGCTGATAACTTAAAAAGTTACTCTATGAAAAAAGAAAAGGATTAGCTAAATTTTTTATCCCTATAATTTCTGGAAAGGATAATTCTCCTTTCATGACTATAAATCCCTTATAATTTCTGGAAAGGATTAGATAAACACTTGTACAATACTAATTTTTCCTTCCAGAAATTGATGAATATAAATCCCTATGACTTAGATTAGCAACGGTTTCCATGCTTTTTTTTATAAATCTTGATCGGTTTGTTTGATAGGAGGCTGCACCTTTCGTGAAATCAAATTCTTGCAAATAAGGTAAGGCTGCTTGCAATAAATCCACAATGACTACCAACAACCCCACCGTGTTAGGAGCTTTATAGCACCAGGTTGTCTTTCTTTTACTCTAAAGTCTTGAGATTACTGAGTCTATACCCAAGCTAATGCTCCCATCATTGCAGCAACTAAAGCCTTTTCCCATTAAGTAAAGTCAACTATATGGATCAAACGTCGCCATAATATTGTTAATCATTTCTAATGAGAAATCGTTTAAATATAAATCCCACATATAGTTGTCTACTGTAACTACCAGAGCTTCTACAAATCTTCCTCACAAGTATTCAAATCACACAAAGCGAGATTTTACTATATTTACCCCAGCTAGATCCAATCAATGAAATTACCCAAAGTTCTCTTGGAATAAATCTTACCTGTATGGCTTAAATTCAACAGTGGACAAAATTAATACTAATAAATACTTGTATAAAAGGATTAGTACCAAGTTAAGATGATGAACACGTGTCAAGACTTTCAATTCAGCGAGAAATTCCTTCGTTGCTTGCATATCCATCTTCTTGATTGCAGCTTTCTGCATCAGCAAAATTATTGGGTTATATAATGTGAGTATGAGTTTTAAAAAGAACAGAATTTGAGTGGCTTTTTAGAACAAATATAGTGAGACTCATCAGTGTAGAATTATGTAAAACAATATTGTGGTGTGTATGTGTGTTTAACAACCAAACTGCATTCTGCAGCAATTCAAACAGCAGAAAATCATGGTAAATATTATGCAACAGTCTCAATTTTCAAGAAATCAAGGATACACTTTCACCGTAAAACGTAAAATGAAAGGAAAGTTATCAATCGAACTGTTCAAATATTGCCATCATTTCCTCTTATCTAGTTTGGTTGTTGAAGAATCCTAATTCTTCATTGGGAAACCATTTTGAAGCAACTCGCAATCCCTTCTCACAAGTACTTTTTAACTTGGTTTCCACAATAGTGTGTCGCAAACAAGTTAAAAATGATGTTAACATATTGATGTTTGGAAGGATGATATCATTTTCGCACATCCACTCATACATATCATAGAGCATATATCTTCATCTTCAATCCCAATATGGCAAAATTTACTGACCCCAATTGTGACGTGAATTATCAGGGTTTTCTGTGTCTCCTTTTTTTCCAGTCATATTTCAGTCGTGTTACATGATAATAGCTTATTAACTATATCTGATACACATCATACCCATACACTCTTACTATAATCTTCTATTTCAACTTGTTTTCGTTCAACTAATGATCCACCAAATACTAAACCTTGATGATTAAAACATTGATAAACTCCTAAAACAAGTATCAGAATGACATTTTTCCGAATAAAATACTTCTAATAAATGTCATTACTCACCTCTCCCCTCAGCTCTGCATAGTAGACAGAGCCAAAACCTCCTTGACCAATTTTATTAGCCATACTAAAGTTATCTGAGGCAGCTGCTAGTTCATCATATGAGAATTCAACTGATTTGTCGACTGTTATGCCGGTCATCACACCAGGCCTTTGTGTTACGTTTGCAGCACCATGAGAATTTTCATCTGAAAAGCGACAAATCATGAGTTATAATTTAATTTTTCAGAAGATGTAAGAGCTAGAGGTACTGAATATTTACTGCCAACTCCAGTAAAGGCAGGAGAAGGAAGGTTTTGGAAGGAATACAAGTAGAAATAACCATACCTTTCCCATCTTGAGAAAAGAGTGCAGTGGAATCTCGCGAAAAAAGTTCCTCCTTTTGTAACTTCTTCTTCCGGAAGTATCCAAAATATATAGCAGCTGCCACTAACAGAAGAACAACCACTATTCCAACAGCTATTCCACCAATAGCCCCACCACCAAGACCTGTTTATGTAGAAGCAAAATATGAGTTCAAAGTAGCATTTTTCTTCTACCTTTAGTAGATGCTGACCACGTGCATTAAAACCAATTTTTTGGTAAGAGAGAAAGCCAAATCACCTGAACTGCATAAGAGAATAAAAAACACAGTCACGAGTTTCAGTAAACTTATTAACAAGTGAAAATTAACGCAACCATATGAGCACAGATTGCATATGAAGTAGAGGAACAAAATTTACCTGGAACTCAAAAACACAAAGCTACCATTCTGATCTGGAAGAAAAAACAAGTGAAAGAACAAAATAAGATGCTTATATTGAATTTTGTAATACATAAGAAAATACTTAATGATGTAGCTAAAGATACACGTGATCTTTGTCAGTAAGCCATTGTTACAATTTTTCTTAACAATTCCTGTGAACTACAATTAATTGCGGTTTTCAGTTTTCCAAAAACAGACAAATGTTATGATCCAATTAATTGTGGACTTTAGACGCCTGATTCTAATCTAGGTCGACAACAGTGTAGGCCATAACCTTAGGCCCATGATGGGAGATGCTTAGGGTTACATTACTATATATACCAGACTAGGTCCCCATTTCTGTTGCAAAATGTAATCGCTTGCTCAATGGTTTACCCTGTCAAGAACCAATCGAGTCCCCTGGCCCTGAGTGTGTGATAATGCAAAGAAAGGACGGACCTTGTTCATTTTAGGTGATTCTCGACAACTTTTATCATGTCTTCTACAAGTAGCTATTTCTATTAGTGGTGAAAATTCATTAATAGATCATAACACTGTTTCTATTAGAGGTCAAAATTCATTATCATATAAGTGCATAAAATTAAATCAAATTGTTTTCATATAAACTATAAACTTCTTTCATAAGCTATCCTAAGAGTTAATAGAAATAAGCTGAAAACAATTTATGCACATGTCATGAATCGATGGACATTTCATAAGTCGTATCATAAGCTAGTTCTCCTAATCACACTAAAAAAAGTTTATGCCAGTAGATAAGCTGAAAACAATTTATGCACATGTCATGAACCGATGGACATTTCATCAGTCGTATGATCGTATCATAAGTGTTTATGTATAAGTTATTCTATAACAAAAGATAAAATAAAGTCTAATTGTTTTCACGTAAGCTATGAGTTGCTTTCATAAAATACTCTGTAGAGCATATAGATATAAGTTGAAAACAACTTATGCACGTGTCATAAGCTGATGGCCATGTCATAAGTTGTTTTTATAGGTTCTTGCAAACAGTATAAGCAATGCTTATGCCATTAGATAAGCTCAAATAAATCGATTCAACAGTATGAGTTACTATTTTCAGCAGCAAGTAGACAAATATACTTGATTAAAATAACAAACCTTTTCCTGGAACAAAAACAATGCCACTCCCTTGATTAAAATTGACACCAGGATTATACCTCTGCAACAACAACGAATCAACTTTACTCGAATTCGCCACAGACCCCAAAGTCTCACCTGGCCTAAGCGGATAAGTAACAAACAACGCATAATTCCCAACATCACTATCCCCACAAGAACAATTAACAGTAACATTCAACGTTCCAGTATCAGGAATATCATTCGGTGGATAAGTATTAAACCTCCTCAACCATTCAACATTTGTTAAGTTAGCATAATTATTTGTAGCAACAGTTTCGTAGGTGTCACGCGATTGAACATCGTAGCTAAACTTGTGACCGAGAAACTCGCCGTCAATACAATCACATGGGAATGGAACGTTGAGTCTTTGACCAGCTTGAACACTGTCTTTACTAGGTATTATTTCGCGGCTGTATTCAACTATGTCCTCTGGTCTTGTCTGAATATTCGATCTCATAATACCTGAAGAATTTAGAAAAATAAAAATATTATTAGATTTTATCCTAAACGAATCGAAGCGATAAGGGCTGAATCTCGGGCAACGAGAGTATTATTGTAAGTTTATAAGTAATAAGGGAGCTTACTTGAGATATAAGTGAGGTTGGAGCCTTGGGATACATAAAAGTTGGCTAAAGCAAGTGGACAGCCTTTTGTGCATTTGGAATCTGTTAGGAATGGAATTGAAGCCAGTAAGGTGAAGAATAAAGGGAGAGGAATGAAGGAGGTGAATCTGGGTTGATGTTCCATTGAAAAAAGTTTGGGAGATGAGAATTGGGTTTGGGTTTGATTTGTCAAAGTGGGGAATTATTGGCTAAAGAGATGGGAAGTTTGAATTGAAAAGTTGTTATTGATATGGAGGTGAGTTGAGTTGACTTGGTGAATGAAAATGAAAATTTATTACAGATATGGAATAAAATTTGAAGATTGCTTCAAACGCTTTTTTGAACAAGTCTGCAACCTTATTATGGTTAGTCTCGCCCATAAATAAATAAAAAAAAACAGAGATTCAATTCTATAATTTTGCATTTTTTTTCCTTCATGTTTTACATTCATTTCGTTAAAAAATATTTGTGCGAAAGTCGAAAATAGTTTTTGTAGAAGGTTAAAATGTCCAAAACCAACTTCAATATTTATATTCGTTGTTTATTTTTGGTACAATATATTCGTTATTTTTAATTGTTTAAATTTTTTATTTAATATAAATATCTCAATAAAATAAATTTATTACTTTGATCTTACCCACCAAATATTTCATGAGGTAAGTTGGAAGAAAGGAGACTAAGATGTCGCGGTCCTGGATATGAACAAGAGTGTTCTAGCTGATCCATGAAAGTTTGTTGATAGATTGTTGCGTCTTATTATGACTCTTCCAGTTTTTACCGTTACAACCTATGAAGGCCGGATACTTCAAAACGGAGTCGTACCCGAAGTATCATAATTAATTATTTTGGATACTCGGATACTTTTGGATACGCACCCACGAAGTATCAGAATTAATTATTTAAATTTTAAAAAAAAAAAAATTTAACGGATACATATATGATACTTCGCAAATACACAAGGATACTTACAAGATACTTCACAGATACGTATCCTAGAAAAAGATGAAGAGTAAAAAAGTGAGACAATGTTGTAAACGTTCAATAGAGATGTATATGATTCAATTTTAGATATGCTTCACTAGAATTGTTTCTCGATGAATCACTTAAAATTATACTTATTGTGGACGAAGGTAACAAGAGAGGTGATTAGTTAATCAACATTAGATAAAATTTGTGTTGAGTTCTTTTAATCAATGTTTATTTTCTTCAAGTATTTTACATACATATAAGTTTTAATATAAAATTTTTGTTAACGTATCTTAGCCGTAGTATCCTAAATTTTAAAAAATTCGCGTATCCGCGTACCCGTATCGTATCATACTCGCACCCGTATCCGTATCCAGGCTTCATAGGTTACAACTGAAAGATCTTTTTCAGTAATGAAAATTATCAAGTCTAAGTTGAGAAACAAGATGGGACTTAGCTTTCTAGCAGATAGCATGTCAGTTTATATTGAAAGGAAAATTACTGCATATATTAGTTCTAAGTCAATTATTGATGATTTCAAGTGTAACGCCTGTCTTAATTATTTAATTAATTCGATGAAGTTTAGAATATAATTATAAATATATGCTCATATGATTTATGATTTAAGTGATTTATATGATTGATATGTGTGAATAATATGATTTATAAATAAATTATGTGGAGTATATGATGTTGTGAAGTTGTTATGTTGGTGTGACTTATTTTATTATTAAATAAAATAAGATATGAGAGATAAAATAAAAATATTAGAAGTTGGGCTGTGAGGTGGAAAGAGTAAGTTTATAGGTGAGATGAGTAATAGGGTAAATAAATAGGACAGACATAAGTTGGAAACGTTTTACGTGAAACGCTTTTGGGGGAAAAAGGAGAAAAAGTCAGAAGAGGAGAACCAGAGGGAGAGGCTATCGATTCTGCAATTACAAGGTAAGGGTGAGACTAATTTTCATTACTATTAAGGGTATGATTCTATAGGATGAATTTAGCATGATTAGGTTAAGTTTTGGTGAGAATTGGGAATTAGGTTTAAGACCGAATTTGATGATTGAATCATGAAAAGATGTTAGGTTGATGCTAAATTAGTGTACAGAACTTAGTTATGCCATAAGATGATAATTAGATGTTAAATTGAGGTTAGAATTAGGAGATTAAGTGAAAAGTTGGAATTTTTAGGTTTCTGGCCGTACTGACATTCATCGCTCGCACCTGCGAGCAAGAACACTCGCATCTGCGAGCTAGAACCCAGAACTCGCAACTGCGAGCAACACAACTCGCAACTGCGAGTGACCTGTGAGCTCGCAACTGCGAGCAGAATAACTCGCCACTGCGAGTAAATACGTAGGCACCCAGAATGCACACTTTGCTCGCCATTGCGAGTGAAGTTACTCGCCACTGCGAGTTAGGCTGTTAGTTGCCCAAAATTGTCCCGATGCGATCCTTTCGCACGTGTAGTCTTGAGATGACTTTAGAAGTAAGTTAGAGAGCTGTTTAGGATGCTTTCATATGCTCCAGAAGTCTGTTATGGTGACTGAAACTAGAAGTGTTGCTGCATGAATGCTATAATGATGTTTTATGATATTTATATTGATGTAATTAATTCTTTATGTGAACGTTAACACATTCAAGCGTTGTTAATTGTTGTATGTTGCTGCTGTTTTCTGTTGTCGACTGTTAGTGTCTTGAGGTTGCATGAGTCGGTCTATGTTGTTGGAATTTAAGAAGTCGTCCATGATTATGAGTCGTATGAGTTGTACACTGTTATACCCTAATTTTGGACCTAAAAATACTTGTTCAATTCTTCTTTTCTTGCATTATAAGTTATTTGATATGTCTATGATCAATTGCATCTTTCTCTGCATTTTATTTCAATGTTATTTGCAAAATCCACATAAAAGGGTATTTTAGTCATTTCCTGCATTCGATTCATTTTTATCTTTGAAAATTGTTTGAGTCTTTTAAATTGGTTTGTATAAGCCCTTGTTTCAATCTCATGTCAAAATTCATTTCAAAAATATCAGTTAGGTCATTTTTTAGTCAGTATAGCCCCTAGGGGCATTTTAGTCATTTCATGTGTTAAAACTTCTTTTGATCTTTTTAGAAATTTGTTTGAGTCTTTTCATTTGATTTGAATAAGTCTTCATTTCAATTTTATGTCAAAATCCATTTTAAAAATTGCATTTGGAGTCATTTTGGGTCAGTTTTGCCCCTAGGGGCATTTTAGTCTTTTCATGTGTTAAACCCCGTTTAAAATTCTAAAAATTGTCTTTGAGTCTTTTAATTCGCTTGTATAAACTCTTGCTTTAATCCCTTGTTAAAAATACACTTTAAAATTTCATCTGAGTCATTTTTAGTCGTTTTAAGCCTCCAGGGGCATTTTGGTCATTTCACGTAAAATCTCTGATTCATGTTAATCTGCTTTGTCGCTTTTAATCGTCTCGCTTTACGTTAATTTTCAATTTACTTTTTCAATTCAATTTTAGTTTTAATTTTCATTTTGGTCCTCGTACTTTTGTTATTTGCATTTTAATCCCTTTTTAAGTCAAAAGTCAAGGTTTGTTACAAGTCAAGTGCCACATGTCCCACTCCCATTGGTCCAAGCATTTCCACATCACCTATAAATAGGTCAAGGTTCATTCAACTAATCATTTTTTTTTTTTGCATTAATTATTTCCACAAATACACAAAAAATCACAAAAATCAATTTTCTTTTTTTCCTCTTTTTTCCTCCACCATAACAACTTTCCTCCACCACTTCCTCCACCCTAACAAACTCTAACCACTTTCTCTCTCACCTCTAACTAACTTCCTCCACCCTAAACCACCCTAACTAACCTTCAACCACCCCAAAAAACTTCACAACCTTGAATCCTCCATAACTAAACCTTCATCATCGTCTTCAACCTCAAGAAAATTCACATCACTACTCTTCACCATCACTACTCTTCACTTATGCATTCTCACAAACACCTTGGTTCGATCACAACACCGCCGTAATCACCACCGTCACAGCCCATAAACTCCGTCATCGCTAACCTTCATCAAAATTTTCGCAAAACCGTTCGCGCGTTCGAACAACAACAACGGCTGTACCTTGCAAGCGTAGCACAAAGCCAGAACAACAGCAAGAACAAAGAGGAGAAGCTCGAATCCAGAACTGAAGCAGAGTTGAGGATAGCTCCGTCACAAAGGAAACCGAACAGAATCCGATTCAAGTTTCGAATACGTGAAGCACAAGACGGCAATCGCACCGAAAGGAGAAGAGCGAGCAGAATCGTAAGAGAGGGAAAAAGATCGTGAATCAAGCAAACGCAACCGTTCTTTTGAACTCAAATCCGCACCGATCAGAACTGAAACAGGTATTCAGGAGGTAAATTTCATCTCATTCTTGCGGTTAATCTTAGATCCATAATGTTTGCGATATGCCTTGATGTTTTTGAGTCCAAATTTGAGTTTAAGAGAGGAAAAGAGGCTGAAATATGCACGAATTTTTTTGAAATCGGAGTAAATTTTAACTCACCGGATTTTCCAACACCTTCTTCTCCGTTCATCTGGTGTTTTGCTACCTGATAGAAGGAAAATTGCTCCTGTAAGCTATCTCACGTTTTTTTCTACTACCTAAATAATTCTATACAAAAGCTTGGACCCATAACCCATGTAATTCAAACCATAACCCATGGATCCTGGGCTGATCCAGCAGAGCCCAGTTCCTTGGTTTCTGGCTTGTTTTCTGGTTACTTTTCATCACCCCCTACAATGCATACCGCACCCCCTGTTTGCCTCAAAATTGGTAATAAAATCCCAAAAAATTCGTGCAACTATCTTCGTGTTTTCTTGACGAATCTTGATATATTTTGCATATTAATCTTGATAAAATTGTGTGAGAAATATTTTGTGTTTTGGTAATTCAATGTGGTTTAATTCTTGTGCAAATTTTGTTAAAACTTCTAAGTCTTTTGTGAACTTTTTCTTGACTAATTTTGGTACTTGGGGCTCAACTTTTGGAATGTATGTGCTTGTTAATTTCCTTTCAAAAGATATGTGTTGTTTCTCGCACTCGATTTCCATTTTTTTTTTTCCTCTCTTGTTTTTTAGTATTCTAATGGACTTTAGGTATATATGAAACTTTATGTGTTTAATGCTTCTTGATCTTTTGTGTGTTAATTTTCACCCTTCAAAAATACTCCAAATATGTGCTTGATGCAATTTTCCTTCTTCTATATTTCTATGTGAATTGGCCTCTTGTATGTTCTATGTTTCTATGCTTTTTACCATTTCAAGTGCTTATAAGAACTCTCCAAAAAAGCTCTATGTGATTGTATATATTTCTAGTGCATTTTGTTAGTTTTTTTCCTACCATTTCTTTTATGCAACATTTCCATCATTTCATGCATTTTTGTTCACTAACCCCTTCATTTCCATCTTGTGTTTTTTTAGCTTTATTTTCCTCACAATTTAATTTCATGCAAAGACTTAGAATGTAACATTTAGGAATTCTTGTACTTTACCTTTTATGCAATTTTAATTTCTTGCAAGACCATAGAATGTATCTAGGCCAATGATGTAAAGGACAATGGACTCTAATAATGTACACCGACACAAGCACCGACACATGCACACACACCACTTTAGGTATATAGTTAGAATATGCATGTCTAGATGTATGTTTAGGATTGTATGTTTAGATGAATGTTTAGGCTTCACACTTAGAAAAATCATTTTCCAAAAAAATATGAACAATATCACTCAAACCATTTTCTAATAAACCTTGGGATCCAAAATCCCATTGTAATTTTCCTTTTCATTTTCTTAATCAAATTTCAATGAAAAATAATCATACTTGACTTCTTTTGCAAATCACTAATCAAACCCCACTTTTTCTTAAACCTCATGCCCTTGAGGCCTCTCAATCCCCATTCTTCAAAATTCCAATTTTCAAACTTAAAATCAACCAACAAAAACAAAAACATTTTTGGAAGAGAACTACGGTGGATTTGATCCCTTAATCGGGTACGTAGGCAAGGAACAAAATTCCTTCAATTCAAATAAAATAAAAATCCAAAAACATTCTTCTCCCTCCAATTCTCCACTTAGAAACTCTTAGGCTTAATATTTTCTTTCAAAATAGCATTTAAAAATAAAGCGCGCGCGTAGAAATTAAAGACGGTTCCTATAGGATACTATAGTCGTTATGGGTGCCTAACACCTTCCCGTAGCGAAAACAACTCCCGGACCTCGATTCTCAAGGGTTTTGCTTACTTTTTCCCTTCCCAAGAAAAAATAAGATATCACCGGTTTAAAAGGTTCAAACGTAATCAATGTTTGACACCCGAAAACCAAGATAAAACAGCTGGCGACTTCACTGGGGAGATTCGAGAGTTACGCCTAGTCTTTATTTCCACGCTTGCGCTTGTATTTTTACTTATTTCTTTTACTTGCTTTCCTATGTGAATAAATGTTTAATTTCTTGCAAACGTGTGAGGTGAGAATATCAAAAGTCCTGCACCCGGGCTGAGTGAACTTAGGATTTAGGAGGGATATAATCGACAATTCATTCCGGGGGTTGCCTCGTGTTTTGGATTATGCGATCAATCCCACATAGCTGAGGCATTTTGGGGGTGATGTTGTCGGCGCGTGTTGTCGCGTTTAGGCACTTTACTTCTAATTGTTCTATGACGCTATGAACCGTAGATAACCAAACCCATCCATGGCCATTTTCTAGGATGTAGTGCGGAGGCTAAACCGAGTGTTGTCTCGAGTTTTAGTCGTCACGCGATACTACACTCAGGTTAGACCTTCCACGTATAATCATGGAGCGAGTGTTGTCTCATGACACCGTGAGATACGTCGGAGAGGTTGCAACTTGGGAACCTTTTAGAACCCGGTTACTATATCCTAAAGCCCTAGATTCACCGGACACCGTGTCCACCCATGACTCCTCGACTTTGAACTTTAACCCACCATGTTTTCTCCGAACTTGAACATAATCATGCATACATGCATACATGCATAAACTTTTTCCCATGCATTTATCAGAGGACTTAGACAAGTCATCTTTTGAACATCACGGATGTGAACACCAAGTGATACCATCTCAACTAAACTTCTAGTTTTGCTGAAGATCTTCAAATAAAACCGTGTTTCTCCGTGATGTTCACAACCACTTTGACAAGTCTTCTGACAAAAAAAGAGTCTTTTTGCATTTGCATATCATGCATCATATGCATCATTCATCGGTCACAAATGGCTTCCCGTGCTCATTGTCTCCTGGTTCTTCCGCCGCAGTCTGAAAGGTGGCTCGTGCTCGTAAGGTTTACCAACCAGATAGAATTCATCAGACAAGATTTCACAAGAGAAGGATGATGGCTAATTTTGAAGAGGAAAATGCTCAGCTCCGTGCCGAATTGGCTGCTATGAAAGAAGACTTGGCTAAGGCTCATGACGCTATGTCCGCTATGATGGCTTCACAAGAACAGCCAGCCACTTCTATTCCAGTCGCTGCTGAGGTGATTCCCTCTATCCCACTATCTACTGTGGCTACTGATGCTCGTTTTGTTATGCCCAACGGCCGTCCTTATGGACTCCCACCTTTCTATTCTCCTAATACTGCTGCTGGTGTCTCTGGTTTTGCTGGTCAAGGACAGATTCCTGTGTCTACTGCTATGCCTCAAGTAACCACCGTTGTTACTGACCCTATTGTACACACTGTGCAACAAGTGATTGATGTTGACACTCCGCGCGGACAAGATCCCGCAATGGAATCTATGAAAAGACAGTTGAAGGAGTTGGCCGGGGAACTCCGTGAAGTCAAGGCTAACCGGGGAAACAATGGTGCTCCTGCTAAAGCTCGTGATCTATGCTTGGTATCCCGATTTGAGGTTCCTAAGAAATTCAAAGAGCCAAAATTTGACAAGTATAATGGGACTTCTTGCCCACACAACCATGTTATCCGGTATGTCCGAAAGATGGCTAACTACGCCGACAATGATGCACTGATGATCCACTGCTTTCAGAGTAGCTTGACAGATGATGCAGCAGATTGGTACACTAGTCTGAGCAAAGATAACATCCATACTTTTGAGGAGCTCGCTGCTGCTTTCGAAGGTCAATATGAGTTCAACACCCGTCTGAGGCCAAACAGAGACTCTCTCAAAGCCCTATCTCAGAAACCAGATGAGACCTTCCGTGAATACGCTCAGAGGTGGAGAGGGGCAGCTGCCCGTGTTTCTCCCCGACTCGATGAGGAAGAATTGACACAGACATTCCTGAAGACTCTGAAGAAGGAATATAAGGAGAGAATGATAGTCTCTGCTCCAAACAACTTCTCTGATATGGTCACAATGGGAACTCGTCTAGAGGAGGCTGTCTGAGATGGTATTATTGTCCTTGAGAAAGGTGAATCTTCAAACAGTGCACCGAAGAAGTACGGTAACGGGCATCATAAGAGGAAATAATCTGATGTAGGGATGGTGTCTAGTAACCCGTCTGCAGCTGCTACACAACTACCTCTGCCCTATCAATACATGCAGTACTCTCAACATCCTTTCTTCCCACCATTCTACCAGCAATATCCTCTGCCACCGGGTCAACCACCAATGCCCGTCAATGCCATCCCTCAGCAAGTACAACAACAGCCTCCTGCTCAACAGCAACGGCAGCAACAACAGGGTCCCCGTCCCAAACCTTCCTTTCCAACAATACCAATGCGGTATGGTGAGCTGCTCCCAACCCTACTAGCTAAGGGACACTGTGTCACCAGGCCAGGCAAGCCTCCGCCTAATCCGTTGCCTCCCAGGTTCCGTCAGGATCTAACATGTGAATTCCATCAGGGTGCTCAAGGCCATGATGTTGAAGGCTGCTTTGCTCTGAAGTATATTGTGAAGGATCTGATAGAAAAGGGACGGTTGACTTTTGAGAATAGTGTTCCTCATGTCCTTGACAACCCGCTTCCAAACCATGCTGCTGTTAATATGATTGAGGCCTTTGAAGGGGTTCCCGTTCCTCAAGAGGATCCCATGTTGGATGTCCGCAATGTCGTTACTCCCTTGGTGCCATTACATGTCAAACTTTGCCAGGCTTCTCTGTTCAAACATGATCATGCTTCTTGTCCGGAATGTCTTCGGAATCCTATGGGCTGTTGTGTTGTGCAAGGTGATATCCAGAGCCTGATGGATGACAAGCACTTGATTACCAGTGATGTATGTGTGATTGGCTTGACTGCTGAGGGTACAGAACCCCGGAGGGCTGGTACTAGCATGGCTTCACTAAAGGATGCCCAGAAGGCTGTTCAAGAAGGGCAAGCTGCTGGCTGGGGCAAAGTAATTCAGATTCTGGAAAACAAACGTAAAGAGGGCCTTGGATTCTCCCCAACATCTGCTGTTTCAAAGGGAACCTTCTACAGTGCTGGGTTCATCAATGCTATTACCAAAGATGCTGCTGAAGGTGGTTACATGCCTGCATTTGTTATACCAGGAGGCACTGTGAGAAATTGGGAGGCCATTGATGTTCCTTTAGTCATGCATGCTTCCATGTAATGTGTCTTGTTGCTCATGTTTTTTTGTTTTCAAAATAACAATCCTTTCGCTCTGCCCAAGGCGAGAGTGATATCATTGTAAGGGCGTGTTTGTTTCGGCATTGCCGTTATCAATAAAAGTTGTCGTCTTTCTCACGACTCTTTGTTTTTTACTTTTTAGTGCCTTTTTTCTTGGAAATAATGGTAATACCAGAAAAAACCAAAACATCTGTATTTTCTTATTAATTTTAAAAATCTGCATGAAAAAACTCTTTCTAAAATCATCCCAATCATATTATGCAGATTGAACCATAATAAACCCGTTGAACACAGTGACCCTATGGTTCCTCCAAATTTTGAATTCCCTGTATATGAAGCTGAAGATGAGGATGATGATGAAGAGATACCGTATGAGATCACTCGACTGCTTGAGCAGGAAAGAAGAGCCATTCAGCCTCACCAGGAAGAGATTGAGCTTATCAACCTGGGTACCGAAGAAAACAAGCGAGAGATCAAGATTGGTGCTGCACTTGAGCCAGAAGTGAAAAGGAAGATTACTCAGCTTCTCCACGACTATCCAGATGTCTTTGCATGGTCTTATGAAGATATGCCGGGTCTAGATCCCCAGATTGTGGAACATCGGATACCGACAAGACCTGAATGTCCTCCTGTCAAACAGAAATTGAGAAGGTCTCGTCCAGACATGGCTCTTAAGATCAAGGCTGAAGTACAAAAGCAAATTGATGCAGGTTTCCTCATGACAGCTGAATACCCTGAGTGGATTGCCAACATCGTACCAGTACCAAAGAAAGATGGGAAAGTTCGAATGTGTGTTGATTACAGAGATCTGAACAAAGCCAGTCCAAAAGATAACTTCCCATTGCCTCATATTGATGTGCTTGTTGACAGTACTGCTCAATCCAAGGTGTTCTCCTTTATGGATGGTTTCTCTGGTTATAATCAAATACGAATGTCTCCTGAAGATAGAGAAAAGACGTCCTTCATCACTCCGTGGGGAACGTTCTGTTATAAAGTGATGCCGTTTGGCTTGATAAATGCTGGTGCTACCTATCAAAGAGGTATGACAACTCTGTTTCATGATATGATTCACAAAGAGATTGAGGTATATGTCGATGATATGATTGTGAAGTCAAGTGATGAAGAGCAGCATGTTGTGTATTTGAAAAAGATGTTTGAAAGATTGAGAAAGTACAAGTTGCGATTGAATCCTAATAAATGCACATTTGGTGTAAGATCTGGAAAGTTGCTAGGCTTCATTGTCAGCCAAAGAGGCATCGAAGTTGATCCTGACAAAGTCCGAGCCATCAGAGAGATGCCGGCCCCTCAAACTGAAAAGCAAGTCAGAGGTTTCCTCGGGCGTCTGAATTACATTTCAAGATTCATATCTCACATGACTACTACTTGTGGTCCCATCTTCAAATTGCTCAGAAAGAATCAGCCTGTTGTATGGAATGATGAATGCCAGGAAGCTTTTGATAGCATTAAAGAATACCTGTTAGAACCACCCATCCTTGTCCCGCCAGTGGAAGGAAGGCCTTTGATTATGTATCTGTCAGTGTTGGATGATTCAGTGGGCTGTGTTCTCGGTCAACAAGATGAGACTGGTAAGAAAGAGCATGCCATCTACTATCTGAGCAAGAAGTTCATCGACTGTGAGACTCGATACACAATGCTTGAAAAGACTTGTTGTGCTTTAGCTTGGGCTGCCAAACGCCTGCGTCATTATATGGTGAATCATACAACTTGGTTGATATCCCGAATGGATCCAATCAAGTACATCTTTGAGAAGCCTGCTGTTACTGGAAAGATCGCACGTTGGCAAATGTTATTGTCCGAATATGATATTGTGTACAAAGCTCAGAAAGCAATCAAAGGAAGTGTCCTTGCTGAGCACCTTGCTTGTCAGCCTCTTGATGATTACCAGCCGATTAAGTTTGATTTCCCTGATGAAGAAGTTATGTATCTGAAAGCAAAAGACTGTGAAGAGCCACTGATTAATGAAGGTCCAGATCCCAATAGCAAATGGGGATTGGTGTTTGATGGTGCTGTTAATGTTTATGGTAAAGGAATTGGGGCCATCATTGTAACTCCGCAGGGGCACCACATTCCTTTCACCGCTCGAATAACCTTTGACTGCGCAAACAACATAGCTGAATATGAAGCATGCATCTTGGGCATTGAAGAAGCCCTCGATCTGAGAATTAAGCACCTTGACATCTATGGAGATTCTGCACTTGTTATCAATCAGATAAAGGGTGAATGGGAGACTCATCATGAGAAGCTGATCCCTTACCGTGACTATGCAAGACGTCTATTGACATACTTTACAAAGGTTGAACTGCACCACATCCCTCGGGATGAAAACCAGATGGCTGATGCTCTCGCTACTTTGTCTTCCATGTTTCGTGTGAATCACTGGAATGATGTGCCCGTAATCAAAGTGCAGCGTCTTGATAGACCCGCTCATGTGTTCACTATTGAAAATATGCCAGATCAAGCTGATAGAGATGTGAATGATAAAAAGCCTTGGTATTATAACATCAAACAATTCTTGCAGAATCGTGAATATCCACCTGGTGCTTCCAACAGGGATAAAAAGACTTTGAGACGATGGGCTAGCAAATTCCTTCTGGACGGAGAAATCCTATACAAGAGGAACTATGATATGGTCTTGTTGAGATGTGTTGACAAACAAGAAGCTGAGAAGTTGATGCATGATGGTACCTTTGGGACCCATGCCTCGGGCCACACCATGTCAAGGAAACTGTTAAGAGCCGGCTATTACTGGATAACCATGGAACGTGACTGCCACAAACATGTCAAGAGATGCCACAAATGTCAAATTTATGCTGACAAGATTCATGTGCCTCCACGCGCTCTCAAGGTTATCTCTTCCCCATGGCCGTTCTCTATGTGGGGCATTGACATGATCGGAAGAATTGAACCGAAAGCTTCCAATGGACATCGTTTCATCCTAGTGGCAATTGACTATTTCACCAAGTGGGTTGAAGCTGCCTCCTATGCCAATGTGACCAAGCAAGTGGTTGTCAAGTTTATCAAGAATAACATCATCTGTCGATACGGTGTTCCCAACAAGATCATCACTGACAATGGTTCCAATCTGAACAATAGTATGATGCAAGCTTTATGTGAAGAATTCAAAATTGAACATCACAACTCTTCTCCTTATAGACCTCAGATGAATGGTGCAGTTGAGGCCGCTAACAAGAACATCAAGAAGATTGTTCAGAAGATGGTCACTACTTACAAAGACTGGCATGAAATGTTACCTTTTGCCTTGCATGGTTACCGTACTACGGTACGCAGCTCAACCGGGGCAACTCCTTTCTCTCTGGTATATGGTATGGAAGCAGTTCTCCCTCTGGAAGTGGAGATTCCATCTCTTCGAGTGATCATGGAAGCAAAGTTAACTGAGGCTGAATGGTGTCAAAGTCGGTATGATCAATTGAATCTGATTGAAGAGAAACGTATGAATGCTATGACTCATGGACAGTTGTATCAAGTACGAATGAAGAATGCTTTTGACAAGAAAGTCCGACCTCGGGAATTCAAGGAGGGCGAACTTGTATTGAAAAGAAGGATAAGTCAGCAACCCGACCCAAGGGGCAAGTGGACACCTAACTATGAAGGTCCTTATGTTGTCAAGAAGGCTTTCTCTGGTGGTGCTTTGATTCTCACACACATGGATGGTGTTGAACTCCCAAATCCTGTTAATGCCGATATAGTCAAGAAATACTTTGTCTAAAAAGAAAAGAACAGCGTGGTAGGTCGAAAACCCGAAAGGGCGGCCTAGGCAAAAATGCGCTTCCCGGTGGATCGAAAACCCGAAAGGGCGATCCAGGCAAAAGTTAGGGACAAAAAAAATGAATATGAAAGAGCTCGCTGAGATTGTACGCAACTCAGGCAAGAATGAGCGCCTCGATGAGCCGAAAACCCGAAAGGGCGGTTCATGCAAAAATGAGGTTGATAAAAGACAAGTAACTATATCTGGCAAATCACCATCACCCCTTGGGGCACCTGCAACTGTCAATGATCTTCTTCATCAGAGGCTTCTGTACTTGTGAATTCAAAGTTTCTATGAAATGTAGCGGTCATCGTGTTCAATGTATCACCAACCAATAAAATTACCATTTTCCAAGCTTTGTAAATCCGTGAAGTTGTGCCCTTGGCTGACTTTCACTCTTCTACATCAATTTGAGCCTTTCTGTTGTTTGAAATTCTATTTTCTTTCTACTTTCAATGCTTCATATACAAAATATTTTCTGTCTATTTGATAATGGCAATGTCTGAAACAAACATTTTTTGAAAATTAAAAAAAAACATTTTTTCTGTCTATTTTGAAAGCAAACCTGAGCAACAGGGTACATTTCAATGAAACATACATGAATGAATGAATATCAATGTCTATTTCAATACATGTTACAAGCAGGTTACTCCCCAGGATGATCTGTGGTCAATGGCAAGAATGAAAAAACAGAATGAAAATGAAAATGATGAAAAAATACAAATAAAAAGCTCGCTAAGTTGAAAACCCGCAAGGGCGGCTTAGGCAAAAATGAGCACCCCGCTGATTGACAACCTATGAAGGCAAATCAGGCAAAAATGGGGCAATGAAAAGAATTTATTCCCCGGTGAATCGAAAACCCGAAAGGGCGGTTCAGGCAAAAGTGGGATTGAAAAATGAAAAGAATGAAAAGAATTTAAAAGCATTGACCACAGATGCGAACATCCAATGTTTACCCAGCGCTGACACGCCTAGCAACGGCGACCTGTATCCAAGAACCTTCCAAGGGTCCCCTCTACAAGTTTACTGCCCTCAGCCATGGTTTTGATATGTCTCCCAAACGACGGTCTCTCCGAAGAGGTTTTCCCCTGTGAATATGTCGCAGCACGAGCCACTACGTGCCCAATCTTCCAATGTCTTGTCTGCCTTTGTGAAATTTCTCTGCCAAATTGCCAACCAATCATGCATTTCAAGCATTCATACATGCATAATCATGCATTTTATGTGCTCATACATCCAATAATCTTGCTATATCATACATACATGTTGCATATCCAACTGTCAGCTGTCGAAATTCAATGTCAATACCCAATGTCAATATCAATGTTAATGTCAATGTCAAATGTCAAATGTTAATATCAATGTCAAATGTCAAATGTTAATGTCAATGTCAGCTGTCAAATGTCAATGTCAAATGTCAATGTTAATGTCAAATGTCAATATCCAATGTCAATGTCAAATGCCAATGTCAATGTCAATGTTAATGTCAAATGCCAATGTCAATGTCAATGTCAATGTTAATGTCAAATGCCAATGCCAATGTCAATGTCAATGTTAATGTCAAATGCCAATGTCAATGTCAATGTCAATGTTAATGTCAAATGCCAATGCCAATGTCAATGTCAATGTCAATGTTAATGTCAAATGCCAATGTCAATGTCAATGTCAATGTCAATGTTAATGTCAAATGCCAATGTCAATGTCAATGTCAATGTTAATGTCAAATGCCAATGTCAATGTCAATGTCAATGTCAATGTCAATATCCAATGCCAATGTCAATGTCAATGTCAATGTTAATGTCAAATGCCAATATCAATGTCAATGTCAATGTCAATATCCAATGCCAATGTCAATGCCAATGTCAATGTCTATGTCAATGTCAATGTCAATGCCAATGCCAATGTCAATGTCAATGCTGATGTCAATTTCAACTGTCAATTCAGTTCAAATCAATGTCAATTTACTTTTGGGCCAACAAAAATGGTCATGTCTATTTGCAAATCGGGTCAATGACAACTTACCCTCAATTGGTATCTTGTTAAACCAGACTCTCAATTTGTATCTTGTTACTGGTCAAGTGCCAGGTTCAATTCAAAAAGAACCACTTGTACCTGCTTATATGTCTATGTTTCCGGTCAAACGGCAAGTTCGATAGAACAGTTTGTACCCAGCTTATGCTTTGTTATCAGTCAGACGGCAAGTTCAATCTGAAGAACAGTTTGTACCCAGCTTATGCTTTGTTATCGGTCAAACGACAAGTTCGATCTAAGAGAACAGTCTGCACTCTCCCGTATGACGTGGTGATAATCCAACAAGCAAGTTCGATCCAAAGAACAGCTTGTATCAACCCTTTTTGTCTATAGCTCCAGCCAAACGGCCAGTTCGATCCGAAGAACAGTTTGTGTCTGTCTATCTGTTTGTATTTTCAATCAAGTGTCAAGTTCGATCCAAAGAACAGCTTGTATCTGCCTATATGTCTATGTTTCCGATCAAGTGTCAAGTTCGATCCAAAGAACAGCTTGTATCTGCCTATATGTCTATGTTTCCGGTCAAGTGGCAAGTTCGATCCAAAGAACAGCTTGTACCCATCTCTTGTTTGTATCTCTCGGTCAAGTGGCAAGTTCGATCCGAAGAACAGCTTGTACCTGTCTATTTGTTGCCCGTTCTTTCTACCTTGATGTCTATAAATCCCTTGGTGGTGTGACACAGCCCGTAGATTCCGGTTCGATTGTCTTGCATTCATAAATAAAATGTTGCATGGCATTCATGTTTTTGAAAATCTGAAAGCGTATTTTTATGCCCAAAAGCAGTGCAAATGTTAATATTTAAGTATCTTCGTCCCGTCAATTCTAAGACTTCGTCTCTTGACCCTCCGGACAAAGAAACTTAAATAGGGGCAGCTGTTATACCCTAATTTTGGACCTAAAAATACTTGTTCAATTCTTCTTTTCTTGCATTATAAGTCATTTGATATGTCTATGATCAATTGCATCTTTCTCTGCATTTTATTTCAATGTTATTTGCAAAATCCACATAAAAGGGTATTTTAGTCATTTCCTGCATTCGATTCATTTTTATCTTTGAAAATTGTTTGAGTCTTTTAAATTGGTTTGTATAAGCCCTTGTTTCAATCTCATGTCAAAATTCATTTCAAAAATATCAGTTAGGTCATTTTTTAGTCAGTATAGCCCCTAGGGGCATTTTAGTCATTTCATGTGTTAAAACTTCTTTTGATCTTTTTAGAAATTTGTTTGAGTCTTTTCATTTGATTTGAATAAGTCTTCATTTCAATTTTATGTCAAAATCCATTTTAAAAATTGCATTTGGAGTCATTTTGGGTCAGTTTTGCCCCTAGGGGCATTTTAGTCTTTTCATGTGTTAAACCCCGTTTAAAATTCTAAAAATTGTCTTTGAGTCTTTTAATTCGCTTGTATAAACTCTTGCTTTAATCCCTTGTTAAAAATACACTTTAAAATTTCATCTGAGTCATTTTTAGTCGTTTTAAGCCTCCAGGGGCATTTTGGTCATTTCACGTAAAATCTCTGATTCATGTTAATCTGCTTTGTCGCTTTTAATCGTCTCGCTTTACGTTAATTTTCAATTTACTTTTTCAATTCAATTTTAGTTTTAATTTTCATTTTGGTCCTCGTACTTTTGTTATTTGCATTTTAATCCCTTTTTAAGTCAAAAGTCAAGGTTTGTTACAAGTCAAGTGCCACATGTCCCACTCCCATTGGTCCAAGCATTTCCACATCACCTATAAATAGGTCAAGGTTCATTCAACTAATCATTTTTTTTTTTTGCATTAATTATTTCCACAAATACACAAAAAATCACAAAAATCAATTTTCTTTTTTTCCTCTTTTTTCCTCCACCATAACAACTTTCCTCCACCACTTCCTCCACCCTAACAAACTCTAACCACTTTCTCTCTCACCTCTAACTAACTTCCTCCACCCTAAACCACCCTAACTAACCTTCAACCACCCCAAAAAACTTCACAACCTTGAATCCTCCATAACTAAACCTTCATCATCGTCTTCAACCTCAAGAAAATTCACATCACTACTCTTCACCATCACTACTCTTCACTTATGCATTCTCACAAACACCTTGGTTCGATCACAACACCGCCGTAATCACCACCGTCACAGCCCATAAACTCCGTCATCGCTAACCTTCATCAAAATTTTCGCAAAACCGTTCGCGCGTTCGAACAACAACAACGGCTGTACCTTGCAAGCGTAGCACAAAGCCAGAACAACAGCAAGAACAAAGAGGAGAAGCTCGAATCCAGAACTGAAGCAGAGTTGAGGATAGCTCCGTCACAAAGGAAACCGAACAGAATCCGATTCAAGTTTCGAATACGTGAAGCACAAGACGGCAATCGCACCGAAAGGAGAAGAGCGAGCAGAATCGTAAGAGAGGGAAAAAGATCGTGAATCAAGCAAACGCAACCGTTCTTTTGAACTCAAATCCGCACCGATCAGAACTGAAACAGGTATTCAGGAGGTAAATTTCATCTCATTCTTGCGGTTAATCTTAGATCCATAATGTTTGCGATATGCCTTGATGTTTTTGAGTCCAAATTTGAGTTTAAGAGAGGAAAAGAGGCTGAAATATGCACGAATTTTTTTGAAATCGGAGTAAATTTTAACTCACCGGATTTTCCAACACCTTCTTCTCCGTTCATCTGGTGTTTTGCTACCTGATAGAAGGAAAATTGCTCCTGTAAGCTATCTCACGTTTTTTTCTACTACCTAAATAATTCTATACAAAAGCTTGGACCCATAACCCATGTAATTCAAACCATAACCCATGGATCCTGGGCTGATCCAGCAGAGCCCAGTTCCTTGGTTTCTGGCTTGTTTTCTGGTTACTTTTCATCACCCCCTACAATGCATACCGCACCCCCTGTTTGCCTCAAAATTGGTAATAAAATCCCAAAAAATTCGTGCAACTATCTTCGTGTTTTCTTGACGAATCTTGATATATTTTGCATATTAATCTTGATAAAATTGTGTGAGAAATATTTTGTGTTTTGGTAATTCAATGTGGTTTAATTCTTGTGCAAATTTTGTTAAAACTTCTAAGTCTTTTGTGAACTTTTTCTTGACTAATTTTGGTACTTGGGGCTCAACTTTTGGAATGTATGTGCTTGTTAATTTCCTTTCAAAAGATATGTGTTGTTTCTCGCACTCGATTTCCATTTTTTTTTTTCCTCTCTTGTTTTTTAGTATTCTAATGGACTTTAGGTATATATGAAACTTTATGTGTTTAATGCTTCTTGATCTTTTGTGTGTTAATTTTCACCCTTCAAAAATACTCCAAATATGTGCTTGATGCAATTTTCCTTCTTCTATATTTCTATGTGAATTGGCCTCTTGTATGTTCTATGTTTCTATGCTTTTTACCATTTCAAGTGCTTATAAGAACTCTCCAAAAAAGCTCTATGTGATTGTATATATTTCTAGTGCATTTTGTTAGTTTTTTTCCTACCATTTCTTTTATGCAACATTTCCATCATTTCATGCATTTTTGTTCACTAACCCCTTCATTTCCATCTTGTGTTTTTTTAGCTTTATTTTCCTCACAATTTAATTTCATGCAAAGACTTAGAATGTAACATTTAGGAATTCTTGTACTTTACCTTTTATGCAATTTTAATTTCTTGCAAGACCATAGAATGTATCTAGGCCAATGATGTAAAGGACAATGGACTCTAATAATGTACACCGACACAAGCACCGACACATGCACACACACCACTTTAGGTATATAGTTAGAATATGCATGTCTAGATGTATGTTTAGGATTGTATGTTTAGATGAATGTTTAGGCTTCACACTTAGAAAAATCATTTTCCAAAAAAATATGAACAATATCACTCAAACCATTTTCTAATAAACCTTGGGATCCAAAATCCCATTGTAATTTTCCTTTTCATTTTCTTAATCAAATTTCAATGAAAAATAATCATACTTGACTTCTTTTGCAAATCACTAATCAAACCCCACTTTTTCTTAAACCTCATGCCCTTGAGGCCTCTCAATCCCCATTCTTCAAAATTCCAATTTTCAAACTTAAAATCAACCAACAAAAACAAAAACATTTTTGGAAGAGAACTACGGTGGATTTGATCCCTTAATCGGGTACGTAGGCAAGGAACAAAATTCCTTCAATTCAAATAAAATAAAAATCCAAAAACATTCTTCTCCCTCCAATTCTCCACTTAGAAACTCTTAGGCTTAATATTTTCTTTCAAAATAGCATTTAAAAATAAAGCGCGCGCGTAGAAATTAAAGACGGTTCCTATAGGATACTATAGTCGTTATGGGTGCCTAACACCTTCCCGTAGCGAAAACAACTCCCGGACCTCGATTCTCAAGGGTTTTGCTTACTTTTTCCCTTCCCAAGAAAAAATAAGATATCACCGGTTTAAAAGGTTCAAACGTAATCAATGTTTGACACCCGAAAACCAAGATAAAACATACACGTCGTTGTCTAAGTTGTTGGAAGTTGAGTTCATTGCATGCTCATTAAAGTTGGGGGCTTTAGGCCCGGCAGCCTTTGTGCTCATTAAAGTTGGGGGCTTTAGGCCCGGCAGCCTTTGTGCTCATTAAAGTTGGGGGCTTTAGGCCCGGCAGCCTTTGTGCTCATTAAAGTTGGGGGCTTAGGCCCGGCAGCCTTTGTGCTCACACGTTGAAGAGCCTATTATGCTCATTTTGTTGCTAATTGGTACCACATGCATTTGCATATCAAGAAGTTCATGATGTTTAAGTTGTCGAGTTGTTGTCGAGTTGATAGAGTTGCATGGTCAAAGATGAGTCGTGTTGTTAGGTTGTTGTTGAGTTGATAGAGTTGCATGGTCAAGGATGAGTTGTGTCGTCAAGTTGAGTGTTAAGTTGATTATGATTTGTGATGAAAATTAGTAATGGTATTTGATGATTGTATTTGTTATGTAATGAAAAATATGCTAATTGTTAATTGTTGATATGTTATTAATGTTTAAGTTGTTAAATGCATTTTATTGGATTATATGCTTAATGTATTGATTATGAAATCTCACCCCTTCTGCGTATATGTTGCCTCGACCGTGGGTAATGTGCAGGTAATAAAGATTAGAGGCGTTCATGAGTGGACTCTCAGTTGGTGTCTAGGTGCTCTGATACGTAACGGGATGGGGGCTTGCATTTACTTCTATTCCTTACGTGTCTCTTTTATGAACTAATTTATGAGATTTTTTTCAATAAGGCCTGCGTGCCAAGACTTTTAAATGTTGAACTAATTTCCGCTGCAATAGTTTAAGATTTTTCATGATGTTGAATTTGAAGGATTATTATTATTATCCATTTTATGATTTAAATGAAGTATGTGACATTCCGTTGTGATCAAAATACTCTGATTTTAAATGAAATTTTTATGTTGGGAAAACGGGGTGTTACAATTGGTATCAGAGCAGGTCGGTCCGTCCGGCCAAGTAGTGAGTCGAGTTGTGTCTTTAGGAGTTGGAATACCACTATTATGATATTCTAAATGTTGTGTGTTGTGCAGAGAAGAGACCTGGAGGCTGCGAATCTTATTTGCTATAAGAGGACTAGAATGGCTGGAAGAAATGATGCTGCGATTGCTGCTGCTTTGGAAGCTGTAGCCCAAGCTGTGGGACAACATCCTAATGCTGGTGCTGGTGCGAATGCTGATGTGAGAATGTTGGAGACCTTTCTGAGAAATCATCCTCCTACCTTCAAAGGAAGGTACGACCCTGATGGAGCACAGACGTGGCTCAAGGAGGTTGAGAGAATTTTCAGAGTTATGCAATGTACTGATGATCAGAAGGTGCGTTTTGGAACGCATATGCTGGCTGAGGAAGCTGATGACTGGTGGGTGAGCCTCCAACCTACCCTAGAGCAGGATGATGCAGTTATTACTTGGGCCGTGTTTAAGAGAGAATTCCTAAACAGATATTTTCCTGAGGATGTTCGCGGGAGAAAAGAGATCGAGTTCCTTGAGCTAAAGCAAGGAAACATGTCGGTGACAGAGTATGCAGCAAAGTTTGTGGAGCTGGCTCAGTTCTATCCACACTACACGGGAGACAATGCTGAGTTCTCCAAGTGTATTAAGTTTGAGAATGGTTTGCGTGCTGATATTAAGCGAGCCATTGGTTACCAACAGATCCGTGACTTTTCTGCTTTGGTGAGCAGATGCAGAATCTATGAAGATGACAGCAAAGCTCATTATAAGATTATGAGTGAGAAGCGGGGTAAGGGCCAACAAAGTCGCCCAAAGCCTTACAGTGCTCCTGCTGACAAAGGAAGAGGAAGAGCTAATGATGAGAGGAGGTCAAATAAGAAGGATACTGGTGCTGAGGTTGTTTGTTACACTTGTGGCGAGAAAGGCCATAAGAGTAATGCTTGTACTAAGGATATTAAACGGTGCTTTCGTTGTGGCAGTAAAGGGCATACACTTGCAGAGTGTAAGCATGCAGACATTGTGTGTTTTAACTGCAAAGAAGAGGGTCATATTGGGTCTCAGTGTACGAATCCGAAGAAGACTCAGAGTAGAGGGAAAGTGTTTGCGTTGACTGGTACTCAGACTGAAAATGAGGATCGTTTGATCAGAGGTACTTGTTATATTAACAATACTCCTTTAGTTGCTATTATTGATACTGGTGCTACACATTGTTTTGTTGCTTTTGATTGTGCTTCTAAGTTGGGTCTTGCTGTGTCTGATATGAGTGGAGAAATGGTCGTCGAAACTCCAGCTAAGGGTTCGGTGACTACTTCTCTTGTTTGTTTACGATGTCCTTTGTCTATGTTTGATCGTGACTTTGAGATTGATTTAGTTTGTCTGCCTCTGAGTGGAATGGATGTAATTCTTGGTATGAACTGGTTAGAGTACAACCATGTTCTCATTAATTGTTTTAGTAAGTCGGTGCGTTTCTCTTCTGCCGAAGAGGAAAGTGGAGCAGAATTTTTGTCTACTAAGCAGCTGAAGCAATTAGAACGTGATGGGATCTTGATGTTTTCCTTGATGACATCCTTATCTTTGGAGAATCAAGCAGTGATTGATAAGCTGCAGGTGGTGTGTGATTTTCCTGAAGTTTTCCCTGATGAAATCCCTGATGTACCACCGGAGAGAGAAGTTGAATTTTCTATTGACCTTGTTCCGGGAACGAAGCCTGTGTCTATGACACCTTATCGTATGTCAGCTTCTGAGTTGGCTGAGTTGAAGAAACAGTTGGAGGAATTGCTAGATAAGAAGTTCATTAGACCGAGTGTTTCACCTTGGGGAGCGCCGGTATTGTTGGTTAAGAAGAAAGATGGAAGTATGAGGTTGTGCATTGATTATCGACAACTGAATAAAGTAACTATAAAGAATAGATATCCACTTCCTAGAATTGATGATTTGATGGACCAGCTGGTGGGTGCACGTGTGTTCAGCAAGATTGATTTAAGGTCGGGTTATCATCAGATTAAAGTAAAAGATGAAGATATGCAGAAGACGGCCTTTAGGACGCGATATGGTCATTATGAATATAAGGTGATGCCTTTTGGTGTGAGTAATGCGCCTGGCGTGTTTATGGAGTATATGAATCGCATTTTCCATGCATTTTTGGATCGCTTTGTGGTTGTGTTCATCGATGATATTTTGATTTACTCTAAGACAGAAGAAGAACATGCAGAACATTTGAAAGTCGTTTTGCAAGTGCTGAAAGAGAAGAAGTTGTATGCTAAATTGTCTAAGTGTGAATTATGGTTGAACGAGGTAAGTTTTCTGGGCCATGTTATTTCTGGTAGTGGTATTGCAGTCGATCCATCTAAAGTTGAAGCAGTATCACAATGGGAGACTCCTAAGTCAGTTACAGAGATTAGAAGCTTTTTGGGTTTGGCAGGATACTATCGAAGATTTATAGAAGGATTTTCTAAGTTGGCACTTCCGTTAACACAGTTGACGTGTAAAGGTAAAACCTTTGTGTGGGATGTTCATTGTGAGAATAGTTTTAATGAATTGAAGAAGCGTTTGACGACGGCTCCAGATTTGATTTTGCCAAAACCTGATGAACCTTTTGCGGTGTATTATGATGCGTCCAAATTGGGCTTAGGCGGAGTGCTTATGCAAGATGGTAAAGTTGTTGCTTATGCATCAAGACAGTTGAGAACTCATGAACGAAACTATCCTACTCATGACCTTGAATTAGCTGCAGTCGTATTTGTCCTTAAGATTTGGAGACACTACTTGTATGGTTCGAGATTCGAGGTGTTTAGTGATCACAAGAGCTTGAAGTATTTGTTTGATCAGAAAGAATTGAATATGCGACAGCGACGGTGGCTCGAATTGTTGAAGGATTATGACTTTAGTTTGAATTACCATCCGGGCAAAGCTAATGTTGTTGCGGATGCCTTAAGTAGGAAGAGTTTACATATGTCTGCTATGATGGTGAAGGAATTTGAGTTACTTGAACAGTTTAGAGATATGAGCTTAGTTTGTGAAATGTCGTCTCGGAGCGTTAAGTTAGGAATGCTGAAAATTGATAACGATTTCTTGAAAAGTATTAGAGATGCACAAAAGGTTGATGTTAAGTTTGTGGACTTGTTGGTTGCTAGTAATCAAACTGAAGATGGTGACTTTAAAGTCGATGATCAAGGTGTGTTGAGGTTCCGAGGTAGGATTTGTATTCCAGACAATGATGAGATAAAAAGGATGATTCTGGAAGAGAGTCATAGGAGTAGCTTGAGCATTCATCCGGGAGCTACAAAGATGTATCATGATTTAAAGAAGCTGTTTTGGTGGTCAGGATTGAAACGTGATGTGGCACAATTTGTGTACTCTTGTTTGATTTGTCAGAAGTCGAAGGTAGAGCATCAGAAACCTGCTGGGTTGATGACACCGTTAGATGTACCAGAATGGAAATGGGATAGTATATCCATGGATTTTGTGACGAGTTTGCCAAATACTCCTAAAGGGAATGACGCAATTTGGGTGATTGTTGACAGATTGACGAAGTCGGCACACTTCCTTCCGATTAATATTAGTTTTCCTGTGGCTCAGTTGGCAGATATTTATATTCGAGACATTGTGAAGCTGCATGGTGTTCCTTCGAGCATTGTGTCAGATAGAGACCCACGATTTACTTCTAGATTTTGGAAGAGTTTGCAAGAGGCTTTAGGTTCTAAGTTGAGATTGAGTTCGGCTTATCATCCTCAGACAGATGGTCAGTCGGAAAGAACGATTCAGTCACTTGAGGATTTGTTGAGAGTATGTGTGCTTGAGCAAGGTGGAACTTGGGATAGTCATCTTCCGTTGATAGAGTTCACTTATAATAACAGCTATCATTCAAGTATTGGGATGGCACCTTTCGAGGCTTTGTATGGTCGGAGGTGTAGGACTCCGTTGTGTTGGTTTGAGACAGATGAAAGTGTGGTTTTAGGACCAGAAATTGTTCAACAGACTACTGAGAAGGTGAAAATGATTCAAGAGAAGATGAAAGCGTCGCAGAGTCGACAGAAGAGTTACCATGATAAGCGTAAAAAGGACCTAGAGTTTCAAGAGGGAGACCATGTGTTCTTGAGAGTTACTCCAACGACCGGTGTTGGTCGTGCATTGAAGTCAAAGAAGTTGACTCCAAAGTTTATTGGTCCTTATCAGATATCTGAGAGAATTGGCACGGTGGCTTATAGAGTTGGCTTACCACCGCATTTATCGAATTTGCACGATGTGTTTCACGTGTCGCAGCTGAGGAAGTATGTTCCAGACCCGTCCCACGTGATACAGAGTGATGATGTGCAAGTTAGAGACAACCTTACGGTGGAAACTTTACCTTTGAGGATTGATGATCGCAAGGTAAAGATGTTGAGAGGCAAGGAGATACCTCTAGTGAGAGTGGTTTGGAGTGGAACGACTGGCGAAAGCTTGACGTGGGAGCTAGAGAATAAGATGCGGGAGTCTTATCCAGAGTTGTTTGCTTGAGGTAAATTTTCGAGGACGAAAATTCTATAAGTTGGGGAGAGTTGTAACGCCTGTCTTAATTATTTAATTAATTCGATGAAGTTTAGAATATAATTATAAATATATGCTCATATGATTTATGATTTAAGTGATTTATATGATTGATATGTGTGAATAATATGATTTATAAATAAATTATGTGGAGTATATGATGTTGTGAAGTTGTTATGTTGGTGTGACTTATTTTATTATTAAATAAAATAAGATATGAGAGATAAAATAAAAATATTAGAAGTTGGGCTGTGAGGTGGAAAGAGTAAGTTTATAGGTGAGATGAGTAATAGGGTAAATAAATAGGACAGACATAAGTTGGAAACGTTTTACGTGAAACGCTTTTGGGGGAAAAAGGAGAAAAAGTCAGAAGAGGAGAACCAGAGGGAGAGGCTATCGATTCTGCAATTACAAGGTAAGGGTGAGACTAATTTTCATTACTATTAAGGGTATGATTCTATAGGATGAATTTAGCATGATTAGGTTAAGTTTTGGTGAGAATTGGGAATTAGGTTTAAGACCGAATTTGATGATTGAATCATGAAAAGATGTTAGGTTGATGCTAAATTAGTGTACAGAACTTAGTTATGCCATAAGATGATAATTAGATGTTAAATTGAGGTTAGAATTAGGAGATTAAGTGAAAAGTTGGAATTTTTAGGTTTCTGGCCGTACTGACATTCATCGCTCGCACCTGCGAGCAAGAACACTCGCATCTGCGAGCTAGAACCCAGAACTCGCAACTGCGAGCAACACAACTCGCAACTGCGAGTGACCTGTGAGCTCGCAACTGCGAGCAGAATAACTCGCCACTGCGAGTAAATACGTAGGCACCCAGAATGCACACTTTGCTCGCCATTGCGAGTGAAGTTACTCGCCACTGCGAGTTAGGCTGTTAGTTGCCCAAAATTGTCCCGATGCGATCCTTTCGCACGTGTAGTCTTGAGATGACCTTAGAAGTAAGTTAGAGAGCTGTTTAGGATGCTTTCATAAGCTCCAGAAGTCTGTTATGGTGACTGAAACTAGAAGTGTTGCTGCATGAATGCTATAATGATGTTTTATGATATTTATATTGATGTAATTAATTCTTTATGTGAACGTTAACACATTCAAGCGTTGTTAATTGTTGTATGTTGCTGCTGTTTTCTGTTGTCGACTGTTAGTGTCTTGAGGTTGCATGAGTCGGTCTATGTTGTTGGAATTTAAGAAGTCGTCCATGATTATGAGTCGTATGAGTTGTACACGTCGTTGTCTAAGTTGTTGGAAGTTGAGTTCATTGCATGCTCATTAAAGTTGGGGGCTTTAGGCCCGGCAGCCTTTGTGCTCATTAAAGTTGGGGGCTTTAGGCCCGGCAGCCTTTGTGCTCATTAAAGTTGGGGGCTTTAGGCCCGGCAGCCTTTGTGCTCATTAAAGTTGGGGGCTTAGGCCCGGCAGCCTTTGTGCTCACACGTTGAAGAGCCTATTATGCTCATTTTGTTGCTGATTGGTACCACATGCATTTGCATATCAAGAAGTTCATGATGTTTAAGTTGTCGAGTTGTTGTCGAGTTGATAGAGTTGCATGGTCAAAGATGAGTCGTGTTGTTAGGTTGTTGTTGAGTTGATAGAGTTGCATGGTCAAGGATGAGTTGTGTCGTCAAGTTGAGTGTTAAGTTGATTATGATTTGTGATGAAAATTAGTAATGGTATTTGATGATTGTATTTGTTATGTAATGAAAAATATGCTAATTGTTAATTGTTGATATGTTATTAATGTTTAAGTTGTTAAATGCATTTTATTGGATTATATGCTTAATGTATTGATTATGAAATCTCACCCCTTCTGCGTATATGTTGCCTCGACCGTGGGTAATGTGCAGGTAATAAAGATTAGAGGCGTTCATGAGTGGACTCTCAGTTGGTGTCTAGGTGCTCTGATACGTAACGGGATGGGGGCTTGCATTTACTTCTATTCCTTACGTGTCTCTTTTATGAACTAATTTATGAGATTTTTTTCAATAAGGCCTGCGTGCCAAGACTTTTAAATGTTGAACTAATTTCCGCTGCAATAGTTTAAGATTTTTCATGATGTTGAATTTGAAGGATTATTATTATTATCCATTTTATGATTTAAATGAAGTATGTGACATTCCGTTGTGATCAAAATACTCTGATTTTAAATGAAATTTTTATGTTGGGAAAACGGGGTGTTACATCAAGTCACTCGGAAAGCGTAAAGTGTCACTTTAAATATTTAATGATCGACTTTATATATTATGTAGTTTAAATTTTGAATGATCGATTTTTGGTTTATTACAACTTAAATGTGTTGTATGCAATATGATTTATATATTTTAGGTTATTTTGATGGCGGCTTAGGTTATTTTGATGGTGGCCACCCCAAACTTTTTTGTCCGGCTCCGCCACTAGTTAAAGTTAAACTTCTTTCCTTAATATTATAAAATCAAACCCCGACAATTAAGTTGCATGTTATAACTGTGATTATTCACCAAAAGTAAATTAACAAAATTAAACAAATAATTTAAAAGTGTTTCTTTTTATAAAAAGTTTAGTTTTGTCTGGTTTCAAAGCTCGCCGAGGTAAAGATATCTCACAACTCAAGAGCAATAAATATCGTATGGACTTACAATCATCCATTAAAAAAGTCATCGAAGTAAAACTCACGACATTGCGTGTGAATCAACTCTAAACAACCGAGTCAACCTTCATTGACACACATCCAAATTTACATTGTACCCTAAAATCTGTACACATATAAAAGAGTGAAGATACACTTCCATCCTTATAATTATCTCCTAGTTCAATTTAGTCATCGACAAAAAGTAAACTCATACTAGTCCCAAATATTTTTATACGGAAGACAAATTAATTTTTTAATTTATTAAAACAAAAATGATTGGTTTATCTCTAATCTCTAATATAAAATTATCAAAACCTAATTTGAATCTATTTTTTTTTTTCAAAAAATAAATTGGGATGAAAGAAAATTGTGGCCAACACCATTCACAAAATATATTTTCAATAAATCATATTATTAAATGAGGTTTTCAATACATGATTATATATTATCATAGGGTATCTTTTGCTTCTCAGCTGCGGAAGGTAAAAGTTCCAACTTATTTGCTTCTCTTTCTCTTTCTTTCAAACCCTAATCATCCACGCTTAACCCTTTTGCTACTTCCAACTCCTCGATCATCTTTAGTTTTGTGCTTAATTTTGTTTTTGTTGATTGGTCTCTGTTTAGGGTTGGTGTGGTTTATGGGATACAGTGATTTCGTGACTTTATTTTTCGCCATCATCGTTTGGTGTACTGCTTACGTTACTGTTGCACTTCTTGCTTCTCTTCGTGCCGTCAATCATCTCTGCACTTCCTGAAACAAACAACTCATCACAATGGGTTATGCTCAGCTTGTTATTGGTCCTGCTGGTAGTGGCAAGGTAATTTCTTCTCTCCTTCGTTTGAATTGACTTATTTGAGCTTATTTACTAGCATAACCACTCTTGTCACTGTTTGGAGGAACTTATGGATTGAAAATGGCTTATGGGTCTGTTTGTATTATTGATTTATTCGAGCTTATCTACTCACATAAATTTTGTGAGACTCTATGAAGAACTTATGAAAACAACTTACCACAATTTTCAAAAGCTTTTATGGCGTATTTTCATAAGTTCTCCTATATAGCTTATGAAAATAGCTTATATCATATACAAAAACAATTTAACTTTATTTTATCTTTTTCTATAAAAATAGCTTATGTAAGCTTACGCATAAACGCTTATGATGATGAACACTTGTGCTGTAAACTGCAAATAAGTTGTTTATCCAAACATGACCTATAACATGTTAAATGTTTTCTGCCTTTTTTTTTTATGAACTCTCCAGGATAGCTTATGAAAACAACTTATAGCTGATATGAAAATAATTTGACTTTATTTTATCTTGTCAGAGAAATAGCTTATACATACGCACTTATATGATACTCCCTCCAGTCTGGAATACAAAAAAATTGATGGTCTTGAATATAAGCAAATGTCGACTACTTCTATCTTATTCAATGCTACTATTCCTAAACTATCCTTCAATTAATGTATTTTTTTTTTCTTCTAATGGAACAAGTGGGGTATTTCGAAATTATAATTGTATTCTTCATAACTTTGAGGGAAATAAATGACACCAACTAATTTTCTCAAAGGGTGTGAATTTTTTTCTGTTGCTTATATACAAGACTAGAGGGAGTAAGCGTTTATTCTAGTAGTGCTTACTTGAGATGTTTAGCCAAACAAGGCCTTGATGTGTTTGCAATACTATTCCCTTCCCTAAATTAAACGTTTAGATAGTTACTAATGTGTTTTTCTTGTTGATCAGTCTACATATTGCTCGAGTTTGTACCAACACTGTGAAACTGTGCGACGATCAATCCATGTCGTGAATCTTGATCCTGCTGCTGAAAATTTTGACTATCCTGTTGCGATGGGTAAGCAGAATGTGTATTGTCGTGTGGCTTCTTCTGTTCATTTGGGACTTTGTTTAATGGAGCTTAACTTTTTTCGGTTGGAATGTTTGCAGATGTAAGGGAACTCATTTCTTTGGATGATGTTATGGAGGAGCTTGGATTAGGTCCTAATGGTGGTCTTGTATACTGCATGGAGTATCCTTTTCATTTGTTTAATTAAAAAATTATGCTGTCTGTTTTTAGTGAAATTAACGGCAACATGATGTACTTCCATATGCTGTTGAAATTTTGTTGCCTTAATAATCATGTTTAGACACCTTGAAGACAGCCTAAATGGTTGGCTCGATGAGGAGCTGGACAATTATTTGGATGACGAGTACTTGGTTTTTGATTGCCCTGGTATTCATGTTTGTTTCTTTAGTTATTTGTAGTAAATATTTTTATGCATCAGTATCCAAAGATTGCAATTTTGAGAGTTGTGTTACTATAAGGTGATAATGTTGTATAAATTGCAGTCACGTGAGTGTGCAAGGCCACAAAAATAGAATCCGTAGCATAATAAAATTACCGCTTAGTCTAATATTTGTCCTTTTAGAACAAGATTGTTACAGGGCTAGTTTGTGTAGCCTAAGGTTAATTCTATTAAAATTGATTATTAAGTTTTTTTGGTTGCAACTGGCTTAACAAAATGTTGTAATGTTTTGCAGGGCAGATAGAACTTTATTCACATGTGCCGGTATTCCGGAATTTTGTTGAACATTTGAAACGAAGAAATTTTAATGTCTGTGTTGTGTACTTGCTTGATTCACAGGTTGGTGATAGTTTCCGCAGTTTTGCAACTTTTGTTTAAATCATGCTTCCCTTTAAGCTATTGACTCACTCACATTCCTTTAGACTTTCCATTATTGTTGTCTTGTTATCTTTGTTGACTAATAATTTTAAAATATTGCAGTTCATGGTAGATGTGACCAAATTTATAAGTGGATGCATGGCCTCCCTTTCTGCAATGGTTCAACTTGAACTCCCTCATGTCAATATTCTCTCAAAAATGGACCTTGTGACTAACAAAAAGGATCTTGAAGAGTAATTACTGTCACTTAATTTCTCTCACTCATTTGTTTCGACTACTTTATTTATCCGGATTCTAATATATGTATTATTTTTTTTGCTCCTAGATTCTTGGATCCAGAACCCACCTTTCTACTATCTGAATTGAATAAACGGATGGCTCCTCAGTATGCAAAGTTGAATAAATCTTTGATTGATGTGGTGGGTAACCTATGACTATTTTAAGAATAGACCCCCTTGTCAGTAATATTGTAAAGTATGCATTCATTTTGTTGGTTTTTATAGGCACACCATTGACAATCAATGAACAGTTTTGGACTGAAATGAAGTTGGTTTTTATAGAGAATGGTTTATTAAGTATTTGAATTGATGTCTAGTAAGCATGGATCTTGATTGCATTCCAAGCAAGATTCCAAGGGTGATTTTCCTTTTTTTGTTATGATATTTTGGCTGTGTGCATAGTGCATACCTAACCATGATTTTCACATAGCTCTAGTGGGCCATTTTTTTTAAAAAATAGAGTAATTTTCGATAGCCGATATATTTTTCCCTTTTTTATGACTGACACAAGTCGTGTATCCAGTACACTGACCTCGTTGTATAATCATGTCCGTGAAGCTTCTCATCTTTAGTCACTGCAGCACGCACATTCATCACTTTTTCAAGATATTTCTCTTTAATTTAACGATTTTCCTGCCATAATTATGTGGTACCGATCAACATGCATATTTTTGTTTATAAATCTATTGTTGGCAGCTTAAAATACATGTGTGGGTTATGAATGTCTTGGATGGTTTTTGGTTTCTGTTTGTTTTCTCTTAAAATACGTGGAAGGATTGGAAGTTCTAATTTCAACCCATTTGCATATGACTTCAATTTGGAACATACATTTCCGATTATTCCCTTACTGCTGATGCTTCGTAGACATTAGTTAAGTTAGGCAATGCTTTGTTTTCAATTCCATCAGCTTATTTATTTATTCCTTTTGCAACAGGTAAGTAGTTATAACATGGTGAGTTTTATACCACTGGACTTGAGGAAAGAAAAAAGGTACGCACTTCTATCTTTCTACTGCTTAAACTTTCTTCCTTTTCATATTTTTAATGATGTTGTATTGTTATTATATAAGGTATATGCTATCTCTTGCTCTAGTTAAATGTTCATTGTATTTTGAGTAAATATTGTTGATACTGAAATATTAAAATTGAATGGTATAAACTGTTGTAAATTGTTTTTAATGAAAAAGCATGGCATAAATTAAGTTGAACTCAAATTATGGTTCTTGTAGATCGTGTTTTTGATGCTACTGGAAACTCTTGTCAAAGGATTGAATTTGCAAAGGCCAATAAAATATGACTGATTTGATTGTTTTTGTCTTCATTCTTTCTATATATTTTGGTATATGAAATTAAGTATCATGATGTGCTCTGGAGTCAATAGTTCTCAAAGCTGCATTTCCTTGTAGTTTAGTACTTTGGCTGTCTGAGTAAAACATGTTACTCCATCGTTGCCTCGGTAGTATCTGTTGAGATCCCTCACAGGTTAGAGATACAGTTTTAGTTTGTCAGAGCCTAACCTAAATTTGTTAATGGGCCACCCATATTTGTTTTCTTGGCGCGTGAAGGGAGTGTTTAAAGTTCTGTGTTGTCGGGCTACTTGCATTTGTCCATGCTTTAAATGGCCAATCACGAGCATGAGAGGGCATGTAAAGATTTTTAGCAGTTCTTTTTACTTTTTAGGCCCCCCGATGTCTCTTTAAGTCCCCTAAAAATTCGGGAGATAACTCCCGGAGGCCATTTTTTTCTTTCAATTGTAACACCTCCGGTAGGTAACTCCCGGATGGCATTTTTCAGTCAAAAGAGATATTGAAGGGGCCTAAAAAGAAATCCTCAAAGATCTTTATTATTGGGCCACTAGTGTTTTCCACGCTTCAGATGAGTGTGACTGTGTTTGTTGTGATCCCACATAGCTTGTAGATATGGCTAAGTTGTACTTATAAGGTATATGGCTTGGGAAATTATATCTTTCAAACTTTTGTGGGTTGAGTTAGGCCCAAGTTTCAAATACTAAGGCTTTGTTTGGGAGTTTGGAGGGGAGGGCTTTGGGGGCAGGGGAGGAGAGGAAAAAAAGAGAAATCTTCCTTCCTTATTTGAGTGTTTTTGTAGAGAATGTGAAGAAAATCCTTATGATCAATATATTTTTAATTTTGAGAGTTATGAAAATATTGAAAGGATTTGGCCCTCCGATATCTTTCTCCAATGCTTTTTTTTTAGTTCCTCATACTAAGGAGATTTTGTATTGTGAAGAGTAAACCTCCTATTCAAGTTTGTAGGACTATCCTTTCCCTTTCTCCGTCCTTTTTCCTAACACCCCCTATTCAAGTTTGTGGGACTATCCTTTCCCTTTCTCCGTCCTTTTTCCTAACACCCCCGCCCCCCAAACTCCCAAACATAGCCTAAGAGTGCAATAGATTTTTTAACCATTTGCTAGTTTTTATTAGATAAACACGTTTTGGGTATATTGTTTTGATCATGGGATTCTTAACGGTCTGTTCAACCATGAATTCAGATATCCTCCTATCGAGGATGGCAGGTCAATTTTTTTATTTTATTTTTGAGAAAAGAGAATGGCAGGTCTTGAAACCACTTGTTCTTGATTTATTTTCAATACGCTTCAGAGTGGGTTTATGTTCGTTAATTTGGAAACTCACTGGATATTCAGTTAATTTTGATTAACAAAATCGAGCTCTTAAAAAGCCATAATGGCATTTTCATAAATTACTGAAATGAACTACTTCATCAATTGTCGTTAAAGCTCATGCTATTTTCGTGTCTATTTTGTATTTTAGATGTTCTGCCATTCTTTCCATGACCTTGGTTTCTGACTTTCTGTAGTTCTCCCTAGCTCCCAAACAAATTGGCTTTTGTTTTGCACTTATCGTTCAATTCTTCTCATTTACAGTATACAATATGTATTGGCTCAAATTGACAACTGCATTCAGTATGGAGAAGATGCAGATGTGAAGGTTAGGGATTTTGATGAAGATGGGGATGAGTAGCTTATTCCCTTCCGCAGCAATGTTTGGCATGATAGAAAGTTCAGCCTTCACAATGACTTAATGGTTATCAAACTCAAATTGTTAATAATCTACATAATAGTTTTTCGTTAGAATGTTCAGTGTGGATTGGGGACCTTGATGATTTAGAAAATTTAGCCTCCTAATGGGGAGATGATTTTGGGGAGGGTGCTTAGTCAATACTTCGCAGTCACTGCTTGCTTGGTTTCAACATGACCATATTTAGACATCGTTACTTTGGTTACTAATTCTGATGGCAAATTCTAAAACCTTTGGATCCAAGATTGATTTTTTTTTTTGAAAATTTGTTGAAGTGGGATATTGATTGTTTTTTATCCAAAGAGTTGGAGCGGAGTAAGGTAGTGTTAAATACATAAATCTGTTGAGGAGATTCACTTATGTCTATGGCTTTGCTGAAAGCCTGGAACTTAACATCACAACTTCACTATGGTTCTTAAATTTAACAGGCTATATCTTTGGTACACATTAACCAACTGAAACTTTTATATTGTCAGGATTTTCTTTCTGATTTTCATAAATTAATGCCGAGTATTATGGATATCCTTGAGAGTTGTGTTGAGTACATATATCTATTTTATGTTTCTTTTATACTCTGTTAATCCTTAGTCTTCACTTGTGACAAAAATTCAGTCAAGCTCTAAAATCATTATAGTCAGCAACAAAAAAGTAACATGGAATTTGATAAAACTGAGTTATTTCACATTTTGATTTTCAATTATATAGTAACTATTAAGAGAACTTTGTCGCCCTGCGTACGTGATTGTGCTATAAAAAAAGTATCATACAATCACTAAATTATCATACTTTGGAAAATATATTTGTTATTGTTTGACTATTTTCAAAGAGCTAAAAGGAGATATACTCTCTTTTTAAACTGACTAATTTTAAACATGCATCAATTTACAACATACTATTTTGATAAATTAGGCTACTCTATTTACAACATACTATTTTGATAAATTAGGCTACTCTTGCAACTGAATTTAAAATTTAATGATATGAAATAGCCAGATTGGTTATCAAGTTCAAAGCCAGATTGGTTGCAAAGGGTATCCATCAAAGCAGATGAGTTTGATTTCACAGAAAGACATTCTCACATGTTATTAAATTCACCACAATTCGAGTCATTCTAACTTTAGCTCTATCCTTCCATTGGGATATATTTAACAAATCGATGTCAGGAATGCTTTTCTAAATGACATTTTTCAAGAGGGAGTATATATAATGCAGCCACCAGGCTTTGGATCCACATATAAGTCACTTTGTGTGTCGTTTCCATAGAAATCTTTATGTCCTTAAGAAGGATTGCCAAGGCTTGATATGAAACACTTGCTCATGCTTTGCTAAAATTTAGTTTACGTTGATGATATTTTATTCATTCTATCATCAGACATACTTGTCCATGATTATCGTACTCAATTCAAATGTATCAAAGATCTTTTGCATCGAGTAAACATGGTTAATGCTTGGGGAATAGCTACTCTTGAGTAGTTCTGAACTTGGGGTCTGATTGGATATGCCTATTTTGAGCTTATGATAATAAATAATTATGCAAATAAATAAGCTTTTATGTTAATTTGTAAGTTCTCGTTAACGAAAATTGTTTTTTCATATACTACCTTGACTAGCTTATGAATAATACATAAAAATTTATTTATTTCTTTCACTCGGAAATCGAACTCAGATTCTCTAACAATTCGTTCTTAGTAGATCTCATTAACCACTTGAACTTATAGCAGTATAAACACGATTAATATGACTGGAATTAATAATATTAAAAAAAATTGAAGGATAATAATATTAAGTTATTAGTAGTACTAGTACATGAAAATCGATTGCGTAGGTTCATGAAAAAGTAAATGTACATGAAGTTCCTACCAATCAGGAGGATAGTGATGTGTGTAAGCCATATGGTCAGTTCACTAGTTGAATCCAATTTTGGTGTTGTTTATTTTTGTTTTCTTGTTTATCATATCATTCATCACTTTGTTACTATAATTTTGGTTTCTTTATTCTATACCTGCATACCATATATAGTTGCCTGCAGGATCAGTTATCTATTGGTAGGAATTGCTTGCTACAGATGATATGATTAGGAGTTAGGACTAGGAGGAGTGGCGTCTGCAACAAGATTGTGGTGTGGTATGGTGACTCACTAAAGCTGGATAGAGACAATCCAAAAAGGATATTATGGAATAAGTTTTAAATTTTAATTAATTAGATTTGAGTTAATTAGAATCTCATTACGAATAAGTTCATATTTAATTTATTACAAAACTGAATTTTGGACTTATTTTATCTTATTTTTTGCATATTAATTTATAGTTGATGCAAATTAATCTATTAAAAAGAGATACCAATTGCGAGTCATAAACTTCATAATGTGAGCACAATTAGGACATAGAGGCGAGTAAAATGTACTCTAACGTTAATAATATTTTGACACATTATTTTTCACATTTTTTTACTATGAGTTTTCTCAGTAAAATGTTATAAATAAATTTTGTTTTCTTGTCTCTTTTTATAACAAGTTCTGTTGCTTCTTGTTGTTCTTGTCCAACACTACATGTAAACTCATAGTCATAATGTCCAACACTACTCCACATGACTATTTGGTTTGGGTTTGATTCTGAAATATGGTTAGGTGCTACTAGTAGTACTATACCATATAGGTGCAGGGAATCTGCAGAACTGTCCCTGTTCTTTCCTTCACTAAAATGGAAGCAAAGGAGGCTGTAGAGTGGAGACACTCTAAAAGCAAATTTGACCCATCCTCAAAATGGGAGATTACTCTGTGTTTCTTTCTCTGCAAGTTTGCATTTCTATTTTACTAATGTTGGTTTAAAATTTTATTATAACAAGCAACTATATATCATTATCACTTCTATAATCCATATCTTTATTTTTAAAAAATGGTACATTTACTTGTTCAAAAAAAAAAAAAAATGGTACATTTACACACAAAAGTTGTCTCAGAACATGTGTTATATTCTTTCCAATTTAGTTTTATAATTACTTTTATTTCTCCAATTTTCTCTTTAATCAATAAGAGTTATAGTTATATCTATTTTAATCCCTAACTCCTAGAAAATATATATTTCAATCCATAAAAAAACTATAAGACCTTGTGCCAAAATAATAAAACCATAAGACCCATTTAGGCTCAGGAAAAAAATCAGAACAACCCACTATGGAAAAACCACAGTTAGATTCTTGATAAAAGAGGGCAATTTGGTCCTTGTCAATATTCAAAAAATGATAATTTTAGTCCATCAACGAAAAGAGTTTCTTAAATAATTTATCTTCTATAAACTCACTAATTTTTTCCTTTTTCTTTGGCATTCAACCCATCACTTTCAAAAAGAAAAAAAAACTTATATATATATATATATATATATATATATATATATACACAGTGGCGTATCCAAGACCCTGGACTAGGGGGTGCAATTTTTTTTTCATATAAAAATTTGAATTTTTTTACTCCAAAGAAAATGACACATTTTTAGTCCTCTAAAATATATCCGTTTTTACACAAATGCTCGCTCACGGTCTGTCTAAAGTTAAAACTATCGAATCCCTCACTTTAGATCCGTCAATAAAAAAATATTTTTATTAAATTTTATAAATGAAAAGGCAACACATGCAAATAAAAAATGCTCGTACATTCAAACTTTTTTAGGCCCCTTTTACTATTGAAATTCTAATTTTTTTTTTAAACAAAGGGTAAATTTTAAAGAAGAAAAAATACGAATAGACAATATTATTTATTTTTTACAAGACCAATATATATCATGATTATGTTACCATAAAAATACATATTTTTAGAGAACCATAAAAATACATATTTTGTTATAAATTAAATTGCCTCATGTAATGTTTATAAAGCACAAGCCCATATTGACATTTATAAACAACCCTAATTAGTTGTTGCATTGAATGTAGCCACACAGACCTTTTTCTCTGGTTTCAAAAACTACTGATTCAAAAGAAAAGTAGCCATTCTTCTGTTCCAGTTTGCATCACTTCGACTTCACTTCTATTTCTCTTTCGTTTTTTTACTTCTTTGTGAGAGGAAGAGTGAAGCAGAGTCCAGAGATGCAACAGAGAATTTTCAGGGTGTGCAAAGTGCAAAACTCACAGGATTATATGAGTAAATTCCAAAAGTTCAGGGTGTGCAGGTGCACACCCTCAACACTACCTGGATCCGCCCCTGTATATATATATGAGAAATGGTCCGTTGACACCAGACATAAAAAGTAATAATGTTAGAGATAAAGCAACACCAAATGTGATGAAGATTTTTTTATTGTTTTTTACAAAATGTGATGGAAATAAAAAAGGGGAAAACACCAAGCCTATATACTTTAGTCAGGGGTGTAACAGTTCGATTCGATTTAAAAAAGAAAAGGAAAAAACTAAAGAAAAAACCATTTAACTGCGATAGACAAGTCAAAGTACAAACAAAAATTTAAGATTTTATATATTCCCTTGAAATGTGAAATATAATAGTAATAAACTTAGTAAACTTGTACAAATGTTGTTAGTTGTTTTGGTGCGAGGTGGTAAGTAAAATGTTGGATTTAGACTAAGTCAAAATGAATTTAGTAAATCTATCTATCTGATTCATTGGTTCATTGAATTTCAAAATTAATAATCGAGAACCAAACCATATCTATATGTTGTTTATTTTTTTGTTGTTTGATTGATTTACATCAACATTTAATTACTCAATAGAGAGAATTTAACTTGGAACTCATGATGAATGTTCAATGCTTTTTTGGATATTATATTTGGAAAATTCTATGGTGAAGTCATGAAAATGACTTTTCTGGTGAAGTTAACACTATAGCATCAAAAATGCAGTGAGTAACACCCCACTGTTTGTACAGTGACATCAAAAGTTCAGTCCCCATAGTATCATCAATTCATCAAATTAACAAGACTACACTTAATCTAATTTTATCCTACTTTGTTTTAAGTGTAACACCCCACAAAGTGTAACATTTAAGACTATCACATAATATCATCAACTCTGTTTGCATGTTAAAGATGCCAACAATTAAATAGTACCTGAAGTCCAAGATGTTGCAAGCATTACTAGATGAATTACCATTGATCATTAATCAGTAATCAACAATTTAAAAATATGAATCAAACATTAATATAAAAATTAACTTTTTCAAAAAAGTCAGTTTACTGACTGCACCATAGAAGCTCCCATTATATTTATCATTGGACATGCCTTTATCTTTTTCATTGGATTCATCGTTAAAAACTTTAGCTAATTTAGGGTTTATAACTTTTACAAATTTCTTCTCTCAATGGAGATTCATCTGAATCCTTAGATTCTTCAAAAATCATCAACTTCATTGTTTGAAATTAAGTTCCTTTTATAGAGCTGGAGAGATATCCATTATAATATAGTTGTTGAGAGAGAATACATATTGATGATGTGATTGTACAAATATAATTTTTGTAATGGTACAATTAGCTCTTCAAATGAATCGATACGATTTCAGATTGTATGGTACTTTCCTTGAATTATGGTATTTGTGTTTTGAGGTCTGTTATTTGAACAACTACTCGTGTGACAGTTTTTAAGATAACCATAAATTTATAAAGAAAAGTATGTATTGACATGGAAATCAAAACAATTGAGAGAAAGTAAAGATATAATTTGAATATAAGAGAAAAAGTTGTCACAAAATGGTTGTACAAATATTGTTTTTCTTATATTTTATACGTAATTATATATCAACTAAACGATCATATGAGATGTCATGTGTTGATCTTGAGGACAATAGCGATGAAGTCTTGAATACCATATCCTCTTGTTCGTTCATATATTCAGAGGACCATATGATTTAAACTTCTAAGAGGAATGATTATCCAAATTAAGGCAATGAAAATTTAGTTTGTTCGTTTAAGGTTAACCTCTTGGTTGGGATTAAGGGCATTCGTGGCGTAGTTTAGATTGATTTTGAGACAAAAGTTGTTTGATCTAAAGATAAAACACACACGGTTTGGTTAGCATGATTCGATTAATTTTTTTTTTATCTAATCTAATTTAATACAGTTTAAGTTGGATCAGTTTTTGAAATTAAAAACTAGTTACAAACCCGTGCTTCGCACGGGGGTTCAGTAACGTATTTGACAAAATATTATATTGGAAGGATAGATTGTGAAATGACAGATAATTATAAACCATAATACAATATTTAGAGTACTCTTGCATTACGGATTACAAAATTAAATCTTTAAAATGGTTTGATCACAAGTAACAAATGAAAACATATTTTGTCAGCGGTAGAAACACTTTTCCAGTAATAATTGATATCTATCTATAAACCAATGAAAACCCTATTACCAAAGCTGCCTGATTTATATCATTTTGACTTTCAGCTTCAACATATATAAATCATTTCACATGATCTACAGCAAAGACAGTAACTGCAATTTAGTATCCAGTTCTTTCAGGCGAACAAACTTCTGCATCAGATAGATAGCTGAAAGCCTCTCTACCTAATTTATATCATTTTGTGTTTTAGCTTCAACGTATATAAATCTTTTCACATTATCTACAGCAAAGGCTAGGGATGTCAATGGATACCCATGGGTACGGATAATATGATACCCGTCCCCGCCCCGTTGGATAAGTATGATACACGTGCCCGCCCCGTATCCTCGTGGGTACTCACTATACCGGTACCCGTGGGTATTGAGGTATCCATGGGTACCCATGGAGTTTTGAATTTATTTATTTTTTGGTACAAATAATAACTTTTTTTAATTACCAAAAAACTTCAACTTTTAAACATCCATACATAATCCACTCAAATTTCATTAATCATACATAATTCATAGAAAATTCATGATTCTTATATAATCTATATGTTTTATGATGTGAATGAAGTAGAAATGGTGAACTTCATAAGATGAATTAAAAAAATTTAAAATAAAAATAGGTTATTATTGAGGATTTTTAGGTGGGGGGTAAAATTTTCTTCAATAAGGTACCAACTTTAAGTAATAAGATATGATATATAAAGATATATTAGTAATTTACTTAATTTATTATCGGGTATGGGTACCCATAGGTATGGATACAATCCAATCCGTGTCTATGTCCATATAATAATGGGTAGTCAAATACCCGTTTATTATACCCGTGGATACCAGTTTAGCTACCCGCTCCATACCCGTGACGGATTTTACCCACGGGTACCCATGGGCATGGGTATTTTTGCCACCCCTAGCAAAGGCAGATATTAACTGCAATTTAGTACCACGTATATAAATCCTTTCACATGATCTACAACAAAGGTAGATAGTAACTGCAATTTAGTATCCATTCCTTTCAGGTGAACAAACTTCTGAATCAGACAGATAGTTGAATGTCTCTCTACTTGATTTATATCATTTTGCCTTTCAGTTTCAACGTATATAAATCATTTCACATGATCTACAGCAAAGGCAGATATTAACTGCAATTTAGTATCGAGTCCTTTCATGTGAATTATACGCACTTTTAAAAACTTGTTTTAAAGGAGAGATGTTCAAATTACGGAATATTACCATTCTTAGTAAATTTGAGAATGTAGTTCGCATAATCCAAATATTTGTGATGCATGGTTTAATGGGGTTCAGTAACGTATTTTGTAAAAAAATTGTTCCGAAGGAAAAATGAACAAATTAATGAATATTGCACAAAAATTAAAAAACTTTATCAAAATATTTATGAAAGCTTTATCAAGAGCAGGAAAACAACATAAATTACATAATAGTTAAAATTATAAAAGTGAGCGCTACTGTCATAGAGTTACCAAAAAGGGATTAACACCAATATTTACATGACACAAAATGAACGAAAGAAATACATTAAACTCTTTAGCGTCTTGTGTAGGAACTTGGTTATTAATATTTTGACCGTTAAAAAATAAAAAATCTCTTTGACATCAAAAAAGTAATATCAACTGAGCAATATTCAGTCTCTTCACATATGCTTAGTAATATTCAGTCTGAAAGATTACATTGAAAGGATAGATGGTAAAATGACGGATAATTGTGAATCATTATAATATGTCAAAATATAAACCTTAAAAACCATGAACCATCAACTTAGTTTTAAATAGTTAAAAATAAAAAATTGTAAAATAGTTAAAAGTTTTTAAAAATATAAAAATTGGAATATAGTTAAAAAAATTGGTGAGGTAGCACTCAACCAAGCAACACTAAAAAAATTACATGCATTAGCGTAACAAAAAAAACAGACAGACGGACATAAAATATTACTCTAAACGTTAATGTGTGTATATATTCGCGAGGTTGAAGAAAGGAGATAAAAATATTTGGGATCATTAAATGACATCGTGAATAAAAATATTTGTGAGATTGTGATGATTAAACGATATTGAAATTAAATATATAAGTGATAAAAAGATAATAAAATTCCTTTGAAAAAAAGGTAATAAAATTAAATGGAATCTCCTTAAAAAATTAATGGAACGGTTAAAAAAAAAGTTAAATGGAAGAAAAAAAACATAATGAAATATAATATTAAAAAATAAAGAAAAAGTTCCCGGCGTGAGTTGAAAAGAGGTGCTTGTGAAATAAATTGTCGAGAAGTAGTTTTTTAAAGTAACATTCAACAGCTTCTGGTCAAAGCTCATTCCATTCAATTTTATGCGTTCAAAAAAAGTACTTTTTTTAGTAAGTAATTAATTGATATTGTATTCGGCCTAACTTCTCCTTAAAAATGTAGAGAAGTTTGAAAAAAGTCGGGTCAAACGATACCTTAATCTCCCACAAAGGCAATGTAGAAGCAATTGAATTTGGGTGAAAAAATTGAAAAATAGTTAAAAATATAAAAATTGGAAAATAATTAAATGTTATTAAAAATATAAAAATAAGAAAATAATTAAAAAAATTGGTTAGGGGCAAAAATGGAAATTCATAGGCCAAACCTTAAAAAAAAAAAACTTGTCGAGAAGTAGTTTTTTAAAGTAACATTCAACAGCTTCTGGTCAAAGCTCATTCCATTCAATTTTATGCGTTCAAAAAAAGTACTTTTTTTAGTAAGTACTTAATTGATATTGTATTCGGCCTAACTTCTCCTTAAAAATGTAGAGAAGTTTGAAAAAAGTCGGGTCAAACGATACCTTAATCTCCCACAACGGCAATGTAGAAGCAATTGAATTTGGGAGGAAAAATTGAAAAATAGTTAAAAATATAAAAATTGAAAAATAATTAAATGTTATTAATTAAAAATATAAAAATAAGAAAATAATTAAAAAAATTGGTTAGGGGCAAAAATGGAAATTCATAGGCCAAACCTTAAAAAAAAAAAAAACCACTTCCAATAATTGAATTACCAAAATGCCCCTCATAGGGGCAAATTGGTAATTTCAAGGGGCATTTCCTTTCTTATATATATAAGTAGATATAAAAAATTATATTAATATTAATACTATAAATACATAGTGTTTAATGGAACTCTCTCATGTGAACCATTGTAACGTCCTGGATTTTTCATCCAAGACATTACGTCTATTTCTTTCTTTTAGAAGATATCCTATATATTTTTTTTACAATAGTCATGCATAATAAATTCCTAACTAGAACCTAACAAAATAGTTAAACTAATTTAATTACAATTCAAAAACCCAAATTCGTTTCCCCGCGTACACGCTTCAAACAAAATATCAAGCACACATCATCTTCTTTGGTACCTAAAATGTTGGTTGTAAGGGTTAGTCTTCAACACCCATGAAATAAAATCAATAATAAATTACCACATCAAATAAGAATATACAACCATCATCAAGGAATTGTGCTAAACATTTCTTTTTAGTTTAAAATATTCATCACTCTAAAATATACTACAAGAACAAACACAAGACTCAAGACTCAATGTTGATGCAAATGCATGAAATGCAAATAGACAATGATCCGGATATCGCCCCAACTGGCATAACAGTTTTAATCGCCCCATTTGGCATATAATAAAGAATCGCCCCATTTGGCATATAATAATAATCGCCCCATTTGGCACTTAAAATCCATTGCAATAATAATAATCGCCCCATTTGGCACTTAAAATTCCATTGAATCGCCACATTTAGCACTTGATAAAATAATATAATAATCGCCCTTCTTGGCACTTAATATTCCATTGAATCACCCCATTTGGCACTTGTTAATCGCCCTTTTTGGCACTTAATATTCCATTGAATCGCCCCATTTGGCACTTGATAATCACCCTTTTTGGCACTTAATATTCCATTGAATGCAATGATATGCATGCTATGCACTCTTTCTTTATTTTTTTGACACTTAAACCACATAAAATAATAACTTACACACAACTTCTAAATCACATACACAACAGAGAATCATTCTAACTCAACAACATTTTTCATTTCACAAATAAGCAATCATCGATATTTACACATTCATCAGAACACATATTTTAACAAAATTGCAACTCATCAATTCTTATAACTATCAACTACAAGGAAATTAATAAAAACATAATAAATCTTTTCACTCAACCATCGAATCAAGAAGCATATCAAATTCAACATCATAACCTATCATTTTCATTTAGATCATGGTCAAGACTAGAGCCCTTACCTTGACTGCTTTACTTCCTAGCAAAACTCTTAATTCATCATCTACATCGATCCTTTGCTCCACTAATTTCATTATACCATTTGGCAGCCGCAACCCATCCACAACTTCTCTCTTTTGTTTTCTCCAAAAGTGTTAAAATGATGAGAGACAAATATAGGAATAGTTTCCACGCTAATTTATGGACTAGGATAGGATAGCTATTGTAACTAAGGTATATGACGTACTAGTTGAAAAGGAATCTGAAACCTAGTAAATGTAAAGGTGGGAAAGACTATGTTAAGGAATGGTATGAGTTAAGAAGAGAAGCAGAAAAATTCTTCTTAGTTCCAAAAATGAGAGGAATAATAGTGAACAAATTGTTTGGCTAAGTGAAGGTAAAATTGATGCCAGAAATTGGAGGAGTTGGCTCTTGTGTTTTAGAATATAATCAGAAGAACTATTTGTGAGGGAATTGGATAGGTAGTGGCTTGTTTTGTTGAACCAAATTAACTGATAACAAGTGAGAAAACTTAATTCTAAGAATTTCCGTTGTCCCACAGTTGAAGCCACGAAGTAGCACATAGAGGGGGAGATTATTCACGTTGGCATCAGACTTGTGTGTGCTCAACAAATTAAGCTAAAAATGAGGAGATTATTTTGACTTAATGACCACTAACCTACTTCACGTTTTTTTTTTTTTATTTTCCAACTCCTTAACATTGCTAACAATTTGTTTTTATTTTTCTTTTCTATTATTATTCTACAATCAAAATACCACACAAACTTTATTACTTCTATTAAATATTAAATTAATTTACCTAGCCATAGTAGTATAGATAAATATATACACTATCATCATATTATAGTCATATCAAATAGATTACTTAAAATAATTTAAATTAAATACAACTAAAGTTTCTAACAACTCAATTAAAAATTGAGGGTCTTACAATACTTACCCCCTTATAACAGTTTCGTCCTCGAAACTAGAAAGTCAACAAGATTAAGGTAGAATTCCCTTGTTAGATAAAATCATAGGCAGATAATACAATAATAACTTTTTAAAAGGTGAAGATAAAATATTCTAACACATAAAAAAAAATTTATCTACATATTAATATTTCGGGTCATACATTCTCCCCATCTAAAACAGTTTCGTGTGAAACTACACACAATAGCAAAAGATTAGTGTAAAGTTTGCAAAATTATCTTCCATTAAACAATTCAGCCGTTATTTAGTTTCAAAGTCTAAAACCATTTTTTTATATTAAACTATAAATACTTTTTGAAACAAAAGAGAGAATAATATAGAGTAATTCTTAAATTAAATACTAGGAAAATAAAATCTTAAGAGTGGAATAAATAAGACATCTCATGCCAAATAAATCATAATACTACGCTTCTGATGCGCACTCTGATGTCAATAGTTAGTGATCAAGCATAACGGTGGTACGTACTATCCTACCTCGACAATCTTATTGTTCACTATGACTTACACTCATAGTCCGTTGAGTTCTCATTAGTCTTCGACACTCTTTGTTTACTCTCCTCCAGAAAATAACAAGATTTATCACAACTAAGATCACGATTTTTACGAATTGATACCTAAAACAAACACTATTGGACAAGGGATAACAATAAGACAAGGTTCGAGTGGTTGTGGAATAAGCACACACCATCTCTTGAAGATGGGAGTTGGGTCATCTAAATCCTACAATTTATTTGAGTAAAAAAAAAAAAAAATTTACGATTTATTCTTAGATCTAAGAGCTTCCAAAAGTAACATCTAACTTGCAACCAACAATGTTTTTCTTTTTAATTAAACCAATAGTACACTAACCATAAAAGAATCAAACAACGTAACAACAAGTAGTATGCATGCAACATACACCACTTTGTGATTTTTTTTTTTTGAACATACAAGTTACACAATCATATCACTTTTGAGTTTGTCAACTCTTTCCTTTAAACCACACTCAAGATGATATCAATCCAAAACATACATTTACACAAAATCATCTTTTCATTCCAACTAATCGATGCAAAATTTAACTTAATAAATAATTTTTTTTTATCACTTTAACTTCGTAAAAAAAATTATCTCATCAACTTCATAAAACATAACTTTGAATGACATCATTAAGAATATAGAAAGAAAATTTTCAATAAGTAAATAACACAGCAAAGAATGCAACACTTATACGACAATTTCATACAATAACAGTTAAAGAAAACAAATTTATAAAATCTACAACAATATTATTATTTTGCAGCAACGGCAACATTTTTACGGCTTATAGCAACACTTCTACAACCTACATCAAGAGATCTTATAAAAACAACAATACAACAACAACTTAAATAACAAAAAAATAAAATATAGACCCTTAAGTAAAAAGATAACATATAGAAGATAGCGAGCCTTAGTAAAGACCAGAAGTAATTATATTAAACAAAATTCAAAATTCTCGTTTACGCCAAATTATAACTTCTTTGTTTTTTCTTCTCACAAATAAATCCATGCAAGATTCAAACTAATATAGAAAAGAATTCTTTCAGTTATTTTAACTTCGTAAAAATTATTTCATCATCATTTTTTTTTTCTCCCTCTAAAAGTAAATTTAGAAACATCATCATTGAAATATTAGATACTTTGACATATAGATAACAAAACAAAAATGCGACACATTTTAAACCGTAACTAGAAACAACAACAGTTTTATAAAAAGGCATTACAACAACAACAATAATTTCCTTACAGCTACAACAACAGTTTGCAAGACACGTAAATAACAAAAACAGAAAAAAATAGTTTTGGGGACAGTTAGCAGAAAAATAGAATTATACCCAGAAGGACTTTTAGTGACCGGAAAAGTGAGAATCCTGCTGACAACATTTTCTCACCTGAAGTTTCCCTATCACTAAATAGAACAAAGGTCGTGGAATATCTCTTTATTTATCCTTCATATACACAAAAACAAAACCATCCATTTTTTTTTTTTTTAGCAAGAAACCATCCATTTTTAATAATAATGAACATCTAACTGGTAAAAGAAAATCCAACTGGAGTGTTTATATATTCACCTTCACTAGCTAGGTGTTGTCAAGAAAGTTCCTAGTGTCCAGACCATGTAGTTCAAGGAGAAAGGCACAAGGTAACTAATAAGTGGTACACCCCTAATCTCTAAATTCTTGCTAACAAGCACACAATTTTTTTTGCACAATCCGAGACCAAAGACTAAGATAATAGTGCACTCTTAAACAAATTAAAAATCATGATCAACCTACTATCAAACAATCAACCAAATACCAAAAGCTCATTCACTTTTCAGAAACTCAGCATCAACCAAAACCAAACAATTATTTACTCTATACAAGAACAAGATTTTTTTTTTTTTCTTTCAGCACCAGTTTGCAGGAAATAGAAACAAGAGAAACAAAAATAATTTCAGTAACAGACATCAGAAAGCAAATTACACATAGAACTAGTTTAATCACCAACAACAAAAAAAATAGTTTATTCCTACTTCAGCTTCCAGTAACGGCAAAAGAAGGTAGGAGCCACTTTACAGCAACTCTAATATAGTTTTTTTTTTTCTGAAGGAATTCTAAGACAGTTTTTTATTTCTTTAGGTCATGTAGCCACTTGACATTTTTACCCACTAGCTAATAAACGCAACTAAACTAATAAGAGTTTCAAGAATATTCAGATTAACATTACTGCAACATAATTTCAAGAATAAGTCATTCATAAATTATCTATATAACACTCCATTACCTATATATGCTATATACGATAAACATATAATCTGTAAGAGTTAACTTAAAATCAGGTTCAGAAATCAGGAGGAACGTGCCACGATCAGAAGCAACATGCCACGATGGAGAGCAACGTGCCACGATGGGTTGAAAGCAGATCCTGATGCAAGCACTGGAAAAATCGTGCCACGATGGAATCGTAACGTGGCACGATGGTACGCTGAAGGAAATAAAGAAAACGTATTTTCAGTGCAGATTTGTTCCAAATTTTAAGCAAAACTTTTACTATAAATATAGGCCTTGTATCAGACTATTTTAAGAGAGATAGAAGGGCTGAAACAAGGGTTTAGAAAGGCAACAACAAAACTAGGGTTTGTATAGAGTTTGTCTCTTGGCAACAAAACTAGGGTTTGTGGGTTGATTCACCTTGGGAAACACTATTAGGATTGAGTCTCTTGGTTACAGGAAGACGCTGGGATTTGGGTAGAATTAGGCGGGAGACTTATTCTTGTAATCCATCTCTTGTAAGACTACTCATCATCATATAGTGGAACGGAGGGCTGCTCTCTCCCCCAGACTAGGTCAATTTGGACCGAACTGGGTCAACAAATTCTTTGTGTTCTCTCTTCCTTTTCTTTCGCTGTTGTTTTCAACTTTTGGCTTGTGTTAATTGTTCCATACACTTTGATTTTGGTTGCTTAATTATCCCTTGCTCCACACATCAAGTTGTTATTGGTGTGAGTTTTCTCATCGAATCCTCAACAATTGGCGCCCACCGTGGGGCAAGGGTCAAAGGATAATCAAGTACCATGGGTTCGAAGTGGGATATTGAGAAGTTTACCGGAGATAACGATTTTGGGTTATGGAAGGTAAAGATGGAAGCGGTGTTGATACAGCAAAAGTGTGAGAAAGCTTTGAAGGGTGAAGGTTCGTTACCGGTCACCATGACACGAGCGGAGAAGACCGAGATGGTGGACAAGGCCAGGAGTGCCATTGTCTTGTGCGTCGGGGATAAAGTCTTGAGAGAAGTAGCAAAGGAACCAACCGCGGCATCGATGTGGGCAAAGTTGGAATCTTTGTATATGACAAAGTCTTTGGCTCATCGGCAATTCCTAAAGCAACAACTCTACTCATTCAAGATGGTGGAGTCAAAGGCCATCATGGAGCAACTTACGGAGTTCAACAAAATCCTTGATGACTTGGAGAATATTGAGGTGAATCTTGAGGATGAAGATAAAGCTATACTCTTGTTGTGTGCTCTACCTAGATCTTTTGAATCGTTTAAAGATACCATGCTCTATGGAAAAGAAGGCACTGTTACCTTGGAAGAAGTTCAAGCAGCTTTGAGAACCAAGGAGTTGACTAAGTCGAAGGACTTGAGAGTTGATGAAAACGGGGAAGGCCTAAGTGTTTCAAGAGGGAATGGTGGAGGTAGAGGTAACCGGGGAAAGAGTAGTAACAAGACAAAGTTTAAGTGCTTTAAGTGTAACAAGATGGGTCACTTCAAGAAGGATTGTCCGGAGATTAATGATAATTCCGTATAAATTGTCTCTGAGGGTTATGAGGATGCAGGTGCTTTGATGGTGTGCTGTTTGGAGGATGAAGGTGATGTTTCTCACCTTGGGGGTGATGCCTGGTAGAGCGGTGGTCGTCTGGAGAGACGTTAAACACTTAACATCAGCCTGGAGAGGCAGTGGTAAGAATACTCATGATCAGTCTGGAGAGACGGAGGCAACAATACTCATGATCTACCTGTTGAGGTGGAGTTTCAAGGTTGAAGACATAGTGGGATGTACTCATTTGCTAGTTGAGAGGTTGGAAGCTCAACTTTAGGTGGAGTTGAACACACCGGGAGTGGTACGACTATGGAGGACCTTGGGTGCTATGCTCTAGTGGTGAGCAAGGGATTTCTTCATGAAGACGGAAGGCATTCCGGAGGTTGAAGAATGTATAGCACGACTTGTGGAATTACCCTAAAAGTCCAAGGGTGATTGGATGCAAGGTGATCTTCAAGGAAGCGGGAGGTGTCTCGTATTGAAGAGGTATGGTGTAGTCTTGTAGAACTACCTGAAATTCCTAGTGTAGTTTGGATACAAGGATCTTCGAGAAGGCGGAAGACATTCCGATGGCTGAAGAGGTTAAGGTGTGTACTTGTGGAACTACCTAAAATTCCTTGAGTAGTTTGGACACAAGGATCTTCAAAGGGGCGGAAGGCATTCCGATGATTGAAAAAGTTAGGGTGTAAACTTGTGGAGCTACTTGGTGTAGTGGGAACAAGGGAAAGAGCAGCAAGGTGGTTGATGGTTTGGTATCATCACTGATTTGAAGTCAAGGTGGAGAATTGTAAGAGTTAACTTAAAATCAGGTTCAGAAATCAGGAGGAACGTGCCACGATCAGAAGCAACATGCCACGATGGAGAGCAACGTGCCACGATGGGTTGAAAGCAGATCCTGATGCAAGCACTGGAAAAATCGTGCCACGATGGAATCGTAACGTGGCACGATGGTACGCTGAAGGAAATAAAGAAAACGTATTTTCAGTGCAGATTTGTTCCAAATTTTAAGCAAAACTTTTACTATAAATATAGGCCTTGTATCAGACTATTTTAAGAGAGATAGAAGGGCTGAAACAAGGGTTTAGAAAGGCAACAACAAAACTAGGGTTTGTATAGAGTTTGTCTCTTGGCAACAAAACTAGGGTTTGTGGGTTGATTCACCTTGGGAAACACTATTAGGATTGAGTCTCTTGGTTACAGGAAGACGCTGGGATTTGGGTAGAATTAGGCGGGAGACTTATTCTTGTAATCCATCTCTTGTAAGACTACTCATCATCATATAGTGGAACGGAGGGCTGCTCTCTCCCCCAGACTAGGTCAATTTGGACCGAACTGGGTCAACAAATTCTTTGTGTTCTCTCTTCCTTTTCTTTCGCTGTTGTTTTCAACTTTTGGCTTGTGTTAATTGTTCCATACACTTTGATTTTGGTTGCTTAATTATCCCTTGCTCCACACATCAAGTTGTTATTGGTGTGAGTTTTCTCATCGAATCCTCAACATAATCCAATTTTGATATTGTCAAGAAGCCACCAGGGGAAAAGCTCTAAATATATAGCAAATCAAAACTAAAGCCAGTGGGGAAGAAATCGAACAAACAATAAACACTAAACAATAATTTGCTCTTACACAAATAGAATGCATCAAAAAGAAAACCAACAATCTAAAAAGCTATAAATTTGCATCCTGACAATTCACAATTCCAACAGTGACCAAATATAGAAGCTATCTGCCAATTTCCTACTACTTATTTAACTACATTAAATCTCCTCTATAATTTTCTACACATAAAGGTACAAAGAAGAAAAAAACTGTTCATCTCCTATACGGCTATGCCTCTTAATATGAAAACCTAAACTAATACGTTTATAAAAAAAAATTTACTTTCCCAGCCTTTTACATTTCTAACAAATTCCATTCATACATTAAATTCTAAAATGATAACAAGAATCATCAGTTTAAATAACCAAACTTTCTAGCAATTAAAAACTACAACCAAACATCACAATTCATGCGTTGTACGAGATCGTCCCACCCAAAAGTAAGTCCGAGGATTATTGCTCTGATACCATAATGTAACGTCCTGGATTTTTCATCCAAGACATTACGTCTATTTCTTTCTTTTAGAAGATATCCTATATATTTTTTTTTATTTTCCAACTCCTTAACATTGCTAACAATTTGTTTTTATTTTTCTTTTCTATTATTATTCTACAATCAAAATACCACACAAACTTTATTACTTCTATTAAATATTAAATTAATTTACCTAGCCATAGTAGTATAGATAAATATATACACTATCATCATATTATAGTCATATCAAATAGATTACTTAAAATAATTTAAATTAAATACAACTAAAGTTTCTAACAACTCAATTAAAAATTGAGGGTCTTACAACCATCATCTAAAATCCTAGTTTATTCTCCTTCATCCACAAAAAGGGGTGATTTGGGGTCAGTAATTGACCCCAAACCACCCCTCTAAATCGTTTTTCTCCTTCCCTTTTATTTAAACTAGCGAAAAGACGGGCACTCACTTGTTCGTCTTTCCGCTCTTTTTATTGCGTCAACGTTTAAAAATTATTAACAATATTTTTTTTATAAAATTTTGATTAAAACTAAAAATATAAATGTTTGTTGTTTTCAAGTTATAAAAAACCAAACTACTGGTGATTATCAATTTCAATGACACCAATATAACAACAAAAAAAAAAATCTAGAATCATTTTTGAATGACACAAATAACAATCTTTATTATAGAAAAAGTTGTTTAAGTGCATAATTGGGATAATAAAAAGGTAAGTATAAACATACTCATCTAGTTTGTTACACTTTTTAAAAGATAAAGAAAAAAGTCATATATATATATATATATATATATATATATATATATTCATATTGTGTTTGTTACATTTTTTTAATATTTAAATTTATTCTTATCTATTTGTTACATATGTTATTTGTATTAAAATTTGAGGGCATTTTTGGATAGAGAAAAAGTCAGCACAAAATAGCTGAAAGGAGTTGTTTTCTTTATATATAGTATAGATTTCAATGACACCAACAATATAACAAAAAAAAAATCTAATTTTTTTTTTAATTTTATTGACACCAACAACAATCTTTATTATAGAAAAAATTGTTTAAGTGTATAATTGGAATAATGAAAAAGTAAGAATAAATATGCTCATATAGTTTGTTACACTTTTTAAATGATAAAGGAAAAAAATAAGACACACACACACACACACACACACACACACACACACACATATATATATATATATATATATATATATATATATATATGGGTTTGCTAGGATACACCCACTAGTTTTTATTAAGGTGTGTTTTAGCAAAAATATAACTAAAAAGTTGTTAAATACACCTTAAGGTGAATGTTGCTAAAACACACCTTCTAAAAAATAAGTGGGTGTATGTTAGCAACTCCTATAGGCATTTGCTAGAATACACCCACTTATTTTTTAGAAGGTGTGTTTTAGCAAGTTATAACTAAAAAGTAGTTAAATGCACCTTAAGGTGTAGCTTGCTAAAACACTCCCACATAAAAACTAGTGAGTGTGTTCTAGCAAACCCCATATATATATATATATATTTATATCATGTTTGTTACATTTTTTTTAATATTTAAATTTATTCTTATCTATTTGTTACATGTGTTATTTGTATTGAAAATTGAAGGCATTTTTGGACGTTTTTTTTTCTTCATATTTATTTAGTTTTTTCTTTAATGATTTCATCGTTTTAGTGGACGTTGTTTTATTTTTCGTCTTTTTGCGACATTGTTTGTCTTTTTTTTTTTTGTCTTGTGTTAGGTGTTTGTTTAGTTTGTTCTAGTGCAAACCAATCAATGATTTTAACGTTGTCAATGTTGCATATCCGAAGACTTGAATACTGTCATATTTAAAAAACAAATCTGAAATTCAAGTGGCATTCGCAAAATAAAATATAGACACATCAAATAATTTTGAATAATTTTTTATCAACTTGGAATTGAACACAAGTAAACTGAATTAGTTTAAGAGTCAATGATAAGGAGATTGATAGTTCAATTTTCATCGTCATTATAATACTATTTTTTTTGTCATTATAATACTATTAGTAATGACATTACTAATTTAAAAAATAAAAGCAATTTTTATTCAGCTCCATCATAAAATACCCAGACAACAATAAAATACCCAGCATTGCATTTAAACCGTTAAAATATAATGAGATATCAAAACATACCCAAAATACTATCCTTTAATTCCTTTTTTTTGTTGAGAAAATCCTTTAATTCCTTTTAAAAAAGAAAAAAAAAACGATCGGATTATTTTCTGCAATTGTCAAAACAAATTCCTTTTTTTTTTGGTAACAAAGAAACAACTTCCCTTTTGGTCAAAAAAACAAATTCCTTATAGTGCCTTATTAAATAATTTAGGAAAACCTCTTAAAAAAAGAATATAAGTAAAATATTCAAATAAAATCATATTAACTGCTGAGCATATCACGCCTATTAGCCCAATTACTTCTTGTGTATGTAGTATGTATTAATTAATATTAATAAATTAATAAATTTTCAACGATAACACATCATGCCACACAATCAAAATTGATCTCATCCATAATTTCTATCGATTTTTTTTTAAATAAACATGATTTTTATCGATTTAATTCCTTTTTTGTCGTACCTACCTAATATAGCACTTGTCTAGAACTTTCAAAAAAATAAAAGATATAGAAAATGCGTCATATATATAGTGCCAAATTCTATAACCAAAAATTCTATAACCAAGAAAAATTCTATAACCAAGCCGCTTCACCTACATTTTCTACTTCCCTATATTTCTCTCTCTCTCTCTCTCTCAAACATCACCATGGAAGCTCAAGCATACAAAGAGCAAGAAGAAGAAGAAGCACTTCTCATCCAAACACATGCACTCAGAATAGACAACAAAGAAGAACCAACTCCTAAACAACAAGAGAAAGAAGTCACCACCAACAACAACAACAATAACAACAACAAAGATTCTCCGCTACCGCCGCCGTTGTATGAAGTGGAAGCAATCCTAGGGTACGAGTTTAATAACAAGCACTTATTGGAAGAGGCTTTCACGCATACCACTTACGATGCTGAGAATGATTATGAGCGGTTGGAATATGTGGGTGATGCTGTTCTTAACTTGTTGATGGCAAGGGAACAGTTTGTTTCATATCCAAATTTGAAACCTGGTACTTTGACTCAATTACGATCCAAGAACGTGGACTCTGAAAAGCTAGCGCGTGTGGCTGTCAAGCATGGATTGGATCGTTATTTGCGTCACAAAAAGCCACAACTTGGAGAGCAAGTAAGTATATTCTTGTATTTTCCCTAAAAAAAAAGTATATTCTTGTATTTATTCGCTAATTAATTTTAGGGCATGGTATGGTAGATAGTCTAATATCAATGCTGCAATGGTTTTTCACTTTTTCGATTTTTTTTTTTTAGTTTTTCTCCTCTTTTTTTTTTTTTTTTTTTTTTTGAGGTGAGTTTTTCTACAACTATTTATCATAAAAGATAATTAACCTTTTAGATAATGCTCCCACCGAAATGATTTATAAACAAAATCGCATGTATTTTTTTGGAACATACTCCCTCCGGTCTCAAATATAAGAAAAAATTCTTTTTTTAGGTTCATTGAATAATTAATGTATTTGTTTTACAATGTAGACTAGATACATTAACTACTCAATGAACCTAAAAAAGGAATCTTTTCTTATATTTGAGACCGGAGGGAGTATATATTAAGGTAGTATATTAGCTAAGTTTTGACGGTATACAATCATATATTGGCAGTATGGTAAAATAAAACTTAGCTAATATGGACTAATTATCCAAACAATGTAGTTTAACCCAATCATTTTAAGCACTTCCTAAAAACACACCACTCACTAAAATTACTCTATCTAACCAGACATTGAGGTTTCTCTCTGTTTGCGACATTAAGGAATTCTAGCAATAGGAAAGTGAATCAATGAAAATTTGACTAGTTAAGGAATTCATAATCGAGGCTCCAACTTCTAACAACTTTAAGATAATACTAACTACCTACAAATATGATTAGAAAATGGTAGCTAAGAATGTATAGAATCCGGAAAATGGTAGCATATATTGCACCATCCTTTTGAACATTATTGTAGGGTTTACCAAATAATGTCAATTTGTTCTACCATACTGCCAATATATGGTTGTATATCATCAAAACTTAGCTAATATGCTCCACAATTCAGTGATATAAATTTTCAAGTTCAGGGGGCATTTTGAACATAAGTGCAAAACTTCAGGGGGGTATTTGCAAAACTTCATGTTGACTAATAGAAAAATTTGACGGAAGGGGTAAATTGATTAATGTTGTGCAATTTCAGGGGGTAATTGAAGTTTTGTTAATTTCAGGGGAGTAATTGACGAAACTTACAATTTCAGGGGGGTAATTGACTATTTACTCATTCTATATTTTGTTTGACAAATAAATGTACATATTAGTCATTTATATTAGTCCCAAAAATTTTGCATCTATTTTTTTAGAGGAAAATAAATTGTACTATAGTATAAGAAGTCGTATTGTTCCCTAAAAAAAGAGTTGTATATAGTAATACTCCCTCCGGTCCTTATTATAAGAAACAATTTACTTTTTTGGTTCATTGTATAAGTTATGTATCTAGTCTATATTTTCAATAAGATACATTAATTATTCTATGAACCTAAAAAGTCAACTTTTTCTTATAATAAGGACCGAAAGGAGTATATATTAAGGTAGTATATTAGCTAAGTTTTGACGGTATAAATTAATAATAACATAATGAAAACAATATTCCTATCACCACTATTCATTCCGGAGACATTACATCATAGCTAGCTGGCCAATAAGAAGTGAGAAGATTCATGCATTTAGTCATAATAATTAAAAAAAAAAAACATTCACAATGTAGTTGTGATTAATTAACTCGCAATAAATAAGAGAAACTTCCAACCCAACTTGAAGATATGTTTTGACTCAAAGAAAACAAAAAATAGTATGAAGAAGGTATTTTTGTGGTATATGGATTATTTTCAATTGAACTTTTAATTTAAACGACAATCTGTACCAACATTTTTTTTTTTGGCAATTTGATACAGATTGAAGCATTTACTAAAGCAATTGAAGAATATCCTATACATTCAAATGGGCACATACGTGTGCCTAAAGATCTAGCTGATATTGTTGAGTCAACCATTGGAGCTCTCTTCATTGATTGCGACTCATCCCTCGAAATTGTGTGGAAGGTACTCACTAATTTTTCACTTAATACAATATATTTAAAATCCATCAGTATATTTTTATGAAATTAAAAAAAAATGAAATTGTACAATTTCATGTTTATATGATTTTATATGGATACGAGATACCATCTATAAGTAAAACGTGATTGTTTTAAATATCTAGACCTCATATAATAAATTAGTACCATAATTTTATTGTAAAATCATTGCTCTCAAGAGTGCCAATCATTGCTCCAATTTATATTTAATAAAATCATTGCTCCAATTAGGTATACAATATATGATAGATAGATAGATACATTATATGGTAAAAGAAGTAGGAGAAATGCAATACTAGTATTCTTAAGAAATAGTAGTGATCGTACATGATCGAAGGTGGTTGTCGGTGCTTGGTCAAAGGTGGTGGCTCACGGTGGTGAGAGAACTTCAGTGAACGCTGGACTGAATGGGGGGTGTGTACCTGCAGACGCTCCGACGCTCAAGTCAGTAGTGGTTCAGAATGGGGGTTTTAGAGTGAAGAAGATTCTACCTTGGAGGCTGCGAGGAGCCTTAATTATAGAGGTGGGTGAATGCAGAGCCGTTGTAAGGCACACGTGTGACCGGCGGTTACGAAATCGTAAGAAGTGTAACCGCCGGTGAGATATTCGCGGGAACGTGGGTAGAGAGACGTTGCCGAACGTTGCACGACGTTTGAACTATTCTCCTTTGCTCCGTATACCTCCCTCGCAGGGAAGGAGTGTGTCGCGAGTAATTTTGTCAAATGCAGCATTTGAGCTTGATTTGTTATTGGGCCTAAGTGGCTTAAGCCCAGGTCTTTGATCGGTCCAGAACAAGTAGGATTATATATCATAGATATGTTGTTATAAGTTAATTGTTATATAAAATATTTGTCTAATACAGTAGAAACTCTTTAATTTAATACTCGGTAAATTAATAAACTCTCTAAAATAATAAATTTGTCCGGTCCCGACTTGGGCCAATGTAAAAAATTGAAAAACTCGATAAAATAATAAGATAATAATTTTTCGAGAGATCCCTTTATAATTTTCGGTCCCAAGAAAATCATAAATTAATAATTCATAGAAATTGAAAAAAATATATTAAGAATACATTGAACACATTTGTTCCTCTTGTTTACATTTACTGTACTTCAAAAGTCATTATTGATTTCCAATGCATATGAACACAGTAGTTACTAATTTACGTTGAGTCCCAAGGTTCGCTGCAACGTAATTCCAAGAGGCATAGACTAATTTGCCTTTTTGTTTGGTATGTACAGTATAATTACTTAAAAACTCTTTAAATTAATAATTATTAATTTATCGATAAATTAATAACTCTTTAAATTAATAAATTTCTCCGGTCCTGACATTATTAATTTATAGAGTTTTAACTGTATGTATCTAAAGCATATTTTCATGGGATACTCTATAAAATCACTGAATAGTAGTTCAAAGAATAGTTCAAATGGTTTAAATGGATACTCTTGGAGATGAGTTATTGCTAGAAAATTAGGGGGTACTTATTTATACAACCAATGGTTTTCAAACCCTACATGAACCCTACCAATAGTAGTACACTAATAGTGACTCATTTAATGGACCCTACATGTACACCTCATTTATTTATAATTTTTTAATAAAAGTTCCTATTAAGGACTCAATGACACTCTCATTAACTTCACATCATTATACAAAAGTAATATATTTATTAAATTATAAATTACCTCATATTTTTTTTAGAGGATTTTTGCATTTTCTCTTATGTTTTATAATTTTAGTACTTTACAGATATATAACATAGTATATATTTTTTAGATTTAACATTTTATTTTGTTATATTCATTAACTCAATTATTTTTTTACATTTTAAAAAATTTCTTGGCTAGGTTTTCAGAAAACTACTTGAACCTATAATTGAGCCAAAGGTATATGAGAAGCATCCCGTCACAGAGCTGACTGAAGTTTGTCAGAAGAAAAAATTTAATTTGCAATTTGTAGACTTTTGGGAAAAATCTATGAACATTGACGTCTTCATCAATGAGAAATTTGTTGGAAGAGGCACTTATGGCTCTAAGAAAGACATTGCACGTTATAGAGCTGCAAAAAATGCTTTGGATAATATAGAAAGGGTGCTAAGTGTAAGCACATCTACAGTTGAAGATGCTCTTGTAGATTGATATTTATGTTTCTTGGGGCGCACCTTTAGGGTGCGTTTGTTTCAGCTTTAGAAAAAATAGATTTTGTGTCAAAAAAATCTAGAGATTTTTTTTTTTTAGAGATTTTTAAAAAAATTTGAAGTTATTTGTGTTTGCCTACTATCCATAAAAATCCATTTTTTTTAAAACAATGAGTTCTAACATGCACATGTGTTATCTCCTTGTTGTTGAAAAAAATAGATTTTAAGAAAAGCTAATCCTAATAGCTTTTCATTTTAGGGTCAAAATAGATTTTTTTGATAAAATGATTTTTCTAAAAATCCTAAACAAACACTTAAAAATGAAAAAAGTGATTTTTTTAAGGGAAAAAATGGATTTTTTTTGGAAAAAATTTGAAACAAACGGACCCTTAGTCTCTCTTCTTGGGGTAGTTTTGTACTGTCTTTTGTTTGTTGCTTGGGTTTGAATTTGATGTCTGCCAGGGTGTCCTCTCTGGGAATTTTATGGTCTTTTGTTTCTTCCTTTTCTTGTTCTTTTTGGTTGTTTTGGTTTTTCTTGGACTTGGGTACTCATTGTATGTTTTTCTCTCATTGATTTATATGATAACTTTTTTGCCATTAAAAAAAAATTATGTTTACGTTTGTGGATGATTTTTTTTTTTTTTTTTGCCTTTTAGGGTGCACAAGTGGTTGAATTTGTGTCCCATACATGAATGCACATTTTATTATTGATTTAATAGTTTGAAAATAAATGTCTTAGATGTATAAAGAACAACCCATTAAAATCGTTAGTGGTCTTTTATAGGTATTTATATTTATAAAACGAGTCTTCCATAAAATGAAAATTATATTTATTATTCCCCAAAAAAAGAAATTAGGGTTGAGGAATGTCGATAACACGCTCTTTTATTAGTTGAAATTCAAATGGATCCTGCTAAATTAAACTTGCCGTTATGGCTTAAGATTTGGATGCTGGAGAAGGGGGTATAACCTGAAGTTTCCATGATAGAGGTTTAGGGATCAAGAAATATGTTGTTAAACTCAAGGCTATGTTGATACTATACCATATATAAATAATGTATCAATCGATTCCCTCTAAAAAAAAAGTATCAATTGATATATTTGATTTGATTTACAAAAGGTATATAGAACCAATAATGAATGCCACAATGATGTATTGTCTAACACCTTGACAAAGAAGTCATCTGCACCTATTGTTTTTGTAAAGCCTGAAGCTTCACCTTCTTCACATTTTCTCCACAAGTATGACATTTTTCAAGAACGTCCCAGTCCTGTTTTATGTTGCTGCACTAGATCGAATCAAGGCTCCTTAATACCAATTGTTAGAACAATGTCAGCTTGCACACACACACTCTCTTTACTACAAGAAAAAATGCGTTTTGCGACCTTTAAAATTGACGATTGCGACTGTTAGAAGGGTCGCAAATGTACATTTGCGACTGTTCCCCAACAGTCACATTTGTTGGGGTCGCAACAGTCATTTGCGACCCTTCGTAGAACAGCCACTCCAACTGCCGCAACAGGTGTTGCGACAGTTGCCAACCGTCGCAAAGGAGCGCTTTAATTTAATTTAAAAGGGCTTGCGACCCTTCAAAACAGTCGCAGATGTAAGTTTTTTTTTAAAAAAAATAAAGGCTTGCGACCCTTCAAAACAGTCGCAGATGTTAAGATTTTTAAAAAAAAAATAAAAAATGAATGGGGCAGTTTTTGTTGCCAATTTAAATAAATATATTAATAAATACATAAAATACAAAAATATATAACTAAAAATAGCAAGACCATCACATAAAATTTGTCTTAACTAACATCCTTAATAATGTTAATCTATTTGGTCATCACAATCTTCTTGACCAATGACATTATTCACAGCTTAAGCATTAGATAGCAGCCACACACTCACATGCGAACCTAACCTAGTGCCATCTGAATGTGACATGCCTCCTAAAGGAATTTTAGATGTAGATCTTCTGACGCGACTTGAGCTGCTCGGATAAGGTGATGTTCTGCTACACTCATGTGACAAAGACCCATCTTTTCTCTCCTTAGGCATTTTAAATGTTCTGAACTGAATTGAGTGAAGTAGAAGCTGCATACAGATAGCATCAACATCAGAAATTTAGCGAAACTGAATTTGCTTTAAAACTGATGCTTCACACATCAAACATCAATGCCAAAACAAATCCTATAATTAGACATCAAATGCAGACCATTAAACAATTAAAATGTGATGTACTCCAAAAAAAAAAAACAATTAACATGTGATGAAGGAATCAGTACAATACCTGATCTGTTTCTGGAATCAAAGGACAAAAGCATCAACTGGATGTATGGAAGGATCCAATATATTAGTTGCGGAAAGAGGAAACAAGCCTGCAACATAACAATGGGTTAATAACTTAAACAACGAACCACTGCATTACAAATTAGCTCAAACAATTATCTTTCATATGCATATTCGATTACAATGGCAAAGGGTTAACAACAATAACAGAGGACAAATAAAAAAAACAATAACCAACAACAACAATAACCAATATCAGGATTATTAACAAGGAAAGGGATGGTTCGCCAAAGAAAATCAGGTTCAGGTTGAAAATCAGCATCAAAGATAGCAACATAATCACATTGTTTCACATAGCTATGTTTCATTCCCTCCTTTAGTGCACCTGCTTTGTAACCATTTCTATTGTCCCTAACTTCATACTATATATTCACACCTTTGCTTCTCCATCTATGGCATTCTACTTGTACCAACTCCTGCATTTTTTGTTTGTTCACTTGCCACAATCATTCACAATCACCTTTTAATACAAACTTAACCCTATCATTAGTCCTGTTACTCGATTAGTCCTGTTACTCGATTATTCTCTATTTTAGAAATATTTGATGGACTGAAATGAAAAACCGATATAAATGACTATAGTGTCTAACAAGAGAACCAAAATGGAACCAAAGAAAAACTTAGGTGAAAAATAAAATTTACTAGACCAAAAGTGTAATTTAAGGTGACAAAAGTGCACATTAGTTTCGTAGCATGTATACCTTAATTGTTGGATCAGTTGAATCATCAAGAATTTGTATGATGATTCTATCAAAAGGCCAGCTGAGTCCACATGCAGCACCAATTGATAACTGATAAACCTGCATTTTGAACCATTTTTATGTCAATTTCAAAGACAGAAAGTTATGCTTTAAAAAGGTCACAAATTACATTAAAATGGAAAAAATCAATATTGAAAATTCACCTCTCTTTCATTATACATTGGAACTTGAACAAGAACCATAGGGTAATTAGAGTTTCCCAACTCAACATCATCCTTAATAGTCTCCCAATTTATCTAATCATCAAATGCCAATCCTGGAATAATTTCCATGTTTTGCGATTATCATTTCGGACAGTTTGCAAAGCACAAGACAGTGTGTGTATGACTGCCAGTTAAATTGACAACGTTAATATCAAATGCATCTTTAAGAATAATTATATGTCATACAAATTTCAATTTATCAGCGACCTACAGAAGACCAATAGCCTATCAATATATGGAATAGAATGTCTACATGGATAAGTACATTCCTGACTGCCTTTACAAAAAACACATGCTGATAGCCTCAATGTACAAAGTACATACATATGATCAATTGTAACTTAATAAGGAAATGTCATAGTCAACTGAAGCCACGGGATTAGGGAATATATGCATTGGTGAAACATTTCTATAATCCAGCAGCAGGCATCTGTAAAGTGTAGTCAATTATAAATCCTATGGCATTAAAAAGGATGTGCCATCATTCAGTTCACAAGTTTTATGAATAAAAGGTACATGTTAGATATTGGAAAAAGAAAATTACGATCAATATATCAAGATGTTATAAATGGCAAGCACATATAGTGACGATTAATGCTAACTACATATCTAACTCATGAGTTATGAAATTGACATAACAACCAGGTTAATGTAAAGAATAGAAAACACAAATTAGCAACAACACCTCTTCAATATGGTACCCTTTTCTGGATGCTTGAACTATCATCTCCATTTGAAAGACATATCCCTTACTAACACAACAACTAATAATATCTTCAAGCGCTGATTTCCTATAAAGTCTACAAATAACAACAATACATCAATCTCAAACCAATCAAGTGATCAACAGGGAGCAAAAACACTCACTAAACTTTTAGATATCCATTATCAATCTCTTTACCTGAAAGACCCTGTCAAATCTGAGACACCAGGCCATAAAAGTGTTTGTGCAAGAACATTTGCTCCCCTGCTTGTTAGTTTGCGCATAAGATTCCATCCATGCACACCACCACCTTTAACATAACGAGTCCCGGTAACTATATCAGCACCAGTTTCCAACTGTTTTCTGAAGAAAAAAAGGGAAGAGTTAAGTTGTGGCAGGTAAGAAGGAAAAAAAGAAAGACGTTATTAACAAATTATTGGCGGCGGCGTAACATGACGGAAAACCAATTGCACAGAACTGAGAAACTAACAAAATCAATAAATAAATTAACAAACTAAATCACTCTCTCTATATTAACAAACTAAATCAATAAACTAATTTAAAAGGGCCTGCATGAATATAATATATAAAGATCATGATGACATTCATATACATAGAAAAGAAACATCAAGCGTACTTGGAACCCAAACAAGCATGCACACATATTACATATCATTTTACACTATATAGTAGCCATTTTAGGTGAGAGCATGAGAACTTGAGAAGAAGTATAGATATTTTCTCTTCTCTTTTGGTTTGATTTAAATTTTGCCCCTGAAAGTATATTCATTTGTAGTAAAATTTCGACTCCATTATACTTTTACTTGGAAGACAACACAAATTGTAATATCATTTACCATCAACATTTTTTTTTTCTTCCTAAAATCAGATTTACATTCATCATCACGTTTACTCTCTATAGTGGAATTTAAACTAGAGTTCTTCGTAATACTTTTATATGCAATTAAAGACTATCAGAAGTTTGAAACTACAAAGGTATGTGTAAGTTTCAATATATTTTAAAAGCTTCTTTAACATGTGCATGTACAACCTACTTTGTTAGTTCATGCTCAAAAGTTCTCAACCGCCTAAATTCCCATAATATGTACATGTTTTCAATGAGTAACCTTAATGAAGAATGATAACAAAAATCATCATCAGTTTATCTTAAGGTTAATTTAAAAGACTTAAAATTTTTCCTAAAGTAAATTATGTTGAAGTTCCCCTAGCCCTACAGCGAAACCCATTTGCACAGAATAAGAACGCAAAATTAGAAACTAGAAATTACACAGATTCAATTAACTAGAAATTAACTCGGGCGGCAAGAGATTACCTGTGCTCTGCTTTTTCCAGAGCCAAAAGCCCCTGCCATATTATAACAGAGATTTTAGTCATTTTAAAACGTTTTTGGTACCGAAAAACGTAAAACGACAACAAGCTTACCAATGTAACCGAGGGTTAGCGGTAACACACTAAGCGTACAGGGAGAAAGGCTGGTTACAAGTCCTGCCCCATAAATTACAGCCAAACTGTAAAGTTGAATAAGAAGCATATAAAAAACCATATACACAAGTTTCAATTATTAGTGGAAATGAAAGAAATAAAATCATTCGGAGGAATTTATAGTGCACCTAGTAAAACTCAGGGACGATAGTTGGTCCTGCTTCATTGGCCTGTTGTCCGGCTGAAAATAGAATGCCTCCAAACCAGTCACCGATACCTCCATCAGCCAAAGTAAAAACAGTTGCAACCACTTCCTGATTAAAAAACACAATTCTTGTTCCTGAGACCAAACTTACCCCGGAAAATAAACAAATGAAAAGAAACATTGGAAAGAGACAAGAATTGTAGAAGACATTAATGCAACCGAGACATTTAAACTTACAGCTTTTGCAGTGACTGGAGCAACCAATTGTGCAGCTGAAAATGAAAAGTTGAAGATTATTAGGTTTGAAGGCTGACCGTAGCTTTGAGAAAGAAGGTGGGTCATGAGAAATGGAAGGAAAGAGAAGTGGGGACCGTAGATTGGAGAGACAAGTGCAGGATTTGTCAATGTGGTGATTGGTTGAACGAGATTGAGGCACGGCGGCGTGGTTGGCGTAGAAGCACGGCTGCGGCGATGGCAGAGAACAGAGGGTGAGAGAGATGGGAATTTTAGGGTTTATGAGATTAAGCATGAGAGGTGATGAAAGAGAATGAGGGTGAGATGAAGATTTCAGAGATTGAGTGAGATGAAGATTGGAGGCTTAGGGTTTGAATTTTGGGAGCGGGGAGAGTGAAATTTGGGAGCGGGGAGAGTGAATTTGGGAAAGCGATAGTCAGGAAATTGGGTGAAGAACACGTGATATAACCCAAAAAGCTCAAAGAAAAACTAAAAAAAAAACTCAAAAAACTGCGACAGTTGCTTAAGGGTCGCAATTACTAAAAAGTTTGCGGCTGTTGGGCTTAAGGGTCGTAGAAACTGTCGCAAAGGTGTAATCAGAGGCAGTTTTAAGCTAAGGGTCGCAAAGTAAGTGTCGCAAAATACAAAATTTCTTGTAGTGTTTATACACAGAAGAATATTATTGAAAATATCCCTTGTATATTGGCATGCATCTTGTTGAGTCCCACATCGATCTAATTATTAGGCTCATTCAATTAGTAACTAACTCAAGAACTAACTGATCAACCGCTTTTAACTACTAACTGACAATAATAGAGATTGTAATCATCTTTCAACATTCATGTTGTGTGTGGCTTTAGCCAACATATTTAGGTTTTCTTTTTTACTTTCTGTTTTTAAATCCATCACACTTATATTTTTGCCTTTTATCCAACTTCATAATTTTTATATATGCTTGCCTCGTAAAAAAAAAGTTGATTGCTGGAATTCATTTTTTTGCTAAAGACTTGAATTTTATCGACCTCATTTGTTACTTTGATTCTCTGTATTGCGTCAATCTCATTCAAGGTCCCTCCATGAAGTTCTATGTGGTTTTGATTCAAGAGATAAAGGAGTTAATAGCGCAGATAAATGTCATTATTTGTCACACTCTTCGCGAGGAAAATCAATGTGCAGATTTCATGGCTAAATTGGGAGCCTCTTCGAATATCGAACTGTTACTTCATGCTTCTCCTCCAGATGACCTGCTGCATCTCCTCGAGATTGATGCGGCTGAAAAATAAATTCGTGATTTATTAAAGAAAATATATTTAGGGATATTATTTTAGTGATCAAAGTATCATTTTTTAAGTAGATAAAATTGCCCTTTTAAATTTTGTTATGATTTAATTGTCCATTTTTCAACAGTGGTTTGTCCCAATTTTTTTTTTCATGGACTAAAAATTGATTTTATTTTTCTAAGGGATCAAATGGATCATCTCGTAGTTTCTCTCAAAGATTAAAATAAATATTCACTCTAATATAGCACAATTGGAGAAAAGAAAAGTAACACTTGTTTTGTGACAATTTTTTTTAAATGTAACAATTATATATTAATTTATGAGACAGAGTGATTACATAAAGGATAATGATAATTCCATGTACAAACAAAATTTGAACCAAAAACTAAAAAATCAATCCAAAATAGTAAAAAAGAAAATCATATTTACTGTCATAGAGAAAGAGAGGGAGTAATCTCCCATAACCATTTTGAGTATGGAGTCAAATTCCCTTCATGGAGTGTACCAGAGAGCTTTGGTTCCATTTTAGTGAAGGCAAGAAAACAAAAACAGTTAGCTTGACAGACACCATTGTCAGCTAGAGTCTCGTATAATCCTACCACTTGTTTGTCTTGTCCCCCACAATCTTGTTGCAGGCATGCTACTGTAACAATTCGTGCCAAGAGCCGTTTCTGCAGGCACTGCATTCATCTGTATGGTATGATATATGGTACGTAGTACTTATACCAGTTATACTAGTCCAACACTACAAACCAACAAGTGAATAATAAAGTGACAAAACAACATTCATATTTCAGAATCAAATCAAATAATCATTGGTCCAGTTTTCAGCATTATATATGATCAGTTAATTAACAGACAGTGTTGGACAATCAAGAAGTTATATACACATATAGGGCAAGGAAACAAGAAACAGTAGAATTTAATTTGTATAAAGAGACAAAATAGGAGAAGAAAAATAGATACAAACCAAACTTATAACATTTTCTCATGATAAATATGAAATGTGAAAAATAGGTGTTATTAACTTTGGACTACATTTTACTCACCTTGTTTCATAATTTTGTGCTCACATTAACAAGCTTATGACTTTCAATTGGCATCTCACCTTTACTGATAAGATAACACATTTTGCATGAATATCACGCTATAAGACTAGATCCAAGTATATATGTGACAATCAAGAATTTAATAATTATTTTAGTCTGGTTAAAAAGTTATTTATTGCTTTACTTTAGAGTAAAAAATATTTTGATAGAATTTTTCCTTTACTTTATTAACTGTGCCAATACTGATGAGCACCGGTGTATCTATCATATAGATACCATTTGATTAGTAAATTTAAATTTCCTTAATGTCATTGGGCTTCTGATTGTGACAAACTAATTGACCTCATAGTAAAAATAAGACTTTGTAAATTAACACTCTTCCGGTCACATTTATAAACAAAAATTTAGGTTGATTGAATAACTAATATATCTGATCACATTTATAAATCAGATACATTACTTATTTAATAAATCTAAAAAGTTATTTTTTGTTGATATATTTGACAAAGAGGGAGTAGAAAATAGTAAATTACAATAACCAACAATGAATTGATTCAAGTAGCAAGTTCAAAGAAAATTCTAGAGATGTGTTAAATGAACGGTTGTGAGACATAATGTTAAATGTAAGTAGTTGGAATAAACATATACCACTTCCTCCGTCTCAGATTATAACAAAAAATAATACTCCCTCCGATCCTATTTACAAGAAACAATTGATTTTTTAGATACATTGAGAAATTTACGTATCTAGTCAAGAATCTAAACCAGATACATGAATTATTAGGAAAAACCAAAACATAATAATTTGGAGTATAGTTATTTGCTTTTTCCTTGGAATAAGTTTTATGAGGAGATGTAAACATAATTTTCATTGATTATTGATTACGGAGAAAATGGGAAGAAGTAAATTAAATGCAAGTAAATGTTTTTGTTGGGAAAGATGATTTTCTAGAATAACTTTTTTTTTTTGAGAGATCTAAAATAACATTAATAAATAAGATTAAAGTTGGGTTTTTCTTTTTTATACTTTAGGACAAAGAAAATGTGATTTTTACTTATAATTTGGGATGGAGAGAATATGCTTTCTCTAACTTTAATTACAAGCAAAAGTAATTGATGTATTAAAGTTTATGGTACAATTTTTCTGATTGATGTATAGAAACTTGAAAGTTGGAACTTATAAACAGGAATGAAATAGTCATTTACTATAAATCAAACAGTAGTAAGATATTAAGCAAGTAGATACCAAACCAATCTTGTTAAGTAATAAAAATTGTTATTCTCCCAAATATTTTCTCCTCTTCAATCCATTTCAAAAGCTCACCCACCTTCTCATTTTCTAACAAAAAATGCCAAGAAATTGTTTTTGACAGTGGTTAATATATTTACTGAGATTGTGGTTAACTTTGTGCAATTTTAAAAACTCTCCATCGTGAACTCCATTACTTGTCTTGTCTATATATACACTACTCCCACACATCACAATTTGCCATCTCCTTTACTTTCTCTCTATTTCCCACTACCCTTTGTTCCTCTCTCGTTCAACCACACCACAACAACCACACACCATGGAAATTCAAGCCCACAAAGATCAAGAAGAAGAACTTCTTCACTTAACCACACCACAAAATCATACCATAGAAGCTCAAGTTCACAACAAAGAGCAAGAAGAAGTACCTCTCCTTTTAACTATACCACAACCGCAAACCATTGAAGTTCAAGCATGCAAAGACGAAGAAGAAGGACTTCTCCTCCAAACATGTGCACTCAAAATAGATGAGAAAGAAGGACACTTTCCTAAGCAAGAAAAAGAAGTGCACATGAAGGAATGTGATTCTCCACCTCCTTCACCACCACCACCACCGCCACCGCTGCATGACGTGGAAGTGATTCCTCACACCATGGAAGCCCAAGTTCACAAAGAAGGAGCACTCATCATCCAAACATGTGCACTGAAAATAGACGACAAAGAAGGACACTCTCCTAATCAAGGACAAGAAGTAGCACACGTGAAGGAAGATGAGACTGATGCAGAGACAAAAGAAAATGACTCTCCACCACCTCCTCCACCTCCACCACCACCACCACCGCTGCATGAAGTGGAAGCCATTCTAGAATATGAATTCAAGAACAAACTATTACTAGAAGAGGCTTTCACTCATGGTACTTACGGTGCTGAGAATGGCTTAACTTATGGCCGTTTGGAATACATAGGTGATTCAGTTCTTAACCTAATGATAACAAAGGAACAGTTTCATGCATATCCAACCCTAACACCAGGTCACTTGACCCGTTTACGTGCTGCAAATGTGGACTCTGAAAAACTGGCACGTGTGGCAATCAAACATGGTTTGCATCATTATTTGCGACACAAAAAACCTCTACTTGGAGACCAAGTAAGTTCTCTCTCTCATATTGGTTACTTTGTCAAACTATTTTTACTTGGAGAACTATTTTTAATTACACTGGCCAATGGTCACATCACCAAATGGTTAATGTAACTTTGCTTAGTTTCAAGATTTAATCAAGAGATTAAATATTAACGTGCTAATTATCAAAACTATTTTTTAATCTAATCATGGCTTACAATCTGAAACAGAAACTATTCTTACAATAAATATTAGAGAAATGTTCAAACATTTACACAAAAAGCTATTTATGGTAATTGTAGAGAAATAAGTAAAATGCGAGTCCTTCCTTAAAAAAAAAAGTTAAATGGGATGGTTAATATTTAGAATATATTATTGAAAAAACCTGTATTTCATCAAAAATAACTTTATCAGTTTTTTTCATGTGTGAATAACTATTTTTTTTCTCATTTTATGTTGTAAAAGAACTGAAAAAAAAAACAAAAGTGGGTATGATTAATTGATGAAAAAAAATTATTTAAGGATTGTTTTCTGTTGTAAGGGCCAAATTATTTTTTATTTATTGTTAAGGAGTATATCCATTTTTTGGAGACTAATAGTTGCTTTTATTTTTTCTCAATAAAAAAACTTTTATATTTTATTTATAAGAATGGTCACATGGTGTGTTCGTATACCATATATGACCATGTACCTTATTTTTCCTTAATGGTGACTTTAGCTAGCAGTTGGAGAAATATTATAGGCATGCCGCAGTAGTGCAAGGTTTTGCATGCTGCAGTAGATAGTATCAAACATATAAACTCAAAATAGACAGACAGAAGAAAGAGACATACAGTGACACATATATAGACATTAAGTTTGTTTTCATTCAATTTGTTATTCTTATTCAGTTATACATTTTGGGTCAGTGATTTCTTGTACTATAGTACTTAGTTGGTCATTCAGCATGCCTTCTCCAATTTTATTGTATTTTAACATAAAAATTGGGTTTCTGTTTTACAAAAAGAATTCCATATATTATTATAAGTTGTATTTAACTATGAAGAAAATGCCAAGGATGTGTGTGTCGAATTTTTTTATTGAACTGTGAAATTTAACCACGAATTGTAACAATGATTTTTTTTTCATTTTGGATATTTTTTTTTACAGATTCAAGAATTTACTAAAGGGATAGCTGAACATCCTTTACATTCCAATGGACTGATCGACGTTCCTAAAAGTTTAGCAGATATTGTCGAGTCAACCATTGGTGCAATCTTCGTTGATTGTGGCTCATCCATCGAAACTGTGTGGAAGGTACTCATTCATTTTTCACTTTTTTGAAAAACCATTCATTTTTCACTTTTATGAAATTATACAAATAGGAGTATATGTTTATATGATTTATTTTTATTTTTACGAAACCATATGGCACTTTTATGAAACCATATGGCATTTTTTATTTTTTTTTATATGACAATATATATTACGCTTTTTTTTTTGGAGAAAATATATATACTGCGCATGCTTATATGGTTTTATATGGATGCCATCTATAAGTGAGTGGGCTTGGAGTGCCTTGAAAGGGGTTTGCAGTACCTATAATACTCCCTTAATTTTAAAAAAAAAAAAATTGCTTATAAAAAAATTATCTATAAGTAAAACATTATTGTTTTAAATATATTCTACGTATTATCTTAAGAGTTAATTAAGACTTTGTATAAATTAGTACAATGTATTGTCTTAAGACCTCGTACAAATTAGTACAATAGTTAGTATTTCTTAAAGACTTAATTACACTTATTTTAGAACTTAGTTAGTTACACTTTTATAGTCTTTCATACATCTCAATTGTTTGTTTTCAATCACTGTTCCAGTTGAGTCTAGAATATATATGATAGGTATGTCGATGTCGATCATTCTATTAATGTACGGTAAAAAGTAAGAGAACTGGGATACTTTTTATAGTAATTGATATGTTATTATAGGTTAATGGTATAATAAATTTTTGAAATATGTGTAAAAAGTAGTATCTCTATATGGAATACTCTATAGAACCACTGAATAGCTCAAACATGTACGTGTATCTACATAAACTGCTTTTTTACTCATGTAACAAAAATTATCTAATTTTAATGATGTGATTTTTATGCCAATAATCATGTGATTTTATGTACATATATTTTAATCAAAATATATTACGGGTCGTAAAACTTAAGACTTGCATACACATAATAGTAGTATATAATATGACATTTTCTCCTGATATTTTCATTATGTATGTAGAAATATTGCATTTTCTCTTATATTTATTTTATTTACATTTATATAACAGTATAATATTTTGGAACTAACATTTTATTTTATTTGTTTATTATTCATTAATTCTATTTTTTATAATTTTTATATTCATTTGGTCAGGTTTTTAAAAAGTTACTTGAACCTATAATTGATCCCAACACTATTCAAAGGCATCCAGTCACAGAGCTTCATGAAGTTTGTCAAAAGAAAAGTCTCAAGTTACAATTCAGAGATTTGTGGAAAGAGTCTATGAGAGTTGAAGTCCTTATAAACGAGGAATTTGTTGGAAGTGGCGTTTATGGCTCTAAGAAAGAAATTGCACACAATAGAGCAGCAAAAAATGCTTTGGAAAATATGGAAAAAATTCTTGGTATAAGTACATCTACAAAAGAAGATGCTACCGAAGATTTAGATTCCTCTCCTAAGTGCAATGGAGGTCCAGATGCTACCGAAGATTTAAGTTCCCCACCTAAATGCAATGGAGGTCAAGATGCTACCGAAGATTTAGGTTCCCCTCCTAAGCGCAATGGAGATCCAGATGCTACCGAAGGTTCACCTAAGTGCAATGGAAGTCCAGATGCTACCGAAGATTTAGGTTTTCTTCCTAAGTGCAATGGAGGTTCAGATGCTATCAGAGATTCTGCAGCTAAGTGCAATGGAGGTCCAGATGCTAATGAAGATTGATGTTTATGTTAGTGGTTGATTTGGGTATTTATTTGTTTGCTTATCACTTTTTTTTTTTTTTTAAGGATTGTTTGCTTATCACTTAATAGTGAGTTTATGCAATATGAAAGATTCTTGGGTGCTCGCTCAATCAAGAATTTCTCATGCAGTATTCCTAACTAGAACAATCAATTATATATATTTCTAAGTTGTTACATGGCGCCTATCTTTTAATATATTTTCTTACATTATGTTTTAATTATGTATTCATTAATTTTATTTTTGCACGCATGTCTTTTAATATTTCCTTACATGTTTTTAAAAGCTTATTGGAACCTTATGATGACTGATCTAAAAACTACTATGTAAAAGCATCTTGGTATGGAACTCTATAAAGTTTTTCTTAAGAAAATTTAAAAGTAATCGTAGACTTATGGAAATAATCTATGAACTATGATTATGAATTTTTTGAGGTGATGAACGTTGATCTTCTAATAAATGAAAAATTTGTTGAAAGAGGCACTTGGGCTTTGAAAAAGAATTTGGCCACAAGAGGGCGACATTGAATGCCTTGGATAACCATAAAATGTTTTTTAGGCAGAAACAATAAAAATGTTAAGTGTAACTCGTATAAGAATTAATTTCAGCTTAGGGAGTGTTTGTTTCCACGTTGGAGTGAATCCAACAATGTGTTTAGTGAAAAAATTGGGTATACAACTTAAAATTGCGGAGAAATATATTTGCAACAAGAAATCAGAATCAAACAGGCTATTAATCTTTTGAATTTGTGATTGTAATAATCTCTTATTTTCAAACCATTTTTATAAAGTTAAGCTCTAACCATTGAACTGACATCTCTCGCACAAATTATGAGTTTTATTGTTTGTCAAAATCAATTTGTTTTCACAGACATTGCATGTCTCTATGTCTCTTTAACTCTCAGATATATCTTACTTTGGATATAGAAAAATCTCGGCAAAACATAGCACAAAAAGCTTCGGGGCTATCTTTTTTGGACACTTTTTTTAATACACATAATGTGACGGAGCCATAAATTAAAATTTGGGGATCAAATTTAAAAGTGTAATTTAGTAAAGAAAATATAAACTTTTAAATGCAGAACTTATAAAAAAAAAGTTAAGAAATTATAATATACGTCTGAAGTTTATATTGTCAAATAAATATTAAAAGAACTAATATTTTCTTCTAATAAATTAATCTTCAAGCTTGTTTTATATTTATATTTCGCTTAGTTAAAAGGTTTTTGTTAGACATTTACTATGGTCTTTTGATATGTAAATACCATGGATTTTATTAAGTCGTTGTGCAAAAGGATTCTCTCTCAGCCATTAAAATGGTTGAAGGTAATACGAGTGTTTTACATGTTTTTCATTATTTGTTATCTCATGCCAAGGTTGTATGTCATTTGTCGTCTTATTTTCGTTGTCAATATATTTCTCGTTATTTAATCAAATGGTTTGTCGTCAAATATGATTTTAGTCAATAGATTTTTTAAAGATGTTTTGGATTATAGAATCCAAACAGCAGGTAAGATAGAAATTTTGAAGGATGCAGAAGAGAAATGAAGGATGGATAAGAAATTCTCAAACAATTTTGATAGGATACTTTCATATCTAATTTATATATCACTATTTCTTAAAATATCCAAACTACCATTTTTATCATCAATTGATCTATTTACGGTGTATATTTTAAAAAATTACACATGATAATTTTTAGTGTATATTTTTAGGGGAGTGTGTACATGTTTTTTAATTTATAGACCGTAAATGACAATATTTATAAAGAATAGATTTTCTTGTAAAAGAAAATGAAGAATAAATTTTCAATTCAGGCAATATGCAGTTAGCTACGGTTGAGTTGAGGTTAAAATTAAATTCCAGAAATTTTCCGCCAAGCATTCCAATTTCAAATTTTAGCTGCAGGAAAACTTAACTCAAGTTTTTTGAAAATTTATTCCATTTCAAAAAAAAATTAAGTACCAAAAACATAGAGCGGGTGAAGTTAAACAACAAAAAATGTAAAATTAGAACTTTTATAGTTTATAAGGGTAAAGGTATAAATATAGGTGATTAGGGGTACAAGATAAATCTTTTTGTCAAGTTCATCCATGATCTTTTTTTTTAGGAAGTTCATCCATGATCTTGTTAACAAAAAAAAATATATATGTGTGTGTAGTTTTGTTTATTTTCAGCTTTACCAACGTTTATTTCATTTCAAATGCAATTTAAAGTTTAGTTTATGAAGTTGTGAAAATCTAACATCTTCTATTAAACTTATCCTCGTTGGTTGCACATGATATTCATTTGATGGCAAAATCAAATTTAAAAATAATATTTCATTAAAAAGTAAAGTATTATTTAATATTAGTAAAGTATTATTTAATATTAAATTGTTTAAAATACTACATATAGGAAAATGAATGCTTGATCTAATAGAAGAGTCAGATTCTCACAATTCTCACAATATAGTGAACTGAAGTTAGAATATATTAGAGAAAAACATCATAAATAAAAATACAACATAGCGAGTATGAGAAATAAAATAAATTGTCCGGTAAATATAACTCGGTTGTAAGTTTCATATATATTGAAATGCAGAGATTGAGATTTGAACTTCGACTAACCACTTCTCCACGTAGAAAAAAAGAAAAAAAATAAATTATAAAAGATAGATCTAAAAGAAACCTACGTATGTTGACAATGAGGTTCTCCACTTGCATAATTTATAAAATTATTCCTAATATTCTTATCATCACAAAAAAAAAAAAAAAAAAAACTCCTCATATATATTCTTAACTGATAAGAGAAGTTTATTAATAAATCTATGAAAAAATATATCTCATTTGAACTGTGTATCTTGTAAGGGCCGGGCCTGCTTGTTCTCATCCCTCGTGACACTTACGCCAATCATCACATTTTAAAGTTTTATTTGTATGAATCTTCTTTAAGATGTTTGAGAAGCCATGCCGGCCCCTATTAGTTTTTTTATTACTACTTACTTTGGAAGTTCAAGCTCACAAATTAGAGCACAAAGAAGAACTTCTCCACTTAACCACACCACCAAATCACACCACAACCGTACACCACTGAAGTTGAAGTTCACAACAAAGACAAAAAAGAACTTCTCCTCTTAATCACACCACAACTGCACACCATGGAAGCTCAAGCACACAAAGAGGAAGAACACTCTCATAAACAAGGACAAGAAGAAGTACACATGAAGGAAAGTGATTCTCCGCCTCCTTCTCCACCACCACCACCACCATCGCTGCATGAAGTGGAAGCAATTCTAGAATACAAATTTAAGAACATACTATTACTAGAAGAGGCTTTCACTCACTGTACTTACGGTGCTGAGAATGGCTTATCTTATGATCGTTTGGAATATGTAGGTGATTCAGTTCTTAACGTAATGATAACAAAGGAACAGTTTCATGCATATCCAACGCTATCACCAGGTCACTTGACCCGTTTACGTGCAGCAAATGTGGACACTGAAAAACTTGCACGTGTAGCCATCAAATATGGTTTACATCGTTATTTGCGACACAAAAAGCCACTGCTTGGAGACCAAGTAAGCTCTCTCTCTCTCATGTTATTTACTTGCAAAAAAATTTGTTACTTTTGGCAGAAAATATTCAAAGTAAAAAATAAATTGGCCAGTGGTGACACCAAATAATTAATATAACTTTGCTTAGTTTCAAGATTTAATCAAGAGCTCAAATATTAACGTTCTAATTATCTAAACTTTTTTTTAGTAATCTAATATATCATTGCTTACAAGAGAATTGAGAGAAGAAGGAAGAGATTATTGTTGTAAGCTATGTGTATTCATTGTATTATGAAAGTAGTTACAACATTGCCTTTATATAGGACTTATTCACTTGCTTAGTAAGAAATCTAATCATACTAACAAACTTAGCTAGATCGCCTAACTAACTTGTAACAAACTACTAACCATGTTTTAATAAAATAAAAACTTGAATTAAAACTAACAAATTCAAGTTTGCATTCCGCTCCAAAACATTAGGAATAGCAAGATTCGACCTCGTTGGAATACGATCTAATAGTAACCTCCAAGAAAACGCCACAACTTTTGATGGAGCCGGACTTCTTCAAATTATAGGAAAACCCTTTTCTCCAAACAATTCAAAATTCCTTCAATGACCATCAACTTCTCAATAACTTTATAAGTTGAGCTATCCGAAAAATCTCCACCTTCTCCCGGCCTCCAAATCCAAGCATCCTCCACCCCATTAAAACTCCCAATGGTCGCTAGTAGAGTATCAATTTTCTCACATTCCCACACAAATGTTGTTCTCATCCAAAGGAGCCTCCACGTGCCCCATCCATCCCATTCTCCCAAAGCTTGGCCACCTTAGCATTCTTTTGGGTTGAAACTGAAAAAAGCCTCGGGAACATTGCATAAAGAGGCAAATTTCCCACCCAAATATCCTTCCAAAAACTAGTCTAATATTCATTTCCTACTTTCCTTATAACCTCTTCATTAAACCAATTTGACCCCACTACCACCTCTAAAGACATCAAATCATTCTATCATCTTGACGCCCACCAAGGCCAATTAACCTCCCCCACCTCCACCAAATTCCCAATACTGTCCCCATATTTCTCTTTTAGCACCTTCTTCCATAAAGTCTCAAACCCAACGCTGGTAACTCCGATAATATTGGACAATCCGGTAGCACTACCTCAAGATTAAAACTTGTTTTGCTTTTCTTGAGTTTCTGCCACTACACTAACTTCCTTCTCCACTCCTTGGGTACCTCTCTTCTTTCGTCCTCCTTTTCCTTCTAGTTGTCTCCACTGTTTTCTTTCCTTCACCCATTGCATCTAGATTTAAACATTTTTTGTCAATGATTTCTTGTACTGTATGATGACATTATGTCATTACTATGTTTGTAGACACTTTCCATGTAATTTTTAGGGTTATTCATCAAGATTAGCAAGCTAAAAGCACTTAAAAATGAAGATTTCAGGCTGCCAGCAAAAGTCAAAATCGGGCCTCGATTTATTGAGTTCGGGCGCCGATTTCCAAGCAGCAGGAAGGCATCCACTTACTGGAAAAATCGGGCCCCGACCCTCCTGGTTCGGGCGCCGATTTGGCTGTTCCAGAACACGAATTTTCGGCCTTCGGGGGCCGATTTTTGGCACTCGGGGGCCGATTTTAAGCTTCTTATAAATAGAAAAGAGGTGTTTCTCACAAAGGAGTTCACGTTTTTGGAGATAAAAAGACATAGAAACTCAAGGAAAGGGATTTTTGGAGCACTATTGGAGGAGATTCATCAAGAAGAGTTCATGAATTGTTCTTGTAATCTCTCTTTCACTCTTTCTTTTTGTTTAGCTGCTATGTGTAACTAAATCCTAATCCTCCATTGTTGGAGATGAGTAACCCTAGATGAACATGATTGTTATTTGACCTAATTTTATTTATTGATGAATTTCATTGAATTGCTTCTTTTATCTCTGTTCTTAATGCTTTTATTGATTGGCCATCTATAAATTGAATTACGGTTTATATTGTGATACGGAAGTGGAATTTATAAACGCTTGAGATAAGAAATCTTTGCCTTTGTAATCTAGGAATAGATACAAACCCTTGGAACCAATTATGAATCCTTGTTCGTTCATGCTTGATTCTAATCTTAAAATTCACTAAGGAATTAGGTGTTTATTTTAGAGTCAACGTTTCTGTCACTAAGGAATTAGGGCACGAATTTTATAGAGGATTCGGTAGCAATTAAGTGAGTCAATTCAATGATGAGAATTAGGTTAATAACGTGAAATAAGTTATCTAGTAAAACTCATCTCCAACATTTTTCTCTTTATTAATTTGAACCATCTCTATATTGTTCAATTTCAATTATTGCACTAAAAACCAACTTCGTAACCTTTTGTTCGATTAAGTCTAAATACAATTCAATAGTATAACGCGATCCTCGAGTTCGACACTCGGTCTTACCGTTTTATTTTACTACTTGAACGATTTCGTACACTTGCGAAATACGCCATCAAGTTTTTGGCGCCGTTGCCGAGGACTGCCAAATCACTGTTGAATCAAAAACTTGATGGCGTATTTCGCAAGTGTACGAAATCGTTCAAGTAGTAAAATAAAACGGTAAGACCGAGTGTCGAACTCGAGGATCGCGTTATACTATTGAATTGTATTTAGACTTAATCGAACAAAAGGTTACGAAGTTGGTTTTTAGTGCAATAATTGAAATTGAACAATATAGAGATGGTTCAAATTAATAAAGAGAAAAGTGTTGGAGATGAGTTTTACTAGATGACTTATTTCACGTTATTAACCTAATTCTCATCATTGAATTGACTCACTTAATTGCTACCGAATCCTCTATAAAATTCGTGCCCTAATTCCTTAGTGACAGAAACGTTGACTCTAAAATAAACACCTAATTCCTTAGTGAATTTTAAGATTAGAATCAAGCATGAACGAACAAGGATTCATAATTGGTTCCAAGGGTTTGTATCTATTCCTAGATTACAAAGGCAAAGATTTCTTATCTCAAGCGTTTATAAATTCCACTTCCGTATCACAATATAAACCGTAATTCAATTTATAGATGGCCAATCAATAAAAGCATTAAGAACAGAGATAAGAGAAGCAATTCAATGAAATTCATCAATAAATAAAATTAGGTCAAATAACAATCATGTTCATCTAGGGTTACTCATCTCCAACAATGGAGGATTAGGATTTAGTTACACATAGCAGCTAAACAAAAAGAAAGAGTGAAAGAGAGATTACAAGAACAATTCATGAACTCTTCTTGATGAATCTCCTCCAATAGTGCTCCAAAAATCCCTTTCCTTGAGTTTCTATGTCTTTTTATCTCCAAAAACGTGAACTCCTTTGTGAGAAACACCTCTTTTCTATTTATAAGAAGCTTAAAATCGGCCCCCGAGTGCCTAAAATCGGCCCCCGAAGGCCGAAAATTCGTGTTCTGGAACAGCCAAATCGGCGCCCGAACCAGGAGGGTCGAGGCCCGATTTTTCCAGTAAGTGGATGCCTTCCTGCTGCTTGGAAATCGGCGCCCGAACTCAATAAATCGGGGCCCGATTTTGACTTTTGCTGGCAGCCTGAAATCTTCATTTTTAAGTGCTTTTAGCTTCCTAATCTTGATGAATAACCCTAAAAATTACATGGAAGGTGTCTACAAACATAGTAATGACATAATGTCATCACAACCCCAAACTTGCATCGTTGCTTGTCCTCAAGGAACACACCAAAAATGAAAAATAACAGTAAAATAACACTTACTCCACCAAGGGTCATGTCAAAAGTTCACTCCTTTGTTAGCAATTGATTAGCTATCTTGCTTGGCAACACATCCAATCCACAACTTCTCGCAACAATATTGAAACAAGGTTCACACAGTCGACATGCAAACTACTATATTACCAAGACTTGAAAAGTTTCTAAGCATCAATCAAAGTCAATATCATGCACACACTTTTAAGGACTTTTTCGGTTATAACGGGGCTTAGGTTTGAGGTGGGATAATTTGGAAAGTAGGCTTAAGAAAAATGACTTGGAGTTAAGCATCATCCTACGGTTCTAAAAATTAAAAACAATACCACAACAAAATTCAGGGACTAGAGATCATTAACATTGAATAATAAAAAAAAAACTGATCACTTGTTGTCTTTATGCATATTCTCTTTTTTTTTTGAGCTGAATTTTTAATGTTTCAGCTTATTTTTTTGACATGTTTTTTTTTTTATAGGACAACACAAGATGATCTTCAATTCTCTAGTACCCCTACCCCAAACTTAGAGTGTTGCTAGTTCCATGAGCAACCCCAAACTTAAATTTTTGTATCATTGAAACACAAATTATGCCTAACTCCAACCAAATTATTGGGACAATCCTATGGTCTCTAGGCTTGTAATGTGGTTCGTCACCGAAACAAGGGGTCTAATCCTAATGGCTCAACTTGGCTTAAACAAAGGAATAATTCAATATAAACTCAGGTTGGCTTCAAAGGCTCAAGGTACAAGCAATTTGCCTTCGTGTGCACACAATATAACCAATCAATAGCAGAGAAAAATCGAAAGCCCTAGAAATAGCATTCACATGGAAACACTCATATTTGTAAAAATTGAAAAATAAAATTTGGCTATGACCTTACAAGTTGAGGTTTCTGGAAGTTGTGGCTATCTAAGCATTTCGTCCGGCAGTACACTTCCCATTGAAAGATCCAATCAAGCAACCACCTCCTTTGAACTTTTGACAAACCATTGGCAGAATCTTTGTTACTAAACTGGTACATTTCAAGAAAAGTGAGTTCATCAATAATAAACAAACGCAGATGCATCACAAAATAGGGGACTAAACCATAAGTACCAAGACACTACTCAAGTTCTACTCCATACTACAGTTCATACTAATGAAAATAACAAAACAAAACAAAACAAAAACAAATACTGAAAACGATAAAAATAGTAAATATCTGGGCTAGACAAGGTGCCCAAATCACTGATGTGCTCCGGATGACCCTCCTGGTCCTGAAGGTGGAAATGGATAGTAGAGAGGCTGTGAGTCTGCACCCGGATTCCTCTCAGCTTGAATCCTGAAGTACTCCGTTCTAATTCGCTCCTCTGCTCTGAGTCCCCGCCGCCTCTCCTCAGCAAAATAGTTCTCCATCTCAAGTGGACTAGCAAACCTGTCATAAGCATTAGTCCTTGCATTAGCATCCTGACGGTAGAGCTCAGCTGCCTCATAGAAGGGCTGAGGGAATGCTGGTGGGGGCATCCTATCTCGAGAAGAAATGTCCTGAGCCCAGTTGGCCATGGCATATGTATACTCCATGAAATAGGGTGGAAGACTCTGCTGCTGTATCTGAGGTGGTGGCACCTGTGGTGGAGGCACCTGTGGGATGTGATCTTGTTCCATAGCCTGATGCTCGTCTGCCTCCCTAAGCTTCCGATCATAGTTCTCCTGCTCTCTCTCAAAACCTTCTAGCACAGAGTCTGATATAGGCCTCAAAGACTTCACATATACATCAGTGGGTTCAACTGGAACCTGAGCTTCCTGACACAATCTGTTAATCAAACAACAATGTCCCAGAGTATTTTTATCAGTACCAATTAGATTCCGCAAACTATCAATCATCAACTGAGCAACATCTATCTCTTCATCAGCTATCAATGCCAACAAAATAATCACTCGGTCTCTTAACATCTCAGCCGTCGACGAAGTTTGCTCAATGACCGTCAAAATAAATGACGCCCATGCCTTGTACTCCGGTAGCAAATCGACAGTGTTAATCCTCTGAGGTCTATCCAAACTTCCTATCCACCCCTTTCCATCTCTCATAAGCCCCTCAAGCAGACTATCCCAGCCGGTGCGACCTCGGAAAGTATCACATACCTGCTTCCGATACACAACATCACATTTCTCCACATCCCTCAGCCCAAGCACTCGCTTAATATCCCTCTTCTGATAACCAACCCTCTTCCCTCTCACATAAGTGTAACCATTTTTATGAACAAATGCATTTGCCAAGAATTCTAAGGCAATGCTCGAATTACTCTCCTCGGTCACCATGTTCACAATTCCTTCCCACTTTCTAGCTTCAATTTGCCACACAAAAACAGGGTGTTTTTCTAACTTATCCATAGCAATACCCCTTTCTTTGTTGAAACCCCTCTTCTTTATCAAATTATACCTTTCCTCTGCAATCTCCGAAACAAACCTTTGGTATGGTGGTTGAATGGGTGGTTGAGGTTGTGGTGGGCTAGGTGGTTGTTGAGAAGAGGTTCCGGTAGCTCTTTTACCTCTACTTCTCTTTTTGGTGGGTTCTTGGGTTTGGTTCTTATTTTTGGCCATGGTTGTTGTTGTGTTTGATAATGGGTATGTGAATTTGGGGGTAAAATGAGGGTTTGTTGAAATTGAAGAGTTTTGGGTTAAAATTGATGGTTAAGGTTTGTGGGTTGGATTGTTGATAATGATTTGTGATGGATTTGTGGTTTATGTATGATTTGTGAAGGTTATGGGTAGTGGGTTGTGGTGTGTTTGATGAGGGTTTATGAATTTGTGAGGTTAAAGATGAGGATGTGTGGGTTTGTGAATGGTTTATGAATGTTGGAGATGAAGTTTAGAGATGGTGGGTGAAGATTTTGATATAGATTTGTGGTTTTTGGGTTGTTGTTGATTATGAAGAAGAAGATGGAATGAAGATGTTGAGTTTCTAAAGAGATTTTGGCATGGTAACATTAAGTTTGGACTTTGAGAAGAAGAGTGTTGGAGTGTTGGTTTTATGGGACAAGAAGCAAAATCGGCCAGCAATGCATATGAGTCGGCCGCCGATTTGGTTGGGATCGGGCTGGCTTGGCTTTGAAGAGGAAAATCGGGCGCCGATTTTAAGGTATCGGGAGCCGATTTTTACAGAGGCTCCAAGCCTCCTTGCTTCGTGAAATCGGGCCCCGAGTTGGTTGAGGTCGGGCGCCGATTTGTTACTTTTTTTTTTTTATAAGACTGTACAAAAATTGATGAAAAATATATTTTTGGTGTCAAAAATTGGTCACAAGTTGTGAAAAACGACTACCGATTTTTGACATTTTCAAAAGGAAATTTCTGAATTTTTTTTGAGTGGGACTTAAAATCTGTAGTGCCCACATTTTTGCAAAGATAACGAAAAGAAAAATATACCTACGATGGGTTGCCTCCCATCAAGCGCTGGTTTAACGTCCTAAGCTTGACGGTCCACTTTTCTTTCTTCAAGTGGGTTGTAACGAGATGGACTCCCTTGAACGCTCTGACTCTCCCCCATAGTATGGTTTGAGTCTTTGTCCATTGACCTTGAAGGTCTTGTCAGAATCGAGGTGTTGTACCTCAATAGCACCGTACGGATAAACTTTCGCCACTTTGAATGGCCCGGACCACCTTGATTTCAGCTTTCCAGGGAACAACTTCAACCTGGAATTAAAAAGTAAAACAAGTTGCCCTTCTCTAAACTCCCTAGTTTGAATCTTTTTGTCATGCCATTTCTTTGTTTTTTCTTTATAAATTTTGGCATTCTCGTAGGCATAGTTCCGAAATTCATCCAACTCATGGAGTTGAAGAATTGTAGACTCACCTGCTTTAAAAAGATCAAAATTAAGGAGCTTAGTTGCCCACAAAGCCTTGTGTTCGAGCTCTAAGGGCAAATGACAGGATTTTCCATAAACAATTTGAAAAGGGGACATACCTATAGGTGTTTTGAAGGCAGTCCTATATGCCCATAAGGCGTCATCAAGCTTAAGAGACCAATCCTTTCGGGACGAGTTCACAGTTTTTTCTAAAATTTGCTTGATTTGCCTATTGGACACTTCTACTTGTCCACTAGTCTGAGGATGGTAGGGTGTGGCAATCCGATGATGCACATTGTACTTTTTCAACAACGCCTCCATCTTTCGATTGAGGAAGTGGGTGCCTTCATCACTAATTAGAGCTCTAGGAACCCCAAAGCGTGAAAAAATGTTTTTCTTGAGGAAGGCAACCACTACTTGAGCATCATTGGTTTGTGTGGCAATTGCTTCCACCCACTTAGAAACATAGTCCACTGCCACCAAAATGTACATCTTTGAGTATGAGGACGGGAATGGTCCCATGAAGTCAATTCCCCACACATCAAAGATTTCCACTTCTAACACAGGATTTTGTGGCATCTCGTTTCTTTTTGAAATATTTCCTGTGCGTTGGCAGCGGTCACATTTCTTAACATAGGTGAAAGCATCTTTAAAAAGAGTAGGCCAAAACAGGCCTGACTGAAGGACCTTTGCAGCAGTCCTATCCCCACTAAAGTGTCCCCCATAGCTGGAGTCATGGCAGTGCCATAACACCTTTTCTTGTTCATCTTCGGGGACACACCTTCTTAACAAACCATCAACCCCCCTTTTGTACAAAAATGGTTCATCCCACACATATGACTTGCAGTCATGTAGGAATTTCTTACGTTGTTGGGAGTTAAAGTCAAGAGGAATAATCTTACCCACCATGTAGTTCGCATAGTCCGCGAACCAAGGCATCATCGTAACAGCTAAGATGTGCTCATCAGCAAAGAGGTCTTTGATAGGCCTCTTCTCCTCCGTTTCATCCATCTTCTCCAGGCGAGAAAGATGGTCAGCCACCGTGTTCTCCGATCCTTTCTTGTCACGGATCTCTAAGTCAAATTCCTGCAATAACAGTATCCACCTAAGAAGCCTTGGCTTAGATTCCTGCTTAGAAAACAAATACCTCAGTGCAGCATGGTCAGTGTAAACGATAACTTTAGACCCTAACAAGTAAGATCTAAATTTATCAAAAGCATAAACAACAGCCAGAAGTTCTTTTTCAGTGGTGGCATAATTCAGTTGTGCCGGATTCAGAACATGACTTGCATAATAAATTACATGCAACAATTTATCTTTTCTCTGACCAAGCACTGCCCCAACAGCTATGTCACTTGCATCACACATAATTTCAAAAGGTAGTGACCAATCAGGTGCAATGACAATAGGGGCAGTGATCAATTTTTGCTTCAAAGTATTAAAAGCATTCAGACACTCATCATTGAATTGGAAAGGAATGTCTTTGACAAGCAGGTTAGTAAGGGGTTTTGCTATTTTTGAAAAATCTTTGATAAACCTCCTATAAAAACCTGCATGGCCTAAAAAGCTTCGAATGCCTTTCTCATTAGTGGGAGGAGGGAGTTTTTCAATTACTTCAATTTTTGCTTGGTCAACCTCTATCCCCTTGTGGGAGATTCGGTGACCCAAAACAATTCCCTCTCTCACCATGAAATGGCATTTTTCCCAGTTTAGGACTAAATTAGCTTTTTGACACCTTTCCAATACAAGAGATAAATTATGCAAACAATTATCAAAAGAAGAGCCAAAGACAGAGAAATCGTCCATAAAAACTTCGATATGTTTTTCAAGCATATCGGAGAATATGGACATAACACACCTTTGAAACGTGGCAGGGGCATTGCATAGCTCGAATGGCATCCTCCTGTAAGCAAATATCCCATAAGGACATGTGAAAGCAGTTTTCTCTTGATCTTCAGGTGCCACCGCAATCTGATTATACCCGGAGTAACCGTCCAAGAAGCAGTAGTACTCATGACCCGCTAACCTCTCAAGCATTTGATCAATGAAAGGTAGTGGGAAGTGATCCTTCCTGGTTGCAGTGTTCAGCCTTCTGTAGTCAATACAAACTCTCCACCCGGTGACTGTACGTGTTGGGATCAGCTCATTCTTCTCATTTGTAACCACGGTAGTCCCACCCTTTTTAGGAACAACTTGGACGGGACTCACCCACGAACTGTCAGAAATGGGATAAATGATACCAGCTTCAAGTAACTTCACCACCTCCTTTCTAATCACCTCTTTCATGGCTGGATTTAGTCTTCGTTGTGGCTGCACCACCGGCTTGAAGTTATCCTCCATCAATATTTTATGCATGCAGAAAGTAGGACTTATGCCTTTCAAATCCTCAATAGACCATCCCAAAGCACCCTTGTACATTCTAAGCACCCTCAACAATTTTTCTTCTTCAAGTTTGCTCAAGTTAGAACTAATGATGGCTGGGTACTTCTCTTTCTCACCAAGGAACACATACTTCAAGTGAGAAGGTAGTTGTTTGAGTTCAACTATTGGTGCTTCTTTTGATTTCTCCACAACTTCGTTTTGAGGATGAAGTTCCTCCCACCTAGTAGGGGTGCGACGGTTGTGGGATGGAGAGGCCTCCAACATAGCTAAGACTTCACCTTCTTTAGGATCCTCACTTTCTTGTGCAATTTCCGGTGGCAAGCTTAAGACTCTTTCAAGTGGTAGGGCTGGTATCTCTTTTTGGAGTTTTTCTTTCACAAAGGATTTGATCATGTCGACCCTATAGCATTTTTCTTTCTCTTCGGGGTGCTTCATAGCCTTAAGAACATTCAACTTCACCACCTCATCAAAAAATTTCAAAGTTAAAGTGCCATCTTCCATGTCAATTAAACACCTTCCGGTTTGCAAGAACGGTCTCCCTAGTATCAAAGGAATATCATCATCTTCTTCCATCTCAAGAACGACAAAATCTACCGGGAAGATGAATTTATCAACTTTCACAAGAACATCTTCAACTATGCCATAGGGAAATTTGTAAGACTTATCTGCAAACTGTAGAGTCATCCTTGTGTCTCTTACTCTTCCAATGCCCAACTTCTTATAAATAGACAAAGGCATCAAGCTCACACTAGCTCCAAGATCAATCAATGCCTTCTTAAAAGTTCTATCTCCAATGGTACAAGGAATCGTAACACTACCAGGATCTTTTAGCTTCCTTGGGATTTTTCTTTGTAAAACAGCACTACATTGCTCGGTGAGCATCACATCTTCATCATCAATTGTTCTCTTCCTTGAAAGGATGTCCTTCATGAATTTTGCATATGAAGGCATTTGTTGGAGAGCTTCAGCAAATGGGATGTTGATTTGTAGCTTTTTGAACATCTCGATGAATTTTGCAAAGCACTTCTCATCTTTTTCTCTCTTCAACCTTTGAGGATACGGCAGCTTGATTTGTGGCTTTGGAAGATCATCGTTCTTTTTCTTTTCTGGCTCTTCGACAACATGAGTATCAACAGTATCATGCACCTCAAGCTCCACTTCAATTAGTTCAGGAGATGAGTCACCTTCATCATGTTTAGCTTGAGATGATAGTGATTCATCCTTTTTCATGCTTCTTGTGGTAACCATGTTCACATTTTCATGATCCCTTGGATTGATTACAGTGTTGCTTGGAAGGGTTCCTGGAGCTCGTTGATTGAGTTGTTGAGCAATTTGACCAACTTGAGTTTCAAGATTTTTGATTGAAGCCCTTGTATTCTTTTGAGCCTCTCTGGTTTCTTGAGCCAAGGAATTCATGTTGGTAGCCATTGCTTCAATTGCTAACTCCCAATCCGCCTTCTTCGGTGCTTGGTTTGATGAACCTCCTTGATAACCCCCTTGTTGTTGATTTTGGGAACCACCTTGTTGATTTTTCCAAGAGAAATTTGGATGGTTCCTCCAGCCTGGATTATATGTATTTGCAAAAGGGTTATTTCTAACCTGGTTCCCTTGACTGCTGAGGTAGTTCACCATCTCCACTTGGGTTGCATCCATGGGCACATCACAATGCATAGTGAAATGAGGGCCAGCACACCAATCACATTTGACAGTGTTCATTTGATTCACCGGAGCAACTTGGGGTTGAATTAAGTTAAGTGCTGCCATTTTCTTTGACACTTCAGTAGCTACTGCATCTTGAATCTGCTTACCAGTTAGTATGCTTTGAGCATTTTTGAGCTCAAGTTGATTCAGATCTATGAGTCCTCCCCTTGTACCACCGGTTCTATCATACATCTCCATTTGTTCATTAAGTGCAACAGCTTCAATGATTTTGATTATTTGAGAGGCGGTTTTGAAATTGATGGAACCACCGGAAGCTGTGTCGAGAACTTGTCTAGTAGCCAGACGTAGACCATTACAAAACATCTGCATTTGAACCGTAGTATCAAAGTTGTGCTCGGGACATGCTGAGATTAACTTCTTGTACCTTTTATAAGCTTCTCCCAAGGACTCTCCCTCTTTCTGTTGGAAGCTGGAAATGTCTTGACGCCTCCTCACAAATAGAGCTGTAGGAAAGAATTGCTCCAAGAACTTATCTTCCATCTCATTCCAAGTTGTTATGCTACCAGCCGGTAAGGAGTCAAACCACTCATATGCATCATCAGTTAAAGTGAACGGGAACAGTCTCAATCTTTTTGCTTCCTCAGAGTGCCCTTGTACCTTAGCTGTCTCACAAAGTATCAAGAAACTCTTCAAGTGCTTGTTGGCATCTTCATTGTACTTCCCCGCATACTGATTCTCCTTCAACTCCCGCAACAGACCGGGATTGATCTCAAACTTGTTTACCGTCACAGGCTGATTAGTGATGGTCAGCCTGTTTCGGTTTCTGTCTCGGGCCCCATAGTCTCCTAGAAGTCTTTCTTCAGGTTGGGGCTGTGGCTGTGGCCCTGGTCCCTCCGCCATCTCTTCGTCTAACTGCTCGTCCGTGTCAACCTCTACTCCGCTGGTCCCTTCCTTTTCTCGAAGTTTTCGGAGTTTTGTTTCTTTCCGGATTGCTCGGCAGTACTTTTCAACTTCTGGAATAAAGGTAAGTTCAGCTGAGGGCTGGCCTCGCATACAAGGTTAGACAATGAGTGAGTACTAATTTTAAAAACAAAAATAAAAACAATAATTTTGTTGCAGAGCAAAAAATTTCAATTAAGAAAATAAAATTCAACAGTGATTTGGCAGTCCCCGGCAACGGCGCCAAAAACTTGATGGCGTATTTCGCAAGTGTACGAAATCGTTCAAGTAGTAAAATAAAACGGTAAGACCGAGTGTCGAACTCGAGGATCGCGTTATACTATTGAATTGTATTTAGACTTAATCGAACAAAAGGTTACGAAGTTGGTTTTTAGTGCAATAATTGAAATTGAACAATATAGAGATGGTTCAAATTAATAAAGAGAAAAGTGTTGGAGATGAGTTTTACTAGATGACTTATTTCACGTTATTAACCTAATTCTCATCATTGAATTGACTCACTTAATTGCTACCGAATCCTCTATAAAATTCGTGCCCTAATTCCTTAGTGACAGAAACGTTGACTCTAAAATAAACACCTAATTCCTTAGTGAATTTTAAGATTAGAATCAAGCATGAACGAACAAGGATTCATAATTGGTTCCAAGGGTTTGTATCTATTCCTAGATTACAAAGGCAAAGATTTCTTATCTCAAGCGTTTATAAATTCCACTTCCGTATCACAATATAAACCGTAATTCAATTTATAGATGGCCAATCAATAAAAGCATTAAGAACAGAGATAAGAGAAGCAATTCAATGAAATTCATCAATAAATAAAATTAGGTCAAATAACAATCATGTTCATCTAGGGTTACTCATCTCCAACAATGGAGGATTAGGATTTAGTTACACATAGCAGCTAAACAAAAAGAAAGAGTGAAAGAGAGATTACAAGAACAATTCATGAACTCTTCTTGATGAATCTCCTCCAATAGTGCTCCAAAAATCCCTTTCCTTGAGTTTCTATGTCTTTTTATCTCCAAAAACGTGAACTCCTTTGTGAGAAACACCTCTTTTCTATTTATAAGAAGCTTAAAATCGGCCCCCGAGTGCCTAAAATCGGCCCCCGAAGGCCGAAAATTCGTGTTCTGGAACAGCCAAATCGGCGCCCGAACCAGGAGGGTCGGGGCCCGATTTTTCCAGTAAGTGGATGCCTTCCTGCTGCTTGGAAATCGGCGCCCGAACTCAATAAATCGGGGCCCGATTTTGACTTTTGCTGGCAGCCTGAAATCTTCATTTTTAAGTGCTTTTAGCTTCCTAATCTTGATGAATAACCCTAAAAATTACATGGAAAGTGTCTACAAACATAGTAATGACATAATGTCATCACAACCCCAAACTTGCATCGTTGCTTGTCCTCAAGGAACACACCAAAAATGAAAAATAACAGTAAAATAACACTTACTCCACCAAGGGTCATGTCAAAAGTTCACTCCTTTGTTAGCAATTGATTAGCTATCTTGCTTGGCAACACATCCAATCCACAACTTCTCGCAACAATATTGAAACAAGGTTCACACAGTCGACATGCAAACTACTATATTACCAAGACTTGAAAAGTTTCTAAGCATCAATCAAAGTCAATATCATGCACACACTTTTAAGGACTTTTTTGGTTATAACGGGGCTTAGGTTTGAGGTGGGATAATTTGGAAAGTAGGCTTAAGAAAAATGACTTGGAGTTAAGCATCATCCTACGGTTCTAAAAATTAAAAACAATACCACAACAAAATTCAGGGACTAGAGATCATTAACATTGAATAATAAAAAAAACTGATCACTTGTTGTCTTTATGCATATTCTCTTTTTTTTTAGCTGAATTTTTAATGTTTCAGCTTATTTTTTTGACATGTTTTTTTTTTATAGGACAACACAAGATGATCTTCAATTCTCTAGTACCTCTAAGTAACAAATCGGCGCCCGACCTCAACCAACTCGGGGCCCGATTTCACGAAGCAAGGAGGCTTGGAGCCTCTGTAAAAATCGGCTCCCGATACCTTAAAATCGGCGCCCGATTTTCCTCTTCAAAGCCAAGCCAGCCCGATCCCAACCAAATCGGCGGCCGACTCATATGCATTGCTGGCCGATTTTGCTTCTTGTCCCATAAAACCAACACTCCAACACTCTTCTTCTCAAAGTCCAAACTTAATGTTACCATGCCAAAATCTCTTTAGAAACTCAACATCTTCATTCCATCTTCTTCTTCATAATCAACAACAACCCAAAAACCACAAATCTATATCAAAATCTTCACCCACCATCTCTAAACTTCATCTCCAACATTCATAAACCATTCACAAACCCACACATCCTCATCTTTAACCTCACAAATTCATAAACCCTCATCAAACACACCACAACCCACTACCCATAACCTTCACAAATCATACATAAACCACAAATCCATCACAAATCATTATCAACAATCCAACCCACAAACCTTAACCATCAATTTTAACCCAAAACTCTTCAATTTCAACAAACCCTCATTTTACCCCCAAATTCACATACCCATTATCAAACACAACAACAACCATGGCCAAAAATAAGAACCAAACCCAAGAACCCACCAAAAAGAGAAGTAGAGGTAAAAGAGCTACCGGAACCTCTTCTCAACAACCACCTAGCCCACCACAACCTCAACCACCCATTCAACCACCATACCAAAGGTTTGTTTCGGAGATTGCAGAGGAAAGGTATAATTTGATAAAGAAGAGGGGTTTCAACAAAGAAAGGGGTATTGCTATGGATAAGTTAGAAAAACACCCTGTTTTTGTGTGGCAAATTGAAGCTAGAAAGTGGGAAGGAATTGTGAACATGGTGACCGAGGAGAGTAATTCGAGCATTGCCTTAGAATTCTTGGCAAATGCATTTGTTCATAAAAATGGTTACACTTATGTGAGAGGGAAGAGGGTTGGTTATCAGAAGAGGGATATTAAGCGAGTGCTTGGGCTGAGGGATGTGGAGAAATGTGATGTTGTGTATCGGAAGCAGGTATGTGATACTTTCCGAGGTCGCACCGGCTGGGATAGTCTGCTTGAGGGGCTTATGAGAGATGGAAAGGGGTGGATAGGAAGTTTGGATAGACCTCAGAGGATTAACACTGTCGATTTGCTACCAGAGTACAAGGCATGGGCGTCATTTATTTTGACGGTCATTGAGCAAACTTCGTCGACGGCTGAGATGTTAAGAGACCGAGTGATTATTTTGTTGGCATTGATAGCTGATGAAGAGATAGATGTTGCTCAGTTGATGATTGATAGTTTGCGGAATCTAATTGGTACTGATAAAAATACTCTGGGACATTGTTGTTTGATTAACAGATTGTGTCAGGAAGCTCAGGTTCCAGTTGAACCCACTGATGTATATGTGAAGTCTTTGAGGCCTATATCAGACTCTGTGCTAGAAGGTTTTGAGAGAGAGCAGGAGAACTATGATCGGGAGATAGGATGCCCCCACCAGCATTCCCTCAGCCCTTCTATGAGGCAGCTGAGCTCTACCGTCAGGATGCTAATGCAAGGACTAATGCTTATGACAGGTTTGCTAGTCCACTTGAGATGGAGAACTATTTTGCTGAGGAGAGGCGGCGGGGACTCAGAGCAGAGGAGCGAATTAGAACGGAGTACTTCAGGATTCAAGCTGAGAGGAATCCGGGTGCAGACTCACAGCCTCTCTACTATCCATTTCCACCTTCAGGACCAGGAGGGTCATCCGGAGCACATCAGTGATTTGGGCACCTTGTCTAGCCCAGATATTTACTATTTTTATCGTTTTCAGTATTTGTTTTTGTTTTGTTTTGTTATTTTCATTAGTATGAACTGTAGTATGGAGTAGAACTTGAGTAGTGTCTTGGTACTTATGGTTTAGTCCCCTATTTTGTGATGCATCTGCGTTTGTTTATTATTGATGAACTCACTTTTCTTGAAATGTACCAGTTTAGTAACAAAGATTCTGCCAATGGTTTGTCAAAAGTTCAAAGGAGGTGGTTGCTTGATTGGATCTTTCAATGGGAAGTGTACTGCCGGACGAAATGCTTAGATAGCCACAACTTCCAGAAACCTCAACTTGTAAGGTCATAGCCAAATTTTATTTTTCAATTTTTACAAATATGAGTGTTTCCATGTGAATGCTATTTCTAGGGCTTTCGATTTTTCTCTGCTATTGATTGGTTATATTGTGTGCACACGAAGGCAAATTGCTTGTACCTTGAGCCTTTGAAGCCAACCTGAGTTTATATTGAATTATTCCTTTGTTTAAGCCAAGTTGAGCCATTAGGATTAGACCCCTTGTTTCGGTGACGAACCACATTACAAGCCTAGAGACCATAGGATTGTCCCAATAATTTGGTTGGAGTTAGGCATAATTTGTGTTTCAATGATACAAAAATTTAAGTTTGGGGTTGCTCATGGAACTAGCAACACTCTAAGTTTGGGGTAGGGGTACTAGAGAATTGAAGATCATCTTGTGTTGTCCTATAAAAAAAAACATGTCAAAAAAATAAGCTGAAACATTAAAAATTCAGCTCAAAAAAAAAGAGAATATGCATAAAGACAACAAGTGATCAGTTTTTTTTTATTATTCAATGTTAATGATCTCTAGTCCCTGAATTTTGTTGTGGTATTGTTTTTAATTTTTAGAACCGTAGGATGATGCTTAACTCCAAGTCATTTTTCTTAAGCCTACTTTCCAAATTATCCCACCTCAAACCTAAGCCCCGTTATAACCGAAAAAGTCCTTAAAAGTGTGTGCATGATATTGACTTTGATTGATGCTTAGAAACTTTTCAAGTCTTGGTAATATAGTAGTTTGCATGTCGACTGTGTGAACCTTGTTTCAATATTGTTGCGAGAAGTTGTGGATTGGATGTGTTGCCAAGCAAGATAGCTAATCAATTGCTAACAAAGGAGTGAACTTTTGACATGACCCTTGGTGGAGTAAGTGTTATTTTACTGTTATTTTTCATTTTTGGTGTGTTCCTTGAGGACAAGCAACGATGCAAGTTTGGGGTTGTGATGACATTATGTCATTACTATGTTTGTAGACACTTTCCATGTAATTTTTAGGGTTATTCATCAAGATTAGGAAGCTAAAAGCACTTAAAAATGAAGATTTGAGGCTGCCAGCAAAAGTCAAAATCGGGCCCCGATTTATTGAGTTCGGGCGCCGATTTCCAAGCAGCAGGAAGGCATCCACTTACTGGAAAAATCGGGCCCCGACCCTCCTGGTTCGGGCGCCGATTTGGCTGTTCCAGAACACGAATTTTCGGCCTTCGGGGGCCGATTTTAGGCACTCGGGGGCCGATTTTAAGCTTCTTATAAATAGAAAAGAGGTGTTTCTCACAAAGGAGTTCACGTTTTTGGAGATAAAAAGACATAGAAACTCAAGGAAAGGGATTTTTGGAGCACTATTGGAGGAGATTCATCAAGAAGAGTTCATGAATTGTTCTTGTAATCTCTCTTTCACTCTTTCTTTTTGTTTAGCTGCTATGTGTAACTAAATCCTAATCCTCCATTGTTGGAGATGAGTAACCCTAGATGAACATGATTGTTATTTGACCTAATTTTATTTATTGATGAATTTCATTGAATTGCTTCTCTTATCTCTGTTCTTAATGCTTTTATTGATTGGCCATCTATAAATTGAATTACGGTTTATATTGTGATACGGAAGTGGAATTTATAAACGCTTGAGATAAGAAATCTTTGCCTTTGTAATCTAGGAATAGATACAAACCCTTGGAACCAATTATGAATCCTTGTTCGTTCATGCTTGATTCTAATCTTAAAATTCACTAAGGAATTAGGTGTTTATTTTAGAGTCAACGTTTCTGTCACTAAGGAATTAGGGCACGAATTTTATAGAGGATTCGGTAGCAATTAAGTGAGTCAATTCAATGATGAGAATTAGGTTAATAACGTGAAATAAGTCATCTAGTAAAACTCATCTCCAACACTTTTCTCTTTATTAATTTGAACCATCTCTATATTGTTCAATTTCAATTATTGCACTAAAAACCAACTTCGTAACCTTTTGTTCGATTAAGTCTAAATACAATTCAATAGTATAACGCGATCCTCGAGTTCGACACTCGGTCTTACCGTTTTATTTTACTACTTGAACGATTTCGTACACTTGCGAAATACGCCATCACTGTAGTACTCTCTCCAATTACATTTATAAGCAAAAAAACAATTTTTAGGTTCATTGAATAATTCATGTATCTGATCAATAAATGTGACCAAATACATTAATTATTCAATAAACCTAAAAAGTTGTGTCTTACTTATAAATGTGATCGGAGAGAGTACTTAGTTTGTCATTTTGCATGCCCTCTCCCATATTTTTCAGCTAAAAATTGAGTTTTTGTTTCGCAAAAAGAATTGTATATATTATTGTAAGAAATTACATTTGACTATGAAGAAAATGACAAGGTTGCGTGTAGATTTTATTTTTTTGAATTGAACTGTGAAATTTAACAACGAATTGAAATAATGATTTCTTTTTTTTAATTTTGGATAATTTGATACAGATTCAAGAATTTATTAAAGAGGTAGCTGAATATCCTTTACATTCCAATGGACTAATCGACGTTCCTAAAATTTTAGCTGATATTGTCGAGGCAACCATCGGTGCAATCTTCGTTGATTGTGGCTCATCCATCGAAACTGTGTGGAAGGTACTCATTCATTTTTCACTTTTTTTGAAAAAATATTCATTTTTCATTTAAAAAAAGTCATCAAATGTATTTTCTTTTTTGACAAATCAAAAATATATTTTTATAAAATTATACAAACGCATGTTTACATGATTTTATATGGATACCATCTATAAGTGCCCTTGAAGTGCCTTAAAATGGGCTTGCAGTACCTCTAACACTCCCTTAATAAAAAATTATTTGCTTATAATGATAAAAGTTTAAGGATTTAGCCATGGATCATTAGATACAAATTATAGCATATCATCACTAACAAATAAGGAACAAGAAATTGTGTACCTTGTAGATTTAGGATTCATGAAGGATGGCTCTCAGAGGGATGACTACCCTCATTCCATTTAGCACCATAATGTTCAGAATAGAATTAACCGTCTGATGGGATGACGTTTAAATGGCTAAACGGCTGAGGGCAGGGACCTCTCATTGGGCTTAGCTAAATGGTCCAACCCATCACGGTCCATTTAGAAAGAATAGCTCAATCACACATATTCATCAACTAATTAGTGCTTAACACAATAGACCATAATTTATATTATGACATTAACTTATAATAATTGATTATTGTCAATCCATAATTAATTAATTAAATAATTAATCCAACAATCTCCCACTTGGATGACAATACTCAATTACTAAAAGAATAAAAAATTTCACTTGTCATAAAGAATTTAAATTTTAAAATTATATGTATGGTCAAAGCACTAATCATTCAAAAGAGAAGTAAGCTTTAATGCTGCAGAAATTGAATCCGATAGGGAAAACAAATCATACAGATCAAAGACTCACTTTACTAACAAATGATGAATTTATAGTGACACTTTGAATTAAAAGAATGTGTCATTAAAGAATGGCCCAAGCATTTTAAAAAATGCTTTAACAAACTCCCACTAACCCAAAATATCATAGACTTAATCAAATCATTATGAGTTACAATACTCGTACATACAAGTCTATGGTTAGTGGTTCTGCCAATAAGTTTTCAATTTTATAAAAGTCATATATCCACATAGGTATAATAATAGTAATTACTTATAGGGATAGCCTATTAAGAGAGTGTAATTACATTTAATCAAAATCGATAAATGTTCTACGACATTCAATTAATCCAAGTTTTAGCAAAAAAAATGTGACTATGAAAATCCATAAGAAAATAGGAAATTCAAGAATCTCCAAATTGGATCAACATAGACACTTAGTTTAAAGAAAATAAAATGTGGATTAATGTGGCCACTAGAATGTCAATAATGAATGAACATTTATGATTATCTCAGTTTATAAGTACTTCAAGAACACAATATCATACTCGATAGGAGTATTGATATTATATATTGTACTTATTATTTATGACCTCATAAAATGTGGAATGTTGGTAAAAGAGAAGCACAATATATATTTGCATGCTAAGAGGTTATTGTGCATATTCCAACAAAATTGACTTAAGCATCTAATTATGATGCTTATTGAGATTAAAAGAATTTTAATATATATCTTAATATATTAGAATGAGACTATGTTTAAAGTCTCTTAGGCTATGCCATATTTTATAGTGTGCACAAGAGTATATGGCAATGACGAGAATAATATTGTGTACACATTTCTCTTGATCTCACATATATATATAAACAAGAGTGAGATTTCTCATTTGAGCTCATAATATATAGTGTTGTGTACACACTCCCACTGATCCCACATATATATATAAAAAGAGTAAGTGGGATTCTCATTAGTGATCACTGATATATAGAAATATTTTAATAATGTAATATTCAATTCGACAGCGGGATACTTGAGTGCAAGATTACCAACATAAGTGGTTATATAATGTTAAATAATAGACTTTAATGAACTCAACCACATATTTTGCACATGTGTATAGCAGAATCATTAACACAAGTGGTAACTCAATGATAGTATGAAACCCTATGTATATATAATTTATTAATGGCAGATATTATTAAGAATTGGGTTTCGTAGTTAACCACATATTCTGCATTTAGAATTAAGGAGAATGTAAATTTTCATTTAAGAATTTTATAACACAACATCTCCTTTTTTCACAATTAAAATTCCAAAGAATTTTATAAATATAGTAACCTTTATATGACAGAGTATGATGATTATATAAAAAGTTTTATCATCATACGAGTGAGATTAAGTCTCTAGTATTATAAATAGGATATGAGACTCATATGAGTGAGATTTAGTCTCTAAAATTATAAAATAGGATATGAGACTCTATATACAATTTTAGTAACTCACTCAAAATTCAAGTGCTACAATTATAATTTCACACATTTGAGAAAAGATTAGGTTACAAGCAGCGGAAATGCATGAGACTTATATTTTATTATTATTGAGGATATAAGAGAAAATAGTCATAACCTTCCAATATTAAAGAATAGCTATAATATAAAATATGTCAAAATATAATAAAATTAAATATCTCAAATATACCATTTATAATTATTTAGAATAGTAGTTTAAATAAATTTTTATCAATTGAGTTGTTAAGAATTTTGGGATTTTGACATATTGCTTTTACAGAGTTTACATTGATATGAAATAATATGGAAGTGTATAATAATTTATGAGAAAATAATATAACTAATATCCTCAATATAAGTCTCTACATTAATTTTATATCTAAAGGTATAAAATAAATAAATATATTTGTTTATGAGATATAGTTAATTGACATGTAGAATTTTCCTCGCTTGTTAAAGAATTATATGTTCTCCACTTGGTGAGAATGATAGTTAAACTAAAAAGGTATTTTTCTTACCCGTAAAAGGATGATTATGTTAAGTAATGTCATACCGATCACGTTACACAATACATAGCAAGGTAGTAAGGATTCTCCCACTTGATAGAGAATAGATAATGATAGTTGAATTAAAAAGTTTGAAAGATACTTTAAATAAAATATTCAACTATTTCTCTATCACAAAATGATATGTTAAGTAACGTCACACCGATAGGGTATGTCCGTCACTCACATAACAAAGGGATAATAGCAATCCAAAATAATATTTATATATACAAAAATAACATTTAAGTAGAAATTTAATTCAAAATTAGAATAATATTGGATTGCAAAATTTATATAGTTTTCTACATGTCTTTTAATAGAGTAACTTACTTATTGTAATCTCATTCGAGATGTTAAGGATAATAAGTAAGAACTATATCATCACAATGTACAATTCTTATGTCTCAAAAAATTTAAATATTGATAGGGTACTCTAATTATATTTGACATAAGTATAAAAATTAAGGTACATTGAATAATAGCAATTATATTAATAACAACACACCGATAGGGTATGACTGTCACAAATATAATGCTAATCTATTTAACAAAATTTGCATAATTGTATCCACGATAGGTGAGATTACAGTTACACAAATCAATAAAGTTTATGCTTAAGAGAATATGATAAAATGATATCATGCATAAACAATTGTACTTAATTTACTCGACTTCGTCCATATTCAAATAATAGAATGACATGCTTAACAATATTTTAAATTAGCATATCATAAATATGACTTTAGAATTTCTTTTATATGAAGTAATAAAATAACAAAAGTTATTATTTGGAATACAAGTGTGTCAAATAGTTTTCTAATTTATCCAGAATAGAACTCTTAGAATAAAATTTTAAATACTCCCACTATAAACTAGAATTAGAATATAAATACAAAAGGAGTATTATAGTAAATTATTTGCTTATAATGATAAAAGTTTAAGGATTTAGCCATGGATCATTAGATACAAATTATAGCATATCATCACTAACAAATAAGGAACAAGAAATTGTGTACCTTGTAGATTTAGGATTCATGAAGGATGGCTCTCAGAAGGATGAGAGGGATGACTACCCTCATTCCGTTTAGCACCATAATGTTCAGAATAGAATTAACCGTTTGATGGGATGACGTTTAAATGGCTAAACGGCTGAGGGCATGGACCTTTCATTGGGCTTAGCTAAATGGTCCAACCCATCACGGTCCATTTAGAAAGAATAGCTCAATCACACATATTCATCAACTAATTAGTGCTTAACACAATAGACCATAATTTATATTATGACATTAACTTATAATAATTGATTATTGTCAATCCATAATTGATTAATTAAATAATTAATCCAACATATAAAACAACAATATATATGAGTAAAACATTATTGTTTTAAATATTTCTACGTATTATCTTAAGACCTCGTATAAATTAGTGTACAATTGTTATTTCGTAAAGACTTAATTGCACTTCTTTTTAGAACTTAGTTACACTTTTATAGTCTTTCATACATCTCAATTTGTTCGATTTGAGTCTAAAGAGTTACAATCAATGCAATCCGTTTTAATTATAGGTATTATAGGTTAACTGTTAATGGTATAAAATAATTTTTTTAAATATGTTTAAAAAGTAGTATATCTAGCTATATGGGATACTCTATTGAACCACTGAATAAACCATGACTACGATATATTGCAAAAATGATCAACTTGTGCGTGTATCTACATAAAATGATTTTTTACTCATGTAACCAAAACTATTTAATTCTAATGATGAGATTTTTTATGCCGTTCAAAAGAATAATATATAATGTGATTTTATGTACATATATATATATATATATATATATATATATATATATATATATATATATATATATATATATATATATATATATATCTTCTTCTTTCGAAAAAAAGAATGTACATATATTATAATCATAATATATGACAAATAGTAAAACTTAAGACTTGCATACACATAATAGTAGTAATAATATGACATTTTCTCCTGATATTTTCATTATTTTTTTGTTGCCATCCTGATATGTTCATTATGTATGTAGAAATATTGCACTTTCTCTTATTTTATTTACATTTATATAACATAATATAACTTTTTTGAAACAAACATTTTATTTTATTTGTTTATATTCATTAATTCTTTTTTTATTTTAATTTTTATATTTATCTGTACAGTTTTTTAAAAAGCTACTCGAACCTGTAATTGATCCACACACTATTCAAAGGCATCCCAGCGCAGAGCTTAATGAATTTTGTCAGAAGAAAGGTCTCAAGTTGCAATTCAGAGATTTGAGGAAAGTGTCTGAGATAGTTGAAGTCCTTATAGATGAGGAATTGGTTGGAAGTGGCAAATGTGGCTCTAAGAAAGAAATTGCACATAATAGGGCAGCAAAAAATGCTTTGGAAAATATGAAGAAAAAAATTGGTATAAGTACATCTACAAAAGATGATGCTACCGAAGATTTAGATTCTCCTCCTAGATGCAATGGAGGTCCAGATGCTATCGAAGATTTAAGTTCCCCATCTAAATGTAATGGAGGTCCAGATGCTACCGAAGATTTAGGTTCCCCTCCTAAGTGTAATGGAGGTACAGATGCTACTGAAGGTTCAAATAAGTGCAATGGAGGTCCAGATGCTCCCGAAGATTTAAGTTTCCTTCCTAAGTACAACATAGGTTCAGATGCTATCGAACATTTAGGTTCCTCAACTAAGTGCAATGGAGGTTCAGATTCTAATGAAGATTGATGTTTATGTTAATAGTTGATTAGGGTATTTATTTGTTTGGTTATCACTTAATAGTGAGTTTATGCAATATGAAAGATTCTTGGGTGCGCCCCAATCAAGAATTTCTCATGCAGTATTCATAACTAGAACAATCAATTATATATATTTCTTTTTTTTTTTTGGTCAGCAATTATATATATTTCTAAGTTGTTACATTGCGCCTATCTTTTAATATATTGTCCTTTTGATGTTTTTAGAAACGTTATATTTTAATTATTTTTTTATTTTTTTAACAAGTCAAAATGGAATATCACCAAGAGTGGTTCATCTCGCATAAGGTGTGCAAAAGAGAACCAATCGCCAAAATTACTGTTAATTATTTTCTTACATTATGTTTTAATTATGTGTTCATTTTATTTTATTTTTACACGCATGTCTTTTAATATTTCCTTGCATGTTTTTAAAAGCTTATTGGAACCTTATGATGACTGATCTTAAAACTGCTATGGAAATTTGGGCATACAGCTTCTTAAAATTGCGGAGAAATAGGCATTGCAACGCTAGTATATTGATAACTAGAAATCAGAACCAAACAGGCTATTACAAGATACGTCCGACGTTAATATTGTGAAACAAGTACAACTAACATTTTCTTCTAATATATTAATCTTCAAGTTTGTTTTTTGTGTTGCTTAGTTAAAAGCCTTTTGTGAGGCATTTACTATGGTCTTTTTATAGGCAAAAACCATGGATTTTATCAAGTCATTATACAAAGGATTACATCTATGTCATTAAAATGATTGAAGATAATGCGAGTGGTTTACGTGTATTTCATTATTTATTTAATGTCCCAGGTTAATGTGTTATGTCATACGTCGTCTAGTTTTCGTTGTCAACATGTTTCTCGTTAATTTAGTCAAGTGATTGGCCGTGTCAAGTATGGTCTCAGTCAATCAGTTCCTTTAAAAATGTTTAACTTAGTTTCGGATTTTCTTTAGTCAAGTGGTTGGTTGTGCCAAATATGATCTCAGTCAGTCAGCTTCTTTAAAGATGTTTAACTTAGTTACAGATTTTATGCCTTTGCACATTTCAGGAGATTAAGCTTGTATTTCTTTTCCTAAAGATTTCTAATTTGCTTTGATCATTTGACTCCTTTTGTTATAAAAAAAAAAAAAATAGTAGTGGAAAATAAAGTGTTTAAGAATCAATATATTGCTTAAAATAGGCCGGGTATATATACAACATCTTGTAAAGTTCACAAAAAATAAATATAGAGACTAAAAACTATAGAAGCGTACTACTATAAAATAAAATAAAACTTCTGCTTATCCCCCTTCTACCTATGTCTCTGCATAAGGTGAAGTGTAATATGTACCGTAAAGCAAAGTGTCTACATAAGGCAAAGAGATTGATCTTGAATATGGAGTGAACAATTGAATTCATGTTCTTTATGTCGCAAATTCATGTGGTTCAAGGTAAAATTCCAAAAATCTTCCACACATTATACCTGTTTTTTTTTATAGTGGCCGAGGTTTGAACCCCGAACCTTACATATTTTATGCATTGTCCCAACCAACTGAGTTAAGCTCACGAGGACACACATTATACCTGTTTAATTTTGCCTATTGATTTCTAGAAAATTTATTCACTTAATTCCAATATATATATATATATATATATAGTGCTGTCTCTCTCTCTCTCTCTTCCCATTTTTGAAATTTAACCTAAAAACTTCCAAACCCACTTCCCCCCAATTTTCAACTAAATTTGGTCGAATCCTATGAATCAGAGATGTTTCACACAACTACACAAGAGGTTAGCACACGTCTAAAATCTTTGCTCTTTGATTAAATAATATTTTTTTGTTCTAGTTTTATGGCGCCTTTCGGCATATAGAAGCCGAAATGGATTCATCATCATTCCAGTTTCTACAATCCAAAGTAATTTCAGATGTGTTAATTTTTGTATATTTTTCATCATTTCAGTATGTCTGCCTTCAAGCTATATGGCATGACTAAGATATCCTTTGTTATGTAGAAGAGAGTGAAGTCTACTACTCGTCATCTTTTGTTTCCTCGTGTGAAGAAGAATTTATTGTTACGCCCTATAGAGAGACTAGATCAAGAACGGGATATCCAAGCTTTTAGGGATCTTGTCCAATCGCCTATTTCAATAAAGGTGATTGTCCATGTGGGACCACCCCATTCAATAACCACCCTTCCTTATGTCTTTCTTTCATTGTCTGGTCTAAATGAAGATGAGGATTCAACATTATTGGAAGGGATGCCTTTGAGTGAGTTTCTATATCATAGGAAATAAGTATTTATATTTATTTTTGTTTTTTTAATTGATTCGATAGTAGATCATGTGGCTATCATTTGCTTAATTTTGACTCGTTTGAATTTTATGTCACAGTAAGCGTATTATGTTTTTATGATATTGTGTTAATGCTTGCATATTACGTTTTTTTATGACATTATGTATTAACGCTTGCGTATTATGTTTTGGACATTATGTTCAAAAAGTGTGTATACATTGTAAAATCGTGTGCATCTTTAGTTCGGAATCTATAAATCAAACAACACTTTACCCGTTCGGTTTATATGATATGAAACCTGCCAATAAACTGATACTCATACTGAGTAAAAACCTACGGATGGGGTTTGATATAATTCAGATTTCTTAATCCAAAAATCTGAATATGGGATTTTATGTGGTCCATAATGCACCAATAATTTATGTGGTTCACAACACACAACATCTTCTATAAATTGGTGTTTTTGGTTCATTTGCACCCGACACCATAAAGTCACGAACACTTATCCAATAAAAATGAACATTAACATAGTTGTAGTTTACTACAATAAGCGGAAACCAAATATGTTTAGGGTATGTGTTGATATTACAATGTCTGACTTGAAGGATCAATTAGACCAAATTAATGGTCGTCTCAAGCACGACGACATAAGAAGGATGATCAGTGTCGAGTATCATTGTTTGTCGATCGACTAAGATGGACACATTCAATTCACCCAGATGAAATTATAGAGCAACGACAATGTGAGAATCATATTCTCTATATTTGGTCAGTATAGTTCGAAGGGATCGATCAAGTTAGACGTTACCTTGATGAGATTTGTTCATTTTACTTGGACAAGTTTGATTCAGTCCCGGACATACAAAGAAATCAAGACGTGCAAGGATGAACCTGATGAAAAAATTAGCTTTGCTCATCAATGATCTTGTTTGGGTTTAATTAGTTCTCGCAATTATTATTGTTGTTGTATTACATTTTTGTATTATGCTTTTGAATTTATGTTGAGTTGTGTTGTGGTGGAATTATGTTGTTGTTGAGGTAGAATGTGATTTGATGACATATTTTTTTGTTTTCTGTGTTCTGATAGATTCCTGATTTTGTAATCTGAAACTTAAAAACAGGTTTCGAATTATAGAATCCAATAAACGGAGTGAAATATAAATTTTGAAGGATGCACAACGAGGATGGATAAGAAATTCTCAAACAATTTTGATAGGAATACTCTCATACCTAATTCATATATCCCCATTTCTCAAGATATTCAAACTACCATTTTTCTCATAAATTTATTTATTTACGATGTGTATTTTTTTTTTATTTGTAGACAGTAGATGACGATTTATTTACGAAGAGTATTAATGTCAATGGGTATCTATGGATACGAGTAGTATGATATGTATCCCTGCTCCGTTGGATAAATATGATACTTGTGCATGTGCCGGTATCCGCGTAGGTATCATGATACGAGTAATCCACGAGTATTTTAAGTACCCACAGATATTCGCAGGTTCCCGTAGATTTTTAAAAAATTATTTTTTAATTATCTAATAACTTCAATTTTTAAACATCCATTTTAATTTCATAAGACATACATAATCAATTTAAATTTCATAAACCATACAAATTTCATAATCCGTGCAAATTTAATTGTCCTTACATTATTTATACAAATTCTTGAAGTTCATACAAATTTACAACTAATCAACGTCTAAAAAAAAGTATAAAAAGACTTATGTATTCCAAGATTTAAAAAAAATATAAAAAGGCAAACCTTATGTATAAAAAGACTTATACGGATTTTCAACTAATTAGAAACTGGGGTTATTTTAGAAAACAAATACTTTGTATTGGGAGTATATAAATATTAATAATTTATCTAATTTATTACTACCTCCGTCCCGATATAATTGACCTACTTTGGTTTTTCACATAGATTAAGAAAAGTGTATAAATAAAGGGGAAAGTGGAATATATTGTATTGGGAATGATAAAAGTAGTATTATTTAGTGTTATATTGTATTGGGAATGATGAAAGTTGTATTGAAAATTGAAATGGGTCAGTTATTTTGGGACACTTTTTTTTAGAAAATGGGTCAGTTATTCCGGGACGGAGGTAGTAACATGTATGGATATCCATGGGCACATGTACCATCAAATCTATATTTGTATCGGTAAAGAAACGGATAGCTAGATACCCATTTATTACCCGTAGATATCCGTTAAACTACCTACTCCGTCCATGTGACGGATTTTATCCGCTATTGTCGATCCACGGGCACGGATTTTTTGATATCCCTAATTAAGAGTATACTTTTAATTCAAGGAATATAAAAGTTAGCTACGGTTGAGTTGAGGTTAAAATTCTAGAAATTTTCCGCCAAGCATTCCAGAATAAAATTTTATTTCGCTTCAAAAAACTTTGAAGTTCCAAAAATATTTATTGCGGGTGAAGTTAAATAATGAAAAAGATAAACTTAAAACTTTTTATAGTTTGTAGGGGGTGAAGTTATAATTATAGGGATACAATATAAATCGTTCTTGTTAAGTTCATCCATGATCTTGTTAAACAAAAAAATGATCTGCATAATTTTGTTTATTTTCAGTTTTACCTAGGTTTCTTTCATTTCAAATATAATTCAAAGTTTAGTTTATCATGTCGTGAGAGTCTAATATCTTCTATTAAATTTATCTGCCATTGATTGCGTAATATTCATTTGAAGGCAAAATCATATTAAAAATAATAATATTACATTAAAAATGTAAAACATCAATATTAAATTATTTAAAATGTACTAATAGGTAAAACTATGTTTTTTTTAAGGATAATAGGTAAAACTAATGAATGTTGGATCTAATGAAGGAGTTATAGTGAGCTGGAGTTAGAATATATATAATAGAAAACCCTCATAAATAAATAAAAATACAACATAGCGAGTATAAGAAAGAAAATAAATTATAAAAGATGGACCCGAAAGAGACCTATATAAATATTGACAATGAGGCTCTCCACTTGCATAATTTTTTAATTACTCCTAATATTTCTATCATCAAAAAAAAAAAAATTCCTCATATTCTTAACTGATGAGAGAATTTTTATTAATAAATCTATGATAAAATATATCTCATTTGAATTGTGTATCTTGTTTTGTCCCTCATGACAATTCTTTTTTATTTGTTTTTTTCATTAGAAAGTGACACTTACGCCAATCATCACATTTTAAAGTTTTATGTGTATGAATCTTCTTTAAGATGTTTGAGAAGCTTTTGCCTCAAACAATAAAAAAATGTTTGAGAAGCCATGTACGCTATTAGTTTTTTGTTACTATTTATTTGGCACAATTTCAAATAAAAAATATTTGAACTCACAAATGATAAAAATTAATCGAAAAATAAATTAATTGATGTGATTATATATTTTTTTTATGTGTGCGCCCAAACATTTTTTATTTGGGGTTGTGCCCAATTAAAAATTGTCGATGGTGTTTAACATCCTTATTTATTAATTTTGTTACGTCTGCAGCAATTTAACTTAATTTTTTCCGCTCATTTGCATTATTAGATCTGCAATTATTTAACCTAACAAATTTCATCTAAAAAAATGCATCGCACCAATTTCATTCCTATCCTCTTGCCTTTTTTTATTTTTTTTGAAGGAAATATTTTCTACATTTATTTGATGTTGCACGTTTGTTCTAGAAAATATGATCATCTTTATTTATTAATTTTTTTAGGTCTACAGCAATTTAACCTAATTTTTTCCCGCAAATGGAAAGACGTGACCTTACAACTTATTTTCTTCACCGTTATCAATTATATATTGCATTTTATTATTCGTATGTCAATCCCTTTACAATAAACCCGAGCGGAGCACGGGTCAAAAATCTAGTTTTTTATTTACAAATATTAGTATTTACCTTGTTCAAAAACTTGTCTCCTCAATCTGTAATTAACATATATTTTTTCATATTCACCAATAGAGATGGAACCTACAACTAAATGATTAAGAGACCTAAAGTTATGTCCCTTGTGTTACACCATATTGGCTAATTAATTATGTCTTAGTTGCACCGATCAATGTTCCAAAGAAAATCAGAATTATAATTAATTCATATTTTAGTTGAAGTACATGTCACAATCACGTCACAATCACTACAATAATGACTAACCTTATAGGTAAAAATAATAGTTAAAAATGTGCCCATCATCTTTAAGGTATTCCTCATGGTAAAAAAAATTGGTCAGATTTTAATTAATCACAAACATGAATGGCCAGTGGTAATACATTAGCAGAAAATATTTAAAAGTAAGAATAAACTGGCCATTAGTGACACCAAATGGCTAATATAACTTTGCTTAATTTCAAGAGTTAATCAAAAGCTCTAATATTAACCTTCTAATTATCAAGACAAATTTTTTTTTAATCTAATCATGTTTTACAATCTTTTTTGAAGCATCATGGCTTACAATCTGAAACAGAAACTGTTCTCAATTACTCTTCTGTTTTGCATAATTTTTTCACCATCTGAAACAGCATCAACATTCAGCCATTACAATTGCACAACCATAAAAAAGTTTAGTCCAAAAAGCACTTACCAAACCAATCTAACCACACTCTTATCAACACTTTCTTCCAAAGCACTCAACCATGGCTACTACAACACTAGTATTAGTACAATCGATGAAAAAGAAGGCGCTATCTATGGTCTTTTCATGTGCATAGGATACACAAATAACTGTGGAGAATGTGTTAAAAACTCTACCAAAATACTTACCTCAATGTGTACCTTAAATAAAGAAGCTATAATTTGGTCTGATGAATGCTTAGTGCGTTATTCTGATCGATCTTTCTTCGGCACTTTGGAAGAATCTCCGTCATGGTGTGTGAAGGGCTCAATGGATTATGAAGGTCCATTGAAAGGATTCAACAAAATGCTAAATTCTTTGATGCTGGAACTTGTAACTGAAGCAATTCTTTTGTTGAAGAAGCCTGTAACTCAAGCTATTAAAGCTTCAACGGGAAATTCTATCAAATTTGTTCTCAAGAGAGCAATTTTCTTTGAGGACAAATTCTTGTATGGCCTTGCTCAATGCATACCAAATCTCTCTAATGATAATTGCATGCAGTGTTTAAATGATGCTATAAATTATCTGCAAACCTCATGTGCTAAAAGAAAGATTAGAGGAAGTGTTTTATATCCAAGTTGTGTTGTTAGATATGATCCTTATCCATTTTTCGAACAACCAATAGGTTTGAATTTTTAACATTTTGCACTCTATAAGATAGTGGTTTCATTTATTTTAAGTAAATTGAGGTTAACACTAATCTGTGTTGCAGTAAAAAGCGAGGAAAATGAAGAACAATCATTTAAAATATTTTTTCACGTTCTTGCTCCTGTCATGATTTGCTCGGTTGCGGGTTTCTTTTTCGTGTATTATCTGAGACGTAGGAGAGCGAGGAAGAATCTCATGTACCACAGAGAAAATTGTAATGTGGAACTAAAAAGAATTTCCATTTGTGATGTTTTAATGTTGTAAACTTTCATTTACTGAATTAATTTTTTTTTATGGTATAGTTGGGGAAGAGATTACATCAGAAGTGAACTCTCTGCAATTTGATTTCGATATGATTCGACTAGCAACAAACAAGTTCTCTGAAGATAACAAGATAGGGGAAGGTGGTTTTGGAGATGTTTACAAGGTCATTATCAATATAATATTTAGCTTAAACCATAGTGAAGAAATTTTGTTATAATTTTTAATGTAATATTTGGTAATGATATTTGTGATGTAGGGAATGTTTCCTAATGGATATGAAATAGCAGTAAAGAGGCTCATAAGAAATTCAAGTCAAGGAGCTGTGGAATTTAAGAATGAGGTATTGTTAATAGCCAAGCTTCAACACAGAAATCTTGTGAGATTGTTAGGATTTTGCATTCAAAGGAATGAGAAGATACTCATTTATGAATATATGCACAACAAAAGCCTTGATTATTACCTATTCAGTATGAAACTTTTAACCTTCTATACTTATTTACTTAAATGTTTTTTTTCTTTCAATTCAATGCTTTATAAATTAATGAACTTGTGACAATTCAAACATTATAGGTCCTGAGAACCATAGAAAATTAACTTGGCATGCACGCTACAAGATTATAAGAGGGATTGCACGAGGTATTCTTTATCTACATGAGGATTCTCATCTGAAAATCATACACTGTGATCTTAAACCCAGCAACATTTTGTTGGATGACAAAATGAATGCAAAGATATCAGATTTTGGCTTGGCAAGGATTGTTGCCATTGATCAAATGCAAGGAAATACTAGTATAATTGCTGGAACATAGTAAGTATTGATATTGATACAACTTTTTCCTTCAACAAAATGGTACTTTTGTTTTTGGATTATATATTTTCACCAATGATGAGCTTTTTCCTCATTTATTGTTGATTTTTAGTGGCTACATGTCTCCGGAGTATGCAATGCTCGGCCAGTTTTCTGTGAAATCCGATGTATTCAGCTTTGGAGTCATAATGCTTGAAATTGTTAGTGGAAAAAGAAACGTTGATTATAATGGAGTAAACTCCATTGAAGACCTCGTGAGCCATGTAAGTATCTTATTAGATTACAAATTTAGGTTACTTTTAACGATTTGCATATAGTTAAGAAAAAAGTAAACCACAAATTTCGTCCCTGAACTAAAATCCTCTCTTACTTGTCCCTCAAGTAAATGAAAAATAATAAACTCTCTTAAACATTTTCATATTTGCTATGTTTGCCTTTAACGCTTTGTCACGTTTGTTTCGTTAGTCCCTAACATTTTGTTAATATACTTAACAGTTAACAAGGACTAACTAGACGAAAATGACAAAATATTAGTTCAGAGACAAAATTGATTGTTTATTCGGTTAAGCAAAAATACTCAAGAAACTTACAATTTTTTATTTTTCGTCAAAAGTAAATGAACATCTACATTTGGAAAATTGATTGCAGGCATGGAAGAAATGGACTGAAAATAAGCAATTGGAATTATTGGATCCTGCATTGACATACTCATTTTCAGAAACAGAAGTCAATCGGTGCATACAACTTGGTCTACTATGTGTGCAAGAAAATCCAGATCAGAGGCCAACAATGGCAACAATTGCTTTGTATTTCAATATTGATTCAATTGATCTGCCACTACCTCAACAGCCGCCATTTTACATGCGTGGAAAAATAGAATCAAAGGTGGCTAGTAAAAAAACAATGTCAGGTCGACCAAGGAGTTATTCAGTGACAAGGTTTTAAGTTGTTGTCATATTTGTTATCTACCTCATAATCTTTTATAGTGAGGGAAATGGCAAAAGAAAATATAGTTTATGTGATTTCAATTTCAGTTTTATGCATAGACTTTGAAGACTTTGATATTATGTTATAAACCCTCTTTTAGTGGTAGTACTAGTAACTATGTCACCTTGAATATCATAGAGTGTTTTCTATTTTTATGTTTTATGTATGTAAACGTTTTTTCAATGTTTTGATACATTTGTGATAAATATGGTTTAAACTTTAAAGTTATAAGTTCATATGTATGTGAATTTCGAAATAAGCAAAGCATTAGAAGCGAGATTAAATTGTGTCATTGAGTTTCTGAAAATCAGAACTCTTCAACAAACATTTCTCAAATACTAAGATTTGAGTTGAGTACATCAAGTTAAACAAGGTCAACTTTTCTGGTATAAATAGGAATCTTCCGTTCACAACTGAAAAACCTAATCCACCCAATTAAGTAGGACTACAATGTAGGATAAAACTCTCCATACGCAAGGTCAATTTATAACTCATAGTAACTTAAAATGTTAAGCCGTTTGCAAATGTTAAAGTTAAAAGGAAAAGGGATAAACAACTATTTTAATCTATGAATTTATAAAGTGGTATCATCATAGTCTTTAGATGTATCGAAATTGCAAACACTCCACAAATGTCTCTTTTATTAGCTAGTTTAATCCTTAAATTATATTTAGATAGTCAATTTGGTTCTTGAAAGTTTTTTTTTGTTTGTTGAGTCCATAAAATTATTTAAAAAATGTACTAGAAATGTGTTTGCAATGGGCATTTGCTCAACAAAAAAAAAAATTAAAAGGGCATGCATGCAAAGCATGCATATGCCCTTTCAAATTTTTTGTTTCTTTTTTATTCTGAGAAAATTATCTATTGTATTTCTTTATAATGTTATGCGTGCATAACATTATGAATATGTTAAATTTTTTTTGAGGGAATTATGAATATGTTAAATATCAACCAGTGACTTCCTCATTTTATTAAAGAATTTATACATGCACATATTGTAGTAGTGCAGTTCATTGATATAATGTTGTGACAAGATGTATTACTTGGTAAAAGTGTCGCTGAGTTGGTTTTGAAGGGCACCTGCCTGATAGTAGCACATGCCAGCATTCTCAGCTTGTTGTTTTAACCTGATTGGTCGAACTGAGGTATGTAGCTCCAAATTTAACATTATAGATGGAGATGTTATTGTTTGTTCAAACTACATTTGGAAAAATGGTAATTGCATTGCAGACAGTGTGCCGCATATACATGGAATGAAATTTGGAACTCAAAACTAGAAATTAAATTGAGAACAGCAGAGATGTCATAACCACAACTTGCACCATGGCTTTTATTTTATATTATATTTTATATTATAGAATGGTATTAAGTCGTTCAGGAAGTCAACCCGTAGCTATTCATGGTTGCTTTCATTTGGATCGCAATTGTATTTTGCTTGTGTGATTATGCAGACACTTTTTCTGGTTTTTATTTGAATAATATCAGTTTACCACATATAAGTGAGATTCTTCTTCTTTTTTTTGCTAGATAATGTAACCTCTTCTGCCTTCTACATGAGCACTACGAAATAGGACAAAAAGCAGCACATGCTCTCTGTAAACTTGTATCGACCACGATTGATCATTTCTCTTGCTGGTAGTATTCTACTTTTTCTCATTAATTAATTATTAAATTTAATCTCCAATGACCAGAAAATCATGAACATTCACATTCAAATTAAAGAAAAATGTGAGTTCATTTCACTCCCCCTTTTTATCCAAACCTATTGGCTTTTAACTTTATTGCTCACTACAGCTTTATACAAAAAAACCTCTTTTTTTTGTCCTATTTTATTCATAACTGGGAGAGAGAAAAACAGTAGGAAATATGAAATGGTAGTAAGATTAGGCCAGAGATTTATGGAAGCTGGCAAATCTTTTTTGCATTACATAAAAGTTTTCTTTGCTACACCATTATGCATCCCTCACTTAAATCAACACTAGGAACTAGACAAAATCAAGAAGCAATAAATAAAATGACCAAAAGTCAAGCAACTATACCCTGTATACACTCACTAATCCAAAAATCTTATGTACTGATACAGTTCAATGACAATGATCAATGACCTCAATTTGAAAAACCTCCATATGAAAATGGAAGTATAAATAAGTTCAAGGCGACGTGGTCAGCAGATACAGAAGGTGTTGATAATAATGTTACTCCATTGACAGAAAGAATTACATACCACATAACTAAAAGACTGCAGACACCATCTGAGTTGCTAATTTAATTAGTTGCCTATACAGAGTAGCCTTTTGCTATCTTCGCCTTGTTTACAATCCCAAGGGTGTAGAACAATGCCGAATTCATCCCATGCAGTAACTCATTTTGTGATCGCCTAATTATAAATTTTTACTGGCTTCTCAAACGTGTGACGATTCTGAAAACAAAATCCATGTATTTTGAATAGATTAAACAAAGCAAGTTTTCCAACCTCAAAACGAATTAGCAAAGTGGACAAAATACATCCAAAAAGACTCAAATAATGTACTTAGAAATCTAGCACTCGCTAGAAATATCACGAACCTGGTTGACAGCATATGATCTTTTAGGAGCATTGTCAGTATGCTCCAAGCCAAGATATTGCTCCCAAGCACCATAAACATCCCGCCTCTATCAGAACGATACAAAATAAGTAATAAACATTCAACACATAATTAATGACGAATATCATGCAAGAGAAAAAACATAATTACAATTAAGTTTCAATTAATGCACCTGAAAACGACTGGATACAATGTCTGAATCCTGAAGGTACTCTGGACGCCCAAGTGATAGAAAAGCAAACTTCCACTGGCCAAACAAGAAATATGATAAAACTGTTAGGTAAATTGAAATCAAATATAACATCAATTTTTGTTGAGTGAAACCGTCAAGCAAAATAAAATGACTTCAAAAGCTACAACTGTAACAAATAACAACCAGGGTAAGTAAGGAAATACCTTGCTAAACTCTTCGTCAGGAACTTGAAGTTTCTTCTGTATTCGCACTTTAATTTCAGATAGAGTTTCACCTTCGTGTATAACCAAGAAAAAGGGATCCCCAAAGTTTTGAATTTGCTGCAACGTTTAGGGGAAAAACAAAATACACAATTAATATCACCATGAATAACAGAGATATGAAAAATCCTGCCAAGGCCGGTCCCAAGCCCGGGTAAAATGGAGAGGGTTGTGTTAGGCCTCGACAGCCAACGTAAAACTTTGTCGAATCTCTATGACATGGACCAAATACGAAATAGTGTGAATGCTAGGTCGTTGCCCGGAAGCAACGCGCTGTATGGCTCGAGTACAGTGTCAAATGAGCAAGGGCCGCTGCATCGCCGCCTGGATGTAGTGAAAAATAAGCAAGGGTTCCCACATCTTCGTGAACGGGTGCGGGTAAAGAAGCTAGTTCATGAGAGTAGGATTCGTTTTGGAACTTGGAATATAGGTACTCTTACGGGTAAATCTATGGAAGTAGTAGACACTATGACTAGGAGGAGGATTAACTTTATGTGCCTACAAGAAACTAAGTGGGTGGGGAAAAAGGCGAGAGAATTAGATAGTTCAGGATTTAAGCTTTGGTACACGGGTGAAGTTAGATCGAGAAATGGGGTAGGCATCATTGTGGATAAGGAGTGGAAGAAAGATATTGTGGATGTTAAAAGGATAGGAGATCGGATTATAGCCTTAAAGTGTGTAGTGGAACAAGACACCTTTAACGTAATTAGCGCTTATGCACCTCAGGTAGGACTAGAAGAACACCTTAAAGTAAAGTTTTGGGAGGAGCTAGAAGGATTAATTCAGGATATTCCATTAGGAGAAAAGATTTTTCTAGGAGGGGATTTGAATGGGCATGTAGGGAGGGTTTCGAGAGGTTTCGAGGGCGTGCATGGGGGGTATGGTCTCGGGGAGGTAAATGCGGAGGGAAATTCCATCTTAGATTTTTCATCGGCTTTTGATCTTACAATAGCAAATACGTGTTTTAGGAAAAGAGAGGAGCATCTCATCACTTACAAGAGTGGGGCCTCTTGTTCTCAGATCGATTTCTTTCTCATTAGGAAAACAGACAGGAAGATCTGTTTAGACTGTAAAGTCATACCGGGAGAGGGCTTAACTACCCAACATAGAGTAATGGTGATGGATGTAAGGGTTAAGAGGAGGGCAAAGAGAAGAGACCGTAGCGGGGCTCCGCGAATCAAGTGGTGGCATTTAAAGGGTGACAAACAAAGGATATTCCAACACAAGATATTAGAGGGAGGTTTCAGGCAACCACATGGAAGCGCTAATGATATGTGGGAGAGGATGGCTCAAGAGATTAAGAAGGTGGCAAAAGAGACATTGGGAGAATCTAGAGGTTTTGGACCTAGGGGTAAAGAATCTTGGTGGTGGAATGACAGTGTTCAGAGTAAAGTTCGGATCAAGAGAGATTGTTTTAGAGATTGGTCTAAGTGTAAAAATGCCGAAACTTGGGATAAATATAAGATAGCTAGGAAAGAGGCTAAGAAGGCGGTGAGCGAAGCGAGAACTCAAGCATTTGAAGGATTATACCAATCTTTAGGTACCAAGGAGGGGGAGAAATCTATATACAAGCTTGCGAAGGGACGAGAACGAAAGACAAGAGACCTGGACCAAGTGAAGTGTATTAAGGATGAAGAGGGTATAGTTTTGGTGCAAGAGAGAGATATTAAGGATAGATGGAAGAAGTATTTCCACAACTTATTTAATGAAGGATATGAGATCTTACCAGACTCTAACAGGTTAGACATCAGAGAGGAGGACCGAAACTATAACTATTATCGTCGGATTCAGGAGCACGAGGTGAAAGAAGCGTTGAAAAGGATGAGTAATGGCAAGGCAGTTGGGCCGGACAACATACCTATTGAAGTGTGGAAAACTCTTGGCGATAGAGGAATTGGGTGGCTCACAAAACTTTTCAACGAGATTATGAGGACGAAGAAAATGCCGGACGAGTGGAGAAGAAGCACCTTAATTCCAATCTATAAGAACAAGGGGGATATACAAGATTGCGCGAATTATAGGGGAATTAAGCTAATGAGTCATACCATGAAGTTATGGGAAAGGGTAATTGAGCGAAGACTAAGAAAAGAGACTCACGTTACGGATAACCAATTTGGTTTTATGCCTGGGAGGTCGACTATGGAAGCGATCTACTTACTTCGACGCGTGATGGAGCGATATCGGACGGATAAAAAAGACTTGCACTTAGTTTTCATTGATTTGGAGAAGGCGTATGATAGAGTACCTAGAGAGATTTTGTGGAAAGCCCTGGAGAAGAAAGGGGTGAGGATTGCCTATATTAGAGCTATCCAGGATATGTATGAGGGGGCTTCGACTAGTGTGAGGACGCAGGATGGGGATACCGGAGATTTTCCCATAACAATAGGACTGCACCAAGGGTCAACCCTAAGTCCTTATCTTTTTACTTTAGTTTTGGATGTACTGACGGAACACATCCAAGAGTTAGCACCGAGATGTATGCTTTTTGCAGATGATGTAGTCTTGCTTGGTGAGTCGAGGGAGGAGTTAAACGGGAGGCTAGAGACTTGGAGGCAATCCTTAGAAGCGTACGGTTTCCGCCTGAGTAGAAACAAGACGGAATATATGGAATGTAACTTCAGTAAAAGGAGAAGTGGGTCTACCTTAGAGGTGAAAGTTGGAGATCATATCATACCCCAAGTTACACGGTTTAGATATCTTGGGTCCATAGTACAAAATGACGGAGAAATAGAAGCTGATGTACATCATCGTATTCAAGCTGGGTGGTTGAAATGGAGAAGAGCCTCAGGTGTTTTGTGCGATAAGAAAGTACCACTTAAGCTGAAAGGAAAGTTCTATCGGACAGCAGTCAGACCGGCAATGTTGTATGGTACGGAGTGTTGGGCGATTAAGAGCCAACACGAGAGTAAAGTAAGCGTAGCGGAGATGAGGATGTTGCGTTGGATGAGTGGTAAGACTAGACATGATAGGATTAGGAATGACATCATTAGAGAGAGAGTGGGGGTAGCACCTATAGTAGAAAAGTTGGTAGAAAATAGGCTTAGATGGTTTGGACATGTAGAGAGAAGGCCCGTAGACGCCGTGGTAAGAAGAGTAGATCAAATGGAGGAGAGTCAGGTTAAAAGAGGTAGAGGAAGACCTAAGAAAACTATTAGAGAAACCATTAGAAAAGATTTAGAGGTCAATGAGTTGGATCCAAGTATGGTCTTGGATAGAACATTATGGCGGCATTTGATCCATGTAGCCGACCCCACTTAGTGGGATAAGGCGTTGTTGTTGTTGTTGTTGTAATAACAGAGATATGAAAAAAAATTAAAAATATACAAATAAAAGGAGTCAATTAAAACTATTTACCATTTGATTTTGAGCAGTGTCTTTAGTAAAATGGTACACGTGGATTAGACGATCCTGTGGACCAATGTTTTTCTCTTCTTCTGGAATCTGAAATTTGAACAAAACCACAAAAAATTTCCATTTAATTTGCAAGAGAAACCAAACAATTAAAAATGAGAAATGATATTTTGACAACCACTTTTTAACAACTTTTGGACAACTTTCTCTCTCATACTCACATGATGTTGTTATCATCTCTCTTCCTTTTTCTCTCTCCATTGTTTTTGACCAATAAGAAGTGAGAAAAACAAGGTTGTCAACAAAGTTGTCATCAAATGGATGTCAAAATATCATCACTCATTAAAAATAGTATCTAATTATATATCCAGAGAATAGTCTGACAGTGTTACTATTGGAGCAAATAAAAGAAGAAATACATCAATACTCTAAAGGTTTCAAACCCCACTTATAGGAATAGATTTCTACCTCCTCTGCTCGCAATGTCCAGTATTGATCATTAATATTTTCAATCTTTTCATTGGATGGAAACACCTGCACACGCAGATTGGCAGGAAGTGATAAGTGTAAATAATAATAATAAAAATCTCTCGAAAAAAAAAAAAAAAAAATTGTTTAAGAGTCAAACCAGAAAGACAGCAACGTATGCAATTAAAGAATCGTAATTGAATACATTTTAGTAAATTAACTACGATTTACAGATAATTTTGTTAGCAACAATAACAAAAAGTATAACAAATTGAGTAATCATTAACAAAGAGGTAACTAAATACCTTGTATATCTTGTGATAGAAGACTTCAAGCAACCTTAACTCAGCATCAGGATGAGATAACTCCACCTGAGCAACAATAGTAAAAAGTGAGCATGATACAGAATTATTCTGTAGTTTCATTTGAAAAACTAATGTTGGGGAACAGCTGACAATTTATTGAAAAAATAGAATTTAGTCAACATTGAAGTCGCTGCTGCTCAAAACATGCAAAAAATGGCTTCACCTAAGTGACTACTATTTTTTTCTTCGTAAGTCAGATGAAGCCATGCGTACTAGTTTTTTGCAGTTGTGACCTGTAGCCATAATATGGTGCAAGAGTAGTGTCTGCACATGAAATGTAACCGGTTAATGAATCAAAGCTTAACAAGTTCACCTTGGTTTTAAGATCATCAAGGACATCTCCAACAGTGCTCTGCTTTGGGAGTCTGATAGTGTGACTAACCACCTGATTTAACAATGTAAAGAAATATAATAAGGGGTAATCAGAAAAGTATAGATGAAAATAGATAAGACTAAGGTTACCATACTCACCTCGTCCTTGATGGCATGATGAAATGCAACTTTCAGAGTTTTCAAGCCTTGTAATTCGGGTAGAGGAATGTCGAGCACTTCATAATATAATATATCTGATGTCTGATGTTGAAGAAAAAAATAAGATGTAATATTTTTCAAGAACAAATATTAAGAAGTATTCAACAATTAATACCTGATTGTAATGAACTAGCATATCGGACAAATGATCCACCCCTCGGTGCTTAATAGGCTGGGGTTTCGGTTGTTGAGAGTAGCAGTTGTGAGGGGTAAGACGTATTTTGGATGGATCATCCAAGCCAAGTTGTTGAGCTACTCTCTCCACCACATCATCATATGTATAAAGCCTTGACCTAGAATATGAATAACGATGGAAGGTTAAGCATAATAGCATATGAATTCTTACACCAGCTATCTCGTAAAATAGTTCCATAGTATGAAATATAATAATTTTGTTCCAAAATTTCAAGATGCTTACATCTCCAAAGAAAAGTCATCTTCCTTGGGTCTGTCCAATGATCGAAAATGAACCACCTAAGAGTATAACAGATTTTGACAAGAGATTTCAGCTGTTAATTCTTAAAATATGAACATAATGAACTTCAAGATAGCTTGTGTATGCACAAGCCTGTGCGCAGTGATAGTCAGCAAAGGTACCGAGTATAAATCCTGGAAGGTTTCATATCCACATCACCTAAAACCAAATAAACTGCATTTAGTACAGCCAAAAAATGAAAGTACCTGGCGGTTATGAACATATTCTAAATATGAGGGCACATCTGGATAGCGAACTTGTTCCTCATTATCTGCTAAGGGAGCTTTCTGAAAGCATACAATATCTCCATCCTCCAGCTACAAATAAAGAATACAGTCAATGTGTGAATAGAAGATACAGTAACCCAATTGGAGAATTTGGTTCATGTATTATTTTTTCAATCCTGGGAATCTTTACATGGGAATTTGGATTCTCATGTCTGGCAAAACCCCTCCAAATATATTCCCAATCTAAAATGTTTCTGGAACATTTTTTCCAAATATGCCCACAATGTCATTTCAAAGGTGGGTTTGGACTATTCTCAAGGCAGGGGAGTACTTTTAATTCATGAGTTGCGTAAACTACTTAGCCTTATATCCATCATGTCATTAAGTTACTACCATCCCACCGCCACATTATTTCCATAAGCGGCATTACCAAGTGTAATTGACAGTGGTCAGCCTTCGGCCAACCATGGCAACTGCCACTTGTCAACAGAATTTTACCACGCTCTGCCTCTGTCAGAAGTTGACCAAAGCTAATCACTGAGAATCCGACCACACCAATTAGTAAGCGTCAGTCCCCATCCAAAAGGTTTTTGACCAACCAGACATAGCAATCATCATTCCCATTAATGCTATTGTCAAGATTTCCAGGAATATTTTTCAAAAACAGAATCAAATACCCTTTTCACCATCAATTATGAACATACCTGGCTTGCTCGAAATGTTACTTTCTTATCAATAGGTTCGCACATGACATTTGGCTCAAACTTAATCTCCTGCACAAAACAAGGCTTGGTCAATTCACTAATTTTGCAACTCCTAGGAACAAAGTTTCTCGGATCATAAACAAGAGATGCACTCCAATAACTACTTTACTATGGAACATGACACACTCAATCTACTATGATGCACTAAAGCCACCACAGTAAATGTAATGATTAAAACACATAAATAGAACATAGTGTAGAAAACAGTGTTGTCAATTGCGAATCCCGGAAAATAGTGGTTTGTTCAAATTTTGCTACGCAACAGTACTATAGCGCCGATATAGCCTCTATTTCACAATATTTTGTGCTAAATAACGTATTGTGGAACAAATGCGATTTGTTCAAATTCTGCAATGCAATAGCGATATTTATAGCGCCACCATAGCCGCTATTTAACAACACTGGTAGAAAATATTGTTAGAATTTTTGTTGTGTCTAACTTATCCTTACAAAACCTACTTGTAGAGTGAGAAATGTCTACCACTTTTAAAGTCATTTTCAGGTCTTATTCAATGTGGAACTCCTAACACACACCCCTTACACCTAAGAAGCGTAACCCGAGTGGCCCAATAACAGGTAGCCCAAGGGATTTTGGATAGGCTATGATATCATCTTAGAATTTGGGTTGGGCCTAACTCAGCCTTTACAAAACTGGCTTGTGAGGTAAGAGAGTGTCTCTATTTATAAACTCATCACATGCCTATATCTCTTTTCAGTGTGGGGCTTGGGGTATTTCCCTATACATCCTCTCGCACCCAGCACTACTAGCTTGGAGCATAAAGAATTTGGCGGGTGGCCTGAACAGCAAGGCTCTGATACCATATTAGGTTTTTATATTGGACTTAATTCATCCTTAGAACTAACAAATATATACTGCACATGTGGCCAAAGGTTAAAAAGAGGTAAGGATCTAGTTGATGCCAGTCACTTTCCAACTGATAAATCCATAACATATAATAGAAAACATACTTTTACAGTTAATTAGGAAAATGACAAGTTAAAAGCTTGAAGATTTCATGATTCCGAAAACAGAAGAACATAGAACGGGAAGAGACAAAGAATAGTTAAAGGTAATATTAGGCTCTAATCGGGAATTTTGCAGTTCCTTAAAGAAATGAAGTTATCGCACTAGTGATTACTATTAAACAAGAAATGACCTACTAAGCTTGAATAGCACCCCACAAAACTAGATATAGAAAATCAGATTTTTGTAATTTCAAGCATACGCAATCGAATGCTCCTTTAAATCTACATATATCATGACTGAATTAAAGGAAAACATACAAACCAACCTCGTAAAGTACAATATCTTCTTCAGGAACATAACCAGCCATTTCATTTAGCCTTGTTAAGATTTCTGATGGCTTGCCAGTACACTTCACAAAGAGCCTTCCAACAAAGCTGCCATTACAAGGAAACAAACCATGTGTCAATCCAGGTTCTACACACACAATATGTTAAAACAAATAAATTACTCAGTACCGAAGCTCCTCTTTTTCAGGATCATATAGCTTAAAGAAAAGTAATATATCGTCCTTTGTCTTGTCAGGTGGTGCAATGGGACATAAATCCTACACAAAAATACAGATTTTCAAAAGATTGTGTTTGGATAATAATGTTTTGTGCTATTAAAAAGTAAACAATTTCCACAATAAATGTTACCATCCCCTTCTCCACTTCCAAAAACAACTTCAGTTCTGCATTATGAACCTTGTTTGACACTTCTCTCAATTGTCCGACCTGCCAACATCGGAGCACTCTCAGAACAAGAAATACAAACCAAAGGCCCAAAAGGATATGGAAAATACTTAAACAAGTTGCATTTCTTAATTTTGAAGTACAAAACAGTGAGCTAAAGATGGAATAATAAATAAAAGACAACAGAGACCCCACAAAGTGTTGACTATATATCCATCCCAATATATGGAATCTAACTGTGTAACTAGAAGGCTGACATTAGATGATTTGAAGCTATAGTAAAAAAAAAAAAAAAAAAACATAAAGGTGTTTCCATGTCATAGTAGGAGCTTAAAATTTTACAGATCATATCTCCCTTGAATCATGAAACCCAACTGTCAGAAAAAAGGTAGTGAGAGCAAAGATGGGGAACACAATAAGGAGAATCTCCAAGGAAGCAAGAAAATTTACAGTTTGTGTTTCCTCAATGTGTGTCAGCGGTCTATTAGGCCGATAAGTATGGTTTTGACGCTTAGCCCATAGCCAAAAGCGCTGGAATTGAACTGGTATACCAAACTCTTTTGCAACCTCTTCCTGAAAATAACAGATTATGCAACAAATATCAAACCTGTAAAATATAGCTTTTAAACAAAAGCGCTAAAATAAACTAAGCAGACATCTCATCGTAAACATTGTTACGATGAAAGATGTCAGATCAAATTCATTTGCGAGACATTTTTATTATCTTCCAAGTAAAGAAATGTAAGTTTCAAATTTTATTATTGTTGTAAAAATAAAAGTTCTCCGATAACTGAATGCTTTAAAGAATAAAGTTTCAATTTGTCTTCGATATCTTCCAAGTAAAGTTCTCCGATATCTTCCAAGTAAAGAAATGCAAGTTTCAAATTTCATGATTCAGTGAAAAAATAGTCAGCCCTGTGTCACAATTTGTCCAATAAAAAATTATCAAAACCAGACCATTAAGAACAAGGATGATTGATGGTGATACCTTGAAAACATTAAAAGGTGTCTGCTTTTGTACACGGAAACTTCTCACTTTGTCGTGATCTACAAGATCAAAGTAGATATCCTTTCCCATCTGCCCTTCAATGTCTTCGTCTCGTGCCACCTAAAAAATATCATACTATCAGTAATACAAAATGCAATTTGATTGTGTAAATTCTGGTATAAAAGACATAATGCCCAATTCAATTGATTCCCAAAAAACCAAGCTCCGGAACTACGAACCTTTATAATTGTATAAAGATGGGCCTCAGCCTTTTCTTTCTTTTTGTGCTCTTTTTCTTCTTGTTCTTTCTTCAACCTCTCCTGCATCGTCCATTACAAAAAGTCATGTCAGATCTTCATAATAAAGTAAAGAAAGAAACAACAATAAAAAGTATGGGACAGCGGCAGATGGAACTAGGCTTAATTTTGGCTCAAGGTTTATAATTATGCTGCACTTCTCATTTCAAAGCAAACTTAGAATCCAAGATGTAAATAGTTCTCTAGTAAAACAACACATGAATTGGTTTTGAATGTTAGACTTACAAGTACAAGACAAACATAAAACATGTTTCTATTTAGCTTGGCTTCATTCTGAGTACTAAAAGTAGATAAGATGTATGCTTACCCTTAAATGTTCAGCAATGTCTTTCTCATCCACATTGCATATGATTTTGTCCTTGTCACTTTCACGTATATATACCAGCATATAAGCATTTGAATATTTGGTGAATTTAAATGGTGGGTTATTGAACCCAGGATTTGTTTGCGGTAACTGTTGAAGCACAAGTGGATCAATCAATAGCAGACAAGATGTAAAAAGGATAAAATGTGATGGCAATGGAAATGAAGCAATTACCTCTTCCTCGCCACCATATTGCTCCTCTAGTGCCCGCTTATTGTCTTCTTTCGTCACCCTCTCATCATCGAATTTGTACCTGATAACAGTCCCATATCAAATACAGTGATAAACAGGGACAGACAGAACCAAAAAGGCAATCCAAAACAGAAGGAAGAAGACAAAGCTCCTTCAAGTATGTTGCATGGTAGTCATGTTCAAATACAAAAATTATTGGAATTATGCTAATCTAACAAAAAAATACCAAGGAACAGATGCGTCCTTTGCAATTGTCTACCACTACAACGGTCTGATTTCTAATATTACCTACCATATGGTTCATGCAACTAATCTCCTATTACAACTTGATATGTCAGTAGAAGCGTAGCACACATGGAAAAAAAGTCAACTGATAAGCATAAAACATAACAGCCTTTAGATGATATTTTAGCATTATTTGACAATCTGAGAGACACACAACCATCCTAATTGGTGATTCATTTCAACACTGAATGACTATTAACATCTAAGTCTGAAACTTTCATGAGGCCATTATGTAGCCTTGAAACATAATAGGTACCGCAGCTGCTGAATGATTGTGCTGTGCATATAAATAAATAGATGCTTGTAACATGACTTGGGATCTTTAAACAAACTGTATTCACCAAGAGCAACTAAATAGCAGTGAACAGTACTGATCTCTTAAGACTATTATACGTACCACTGTTCAGAGAGAGTTGGCCTGATAAAAGCATAATAATGCCCACCATGCACGCCCCCACTGTGAACCAAAACACTGCAGAAAAAAATAAATTAAAATTTGTTACAAAAGAAAACATCAACGACCAAATATGCATTAAACTAACTGCATAGTGATGGCCTTTAGCAACATAGATAAATACGAATTTATAACTCCCATGCATTTCATTAATTAAAGAACAAAGCTACTATTTTAGCATGAGAAATATTTTACCAAGTTGACTACAAAGAGAAAAGAATGCACACTAAATAATACATGGATAATCAAAGAAAAGTATTTTGATGTAACTGCATACTCCAACTACATGAATTCGGTCAAAGTCAATCACATCAACTCATACAACTTCATGAACTGATTTCCATGCAAAACAACATTTCCCTCAAATAAATGGATCCCAAGTGATCAACAAGAAGATTTTACTGAGGGTTAACTCCCTTATTTCTATACTTTGTTTTTGATGTAATTACAAAGCAAATGCCAGTGTTACGGTACACCTTTTACATAGGGTACCAATCCAACTAAGGACAAAAGAGAAAATGATAACATTAAAAAATAAAATAAAATAGCAGCCTCAAGTGCAGCAAGCCCTAGAACTCTGCAACCCCAAATGGTCCTACACCTCTCTCTGACATCACTGTCACATGCCCCATCTCCCCCAAAAAGGCCTTTGACTCTACTGTATGGTAAAGCTCCGAATGCAGGGTGCAATACCCCAAGAGTCACATCCCAAATCTTACCTATGCTTCTGGAGCAAATTAGAGAACCCTTCCAATGATGATTCTTGGTGTTCTGACGGTGTTTCGGCAATCTTTACAGGAGGGAAAGCAACTCGGGTTTGGCAACCACGAGGAGGAAGCAAAGCGACAGGGACTCACCAGCATCGCTTCCAAGCTCATATGATTGGAGGATCCAGGTGTTAATCTCTGAACATCTGCTTCATAAATCATAATCCACAGTTCCCAGTCCCAAGGTCGGCCCTAACATGATCAATTCATCAATACCAGTTGTTTGTTTCCAATTAAAGCAACACATTGAAAGCATCTTAACAATCCACATTTGAAAGCCACAGCCCATCACGCTGCTCCTACCACAGTTAATCACACTGAGTTGCAGACCTCCATAGGTGGTTTCATGAGAATGGTATCCCGAATGAGCTCTAATGGGTTTAAGGATGGACCAATTGGTCTTCATTTACCATTCTTCATTTACCAGTCTATTGGAGGAAATGGATCATTAAAAAGACTTCAATCTCTGGTGCATAGCCGGCCGTAGCAAGCAACCCCGAAAATGCTATAGCAGTATAGCGGGTAGCGATAAGACCACTACTTCGTTGTTTAGGGAAACAATACAAGAAATTTATACCATACACTTATAAAAGCTCGAAAATAGAAGAATACGCATATTTAAAGACTTGATCATAACTAATAATCAAAGTTCATTGTTACCAGTGCTCACATATATGAAGCAAATAAGTTTTAGCCTCCAACGCATGAAATTAAGAATCTGTGCATTTACAATAAATACAACAAGTGATTCTTAAATTGAATGGCTAGAGGGAGGGGAAGCTTGGTTCCTCATTGTGTTTTACTGCCTACTGATTGTTGTTAGAGGATGGTCGTAGAAAAGTCGCAGAAAGGACCACTAGAAAGTGCACAAGGCAAGGAGGGAATATGAAGCTGTTAAGGGTGCAAGAGGGTAGACAAAGCTGTGTTGGAGGAGCAAAAATGAGAAGACACGAGAGCCCTAATTTGTTGTCGTTCAGAATTTTAGGGTGAAATGACCAAAAAAATCCATAATAAACACAGGGAACAACTATTTGACAACTGCAACCCTGCTCAAAACAGCAATGCAGTGGGGTTGTGTAGCGCCTAGGGCCGCTACAGCAGCTGCTATGGATTACATGGACATGGACTTGCTGAAAACTAAGGTTTAACAACATGATGCACCACTTGATCCATATAGTTGACCTCACATAGTGGTAAAATGTTTTTGTTATTATTCTTGTTGAAGTAATCAATCAACAATAGCTTTATTATAATATTATTTGTCCAATTCTCGCTATTCATACTATTAAGAAAATACCTTCTGTTGTCAAAAATGAAAAAGAAAATATCTTCTCCTATTTGATTTGATTAGGAAGCTTCCTCTATCGTTAGTTCTTATCTTATTAAACGCTTTGTGCAAACTAGCATACATTCAAAAAAAAATATTCATTCTAGCCTACAAACTATGTCCTCAGACCACTTTTCCCCTTCATCTTTTGTTTCCTTTATTCTCTTATTTCTTTTAAATTAAACAATTTTTTCTTCTAATGATACTGCATGATATCTTTAAGGGGAAGCATATCAAAGTTACTTCCGCACGTTCTTCATAACGCTCACGAACATCTTTTATAAAATGCAACCGTGTTGTGATAAAAAGATGAACTAATGTATAAACACAAACTATTCCTTCCAGATATAAAAAGCACCAACTGTAACAGATAAAAGTGCATGGGGAGAAACCATAGCCAACATATAAAGCCATAAGGGCTTCTTAATGAGAATGTTTAGTACAACCACAGTTCATTGTATTCTAATCTAAAAAGCATTAACTAATTAAAATACATACAAGTGTATGCGGAGAAAACTCTGCCAACATTTACAGCAATAACAGCTTATAAAATTGGTACAGTAAATGCAAATGATATCACGCATTATATTAATCAAAGATAAAATCGAGAATTATGCACCCCAAACACCCACCATCAAATAAAAAATCACAAAATAACACCGATTATGAAGGGCTGAAGTATCTATAAAATTAGAAAGGTAATGGCCACACAATCAAAGCCATGCATGCAATCTGTAACTATACTGCAGAAACTAACTTTTAATTACCTGTGAAGTGTGTAAAGATTGCGGACACTCCTGTCAGCATCAGGTGATAGATATTTTCCATTCCCGCGATCAAGATCAAGTTGTGAGGGAAACTCATAACGGTCATTAATCTACATAGTAAGGGCATAAAGAGGATGAATGAGTTAAAAAGGAGCGCCAACACTCCAAAAAAAATGAAAGAAAATCAACAGAAACTTGTGATAACTGCAAATCCCTGAGCTCACTCTTTCAAAAAAAATTCCTTCTGTCTAATGCTTTCAAATAATGGAAGTATATGCATAAATACAAACACCCCCCCCCCCCCCCCCCCCCCCCCCCCACCCCCCCACAAAAAAAGAAAGTATAGATTAACAAACAATGCTCTTAGATTTCCACTTGGTTGTTTGCTTACGTAGCATGTTACACTTAAAGATGTTTGCTAACGTAGGATGTTATACTTAATGATCCAACAAAAATGCTCAAGCACTGGGCAAGCAAAAGTCTTGTAATACCATCAACACCAACCATACAAGTTACTCCCTCCGTTTCAAAATGAGTGTCGTTTTAGCCAAAAATATTTGTTTCAAAATGAATGTCACTTGCGCTTTTCAATGTTGAATTATTATTTTACTTCCAATTGTACCCTCTAATTAATTAAGTGTACACTAGTTTCAAAGCATTACACCAATAGTAAATAAGGCTAGTTTAGTAAAATTGTCATGTCTTTTTACATCATTATTACATTTCTTAATCTGTGTGTAAAAACCTTAAACGACACTCATTTTGAAATGGAGGGAGTATTTCCCAACGACTATATACATGTCAAATCTTCATAGGCCTTTTACAGCAGAGCTGGAGCACACTAGATGTATCTTACTCAATTTCAGTGCACTGAGTAGTGAAATTTAACAGTTATGCCAATTGAACTCAATTTCAGTGCACTGAGTAGTGAAATTTCTAAATAGAAATACACTACTAACTTCCTTGCATACTGACAAACAAATACCAAGAGAGCATACAAAATAATATATTGATAGTACTACCAACCTTAACCATGGTATCCCGCATAAAGTCATATTCAAATCGTTTGAGCTGAAGCTGAAGGACAGGAGGAAAATCAATAAATAGGACACCCTTCTTAGCATCCTGAAACGATGGGACCAGTAATATGTACATTAGTTTGTGAACCAAACTAAATAAAAATGCAAAAACTTAGATGTTGGCATTCTGACAAATACAACAAGCGATTTAGAGAAATAACACTGTTGTTAAAAGGAAATAAACATCTACACAAATAAATTCCTACTGAGTAAGATAATAACATTCGATGCCAGGGAGCTAAGTTTAAATAAATTAAATCATACAACTCATTATTATAACTCTAAAAAGGCAAAAAAAACAAAAAAAGGGTTTTGCTAACAAGTGCCCTTAGGGCACTTCTTAAGGAAACCAAAAATAGTAGTTTTGCATTGAAAATAACAACTTTTTAACTTTTAAAAAGTTTAATTCTCCACTTTTCATCATTTCCCAACATAATATTTCTATTTTTGCTTTCTTAACCAATATGCCCTAAGGGCAATCTTTAGCATTTCCCAAAAAAAAAAAATCGGTCACAATAGCATTGACAGCCAGTCGGTCATAGCATTTAAAGCCATCCAATGGCTGATTCCATAACAAAAATAAAAACACAAGAAAACAGACATTAACTTCTCTAAATTACACTAGAAGTTTGTTATAAACCACTTCAGCTTTTACCAACTACCACTAACCTGCAAACCATACTGTTCTGCGTGATATTTGTTATCCCCCTCAAGACGTTCAACTTCAACATACTTGTCAAAGGAAGCATAAACATCGCGACAGCCTTTGACATCAAGCTGAAGGTCTAGCATGCATAAAATTAAATTAGTATCCTGTGAAAAGGCAAGACTAAACAAATGTTTGAATTTACATTGCAAGAGAAAGTACCATAAAATGACTCCTTTCTAGTTGATTTGTAGTCCACATTGATGCACTCTATGTAGTTCATATGGTGTCCTTCAAATAGCTTTTGTATAGTTCCCTCAACAACGGTTCCCTAACAACGAAGAAAATAAACCATAAACATTTGATGCTGTCATTCATCGCAAAGAGCATAAGCAAAAATACCGAAGGTCTTTCTAAAACCTTCATTTTGTCTTCAAGTTTTTCACAGAGGACCCGATTTAGTTCTTGAACATCATGCTGCATGAAAGAATCATATGTATCCCATCCAAAAGATTTTGTCAGCTCCTTTGTTGCAACGCTGGTGTCACTATATTGGAGCTTGTAGAATAAACTTTGCAGAGCCAAAGGGATGCTTCCCGAGGGCATATCATTTTCAGTTGTTGGCATATGGTACACAGCCTGGATGTGATATCCAAGAATCAACTTCAGCACTTTTCAATCAGACAAATGGATTCAGGCAAAACAAAATAACAGTTCTTACCTTCCTAAAATAAGGAATATGGTACAAAGTTTGAAGTAGAGAATTCATATAACAGGTAGCTCCTTGGTTCTTGAGCCCAACATAGCCGGTCTCTTTCTTTGAGTCATAATTCCAGTAATCAACAATCTTACGAACAAGAACCTCAGCTTCAATTATTAGAGTATCATTCACGAGATACCCTCTACTAGGATCATACAATTCACCAAGAGGCATGAAAGATGTGAAACCCCAATCACTTTCTCGTGCATTAAATTGATGTTGTGTGTCTGCATAACATAAGTAAATTAAGCAACAAGAACAATGGCTTAATAAAAAATCGAGATTTCCACTTCCTGTTTCTTAAAATTTCATATGGGTAACACTAACAAGGTCATTGGCAGAAATAGATAATAAAACTCATCCACCTAATTTCAAAACATGGTGCAAGCGATTGGAACCAATGGTTAACGAAAATGCTGTGAACCTATAATGAATTCCAAACACAAGGGCCAAATGCCGAAAAAAAATTAAGAAATGCAGAATAATTAGTGTGTGAAGATTTCAGATGATTTATTATAATAGATTATTTGAGTATCAAATGATCTTGCATCATTAACTGCTACATAATGACATATACATCTTGCAAAATTCTTCTTTTAATTCCAGCAATTTTTTACTGTAATGACTAGTCAATGCCATTACGTAACAAGTGTGAAGATCAAATTGAAAGGGCTACCTTTTCTCACAGTGAACTTATTATGGATTTGATTAACAATTGCCAAGCTAAACTGTGCATATCTACTCCAACCATAGGGCAAACTAGTTGAATCCGCGACATCCAAATACATGGACAAATAGTCCACATTGTTTCCTTTTGGGAAAATAAGCACACGCCTATCAGGTATACAACAAAGTTAAAAAGAGGTAGTCAGTGAAATTGAGTAAACATAGCAGAGCATATTTAAAAATGAAAATTGTTAACCAATTTACTAAATCTCTAAAAAAAAATACCATTTATAAGCACCAACAACGAATACTTCTGAATAGAGCTTTTTTGTATTCAGCCTAGTAAAATTGTCAATTCTCCATGTGAATCTGGTTTGCGGAGGATCCGGGACAGGCTGGCTCTCCACAGTATTGGCAGTTTCAGGTTGAGCTACAACTAATGATCATCACAACAAACAAATGAACAATTACCCATCATGTTTGCAATTATCATAAAACTTAACTACACCGTCCAATAGCTTACAATATAGTATGACTAAACAGACAGGCAATATAATTAATTACACAATCAACAGAAACATTGAAATTCGACAAATTCCAAAATGCAAAACAATCAACAACTGGACATTAGTTTGGACTTAAGATATTCGGTAAACCTTAACCAACAAGCTGATTTTGTGTTAAAATTGATCCAAAAGCACCTTCACTGAAGAATTTTTCTTCATTCAAAATGTGATACCATGAAACCCGCAAATTACAATTCCAAAGCCAAGTTTTCGCACACCTCAAACACCCTCCCCTCTGTATTATTTTTTAAAATCAAGCAATAACGCATAAACAACTTTTCAAGCAATTCTTTTTTTATTTTGCTATTAGGAAACTATTAGGAAAGATTTAAAAATTAATGAGTTGGATCAAAATATGGTCTATGATTAAACACTATAGCGTAATTTGATATGTAGACGGCCCCACTTAGTGGGATAAGGCTTGGTTGTTTATTGTTGTTGCTATATTGGCCTAGTGGCCAATGCATTAACGCATACAAGCAGATGAAATGCGGTGACCCAGGTTCCAACCCTGATTCCACATAAAATGTCCTCGCAATCAAAACACTATGTTGTAACACCGGGGAATGGGATCTTTTGAAGCAATTCAATTACATCAAACAAAAGCTGAGAAAACAGTAAAAAACAGTTCTTGATTAAAGAAAAAGGAAATTTTTCACATGGATCAAAAAAAGCAGAAAACAATAACTACCTTCCATAGGCTGATGATTGTTGTTCTCAGGCAAATCAGCGTGTGGCACGAGCACTTCTTCATCCTCTTGCTGCTACACAAACAAAACAAAAAAAAAAATCAATCAGAAATTCACACCCTAGTTTGGATCCACCATAGTACCAATTACTAAAGCCCTAAAAATTGAAACACGAAAACGGAAAATTGCGATGAAAAATTCACTATTTCAGATCAAAAACATCAAAAAAAAAAATTGAAACGAAAACGAAAACCCTGAAAGTGAAGGAGGAAAGAAAATCGTTCATGAGTGTTAGGGAAAGACGTACGTCAATGGGAGCGGACATCATGACGGTCATGGTGAAATTGGAACCTGCGCGGGTAATTGTAGAGAGAGAAAGAAGAGAGAGAGTGATGAAGAATGAGATCAGCAGAAGCTGGTTCGAGAGAGAGAAAAGAGAGAAGAAATAAGGTCTTTTATTTGGGGTTTGGGCAATTGTGAGATTTCGTGTTCATATGTGGGCCTTGTTTCTTAGAAAAAGGGTGATCACACCATTGATTAAAAGTGCAGTACATAGGATTGGTACATGGGATTGTTAGGGTATATGGGTGATTTACTAATTGACATGGGTTCTCGTTTGAGTACTAATATTCGTTTTCCTTATTAGTTTGTTACTTGACCGATAAGGTTAGGGTAGTAAGGACGAGTAATATCATAGGCTTCTATTTATCGAGTCTTGTTCATTGTTCGATTGATAATGTTAGGCCGTCATCATAGTAGTAAGAACGAGTGATACCATTTGTTTTTATTTATCGAGTCTTGTTCATTATCAAATTGATAGATGTTAGTTCATTTTCACAGCTGTAAGGACAAGTAAAATCGTATATTTCTATTTATTGGATCTTGTTCATTATCCAACTTATAATGGTTAGGTCACTATATTGTATCATAGTAAAGACAAGTAATGTCAAAAGTTTGTGTGGTTTGGATGTTGTATTGATTGTTGCTAAAATTTTGAATAAATTTAAGATATTGTTTCACCAAAACATTGTATGAGATGTTTCATCATCTTATTGATGAGAGAAAGTGCAAATTATATATGGAATGGGATGTCTAAATATATGTGCATGTGTGTGCGCCTGCGCCGAAGTTGTATGTGCGTGTACGTGCTCACATGAGTGTTATAGTGAACTTGTCTTTATAGGTGGTACATGACGCGACTCTTGTGATTATTGTTGGATCAAGTTATCTCATTGCATTTAATGATTGTTTGTCCATGTCATATATTTTTTCAATCACCCTATGTTCATGTTTTTCCACACAACCCTAGTCATCGTGAATATTGGGTAGTGGCAACCATATACTCATTAGAAAAGATTGGGTTGGTAAATAAGTAGTTATTCACATGTTTTCATCTCACTGATTGAGTTTGCCACACTCGTACTTGGGAATAGCAACGAGGATCTTCGTGGACATCGTCACGAGTTAAACTTATTGATAACATCACGCTTCGATAATTAGGGTAAATAGGGTGCTAATAGTGGACGTTGTGAATCAACCAAACAAGCATGTTGCAAAGCTACTTTACCACTTTTAAGGAGACTATCAAAACAAAGATGCAATCACTTAATCATAACATCCTTACCCAAACTAGAACGTTTGTCGTTTTCGGTTGAAAAGTAGCTCATCTCAATGAAACTGAAGATGGAAAACATGAACCCATTTTTTTTTCTTTTTAAGGCTTCGGTTCGAGCTGGGTAGTGGTTTATGTGAAGAACACGTAGTATGGGTGGGTTTAAGCAGGTTGGTCAACAGAAGAACACAACGAGCAACGGTGGTAATCAATAACCCATTAAGGGCAAAACACTCGTGCAAAACCTTCGAGGTTTTGTGCTGCTCATCTTCAACTTTGAGATTATAGAGAGGCAAAAATTGTTTTTCATGGGGAGAGAGGAAACATGAGCCAGAGAGGAAAAAGTGATTTTCGTTAGATTAGGCTTTGTGCGACTTGATTGGGATGAGACACTGGGAGAAGGGAAATGATGTGGAATGAAGTGGCAAAATATATAGAAAAGTGTGACATAAAGTTGTCTTCGAACACTGTGGTCAAACAAAGGATATAGAAAGTTGGCTCATTGCGAGTCTCACTCTATATCGCATAGCATAGTTCGGGCTGGTCCGAGAACCAGTGATTTGGATTTTCCAGAACTTGGTTGGCCATACTAACCCACTCATGACTAGTTTTTATTATTCAAGACCCCGTGGCCTGTTACAAATCGACCGACACCACTAATCCAGTTTTAGATTTATCGAGTTCCGAGCAGGCGATCCTTTTTTGCTTAGTCCTATCATTACTTGGTTTAAACATAGTTCTCCTTCCCCGACAATTACTCTTTTCCACGTCTTTGATGAATTTAGGCAAGTTTTTTCTTTCATTTCTCAATCATAAAATAATGACCAATATATTATGTTTTTAGTACCCCAAACAAACATTAAAGTGTATAATATGAGCTTAATCTCACACGTAGTTGTGCCCACATTGATATTATAAAACTCTTTAGACTTTTGAAAATTAACTTGTTCGAAAGCAATCTCGTAAATTGATAAAATACTTTCAAAGCCTACGACTCTTTGCGAGAAGCTCTAAAAAACAAGCAATAATCATCTACAACTAAAATATGAGCTTATCTACATATCCCCCTAACCAACATATAATTATCATATATAAACATTTGACTTTTTTTGATTCATTGCATCAATGATGTATTTGGTATATATTCTAGACAAGATACATCAATTACTCAATGAATCTAAAAAGTCAAACTTTTCTTATAAATAAGACCGGAAGAAGTACTTCGACTTTATCAATCAAGGAAGTGATACATTGGGCCCATAAAATGAAGATATGGGAGTCTCAAACTTTTAAGACTTCGTAACTATTAGGTACCCCATTAGGGAGAAAGTTTTTGGAGTCTTATAAGACCCAAGGTTTCACTTAAGACTCCAATCTTAAGTGGGACCCACACTTTTATAATATTAAAAAATTAAAATGCAATGATATAAATCAATTTATAGTTGATTATTGGGTCTCATTTAAGAAATTTATATGAGATGATGGGTAGAAGAGTTTAAATACTTATTAGGTACTACTGTTAAAAAATATAAATGAGTTTTGTATACATGTGAGACTCATTCAAGTATTCAAAAATTGATGTATCGATTGTGGATGCTCTAATGATGTATTAACTCTCATTGTCTTTATACTCTTTGAGGTGTAATGAGCCTTTCAAAGTCTCCGTCAAATACATTTGAGAACATCACCAACTCAACGCACATCATAATCCATCACACTTTTTTTCCAACAATAACAAGTCTTAAGAAATTTATATGAGATGATAGGTTGAAGAGTTTAAATACTTATTAGGTACTATTGTTCAAAAAATATAAATGAGTTATGTATACATGTGAGACTCATTCAAGTGTCTAAAAATTGATGTATCGATTGTGGATGCTCTAATGATGTATTAACTCTCATTGTCTTAAGACTCTTCGAGGTGTAATGAGCCTTTCAAAGTCTTGGTCAAATACATTTGAGAACATCACCAACTCAACGCACATCATAATCCATCACACTTTTTTTCAACAATAATAAGTCTTATCGTCATGACCTTAAGCCATACAATCATACATTTTACCCATTTCAATTTTAAAGACAACCCCACCCTACCCTTTAAATAATGAATGACCAATATTACAATCATAACACGACCCATAAAATATCTATCCAAAACAAACATAATTGAACATGAGATATACATTTACGCAAAACGCAAAGGGCGAATATGTGAGCAAACTCACAACACCAAAGTTAATAACATATAACGACAAAATGCTTACAGATAATATGATAACATATAAGTCACCAAAATATACATGCTTCCAGACCTACAATGTAGACGCCTGAATCATCGATTGAATCTGTACTTGACTAAAGATGATCTTTCAATAAGAATCAAACGAACAACATGCCAAAACGCAAAATCAAACAACGCCGCACAAGACGACGAACAACACAACGTCACACTTAAACGGGCAAATCACGAAAGAACACAAGAAAAAACTTGATATATATGAAAACCACTTATCTAGACTGAAAGAAAGTAGAAAAAAAGTGATTATATGCCAAAAAGAGAAATGGTAACAACACATATTTTAACACACACTTTTCAACAGACTCTCTTTGATTGATTAAAATTCACATGAGACTCACCAAATTTATATGGGACCTACATGATTTGGAGGGACCCATGTGAATTTTAACCAATCAAAGAAAACGTGTTCAAAAGTGTGTATTAAAATATGTATTGGTAGCATTTCTCATGTCAAAAATGATCTAAAACCACACCACTTCGATAAACAAACGAGAAAGAGAGGATGAAGTTTTAGGCAAAAGTTATTATGCATAAGGATTTCCTTATGCATGGTGCATAAGCAAATCAGAACCATTAGATCAAGGACAGGTGTTATAATCCTAGGCTTCTCTCTACATTTTCTTATGTAACCATCAAGAGACTCCCTTCTCCCTTCTCTCTTAGAGAGAGAAGTTCTCCCTTCTCTCTTCAAACAAACAATCCGACGGAAGATGGAAGAAGACGACCGGAGTTTCTCCGGCTCGGTGGCTGGCCGTAGCGCCGCCGTGCCGGAGTTTTTTTTTTACTTTTTTCCGAAAATTTTTTACATCGAAAGACTCCTCTTCTTCTTCTCTACTCGGATCTGTAATTAGTTTTCACCAAAACACATACACAAAGCCTAGATCTACATTTTATTTTCAAAATTTTTTGGTATGAAAAAGCAAGAACAAAGGTGGTGCTGAACATGATTTGGTTGTTACTTCGGATTTGTGTGATGTTGATTCGATCTGTTATTTGTTTGGTGATTTTGCTCTTTTTCTTAGTTTCTATGTTTCTTGCTTCTGAGAAGCAAGTTGATTTTGTTTTAATCCAGATTTAGATGGGTTTTGATGTTTTCTTTTCCACAAAATTATTAAAATGTCACTCACTTCTTTATTTTGAACTCAGTAGCTCGAAACCCATTAGACCAGGCTAACTACAATCTCTCCAAAACACTATATGAAAATTCTTGTAGATAGGTAGATTATAATGTATTTTTTATCTTTATCAATACATGTAATATTTAAATGTAGTTCTTCTGTCTTTTAATATGTTAACAAGTTGCTATCTGGATGGTAAGTTGACTTACTATCCCTGGTTCTTATGATGTAGCTAGTAGCTACATTCAATTTTATCAAAATTCGATAGGCTGAAAAGCATTCTGTTCAGCCCACAGGAACGTTCATTGCTTGGCTTTAAAAATTTGATTTTGTTTTTCTCAAACTTTTGTTATTTCTAATCTGCAGGAACCAGTGGCATTCTTAGGTGGGATATTTGCTGGTATTTTAAGGCTTGATTTGAATGAAGAACCTCTGAAGGAATGGGTTACGAGGACTGTTGAAGCTTCTGATATTAGTGAAGAAGAAACCAATGCAGAAGAATCAACTACCGAAGCTGCTCCACAAGAGATTGATACATCAATACAAACATACTTATCTCATTCATTTGTTCCATTCCTTTATTTCATTTTTGTTTTCACTGGAATTATGAAATCTAGCAAATGGTCCTTTAGTCCAGAGATTCTATTAAGCGATCCAACAAAGATTGGCCGCGTTGGAACCACAAGTTGATGTTGCGGAAGACATAGCTAGCATTTTTGACATAGCTAGCATCTTTTAGGAGCACTTGTTGTGGAGCACTTGTTATTGGAAATTATAACATTCACATTCTTTGTTGTTACGTATTCATGATTATATGTTGTTACAAAACCATTAGACAGTTAGTTTGGTTTCGCATAAAACACTAGCAAAACCATTGAACAATACTTATGGGTTCAGTAATAGTTTTTATTTGAAACCATTTATCAAAAATAATTTTCACTATTCTTTTATTTTATTTACCATTTGACAATTATTTAATAGGTTATAAGTGTGTACTATTAAGTGGTTACTTAATAATGATTTTAATGTTTATCATATTTTTTTTATTACAAAACCATTAGACAATTATTTTGGTTTCACATTGAAAACTATCAAAATGTGTACTATTAAGTGGTTACATTGAAAACTAATTTTAATAAAATTGAACATTCTTGGGTCAAAAATTAAATAAAATGAATGGTATACTATGATAGATACTATAAAAGGACACAACCAATTGATTATGTCACTTTTCGTAGAAACTCGAGAGGTTTAACACGAAAAACAAAGATAAAATAAAGCAAAAGTATGTTTTCTTTTTCTAGAAGATAAATTGTTTAAAACAAATTAATAATTTCATTTAAAATCATTAGGCAGTTATTTTGATTTCACATAGAACACTATCAAAACCAGTTAACCGTACTTATGGTTCAGTATTCCATACCCCTAATTTTAGTAAAATTAAATTAAATTGAACATTATTGGGCCAAAAATTAAATAAGATGAATAATATAATATGATAGATACTATAAACAACCAGTATTATTGAGAATGTTGTGATGAATTGTGTTGTTTATGATCAATCCGGTTCGGATCTGGTGTTAGCATTACTCAAGGAAACCATTTTCACTGCAAAATGGTTTTGGAGTTTAACTCACGGAAACCATTTTCACTGCAAAATGGTTTTGGAGTACAACTCACGGAAACCATTTTCACTGCAAAATGGTTTTGGAGTACAACTCACAGAAACCATTTCCATAGCAAAATGGTTTTGAAACCAACTTACAGAAACCATAGCCATAGCAAAACCATTAGACAATTATTTTGGTTTCTCATAGAAGACTATCAAAACCATTAAACCATAATTATGGTTTCAGTAATAATTTCAGTGTATAACATCTTAATCATTATTCAAAACCATCTAACAATAATAATTTCATTAAAAACCATTACACATTTATCTTGGTTTCACATACATGATTATCAAAACCATTAAACCATAATCATGGTTTCAATAATAATTTCAGTGTATAACATGTTAAACAACGTTCCAGTAAAGAAACTCATAATCCATACTCATTTCTCTCTCTAACTCATAAAAAGTTTATTCAAAATAGCTTATTTTGTGCAAAATAGCTGTTTTGCACAAATAAGCTGTTTTGTATAAATAAGTTGTTTTGAATAAGCTGTTTTGCACAAATAAGCTATTTTGTATAAATAAGTTGTTTTGAATAAGCTGTTTTGCATAAATAAGCTATTTTGAATAAGTTGTTTTGCACAAATAAGCTGTTTTGTATAAATAAGTTGTTTTGAATAAGCTGTTTTGCACAAATAAGCTATTTTGTATAAATAAGTTGTTTCGAATAAGCTGTTTTGCATAAATAAGCTGTTTTGAATAAGTTATTTTGCACAAATAAGCTGTTTTGTATAAATAAGTTGTTTTGAATAAGCTGTTTTGCACAAATAAGCTGTTTTGTATAAATAAGTTGTTTTGAATAAGCTGTTTTGCATAAATAAATTGTTTTGAATAAGTTGTTTTGCACAAATAAGCTGTTTTGTATAAATAAGTTGTTTTGAATAAGCTGTTTTGCACAAATAAGCTGTTTTGTATGTATAAATAAGTTGTTTCGAATAAGCTGTTTTGCATAAATAAGCTATTTTGAATAAGTTGTTTTGCATAAATAAGTTGTTTTGAATAAGTTGTTTTTTAAAATGAAATCGGAATAAGCTATTTTGTATAAATAAGCTGTTTTGCACAAATAAGCTGTTTTGCATAAATAAGCTGTTTTGAATAAGCGGTTTTAAAAAAAGTGATCCTAATAAGTTGTTTCGAATAAGCTGTTTTGCATAAATAAGCTATTTTGAATAAGTTGTTTTTTAAAATGAGATCGGAATAAGCTGTTTTGCATAAATAAGTTGTTTTGAATAAACGGTTTTTAAAAAATCATTCTAATAAGTTGTTTTGCATAAATAAACTATTTCGAATAATTTGCATAAATAAATTGTTAAGAAAAAAAATTATAATATGGGGCTTTATTAGGCCCACAAATAAATAGATTTTATAGTGGACTTACTTGGGGTCTTATGCACCATAACCACACCCGAAGTTTTACTCACTAAAAAACTAGAGCCGTCTATATATATATATATATATATATATATATATATATATATATATATATATATATATATATATATATATATATATATATATATATAGGGTTATGATAGAAGACACATTTTGTGAAGGTGTCTTTTATCAAGTTACTCTATGAGCATTTGCGAAAAGACACCAACTTACTTTTAGGAAAGTGTCTTTTATCAAAGTTATAACTAAAAAGTGAAAATCACACCTTAAGGTGTGACTTGATAAAAGACACCACCAAAGGGTGGCTTGTAACATAACCCATATATATATATATATATATATATATATATATATATATATATATATATATATATATATATTTTTTTTACAAAATTTTGGGACAATACATTATTGAATATTTGTAAAAAACATTATTAAATTTAATTGAAACTTAAAATTTTTAAAAGAATACAAAATTTACGATATTTCCCCTAAAAAAAAAGCTATGATATTTTTATGGGATACCAAAAATAAAACTAAAAAAAACACTTTCATTAAAAAAAAAAAACTGAAGATCTGAGGTGTGCTGTAAGATTAGGGTTTTCATTTTTCAATTTGGAACTCCCTAGGCGGCATGGGAGGGAGGAAGGAGAAGTCGAAAGCCAAGGCAAGAGACCACGAATCAATCGACAATCTCGACCGCGCTTCCACTCCTTCACTCGTATTCAGCGGCAGCGACGATGATGATGAAGAAGCCAATCAAGATCTGAGTCTCAAGATCGTGGAAAAAGCCCTTCGAACACGAGAATCGAAACTCACCTCTAACGACGCCGTTTTACCTCCTCAGAAATCTGAGCTTCTGATGGCGCAAAGCGACGATGTTTCTATTGAGCCAAATCGAAGTGTATGTGTTGGCTTATTTATTTATTTATTTTTTTGAAAAAAATGATTTTTTTACTGTATTTTTTATGATAGATTAAAATACACACGCAAACTATCCCTTTTGATATCAATCAGATTATGATTTAATTTGGAGCTGGAACATTGAAGTATTTGTTCATAAAAATTGCATTGTAACATGGATTTGATAACCTTATAACTAAACTTTAGATTAATTTATATGCACTGACAGTGTAATTAAATGCATTTAATCAAATCATGCCAAGTAGGAATTGATTTGTAGAGACATTTTAGGAACTAACCTAAAAAGGCAGCATCAGAGTGATTTAATTGGATGTAAGTGTAAAAAGTTAACATTGTCTGTGTATACAAATCAAATCCTATAAAAGTTCGAGGAATTTTTAGCTGAGAATCTATGTAATGAATAAAAACGAATCAAATCTTAATAAAACAACACCCACTTGGAGAATCACTTGGATTTTTTTTTTTAATGTTTTTGCTTTCTATGTAGGTTTTAATGGCTGCAGAGCAAGAGGTGGAAGAGATAATCAAAACTACAGAGAAGCATGAATCTGTGGAACTGGAAGCGAGTGTGGATCAGATAGGTGACAACATGGTTCTGCGAAAGCTGCTTGTGAGTTGATTGATATATTAGATCTGAAATGTGATTGATTTTCAAAATAGTGTACCACACGGAATGCTTAGTTGGGTATATCACTCGATGTTTCTTTTCTATCAGCGGGGTCCAAGATATTTTGACCCTCCAGATAGTAGTTGGGGAGCATGCTATAATTGTGGCGAGGAAGGTCATGCTGCTGTAAACTGTACAGCAGCGAAGCGGAAGAAACCATGCTATGTATGTGGTGAGTTGGGACATGCTGCAAAACAATGTTCTAAGGTATGTCTGCTTGCCTATTGGCTTATGAAGGTTTAAAGGTGTGTATACTGAGATCTGCTTGATGGTCATGTAGGGCCAGAGTTGCTACGTCTGCAAGAAAGGTGGTCACCGTGCAAAAGACTGTCCAGAGAAGCACATGACTGCACGGGCTTCTAAAAGTCTGACGGTATGCTTGAAGTGTGGAAATTCTGGGCATGATATGTTTTCATGCAGGAATGATTATTCACCGGATGATCTCAAGGTTGTTTTGATCTTTTTCTTATATATTACAAATTTGCTAAAGGTTCTTGGTTGAGTTTGCATTGGAATAGTGGCTTACATTGATTGTATATGAATTTCTCATTTATTGATTCTTTATTTCTTTCTTTTGTTTAATTAGGAGATTCAATGTTATATCTGTAAGCTATTTGGCCACTTATGTTGTGTCAATGCTGCTGATGCAACACCGGGAGAAATTTCTTGTTACAAATGTGGTCAGATGGGTCATACTGGTTCGGTAAGTTTTATTATTTAATAATTATGCACCTTTCCGGAGATCCGGAGATAAGCATCTCTTTTTTGTATAATGTAGTCTACTTTCCTGTATACTTTCTCGTACGAGGGAAATATATTTTTTTTTTTTATCAGTGTCATTTTCCACACTAGAGACTTTACAATGTTTACAAGTTCAACATCTCATTTAATGTGTACATAATATAATAAAAACTAAAAATCCTGATAATCTCTTCCAATCATTACCCTTAAATGTCAGTGCTGTCAATTGCGGATTGCAAAAAATAGCGGGTTGTTCAGATTCTGCCATGCCACAAAACTACTGCTCCTCTATAGCCGCTATTTGACAATACTGTGACATGTATGGTCATGAATAGCAGAAAAAGGGACTTCGTAAAGGAAACAATTATATTCTAAACACTACCTTTTAAACTTACTTGATTCCCTCTGAAATTTATACTCACATTACATTGATAGTAATTTTATTTCCTGGTATTGGTAACCGTAGCGGAGTCAAGCTGAAGCTTGATGTAGGCATTACATTTACAGAGATGCTACAATGAAAGTTAGATTGGCATCTATGGTATAGAAAATGTGGTAGGGCCTTATCTTTGTTGGTTCAGGTATATATGTAGAAGTCTTGTAGAAGCATTAGTAAGAATAGTAGGCTAGATGGAGGATAGTCCACTAGTTACACGTAGAGGGAAAACATTTGAAAACTGGAGGTCGAACCACTGAGAACTTGGAGTTAAATGGTCATCTTTAAGCTTGATTCATGATAGGATAATTAAGAATTGGATATTCCCTAAAAATGAATGGATGCTGCATCGTAACTAACAAGGAGCAAATGCATGTACATCTTGCAATCATCACCAAAGTTATTTAGTAGTAATGTTTATGCCTTAAGTGTAGTAGCTAAGGTCCAAATACACACATGTAAGCACCCCCTCCACCTTTTAATGTCCCAATGGCTATCAGTGTCCATCAACCATCCTCTTGTAAGGTTAAAGCTTGCCATATTTTTGTATCTTAAAATATAATGCTGTATTTTTTTTTATTTTTTTGAGAGAAAATGCTGTATTAATAATACCTGAATATATTATGTTAAGTTTATTAAAATATTTATTATATATATATATATATATATATATTTTATTAAAATAGTGAATTCAATGGGAGCTAAAACTTTGAGTGGTTGAACTTGAATGTCATTTTCTCATCTATATATATATATATAAATATATATTTATATTATATTTATATGAATAACTTTTGAAAGCTTTGACCCAAGGCCATTTTTGAAAGCTTTGGCCCAAGGCCATTTTCTCAGCTATAATATGTTAACAAGAAATGCTTACTTCCAAATAAAACTATTGGCAAATATAAATCTGAGTATCAATTGATGCAGGCATGTTCAAGGTTGCAAGGTGAGACTACGGGTACTTCCACACCTACTTTGTGCTATAGGTGTGGTGAAGGAGGGCATTTTGCTCGAGAATGCACAAGTTCTATCAGGGTACAATTGATGCAGGCATGTTCAAAGTTTCAAAGTGAGACTACTGGTGCGGCCACACCTACTTTGTGCTATAGGTGTGGTGAAGGGGGACATTTTGCCCGAGAATGCACATATTCTATCAAGGTACAGTCTAAAAATTTAGTCAGGTTACTAAAATTAATACAGCTTTGCCTTTTCTTTGTTATTTATTATTCATGTTCACTTGTGTAGTAAGTAGTTTCTTGACTTCCGTGTTTTCCTCCACAGGCTGGGAAGAAGAATAGTGAATTCTCGAACACAAAAAATAGAAAATCCTTTAAAGAAAATGAATACACGGGACATTGGTCTGCACCTCTCGATATGGGCAAAACGCACAAAAAGAAACGGCCTCATACAGACGAAAGAGGCTTTACAACACCTAAGAAATCAAAGAGGAGAGGTGGCTGGATGACGGAGTTTCCTACAGAAGAAAGAAGCTATACAACACCTAAGAAATCAAAAAGTAGAGGTGGCTGGACAATGGAGCTCCCTACAGAAGAAAGAAGCTTTACAGCCCCAAAGAAATCTAAGAGTAGAGGTGGCTGGATGGGGGAGCATTTTACTGAAGAAAGAGGCTTTACAACCCCCAAGAAATCGAAGAGCAGAGGTGGCTGGACAACGGAGCATCCTGCAGAAGATAGAGACTTTAAATCTCCCATGAAATTCAAGAGCAGAGGTGGCTGGATGGCTGATCACCCTGGAGAATTCTCTTCTTCCAAGTCCAATAGGACCAATTGGAGTCCTGCGGGGACACCATCTGCTAGAAACACTAATATTTATGCAAGTGGTAGTGGAAGTCGAACTCCAGGTTGGAGTTCTAAAATTTCTAGGGGGTGGATGGGTCAACAACCTGAAGCCTCATATTCCCAAGGGTCAGCCGATGCTTTCCATCATAGATATTCGTCATCAAGGTTTGGCAACTCCAATGATGATGGATATAGGAGAAGTAGTTCGGCATCAAGGTTTGGCAACTCTAGTGGTGAAGGATATAGGAGAGGTAATTGGTGGTAGCTTTTGCTCTCACGTTCTTTATAATTCCATCTGTAAACTTGTAAAATGACACCTACTTGCAAGTTTTTTTAAATTAATAACGTTCAATTTTCTCTCAAGTTATTCATTCAATACAATTGCCACAAGTCTTTCAGTTCGGTCCACCCTTCAGGAAGTAATGGGCGTACACAATCTTCATTTTTTAAATAAAAAAACTGTCTCCTGTTGAACTTATGTTCGTAACTTTTTATCACTGCTTGATACCTTTTAAGATATGTAGCAGTGTATGTTTTGTACATTAAGTCATTAACCATTTACAATACTTCTACTATGTTTATTTCTTCCCTTCATCCTCTTGTTATTTGGTGAGTTTGTTAATTTATCCTTTCTACATATGAAATTAAGCTATCTTTATTTTTCCTGTCTTTCTTTTTTCAATCAATCTGTTCTCTATCACTTTTTAGTATAGTATCAGAAGATCTTCGAAGATCTCTGCGTAGCCAATCAGTCTTAATTTCTTCTTTGTTTGCTCGTCTTTTTAAACTGTTTCCCACTTTTACTATTGTGAACTTAGAAACTTCCTCATGAAATTCCTTCTATTTGATATCTACTCAGAATCAACTACCAAAAGTATTTGTTGATCCTACCCAGATTCCTTCATTACTGTATTATTTGCGTAATAATCCATGAATATTTCTTACAAGTTGAATTTTATCAACAAACACATACCATTTCTCCCTCTAATGATCCAAATCTCGATGATTTGAAAAAGATGCAATGTCACTGTTGTATCTTGGGTCAATCGTATTATCTTGAGCATACTGTGAATATTTGAAATGATCAATAGTAAGACAGCTCTATTTTACGAGCTTCACTTTTGGCAATTATTCTCGTTACTGCAGAGGTGAACCGGCTTTATTTTCTTGTTTGAAATTGCATGCATACATAAAAACCAGCAGGGTAACAATTTGTCTCCTTCCAGTCATGTGCATCATATTTCAATTGATTTAGATGGCAATAATTTTTTTACCCACATACACTAAATGGGGATCAACATTCAAAACTAGATTTGTCCAACATAAATATAACTTGAGCCACATAAAATGAAATAGAAAGGATGCAACCGAAGCTTTCCTTCCTAATGAGTCATTCAGTTAATACACAAGGGAAGCCTAACAAAAGATGTTGGTATACCAAAATGCAAGGTAAATTTACAGGAAGTTATTTAAAACAACTCTTAACAATTTAAACTGATTTTATTTCATCATATCCTTTTCTACCAATCCAAATATGGTTCGGAGTTTGTTTATTTGATATATTAATATATAATTTTCATGTAAAATAGAAGTTAAGTGTACTTGTCATGTTTGACCATAAAAAATATTTTTGAATAATTTTTCTCATTTACCACACTCATTATAACAAGATTATTTCTTTTTGAGAGAACAAGATTATTTCTTAAAAGTTATTCAATTAGTTTTTCATTATAATCATATTTCATCCTTCCCAAAAAATTATAATCATATTTCAGATACATGTTTTTGTTCAATTTTTTTAAAAAATACATTGAAAATTGTTAAAAACAATTATTTTTAAAAAGATAAACTTTTCTATTTTTTTTGAGGGAAGATAAACTTTTCTATAGAAACTATGAGTTAAACCGGTTCTTAATAGCATGTGTTGTTTTGTAGTAGGCGTTTCCTTCGTTCTTCTGTTTCACAGTGACCACTAAACCAATAAAAAACGAAACAAAAATAACATTATCTAAACAAATTTTATCTTTTACAATATCTGTCTATCCTAATATCCTTCCTCACACATACACTGCAAATGATTGGAGCTTTGACAAACACTTTTAGCCATAACCAACAAATTCCAAAACATTGAAACCACAAATCAGAAACATTGCAACGTTCAATCTTTAAGCATGTCTTTGTCCCTTTCTTGTGGTATCACAAAGCCATTTCTAAAGTTCAACAACAGCTTGAAGTATCAACAACGGAGGCCAAATATTTCAGTGTCATTAGTAAGGTGTGAATCAAAAGAGTCATCAGAGGAGAATGAGTTGCTTGAAAAACGTTCAAAGTTGGATAAAGGGTCTCCCATTATTATCATCGAAGCTCCAAAGATGATCAAAACTGCAGCTTCTGTCCCTTGCCTCAGAGTTAATTCTGGCTTAGTCAAACCTGGTGATGTTGGAAGGTATTTCACCTCATCTTTTAAGTTTTTCATTTTATCAATTTTTTTCTTAATCTTCAATTTTTTGCATGACTATATGATTTTGTGAGAATCGAATCAAATGCTTACGACAACAATTACCAAGCCTTATCCCATTAAATTGGATCGGCAACATATATCAGATTACACAATAATGCTCTATCAAATGTATAAATGATTTAATTTGGTAAAACCTTTTTTACTATGTATCTAATCAAATCATTTCATAATGTTGATCTTTATTATTAATTTCTACAATATCTCTATTTGACATGATTTGATTGAATTTACGTGTAGAAATTTTGTAAGGTGCATATAAATTAATATCATGTATAAAATGGCAATGGTGTAAATAATTATATATCACTTGGTGCAGAATTGTTTCAAGAAAGCCAAAAGATGTGTGGGCAGTACGGCTCAACATTGGAACTTATCTTATTGATGGCAAATATTTCAAGCCCTTAGATCTGGTTGAGTATAGTTAGCTGAATATATAATAACTACACACAAATTGCTCTTTATTTGTGAATTTTTGTTTCCCAACCAGCAGGTGGCTCTTGGCATACAATTAGTATTTTTTCTATCTTGTGTAAATTAGTCAAGCAAAATATTACATTGGCAAAACTTTCACTCGTTTCATAACTTAATTTTAGATAACAATTATGTTATTTATCTTTTTGTTTTCATATCATTTTTGTCTTTTTAATTCGTTTGCATATGAAACTAATATAATATTGGCATATAGGGATGGGAATAGGCTAGGCCGAGCTAGGCTTTGTAAGGTCTGAGCCTGGCCTGCCAAATTTTTTTAAGGCCTAAGCCTGGCCTGTGGCCTGTCATAGGCTTACTTTTTAGGCCTGAGTCTGGCCTTCTGAAAGCCTGATACGGCCTGCTAGCCTGTTTAAAAGCCTATTTCATATGAACATCTTTAAATAAGCAATGTGATCTAAGTTTAAATAGACTAGCAAACCATTATATATATATATATATATATATATATATATATATCAATTAAATTAAACTCTATTTTGATAATTAGCATGCGTTTTTAGAGAATTTGACTATATATTGTATCATATAACAATTCTAGTTGTAATAATACGTTTAAATATGCAAAAAATTAATGTATACTAATAAGCTTAAATGACTGAAAAAGTTATCAAATTTTTATTTTAATTCAAAGTACAAAATATAATAATAAGAAATAATATTCATATTTACTTAAATAGGCCGGCCTAATGGGCTTAAGAGGCTTTTTTAATGGCATGTGGCCTGACCTTTTAAGCTAAATAGGCTTCTAAAAAAGCCTAGGCCTTCTCTATTTAAGAAAAAAGTCTGGCCTGACCTGGCCTGTCGTAGGCTAGGCTGTAGACCCCTGTAGGCCGGCATGGCCTATTCCCATCCCTATTGGCATACAAAGACTTAGGTTGTGCTAGGAAAATACTTGCGTACCATAGCAGTTGGGTACCATTGTACCATTGGCCAGTAAAATTTTGACACATGTCAAAAATCTTTTAGAACCAGTTCTTATAAAAACCGGCTTAAAAGGGTCCAAAACAAAATAAAATAAATAATGAAACATTGGCATCTTAAAAATCCAAAAGGAAAAATTATCCTTCAACCATGGTATTTGGTTCCAAACTATCAAGATATTCCAATAGTAAAAGCACAAATTAGATGGTGCTTAGAAACAGCTAGGTATTATCTAAAAGAAGATTTTGATTATTTTCTTTTTAAAGAATATGTAGAAAAACTTGAGGATTTAAAGAAAGGACTCAAGAAATTAGCTAGATAAATAATGGATGGTCTTATAAACCCATTTGGAAAAATAACACCACAGCCATTCATATTAAATCCTAGTTATAACGAAATAACTCAGGCAAAAAATCAAATTAGATGGTGTAGAGAAACATCATTCTGGTTTTTAATGATCGAAGATGATTACTTTACATACTGGGAGTATGAAAACTTAGCAAATCTTTTAAGTCATAGGTTACAAAAATTAACAGATGGCTAATAAAGGATTAAGTGAAAATATACAAGACATTTTTGAAAATTTAATAATACTTCAAAAACGATTAGATAAAATAGTAGAAGTACTACTAGAAAAAGAGTTCAAAGAAAAACTCGATGAAAAATTATCTAATCTAGAAGAAAATCAAAAATTGTTAGATGAAAAACTTTGTCTAAAAATAGATGATTTAATCGATCTATTAAAACTCTTACCTATAAGAGATAAATGTCTAACCCTAGAAGAATTACAAACTTTTGTCAAAAAAGAGGGGGGAGATATGATAGAAGAAAAACATGAGAAAACAAAACAAGAATTTCAATTTTTCGCTCCAAGACAAAATGAATGATAAAAATTTAAACATATACCACCTAAGTATATACCTACCATAAATCGCTATAAAGAAGAAGATGTTTTAGACATCGACGGTAGTGATGATACTAAAAAAGACCTAAGAAATTGGTATCATGGTAGTATGGTAACAATCCAATTAGACTCTACACTCAGAATTCTAAATCCAAAAAATATTTTTAACTATCCAAAGACAAAAACCACAGGAAATGCTTGGAGCTTCATGTCTGAAAAATCAGACTCAGAACTCCCATCAACAATTGAAGAAGCAATAAATCACGTATATTCAATTCTAAAAAAAGAATTTGTAGGTTTTGATGAACCTGAGGCACAAACAGATTTAGAAAGCATTAATATTCATAGAATCTTTGGGTTGGATCATTATATTTGGTTAAAAGAAACCTTAAAAAATGATATTGACACCACATCTTCATCAAAAAACTTAAGACATTAGGTATATTGGTCATCTTCCCTAAAAAAAAAAGGTATATTGGTCATCTTACTTATATGTTGCTCAATATCTACTCTTGCATCTAATATAAAAGTTTAACTCAGACATGACACATTAATATCTCTCCCTTAAATGTGAGACTGTCTGTGTCTATGATATGGTGAAATATCCGAATAAGGTGTCAGTACAACATGGTACAAAAGTAAGAAGACGGAAGAAATGATGAGGGAAGATAGTAAGTTACAGAAGATGTTTTACTCTTTTCTTTCATGAGGGAAATAAATGATGAGGGAAGAGAAAGTAAATTGCAAAAAGAAAGAAGACGAAAGAAATGATAAGGGAAGATAGTAAGTTACCAATAATTTTATGGGTTTGTTGAAGGAGTTAAAGATTATTGAATAATTATGCTACCATAAAATTAGACTCATTAAGAAAATGTCACATCAATTATAAAGTTCAACCACACATCTGAGAATGATACCACATTTTCATCCAAAATATTAAAACTTAAGTATGAGTTTTTTCATTTATTTGTTGTTAATATTGAGCTTCAACTGCATTTGGTATATCACAATATCCTCTCTTTTAAGTATGACGAAATTCTATCCCGTGCTTGATACGGGTTTCCATACCAGTAATATAGTAGAAGTAGAACTATAAAAGCTTACAAGAATAATTATCTTTTTATGTCTTTGGATTATTACTTTTCGAACTATTTTCCGTTTCTTTCTTGCTCTATAATCTTGACCATAATAATTTTATATAATTATTATCTTCACAACAATAATGTTGACCTTGTTTTCTCTCTTTCCTTCATATGGTAGGGATGACCCTGACTTAATTAGAAATATTGTCGAAGTTGTTTTGAAAAAATTCCATCGTAGACACCCATTTGAAGTTAATAAGAAGCTTGTTGGAATTGAGAATAAGCATGGAGAGATTGAATCCTCACTGAAAATTGAGTCAAATGATGTTAGAATCCTTGCACTATGGGGCATGGGAGGCATAGGAAAGACAACTCTGGCTAAAAGTTTATATGATAAACATTATTCTCAATTCGAACGTCATTGCTTCCTAAAAAATGTATGGGAAGTAGTCAACTAGGTGTGGAGTCGATGTTGTACGTAAAATTCTTTTTTCTACATTGCTGGAGCTTCGTCTTGATGCACTTTATGTAGAAAACCCAATTTTCATAAGAAAACTTGCATTGGAAAGAAGTCTTATTGTGTTGGATGATGTGGCAACTTCAGAGCAAGCGGAAAATTTTAACATAGTTAATGATTGCCTGGGACCGGGTACTAGAGTCCTTGTCACAACTAGAGATAAACAAATATGCAGTCAATTTAATGAATGTGCAATATATGAGGTTGAGGGATTGAACCGAGATGACTCTCTTCAACTATTTTGTTGGAATGCCTTCGGAAATAAACATGCTAAAGTTGGATATGAAGAGCTCTCAGAAAATGCAATTTCGTATTGCAGTGGCAATCCCCTTGCTTTAGAAGTTTTAGGTGCAAATTTCCGTACAAAAAGCAAGAAAGCATGGGAAAGTGAATTGGAGAAGCTCAAAAAGATCCCCAATGGGAGAATTCATGATGTGTTAAAATTGAGTTTCGATGACTTAGATCGTACTCAGCAGGACATATTTCTAGACATTGCATTCTTCTCCAAATCATATTTAAATCCCTATGATGGTTATTGTGATGAACAATACCTAACAGTTCTATTGGATGCTTGCAATTTTTTTGCGGTAAGTGGGATAGAAGTCCTTCTAGATAAAGCACTCATAACTTCTAGAGATTATGATGAAATTGGAATGCATGATTTGTTAGTAGAAATGGGACGAGAGATTGTAGAAACAAGAATGTCCTAAAAACCCCGGAAGAAGAAGTCGATTGTGGGATCCTGAGGAAGTGTATGATGTATTGAAATATAACAAGGTAACTGGAAGACTTAATTACTTCTATCAGAAAAGGCATGTATGCATTTGATTATGAAATACAAGCAAGGTTAATATGTATGACACTTATTATTCAAAATTTTGTTTTTCAGGGAACTGAAGTTGTTGACGTTATATTATTCAATATTTCAGAAATTGGAGATCTATACTTGAGCTCTGATTGCTTCAAAAGCATGACCAACTTAAGATGTCTTCATATCACTAATAATATAAATGACTTCTACTTAAGGTGTGAATTGTACACTGTGCACCTCCTTGAAGGTCTTGAGTGGTTGTCTGATAAATTGAGGCACCTTTATTGGGATTCATTCCCACTTGAGTCTTTGCCATCAACCTTTTGTGCCAAATGGCTTGTACAACTTAGCATGACCCATAGCAAGCTTAGAAAGCTTTGGGATGGGATTCATGTACAAATTAATTAATCAACGTGTTTGTATATACTTTTTTTTTGAAGGAATGTTGGTAGATACTTGTTATTGTTAGTTTGTCGAAATGCATTTGTATAAGCTCATGAGCCAATTTTAATGATTTTTGAACAATGTGTTGTTTCTTTCTTCCTGCAGAGGCTTGACAATTTAATGATCATCGACCTTAACAACTCTAAAGATCTGATTGAGATTCCGGACTTATCAAGAGCACCGAATCTTCAAATATTATCCCTTTCTAATTGTGTAAGTCTCTGTCAAATCCATCCATCCATTTTCACTGTGCCCAAGCTTAGAGAACTATGGTTAAAAGGTTGCAAAAAGATCGAAAGCCTGAAAACTAACATTCATTCAAAATCTCTCATATCTCTGGATCTCTCTGATTGTTCATCTCTTGTGGAATTTTCTGTGACATCAGAGGAAATGACACGTATGTTGTTATGTGGCACCGCTATACGTGAATTTCCGTCATCGATGTGGCGTAATAGAAAACTCACTTCTTATCTCGATCTAAGTGAAAATAACAAGCTTAACATTGTTGGGAAGAAGTTATCAAATGATCCAGGATTAGAGTCTCTAACATAGTTGAACATGCACACAAATCAATACATTGAATCTGGGGTTCATCCTTGACGGCATCCAAAACTGTTTAATGTTGGAAAAGCTTAATTTAGATGAATGCATAAACCTTAAATCCCTACCAAAGCTTCCTGCATCCTTGCGAAAATTGAGAGCCATTAACTGCAATTATCTGGACACTAACTCAATTCAAAGAGAAATGCTTGAGAACTACGACGTGCAGGTGCATAGATTAGATAATCTCGATGCACTCTCTTTCCGTGATATCTCTTTACTTCCTGGATCCCAAGTTCCGTGCCAGTTTGCTTTTCAAACAACAGAGGCTTCAATTAATATTCCTCCTATTCGGAAATCAGGCTTATGTTGTTTCGTTTTATGCATCATTCTACCGTTGCTCGATCTTAAAGACTGCAACTTCATCTGTATGTACTATCTATGAACATGGAAAAGGATTAGGCCAATACTCCTTATGGTATAAAACAAGGGCATCCGGGTGCACTAATGCTCCCTCATACGCAAAAGGTATTAATGGAATATTAAATTCAGATCATGTAATGTTAGGCTTCTTTTATAGTGACATTTTGGGGAAGGAGGGGAATGAAAGTGGAGGTGATCATTACAACCTTTCATTTAAATTTGATGCTTACCAAGGCCAGCGGTTAACTGACGGTATAAAAGGCTGTGGGGTCATCCCCGTATACAACTTGGATGGTAGAAGAAGTAACAGTGTTGAAATTGTTGAATTAGCATCATGTGATCAAGTCTCTGATGAGTCTGATCAACATTCGAAATTTGACATTGACGAGTCACAACACCCCGAAAATGGAGCTGAAGTTGGAAAGGATTGTGGGGTCTTTCCTGAATGTGACTTGGAACTTAGGTTGGGGCTGGGCGGTAGAAGAAGTAGTAGAGATGAGCATTTGAAATTTGATAGTGCTGAGCTACAACACCGAGCAATTGGAGTTGAAGTAAGAGACTCTACAAATGGAAATGAAGATGACCAACAACTTCTTATTCCCCCCAAAGAAAAAGAGGACGACTTCAAGGATAAATCATCTTTTGGATGTTCAATCGGTATACATTTTCACCTACTTCGTAATTATAAATTCTATGTTTATTTATATTTAGTTTAATTCCACTTAAAAATTTGGCAATTGTGTTAAAATATTTCATTGGACAGGTCTTTTGCTGAAGCACCTGATCGAAGAGTCAAAACGTCTATTTCTCTCTGTGTGTCAAGCAAAAGGATAAAGACAATATCATAGCATTCATTGAGCAGTATCCCTTGATTCAGGGAATTGGTAACATAAAGTTGTATGCATGTAATAAATTCATCTTTTCAATATGTAAGTACATCGATAAATACTGTTACAGACTCTACCTTTGTAAAAACCTTCCTAATTTTATTGAGTTTTTGTGTTTTGCTTTTGTTGGTATTAATCAACAATGATTGTGTTTTTATTCATGGTATTCTTATGCATTATGATGTTGCAAGTTGTGACATCTGGCCATTTATTTCATTTTAATTAACTATCAACCAAATTAGTGTTTTACATTGCAACAATGAAGTGTTCTACTCTGGAGCTCACAATAAATGAAAAAGTTTTGTAGGACTTTATTTATTTTCTTGTGCGAATTTGGGATCACTGTGATCTCAATGTGTGAGATATGCATGAATTACTTCAAGGTGATGTGGAATACAAAATAAATAAACTATCATTGTTCTTTTCTATTCAAATAAAAAACTATTTGTTCATACTGGTATCCTTTTATTCTACACATTTCTGCAAATAACGATGTCATCCTTTTAAAAAGAAGTTTTTTCAAGGGCAAGAATATATTTTTGTTTAAAAGATTCAAAAATCAAAGAAAATGACATGTTTGTACTACTGAAATTGTCAAGGTACCAGTTTACAACGTGTTTCTATTCTAGTGTTGAACCTAATAATTGCACTAGAAAGATAAACATGAGCTAATAACTCACCAATGGACAGTTTCAACGCTCCTAGTGAAAAAGTGTTGTATTCTTCAACATGTTACACGAGGTTTCAATACTTGGTAAGGTTTGTAGTCAACCCGAATCCAAATGGAAAAAGAGAATCATAATGTTTAACATACATTCAGAGTATGAATATTGAATAGTTTCAACGCTCCTATATGAATATTGTAGACAAAAAACCTATAGAAGTATGGACAGCACAAAGCATTTATTTGTGTGTAGTCCACCTTTTATACATATCCACCTTTTATACATATCCATACTATGGACAACACAGATCACATATCCTTATTATAAATCATCACACGTAAATGATGCTTAAAAAGTGGAATATGGATGAAAGAAACCAGCGTGAGTTAACTCACGCTGGGATTTCCGTGTGTTTTTTGGCGTGAGTTAACTCATGCAGCGTATGTTAACTTACGTTGACATTTGCACTAGCGTGAGTTAACATGCGTAAGAGTATTTTGGACATTTACTTTGGAAATGAGCAAAACCGTTTGGGTAAAGAGCAGAATCCAATCAAAAGACTCATAAGAGCACAGAGAGTTGCTTGAAAAACGTTCAGTTCGATAAAGGTTTATCATGTTGGAAGGTACTTCACCTCATCTCTTAATTTTTCATCATTTTTTTTTAAATTTCATTTTTAGAATTTGATACACCAGCACTAACTGATTTGGTAAAATATAAAAGTATAACCAATTATTTAATCTTTTGAAAATGAAACTTATGTGAAATTAAATATTTGTTTGACCTTAATAGTATAATTTTGTGAGCATCAAATCAAATGTATAAATGTATATTTGTTTGACCTTGATAGTATCATAAAAATCATATTTTTTTTTTTTATATTTGAAACTCTTACACTTGAGTTCCTTAATTTTTTTTAAAAAAAAAAAGATTTTGAACAAGTTTCTAGGAATAACTTTTCATTTTGAGGTTAATGATTTTTTTAACAAAATGGATTTTGTAAAAATCTAAAACAAATACTACAAAAATAAAAAAATTGATTTTTTGATTAAAAAAATAGATTCTTTTTAAAAAATATCTCAAACAAACAGCCCCTTAATTATGTGATACTCAACTCTCATAATCAGTGCGATTTCTATATGGTTAAAAATGCCAAAAAAGTTTGAAATCCTAACTAAAGATTTCATTCACTCTAACCTGTAATTTTAAATCAATCACTCTAGTTTGATTAAATCCTCATTTGAGTCCCTAAAAGTGTCACTCGCTATCAGATCAGTCACTGGATCAATTTAATGAATAAAAAACTCCCCCAATGTATGTTATGTTAGTCAAATGCATCCAAAACGTTAACTTGGTATTAACAGGTGCTAATGTGTCCGTTAGACTCACCACTTCAGCTGCATTGTTGGCCTTCCATGATGGCAGTTAACAGGCGCTAATGTGTCCGTTAGACTCACCACTTCAGCTGCATTGTTGGCCTTCCATGATGGCAGGGACTTAATTGCATATAATAACAAGGGGTTAATAGGCCTTTATCCCCAGTAATATAGGTTACTTTTGGTTTTGCCCCCGCTAATTATTTTTTTTGGATTCGGTCCTTGTAAAAAAAATTTGTTTTGGAAAACCCCCCTAGGCCAGCTGACTGTACATTTTTGCTGATGTGGCATGCTGCGTCACCTTTTTCGGATGACGTGGCACGCTGACTGTATAATTATTTTTATTTTTTTTATGGAGTACACGTGGCATTTATGATTTTTTTTTAAAAAAACGAAAAAATATTAAAAAAAAATGAAATAAATTCTTGAAAAATAAAAATATTAATAAAAATGATTAAAAAAATGAAAATAATTATGGAAAAATTAATAAAAATGAAAAAATCTAGAAAATTTAGTAAAAAAAATCTGGAAAAATAAAAATATTAATAAAAACGATTAAAAAAATTTAAAAAAAGAAAATAATTATGGAAAAATTAATAAAAATGAAAAAATCTAGAATTTAATAAAAAAATCTGGTAAAATCAAGAAAATTTAATAAAAAAATCTGGAGAAATTAAAAAAATGAAAATAATTATGGAAAAATTAATATATATCAAAATTTTCAAAATTTTTAAAAAAAATCTGAATTAAATTAAAATTATAAAAAAGTGAAAATATATTATTATATAATTATTTTGATTTTGTAAATTAATTTCTAGAATTTTATTTTATTCGAAAATATAATCTAGATGAATAACATGATACAATGGATATTGATTGACACCGGTATATAAGTCATGTTATACTGTTGAATAACAAGCCCTTAATTCTACTCTTCATGCTCTAATGTTATGTTTTTTTAATTATGAAAATACTTTCCAATATTTTGATATTCTGTATAAAAAATAAAAAAAAACAAACTTTTTAATTTTGAAAGAAAAATCCGAACTTTCCTTTTTAATTCTATTCTTATTATATTTATAAATTTCGAAATATTTTAAGTTCCTGAATTTTTGATTTTTTTATAAAATAAAACTTCTTACTTTCGCTAAAAATTAATTTTTTTTCATTTTTCCAAATTTTTTTAATTTTTCCGCTATTGAAAATAAAATGGAAATATGAATTTTTTGAAATATATTAATTTTTTCATTTTTTATTAATTTTTCCAGATTTTATTTTATTAAATTTTCTAGATTTTTTTCATTTTTCCAGATTTTTTTTTTACTAAATTTTCTAGATTTTTTCATTTTCATTAATTTTTCCATAATTATTTTCATTTTTTAATCATTTTTATTAATATTTTTATTTTTCAAGAATTTATTTCATTTTTTCCTAATATTTTTTCGTTTTTTAAAATTTTTTAAGAATTTTTTTAATTTAAAAAAAAAATCATAAATGCCACGTGTACTCCATAAAAAAATAAAAATAATTATACAGTCAGCGCGTCACGTCATCCGAAAAAGGTGACGCAGCATGCCACATCAGCAAAAATGTACAGTCAGCTGGCCTAGGGTGTTTTCCAAAACAAATTTTTTTTACAAGGACCGAATCCAAATTTTTTTTTTACAGGGGGCAAAACCAAAAGTGACATATATTATAGGGGGTAAAGGCCTATTAACCCTAATAACAAACATTGCAATGGTCATTTGTGTCCCTCCTTTATTCTCACTTCTCTTCTTTTCTCCTTCATCAAACAAACAATTTGCAATCTTAATTTCAAATCCCAAATCCCATTTTTGCCCCCAATTTCTCCTCTCCCATTTTCGAAGTTAATACCCAAATTGAATTGAGTATGAATATGGTGGGGGTGGGGTGATGCACATAAACACTATGGACAGTAGCAAATCTCCTTCTGATTCTTGGAGTATGATGCCAATCAGGAGCATGATTTGGGGATTGATTTGTGTCTGTTTTGTCACGACCCACCTTTGAGTCATGACCGACGCACAGGCTAACGCCAACCTGTCACAAATTAGCCTGGCAAGCCTAACTTAAATTAACACATGCACACTATCATAATTAACAATAAACTACCCAAAATTTAACACACCCTTATTTATCTTGCTTACATCTCAAATATCAATTAAAATTAAAAAAACTAGTTAACAACCTGATTTACTTTTATCCAACCTGATTTACTTTTATCCAACCTGCTTTCATGATATATTCTAGAACATTATGCTAGACTTTTTTTTTTTTTTATCAAAGCAATGAAAATAAAATGCAAATCAGGATTAAGGCCTGAACCTGTTTACACAAAAGAGAGAAAGGAAACCAAAGGCTATCCTATAGCAGCAAAAACAAAGAGTAGCCTGCCATGATAAGCAAAGGGCTGCACATACCCTTAAAGAATTCTAATATGACATAGCAGCTATTATGCAAAATATATGAGTATCAAACCTTCCTAATAATCAGAACATTATGCTACATAAATTGCAATAGCATTGTGTTGAAACGACACATTGGACATGTCTTTTGTTGAAGCACCTGCCGGAAGAGTCAAAAAGTCTATCTCTCTTATTTCTCAAGCAAAACAATAAGACAACATCTAAACTTTTATTCAGCAGGATCCCTTGATAAGTTTATCTTTTCAATGTGAAAGTGCACCATAAAGTTGTTAGAGCCTTTTTCCCATCCTAATTAATTTTATTCTGTTGTAGTGGCTTGCTTTTGTTGGTATTAATCAATAATATGATTGTTTTAATTCATGATACTGTTATACATTATTGTGATGTTTCCAATGAATTGAACCTTTTGAAATCAGAGAGTTCAAAATCAGATGCAGCTTCTAGCTATGAGCAAAGAACATCTTCAATTTCACCAAAAGCATATGCAATGGAAATGGAAGGTTCTTGCAACAAAGTGTTTTTCATAGATAGGTTCATTCAACCCTCAGATTTGATGGGAAATTTTCCACTTCAGATGAGTTATACAAACACTGAAAATGAACTCTGTTATATTTCTAAATTTAATATTTTTCTAACTGGAACATAGGGGAAAATATATGTATTCTTATATATCTATGTTAAAATAGATATGTAATGTTCCAAGATATAAGTGAAAGATTATTTCAACAATAGAACCTATATAGTCCATTTCATAAAATCACTTGGGTAAAACCCTTTGGAAGCATTCTTTAATTTCTATTTCAGCCTTGAATCTATACCTATGTAAGATAATTGATTTTGGTTTTCTATAGAAAGATTTTGTGAAACAATTTAACTTTATAACTTATTTGTGAAAGATTGTACATTCACTTAACCATTCAATTTCTTTTGTTCTGACACTTCTTTGTTATATAGTGCAATGGGCATAGGATATTCAGATAGTGAAATGTTTATGGTTAATTTATTATTATGTACTCAGAGTTAGTTTCGAAACTTTTGTTTTGACTGTTTGTGCCTTGCAGTTGAAGTCTCCTTCAGTTTCAAGGAAACCATTGAAACCTGATAACAAGAAACATTTTAACGAGGACGATTCATGTTCAGTTGCTTCTGGGTAATGCTCTTATAAACCTTATAGTCAAAGGGTGTCAAAATCTCATCTCATGTTTTCCTTATTCTAGCAATGATATTTTTTTTACTTTATCTTATAATTTTCTCCGTGACCATGTAAAGAACTGCAATTTCTGTGAGGTCGTTCAAATCCAGGGCGACTGTTGCTTCTGCTCCAAGCTTTTGGTCAGCTGAACGTGCACAAAGAAGAAAGGAGGTAAAATTTGTTGATTAATTAGTTTTGTTTCAATAGGGTTTTCATCTCAAATTGATCGGAGCATCCCCTTTTATTTGTGTCATAGTTCTATTCAAAATCAAGCAATGGAAGCTGAGAAGAATAAAAAAGAAGCAAGGTAAAAAGGGATTTATTTATTATCTCAAAAAACCATGAATTACATTGTCATTCTGTTACTTCTTTTCTTCTTATAGATATAAATTTATGTTAGTTTTCTCACTCTAATTTGTTCAACGATTAAGGATGAGAAATAAGAAGCCATCAAACAGTTGAGGAGAAGTTTAAAATTTAAATCAAGCTCTATGCCAAGCTTTTACCATGAGGGGCCTCCACCTAAGTTCATATTTTCACACAGTCAGTTTAGTCATATAGTCCGAGACAGATATGGGAAGAAAGAATGATTGTAGGTGTTGAGAATCAAGTTCTGTATATTTTACTTATTGCTCTTTATGACCTCTACTTTATAATTAATTCTATGAGATTGTTTCTTTACATTTTAAGAAGTTTCATTTTGAAATTTTGATCAATAAGATATCTTATTCAATAAATCATTTTCTAATATTAACCTAAACTTATTATTTGATTTAGGATTATGCTCTAGATTTGAGTCTGGTGAATAATATACATCAGCATTGAATGGAACTGTGGCTTTGATGCTTGAACCAAGTCCTGCATTGTTGAGAGATGTTTGTATATTCTTAAGAGCTGGTAGAGTGTACATTAGATATGTTCCATTATATTCCTTGAGGAAAGGTTCATTGCCAAGTGCAATGTATCTGCAATATTTGTATCATAAATGTAGAGTTAAGATATAATCAACTAAACACTGTCAGTTCAAGAAGCTAAATAGATGAAGATTATAGACAAAATATGGCATTAGAAAAAGTACAATATCAACTCCTGAAGCCTTCAGAAATATGAGCAGAAAAGGTACAAAAAACCATTGCTACAAACTGGTAATCTACAATGTCTTTTTTTTTTTGAACAAGAATTAGACCAAGAAAAATGAAAGACATGGTAAAAGCACAGTGAGTAAAGGAAAAATTAAAGAAAATGCAAGATATAATGTGCATGTAATGTGATGAATGAATGTTGAATATGGTTATAGGATTAAAAAAAATGCTTAACTTGATGTTTAATCCACCAGGGTACAAGTAGCTGGTGACATTTTCATAAACCCAAGAATCAGCAACTTTAGGATCCTTGCTTATTTCTTCCAACATATTATTAGGAATTGCTAACATAACCTCAATATCAGTCCCTAACAAAGCTGTCATAACCCATTCATCAGCATCAAACAGTTTGAGTTTATCAAAGCCATTTTCTTGAAGCATTTTAACGACGTTGTTTGGAGGAAGTTGGTGAGTGGCCATGGTTCCCCACTTGACTCCAACTCCATAACCACATGAAGCCATACTTAAGAAGAAAATAATGATGAAGAGTAATGTCATTAGATAATGATGAGTTGCATTTTCTTGTGCCAATTTTTTTTTTCTGAGTTTCAAGAATAATGAAAGAACAGAATCCAAAGAAATGGGAGTGAAAAAAGAAAAGGGAACGTGTGATTCAAGGAACGAGAATTTATAGATGTTCAGAGTTAGTTATTTTTTCTCAGTGCTTGTGTTTCGTTGCATGTCTTCACAAATAAGGTACATAAAATAAAACAAGGACTTAAAATTGCAACTTTTTTCTCTCTCTCTTTCTTACTTTTAACAATAATACCAAAAAAAGAATTTCTTGAATGGAATATTTATACACACACACACACACACACAGAGATTCGTTCCTTACTTCAGTTATAATGCCAGGCACTGCCAGCATGTTTTGCATTAGTGTTAAGCGTATTCATTTATCATCATCACAATCTTAATCTTAATTAGAGTAAAAGAAGTTTTTGCTAGGCCACACATTATTTAACAACTTAATATCTAATGGATTATATGAGATATCAGATACTTTGTAACAGTATTTGTTAGCTGATACTTGAACTATAACGTTAACTTGAACCATAAAAAAAAAAATTTGTGTGAGAACTATAAAGAGTGTTGCAAAGAAACTTCTCTCCATTTCCCTTTATTTCAAGATTCAAATAAATTTAGATATTAAAAAATGGCTATAGTAACTATTATCCATTCTTTGACAATTTTCTTTTATTCTTGATTTTTTCCATCCTTTATATTATTTTTAAAAAAAATCAAATAACCATGCGTTTAAGGACCCTTTTTTTATTGTTATATTAGATTAGATTTTTTTCAAACTTAGATTTTTTTTTATTTTTTTACCTTTTTTATATATGAATATGAAGTTTGCATTTTCACTCATATTCTGCTCTTTCCTTTAATTTGCTAGAATGAGAAAAATGCAATTGTTTCTTTGAAAAATACAACTACAAGAAAGACAATGCAGTTGATTGATGTGCTTACCGGTCAGGAATACGATTGCCGCCTCATTACCGTTGAGCGTAACAAGGCTGAAAAATCCTTGGGAGAAGGTTGGTTCCAGTTTGTTAGGGACAATCACCTACAAGAGGGCGACAAGCTGCTATTCGATTCGGGTGTTCCTCCTACAATGTTATTTGTTGAGGTGGTTCGTAGAAATAATCTTGCTTGAAGAAAAGTTCTAATCTTTTGGAAGTTGTTGTATGCTGGCATGTATATTTTGTATAATATTTCAATGACAATATGTTTTAAATGTGGTTTAAAACATCTATCCTTTAGATTAAATTTTTTAAAAAAATACGTAATTCAATACCCACGGGTACCCGTATAGTGGGCACCCACGAGGATACGGGGCTGGCACGGGTATCAAATTTATCCAACGGGGCGGGGACGAGTATCATATTATCCGTACCCATGGCTATCCATTGACATCCCTATCCTTTCCTGTAGATCATGTGAAAAGATTTATATACGTTGAAGCTAAAACACAAAATGATATAAATCAAGTAGAGAAGCTTTCAGCTATCTATCTGATGCAGAAATTTGTTCACATGAAAGAACTGGATACTAAATTGCAGTTAATATCTGCCTTTGCTGTAGATAATGTGAAAGGATTTATATACGTTGAAGTTGAAAGTCAAAATGATATAAATCAGGTAGCTTTGGTAATATGGTTTTCATTGGTTTATAGATAGATATCAATTATTACTACAAAAGTGTTTCTACCGCTAACTAAATATGTTTTCATTTGTTACTCGTGATCAAGCCATTTTGAAGATTTAACTTTGTAATCCGTAATGCAAGAGTACTCTAAATATTGTATTATGATTTATAATTATCTGTCATTTCGCAATCTATCCTTTCAATATAATATTTTGTCAAATACGTTACTGAACCCCCGTGCGAAGCACGGGTTTGTAACTAGTTAAAGATTTAAAATTGAAAACATTTGATAAAATTTATGTAGAAAAAATTGTTTTTTCATGTTTTAATATATTGGATATACAATTTTTATCATTTTTCTTAATATAATTGTGATTGTTAATTAAGTTACTATCTTTAAATGATATTGATCTCCAATAAAAAATAATTATTTAGAAGAATAGAGTTCCATTTTTAAATGAAAAAATTATTGATTAAATTTTACTTATTTTATGTCGAATTATGGATTAACAAAACCACATTCTTCTACAAACTGAAAGTGGTTAAGACAAAAGAAAACAATAATTGAAATTGTTGAATCAAGAATAGACAAATTATATTTTAAATTCAACATTTTTTATTAAAATAAAAATAAAAATATGTATTGAATTTTCGACCGTGCGACTCAATGACCATGAATTTTATGAATGTATAAAAACATTGACCACAAAGAAGGGATAAATATGTTTTTGGTCCCTATAAATATGTCAACTTTTCGTTTTAGTCCCTCTAAAATTTTCCTTCAACTTTTAGTCCCTATAAAATTCTCAATCACTACTTTTGGTCCCTATTTTTAATTTAATTTTTGTATTTTTTTAATGAAATTGTGCAGAAATATGTAAAATATTCTAAAAAAAATTTCTAAGAAAAATTAGAATTTTTTAACAAAATACAAATTAAATATGAATTTTTAACCTTAAAAAATATAAAAATTCTTATTAAATTCATTTTTTGTTAAAAATATCTAAATTTTTTTGGGAGTGATTCTTATAATATTTTGAATTTTTCTGAAAATTTTTATTAAAAAATATGAATTCTACATATGAGTTTACTTTAAAAGAGGGACCAAAAATGAAGATTGAAAATTTTATAGGGACTAAAAGTTGAAGGAAAATTTTAGAGGGACTAAAACAAAAAGTTGACATATTTATAGGGACCAAAAACATATTTAACCCCCACAAAGAATCCGATTTGAACTACTTTTTTTTTAAGGAAAATTTGAACTGCTTGTTGACTCATTTATTTATTGGCTAGTTCCGGTGTCTATCCCATTTATTAGCTCACTATTTACTAATAGGGGTGTGAATTTTTTTCATGTTATTTAAGTACTTCATCTCATTAGATTATAAGTGAAAGAAAATATAAATAACTAAATTATTTTTGGAACATTCTTAGGTACTTTTGAGATTTGTTAGATACCAATACTCTTTAGAAGAAAAAAAATTAAAATTTTCAGTAAATTTAACATAATTGAATTATAAAATGACATAGCATTGAAGATTGTACGTTGAGTATGAATTTGTTGCACAATACTTCTTACAATCACTATTATAAACAAAAAAGATTATTTTTTAAATTTATTAAATAATTGATATATCTGATCTATATTATATATTATAAATATCTGTTATTTAATATATCTAAAAAGTGATTTTTTTTAATTATAATAGTCATCAGTGGATCATATACTAATTTCATCACGAATTAATTGAATTTACAAAATTTAACGTCTGCAAAACCACGATACGTTGTATTCTCGTTTGAGTTTTCCTGAGTCAGGTATCATGTCCCCCCAATCTTTGTATTTTTTTATTTAATATAGTTTCTCTTTTGCCTATATATATATATATATATATTATGAATAGGATAATTTTAAAACATTATATTTAATAATAAAAAAAAAGACTAGTTACGAAACATAGAGAAAAAAATCGGTTTAATTTACCTTTGAATGGAAGAATTCCTCTTTTGACAAGCTCCTCGAATTGCAAATATCCCACAAACCCACAAGTAGAAGCAGTCCAAAGTTGGATCTCTCGAATGCCCAAATCCTTAGCCAATCTTCCAGCAAAGTCATAATTGCCATCAGCAATTATACAAGTAACTGGAATATGAGGTGATGAAGTGTTGAGCTTAATCACAAGCTCTTTGAAAGGACCATAACAATTTTTTTTAGTTGCATCCCACAATGTTGGAATATCTTGTGTTGCATCTTTATCTGATTCTGGTAAACCATCAGGTATGGTGTCAAATTGAAAATCAGGTAGACCCTTAACAAAGTCAGCTCCAAGAGACTTTATCAAACGTTTGTGGTTGAATTCAGTGTTCACAAAGGTTATGTGAAAACCGTTGCAACGTAGGAGTTCGGCTAGTTGCATGAAAGGGTTCACATGGCCTTGTGCTGGAAATGGTACTAATACAACATGTGGCTTTTGGTCCATTTTAATTTGTTTTTCTGTGAGAGTGAGAGTCATGGCCGTCCCTATGAATCTGGAGGCTCGGCTCTGTAGATAAAAAAAGGCCCGTAACAAAATAAAAATGCATTTTTTTAAATGAACAACATTCTATTTTAATTGAAAATGAAATCCGTAAACATAAGAAATAATCATCATTGTAACTAACACAAAAAATATTCATATTCTAATAAATAATATAAAAATACAAGTTTAGGCAAATACATTTATCAACCTTCTAGTTACTAAAACGAGAAGAAGGAAAGTTTAGAATGTGCGTATCAGAGAAATGAGAATAAAGATTTTTTTTAGTGGGGTATAGTAGTACCAGGCTATAAAATTTTTGAGGCCCATACCTTGGGGAGGCCCAGCTCCATTGAGCTGCTTGCTCCCCCCAAGGGACGGGCCTGGTGAGAGTGATACTTGTATGATTATTATATAGGCCGGAGGGACTTGTATAATGTCGGTACCACATGTGCGATACACACAATAATTGATATATGTGAGGCTATAATATGTGTCTTAAGATGGATTTATCTTTTTATTTTTGGGGTAAGAATAAAAGGATAGCTAGCAACTTTTTAAGAATTATATACACATCTATTTTTATTTTATTTTTTGAGAAGAAATTCAAAATTTTTATTTCTAGTTAGTATAGTATCATTATTAAGTAACAAGCTTTTTAAAATAAAATAAGTTTTGAAAATTTTAATTATCTATAATTATTACATTTTTGTCATCAACATGGGAAAGGAAACCGTGGAAGAGAGAAATAATTGTATAGTCATAGCCTCAAGGAGGGATTTGGACCTGCCGGATGTGGGGAGAATGGTCAATCAACATTTTTTTTTTTTGGTCAGGTCGGTCAATCAACATTTACTAAGGGAGAGAAAGTGGAGTCGTGTTTTAAGGGGGAAGGGAAGTTGGGTTAAACAGAAATGATCAATATTTAATTTAAAATAAAGATAAAGCGTAAATATGTATATAGAAAGCAAAGAGTTAGCATCATAATCATCGGTGACACAACGACATAATGTTTAACTAACACATTTTCATTTACCATTGACTGTAGGACCGATAACACTCTAGTAATTAAAATCACACAAACCGGCAACCAAATATTTGTATTTAGATGGAGTACCTATTGTTTTAACTTTTTTTTATGTTTATAAAATAATATACCATAGATCCCATTACACTTTATAATTTTAGATGTATGCAGCTTAAGAGAGATAGAGATAAAAGAGAGTGATATCTAATAGATTAATAATGTATAAAGATGAAACCTTACATTTTATATATGTTATTATTTTGTACGATTAGGGGTCGGAACTTTTAGGGTAGGACAGACAACCTTAAAAGTGGTTAAACATGAGAAAATGTGTTTTAACAATCAATATGTTTTTATATCATTTATTTTTGACACTTTCAGCAACCTAGCACCAGAGACTATTGACCATCTACATAGTTTTGTCAACTAAAATGAAATTGCGGCGCAGCCTGTTGTCTATTTGTCTTCTATTCATGTGTAAGTAATCATTGATATATAAAAATATAAATTTCAGGTAATTTTTTTTTTTTTACCAAAACAAATCTATTACATATCCAAATCAATCAAATGAGCAATCCAAAGGAACATAATCAAAGATAAATGAAGCAACATTAGTAACAATTGTCCTTGTCAACAAGAACCACAATATTTTCCTGTCCATACAGTTGAAAATTATGAAGAAAAAAAAAAAAGGCACAAACTCTCTTTGCACTAATGCAAGATAACTCCAAATTCAGAATAGTCAACATGACATTGATTGATGGTGATCAAGTAAGAATTATTTTAACTAGGGTTAAATATGTTTTTGGTCCCTATAAATATGTCAACTTTTCGTTTTAGTCCCTCTAAAATTTTCCTTCAACTTTTAGTCCCTATAAAATTTTCAATCTTTATTTTTGGTCCCTGTTTTAAAGTAAACTCATATGTAGAATTCATATTTTTTAATAAAATTTTCCAGAAAAATTCAAAATATTATAAGAATCACTCCCAAAAAAATTTAGAATTTTTTAAGGGTTAATTATGTTTCTAGTCCCTATAAAATAGCGACCTTGTAAGTTTAGTCCCTACTTAATTTTAATAGCATTTTTAGTCCCTATAAAAAAAATTACTTATAATTTTAGTCCCTGCTAAAACAAAGTTTGATTAATTATCCTTAAACTCTTAAATTTTTGAACGATTTTTTTGAGACAAGATTAAAACACTATGAAAGGTTCGTTTACTAACATTTAGAATTTTCTGACATGAAATGAATTAAATATGAATTTTTTAAAACGACAAAAGTTAAAGATAAAAAGTAATAAAATCTGGATGTAGAAATCAAATTTTGCGATAATTTTTTGCGGAGGATCTTTTAGTAATGTTCTAAACATGTCTGCAAAAAATTGTTCAAAAATTTAAGAGTTTAAGCATAAATTAAACAAATTTGAATTGAGTAGGGACTAATACTCAGTGCAGAAAAACAAAATTAGGGACTAAAAATGCTATTAAAATTAAGTAAGGACTAAACTTACAAGGTCGCTATTTTATAGGGACTAAAAACATAATTAACCCATTTTTTAACAAAACATGAATTTAATATGAATTTTTATATATTTTACGGTTAAAAATTCATATTTAATTTGTGTTTTGTTAAAAAATTCTAATTTTTTTTAGGAATTTTTTTTAGAATATTCTACACATTTCTGCACAATTTCATTAAAAAATACAAAAATTAAATTAAAAATAGGGACCAAAAGTAGTGATAGAAAATTTTATAGGGACTAAAAGTTGAAGGAAAATTTTAGAGGGACTAAAACGAAAAGTTGACATATTTATAGGGACCAAAAACATATTTAACCCTTTTAACTAAAAGTAAAAGAACAATATACATTTCATTTTAGACCGATTATAATATAACTCAAATAGCATTGTGATGAAGAAGCTCTTTAATTAAATTATAGAAATTATTGTATGATGATCCTCCCACATTAGTAGCATCTGTAGCTTTCTTCTTCCACTCCAAGCAATTTTGTCTCATCTCTTTTCCTTTTTCTCCTTCCATCATTTTCACAACAAGTTTGGTTATCTCTTCCCTTTTCACATCATAGTTAATTTCCATCCCTATTTTCCAAGTGTTGCATAAATACCTACAATTTGTTTGTTGCTCAGCAAAGAAAGGCCAACAAATAGTAGGCAGACCTGAAGAAATTGCTTCAAGTGTAGAATTCCAACCACAATGAGTTAGGAACCCTCCAACTGATGGATGAGCAAGAACTTGGTCTTGCATGCACCAACTAGTTATGTATCCTCTATCCTTAACCTCATCTAGAAAATCTTGTGGCAAAGTTGAAGTTTCTTCACCCATTACTATATCTGGCCTCATTATCCATAAAAACGGTAACTTACTATTTGCTATTCCCCAAGCAAATTCTTTCAAGTGATGATCTGTCATAACAGTTATACTTCCATAATTAATATATAGTACTGAGCAAGGTTCCCATTTACTCAACCATTTTATGCATTCTGAGTCATTTTTCCAAAAACTTGAACCACTTGCTGCAAAACCGTTTTCTTTCTCATGAAAATGCCTACCAAGCATGTGAAGTGGGCCAATGCTATATATGTTAGGGCTTTTAGCCCTAAGGGTGTCAAGGGCTTCACCTTCTAATTCTTCAAATGTGTTAATGATGATTGCCGATGATCTCACGCAATTTTGTGGCTCAACACAAAAGAAATCAAACATAATATCATTTAGATCAGTGATTCTAATGAAGCTTGGAAGGTCTTCAATCTGATATCTTTTATTCCAGAGATCCAATCTAAACTTGTATCCAAGGTGCCATCGGCAACAAAATTTTCATCTAATAATTTTACAAAAGTAAGTTACTCAAGTTTCACAATATGATTTATGAAATAATTTTTTTTTTATAAACGAAACAATGTCTACAATCGATCATGTGTCTGGATTTAGAAGTGATTATGATAAAAATCAAACATTTTCAATGATTTAACAATTATAATTAATTTACACTTTAAAAACTATCCACGCTGACAGTGTATGCAAATTAAAATCAATATAAACAAAGGTAAATTGTAAATTTTGTTGTTTTGATAATGAAAATGTACATAACAGAAATTAGGTCTAACAGACGAAACTGGATTATGTGGACGGATTTAAAAACTTACCATATCAAGTTCCAAAAATAGTAATATATTTTTTTTTTCTATGAGCTAATTAAGGTATTCTAAAATAAAGAAATAAAGGTAGATTACCTAAATATTCATATCGCATTAAAAATTTGATATTTTAAAAATATTCATCAAAATAAATCTAACAACATCTAATATGTCATCATTTATCTTTATGTAATATAGTAAAAAAAAAAAATATCAGTTGGGCTTTGCCCTCTCTTGTAAAAAAAAATAAAAAAATACCTAAACAGTGCACATATCGCGTTAACGATTAGAATATGCCTCGGTGCTAATGTCATTTTCATTGGTTTAATACTTATCTGAAGTAACGTTATGATTCATCCGATGGAGAAGTTTGCTAACATTAGTTTAGCTACTTTTCTTGGTTTAGAATTAGAGTTAGTCAAGGCACGCTAGTAGCTACTTTTCTCTCTCTCTCTCTCTGATGGAGACATGTACCGTGCCCACTACATTTTTGTTGGTCCTTGGCAAGTGACAACTGTGTCTAGGGTCCATGATTGGCATCCGTCAAAATTTGACGCATTTAATACAAGGGTCATGTTATTGAATTTTCGACCATGTGACTCAATGACCATGAATATTATGAATGTATAAAAACATTCGACCAATACTCTTTAGAAAAAATAATTTCAAATTTAAAGTAAATTTAAAATAATTGAATTATAAAATGATATAGAATTAAAGATTGTACGTTAAGCATGAATCTAACGTACAGATCGACAGAATACTTCTTATAATCACTATTATAAACAAAAAAATTATTTTGATCTATATTATATAATGTATCTAAAAAGTGGTTTTTTTTATTATAATAATATGAAGTAAGCATATACTAATTTCATCACGAGTTAATTGAAGTTACAAAATTTAGATTTTACAAAACTACGATGGCTCGTTATGAAACATAGAGAAAAAGATCGGTTTAATTTACCTTTGAATGGAAGAATTCCTCTGTTGACAAGCTCCTCGAATTGCAAATATCCCACAAACCCATAAGTAGAAGCTGTCCATAGTTGTATCTCTCGAATGCCCAAATCCTTACCCACTCTTCCAGCAAAGTCATAATTGCCATCAGCAATTATACAAGTAACTGGAATATGAGGTGATGAAGTGTTGAGCTTAATCACGAGCTCTTTGAAAGGAGCATAACAATTTTTCCTAGTTGAATCACACAACATTGGAATATCTTGTGTTGCATCTTTATCTGATTCTGGTAAACCATCAGGTATGGTCTCAAATTGAAAATCAGGTATATATATATATACACACACACACACACCTTTTATGAAGGTGTCTTTTATCAAGTTACTCTATGAGTATTTGCGAAAAGACACCAACTTACTTTTATGAAAGTGTCTTTTAGCAAAGTTATAACTAAAAAGTGAAAATCACACCTTAAGGTGTGACTTGTTAAAAGATACCACCAAAGGGTGGCTTGTAACAAAACCTATATATATATATATATATATATGGGTTTTGCTAGAAAACACCTTTTATGAAGGTGTCTTTTAACAAGTTATCCTATTGACACTTGTTAAAAGACACCAACTAATTTTTATGAAGGTGTCTTTTAGCAAAGTTATAACTAAAAAGTGGATATCACACCTTGAGATGTGGCTTGCTAAAAGACACCTTCAAAGGGTGGCTTCTAGCAAGACCCTATATATATATATATACACACACACTACTGTTCCATATATAGTACTCGACCAAAAGCATTACTAAATGCCAACATCCATAGTCTAAACTCTTGGCTAATTTATTGACTTTGAACTGCCCACATCCATCATTCAGTCTCGCAGAGCAGAGGTAATTTAGCTTTACCTTTTCTTCTGTTCTTCTTCTTTATATTATTCCTTTCTTTTATTACAGTTACTGTCTGTCCAGTGAAGAATCTATGTAGAGTCTTTTTCTCATCTCATATTTGTTATCACTTTTTCTTATCTTATCTTATTATTACAATTAATAAGTTGGGTTAATCGGGACTGTCTTCATTTCCCCCATTTTTAATTTAACCCCTTGTCACTTCTTATTTTTCATCTTGTTCTTTTACTGATGGTTAAAAACATAAATCTACACCCTACATCCCATGAGTGCAGGTTCAAATGAAAGAGACTATAGGTTTTTTTTTTTTTTTTACTGCACCACTAAAAACAAAATTATGTATTGATCATGAGTGATCACAATGATAACCTTAGTCGAACAGTAATCGTCAAGATGCTGGTAGAAGGGTACCTGCAAAGAATCTGATATTTAAGGTTCTGTTTGGTAAAATTAGCGGATAACTGACAAGCTAGCTGATAGCTTTTAGCTGATAAGCTGCTATGATGATGATGATGATTATTATTATTATTATTATTATTATTATTATTATTATTATTATTATTATTATTATTATTATTATTATTATTATTATTATTATTATTATTATTATTATTATTATTATTATTATTATTATTATTATTATTATTATTATTATTATTATTATTATTATTATTATTATTATTATTATTATTATTATTATTATTATTATTATTATTATTATTATTATTATTATTATTATTATTATTATTATTATTATTATTATTATTATTATTATTATTATTATTATTATTATTATTATTATTATTATTATTATTATTATTATTATTATTATTATTATTATTATTATTATTATTATTATTATTATTATTATTATTATTATTATTATTATTATTATTATTATTATTATTATTATTATTATTATTATTATTATTATTATTATTATTATTATTATTATTATTATTATTATTATTATTATTATTATTATTATTATTATTATTATTATTATTATTATTATTATTATTATTATTATTATTATTATTATTATTATTATTATTATTATTATTATTATTATTATTATTATTATTATTATTATTATTAAATATTTACCAACAATGCATAGTTACATAATATTATCTTGAGTAATTTTATTATACTGAATTGTTATAGTTACGTAATAAGACTTTTTTTTGAAGGAAGTTACGTAATAAGACTTAACAACGAAAGTAATATTTAGCTTTAAAAAAAATGAAAGTAACATTCTTATAGGAAAAAAAAAATCGAAACGTACTCTATAAAAAAAACTATGGAAGGCATTTTCTCAAAAGAAAAAAAAGACGGAAGCGCAACTGATAATTATTTCATAACTATTTTAGTTTGAGTTAAAAGGATAAAAGTGGACTTTAAATAAAAACATAAGGGTAAAACTGGAATTAAAAGTGAGACGCTATAAGCTATAAGCTCAAACGCTACTTGAAGTAGCTTCTGAAAAATAGCTTATAAGCTCATGGAAATTCGTGAAATAAGCTATAAGCTCGTTGTAAAAAATGTTACCAAACAAAACTTATTTTGTCAAACGAGCTTATAAGCTATAAGCTAGTTATGTGGCCTTACCAAACAGTGCCTAAGTCGGTAGGAGAGCAACGAATGAGGTAAAAATTTGGTAAATAATGTGTACCTTGCATTTGCTGTAAAGGAGACTTTTTTTTATAGGATTGGTTTCAAGCAATTGGTTTTGCTTGAATGAGAGCTGCTACGGAGCAGTGTGTCATCAATGTCGAGCTCCATCCGTTACATGTAGTTGAAGCCTTAGAGAGTGAATGACCACCGGTTAGCATTGGAAGCATTTGAGGAGCACTTGAGATCCTCTTAATTTATAAAAATAAATGGAGATTGCAACTATGAAAGAGAAATTAAGCAAAAATTAAGCATAATTTCATCATAATAACTAAACAAGAGTTCAATTTCCAATTTTTATCTAAAAACCATAAATAACCTTATCTTATTTCAATTATAGTCGCTATTTTTTTCTCCCTCTCCCTCCTTTTTTTTTTCTTTCTTTCTCTCACACGCCACTCACATATTCTCTTTCTCTCATCTCTAGTCTCCAATTTCATTTTAGGCTTAATTAATGATTTGGTCCCTTAAGTTATTTGTTGGTTACATTTTGGTCACATAAGTTATTAACATTACGTTTTGATCCCTTAACTTGTAATCTGTTAGTCAAATAAATCCTTTCCATTAAATTTTATAAAAAACCGTTAATCTTCATCATTGAACCCAGAATTCATCACTCTTCATCATCAAAACCCAAAATTCATCACCCATTCATCTTCATCATTAAATCCAGTAATTAAAATTTTCCCCAAAGATAAAGCTTTCAGCTCCAAATATTTCTTTGGCTTTTAAGTTGGAAGATTTGTTGTTATTGTTGTTGTTTTTATTGTGCTATAAATGAAAAGAGATGGGGTTGTTATTGTTGGACTTGTTATAAGTAAATGAAGTAATGAATTGGGGTAGACGAGAGACTGAAGAATTGGGGTAAAAGTGATGAGGTTGTTACCGTAACTGGGAAATGTAACCCACATGAAGTATGAATGTGAATCCATGAAGATGATTTGAAGTTTGATAAATATGGTTTTGAATTTGGGGAAAATTGAACATTGAAGTTTTAGTGCCCGTTTGGTTCAGCTTTGAATATAATTGATTTTGAGAGAATTGATTCTGATAGAATTGATTCTGACAGAATTGATTCTGAGAGAATTGATTTATGTTTGGATACAATTATGTAGAATTGATTAAACAAAATGATTTATGTTTGGATGCAATTATGTAGAATTGCTTTTGAATGTATAATTACTAAAATAGACATAGCTAAAGGAGAATTGATAAAGAATGAGAATTGATAAAGGGCAATAAAGTAAAATAACATGTTGTAATAATAAAATATACAAACTTATACACGTTGTTCAAGGAAAATTGATTCTAGAAAAGCTAGAAGCTAGGATTTGTAGCTTCATGGAGAATTGCTTTTGGAGGATAAAAACAATTCTGAAAAGCTGAACCAAACACGTTGTTTTTGGCTAGAATTGCTTTTGGCACTGTAGAGAATTGATTTTGGGCTAAAATTGCTTCTCAGAAGCCAAACCAAACAGGCCTTTAATTGAATTATAAGAGTTCATTGGGGGTTTTTTTTTTTTTGATTTTTTTTGAGTTTGGTGTTGAAGGGATGTGATGAAGTTTTTGGATTTTACAATGAAGCTGATGAATAGAGTTGATGAAGGTGGTGAATTTTGTTGAAATTCTGGATTTAACGATGAAAGGGATGAAGATTAACAGATTTTTACCCAATTTAGCGGAAAGGATTTATTAGGCTAACGGACTATAAGTTAAGGGACCAAAATGTAATGTTAATAACTTATGGGACTAAAATGTAACCAACAAATAACTTAAGGGACCAAATCATTAATTAAGCCTTCATTTTATTTTTCACGGTTCACTATTTTTATTTATATTTTTTGAAAAAAATTATTATCTTTATCTCTCTCTCATTTTCTCTCTTTTCTGAACTTTTTTTTTTTTTTTTAACTCTTTCTTTCATTTTTTCACTCACTTTGACTCAATTTTATTTGACTCTTATGTGAAAAATACTAGAGAAATGTTTGTCATTGATAAATAAAAAAAATTAAAATAAGTATTTATCATCGATAAATATGAAAAAACATGAGACATATTTGTAACTCATAAATAAAAAAGAGTAAATTACACTTCTCTCCCCTCAAAGATGTTTGAATTACACTCCCCTCCCCTCTTATGTTAAAATATACACTCCCCTCCCCTCTTATTCAAAACATATTAGAAAATTTTCCACTTTCCTCCCCTAAGAGAAGCTTGAATTACATTTCCCTTCCTCCTTATGTTAAAACCTACACTTTACTCCCTCAATATTTATTTTTTATTTCTAGTAATCTGGAAAAATAATAATAATCTAACACGCTTCCAAAAAAAATAGTATTGCGTGTCTGTTTTAATATAATAAAAAATTGAATACATATTTTTCACTATTTTTTATTCACAATTTCATTAACATGTAGTTTTAAACCCTATTATAAAATATGAAACAACCCAAAATAAAATTAAAATATGTGAAAAATTACTAAAGACAATAAAACATGGTTATTTAAAAGTTAATTTTATACTCTAAATTATCAAATCAATGGTAAAATATTTAAATTTAATTATCATTGACATTTAAATTATAAAGAAATGAATTAATTTTTCTTTAATGATGGTTCAAAATTAATATATATCATATAAATATTTATTTATGTTAAAATAGATTAAAGTGTAGTACATATTTAATTATTAAGGGAGGGGGTAGTAGTTCAACCATCTTATAAGGGAGTGGAGTATAAATTTTATTTTTCAAAGGAGGAGAGTGTATATTTTAACATAAGAGGGGAGGGGGGTGTAATTCAAGCATCTTTGAGGGGAGGGGGTGTAATTCAAGATATGAGACTAATATTTGTCATTCATAATTATAATTTATTATAAAATTTATATACGAGACAAATGTTTATCATTTACTATTGAAAATCATAGTTCAGTGATTATCATTATTTAATCTCTTTGTGTATTGTATTGAATGAATCACATTACATTGAGTTTTAGTTTATATAGCTAATAGGAACTGTTAACAATCCTAACAGTGTCCTCTAACTAACTGACAGCTGTAATCAACTAAGTGCCACATCAGCACAGACAGCTGTATCCTAACAACGTGCCACATCAACTCTACTAAGTGATGTGGCACCTATACATATATTCTCATATCCCCCCCACAAACTTAAGGGGTTTGCTGAAGAGGAAACACCTTGAGTTTTGTCCGAATAGTAGCATAACAGGAGGGAGCCAAAGGCTTGGTCAGAGGATCGGCAAGCTGTTCATGAGCAGGGACATGAAGGACAATGAGTTGCTTGGCCAAGACTTTTTCACGAACAAAGTGGATATCCAATTCAATATGCTTGGTACGATTGTGCAGGATTGGATCATGAGCCAGTGCAACCGCACTGAGGTTATCACAAAGAAGGGTAGGAGTATGAAAAGCAACCTTTAATTCAGTTAAAAGAGACTGAATCCATAATATATCTGCTGTAGTATGAGCCATGCTACGATATTCTGACTCAGTGCTGGAACGAGCAACTAATTGCTGCTTCTTAGAATGCCAAGATATAAGGTTGGGGCCAAAATAAATGCATGAGCCAGAAGTAGATTTTCTGTCATCCTGGTCAGTGGCCCAATCTGCATCACTGTAGGCTCGCAGAGAGTAGGGAGGACCAGAAGAAGCTGGCTGAAAGAGTAGGCCATGAGACATAGAACCTTTAAGGTACCGGAGAATACGCTTTACTGCCTTCCAGTGAGTTTCAAGAGGACATGCCATGAATTGAGACACCTTGTTGACACTATAGGCAATATCCGGTCTAGTTAAGGTGGCATATTGCAGTCCTCCCACTATAGATCTGTATAGAGTAGGCTCAGAAAGAGTGTCAGTCCCATACTTGCTTAACCGGCAGCTACTGACCATAGGAGAGCCAATACCTTTAGCTTCATTCATATTAGCTTTACACAAAAGGTCATGGACATACTTGGCCTGATTTAGCAGAACAGCCCCATTAGGAAGATAATGCACCTCTATCCCTAAAAAATAATCAAGTTTCTGAATTAGATCAGAGATGAGAGTAGAAGCGTTCCATGTGATTAGAATATCATCCACATATATCAACACATATAAACAGGCTCCATTATGAGAGTAAATCAGGAGAGAGGGATCACATTTGCTCTTAGAGAACCCAAACTGAATAAGCGCAGTTGTGAGTCTCTCATACCAGGCTCTAGGGGCCTGCTTCAAACCATATAGAGACTTAGAAAGCTTGCACACCAAGGACTTATCAGTGTTCTCAAAACCAGGAGGTTGGGACATATAAACTTCTTCTTGCAAGTTGCCATTAAGAAAGGCATTATTGACATCAATTTGTTGGATTGGCCACTTGTTTGTTAATGCTAAAGTAAGAACAATTCTGATGGTGATAGGTTTAATCACAGGTGAGAAAGTTTCTGTAAAATCAAAACCAGCAGATTGGTGGAAACCTTTAGCTACCAGCCTGGCTTTGTATTTATTTAGAGAGCCATCAGGATTTTCTTTGACCCTAAAGACCCACTTACAACCAATAGCACGTTTATGCGGAGGGAGAGGAACAAGCTGCCATGTATTATTGTCAATTAGAGCTTTGTACTCAGATTTCATAGCTTGTAACCAATTAGGATCAGATAAAGCATGGTGAACAGATTTAGGTTCCATGATAGAGAGAAACACCCTGGGTTTAAGTTTTCCAGTTTTGCCCCTAGTAATCATAGAGTGATTGTTATGGTTAGATATAACATGGGGTATTTGTGGAGAAGAGTTTTGTGGGGCAGAGGTGGAATCAGTGGATGGAGTATCAACAGGTTGAGGTGACTCTGAAGATACATTGGGTGAAGGTGAGTTGTCAGGATTGGCATTAATGGGAGAAGTGGGAGGTGATATAGGGGGAGTGGGAGAGATTGGTGGAATAGGGTTAAGGGAAGGTGCACACATAGGTATAGTGGCAGGATAACTGGGTGTAGGAGTGTGAGTGGGTATTGATTGAACAAATAAAGATGGGTAAGGAAACTCTATTTCATTAAATAGCACATCTTTTGAGATATAGATCCTGCCATCAGATGAAAGACATTTGTGGCCTTTATGATAAGGGGAGACACCTAAGTATACACACTTGCTAGACCTGGCTTGTAATTTGTGTCTATTGTAGGGTCTCAGGTGAGGAAAACAAGAACAGCCAAAGGTCTTAATTTGGCTATAGTCAGGGACAGTGTGGAAAAGCGCTTGATGAGGGGATGTAAATTGAGGAAGTGCACTGGAGGGAAGCTTATTTATTAGATAAACAGCTTGTGTAAAACTATGATCCCAATACTTAAGAGGAATTGAAGCATGAGATAAAATAGTTAAGCCCATTTCAACAATTTGTCTATGCTTACGTTCAACGGTGCCATTTTGGTGGGATGTGTGTGGACAGGTAAGGCGATGTGTGATACCCATAGAGTTAAGTAGGGCAGTAAAGGGTCTAAACTCCCCACCCCAGTCAGACTGAATAGCTTTAACAGGAATTTGAAATTGATTTTGGATAAGAGCATAGAATTGTTTAAAAGCAGCTAAAGCATCTGACTTAGATTTTAAGAAATAAATCCAGGTGTATTTGGTAAAGGTGTCAACAAAAGTGATGTAGTAATTGTACCCATATGTAGAGGGAAAAGGTGCAGGGCCCCAAAGGTCACAATGTATAACTTCAAAAGGAGACACATAGGAAGTACTAGAACTAGGTGCATGTAATCTATGAGATTTACCAATAGCACAAGCTGAACAGAAATCAATAGAGTCTTTATTGGAAAATGGAATATTACAATGTTTAAGCACAGTTTTGACAGCATGTGCATGAGAATGGCCTAGCCTATAGTGCCATTTCTGAAAAGTATTAACAGTAGGAAAAACAGATGTACTATTATTACATTGCAAAGGTGCAGAATTATTTGAAAAAAAAAGAATGAAAATTTGAAACAGACAAATTGGACTGAGGCACAACAGAGTAAAGAAACTTGAAGGGCTTGAACTGGTACAAGCCATCAGCACCCACAGAGCCCTCAAGAAGCACTTGATTAGAGCCCTGTGATTTAACATAACAAGTATAAGGATGAAATTCAAATATGACATTATTGTCTTGTGCAAATTTGCTAACAGAAACTAAGTTTTTAGAAATGTTAGGCACATGCAATAAATCTTTAAGAGACAAATGCACATTAGGATTAGAGGGAGAGCAAAAAGTAGAGTGACCCAAGGAAGCAATGGACACACCTTGACCATTACCCATTAGCACCTGCTCATGACCATTGTAAGGCACACTGTGAGAAAGGTTGTGCTGATTAAAAGTGAGATGATGAGACGCACCAGAATCAGGGTACCAAGGCGCCTCAGAGTAAGAGGAAGATGCAAAATCAGAGGTATAAGGCATATAAGGTTGCATAGCAAGATGAGCCATGGGTCGAGTGGGAGGGTGAAAGCCTGAGTTTCTCTGCGAGTAGCCAAAAGGAAGAGGCTGTTGAGGGTGTGAATTAGGGTTAGCAGAAGAATCATACCTGTACCAACACTCAACATCATTATGACCTGATTTGGCACAAATCTGACATTGAATACGATTTGAAGGCATAGAGCCTCTTCCTATACCGCGACCACGCCCACGGCCGCGTCCGCGTCCGCGTCCCCTACCAGAGTTGTAATACTCAGTGCCAACATCAGAATTAGACGCAGTAGGATTGGACGAAGGAGGAACCTGATCAGCTTGAACAAGGTTTGCAGATACACTAGGATTGGTCAATTCCTGACGAAATTTCTCAAATTGCGCTTCTTGCATCATGAGAATTCCTTCAACGTCCTCAATCGAGGGAGAATCAAGACGACTATAGATCATAAGCACAAAAGCATTGAATTCTTCTGGAAGTCCCTCGAGAATAGCATCGATGTGTTCCTGCTCGGAAACGACATCACCGATAGCGGTGAGGGAATCGACGATGGATTTGATACGCATAAGGTACTCAGTTATGGAGCGTGCCAATTTCTTGGTGTTCTTGAGCTCAGATCGTAATTGTCGCGCCCTAGCTTTCATGAACGAATGAAAAAATTTGTGAATTTTGTCCCATACCTGAAACGCATGCTTGCATCCAAGAACACGAGGCAAGATTCCATCAGAAAGAGTAGACAGTAACCACGTAAACAACATCTGATCTTGAGTAAGCCACTTGCGATACTCATCGGAAAGTTTGTTAGAGGCGCGATCTTCATCAGAATCAAATTGAAGAGGAATTTTCGGATTTAGGATGAAACGATGAAGGTTGTGTGCAAGGATAACGCCATTAACTTGTTGTTGCCAGAGAAGGTAGTTCTTCTCATCCAATTTGATCGTGAGCGAGTGCGTAAGACCCGATCGTGTCGAATCTTTGGTTGTAGAAGGTAGAGGAACTGAAATTTCAGAGGAATCTGGTTTAGATTCACGGTTAGGTGATGTAACCGCCGCCATGGATGAAGCTTGTTGAAGCTTGAATCACACGTGCGAGAACGAAGAACGAAATGAAGCGGAAGGTTCACGCCCAAAGGATCGTGAAGGATACTGATACCATATTGAAAATCATAGTTCAGTGATTATCATTATTTAATCTCTTTGTGTATTGTATTGAATGAATCACATTACATTGAGTTTTAGTTTATATAGCTAATAGGAACTGTTAACAATCCTAACAGTGTCCTCTAACTAACTGACAGCTGTAATCAACTAAGTGCCACATCAGCACAGACAGCTGTATCCTAACAATGTGCCACATCAACTCTACTAAGTGATGTGGCACCTATACATATATTCTCATATTTACTAATAAGTTAGATTTATTATGTACCAAAAAAAAAAGTTAGATTCATTGATTTTTTGATATCTTCCAAAAACAAACGAGGACATTTAACTATCGAACAAAAATCAGTGGAGGTATGCAAACGCACAATTATTTTACTGATTTAAACTCTATTTCCCATTTTTTTTTCCTTTACAAGTTTAAACATAATTTATTTGAGTTTAACATTGTGATTAGTTAAGTGCAGCACTTGAAGTTTAACATAATGGCTATGCTGCAAAATGTTGAAGCTTCTTCTATTGTGGTGCCTCCGAAAAAATATGACGTTTTTATTAGTTTTCGTGGTGAGGACACTCGCAGAAACTTCACAGGCCATCTCTACGATGCTCTGAGCAAGAAGGTTATAACATTTATGGACGACAGTGATCTTGAAAAAGGAGATGAGATATCATCATCACTAAACAAAGCCATTGAGGAGTCATACACATCTATAGTCATCTTTTCAAAAGACTATGCTTCTTCAAAATGGTGCTTGAATGAACTCGTCAAAATTCTAGAATGCAAAAAAGAGTTGGGGCAAATTGTGATACCTGTTTTCTACGGAATAAATCCATCAGAAGTGAAATATCAGATTGGGAGTTTTGGGGAAGCTTTTATAAAACACGAACAAGATTTGCAACATAGTAGAAGCAACTTGCACAAAAGGAAAGATGCTCTAACTGGGCAAGATTTTATAAAACGGGAGCAAGATTTAGAGCACAGTAAAGACAAGTTGCAAAAATGGAAAGGCGCTCTTTGTGAAGCAGCCAACTTAGCTGGTTGGGACTATCGAAATTGCAGGCAAGTAAAATAAATTATATACCCAATGTATATATTCATGTCATGGCTTATCATTATCTTCACTATGTTTTCGGATTATCATTCTTTTTGAAATATTTCCTTGTTCTTCTTGCTCTACTATGTTGACCATAAATTTTATTTGATTACTATCTGCACGACAAGAATGTTAACCTTCTTTCCCCCTCATTCATATGATAGGATTGAATCTCACTTCATTCAGCTCATCGTCAAAGATGTTTCTAAAAAAGTTAATACAAAACTTGTTGAAATTGAGAAAAAGTATGAAGAGAAATCGTCACTGAAGGTCACGCTAGCTGATAAAGTTATAAACAGTGTAGGAAAAGCTATGTCTAATTTGTCCATTTCTTGCTCTACCACCAAGCCATATTTGAAGGTCGGCACCAAAATCAATGTTCCACAACAGATACCAAATATTCCAGTTGATTTGCTGAGGTCACGTGAACCAAAAGAGTTGCAAGAAAAACGTTCAAAGTTGGATAAAGGGTCTCCCATTATTATCATTGAAGCTCCAAAGATGGTCAAAACTGCAGCTAATTCGGTTTATTGCCCCAATTTTGGCTTGTACAAACGTGGTGATGTTGGAAGGTATTTTTCCTCATCTCTTAATTTTTCATCATTTTTTTTTCTTTCAAATTTTACACACACTAGCAGTAGCAACTAATTGATTTGGTAAAATCTAAAAGTATATCCAATTAATTAATCTTTAGACAAAAAATGATGTGAAATTCAATCTTTGTTTTGAGCATCATCAAATGAATAAAATTGCAATGATGTAATTAATTATATATTACACTTATATATGCAGAATTGTTTCAAAAAAGCAAGAAGATGTGTGGGCAGTGCGGCGCAGCATTGGAACTTATATTATTGATGGCAAATATTTCAAGCCCTTAGATATGGCTGAGTATAGCTAGCTGATTAACCATACATAAATTGTGGACTTTGTTTCATTGTTTGCCAACAACTAGATGGCACGTATTGATTGAGCATGCAATTAGAATTAAAAAGATAATTTAGAAGTTTAAGTTATATGTAGGATTTATAATATTTAAACTTTTGTTTTATTTGTCGTTTAGTTGGATCTTTAATCTTAAGGCCTTTTATTTCATTATCCAGTAGTCTTACTATATATATAGTCTCATTGAGATATTTTACATATGTTAAAAAAAAAGGTAGTATTTTTAATGTGAATATTTTGTGTATAAATGTTACTAAACTAAGTAGATTACTTCTGCTATATTCTGTTGAAAGTTAGTTAATTCAGGTTTGTTAAATGTAGTTAATAGTTATGTTTGGTAGTAGTTGTTTTGTGCTGCTAGAGTTTGTAACCAACGTAGGACTTACATAGTTTATATAAATAATCTTCTCTACATCTCTGTGTTGTTGCAATCCATTCTCATTTATTTCAATATATAGTAGAAAGCATATCCAAAATCTTTCTTGTTTTCTATCTCAAATTACAAAGTATATTGTATGTTCCAACAATTGGTATCGTGAGCTCGGTTCGGCCGTTACAAGAAGATGTGCAATCATGACAACAACTTCAAATAATTTTCTTGGAAGTCTTTTCATGCTCAATAGAATGAACTACGAAAGATTGCACTAACAAATGAAGGTTCTTTTAATTTGGATCTCAAAGACATGTTGGAGGTTGTGAACTTCAGGTGGAGGAGCTGGGTGAAAACCCAATAGATGCGCAAAAGACAACATACAAGGAGGCGAAGAAGAAGGATTATAAAACGTTATTTTGTTGGTATCATTAAAAAAATGTTATAAATTTAGTCTTGGTTTGCTTTAATTCCGAAACCAAATACTATGCAAACTCCCCCCAATTTTACATATAATTAAGTACTAATTAATTGTGGAATTGTAGAGTAGAAATTAACAATTCATGTGGACACAAACTCACTTATCTCTTTATTATTTGTACGAATTTTGGTACACTTTCCATAATAAGTCATCACTATAAAAATGTTATTTTGTTGGTGTCATTAAAAAAAATATTATATTTGTTTTTTTTTAAGATATTATATTTGTTATATTGTTGGTATCATCGAATAAAATAAGTAAAGTTTGTTTCAAAATTTTATCAAATTGGAACATAAAAATTTGTTTCCGCATATATAAATACATAAAATCTGCAAATAGTGTGGTGCAAATATTTAACTGTGTTTTACGTATAAAATAACAATATATACATATAAATCGAAGTTTGTTTCCTTCGATTTTCAGTACAATGTCTGGAAGCAAAACCCTTTGATGTGTCTTATTGCTGTAACTTAATTTTTATTTTAGCTCTTTGTTAGGCTCTTGCTTTTTCTATTTTTTTATGTTGGAATTGTATCCTGGATTTTTGATGTCTTCCTAAACACTATTTGTGCTGGTGGACACCTATTGTGGTAATATATTTCATTTTAAACACTTTAAAAAAAAAAATTTAATACAAGCACTATATTTGTATTAATATTTTAAAAATAGTCATAAATTTTTTAAATTTTATCATATTAATTCTCTTATATGAATATTTATGTTTTTTTTTTCTTTTGACAAGTATATGAATATTTATGGTAACAATCCTTATATTGTTGATTAACTAACTACATCGTAATGGTGTTGGTAAAGAAAAACTACATTCGTAACGGTGCAGTCCCCACACCAACCCAATCAAGTTATGAAATGTGTTTAGCAATCGGTGCGAAAGGAAACGCGTTGCCAAAGAGATGACAAGTGTGCGACAATGGGATATAAGAACCGCAGTGCTGCTGAAAGGACACTTTAAACTAGAGAGAAGACTTGCAAACAGTGCATAAAAAATGTTGATCATGATATATGGCGAACGAAATAGCACTTGCTATTTCAGATTTTAATTTATGTGACTTTGATATGCTATATATAATACTATATAGCAATCGACCAAAGCACTATGTATGAAATGAGCACATCCATAATTTCAACTTGAATTGCTATATAAGTCATCAACTTTGTTTGTTATTATAATAACATCACTTTCATCTTTCTTATTTTTGTTATTTTTCCAAATCATTTTCTTGTCATCTAATTCTTACTTTTCATCTCCGGTTTTTGTTTTTTTGAGTGTAAGGTTGTGATTACTGCAAGGCATTACTTACAATGGCCATGCAACTAAGTATTGGTTCTTCTTCTTCTTCTTCGTTTGCGAGGGTGGTGACTCCAAAAGAGTTTGACGTTTTTATTAGCTTTCGTGGTGAGGATACTCGTAGAAAGTTCACAAGCCATCTTTATGAAGCTCTGAGCAAGAAAGTTATAACATTTATAGATGACAATGAGCTTGAAAAAGGAGACGAGATCTCGTCAGCACTGATCAAAGCTATTGAAGATTCGTCTGCATCTATCGTCATCTTCTCAAAAGACTATGCTTCTTCAAAATGGTGCTTGAATGAACTCGTCAAGATTCTAGAATGCAAGAAAGATCAGGGACAAATTGTGATACCGATTTTCTACGAAATAGATCCATCACATGTGAGGAATCAGAATGGGATTTACGAGCAAGCCTTTGTAAAACATGCACAAGACCTGAAGCAGAACAAAGAAATGTTGAAGAAATGGAAAGATGCTCTAACTGAAGCAGCCAATCTAGCTGGGTGGGACTCTCAAAATTACAGGTAAATAAAATGAACTATACATATTTATTCATGTCATGACTCTCTTTCCAAAGTTTTAATATAAACAACTACTTCAAATCATGTTCACCTTTTGTTTTCTATTTGTTAATTCTATATATGAATAAAATAGAAGTTTAAAACATTCATTATCTTCTCTCTGTCTTTGATTTATCACTTTTTTGAAATAATTTATGTTCCTTTCTTATTCTACAATCTTGATCATAAATTTTATGTAATTAATATATGCACAACAAGAATGTTGACCAAGATTCCTCTTCTTCCTATGGTAGGAATGAATCCGTCTTCATTAAAGACATTGTCAAAGATGTTTTGAAAAAATTGAATCTGAGACACCCATTTGAAGTTAATAAGCAACTTGTTGGAATTGAGGAAAAGTATGAAGAGGTTAAATCGTTACTGAAAATTGGGTTAAATGATGTTAGAGGCCTAGGATTATGGGGCATGGGCGGCATTGGGAAGACCACTCTAGCGAAACATTTATATTCCAAACTGTGTTCCCAATTTGATCATCATTGTTTACTCGAAAATGTAAGCGAAGAATCAACCAGATGCGGACTCAAAGGTGTACGTAATAAACTTTTTTCTGAATTGTTGGAGCTTCGTCCTGATGCACCTAATCTAGAAACCCCAATTCCCATGAGAAGACTTGCATGTAAAAAAAGTTTAATTGTGTTGGATGATGTGGCAACTTTAGAGCAAGCAGAAAATCTTAACATAGTTAATAATTGCTTGGGACCAGGTAGTAGAGTCATTGTCACAACTAGAGATAAGCAGGTATGTAGCCAATTTAATGAATGTGCAATATATGAGGTCAAGGGATTGAACAAAGATGAATCTCTTGAGGTATTCTGTTTGGAGGCTTTCAGAGAAAAATATCCCAAAATTGGGTATGGAGATCTATCAAAAAGAGCAATTGGCTATTGCGGAGGCAATCCCCTGGGTTTAAAAGTCTTAGGTACAAATTTTTGTACCAAAAGCAAACAAGTGTGGGAAAGTGAACTGGAAAAGCTCAAAAAGATACCCAATCGAAGAATTCATGATGTGTTAAAATTAAGTTTTGATGGTTTAGATTGTACTCAGCAGGATATATTTTTAGACATAGCATGCTTCTTCTTTTTGGGAAAATACGTAGACCGAGAATTCATAACAACTCTATCGGATGCTTGCAATTTCTTTGCTGAAAGTGGGATTGAAGTCCTTTCAAATAAGGCTCTCATAGTATTTAGAATTTGTAATCTTATAGATATGCATGATTTGTTAGTAGAAATGGGACGAGAGATTGTTAAGCAAGAATCTCCTAAAAACCCTGGAAGTAGAAGTCGATTGTGGGATCCCGTGGAAGTTTGTGATGCATTGAAATATAAAAAGGTAAGGAGATGGTTTCAATTAATTCTATATAAAAGTGCGTGTGTATATTTGATTATGAAATATAAGCAAGATAAATCTGTATGACAAACTTTGCTAATTATTATTATTCTAAATTTGTTTTTTAGGGAACCGAAGTTGTTGAAGTTATCATATTCGACATTTCAGAAATTAGAGATCTATACTTGAGCTCTGATTCCTTTAAAAGCATGACCAACTTAAGATGTCTTCATATATTCAATAAAATGCAGCTGCCAGATGAGGGAAAACACTACAATGTGCACTTCCTCCAAGGTCTTGAGTGGTTATCTGATCAATTGAGACACCTTTATTGGGTTGAATTTCCACTCGAGTCCTTGCCATCAACCTTTTGTGCTGAAAGGCTTGTACGACTTGAAATGCGCGGCAGCAAGCTAAAAAAGCTCTGGGATGGAATTCAGGTACAACTTAATTATTGTCTTTGGATATACACTTAAGGGAGAAGCCACATCGGGTGTATACCAATGACAATATTTTTATTCAATTTGAATCCCCTCAAACTTAAAGTTTGCATACTATTGTGTCAACTCACACAACACAGTCGCGCCACAGCTAGGTTAATTCCCTCTGTTCTACATATGGTTAATTATGTTTAGATTCTCTTTTAGTGAAGACTCATGCATGACTACGAATTGATTTTAATGGTCTCTAAACAATGTGATGTTTCTTTCTTGCTACAGAAGCTTGACAATTTGACGACGATTAACCTCGATTACTCTAAAGACCTTATTGAGATCCCAGACTTATCTAGGGCCCCAAAACTACAAGTGGTACTTCTTAGTTTTTGTGAGAGCTTGATTCAGCTCCATCCATCCATTCTCACTGCCCCCAAGCTTGAAGCTCTAGTTTTAAAAGGATGCAAAAATATTGAAAGCCTGAAAACCAACATTTCTTCCAAATCTCTCCGACGACTCGATCTCACTGATTGCTCATCTCTCGTGGAATTTTCAATGATGTCAGAGAAAATGGAGGAGTTGTCCTTAATACAAACCTTTAAACTTGAATGTTGGTCATTTATGTTTTGTAAGAGCAGCGAACAAATTCGTCCAAGTTGTCTCAGTCTAAGTAGATGTAAGAAGCTTAACATTGTTGGGAGCAAGTTATCAAATGATCTTATGGATCTGGAACTTGTAGGATGCCCGCAGATCAATACATCAAATTTGTGGTTAATCCTTGATCGACTGCCATGTTTAAGAGAACTAAATTTGAGTGAGTGTTCCAACTTAGAGGCTCTCCCTGAAAACATTCAAAACAATTCAAAGTTGGCAGTCCTTAATTTAGATGAATGCAGGAAACTTAAGTCCCTACCAAAGCTTCCTGCATCCTTGACAGAGTTGAGAGCCATTAACTGCACTGATCTGGACATTGATTCCATTCAACGACCAATGCTTGAGAACATATTACACAAACTCCACACCATCGACAACGAAGGGGATAGAATTCTTGATAATAATTTTGGTTTCACTTTCCTTCCAGGAGACCATGTTCCGGATAAGTTTGGTTTTCTTACTAGAGAGTCTTCAATAGTCATTCCTCTTGATCCCAAATGTAAGTTGTCCGCTTTGATATTTTGCATCATTCTTTCCGGGAGATATGGTGATTATTACGAATCTGTTTGCTGTGATTGTTTTCAAAAGGGAAAAATAATCTTCAATTGGGATCAAGTGGTTAGCGCTGAGATGTTAACTGAAGACCATGTATTGTTAAGCTGCTTTACAGAAATATGGTGTTTTAAAAGGCTGGACTATGAAAGTGAAGGTGATCATTGCAGTATTTCATGTGAATTCATGTGTCGTGCTAACGAGGAGGAAGAATGGTCAACTGTTGGGATAAAGGGTTGTGGGGTCCTCCCTGTATATAGCTTGGAATCTGAAAGTGTTGAATTACAACCCATTGTTCAAGTCTCTGATGGGCTACAGCACCGAGAAATCGGAGCTGAAGTCGGAACGGATTGTGGATTCTTCCTTGAACACGACTTGGAAGTTAGGTTCGGGCTGAAGAGGAGGAGGACTTGAATAATAAATCTTTGCATGAACGTTCAAAATTGGTATGGATCTTCACCCTCTAATTTTAAGTTTGCTATCTATTTTATTTTTTAAAAAGTATTTAATCCATCGAATGAAGAAATTAATTCTTACAAAAAATACTCGTGATGTATTCTAAAAAATCATGTCAAATAAAGTGTAATAACATTGTGTTGAAACAACATATTGGACAGGTATTTTGTTGAAGCATGCTACTGCTAGAACAGTCAAAACTTCTATTTCTCTTGTTTCTCAAGCCAAACGTCAAGACAACATGGTAACTATCATCTATCAATATCCCTTGTTGCCGTGGATTAGTAATATAACGTTGCACGCTTGCAATAAATTCATCATTTCAGTGTGAAAGTGCAACTGTTAATAATCTTTACCATTGTAGAAATCTTCCTAATTTTATTCAGTTCTTATTCACTATGCATTATGATGTTGCAATTTGTGATATTTTGGCATTAATACCTTTTTAATTAACTGTCGACCAAATTAAAAGAAGATAGAAAAAGAAGCATAGACTCAAGAAGAGATAGTAAAGATATTGCATCACACATTTCATGCCCTCTTATCTTGCCTTCTTTTGGTTATATATGCCCAACTCATGCCTTGATGTACACCTATCCTCATAATAACACTTGTATCATTAAAGTATGTTTTATCATACACATTTATGCAATGAACCATATCAACCTTTGCACTTGAGTATTCAGCCTGGCAAAAAGTTGAACTAACATTAATTTTCAAATAGAAGTTCTTCAAAGGCAAGAATAATTTTTAATTTTTTTTTAAAAGAAGATAATAATTTTTATTAAAAGTTAAAAAAAAAACAAAGAAAAATACATGGTTATACTACTGAAATCCTAATTAGGAATTTCATTCATCTTCAAACTGATTTTTGGACCTTTTCATTTTAAAAATTAAAACAGTTACACTAGCTAGGAGAGTTTGGTGTTACGACGTCAATAAATAATTTCAACTCGGCACAAACTATAGTTACAAAAGAGAAAAAAAATATTAGGGTGCCAAAACTGCTAAAATAAAAGTGCAATTAAACCCTTATTTTGTAAAAATTAAAATTAAAATTAATCCTTCAAATAAATAAATTGATTCTTTGAAATATACTTGTGATTTATTAAAGTGCAATAACATTGTGTTGAAACAACACATTGGACAGGTTTTTTGTTGAAAACACCTACTGGAACAGTCAAAACGTCTATTGTTTCTCAAGCAAAAGGATAAGACAACATCGTAGCTCTCATTGATGGATATTCTCATAAGTTAATCTATGAAGCACGGACACCTCTAGGGCTACGCGTGTTGCGGTGTCCGACACGCATCGGTGTCCGATACTCCTATCACACCCGTACGACACGTATCAAACCGGTGTCCTAAATAATTGTTTTTTTTTTCTTTACTTCGACACACCTACGATTGGTGTCTGACACCTATAACACTCATACGAGCCATGTCAAACATCCCAGACAAATATCTAAAACAATTTTTTTCTCTCTTGCTTCCGCACACCATAGATACAAAAGTTACATATCTTTTGACAAATGTTGATCAATTAGGGGTTAAACATTATAGTTGATTATATCATTTTTAGCTTTTTTGACGGTAGATGAATAAATAAAGGTCAAATACTATGATATCTTGTTGTAGAACTTTTTCTAATGACATAAATTGCTCAAGTTAGATGTTTATATATGTACTTTTCATTTTAGATCGTCTTTAAATAAATTAACATATATGTAACGGTGTCGGTGTCCTATATTTTTTACATTAACGGTGTCGACGTGTCCGTGTCAGTGTCGTGTCAGGTGTCCGTGTCAGAGTCCATGTCCATGATTCATAGTAAGTTAGGCTCTTCAGCTCACAATAAAATAGCTCAACTTTTATGGGATTTTATTTTCTTGTGCGATTAAGAGATCACAATTTCAAATGTGTAAGATATGCTTGAATAACTTCAAGGTTAATAGGAATAAAAAAAAAAAAACTATTAGTTTTCTGTTATGTTCAAATAAAAAACTTAGTTCATGATACTGGTAAGCTTATTTTTTGAGTAAGTTTATACCGGTATACTTTTATCATACACAGTTCTGCAAGGAACCGTATTATCCTTTAAAAAAGTTCTTCAAGGGCAAAAATATTTTTTATTAAAAGGTCCAAAAACCAAAGAATATTACATGTTTATACTACTGAAATTGTCAAGGTACTATTTACAAGACGTTTCTATTCTAGTATTAATCGTAGTAACAACTTTGAAATATATCAGTACCTTTTTTCTACTTATTTATGAAGTCTTATTATTGTCATGGATTCATACTAATCTCACGCGGGTCAAAGTTTCTTTTCTCTCCCTTTGGTTGTCAAATTCAGAGTTTTGTATAATTTTCTTACTTTATGACGGGTGATACCTAATTTTGTCTTGTGTCCATTTTCATTCATCATACATATACAATTTTCTTACTTTATGATGCCCGACACCTAATTTTTGTCTTGTGTCCATTTAGATTGGTATAAACTAAGAAGTATTACAATGCTTTATTTTTTAAACTTGTTGATGCTTAATACTTAAAATAAATACAAGAAATTGTACCTTACTTTATGACTATTCTAAGTAGATTATCGTGAGCCACACATACTTTGTCGCAGGCTAAACTAAAAAGAGAGAGAGAAAAAAAAAAAGGCCATTTTGATCTAATGAGCCGATCAGTACAATTATTATGAATGATTAGCAATATACATTATTAATTTAAAATGTTAATTCAAAGACTCCATTGTTGTTGTTACTATAAACAAAAAACGATTACTTGTTGAAGAGGTCAAGGAAACGCTTTGCACAACGGAGAATTTACAAAAAGAAACTTATTGTGCGTAGAAAAGCAATTTATTAGTAATTAATTATTAACCACTATTATGGCGAACGAAACTTCCTGTAACATTCCACGAAACACTTGCTTGCTATTTCAGATTATAATAATGTACTATTCTTTTTTTATATACCCACATCCATAATTTGAACTCCTAGCTTTGAAGTTGAACTGCCCACATCCATTATTCAGCCTCCTACTACTTGATTGATTACCAGAGCAGAGGTAACTAGCTTTGCCTTTTCTTCCTATTATTATTCGTTGTTTTTGTTTTTCTGAATGTAACGTTGTGATTAATGCCGTGCAGCAGTTGTAATGGCTATGCAACTAACTCTAGGTGCTTCTTCTTCATCTTCTTCGGAGGTGGCTTCGAAATTTTTTGATGTTTTTATTAACTTTCGTGGTGAGGACACTCGTAGCAAATTCACAAGCCATCTTAATGAAGCTCTGAAAAGGAGTGGCGTTAGGACATTTATAGACGACAGCGAGCTTGAAAAAGGAGACGAGATCTCATCGACACTGATCAAAGCCATTAAGGAGTCAGATGCATCTATAGTCATATTCTCAAAAGACTATGCTTCTTCAAAATGGTGCTTGAATGAACTCGTCAAGATTCTAGAATGCAAGAAAGATAATGGACAAATTGTGATACCGATTTTCTATGAAATAGATCCATCACATGTGAGGAAACAAATTGGTAGTTATGGGCAAGCCTTTGCAAAACATGAGAGAGATTTGAAGCATAACAAAGAAAGGTTGCAGATCTTGCAGAAATGGAAAGATGCTCTCACCGAAGTCGCCACTTTATCTGGGTGGGACTCTAAAAATTCAAGGTAAATAAAATGAACTATCCATCTAATTTATTCATGTCATGACTTGTCTCTAATAGTATAACAACTATGCATGTTGAACCTCTAAATTGTTTCTTGCAATATAAACGGGAACATAAGCCCTGGTATTTGTGTGCTCAATTGAAAGTTTATGTTTGGAGTTGAGGGGACAAAATGGATGAATTGGAATTTGGATGAATTAAGCAATTCATTAATTCTCCTTTCAAAAAAAGCAATTCATTAATTCATTAACAATTTAATAAAAATTCTTTTATAAAATTCAATCTAATCATCCATTTATAAAATTCATTCAATCCATCTATTGTTAAATTTTCAAAAGATGAATATGCATTTGATCCATCTATTGAAGTGTGTTTTTATTTTTTTGACTTTTATAAACAACTTTTTTTTAAAAAAATTTAAAAGTTTTTTATATTAGTTTTTCTTTACATTATTATTTTTTGTTTTTGAAAAGTATATTATTATTTTGTTAATAGTGCATCAAAACTTCTGCTCAAAATAGTTTTTTTAATTTGTCATGGCCCAAAACAATTTTTTTATTAGGCCAAAATCAGTTTTTATTAAGAATAAGAAAATTGAAATAGTTTTTTATTTCGAAAAATTGCACGAATCAGTTTTCAATAATGTTTTATTATAATTTATTTAAAATGTTTTATATTAATACATAATTAAATATTTATTAAATAGGTGGTGGTGCTCCGACGTTAACTTGTAGCCACCAACGTTGACCACAACTGAGATTCGGCCACCCGCTGTGGTTCATGGCGACGCTCCATCATTGATTGGTGGTGTTTCGACGTTGACCACCGCTTATTATAATTTATATTAAAATTTAAGTTAATTTCCAAAATTTACTTTTTTTTCAAATTTTTATTTATTAAAGTAAATTAATTTAAATTTTTTATTTTTTATTTTTTTCAATTACTAAATTAATTTTAAGACATTTCAGAAACAATTAATATTTTTGTTTCTAGTTTTTTTCCTTATGTTATTTAGCTATTAAATTAATTTTATAAATACATTATTTTATATATCAAATTAATGTGTATCATGATTTGAGATGATCCATTGAATCTTTAAAATAAGGTGTTCATCCATATTTTTAAATGGATGGATTGAATCTCATCAATTAGGAATTAATCAATGGATATGGATCAAATTGTCACCCATACGTTTCAAACATTAATATCTTTGTTGTACACCAAATACTCATATCTCACAATTTTAAGAATTTGTACTATCCATCATTGGGTTATATTTGTACTTTGAAACTTTTAATACTCTATCCGTTTAAAATATAAGCAAAAAAAAACACATTTTCTTTGTTCCAAAATGTAAGCAAAAAAGACAAATTTATATTCTATTTAATCTTGTTTTTTTTTTTAAAAAAAAAACCATCTTTTACAAGAAAAACTTTTACTTACTCTCATGAAATTAAATACAAATTACTCAATCTGTTTCAAAATAAGTGTCGTTTTAGCCATAAAAAGTTGTTTCAAAATGAATGTCACTTTCAGTTTCCAATGCAATAATAACTTTTTCTTTTCAATTGTACCGTTCAATTAATAATATATACACTACTTTCAAAGTATTATTTTTTCTTTAATTAAAAACAAACCAATAGTTGAATAAGATAATTTGGTAAAATAACATCTCTCTTTATTTTAATTAATGTATTTTATAATATGTGTGTAAAAACCTTAAACGACATTCATTTTGAAAAGAAGGGAGTATATTCAATGTTCTCTCCTTTTCATTTTCTACATAATCAATAGCCAATGAAAATTGTTTTTACATTTTCCCATAAAACTTATTCCAAAGAAAACACAAAAAACTATACTTCAAATTCTTATATTTTAGTTTTCTTAATAAGTGAGATTTAATTTTTTTTTCTTACAATTTAAGACGAAAGGAGTACTTATTAAAAAAAAAAAATTTAATACTATGCACACGTAAAACCTTCTTCGATTGGTAATTTGCTATGGAAATTCATTGCCTAGAAAAAGAAATAGAACATTAATTTCCTTCTCTATCTTTGAATTTTCATTCCATGAAATCTATTTTTTCCTTCTTTCTTCCTCAATCATGTTGACAACAAATTTTATATAATTCCCCAAAAAAACATTATATAATTATTATCAGCACAACAAGCAAGAATGTTAACCTTTTTTCCCTTTCCATTTATACGGTAGGAATGAATCAGACTTCGTTAAGGACATCGTCAAAGATGTTTTGAAAAAGTTGAATCGTAGACACCCATTTGAAGTTAATAAGGAATTTGTTGGAATTGTGAAAAAGTATGAAGAGACCGAATTGTTACTGAAAATGGGATCAAATGATGTTAGAACCCTTGGATTATGGGGCATGGGGGGCATAGGAAAGACCACTCTAGCTAAAAGTTTATTTGATAAACATTGTTCTCAATTTGAACATCATTGTTTCCTCCAAAATGTAAGGGAAGTATCAACTAGGTATGGACTCAATGTTGTACGTGACAAACTTTTTTTTACATTGTTGAAACTTGGTCTTCTTGACGCATCTTATGTAGAAACCCCAGCTCTCAGAAAAAGACTTGAACGTGCAAAATGTTTCATTGTGTTGGATGATGTAGCAACCTTAGAGCAAGCAGAAAATCTTAACATAGGTTTGGGATCGGGTAGTAGAGTCATTGTCACAACAAGAGATAAGCAGATATGTAGTCAATTTGAGGAATGTGAAGTATATGAGGTCAAGGAATTGAATGAAGATGAAGCTCTTCAACTATTCAATAGGAGTGCATTTGGAGAAAAACATGCTAAAATTGGATACGAAGAGCTCTCAAAAGGTGCAATTGGCTATTGCAGAGGCAATCCTCTTGCATTAAAAGTTTTAGGTGCAAACCTTCGTACAAAAAGCAAAGAAGCATGGGAAAGTGAATTGCAAAAGATAAAAGAGATTCCGGATGCGAGAATTCTTGATGTGTTAAAATTGAGTTTCATTGACTTAGATCGTATTCAACAGGACATATTTTTAGACATTGCATGCTTTTTCCATCCAAAAATAGATGAATTCGCTTTTTATAGTCAGCAAGATTACATAATAGATCTATTTAATGCTTGCAAATTTCATCCTGTAACCGTGATAGAAGTTCTTCTGCATAAAGCACTCATAACTTATGGTATTCTTGATAGTATCGAAATGCATGATTTGTTAGTAGAAATGGGTCAAGAGATTGTTAAGCAAGAATCTCCTAAACACCCCGGAAGAAGAAGTCGATTGTGGGATCCCGAGGAAGTTTATCATGTATTTAAATACAACAAGGTAAATGGAAGACTTAATTACCTCTATATGAAAATGCATGTATATACACCCTCCGATCACTATTATAAGCAAAAATCAATATTTTACATTCATCCATTAAATGATGTATGTGGTCTATTATAAATGTCACATACATCATTGAATGAATCTAAAATATAAAATTTTGCTTATAATAGTGACCGGATGACGTATTTAGTTATGAAATATAAGCAAGATAAAGATGTATGGCAACCTTAGCTAATTATTATTCTAAATTTTGTTTTCAGGTAACTGATGCTATTGAAGTTATACGATTCAATACTTCTGAAATTGGGGATCTATACTTGAGCTCCAATTTCTTTAGAAGCATGATCAACTTAAGATTTCTTCATATCACCAATGAATGCAACAAAGTGCATCTCCCTGAAGGTCTCGAGTGGCTGTCTGATAAATTGAGGCACCTTTATTGGGAATCATTCCCACTTGAGTCATTGCCATCAACCTTTTGTGCCAAAATGCTTGTACAACTTAGCATGTCCCATAGCAAGCTTAAAAAGCTTTGGGATGGAATTCAGGTACATATTTATTACTAATGTGTTTGTATATATATGCTTAATCATGTTTTGAAGCTCTGAGTCAATTTTAATGATTTTGAACAATTTGATGTTTCTTTCGTCCTACAGGAGCTTGACAATTTAGTGATCATTAAGCTTGATTGCTCTGAAGACCTGATTGAGATTCCGGACTTATCAAGAGCACCAAATCTTAAAATATTATCTCTTGTTAATTGTGTGAGTCTCCGTCAACTCCATCCATCCATTTTCACTGCCCCCAAGCTTAGAACACTATGGTTAAGAGGTTGTAAAAAGATTGAAAGCCTGAAAACCAACATTCATTCAAAATCTCTCGAAATACTGGATCTCACTGATTGTTCATCTCTCGTGGAATTTTCTGTGACATCAGAAGAAATGGTATGGCTGCTCTTAAGTGGCACCGCTATACATGAATTTCCGTCATCGATGTGGCGTAATAGCAAACTAACTTATCTCAATCTAAGTAATTGTAAGAAGCTTAACATTGTTGGGAAGAAGCTATCAAATGATCCAGGAATAGAGTCTCATGTTGAACTGGTCCTTTCAGGATGCACACAAATCAATACATCGAATCTGTGGTTTATCCTTGATGGCGCGCGACCTTTAAGAAGACTATATTTAGAAAGTTGCCACAACTTAGAAGCTCTCCCTGACAACATCCAAAACTGTTCAATGTTGTATGAGCTTCATTTAGATGATTGTAGAAACCTTAAGTCCTTGGCAAAGCTTCCTGCATCCTTGCGAAAATTGAGCGCCATTAACTGCAATTATCTGGACACTAACTCCATTCAAAGAGAAATGTTTGTGAACAAGTTATACCGCTCTCGTGAAGTACTTTTCCCTTTACTTCCAGGTGCGGAAGTTCCATGCAAGTTTGATTTCCAGACAACCGAGGCTTCAATAGTTCTTCCTCCTATTCCAAAATATGGATTGTCTTCTTTTGTGTTTTGTGTCATTCTCTCCGAGGGATTAAATCTTACTTCTTTCGATAAAGTTTGGTGTACTATCTATGATCACGGAAAAGTAGTTTGGCTTGCAAGTTATGGGACATTAATTTCAGATCATGTACTTCTAATCTGTTGGTCTGAAGATGAAGATGACAATTATGCGAGGGTGGATAATGATCATTACAGCCTTTCATTTGAAGTCAAAGTCAATCATTATGTTGATGAAGGGGAACAGGTGTCAACTAAGGGGATAAAGGGTTGTGGGGTCTTACCTGTATATAGCGTGGAACATAGTTTGGCGTTGGATGGTAGTAGTAGCAAAAGTAAAGTTGAAATTGTTGAATTACCATCAAATGCTCAAGTTTATGATGAATTTGATGCTGATGAAAATGAAGATGCCCAACAACAACTTCCTATTATCCCAACAGAAAAGGAGGAGGACTTGAATGATAAATCTTCTTGTGATTGTTTCATAGGTATCAATTTTAACCCACTTCCTAATTATAAATTCTATATTTATTTATTTTTAGTTTATTTTACTCTCATAACTTCCTAATTCTAAGTTATGAGAGTTTGGTATTTTTGTTGTTTTTTCCATTGAAATGGGTGTGGTTGCCGCATATTTGCGTTGTCTTCTGTATTAGCTTCCCAACCGTTGTCCTCGTGAGCTTAATTTAGTTGATAGGGACAATGAGGTTCGAATCCCGGCCACCACAAAAAAAAAACTTCCCGACCGCTTGTAAGGCTTGTGCGAGTTTGGTTTTTATATATATGCTGTTTAAAGAAAATTTATTGTCAACTCAGCACAAACTTTTGATAAAATTGATAGGAAGACTACAAAATTACAAAGGAGAAAGATTTTAGGGGTCAAAACTGCTAAAAAATATTGTGTTTAAAAGTGAAATTAAACCTTAATTTTATAAAACAAAAATAAATAATTTAATCCTTCAGATAAGTAAATTGACTCTTTGAAAAACACTTCTGATATATTCTAGAAAACTATGTCAGATAGATTATGACAATCAATAACATTGTGTTGAAACATTTCATTGGACAGATCTTTTGCTGAAGCACCTGCTTGAAGAGTCAAAACGTCTATTTCTCTTGTTCTCTCAAGCAAAACGATAAGACAAGACAACATCGTAGCTTTCATTGAGCAGTATCCCATGATGGAGTGGATTTGTAACATAAAGTTGTATGTTTGTAATAAATTCATCCTTTCAATATGTAAGTACATCGGTTGTACTGTTACAGACTTTAGCTTTGTAGAAATCTTCCTCAAGTTCTTTATGGTGTCTTGCTTTTGTTGGTATTAATCAACAATGATTGTGTTTTTATTCTTGGTATTCTTAGACCATCTATCTACAATGGGAAGTCCTTCCCCTATTTAACACCATGCTAAATAGGCACCCCCATTGTGACACCAATTAATACGTTGTTTATAAAGATGACTGCTTTTATAGGCACTCTCTCTCCTATTACCCGTGGGTCCCACATGTACAATTAATTCTATTTTTTTCTCTATTCAATTGTTGTATTATTTTTTTAATATTTAAAAAATTTAGTTGCAAGAGTAATATTTAATCTATCAACATTAAATTTTCAACAAAAACTTTTTTAAAATAACAAATAATTTACCCATCTGAATGGAAAAAAAAAAACAAACATAAAGTGTTTAGATTTAAACATAACAACAAATAATTTACCATCATTTATTTTATATTATTTTTTCAAGTTTTATTTTTTTTTTATAATTCATAATTAAATTACTTCAATATTTTAAAATTATATAATTATGAATGAATATGTAAATTATTGTTAAAATTTAATGATATAGAGTTATTACAGGGACCCAATTAATAATTATTTAGAGGTGCTGGGTTGGAGAGATTGAGTGCTTATTAAGTATTAATTATAAAACGAATGACGTGTATAGTCGGGGTCCGTTTAAGCACCCAAATGGAGTGCTGCATTGTGGATGGTCTTATGCATTATGATTGCAAGTTGTGACATTTGGCCATTTATTTCATTTTGATTAACTATAAACCAAATTAGTGTTTTACATTTCAACAATGAAGGGTTCTGTTCTGGAGCTCACAATAAATGAGCTAAAGTTTTGTAGGATTTTATTTATTTTCTTGTGCGAATTTGGGATTACTATGATATCAATGTGTTAGATATGCATAAATTACTTCAAGAAAAATCAATTTTAGAGAGGGTAGAAATCCGTCACTAAACTACCAGAATACCCTCACAAACTAATTTAGTGACGGATTTAGTGACGACCGGTAATCCCTTAAGAATATTGGCCTTGCTAAATATTAGTGAGGGATTTTGGTTTCCGTCCCTAATTGATACGGATACAATCCCTCACTAATTATATAAATCCGTCACTAAATACGAACCAGAAATGAGCTAAAATTTGGACAAATCCGTCAGTAATTAGTGAGGGATTCTTGTTCCCTCTCTAATAGTGAGGGACTATTCCATCATTTTTACCATTATTTCCGTCACTAATTACTGACGGATTGGTTTTCCCTTTCAAATTTTGAAGGCATAAATTGTGATGAAACTTAATTCCCTCACAACCTACAATCTTTGGTTTAGTGAAAATTTTATTTCCCTCACAATTCAAACCAGATTTCATTAATTAATTATATTAATATTGTAAATGCATTTACAATATTAAACCATATTGAACTTGTTGGAAATTATAAATATACAATATAAAACACTTGATAAATTGTCTTCATACCCATCACATACATTCATCACCATAAATGTCATAAGGAAACTCTCAATAAGTTTACAACCATTGTTCAACTCTCAAAATACATAGAGTCATAAGGAAACTCTCAAAATAAGTTTCATAAGAAACGCTTAAACATTTTTAATGGTACTAGAAGTAGCACATTAACTAAGTTTGCAACCAAGCTATCAAAATAACCATATATTATACATATTATATATCTATATATCAATTAGATGGAGGTGGAGGTGGAGGTGGATGTAGATGACCTTGAGAAACCATTTCCATCAATTTAGTCATTTGCTCCCTAAGAAAACGTGAATCTTCCTGCGATGCACGAATCAACTCCTCATGAGCCTTCAATTTCTCTTTAAGTGATGCATTTTCAGCTCTTATTTGTTCAAATTCAGATTGTAAGATGCCGTCAGATCTGGAAGATCTAGACGGCTTATATTTCCCTGCTTCGGGGCCCAAACCATATAAGAAGATAATGTTGTCACTTTCATGTCTAGAAACATCATTCCCTAGTGCCTCCTCATGTGAATCCCTCTCAATAATCCTTTTTTCAAACTCATCCTGCAAAATAATTATATTTTACTAACAAGTAATAATTGCATACTTCATTCAGTCAACAGAAATAACTTTTTTTAAAAAAAAATTCAATACATGAATAATTTGAAGTAAGTATATGAAATATTTTGATAACTATTCTCCCTTGGTCTTAAACAACGTACTTTGTCACCTGATAACTATATGAAATGTTGGGCTAAAACCTAAAAACATTGTTGATTTTTACCCGGTATGCTGTCCTAAAAACTTATACTGTGTTCACTGCTTGCCTATATCAGTTTCCCATAAGCATCAAACAAACTAACATTCTCATATATCTTCCTGTCAAGACAATTCATTATTTTTCTCAATCTGCTTCTAAAATATGGACATAGCTTCATATGAGTTCTTTATGTCAAAAAAATAATCAAGTGGAGTTACGATTGGTATGGAAGAAAAAAAGAGAATTGAAATGGTAGTGCTCAGTCTATGTCATAGGTACATTTATATTATTTCTTAATATGTGCTTAACAATTAGCATCAATGCATAACCTCCATAAAAACAGCATCAATGAACAATTATTTCAGTGCAGAACTATTAAAACAATTAAAAATAGCATCAGTTCTTAACAATTAGCATCAGTGCAGAACCTCCATATCATAGTTCAACTACTTTAAAAATAGACTAAATATTCATCAAGTTCAATAAGGTCATGAAGTAATAACTTACAGCAATATCCTTTGATTTTGAGGAAACCCACTTGCTTGGATCACCTTTCAATTTGTGTGTGTATTCAAATATTTCTCAACATGTTGGAGTCACTTCTGGAGATGTTTTCTAAAAACAAAACGGATCAATCAATGTTAATTGAAATTAAAATGCTTAACCTAACAAATACAATTAAACTCAAATTCAATTACTTACTATTCTCTTAGAAATCTCAAATGTTGGAATCGACCCTCCAGTGTGGAGTGGAGCATCAGAAGATTTTCTGTTTTTGTTGTTAGTTCGTGCCTTGCTTTTCCATTCATTCTCACTCCATTTTTCATTCAATTTCTTACGCATTTCAACTGGAATCCAATCACCATCATCTTCCCCTTTTTTGACCCTATACATTGCACTTGAGTATAACTGAGAGGCTTTATGGTCAAATGACTTCTTAATCTCTCCATCAAGTTCAGGTAGCCACTTAAACTTCCTCTACAGTATAAAAAATATAGGTTAATAATAGAGTAAAGCAATATGTTGAGAATAATCTACATGAAAAAAAATAAATATAACTATTAAGATACGTAAATATTCATGAATTAATTCATACATCAAACTCTCTAAACCACATTGCAATCACACTACGGGGCCCATTTTTTCTTCTTCAGCCTTTAGTTCTCCATACGTTGTCCAACATCCATCAAACTTTTGCTTCATAATTTTTGTTATCGTACGTGTAGGCGCAATAGCAGGGTCAAACCTATTAAAACAATATTGAAGAAATTGTAAGATACGAGTATGATATATTTAAAATTAAAGGACAAAACATAATAAAAGCATACGTGCTCTCTGGTCCTGGACGAATCCAAATACGTTCATCAAGAGGGTCCTCACTCCCAATGTTTGGAGATGAATCCATATCATTTGATGATACATGTGGATCAGCACCAGATGCATTAGTTGATGGGATTTGTGGCGAGCTTGTTGATTGAGAAATGGGTGGGCTAGGAGTAGAGTGGGGAAGTTGTGTATTTGTTGTTGTATGAGATGTGGAAGGATTTGTTGCTTGCCCAACAATAGAGTGTGATGGAGTAGTGTCAGCCATACCTCTCCCAGATGAAAGTGTGGTACCTATAACTCTCCCACCTCTACTGATACCTCTACCAGTACCTCTTCCTCCACCCGCCGGAGTATCATTTCCTACCATCTATACATACATATAAAAAAAACATATATTTGATTAACACGTCAAAATCTGGACACATCTAAAAAACAAGAATCATTCAGTTTGAACTTGAGTGACTAACAATACATTTGGACCCAAATCACATCTACAAGACTCAAAATGTTCTTTACTGATTTTTAAAAATGTTTACAAGCACAGCAACTCCATATAACAATTGGTTTGAGTGGATGAAATTCAAACATAGGTCATTTTACTTCAAATATACTAGTAACCATATCAAATTTACAAGCCACATTTAAACAATATTCATAAAGGAAACCATAAGCAAAAATCAGTATGATAAATTAGAAAACTACATCTAAAATAGATCTAACCTGGTTGAGTGTGGCTCGGAAAGCGATATACAAAAGGAATGGTTCAAGAACTGCGAGTGAGACAACATCCATTCAATCAAAATCAAAATTAATAATCAAATATAACACAAAGTCGATATACAAATGGATAAAATAGCACAGCAACAGAGCATCTCAGGTGACACCATTATTTTTGAAACTCTAAAGTGTAACTAGCAGCACCATTCATGAAATCAATTTTAAAGAAATCAAATTTGTTTCTAGATCTACTGTGAGAGAAAAGAAGGTTCAACTCTAAAGTGTGCTCTTTTGTAAAAACATTTCTTAGACAAATAGTGTGACTAGTTCAGTACTTAAGTGTGTCTCAAGTTATCTTGTACTCATGTGACTTATCAATAAAATTACTCATTGCGCGCTTATTTCTTAATATGTAAAATTTGAATGATAAATAACAGGTCTGAAACTGCTGCTATTCAAACACCTCAATGGCCTAAAAACAGCACAAAAACACACACAACACACACAGTCCAACACACAGTCCACTAGGCTTAAAAAAACAGTCATGGAAAAGAGCCCCAAATGCTGTCAGCACCTCCCTGCACAGAGAAAACACTCACACCAGCAGCAGAAAAAACACAGCAGCCTCGTTTCATCGAAAGATGATTAAGAGGGGTCAATTCATTTTCTTAATAAGGTAAAAAGCATTTATTCAAGTGTAATACATGCAATTTTCCTACTTCATAACAGCCCTATGAAATTTACCACTTCAAAACATTACCTTAATTGCAAAGTCATGCTAATATGTCACGTGAGAATAGATTTCAAGAGCATTACCTTCAAATGACTTAGGCATTAAAAGCCAAGTACACAACTCCAAATATTGGCCATGTAAAACAATAAAAACAAACATCACAAGTAAAACAATCATACAACATCATCATCCAAGGAAGGTCATAAAAAAATCCTATTGACCTCAAATGTTCTGAATTTATATAACACAATCTAAAACTTACAAACCCTATAACTCTAAATGTTTTCCACACCATATCACATAACAGAAAAATTCAAACCCAAAATCCAAATGTAAGATTCCATTCCCTTTGTTTCATCAAGCTTCACTTCCATATGGTCATGGTGAAAATAACAGTTAATATATAAATTAAAACAACATCAAGAATACAAGTATCACAAACATTAACTTCAATGAAGAGAAAAACTATAAAGAAAACTAATAAAAAAAAATAATAAATAAATAAAAAATAAATTCTGAGATTGAGAGAGGTTACCGTGATTCTGAGATTCACTGAAGATTTGAGAAAGGATTTTTGGAGAAGGAAGAAGATTCGATTTTGGGAGTGAGATTAAGTGAAGATTTGTGTTGTGAGAGCATTAGCACCGTAAATTAGGGTTCAAATTCAGCTTCAGATTTTTGGAGAAATTCAGCTTCAAATTCAGAAGAATCTACAAAATTAAACACATGAATTAGTAAAGAATGGGAAGAAATTTCAGTTGAAACCCTAACAAAGAAGAAATCTGAAACTGACCGTGAGATTTTGGGACTGAGAAGAGGGATTCAGTGATTCCAACTGAGAAGGAAAGAGTGACCAACTGAGAAGATGAGAGAGGAAAGAGCGATTCAGTAACTTAGTGATAGGAAAGAGCGATTGAGAAGCTTGCGATTCCGATAGTGATTGAGAAGTTTGGGAAGTTTTGTTCATCTGAGAGAGTGATTGAGTGTCTGGGGAAAATTTTGGGTTAATTTTATTTTAAGGTTTGGGTTCATCTTGAGTTTTTGGGACTGAGAAGTTTTGAAGATGAGTGTTTTGGGTTTGTGAATATTGAGTTCATCTTGAGTTGAGTATGAAATTTGTGGGATAAATTATTTTGGGGTTTGTGAGCAAAAAAAAGAGGGGGAATATTTTAGTATGAGAGGAGGGAAACCAAAACGTGAAAATAAATGAGGGGGAAATAATTCAGTTTTGGCTAATAAATTTAGTGAGGCTTTTAGTGAGAGATACATTAGATAGAGATATGTAATTGATATTAGTGAGGGTTTTAGTGAGGGATACATTAGATAGGGATAAAGTCCATGTCAAATTCCCTCACAAACATTCGGCTAAAGAATTTAGTGAGGGATTTAGTCACGGAAGTTTAGTGAGGGAATTTTTGTGACGGATATTTAGACAATTCCGTTACTAATGTTTGGCAGCTCAACTTTTGTGGAAATTACGGAAATCCGTCCCTAAATCCGTCACTATTAGTGAGGGATTGTTTTCCCTCCCTAAAATCCATCCCTAAATCGTGTTTTTCTAGTATACAAAATAAATAAACTATCAATTTTCTTTTCTGTTCAAATAAAAAACTATTAATTCATACTAGTATTCTTTTATCATACACATTTCTGCAAAGAACCATATCATGCATTCAAAAAGAAGTTATTTCATGGGCAAGAATAATTTTTATTAAAAGAAGAACTATATCATACTACTGAAATTGTCAAGGTACCAGTTTACAACATGTTTCTATTCTAGTGTTGAATCTTACCAATGGACTGTTTCAAGCAAGCTCATAGTGAAAAAGTGTAGTGTACTGTTCTTGAACATGTTATATGAGGTTTCAATACTTGGTAAGGTTTGTAGTCAACTCGAATCCAAATGGAAAAAGAGGATCATAATGTTTATCACCAACATTCAGAGTATGGATAGTTAGCAGTAGACACCCATTTGAAGTTAATAAGAAACTTGTTGAAATTGAGAAAAAGTATGAAGAGACTGAATTGTTACTGAAAACTAGGTCAAATGATGTTAGAACCGTAGGACTAAGGGGCATGGGAAAGACCACACTAGCTAAAGATTTATATGTTAAACTATGTTGTCAATTTGAACGCCATTGCTTCCTTGAAAATGTAAGGGAAGAATCTATTAGGTGTGGACTCCGTGCTGTACGCAGCAAACTTTTTTCTACATCGTTGGAGTTCGTCTAGATTCACCTTACGTAGAAACCCCAAATGTTGTTGAGAAAACTTGCATGTGAAAGAAGTTTCATTGTGTTGGACGATGTGGCAACCTTAGATGTTGGAGCTTCGTCTAGATTCACCTTACGTAGAAACCCCAATGTTGAGAAAACTTGCATGTGAAAGAAGTTTCATTGTGTTGGACGATGTGGTAAACTTAGATGTTGGAGCTTCGTCTAGATTCACCTTACGTAGGAACCCCAATGTTGTTGAGAAAATTTGCATGTGAAAGAAGTTTCATTGTGTTGGACGATGTGGCAACCTTAGAGCAAGCAGAAAATCGTAACATAGGTAATAATTGCTTGGGACAGGGTAGTAGAATCATGGTCACAACTAGAGATAAGCAAATATGTAGTGAGTTTGATGAATGTGAAATATATGAGGTCAAGGAGTTAAATGAAGATGAATCTCTTCAACTATTTTGTTGGAATGCTTTTCGTGAAAAACATGCTAAAGTTGGATATGAAGATCTCTCAATAATTGCAGCTGGCTATTGCAGAGGTAATTCTTTGGCTTTAAAAGTTTTAGGTGCAAATTTCCGTACAAAAAGCAAAGAAGTATGGAAAAGTGAATTGGAAAAGCTCAAAATGATTCCTAGTTGGAGAATTCAAGATGTGTTAAAATCGAGTTTCAATGACTTAGATCGTACTCAACAATACATATATCTAGACATTGCATGCTTCTTCACGCTGGAACATGAGTGCTTTCTTGCCCGCAAATCCTGTCGAGATTACATAACAAGCCTATTGGATGCTTTGCCATTTCTTTGCAACAAGTGGGATTGATGTACTTTTGAATCAAGCGCTCATAGCTTTTATTAAATTTGATGGCATAAACATGCATAATTTGTTAGAAGAAATGGGACGAGAGACTGTTAAGTAAGAATCTCCCAAAGACCCTGGAAGAAGTCGATTGTGGGATCATGAGGAAGCGTATAAGGTATTAAAATATAACAAGGTAATTGGAAGACTCAATTCCTTCTATTTGAAAATGCATGTATATATTTGATTATGAAATATAAGCAAGATAAGGATGTATTATTTTTCTAAATTTTGTTTGTTAGGGAACCGAAGTTGAAATTATACAATTCAATATTTCTGAAATTGAGGATCTATACTTGAGCTCTATTTCCTTTAAAGGGATGACCAACTTAAGATATCTGAAAATCAGTAATAATAATTTATATCAGCATGAGGGAAAATGCTACAATGTGCACCTCCTTGACGACCTTGAGTCGATGTCTGATAAATTGAGGTTCCTTTATTGGGATGCATTCCCACTTGAGTCTTTACCATCAACCTTTTGTGCTGAAAGGCTTGTACGACTTAGCATGAGCTGTAGCAAGCTTAAAAAGCTATGGGATGGAATCCAGGTACAAATTAATTAATGTGTTTGGATATACTTGTTATTGTTAATTTGTAGAGCAACATTCGTATACAACTAGCTTATGTCTCGTGCCTGATTATGAATTAATTTTAATGATTTTTAAACAAATGTGATGTTTCTTTCTTTCTCAGAATCTTGACAATTTAATGGTGATTGAGCTTTTCCAAAGACCTGATTGAGATCCCAGACTTATCTAAGGCACCAAAACTTGAAAAAGTATCTCTTCTTAATTGTGAGAGTCTCTGTCAGTTCCATCCATCACTTCTCTCTGCCCCCAAGCATAAAAATCTATATTTAAAAGGTTGCAAAAAGATTGAAAACATGAAAACCGACATTCATTCAAAATCTCTTGAAACACTAGATCTCTCTCTGAATGTTCATCTCTTGTGGAATTTTCGGTGAGATCAAATGCAATGACAACATTGTTCTTACGTGGAACTGCTATACATGAATTGTCTTCATCAATTTGGCGTGATAGAAAACTCACTCATCTCTTTCTAAGTGAATTTAAGAAGCTTAGCATTGTTGGTAAGAAGTTATCAAATGATCCAGCAGTGGTGCCTCTTCAGTTACTGGACCTTTCGGGATGCACACAAATTGATACATTGAATCTGTGGTACATCCTTGATGGCCTGCAATCTTTAAAAGATATCTCAATTTGAGAGAATGCTGCAACTTAGAAACCCTCCCTAACAACATCCAAAACAATTCAATGTTGGTAACTCTCAATTTAGATGAATGCAGGAAACTTAAGTCCCTATCAAAGCTTCCATATCATTGCAAGAAGTGACAGCCTTTAACTGCATTTATCTTAACACCGGCTCCATTCTTCGATCAATGCTTGAGAATGTGTTGCAGAGATACCTCACCAACTCCGAGGATATAAAAAAATATCTTTACGAATTCCCTTTGCTTCCAGGAGCCCATGTTTTAGGTGAGTTTAATTTTCACTCAATAGAAGCTTCAATAGTCATTCCTCCTATTTTCAAATCAGGCTTGTATTGTTTTGTGTTTTGCGTCATTCTCTCCGAGGGTTTAGAAGTTAAATACAACAGCATTCGTTGTACTATCTACGAACACAAAAAAGAAGTCTACCAATGTAATGTAGGTGGTAGGAGAGGGGAATTAATTTCAGATCATGTAGTATTACAGTGTTGGTGTGATAATTACAAATTGGTGGAGGTGGGGAATGAAAGTGGATCAGGTGATCATTACAATCTTTCATTTGAGTTCAAATTCAAACATTATGTTGATGATAAGGTACAATGGTCAACTAAGGGGATAAAGGGCTGTGGGGTCTTACCTGTATATGGCTTGGAGCAAAGTTTGAGGTTGGATGGTCCAAACAGTACTAGAGCTCAAAATTTTGAATTACAATCCATGGTTCAAGTCTTTGATGAGACTGATCAACCTTTGAAATTTGAAAATGAAGATAACCAACAACATTGTGTAATTCCCCCAAAGAAGAGGATGAGGAATTGAAAGATAAATCTTCTCGTGAATGCTCAAAATCTTTATTTATTTTTTTAAAACAACAAATCCTTCCAATGAGAAATTAATTATTTGAAAAATACTCATGATATGCTCTAGAAAATTATGTCTGATAAATTGCAATAACATCTGTTGAAACAAGAAATGCATTGAACAGGTCTTACTTTGAAGCACCTACTCGAAAAATCAAAATGTATGTTTCTTTTGTTTCTCAAGCAAAATAACAAGATAATCGTAACTATAATTCAGCAACTTACCTTGACACAGTGGATTGGCAATATAAAGTTGTACACTTGTATTAAGCTCATAATTTCAATGGGAAAATGTGGCCATAAAGCTTTTAATTTAGGATTTTTACTATTGCTAAAATCTTCCAAATTTTATTCAGTTTTTTGTCTTGCTTCTTGGGAAAATAAAATTCAGGGGAGTGTTTCGAAGGTTGAAGGAGCTTTACAAATCATCCACTAAATAGGAATGAGTATAGGTTAGATAAGATTTTTTCTTTTAATTATGCTAAGAATTTTTTAGAGGCCTATTAGTTAAAAAGATTAGGCCTACCAGTACCAAGTAGCTTATTTAAGTAAATAGGAATAATACATTTGATTATCATATTTAAGTAAATAAGATAGCTAACACAGTCATTCTCTTTAGCTATCATATAGTCAAATTTTTCAAAATGTTAGAGTTTAATCTTACTGGTCTATTAGTCGGTTAGTCTATTTAAATATATATAAAATTACTTATTTAAACGTGCTCTTATGAAATAGACTTTTAAATAGGCTAACATGCAATATCAGATTTTTGAAAGGTCAGCAAATGCCTAAAAAATAAGTCTATAATAGTCTATATGTAACAATATTTTGAACTCCAACTTTGTGTTTGAGTAAGAATGTAAAAACTCTCTCCAAGAAGCATGTATATGGCTTATCTTTTACACTCTGTTTGGTTGGAGAGAATTAAAGAAGAGAGAGTTACTAAAGAGAGAAATAGAAGAGAAGTACCATACTTCTCTTGTTTGGACAACGAAGAGTTTGTGAAGAGAGAATAAAATTAGGTGGGCCCTACCACCTTTTTGTTTCTCTTCAATTGAGCGAAGAAATACAGAGGAGTGACGTGGAGATAGCAAATGTACCCTTATGCCACTCCAATTTCATTACTTATGCAATTTTAATTCTTTCGGATGAATATGCCAAACCCATTTTTTTGCAACACATACCACAAAGGCTATAAAACTTGGCGTGCGTATTATAAAAAATAAAATAAATGAGGCTAGACCAGCAACAAGACAAAAATAAAATTGTGCTCAAAATTTGGTTTCGAAAATACATAATACACCTTAAATTTGATTGTTAAATTAATTTATTAATTGAATTAAATTAAATAAACTAATTTTGTAAAAAATTGAATTCAATTAACAATAATTTAATTATATAGAACCAATAAAGAATCAATAAATTAATTTAGCTAAATATAATAAATTATATGCTACTTTTAGTTCAAGGATATTTTTGTCTTTTCAAAAAATAGTAGCATCTCTTTCTCTTCTATTTCTCTCTTCTTTCTCTTGTACCAAACAATACACCAAATCTACTCTGTTTCTCATCTTTTTCTCTCTTCTATCTCTCTTTCTCACCACTTTCTCTCTTCTCAACTTCTTCTCACAACCAAACATAGTGTTAATGAGAGTTCAAGTGCTTGAGGAATTCATTGTCCGAGCCTCTTAGTAGAGCATAAACTCCTTACTAAACAAGTAGCGGCTCCATTGTTATGCAAAACACGAACAATGGCATAGAACTCCTTGTCATAAGTAGAGTACTTTAGTTTACCACTGTTAAGTTTCTCAAAGAAACTTCCAAGATGTGGAGAATATTTTAGAAATTTCAAGAATACTACTAAATAAAGCCATAATAACTAAGAGCATCTTCATATCTCTAGAACTTTCTAGTTCAATGAAATAGATACTAATATCTCTAGAAATTTCTTGTAATAAAGTAGTAGATGCTTCTAGATCTTTCTATATGCATAGCCTTACAAGAGTAGTATAAATAGGGCTCACCAACAAGAGTTTTGACATTCAATCGTTGAAGCATTCAAGAAATAAAAATTTCCTATGAGAAAATTACAGTTTAATTTCTTTATTTTGCTACCTTTCCTTCCATCCATATAACCAATCTTTTGTTCTTACCATCAAATAACCAGTCTTTTGTTCTTACCATATGATTTGAACAACCTAAATCTAAGAACCATACCTCATCTTTAGCATTTGTGTTCAGACACTTCTGAGCCATGAGAAGCATTTCACCTTCTTCAAATTTTGCAAAATTTGCATTTTCTTTCCATTGAGGACCTATAGCATTCCACAAAATCATTGTTGATTCTTCCTCTACCACACTCTCTTGATCCTTAACACCCTCTTCCACATCCATATCCTCTCCCACTATTTGAGACCTTCAAGGCTTGCTCTGTATCTGCTTCTTGACAATGTGATTTCATGTGTTGTTCTTGCACAAGCAAGCTGCTTTGCAATTCATCAATGGAGAGTGTTGTTACATCATTTGATTATTTAATAGAGCATACCACATAGTTGAACTTGCTTGTTAAAGATCTCTAGTGTCTCCGAAAACACTATGAGTATTTTAAGATGAAAAGACTAAGTGCAAGTATACACCGTCCAAGTTATAGTATAAAAAGATATCGATATCGATATCACATGGATTGGGGAGTTATACTTTCCAGTAGAAAACTTCTTACTACGAAAATAAAATAAATCATTTGTCACAACAATAAAGTAAAAATATAAAAGTTTGGAAAAACGGTTGAAAAAACTCAGAAATTCTCAAAGATAAAAGTGTGGTTTAAACAATGAATCAATTATGAGCGGACTTTGTTGCTATATATGCATTTAAAACAAGAAAGTACCGCTACAATACATATACATCCCCCAACTTCAGAATATTTCATTTGTGTCCTTGTGAGCTTAGCTCAGTTGGTATGGACAATGCATAATATATGCAAGGTCCAGGGTTCAAACCCCGGCCACCACAAAAAAAAAAAAGAATATTTCATTTGCTTGCATTCAATTTTTATTTTTGTAATTTTTAAAGCGCTTGCATTCAATTTTTATTTTGTAATTTTTTAAAATTTTGGAGAAAACCCTTCAAATGAACATGTAGAAAAAAATTGTACAAATAAATTTCATAATTGAATTTAATATTTCATAAATGATATAATTGTGACTTAAAAACAAATTATTGAGTAAAAATTCTTCAAAAAATAAAATAAAATTATTGAGTAAAAAGATAATATTTTTACAAATTTTAAAATAAATACAAATAACCTATTGTTGAAATGTAATGATGTAACATTATTAGTGAAATGCATTTACTATTTTTTTTCTTCCAGAAATACCGAGTTTATTTAAGTGATTAAATATTGATTAAATATTAGCTGTACAAACCCTACTCCAATCACCTTCTATTTTTTTTTTTGAAGGGTCCAATCACCTTCTATTATCAAATGAATGAAAGAGGGAAAAATCTTATTGATGAATGAAAGAGTACATCAGTATTTATACATTCATTGATAGTGAAAGTAATGTAAATAACTCTAACTAAAACAAAAGAGATGAAAGCAAAAGTCTAAAATGTCCTCTAAATTTGTTTCTTGTGCTGCAAGCTTTCCGTGTTGCTATTATTCTCTTCATTGTTCACCTCCTGCAGCATCGTTCACATCACAGATCTTCTATAACCGGTTTTAGTCGTATACTCTCCATTCCTTTAGTCCTTCCAATCCAAGCAAATGTGTATCCACGTCAACTAGAATAGAACAATGGGACCGACAATATATCTTGCACCACATTGTTGTTACTTGAATGAAATTTTTTGTTCATATGTATCAAATTTTCTTATTTTATGATGGGTGACACCTATTTTTTGTCTTGTGTCCATTTAGATGATAATTTATTTAATTAAGGTACTTTTAAAATTGAATTGACCAAAAAGACGAATGTTAGGGACAAAATGACGATTGGAATAAGGTACTTTAGTGTTAAACTAAACACAAGAAATTGTAAATTATACTAAACACGTATTCTGTCTAAAAATTTCTTCTAGTTTGTGAGATTCTCAATACTAATACTAATCCAGTACATGCACTCATTCAATTAAACAAACAAATTAAAATTTTGATTCGCCACATTTGCCAAAGTATATCACTTAAGCTATTTTAAATAATTACTTGAAGTGATCCTCGATCGTTAAAAATGTTAATTGTTGTTGTTCTTGTTATTATAGAAAAGAATAGGTCAAGTAAACAAACACTTCGCTCAGCGGAAAGTTCAAGAATAGGTTAATTGTTGTGCGTACAAACGTAATTTCCTGTAACATTCCACGTAAAAAGAAATAAAAAATGTGCTTGTTATTTCAGTCAGTTTTTTAAGGTAGTAATTTATTTATACATATATATATTACACTACTGTTCCATATATAGTACTCCAACCAAAGCATTACTATATGCCAACATCCATAGTCTGAACTCTTGGCTAATTTATTGACTTTGAACTGCCCACATCCATATCATTCAGTCTCGCAGAGCAGAGGTAATTTAGCTTTACCTTTTCTTCTGTTCTTCTTCTTTATATTATTCCTTTCTTTTATTACAGTTACTGTCTGTCCAGTGAAGAATCTATGTAGAGTCTTTTTCTCATCTCATATTTGTTATCACTTCTTCTTCTTATCTTATCTTATTATTACAATTACAATAAGTTGGGTTAATCGGGAACTGTCTTCATTTCCCCCATTTTTAATTTAACCCCTTATCACTTCTTATTTTTCATCCTGCCCTTTTACTGATGGTTAAAAAAATAAATACTACACCCCATGAGTGCAGGTTCAAATGAAAGAGAGTAGTATACTATAGGTTTTTTTTTTTTACTGCACCACTAAAAACAAAATTATGTATTGATCATGAGTGATCACAATGATGACCTTAGTCGAACAGTAATCGTCAAGATGCTGGTAGAAGGGTACCTGCAAAGAATCTGACATTTAAGTTGGTAGGAGAGCAACGAATGAGGTAAAAATTTGGTAAATAATGTGTACCTTGCATTTGCTGTAAAGGAGACTTTTTTTTATAGGATTGGTTTCAAGCAATTGGTTTTGCTTGAATGAGAGCTGCTACGGAGCAGTGTGTCATCAATGTCGAGCTCCATCCGTTACATGTAGTTGAAGCCTTAGAGAGTGAATGACCACCGGTTAGCATTGGAAGCATTTGAGGAGCACTTGAGATCCTCTTAATTTATAAAAATAAATGGAGATTGCAACTATGAAAGAGAAATTAAGCAAAAATTAAGCATAATTTCATCATAATAACTAAACAAGAGTTCAATTTCCAATTTTTATCTAAAAACCATAAATAACCTTATCTTATTTCAATTATAGTCGCTATTTTTTTCTCCCTCTCCCTCCTTTTTTTTTTCTTTCTCTCACACGCCACTCACATATTATCTTTCTCTCATCTCTAGTCTCCAATTTCATTTTATTTTTCACGGTTCACTATTTTTATTTATATTTTTTGATAAAAATTATTATCTTCTCTCTCTCATTTTCTCTCTTTTCTGAACTTTTTTTTAACTCTTTCTTTCATTTTTTCACTCACTTTGACTCAATTTTATTTTACTCTTATGTGAAAAATACTAGAGAAATGTTTGTCATTGATAAATAAAAAAATTAAAATAAGTATTTATCATTGATAAATATGAAAAAACATGGGACATATTTGTCACTCATAAATAAAAAAAGAGTAAATATTTGTCACTCACACATATGAAATAAACACAAGCAAAATATTAATCTTTTATACATAAAAAACACACGGAACAAATGTTTGACACAGATACATAAAGACTTGTGGGACAAATAATAGTCATTGATTTGTTTATGGAAAATAATTGTCATTGATATATATAAAAAAACACGTGATACATATTTTTGATTAATAACTAGAAAATTTGATAAATCTTTGTCTATGATAAAAAGAAAAATTAGATTAATATTTTGCAATGATAAATAAAAATGAAATAGGAGACATATAACTATCACTAATTTAAAGATATGAGACTAATATCACTAATTTAAAGATATGAGACTAATATTTGTCATTCATAATTATAATTTATTATAAAATTGATATACGAGACAAATGTTTATCACTTACTAATAAGTTAGATTCATTGATTTTTTGATATCTTCCAAAAACAAACGAGGACATTTAACTATTGAACAAAAATCAGTGGAGGTATGCAAACGCACAAGTATTTTACTGATTTAAACTCTATTTCCGATTTTTTTTTCCTTTACAAGTTTAAACATAATTTATTTTTGAGTTTAACATTGTGATTAGTTAAGTGCAGCACTTGAAGTTTCACATAATGGCTATGCTGCAAAATGTTGAAGCTTCTTCTATTGTGGTGTCTCCGAAAAAATATGACGTTTTTATTAGTTTTCGTGGTGAGGACACTCGCAGAAACTTCACAGGCCATCTCTACGATGCTCTGAGCAAGAAGGTTATAACATTTATGGACGACAGTGATCTTGAAAAAGGAGATGAGATATCATCATCACTAAACAAAGCCATTGAGGAGTCATACGCATCTATAGTCATCTTTTCAAAAGACTACGCTTCTTCAAAATGGTGCTTGAATGAACTCGTCAAAATTCTAGAATGCAAAAAAGAGTTGGGACAAATTGTGATACCTGTTTTCTACGGAATAAATCCATCAGATGTGAGATTCCAGCTTGGGAGTTTCGGGGAAGCTTTTATAAAACACGAACAAGATTTGCAACATAGTAGAAGCAACTTGCACAAATGGAAAGATGCTCTAACTGGGCAAGCTTTTATAAAACGGGAGCAAGATTTAGAGCACAGTAAAGACAAGTTGCAAAAATGGAAAGACGCTCTTTTTGAAGCAGCCAACTTAGCTGGTTGGGACTATCGAAATTGCAGGCAAGTAAAATAAATTATATACCCAATGTATATATTCATGTCATGGCTTATCATTATCTTCACTATGTTTTTGGATTATCATTCTTTTTGAAATATTTCCTTGTTCTTCTTGCTCTACTATGTTGACCATAAATTTTATTTGATTACTATCTGCACGACAAGAATGTTAACCTTCTTTCCCCCTCATTCATATGATAGGATTGAATCTCACTTCATTCAGCTCATCGTCAAAGATGTTTCTAAAAAAGTTAATACAAAACTTGTTGAAATTGAGAAAAAGTATGAAGAGAAATCGTCACTGAAGGGCGGCATAGGAAAGACCACGCTAGCTGCTAAAGCTATAAACAGTGTAGAAAAAGCTATGTCTTTGTCCATTTCTTGCTCTACCACCAAGCCATATTTGAAGGTCGACACCAAAATCAAAGTTCAACAACAGATACCAAATATTTCAGTTGCTTTGCTGAGGTCACGTGAACCAAAAGACTCATCAGATCATGAGAATGAGTTGCAAGAAAAACGTTCAAAGTTGGATAAAGGGTCTCCCATTATTATCATTGAAGCTCCAAAGATGGTCAAAACTGCAGCTAATTCGGTTTATTGCCCCAATTTTGGCTTGTACAAACGTGGTGATGTTGGAAGGTATTTTTCCTCATCTCTTAATTTTTCATCATTTTTTTTTTCTTTCAAATTTTACACACACTAGCAGGAGCAACTAATTGATTTGGTAAAATCTAAAAGTATATCCAATTAATTAATCTTTAGACAAAAAATGATGTGAAATTCAATCTTTGTTTTGAGCATAATCAAATGAATAAAATGGCAATGATGTAATTAATTATATATCACACTTATGCAGAATTGTTTCAAAAAAGCAAGAAGATGTGTGGGCAGTGCGGCGCAGCATTGGAACTTATATTATTGATGGCAAATATTTCAAGCCCTTAGATATGGCCGAGTATAGCTAGCTGATTAAGAATAACCATACATAAATTGTGGACTTTGTTTCATTGTTTGCCAACAACTAGATGGCACGTATTGATTGAGCATGCAATTAGAATTAAAAAGATAATTTAGAAGTTTAAGTTATATGTAGGATTTATAATATTTAAACCTTTGTTTAATCTTAAGGCCTTTTATTTCATTATCGAATTATCGAGTAGTCTTACTATATATATAGTCTCATTGAGATATTTTACATATGTTAAAAAAAAAAGGTAGTATTTTTAATGTGAATATTTTGTGTATAAATGTTACTAAACTAAGTAGATTACTTCTGCTATATTCTGTTGAAAGTTAGTTAATTCAGGTTTGTTAAATGTAGTTAATAGTTATGTTTGGTAGTAGTTGTTTTGTGCTGCTAGAGTTTGTAACCAACGTAGGACTTACATAGTTTATATAAATAATCTTCTCTACATCTCTGTGTTGTTGCAATCCATTCTCATTTATTTCAATATATAGTAGAAAGCATATCCAAAATCTTTCTTGTTTTCTATCTCAAATTACAAAGTATATTGTATGTTCCAACAATTGGTATCGTGAGCTCGGTTCGGCCGTTACAAGAAGATGTGCAATCATGACAACAACTTCAAATAATTTTCTTGGAAGTCTTTTCATGCTCAATAGAATGAACTACGAAAGATTGCACTAACAAATGAAGGTTCTTTTAATTTGGATCTCAAAGACATGTTGGAGGTTGTGAACTTCAGGTGGAGGAGCTGGGTGAAAACCCAATAGATGCGCAAAAGACAACATACAAGGAGGCGAAGAAGAAGGATTATAAAACGTTATTTTGTTGGTATCATTCAAAAAAATGTTATAAATTTAGTCTTGGTTTGCTTTAATTCCGAAACCAAATACTATGCAAACTCCCCCCAATTTTACATATAATTAAGTACTAATTAATTGTGGAATTGTGGAGTAGAAATTAACAATTCATGTGGACACAAACTCACTTATCTCTTTATTATTTGTACGAATTTTGGTACACTTTCCATAATAAGTCATCACTATAAAAATGTTATTTTGTTGGTGTCATTAAAAAAAATATTATATTTGTTTTTTTTAAGATATTATATTTGTTATATTGTTGGTATCATCGAATAAAATAAGTAAAGTTTGTTTCAAAATTTTATCAAATTGGAACATAAAAATTTGTTTCCGCATATATAAATACATAAAATCTGCAAATAGTGTGATGCAAATATTTAACTGTGTTTTACGTATAAAATAACAATATATACATATAAATCGAAGTTTGTTTCCTTCGATTTTCAGTACAATGTCTGGAAGCAAAACCCTTTGATGTGTCTTATTGTTGTAACTTAATTTTTATTTTAGCTCTTTGTTAGGCTCTTGCTTTTTCTATTTTTTTATGTTGGAATTGTATCCTGGATTTTTGATGTCTTCCTAAACACTATTTGTGCTGGTGGACACCTATTGTGGTAATATATTTCATTTTAAACACTTTAAAAAAAATATTTAATACAAGCACTATATTTGTATTAATATTTTAAAAATAGTCATAAATTTTTTAAATTTTATCATATTAATTCTCTTATATGAATATTTATGTTTTTTTTTTCTTTTGACAAGTATATGAATATTTATGGTAACAATCCTTATATTGTTGATTAACTAACTACATCGTAATGGTGTTGGTAAAGAAAAACTACATTCGTAACGGTGCAGTCCCCACACCAACCCAATCAAGTTATGAAATGTGTTTAGCAATCGGTGCGAAAGGAAACGCGTTGCCAAAGAGATGACAAGTGTGCGACAATGGGATATAAGAACCGCAGTGCTGCTGAAAGGACACTTTAAACTAGAGAGAAGACTTGCAAACAGTGCATAAAAAATGTTGATCATGATATATGGCGAACGAAATAGCACTTGCTATTTCAGATTTTAATTTATGTGACTTTGATATGCTATATATAATACTATATAGCAATCGACCAAAGCACTATGTATGAAATGAGCACATCCATAATTTCAACTTGAATTGCTATATAAGTCATCAACTTTGTTTGTTATTATAATAACATCACTTTCATCTTTCTTATTTTTGTTATTTTTCCAAATCATTTTCTTGTCATCTAATTCTTACTTTTCATCTCCGGTTTTTGTTTTTTTGAGTGTAAGGTTGTGATTACTGCAAGGCATTACTTACAATGGCCATGCAACTAAGTATTGGTTCTTCTTCTTCTTCTTCGTTTGCGAGGGTGGTGACTCCAAAAGAGTTTGACGTTTTTATTAGCTTTCGTGGTGAGGATACTCGTAGAAAGTTCACAAGCCATCTTTATGAAGCTCTGAGCAAGAAAGTTATAACATTTATAGATGACAATGAGCTTGAAAAAGGAGACGAGATCTCGTCAGCACTGATCAAAGCTATTGAAGATTCGTCTGCATCTATCGTCATCTTCTCAAAAGACTATGCTTCTTCAAAATGGTGCTTGAATGAACTCGTCAAGATTCTAGAATGCAAGAAAGATCAGGGACAAATTGTGATACCGATTTTCTACGAAATAGATCCATCACATGTGAGGAATCAGAATGGGATTTACGAGCAAGCCTTTGTAAAACATGCACAAGACCTGAAGCAGAACAAAGAAATGTTGAAGAAATGGAAAGATGCTCTAACTGAAGCAGCCAATCTAGCTGGGTGGGACTCTCAAAATTACAGGTAAATAAAATGAACTATACATATTTATTCATGTCATGACTCTCTTTCCAAAGTTTTAATATAAACAACTACTTCAAATCATGTTCACCTTTTGTTTTCTATTTGTTAATTCTATATATGAATAAAATAGAAGTTTAAAACATTCATTATCTTCTCTCTGTCTTTGATTTATCACTTTTTTGAAATAATTTATGTTCCTTTCTTATTCTACAATCTTGATCATAAATTTTATGTAATTAATATATGCACAACAAGAATGTTGACCAAGATTCCTCTTCTTCCTATGGTAGGAATGAATCCGTCTTCATTAAAGACATTGTCAAAGATGTTTTGAAAAAATTGAATCTGAGACACCCATTTGAAGTTAATAAGCAACTTGTTGGAATTGAGGAAAAGTATGAAGAGGTTAAATCGTTACTGAAAATTGGGTTAAATGATGTTAGAGGCCTAGGATTATGGGGCATGGGCGGCATTGGGAAGACCACTCTAGCGAAACATTTATATTCCAAACTGTGTTCCCAATTTGATCATCATTGTTTACTCGAAAATGTAAGCGAAGAATCAACCAGATGCGGACTCAAAGGTGTACGTAATAAACTTTTTTCTGAATTGTTGGAGCTTCGTCCTGATGCACCTAATCTAGAAACCCCAATTCCCATAAGAAGACTTGCATGTAAAAAAAGTTTACTTGTGTTGGATGATGTGGCAACTTTAGAGCAAGCAGAAAATCTTAACATAGTTAATAATTGCTTGGGACCAGGTAGTAGAGTCATTGTCACAACTAGAGATAAGCAGGTATGTAGCCAATTTAATGAATGTGCAATATATGAGGTCAAGGGATTGAACAAAGATGAATCTCTTGAGGTATTCTGTTTGGAGGCTTTCAGAGAAAAATATCCCAAAATTGGGTATGGAGATCTATCAAAAAGAGCAATTGGCTATTGCGGAGGCAATCCCCTAGGTTTAAAAGTCTTAGGTACAAATTTTTGTACCAAAAGCAAACAAGTGTGGGAAAGTGAACTGGAAAAGCTCAAAAAGATACCCAATCGAAGAATTCATGATGTGTTAAAATTAAGTTTTGATGGTTTAGATTGTACTCAGCAGGATATATTTTTAGACATAGCATGCTTCTTCTTTTTGGGAAAATACGTAGACCGAGAATTCATAACAACTCTATCGGATGCTTGCAATTTCTTTGCTGAAAGTGGGATTGAAGTCCTTTCAAATAAGGCTCTCATAGTATTTAGAATTTGTAATCTTATAGATATGCATGATTTGTTAGTAGAAATGGGACGAGAGATTGTTAAGCAAGAATCTCCTAAAAACCCTGGAAGAAGAAATCGATTGTGGGATCCCATGGAAGTTTGTGATGCATTGAAATATAAAAAGGTAAGGAGACGGTTTCAATTAATTCTATATAAAAGTGCATGTGTATATTTGATTATGAAATATAAGCAAGATAAATCTGTATGACAAACTTTGCTAATTATTATTATTCTAAATTTGATTTTTTAGGGAACCGAAGTTGTTGAAGTTATCATATTCGACATTTCAGAAATTAGAGATCTATACTTGAGCTCTGATTCCTTTAAAAGCATGACCAACTTAAGATGTCTTCATATATTCAATAAAATGCAGCAGCCAGATGAGGGAAAACACTACAATGTGCACTTCCTCCAAGGTCTTGAGTGGTTATCTGATAAATTGAGACACCTTTATTGGGTTGGATTTCCACTCGAGTCCTTGCCATCGACCTTTTGTGCTGAAAGGCTTGTACGACTTGAAATGCGCGGCAGCAAGCTAAAAAAGCTCTGGGATGGAATTCAGGTACAACTTAAATATTGTCTTTGGATATACACTCAAGGGAGAAGCCACATCGGGTGTATACCAATGACAATATTTTTATTCAATTTGAATCCCCTCAAACTTAAAGTTTGCATACTATTGTGTCAACTCACACAACACAGTCGCGCCACAGCTAGGTTGATTCCCTCTGTTCTACATATGGTTAATTATGTTTAGATTCTCTTTTAGTGAAGACTCATGCATGACTACGAATTGATTTTAATGGTCTCTAAACAATGTGATGTTTCTTTCTTGCTACAGAAGCTTGACAATTTGACGACGATTAACCTTGATTACTCTAAAGACCTTATTGAGATCCCAAACTTATCTAGGGCCCCAAAACTAAAAGTGGTACTTCTTAGTTTTTGTGAGAGCTTGATTCAGCTCCATCCATCCATTCTCACTGCCCCCAAGCTTGAAGCTCTAGTTTTAAAAGGATGCAAAAATATTGAAAGCCTGAAAACCAACATTTCTTCCAAATCTCTCCGACGACTCGATCTCACTGATTGCTCATCTCTAGTGGAATTTTCAATGATGTCAGAGAAAATAGAGGAGTTGTCCTTAATACAAACCCCTAAACTTGAATGTTGGTCATTTATGTTTTGTAAGAGCAGCGATCAAATTCGTCCAAGTTGTCTCAGTCTAAGTAGATGTAAGAAGCTTAACATTGTTGGGAGCAAGTTATCAAATGATTTAGAATACATCACGAGTATTTTTTGATGCATTGATTTGTGGGCATCCTACAAGTTCCAGGTCCATAAGATCATTTGATAACTTGCTCCCAACAATGGCACAAAATGGCAAAAACTTTATTTTTTAAAAAGTATTTAATCCATCGAATGAAGAAATTAATTCTTACAAAAAATACTCGTGATGTATTCTAAAAAATCATGTCAAATAAATTGTAATAACATTGTGTTGAAACAACATACGTATTGGACAGGTATTTTGTTGAAGCATGCTACTGCTAGAACAGTCAAAATATCTATTTCTCTTTGTTTCTCAAGCCAAACGTCAAGACAGCATGGATTAGTAATATAAAGTTGTACGCTTGTAATAAATTCATCATTTCAATGTAAAAGTGCAACTGTTAATACACTTTAATTACCATTGTAGAAATCTTCCTAATTTTTTTCAGTTCTTATTCACTATGTATTATGATGTTGCAATTTGTGATATTTTGGCATTTATACCTTTTTAATTAACTATCGACCAAATTAAAAGAAGATAGAAAAAGAAGCAGACTCAACTCAAGAAGAGATAGTAAAGATATTGCATCACACATTTCATGCCTTGATGTAAAGATATCCTCATAACACTTGTCTTCCTCTATTTGCATCATTAGAGCATCCACAATGGAGACTCTCATCTTTGAGGTCTTAAATGGGTCCCACATTGACACATCACTTTTTACTAATTTTTTAATAATAGTACCTAATAGGTACTCAACCACTTCAATGGAGATCCTCTAACAAAAGGTCTAATTGGGTCCCACCAATATTATTTATTTAATACTTTATCTATTTTAATACACTTTTTAATTATTATTTTAATACTCTATCTAATTGGGTTCCACCAACTATATATATAATTTTCTTACTTTATGATGGCCGACACCTAATTTTCTTACTACAATGCTTTATTTTTTAAACTTGTTGATGCTAAATACTTCAACTAAACACAAGAAATTGTACCAACTCAACTCTCCATAGGTGAGACTTTCTAAATCTAATAAGCGTTATTTTGTGAAGGCAAGCAAAATTATTATAATAAATAATTACCAATATACATTATTTAAAATGCTAATTCAAAGACTCCATTGTGTTGCTCAAAAAAAAAAAAAAAAAAAGACTCCATCGTTGAATAGGTCAAGTAAATGCTTTGCTCAGCGGAGAGTCTAAAAAAAAAGAAACTTTTTGTGCGTCGAAAAGCAATTTATTAGTAATCAATTTTTTGAGGGATTATTAGTAATCAATTATTACCCACTATTATGGCGAACGAAACTTCCTATAACATTCCACGAAAAACTTACTTGCTATTTCAGATTATAATAATGTACTATTCTTTTTTTATATACACTACTACTTCACAGCACTCCTACTATTATTATTCGTTGATTTTATTATAATTACTGTCTCTATCTGTGTAAATTCTTTTTCTCCGTCCCTAACTCTATATATAAGCATTCGTTTTACTAAAAAAATGGTTTAAATACACTTTTAGCCCTCTACTTTTAGAAACTTGTGTTTTTGGCCCATCAACAAAAAAATAACACACTCTAAAATCGAATCTGAAATTTTAAGAGAGCACGCTCTAAAATCAAGTAAACGTTGTTGTTGTTCTTATTATTATTATTATTATTATTATTATTATTATTATTATTATTATTATTATTATTATTATTATTATTATTATTATTATTATTATAACATATCATATATCAGTTCCATCTGTCTGTTACTGCATCATAAACGTAATGAGTTACCTTTGCCTTTTTTTTTTTGCCATTTTCCTCCTGCTTTACAACGTTTTTTCTTCACACTCTCTTTCACTTATATTTTTTTTATTCCTTCCTTGTTTTTATTTTTCTGAATGTAACGTTGTGATTAATGCAGTGTAGCAGTTGTAATGGCTATGCAACTAACTCTAGGTGCTTCTTCTTCATCTTCTTTGGAGGTGGCTTCGAAAAAATTTGATGTTTTTATTAACTTTCGTGGTGAGGATACTCGTAGCAAATTCACAAGCCATCTTAATGAAGCTCTGAAAAGGAGTGGCGTTAGCCACCATCGTTGACCACAACTGAGATTCGGCCACTCGCAGTGGTTCACGGCGACGCTCCATCATTGTTTGGTGATGTTTCGACGTTGACCACTTCCTTATTATAATTTATATTAATTTTCATATTTTTTTTACATTTTTTCAATTTTTATTTATTGAAGTAATTTTTTTTAATTATTAAATTAATTTTAAGACATTTCACAAACAGTTAATATTTTGGCAAAAGTTATGGTGCATAAGCCATTTTCTTATGCACCGTGCATAAACACTTCACAACCATTGGATTCACATAAGAAAAGGCAGTATAAAAACAACTTCAAACAAAAAAAAAGTCATAAACCAACACTCTTTCTCTCTCTAAGTCTGAAACAAAAAAAAGTCATAAACCAACACTCTTTCTCTCTCTAAGTCTGAAACTTAGAGAGAGATGCTCTGCAAAAGAGTTTTTTCTCCGACCTCCTCTTCAAGCGCCGGCGCGGTGGCTGCCGGCCCAACAGGGCGGCACCGCCGCGCCGGAGGTAGCAAAAACCTCCGTTTTCAAAAAAAAATTCAAGAATCCGACATCCATTTTCTTTCTAAACTCAAATCCACCTTTAAAATTTTCGAAAACCAAACACATATGCCTAGATCTAGCTTCAAAGATTCGAAAAAAAAAGGACACGGAAGAGAATAATTCGAAATTGATAGAAGAGAAGAGAAGAATTCGAAATTTGTAGTGTGTTTGTGATTCTGATGATTGTTTGCTGGAAAAGTGTTTGATGGATTTGTAGTGAAAGCTCAAAAAATGAATTGCTGGAAACCATTCCCACAGCAAAAATTTCTGGAAACCATTCCCACAGCAAAATGGTTTTGGAGTACAACTCACAGAAACTATTTCTTTCCTCCTCCTCCAATTGTGTCAGTCCAAAACTGAATGATGGCTATGGCTCTAGGTCCTTAGTTTTTTTTCACCTGCTGGAAACCATTAAGTACATCTAATGGTTTTGGAGTACAACTCACAGAAACCATTTCCACAGCAAAATGGTTTTGGCATAATTTTATACAAAACATACTATAATAAGGACATTTGTGACTGTCATTGAACCAAGTCAATACTATGAAATCATCATTGAACTAAAATGATGATTTTCACGGTTGTAGTGTTGTTTCGTTTTGTTTCATTTGGTTTCGCTTGGGGGTGTAGGGAAGCAATTATATTTCAAATGGGATTTATGTACGGTGCATAAGGATTTCCTTATGCGCCATAACCGCTCCCTAATATTTTTGTTTCTAGTTTTTTTTTCCTTATGTTATTTATCTATTAAATTAATTTTATAAATACCTTATTTTATTTATCAAATGAATGTATATTGTCCTCGTGAGCTTAGCTCAGCTGGTAAGGACAGTGCATAAGTATATGCAAGGTTCGGGGTTCAAACCCTCGGGGTTTGAACCCCGAAATGAATGTATATTATCATTTAAGATGATCCATTGAATCTTTAAAATAAGGTGTTCATCCATATTTTTAAATGGATGGATTAAATCCCATCAATTAGGAATTCTTTAGTTTGATAAATGCATTCAATGAATTAATCAATGGATGGATCAAATTGCCACCCATAGGTTTCAAACATTGATATCTATTTTTTACCCCAAATACTGGTATGTCACAATTTTAAGAATTTGTAGTATCCATCATCGGGTTATATTTGTACTTTCAAACTTTTAATACTTATTCAAAAAAAAAAAAAATTGGTGGTGGATTATTCAAAAAAGTTTTTTTTTGTTTTTTTGGTAGTGTTATTCAAAAAAGATTTACTATGCACATAAATTCTTCTTCGATGGTAATTTGCTTCGGAAATTCATTGCCTAGAAAAAGAAATAGAACATTAATTTACCTTCTCTATTCTTTAATTTTCATTCCATGAAATCTATTTTCTCCTTCTTTCTTCCTCAATCACGTTGACAATTAATTTTATATAATTTCCCTAAAAAAACTTTATATAATTATTATCAGCACAACAAGAATGTTAACCTTTTTTCCTTTTCCATTTATATGGTAGGATTGAACCAGACTTCATTAAGGACATCGTCAAAGATGTTTTGAAACAACTGAATTGCAAACACCCATTTGAAGTCAATAAGAAACTTGTTGGAATTGAAAAAAAGTATGAAGAGACAGAATTGTTACTGAAAATTGGATCAAATGATGTTAGAACCCTTGGATTATGGGGCATGGGGGGCATAGGAAAGACCACCCTAGCTAGAAGTTTATATGATAAACATTGTTCTCAATTTAAACATCATTGTTTCCTCCAAAATGTAAGGGAAGTATCAACTAGGTGTGGACTCAATGTTGTACGTGACAAACTTTTTTCTACATTGTTGAAACTTGAACGTGATACACCTTATGTAGAAACCCCAGCTCTCAGAAAAAGACTTGCACGTACAAAATGTTTCATTGTGTTGGATGATGTAGAAACCTTAGAGCAAGCAGAAAATCTTAACATAGGTTTGGGACCAGGTAGTAGAGTCATTGTCACAACAAGAGATAAGCAAATATGTAGTCAATTTGATGGATGCGAAGTATACGAGGTCAAGGAATTGACTGAAGATGAATCTCTTCAAATATTTCTAGACTTGGATCGTATTCAACGGGAGATATTTCTAGACATTGCATGCTTCTTCTGCCCAAAAATAAATGAATTTGCTTGTTATAGTCAGCGAGAATACTTAATAGATCTATTTAATGCTTGCGAATTTTATCCGGCAACTGGGATAGAAGTCCTTATGTATAAAGCACTCATAACTTTTAGACATGAAGAAGGAAGACCTTCTCCAACGATCGAAATGCATGATTTGTTAGTAGAAATGGGACGAGAGATTGTTAAGCAAGAATGTCCTAAAAACCCTGGAAGCAGAAGTAGATTGTGGGATCCCAAGGAAATTTATCAAGTATTTAAATACAACAAGGTAAGTGGAAGACTTAATTACTTCTATATGAAAATGCATGTATATATTTGATTACGAAATATAAGCAAGATAAATATGTATGGCAACCTTAGCTAATTATTATTCTAAATTTTGTTTTCAGGGAACTGATGCTGTTGAAGTTATACGATTCAATACTTCTGAAATTGGTCATCTATCCTTGAGCTCCAATTTCTTTAAAAGCATGATCAACTTAAGATTTCTTCATATCACCAATTTGTGGTTACGAGACAGCAAAGTGCATCTTCCTGAAGGTCTTGAGTGGTTGTTTGATAAATTGAGGTACCTTCATTGGGAATCATTTCCACTTGAGTCTTTGCCATCAACCTTTTGTGGTGAATGGCTTGTACAACTTAGCATGACCGATAGCAAGCTTAGAAAGCTTTGGGATGGAATTCAGGTACAGATTTATTGTTACTATGTAGAGGTGCCTTAGTATAATAAGCTCTGTTCTATATGTTTTGATTCTCTTTTAGTTAATAATAATCACGAGTGAATTTTAATGATTTTTGAACAATGTGATGTTTCTTTCTTCCTACAGAAGCTTGGCAATTTAACGATCATTAAATTTGATAACTCTGAAGACCTGAACATTGTGTGAGTCTCCGTCAACTCCATCCATCCATTTTCAGTGCCCCCAAGCTTAGAGAATTACATTTAAAAGCTTGCAAAAAGATTGAAAGCCTGAAAACTAACATTCATTCGAAATCTTTCCAAAAACTGGATCTCACTGATTGTTCATCTCTCGTAGAATTTTCTGTGACATCAGAAGAAATGACAGAGTTATGGTTGAATGACACTGCTATACATGAAATTCTGTCATCAATGTAGCGTAATTGCAAACTGACTCATCTCAATATAAGGACATGCAAGAAGCTTAACATTGTTGGGAAGAAGCTATCAAATGATCCAGGATTAGAGTCTATTAGAGAATTGTACCTTTCAGAATGCACGCAAATCAATACATTGAATATGTGGTTCATTCTTGATGGCGCACCGTCTCTAAAAAAACTAGATCTGAGTAAATGTTGCAACTTAGATACTCTCCCTGACAACATCCAAAAACTGTTTAATGTTGGAAAGGGTTAATTTAGATGATTGTATAAACCTTAAGTCCCTACCAAAGCTTCCTGCATCGTTAGAATATTTGAGAGCCACTAACTGCAGTTATCTGGACACAAACTCCATTCAAAGAGAAATGTTTGAGAACATGTTATACAGACTCCCCATCAAGAACTTCAAAACAAAAGGATTTTTCTGTTTACTTCCAGGTGCTGAAATTCCATGCGAGTTTGATTTCTCCACAACGGAGGCTTCAATAGTTCTTCCTCCTATTCCAAAATGTGGATTGTCTTATTTTGTTTTTTGCGTTATTCTCTCTGAGGGATTAAATCTTAGTTGCTACGATGTTTGTGTTAATATCTATGATCACGGAGAAAAAGTCGTCCACTGGACTGGTATGTATGGTGGATTTCTGAGTGGGACATTAATTTCAGATCATGTATTTCTAGTCTGTGAATATTGCAATTCTGCGAGTGTGGATAATGATCATTACACCCTTTCCTTCGAAGTCAAAACCAAACCTTATTATTATTATGATGACAAGGCAGAGTGAGTGGTCAACTAAGGGGATAAAGGGTTGTGGGGTCATGCCTGTATTTGGCTTGGAACCTAGTTCGGGGTTGGATGGTAATAGTAGTAGCAGAAGTAAAGTTGAAATTGTTGACTTACCATTCAATGCTCAAGTTTCTTCTGATGAATTTGATGTTGATGAAAATGAAGATGCCCAACAACAACTTCTTATTATCCCAACAGAAAAGGAGGAGGACTTCAATGATAAATCTTCTTGTGATTGTTTCATAGGTATCAATTTTAACCCACTTCCTAATAATTATAAATTCTATATTGATTCTTTGAAAGATACTTCTGATATATTCTAGAAAACTATGTCAGATAGATTATTACAATCAATAACATTGTGTTGAAACATTTCATTGGACAGGTCTTTTGCTGAAGCACCTACTTGAAGAGTCAAAACGTCTATATCTCTTGTTCTCTCAAGCAAAACGATAAGTCAAGACAACATCGTAGCTTTCATTGAGCAGTATCCCATGATGGAGTGGATTTGTAACATAAAGTTGTATGTTTGTAATAAATTCATCCTTTCAATATGTAAGTACATCGGTTATACTGTTACAGACTTTACCGTTGTAGAAATCTTCCTAATTTTATTCAGTTCTTTTGTGTCTTGCTTTTGTTGGTATTAATCAATAATGATTGTGTTTTCTTTTTAATTCATGGTATTCTTATGCATTATGATGTTGCAAGTTGTGACATTTGGCCATTTATTTCATTTTAATTAACTATCAACCAAATTAGTGTGATATATTGGAACAATGAAGGGTTCTGCTGGAGCTCACAATAAATGAGCTAAAGTTTTGTAGAACTTTATTTATATTTATTTTCTTGTGCGAATTTGGGATCACTGTGATCTCAATGTGTGAGATATGCATGAATAACTTCAAGGTTATGAGGAATACAAAATAAATAAACTATCAGTTTTCTTTTCTGTAAAAATAAAAAACTATTAATTCATACTAGTATCCTTTTATCATAAGAAAATCCGAATTCCTTTGATAAAATAGTACTCTCCGAACCTAATTCAACCTTCAATTTGGTCATTAAACTATCTCTCTCTAATTTAGTTCTAGAACTATAAAAATATAATAAGTAGTTTTTAAACTGTTTGTAATCCGTCAAAATAGTCCATGTGCCACCATTCCCTCCCCAATCCATTTTTATAGAAACTGAGTTTAACTTGATGAGTTGGGGTTTGGATTGCTCAAATAATTTAAACTACAAGTTGAAGGAGTTAGAAGACCATATTCAAACTTTTGTGAAGGAGAAAAATGTGTTTTAAGATATTAGCTAAAACCTAACTTGATGAGTTAATATTAGTTAAGAGATGATTTATTATATTTTTATGCATCGGGAAGCAAATTAGAGAGAGTGTAATACTTTAGGAATCAAATATTAATGACTTATTCGATAAAAGTAGACTGACTCTACAAACAGTGGGTCAAAAAGCAAGTCATTGTTCATCATGTGATGCAGAATGAAACTTCCTGGAACATACCAAGAAATAGCACTTTTGCTATTTCAGATTTTGATGTCACCTTTTTTATATGGGTCATGTTAACTTGTGCCCTTAGGGTATGTTTGGTACTGCTGAAGCAATGAGGAAAGAAAGCAAAGAGGAAAGAAAGGTTGTTGAAAATCATTCTTTCCCTTGCATGGTTGCATTGTCAGAGTGGAAAGAAAGTTTAATTATTGATGGGGCCCACGTGTTAAAACTTTCCGCTCAAATGAGGGAAGAAAGCTTGGCATGGGTTACAAAATGGTAAAATTACAATACTGCTGATATTTGAATAAAAAAATTACAATGGCATGTGCTTTCTTTTGTTCATATGTGACTTTGGTGGCATTCAACATTTATTATTATTATACATATATACACCCATCCATTAACATTTTTTCTTATAAATTAACGGTTAATAAAATAATTCCCATATAATATTATGCTACTGTTAATTTATTATTTGTTTTTTTATTAATATATATCACTTTATGTAATAGTACAATATCAATTTTTAATGTAAGGATATTTATGTCATTTTAATAAACATAGATCTATCTTTCCTTTATCTTTCTTTCCTCTTTCTTTCATACCAAACGGTCAAATAATCATCTCACTTTCCATTCACTTTCTATTCACTTTCATTCCTTCAACAATCTTTCCACTTACAATCTTTCCTTTCACTTTCTTTGATCTCCCAAACAAACCCTTAGAGCACAAGATAAGGAACCCAAAAGTAGAAATGTTCTCTTAAATTTTGTGCATTTTAATTATTATAAATTCAAAAAGTAAATTGAATGCACACATTTCAACAAAAAGTTACTATGTTGGATTCTTTATCTTGTGCCTTAAGGGCACAAGTTAACATTTTCCTTTTTATATATACACCAATGTCTCATTAATTTCCCTTATATATTTCCTGGTGCATTATGAACATGTAATTATTACCTTTACCTTTTATGCTACAATATTATCTCATTATCATGCTTTACAAAATTATTTATTTCACTTCCTTTTCATCACTATTTTAATCTTTCTTAATGATAATTACTGTGTCTGTTGCAGTTAAGAATCTGTGCAGGTAGAGTATTTTTCTTATCAAGAAGCTGGATCAATTACGATTGTGGTATTTTCTTTTCATTTCCCCTATTTTTAATTTAACCTTTTTTTTTCACTGTCACTGAGCATAATATGAGTATACATCATGAAAATGTTGTTGTTTACAAAAGTGTTACCATTCATCCCTCAAAAAAAAAAAAAAAAAAGTGTTACCATTCAAAAAATTTGAATGAAATTGCTCAATTTCTTTTTAATTCGGCTGATAACAAAGTATAATGATGTTTTAAAAGGGAAATGTATGTGCACAATCGAATGAAATTGAATTGTTTCATTCGATATATTAAAAACACATCTATTCTTTTTTATTAGCTTTAAACATGATATCGACAAGTTCTTCATCTACGCTGTTTCAAAATTGAATTGTTTTTTGAGTGTACCATTGTGGTCAGTGCAGTGCAACACTTGGAATTTCGTAATGGCTATGCTGCAAATGACCGGTGCTTCTTCATCTATGGCGGCGTCTTTGAAAAAATTTGATGTTTTTATTAGCTTTCGTGGTGAGGATACTCGTAGAAACTTCACAAGCCATCTTTATGAAGCTCTGAGCAAGAAAGTTTTAACCTTTATAGATGATAATGAGCTTGAAAAAGGAGACAAGATCTCGCCAGCACTGATCAAAGCTATTGAGGAGTCATCTGCATCCATAGTCATATTTTCATAAACTACTGCACATGGATAATATCTTAGAACCTTCATTATCTTCTCTGCCTTTGGCTTATTATTTTTTGGAATATTTTCTGATTCTTTCTTGCTCTACCATGTTGACCTTCTTTCCCTTCCCATTCATATGATAGGGTTGAATCAAATTTCGTAAAGGACACTGTCGAAGATGTTTTGAAAAAGTTGAATGGTAGACACCCATTTGAAGTTAATAATGAATTTGTTGGAATTGCGAAAAAGTATGAAGAGACTGAATTGTTACTGAAAATTGGATCAAATGATGTTAGAACCCTTGGATTATGGGGCATGGGGGGCATAGGAAAGACCACTCTAGCTAAAGATTTATATGCTTAACTGTGTTCTCAATTTGAACGTCATTGCTTCATCGAAAATATAAGGGAAGAATCAACTAAGTGTGGACTGAATGGTGTACGTAACAAACTTTTTTCTACATTGTTGGAGCTTAGTCTCGATGCACCTTACGTAGAAACCCCAATTTTCATAAGAAGACTTTCATGTGAAAAAAGTTTCATTGTGTTGGATGATGTGGCAACCTTAGATCAAGCAGAAAATCTTAGCATAATTAACAATATATTGGGACCGGGTAGTAGAGTCATTGTCACAACTGGAGATAAGTAGATATGTAGTCAATTTGATGAATGTGCAATATATGAGGTCGAGGGATTGAACCGAGATGACTCTCTTCAACTATTTTGTTGGAATGCCTTCGGAAAAAAACATGCTAAAGTTGGATATGAAGAGCTCTTAGAAAGTGTAATTTGGTATTGCAGAGGCAGTCCCCTGGCTTTAAAAGTTTTAGGTGCAAATTTCCGTAGTGAATCGGAGAAGCTCAAAAAGATTCCCAATGGGAGAATTCATGATGTGTTAAAATTGAGTTTTGATGACTTAGATCGTACTCAGCAGGACATATTTCTAGACATTGCATTCTTCTCCAAATCATATTTAAATCCCTATGATGGTTATTGTGATGAACAATACCTAACAGTTCTATTGGATGCTTGCAATTTTTTTGCGGTAAGTGGGATAGAAGTCCTTCTAGATAAAGCACTCATAACTTCTAGAGATTATGATGAAATTGGAATGCATGATTTGTTAGTAGAAATGGGACGAGAGATTGTAGAAACATGAATGTCCTAAAAACCCCGGAAGAAGAAGTCGATTGTGGGATCCTGAGGAAGTGTATGATGTATTGAAATATAACAAGGTAACTGGAAGACTTAATTACTTCTATCAGAAAAGGCATGTATGCCTTTGATTATGAAATACAAGCAAGGTTAATATGTATGACACTTATTATTCTAAATTTTGTTTTTCAGGGAACTGAAGTTGTTGAAGTTATATTATTCAATATTTCAGAAATTGGAGATCTATACTTGAGCTCTGATTGCTTCAAAAGCATGACCAACTTAAGATGTCTTCATATCACTAATAATATAAAGCAGATAAATGGGTGGAAATGCTACACTGTGCACCTCCCTGAAGGTCTTGAGTGGTTGTCTGATAAATTGAGGCACCTTTATTGGGAATCATTCCCACTTGAGTCTTTACCATCAACCTTTTGTGCTGAAAGGCTTGTACAACTTATCATTTCCCATAGCAAGCTTGGAAAGCTTTGGGATGGAATTCAGGTATATTCTTGTTAATGTTAGTTTGTAGAGGTGCATTTCTATGCTTTGTTCTATATATGCTTAATTATGTTTCGATTCTCTTTTATTTAAGACTCATGCATGATTATGACTTATGTGTGATGTTTCTTTCTTGCTACAGACACTTGACAATTTAAGGATGATTAATCTTGATTACTCCAGAGACCTGATTGAGATCCCAGACTTATCTAGGGCACCAAATCTTGAATCGGTATCTCTTTCTTATTGTGTGAGTCTCTGTCAAATCCATCCATCCATTTTCACTGTGCCCAAGCTTAGAGAACTATGTTTAAATGGATGCAAAAAGATTGGAAGCCTAAAATCTAACATTCATTCAAAATCTCTCATAACACTCGATCTGACTGATTGTTCATCTCTCGTGGAATTTTCTGTGACGTCGGAGGAAATGGCAAGGTTGTTGTTACTTGGCACCGCTATACATGAATTTTCGTCATCGATGTGGCGTAATAGCAAACTGACTTATCTCGATCTAAGTAAATGTAAGAAGCTGAACATTGTTGGGAAGAAGCTATCAAATGATCCAGGATTGGAGTCTCTTACAGAATTGAAGCTTTCAGGATGCACACAAATCAATACATTGAATATGTGGTTCATCTTCCATAGCATACGATCTTTAAAAGAACTACATTTGAGTGAGTGCTGCAACTTAGAAACTCTCCCGGACAACATCCAAAACAATTCAATGTTGGTAACTCTCAATTTAGATGAATGCAGGAAACTTAAGTCCTTACCAAAGCTTCCTGCATCCGTGCAACAATTGACAGCCATGAACTGTACTTATTTGGACACAAACTCCATTCAACGACCAATGCTTGAGAACATGTTACACAGACTCCGTATCAACTATGGGCATAGATCAATTAATCTTGGTGATTTATCTTTCCTTCCGGGTTCTCAAGTTCCGCGCGAGTTTGATTTTCATACAACAGAGGCTTCAATAGTTATTCCTCCTATGTCAAAATCTGGCTTGTGTTGTTTCGTCTTTTGCATCATTCTCTCTGAAGGCGTAAATATTAATTACGGCAACATTTTTTGTACTATCTATGAACACAACAAACATGTTGACGAATGTGATGTATTTTATGTGAGAGGGACATTAATTTCAGATCATGTATTGTTAAGCTGTTGGTATGATACTTACAAATTGGTGGAGGTGGGGAGTGCAAGAGGAGGTGATCATTACAACCTTTCATTTGAATTCAAATTCAAACATTATGTTGATGATAAGGTACAATGATCAACTAAGGGGATAATGGGTTGTGGGGTCTTCCCTATATATGGATTGGAACACAGCAAGGGAGTTGAATCCGGTGCTCAATTCTCTGATGATGATTCTGATCAACACTCAAAAGTTGATATTGATGAATTACAAAACCAAGCAATTGGAGCTGAAGGTAGAGACTCTACAAATGAAAATGAAGATGACTAGCAACAACTTCTTATTCCCTTAAAGAAGAAGAGGAGGAGGACTTGAATGATAAATATCTTCTTGTGAATTTTCACTTCCTAATCATAAATTCCATATTTATTTTTAACTTAATTGTACTTTCAGTCCCTCAATGTATTGTGAATTTGTGGTTGTATGATTTTGGTTCTCCATTATTTTGAGCAATTTTAGCTGTTTTGTTTTCACCCTTTGTAATTTGGTAGTCACTTACCCTCCCATTCTCTCCAACTTTAGGTTGAGGGTGACATTATCTACCTATGAGGCACCCAACTTTTGCAACCAGCATTACTTTTCATTATCCTACCTACGGGCAATTTTTGGCGTTTTTATTTAAACAAAGAAGAAGAAAGAATCGAGTTGAGTTGAATCTGAGCATTTGGTGTCACCCCAATAAATAATGTCAACTCAACACAAACTTCAGCCACTAATTCACTATCAACCAAATCAGTGTGAGACGTTACAACAATGAAGGATATCATAATATGATTTTATAGGGTTTTATTTTGAGTAATACCTCAAATTCGTCCTTGAATTATCAGCAATCCATCAAATTCGTCCCTGAATTTATCGAAATATCTATTTAGTCCCTGAATTTACAAAATGTCAATCAAATCAGTCCCTCCGTTAAGTTGGTCTGTTAACGGAGGTGACGTGTAACGTTAACCTCTTACAAGGCTTGCCACGTCAGATGCCACACAAGCAGGGACCAAATTGATTGATTTACAGAAAATTTCCAAGGACCAAATTGATGGATTTTCAGAAAATTGGCAACGGCTCTTTCTCAACAAACTCAGCAACGGCTCTTTCTCCACTTCCAAATTAACGGCTCTTTCTTCCCCAAATACATAAATATGGAACCCTAATGTTATTATTTGTCACCTAGAGTTCAAAATCCCCCAAAATTCTTCCATGAATTGAGTAGGTGTTCTTCCCCAATTCAAAAAACATAAAACCCTAATTTTGTTGATTCAATTCGAAATTAAAATATCATTGGTCATTGTTGAAGATTCGGTGTTAACATATGATGGGTGGTGGGCGTATGGGCAAAAACAACTACAGCAACCGGTCTTCATCTTCAAGCTTTATGTACAATGATGATGTGAGAGAGATTCATTGTTGGTGTCCTAGAATTTGTGTTGTAAGAAAAGCAAACACTGTCCAAAACCCAGGAAGGCCTTTATATGCCTGTTGTAACGCCCTCCTTTTTATTTAATTATTTTAATTAGTTTTAGAATATATTTATATATTTATATGATGTATATGAGGGATATATGATTTGTTGAGATTAGATGTCTTTTTATAATTTAGTTAATATATTTTGTTGAGCGATATTTTGTTATGTTATATGTTGGTATTTACTAGCATAATATATTTGTTAATTGTTATAGATATATATTTGTTATTTGGTGTATTATTATATATTTAGTAGAGAAATATTATTTATTAGAATATGAGGATTATTAGTGTGAGTGGATTTGGGGTTAGAATAGAAAGAAGAATAAGTTGTTGGGCCTAAATAGATTTGGGAAGAATATTTTAGTATTATAAATAGAGAAGCTTAGGTTGGAAAGAGTTTACCCTAAACCGCTTTTTGGAAAAGAGGAGAACAAGAAAGAAGAGAAGAGAAGAGAAAAGTCAAGAGAAGAGAAGAAGACCTTAGGAAAGAAGAACGCTGCTGCTGATTCAGGAATTAATCTAAGGTGAGGGTGAGACTATCTTGCATTAATATTAAGTTGTTAAATCATTAGATTACATCTAACAAGTTGGGGAGAGTTTGTGAGAATTTGAGAATTAGGGTTTTGAGAGAGATTTGATGATTAGATGATGAAAACTTGTTGAATTGATATAGAAATTGTGTACAAACCTTAGATAATCATTAGGATGATAATTAGAATCAGTTTTGAGGTTAGCACCATGAGATTAGGTGAAACTTGAAGAAAATCTGCATTCTGCCCGAATTTTGATATTAAAACTGGTATTTATCGGTGCGGAATTGGTCTTAGGTGTAAATACGAAAGATGTAGGTATGGATGTTAGCTTTCTAATGCCGTTGGTCTCACGTCAAAAAGATTTATAGAACTTGAGTTATGGTCAAATTACTGCACGTAGGTCACAGTGAATTTTTATGGACTTTCAGCACAACTTTTCCGAATTTAAAATGAAAACTAGTATTGATCGGTACAGAATTGGTCTTAGGCGTAAACATGAAAGTTTTAGATAATTTTGTTAGCTTTCTAGTGGCTTTGGTTTGACGTGAAAATGATGTTTGGTCTTTGAGTTATGATGAAAATATTACAGGGAGGTCTTAGCGAAATTGTATTGTGACAGCATTCTCTGTTTCATGTTTTTGCGTTTTGTTCATATGTTTCTGTTTTGAATTGATCTTTGTTGTAAACATGAAAGTTGTTGATATTTGTGATATCTTTCCAGTAGATTTGGTTTGACATGAAAATATGTTGTGGATAATTTATTATGTTTTTACAAAGATACATAGTGAATTATTGTTGATGTTTAAATACGATGTTATATGATGTTGTTGATGATTGATGAATAATGATATTATCATGCGAAGATGTTGTTGTCTTCAATGAAGTCGAAGTTGTTTAAGTTGTCAGTTGTTATGAAGTCGAAGTTGTTTAAGTTGTCAGCTGTTATGAAGCCGAAGTTGTTAAGTTGTAAGTTGTTACGAAGTTGAAGTTGTTAAGTTGTTGAGTCCATTGCATACTCATATAAGTTGGTTGGGGGCTTGATGCCCTGGAATTCTTAGTCATTCACACGATGGATGAGGGCTTGATGCCCTGGAGCTTTTGCTCACTATGTTGGGGGCTTGATGCCCTGAAGAGCCTATTTACGCTCATATAAGTTGGTTGGGAGCTTGATGCTCTGTATTGGTACCAAATACATTTGCAAGATGTCTAAGATGATTTAAGATGTTAAGATGTCAAGTTGTCAAGTTGTTAAGATGTCAAGTTGTCAAGTTGTTAAGATGCCAAGTTGATAAGTTATTAATGAAGTGCTATGATGAATGAAGACGAATGATTATGACATTTATGTTGATGAGTGATTATGATGTTATGTGATTTAGGATAAGATGTTACGTGAACTATGATATGAATTATAAGTGATGTTTTATGAATATATTTATGATGATGCTTATGATTATATTTGATATTAGGTGTTGATGCTTATAAATAATGTTTGATGAAATGTGGTGACGTTTATGATTAATATTGATGCTATGTGATGATTGTTGGAGACTATTATTTGATGCTATATGATGATGTTAAGATTAGTAATTGATAATATATGAAGATGTTTATGATTAGTATTAATATATGACTAATGTAGGAAGAATAATGACACTAGTTAAGGAAGTTTAAGTTGTTGGATATGATTAATGAATTATAAGTTGTTTAAGTTGATGAATGTATTTTATATGATTTATATGTTTAATATTTTTGTTTTGAGAAATCTCACCCCTCTGCTTGGAAATGTTGCTCTTCGTATGGGTAACTTGCAGGTAATCAAGATTAGAGGCGTCGTGAGTGGACTCCTCACATGTGTGTCTAGGTGCTCTGATACGTAACGTGTAACACCCCGTTTTCCCAACATAAAAATTTCATTTAAAATCAGAGTATTTAATTCATAACGGAATGTCACACACTACTTTAACATCTCAAAACAGATAATAATAATTATCCTTCAAATTCAACATCATGAAAATCTTAAACTGTTGCAGCGGAAAATAGTTCAACATTTAAAAGTCTTGGCATGCAGGCCTTATTGGAAAATCTCATAAATTAGTTCATAAAAGAGACACGTAAGGAATAGAAGTAAAAGCAAGCCCCCATCCTGTTACGTATCAGAGCACCTAGACACCAAGTGAGGAGTCCACTCATGAACGCTTCTAATCTTTATTACCTGCACATTACCCACGGTCGAGGCAACATATACGCAGAAGGGATGAGATTTCATAATCAATACATTAAGCATATAATCCAATAAATGCATTTAACAAGTTAAACATTAATAACATCTCAACAATTAACACTTAGCATATTTTTCATTTCATAACAAATACAATCATTCCCTCAAAAAAAACAAATACAATCATCAAATACTATTACTAATTTTCATCTCAAATCATAATCAGCTTAACACTCAACTTGACGACACAACTCATCTTTGACCATGCAACTCTATCAACTCAACAACAGCTTAACAACTTAGACCATCATGAAACTTCTTGATATGCAAATGCATGTGGTACCAATCAACTACAAAATGAGCATAATAGGCTCTTCAACGTGTGAGCACAAAGGCTGCCGGGCCTAAAGCCCCCAACTTTAATGAGCACAAAGGCTGCCGGGCCTAAAGCCCCCAGCTTTAATGAGCACAAAGGCTGCCGGGCCTAAAGCCCCCAACCTTAATGCGTATGCAATGAACTCAAACTTCCAACAACTTAGACAACAACATGAACAACTCATACGACTCATAATCATGGACCACTCCTTAAATTCCACAACATAGACCGACTCATGCAACTTCAAGACACTAACAGTTAATAGCAGGGAACAGCAGCAAGATACAACATTTAATAACATTTGAATGCGTTAACATCATCTAAGGAATGGATTACATCAACATAAATATCATAAAGCATCATCATAACATTCATGCAACCACACTTCTAATCTCAGTCACCTGAACAGACTTCTGGGCCTATGAAAGCATCCTAAACAGCTCTCTTACTTACTTCTAAGGTCAACTCAAGACTACACGTGCGAAAGGATCGCATCGGGACAATTTTGGGCAATTAACAGCCTAACTCGCAGTGGCGAGTAACTTTGCTCGCAATGGCGAGCAAAACGTGTTTTCTGGAACTCCTAAGACCTTGCTCGCAATGGCGAGCTACTTTGCTCGCAAATGCGAGCGTTACGGGTTACTCGCAATGGCGAGTTGTTTTGCTCGCAATGGCGAGCGATGGCTCCTAGCTCGCAGTTGCGAGTGTTACTGCTCGCAGTTGCGAGCGATGAATGTCAGTACGGCCAGAAACCTAAAAATCACAACTTTTCACCTATTTTCATGATTCCTTCATCCAACTAGCATCTAATTATCATCTTAGGCAATATCTAAGGTCTGTACACTAATTTTGCATCAATCTAACATCTTTTCATGGTTCTATCATCAAAATCGATCTTAAACCTAATTCTCAATTCTCACCGAAACTCAACCTAATCATGCTAATTTCATTCTACAGAATTATACCCTTAATAATATTGAAAATTAGTCTCACCCTTACCTGATAATAGCAGAAATCGATAGCCTCCCTTTGTTCTTCTCTCTTTCTGACTTTTCTCCCTTTTTCTCCAAAAAAAACGTACGTATTCTGTTTTCTAACTTTTGTTGTCTATTTATCTCTCATAATTACTCTTCTCACTGCTAATTTACTCATCTCCCAACACAACCCCACATTTAATATTTTTATTTTATTTCTCATATCTTATTTTATTTAATAATAAAATAAGTCACACCAACATAACAACTTCACAACATCAATATACTTCACATCAATCTAGAAAATCACATAATTTATCTATAAATCATGCAAACTATTTAAATTCTTAAATCATATAAATATATATATATATATATATATATATATATATATAAATATATAAATCCTCATTAAATTAAGTAAATAATTAAGATGGGTGTTACATAACGGGATGGGACTTGACTTTACTTCTATTCCTTACGTATTGTTTATGAACTTTTATGAATAAATATTGAACTAAGACTTATGAGATTTTCTGATGAGGCTTGCGTGGCAAAGACTTTTTATGTTGAATGAACTAATTCCGCTGCGAAGTTTTGAATTACTTATGTTAAATGATTTTGAAGAATAAATTGTTATTTATTCAATTTATGAATTTTTAAGAAGTGTAGCATTCCGTTTAAAGTTGAATTACTCTGATTTTTAATTATGAAATTTTTACGTTGGGAAAACGGGGTGTTACACCTGCCCTCTGCCTAAGGTTTGTTTAACAATGGTTATGTGATGTGTGAATGGTTTGTTTAAATAGTACTGATTTTGTTTTTCGATTGTATAGGATGATGATGAAAATTGTAAATTTTTTGTGTGGGTTGATGAAGCTGAAGAACTAAGCTATTTTATAACCAATGGCGTTGGTCATGGAAGAAATGCAAGGTTGATAGAGAAGCCAAATGATAGGGGCAGAGAAGAGGTTTGGAAGGCAAAGTTGATGGATAGAGTTGATTGTGTAGGAAGTGAGTTTAGGTTGATTAAGATATTGATAGGAGTATTATGTTTGATTGAGTTGTTTAGAATGCTATTGTATTGTGCCAAGTCCATGTAATGTTGCAAAGATGTAATGAAAAGAGGTTGTCAATGAATGAATCAAACCCTTCTGCCAAAAAATTTCAATCAAATTGGTCCCTAAATTATATGCATATCCATCATATCGATCCTCAAATTAGTGAAATTACCATCAAATAGGTCCTTGAATTTTCACACCAGATATCACTTTGATCCTTGGGCATACATTTGTTGAATAAAGTAAAAAGTAAAAGATAGATACTTTGATTATAAAAAGACATACATTGCATACCATCATAAGTCATATATTTGATGTTCATAAGTCATTACATAGCCAAAGAATGCAAATTACATAGCCATCAAGTCATCAAATCATTTGATGTTCTTAAGTGATTACATATCCAAAAAACCGTAAACTAAACAAGTCCAAAAAGCAATAATTAAACTAGTCCAAAAGCATAATTTAAACAAGCATCAATGCTTTGGAAATCCTGGAGTTGGGATAAACTCCATGTATTGGGGTTGAGTAGAAGCGGATGGCCCGTAATTTGGATTTGGAACTCTAACAATTCCAGGACCAGTTGGATTCTATGGAGCAGGACCCCTCAGTGGTGTTTGTTTATGCATGTCATTTGAATGAATCACTGGTCCTCTCATGCCATATCTCCTTGTACTCATTATCTGCAAATAAAATCAATCATATCAGCCCTTAAATTATAAGAAAATCCATCAAATTAGTCCTCAAATTATGCCAGTAAGTCTCAAATCGATCCATATTTTGGATAAAGTCATACCTGTCTAGAAATTGCATCAATTACAGGTCCATAATCAGTAGCAACATTCTCTTGTTGCACCTCAGAAGCTACATTCTCATTAGCAACATTCTCTTGTTGCACCTCAGAAGCAACATTCTCAGCAGCAACATTCTCTTGTTGCACCTCAGTAGCAACATTCTCAACAACAGTTTCCACATTTGAAGCTTCATTCTGAGTTTATTGGGTGACATTTACCCACATTTGAAGCTTCATTCTGAGTTTGTTGGGTGACATTTACCTGAGTCACTGTTTCTTCAGGTTGAGTTTCAGGTTGAGTTTGTTGGGTTACAGTTGCACCAACATTGACTTCATCATTTCTTTGAGTATCACAAGCCATTTCCTCCATTCCTTGAGTACCATCAACATTTTCCTCTTGATGATGATGATTTTGGAGAAGTGAAGAGGGGGACAGTTTAGGCGGGAAGGTGAAAGATTAGGGACTGGTTTGATGCTTCTGAGTGAAAAAAATGTGAGGATGAAAGACAATGGTAATAGAGGGGTATAATTGGAAACACAGGAAAAATTACCCTCAAAAGTTAAATCTCGAATTTTCTCCATTTCCATCAATTTCGTCCCTGTACACGTGGCTGCCTTGTTGACACGTGTACAGGACAACACAGCATGCAAGGGGACATGTCATCACCACTAACGGTGCTTTTGGACGGAGGGACTGATTTGATGGACGTCTGCAAAATTCAGGGACTAAATAGATATTTCGATAAATTCAGGGACGAATTTGATGGATTGCTGATAATTCAAGGACGAATTTGAGGTATTACTCGTTTTATTTTCGTGTATAACTAGTAGGTTGCTATGATCACAATGTATAAGATATGCATGAATAACTACAAGATGAAGATTTCTCTCAACGAAACTTCAAGGAGAAGATGAATGTAAAATAAATAAAACTACTAGTTTAATTTTCTGTTCAAACAAAAAATTACTTCACACCTCACGGTACTTACACTTCTCGCCTAACAAAGTCCTGTTCAAAAACCTCGTTCGAGAACTTGTATAGAGAAGGATTTCTCACTTAACAGCAGTTCTTCCATACCAACTTAGCAGCCTGGTTATATTGGTATGATTTTATAATACACATTTCTGCAATGAACCATATCATCCTTTCCATTTGAGAAACGAGTTTGGCTTGAAATTGAACTAACATTAATTTTCAAAAAGAAGTCCCTTCAACGGGCAAAACTCATTTTTATTCAAAGATCCAAAAAAACCAAACAAAATTACATGTTTATACTACTGAAATTGTCAAGGAACCAGTTTACAACACATTTCTATTCTAGCGTTGAATTTCATAACTGCATTAGAAAGGTAAAAACGAACTAATAACTCACCAATGGACAGTTTCAAGGCTCCTAGTGAAAAAGTGTTGTATTCTTGAACATGTTATATGAGGTTTCAATATTTGGTAAGGTTTGTAGTCAAACCAAATCCAAATGGAAATAGAGGATCATAATGTTTATCGCCAACATTCATTGGAAGCTGGTCTACTGTCTTGAACCATGTCCTTGCCAGTTTGCCAGTGAATTCAAAGTCACCATAGAGAACGTCAGTAACACCTTGGCCTTCAGTGCCAGGAAGCCATGCAGCCACAAGTGCATCAATTTTTGATAGATATGGCTGAATCACAACCGGACGCCCAGTGACGAGAACAACTACACATTGAATTGAGCCACATACATTGGTGATGGTGCTTGGACCTGGCTCAGGTATTGTTAGATTCAAACTGTCACCAAATGTTTCAGCATAAGGTTTTTCTCCCACAATAACTATGGCATAAGAAAATTTGTTTGACTTGATAAAACTAGCATCTGGATTTTCGTTGTAGACAACTTCAGTTGCAGGATCAACTGTTTGTTTTATAGCATCAAGGATGGTTGTACCTGTCAGGAAAAAATAATCTTATCAGATGTTTTACAATTTCCCATAAAAGGATGCTATGGAAAGAGAAAAAAAAACATATCTCACTGTATGAATGTTTTTCATCTTACCAGTTGTGTTTACGGACAGGAAGAAAGAAATCATAGAATCATCTTGGACTAAGAATCATTAACCGAATACTATTTGTTATATAGACATTTAATTTTAGATATCCTAACTGTAATATATAAAAACTATTACAATCTAACAGACATTCTAAGTGCGGATTCTAGAATTGTATAGCTTTTCGAAGTAACTTTTGTGCACATTAAATGAGTTGACTTACCCGTTGTAAGATCACTACCACTAAGTCCCTGCCAAGTAATTGTCCATCCACCACATTGATTACCCAAATTGTCAGCATGACTTCCTGCAACCAAGACTTTTGAGGCTTTCTTGGGAAGGGGAAGCAGTGGCTTGTTTGCATATTTACCATTCTTTAGCAGCACTAGGGATTTCCGAACAGCTTCTCTTGCTAACTCTCTATGTTCCTGTTTAAGACATGATATGCGATCAACAAAACAAACTCAAAATGCATGAAGCATTCAGCACATGTTCAAATGGCATTCATAAGAAAATGTACCTTGCTACCCAATTGGTTTGCGAGACTTAGATCAGCGAGTGGATTTTCAAAAAGGCCCATGGTAAATTTTACTCTTAAGATTCTTGCCACAGCATCGTCAATCCTGCTAATTGGGATAATATTGTTCTTTACTTGAAAGGTTAGGTCATCAATGAACTCAGTAAAGTTATAGGGAACCATAATCTGCAAACAATGTGAATGTTAATTAGAATTTTTTTTCAAAATATTAAACTTTCAGACTAAAAAAAACACAGTTTATGTTTCTCTCGTTTACTGCATGAACTGAAAATAATATTTACCATATCAATTCCAGCACTGACACCAGCTTCAACAGAGTATGAATAGTTAGCATGAGGAGGAGAGGTAATCCGGTCAATACCCTGCCAATCTGATATGACAAAACCCTACAAGATGGAAGAAAAATTACATGATATGTAGCTATCTACATCTTTTCCTTTCTTACATGATATGTAGTTCAATTTTTTTACATTAGAAATCTATTTAGATAAATTGTATTACCCTGAACCGCAGTTTGTTCTTGAGATAACCAGTGACAAGATCACGGTTAGCATGCATCTTTTTCCCATTCCAGCTAGTGTAGGAGATCATAACTGTTGAAACACCCTTGATAATTGAGTCATAGTATGCTGGCATGTGAATTCCGAGCAGTCCTTTGTAGTTTATCACAGTATTGTTCTCATTGATACCCTTGGTTGTGCCACCATCTCCCACAAAATGCTTGGCACAAGCTGCAACCTTGTTCCTGGGTCAAAGTAATAAAAATGAAGGGTCATTTTTATTTCAGTTCTATACATACAATAAATGAGCTGCTATTCATTATTTAATTTAATATGAAAATTGGAAACTTTGTCATTCGAAATCAGACACAGAAATATTAAATCTAAACATATCATATATAAATTATAAGATAAAATTATTGATTACATCGAATCAAACACACATACATTACCTTAATGTGCTATTTATTTAACTTTATGAATTATGTGTGATAAAGACATTGCATGCATGCTTTATGACCAAGACTTTTTGTGTAATTGGGCTCCTAATATATAATTCAACTTTAGCAGCTCATATCTTTGTGTGTGTTGTGTGCATGGTCATATTTACATTATAGATGGTCCAGCCATTTGAATGCAAAATATGGTAAGCCCAACCATTCAAATGATTTGAAAAAACCCATATGTGTGGGACCATCATAACGGCATAGGACCATAAAAAAGAAGCTTATGGGTCCACCATCTTTTCTATTTCTTTTTCTTCTCCCTTTTATTTTGGTGAATGAAAAAGCCAGGAAAACATAAACTTTATCTACTGTAAATAATTGATGCTCCGATTGATGGGGGAACTCATGTCTGCAGTATGGTCTACCGCATTAAACAAACATATTTTCCCCGATGAAAGCTGAACAAGTGCCACACTGATATAAAACTTATGACCAGAAACAGGCAAAACAAAACAAATGTAATTAAGAAAACATATAAATCAATACAATGCTATTACCAGGAAACTTTAGTTATGGATGTTCAAAAGAATTTATAAATGTTTTTCAAAAAAAAAATTATAAATGTATTTCATGTTTCTGAACCCTTCATAGAAAATCACCAACCATACAACTACAAGACTTGTGACATTAAAATTTTCGTTTCAAAACAAAGCTTGTAGCAAAACTTACTTTCCAGCAACAAAAGGAGTTCCCTTCCTGGAATTGCCAGGAATATCTCCTTGAAGACCAGGTATAATTTCAGTCATAGTTTTAACAATCTTAGGATCTTCACTGTAGCTTTCATAGCAACGTCCCCACCTTGGATCTCTGCAGACCTGTGTTAATGAATGGTCCATCAAAATATCAGCAAACTTGATCAATGTTACATATGATTCAAATAACAGAATATTGAAACACTGCTTCTTTACCGCAATACATGGAGCAAACACATATGGAATTCCAGTAGCTCTAACTTCAAGGGCAGTTGCTTCTCCAATCTTTTTTATTAGCACTGGATCCCTAATAAACAGTAGATTTCATTACAATAAAAGCAAAGAAATGCACTAAATTGCTAGATTTGTGTTTATTGAAAAGGTTCACTTCTTCAAGTATATAGCTTCCAGTTACAAGTTATCAAATATGAATTTAATGTCACTACTAATTCGTTCTTCTTTTCAATCATTTCATGGCTATTAAAATTCCTGCATATACATAAACTTGCCTGGTAACTCCAAGCCCAACATTGTGAGGGAAAATAGTAGCATTGTAGACATTATTGTGACCATGAACAGCATCTATCCCATAAATCATTGGAATCCCAAGAGGAGTAGATAAAGCTGCATTTTGGATCTGATTCACCATTTTCACCCAAGTCTCAGCAGATGCCTTTTCAGCTGGAACACTCCCTCCCCCACTCAACACACTCCCTGCTCATCAATGACAAGTCACATATCCATAAAATCACCTCATTACAGCAAAACAATAAAATAAAAATAAAAATAAAAATTCTAAGGAATGCTGACACCAGACATGACACTACCTCAACGACACTGATAATAATTTGAGAAAATAGAATAACTGAATGTAGTGTCAGTGTCTAGTAAGTGTCGGACACCGACACCACCACACACATTGTAAGTGTCGGACACCGACACCACCACACACATTTGATCTGAAGTGTCAGTACTACTACTGCTACATAGTACCCTTTACACAAATCTATCATCACACACTCAGATTCAGAAAAACATGACAACATCAAACAATATAAAAAACTACTAGATTTGAGTAGCAAAGTGATGAGTAGTTTACCAATGAAGTACTTGGTCATGGCTTCAGGAGTAGCAACACTCCTTTCAAGCTGAGTCATTTGACCTATCTTTTCCTCCAAAGTCATTCTACTCATCAAATCTTTGATTCTTCTATTCAATGGCACCTTAGGATCTTTATACTTTCTATATTCAGCTTCTGAAAATGAAACCAAAAAGCACAGAAGCAGAACCCCCACTACAGGGATTGAAGATTTCCCCATTTCAAAAGCTCAATAACCCAGATGAGTAAACAATCTGCAGATATGGCAAACTGTATCAGATGAATCAAAAACAACCAAAACCCATTTCAACACATGGATCAAACAAAGCAACAAAGACTCAAGAACTGTAAATCCTAGCAAAACAGAGTTAATATTACATTACATGCACATTGAAAGCTAAAAATGTAAACAAAACAAAAAAAAAGTTAAAAAAATTACAGCAGCTATATAAGAAAAGAAAATACAGAAATGTAACAGTGAGCTGAAAAAAAAGAAGTGAAGTTGTGTACCTGAGAAGAAGCTAAGTGAAGGAGAAGAGAAAGAACAAGATACAAGAATCTAGAACATGGTGGTGGCTGGAGTGGAATTGATTTGGAGGTTGTGGGAGTTATTATAGAGACCAGAGAGAGTCCACTCACTGGTCCCACAATCTGGTCTGGTGGGTCCATTACAACTATGATTTTTTTACATATTTTTCATGTTGAAGGACAAAGTCAAGTCACTTTTTTGCATATTTTAATGGATTATCCCGTGTATGTTTTTTTTATCTAATCTGATAATAAAAATGATTTTGAATTAATTAATTTTGTAAATTTGATTTATGTTTAAAAATAGGAATGATTTATGTTTGAATCTATTTAGGGTGTGTTTGTTTTAGCTTTAAAAAAAATAGATTTTGTGTTAAAAGAATCTAGAGATTAATTTTTAGAGATTTTCAAAAAAATATGAAGTTATTTTTGTTTGTCTACTACCCATAAAAATCCATTTTTTAATGAAAATGAATTTTAACATGTACATGGGTTACCTCCTTGTTTTAAAAAAATAAATTTTGAGAAAAGTTAATCCTAATAGCTTTTCATTCTAGGGTCAAAATAGATTTTTTTTGATAACATGATTTTTCTAAAAATCTCAAACAAACACTTAAAAATGAAAAAGGTGATTTTTTTTAAAGAAAAAAATAGATTTTTTTTGAAAAAAATCTAAAACAAACGTGCCCTTAGTTAAATGATAGTTGAAGTTTTAATATCATCAATGAGTAACAATTAAGATAGTGATCCATCATTGTTTTTAAAATGAATAAGTGGAAGGTTTGGAGTTTGAATTCTAATTACTAAGTATATTATAAAATATATCTCTACTACTGAGTTAAGCCTACAAGACAATTTATAAACTAATTTTAATGGAAACTTATTTATATTACTACAGTTCATTCATTTTTAATATAATACTATCTCCGTTCCTTTTTAATTGTCACATTTTGACGTTTTACACAAACCAAGACAATCAATAAATATTGCTACTTTTGATACAATAATTTACTCCCTCCGTTTCAAAATACATGTCCAAGTCAACCACTTCACACATGTCAATGCACAATTTTGACCATTAATATCTTTAATTATCTAAAGTAAAAAATTATAAAAATTTAATATTTTAAAAATATTTGTCGAGACAAATCAAACAACATCTTACATGCTAATATTTGTATTTATACATTAGTTAAAAAGTATGGTCAAAGTAAGTCAAGTGAATAGTGCACATTGCAAATATTGGACATGTATTTTGAAACGGAGGGAGTATATATTTATTATAATAACCTTATTTATTTAATATCTCATTACATATATTTCTCTCTCCACAATAATAAATAAGGGTAACATTAGTAAAATAACATTTAATGTTGCATTGAACTATGTAAAGTGACACTTAAATAGGAACAAAAAAAATTCTCCAAAAATGACACTTAAAAAGGAACGGAGGGAGTATATATATATATATATAGACACACTGCAGTTCATTTCATTTTTTTTAGAGGTACGAGGGTCCATTATTATATTTGTTTAGATAGATTTACTTAGTTTATTATCAAGATTCGGATTCAATAAAGGTTACTTTTTATTAAAAAAAGTTAATAACCTTTATTATTTTATATTTTTTGGCAAGACTTTTTGATAAGTTGGAAGAGGAGGAACGAAATATTGCTTAATCGGTGCCGGTGGAAGAGGGGTTCCCACTTCCCATTACTCCAATTTTCGTATTGCCATGACTGCTTTCAGTTTTCATGATCATCATCATTTTTGAATTTTTTATTTTATTGAAAGTTATTTAATGAAGTGATGGTCATAATTATTAGATTGAGAAAGTTTTCTACGACACAACCTAAAATAAAAAAAAATAAAAAATTTTGGTGGCCGCCGTTCAAACCCCGGACCTTGCATATATTATGCATTGTCCATATCAATTGAGTTAAACTCACGAGGACAAAATAAAAAATATTTAGACACACTAACATAAATTTCTAAATTTTGAAAAAGATTTTTTTTTTATGCGCGAAGTTGAAAAATAATTTTTTATTTTTTGAAAAAGAAAACTGAAAAAGAATTTTATAATTTTTTTAGGGAAAAAGTTGAAAATGAATTTTTAATTTTTTTTACATGAATTTTTAATATTTTTTTATTATGGGCATATTCTGCGCATAATTGTAGAGACTAATTTTTCGAGTTAGGTAAAACTGTAGTACATGATAAAACTTTTTCTTAAGATATTTAACATCTTTGTTAAGCTAAAAGAAATTTCTTGCTCATATAACATATAAATGATGTTACTTGATATGATTAAATTATATTTGTTTTGATTGTTTTTTTATTTTTTGAGTGTGCTCAAATACACAAATGCAAGAGTGAGCTGAATGATGTGTTTAAAATCGTTCAAAAATGAGTCATTGGTTTTTTTTAGAGGAGTCTGGTCCCATACTCTGGCATTATGTCCATTACAATTATGATTTTTTTACTATTTTCATTATATGTTATTAGATTTTCAATTAAAACAAATGATGATGATGATGCTTCAATAAGTTTGAAAAATTTGGAAACTGGTTTCAGTGGAAGCTTATTTAATGTTAAAAGATATAGCATTGTTTGATTTAGAATTTAATTAGTAAACTATGATAGTGTAAAATTATTTTATACATGTATTTAAAGATGTATTATCATATCAATTATTGTTTGACGTGTCAGCACATCATTGGATGCGTGTGCAAAATAATCGTACAAACTCTACCCTTTTTTATATTTTTTAATACAATTTAATTATATTTAATTTATATGAAGTGTATCGTATGTGTAAAAAAAAATTTACACCATCAATCAAGTATAACTATTAGATCATTAAAAATATTTAACTTTTATCCTAATTATTTTTAAAGTTCTACATATAAATTTTTTATAAATGGACATGAACGAAAAAAAAAATCATGAGCGAGCCTCAACCTTATACAATATACACAGATGGGGAAAACTAGGCCAAAACCCAAAAAACAACCTATGTTTTGCCCCGTAGCAATTTTGGCCCCCTATTAAAAAAAACCACTTTCGAGCCCCCCAACTTTACCCCCTTTTGCAACTCATAGGTCCCCTCTGATTTTGACTTGGTCAAAGCACAAGTGGCCAATAGAAGGACGCCACGTGGCATTTAATTAATTAAAAAAAATAAAAAACAAAAAAGAATTTAAAAAGAATTAAAAAGGGATTTTGGTAAAAAAAAAAAAGAATTAAAATGTGTATTTGACCATTTAAAAAATATAAAATAAAATAAAATAGAAAAGGAAGGAAACGTGGTTCTTTTTCTTCCCAATCTTCTTCCTCCCAGATTCATCATCAACTATCAAAATCATTGTTCTTCATCATCCTCCCATATTCAAACATGGCATCAACTACCAACATCAACCATCATCTTTCTCCTCTACACCTTTCCCATCTAACATCTTGATCAAAAAAGGAGCACACCCACATTCCCCCATTCCCTTTCTCGTCTTGTTTCCAACGTTCAAACCCATAGCATGAACCAGAACAACAATCGCCAACAGATCTTGTAACAACCACAAGCGTTCTCGGCCGGAATTCACAACATCCTCGAACTACATCAAGCTCGAATCCTAACTTAACAACATCAACAGTAGCAAATCGGTCCAAACCCTTAACACACTCATACAAACCGGATCGGAACTGAATCAAAAGAAAGGGAAGAAGGCTTGAACGAAAAGAGAAAAAGAAACAGAACCGAATCATCATCATCATCATCAGCAGATTCGAACCGAATCATCTCCTTCGTTCGTTGTGCTTGCTCTCTGTTCGCTGAAACCACTATATTTCGTTTTCCTTTTGTGTTGAGTCTTGTGTGTTTAGAAGGTTGAAGGAGTTTAGGAGGAAGAGCAGAATCGATTTCAATAGTTTGTTGTGTTTGTACGATTGAATGTTTGGGAAGAAGAATGAGAGAAGTAAAGAAAAAACGATTGAGGGGAGAGGAGAAAGCAGCTGCTGCTGCTGTTGAGAGTTTTTCCATATTCCTTTTTAATTGGCCAAAAAACCTTTTTAATTCTTTTTAAATTATTTTTTGTTTTTTATTTTTTTTAATTAATTAAATGCCACGTGGCGTCCATCTATTGGCCACATGTGCTTTGACCAAGTCAAAATCAGAGGGGGCCTATGAGTTGCAAAAGGGGGTAAAGTTGAGGGGTTGGAAAATGGTTTTTTTAATAGGGGGCCAAAATTGCTACGGGGCAAAACATAGGGGGCCAAAAGTGCATTTTAGCCTAACAAATATGACAAAACAACAAATGACTAATAACTGTTCATGCAAACTAGCTAAAAATAAACAATTGATGAGATAACAAATTGAACAACCACCCTTCTTTGAACGGGTTTTGACACCTTCAGAGGAGCAAGTCTTCCTTAAACACAAATATAAATTAAAAATGTTTAGGCACACTCACATAAATGTAGAAAAATAAATGAGAAAGAATTCAGTCACATCATTCAATTACTTTCTCTTTTAATTTTTTCAATTAATTTCTTCTAGTTATTATTTATGTGTTGGATTGAAAGTGGTTCCAGCAGAGCTATACAACATCGGATATTCCATATCCTCACCAACTTCACGACCATCACCAGGTTCATCATCAACCTGGTCACCCCAAAACTTCTGGAGGATAGAGACACTCTTATGGGCAGCTTTAGTACAAGGGTTAAAGATTGAATCTAAGACTTTGCACATAAGCTTTTTGTCACTAGTTAGAGAAGGAAAGTATGTCATTGGCATAATCATAAGACTTTGCACATTTGTCAGGTAATTATTACTAAGCAAGCTACCCTTATGAACCATAGTATCTGAAAGACAATTAACAACTATCTTGGAGCATATGTTCACCTTGGAACTAGCATCAAGAGACTGAAAATTAGTTTGAATCGCATTATCTGCTAAGCAAGTAGCATCCATAAAGGATTGTAAATTTCTATCCTGAACTCCAAACATAGCCTCCCCATCAAAGGAAACGTCAATATCAAACATACCATTATCAACTGTTATGCAAGGAGATACACCCTTAAAGACTGAAACTGCAGTCTTGTGAGTTGTGTCAAATTGAAAAGTTGCCTCATAACTAGAAAGTTCCTCAATCTAATGTAGTAGGTCAAATGAATTCTTGAGAGATATTTCTTGCTTAAATTTATTCTTTGTATGATTTGAAGCAAGCACAAAATTGAAAGTTTCAAGCATGTCGGACACTATGGGAATCTTACCCTATGCTACCTCATTAAGATGTGTTGCAATGGCTTTAAGGTTAGCAATATTGCAATGCACCTTATTAGTTTCCATGTCTGGCACATAAATGCAGTCCCCAAACTATGACCAAAATCCTTATGGGACAAGTTCATCATCAAAGATCCATTAACTTTCTTTGGCACAACTTTACCATAATTCCTCTTCAAATCCATATGAGCAATAGAGTTGAGATTTGTTAATTTTTGGCATTGTATAATAGAATGACCAATATATTTGAAATTACTACAAAACATTGAATGCTTTTCATACACAACCTCCAATTTAAAGCAGTGGATGCTTTTGATATACAACCTCTAACTTAACAAATAGATAAATGTCTAACAAAATTCGAGCATAATGGCCAAATAGCCTAGCCTTAGTATAGCCATCTATGATTAATGGAGTACCTACAACAGATGCAATCTCTAAATGTGTTTTTGTCCTCCAATACTCTCGAGGTAGATTCAATAACCTAATCCACATTAGAGTGTGTGTTTGCTTTTGGATTTGGGGATTAAAATCTTTTGTCCATCGAAAGAATCTTAATAAACCAGGATTCAAATTGATCAATCTTAAGGACCAAGGACCAAGGACCAAATTATATGCACATCTTCAATAGAATTGAAATTATACTAAAAAAAACTCTTACCTTTTTTGGAGCTCTTCGTAGTTACTGCATGATCCCCTTTCTGGAAAGTCAAAAGACTGTGCAAACTATGTTTTCAATCTTCAATCTCTAAATGATACTTAACCTGAGAGATACGAATACTAACTGAATCATCTCTGATTCCAAAGACAAATAAGGTTGATCGTGAGTAGGCCTGGACAAAAAAATCCGAAATCGGCCCAATCCGGCCAATCCGTAAGGCCCGTTTCATTTCGGGCGGGTGAACTGGTTCAATCGGGTCAATCAGTTCAAGGAAACATGGGTAAAGGTGGTTATTGTTGGGCGGTTTCGGATGGGTATATCCAATCCAGCGAAACCCATTACCGTCCGACAATAGCTTCTTTTTTTTTTCTTAAATATTTGGCATATTATGGTTGATATAAAAGCTTTTTTCCTTCCCATTTCTCAATCATCTCTCTCTCTCTCTCTCTCTCTCTCTCTCTCTCTCTCTAAGAAGTTGCCGCTCCACAACCTCTCTCTACTCTCAACCCTTTTTTTTCTCTTCTAGTTTCTTCTTCCCACTTCCTCATTTTCCTCTCTTTTATCATCTTCTTTGTTGATAACTAAAAGGTTTTCAAGCTTTCATCTCCATTACCAGATCGTTGGTGGCTTGATCTAATAGATCTTTCTTTGTGTTCATACCAAAAAGAACAAAACGGTGAAGCTTCATGGACTCAAATCTAATAAATCTAATAGATGAAACTTCATGAAAAGAACAAAATGGTGAAGCTTCATGAACAAAACGATGAAGGTGAAGCTTTCTAACAGATCTAATAGATCTTTTTTTCATGGCTAGATCTGATAAAATGTCCTCACAAGTCTTCATCTTTCATGGCTAGATCCAATAAATATGTTTGTTCATGGCCTGATCCGAGATTGTTTATTTAATTGCTTTCTTGATAATTAATTTTGTTGAATTTCATCTTGTAATAACCATGAAGATATGAAATAAAGTTGCTTTTTTTCAAGTTGTCATTATGTAAATTTTGGATTTTTTTAGTTTGTTCTTCTCTTGGATCCGAAAAAACCGCCCGAAATTAACTGTTACCCGAAACAACCGAATCCAACGAAACTGAAGTCTCAAACGGACGAAAATGGTTGTGTATATATCAACCGTGGTTATGAACGGATTTTGATTTCTCAACCAATTTCCGACCGTAACCGCCCGTTGTCCACCCCTACTCGTGAGGATACGAATCACAAAACCGAAAAAAAAGACAGAGAGAAGAAAATCCAAATTGAATTGGAGTAGGGAAAACCCCATTGAAGATAATATTTAGCAGTTGAAGTTCTACATATAAATGGTTGTGAAGTTTCAAGAATAATTATTTTTTACACGGATAATGTTATGAAAACTAAACATATTTTAATTATTTATTAGTATTAACTTTTTTGTCGACTTCAAAAAAGTATGATAACAAAACTTGCCCAAGATACTTACCTAGAAGTGAGAAATTGCGAATTTAAAAACATAAAGTTGTATTTTTCATGTAATTGATGTTTTTTTATGTTGGAACATGTGTGGAAATTGAGTAAAAAGACTAAACACAAATTCCCATGTTGGGTAGAACTAGTGTTGTGTGAATTGAAAAAAGTGGAAGTCTCACATCGGATGGAACACACACATTAGTAGTGTTTATATAGTGGGGTGTACCTCTAATTAATGGGGGTACATAAGCACTAGAGAAAAAATATATATTGATATATATTTTATTATTTGAAAATGATAAATTAAATAATTAATTTAATCATTATTAGAAAGTGCTTTCTTAGTCCCCAAGTTTTGCTAAAATATTTTGGTACATAATATGATATATTTTTGTACTAAATTTAATATATTTTAGTACTCAATTAAGATATTTTTGTACTAAATCTAATATGTGAATTACTTAATCGCAAAGTAATATGTTACTTGTTCCCAAAGTTTCTCATATTACTTGTTCCCAAAGTTTCTCACTTATTAGTTGTGAATTTTCCCTATAAATAGAGAACTCACATAGTGCATTCCACACACCGAAAAGAATTTCATTGAGTTGTCGGGAATTCTTTTCTTCTCTTCTCCCTCCGACTTGTGTTAACAAGTTTCTTCTGCTTCTACTCCTTTCTGTCCCTTTCGGTTTCAAATAGAGCGGTTACGTACCGTATCGAGTGGCTTCGATCAATCGATTGAACCATATTTTAAGAGTGTTCTTAAGATCATAGTCCTTTTTTCCGGTTTAATGTCCCTTTGGAATTAAGAGTGGTCTTAAGTTCATAGTCCCTTTCGATAATATACGTCCCTTCGGAATAAAGAGTACTATTAAGATCATAGTCCATTTCGTAATAATAATGTCCCGTCGGAATTATGAATGATCTTAACAGTATATAAATTATTTAAATATTTTTCTATTTGAGGAGAAATGGTGGTATCACCATATTTGAGTGGTCATAGTACCATATTGAAAGTTTGGAGAACTTAAAAGTTAGAATGGTGGAAACACCATATTTGAGTGGTCTTAGTACCATATAGAATGGTAATAATACCATATTAAAGTGGTTTCAGTATTAAAGAGTGGTCTTAGTACCATATTTGAAGGTGTAATTCTCGAACGGTTTTCTACAGTGCAGTAGTTAACCGCACAGTTGTAGCTGGGCTTGTTTTATCCTGGAGGCGGCGTGGTTGATAGTCTACCTTGCACAACTTTGGGTAGTGCCACGAAACGTCTTAAAGAGAGCGACCTGGTCGTGACTCAACCTAGTAACAACTTCGGTAGATAATAGAATTTGGAAATCCAAATACAATAGTTTGGAAATCCAAAAACAACAATTTTAAGACGTTTCGATCTACTATGTTTACCGAAGAAGTTACTTATTAAGGTTAAGTTGTCCCTAAATATATTAAAGATAAATCATGCTATAGAATTACATCTTTCGACTGAAACAATGAAGTGTATGTTGTTATAACAACAACACCAAGAAATTCACATATCTGACTTGGAATTTGCTTGAAATTTATTTTCAAATTCAGAATCGAATTGTGAGTAAGTAACTTTAATTGTTTGGAGAATAGAACCTGTGTTGCATCGTCTACTTGACAAACAAATACAAATAACAGACTAGTGGAAGCAAGCGGTGGTCAAGTATTGGAAAAAATTTGTACAGTACGATGGCAAATGTAAAAGATGCAAAGGTTCTAATTAAGGTTGAGCATGAGCTTACCATATAAGAAGGATGTTGTGTTTTTTTTTCACTAGACCAACATTCTTTTCGAGTACATGGACTAAGATTTATTTGGTAAATTAAAGCACATGTACATCTTTAAGAAATTGAGATCGAGTACCATTTTTTGGACATATATGAACTCGACTGCTCAATTATTTTAGGATTTTGATCCTGAAAGAACAAGTCTAGTGACTTGTACATCATGTATTCCTATTGGGGAAAGACTGCGCTTTGATGGTATGATCAAAATTAAATTCTCCTTCTATTTTATTAGTTGTGTGATTTTAATATTTGACATGTCAAAAATTTATCACGTGAACAAGCGTTTAATTTTAAACTTGAGTAACTTGGACTTAATTCCAACGTTATATGATTAGACAATTTTATTTATTGCAGTCAAGATATATGAACCAAAAGTTCATATAAATCAGAATTTAGAGAATATGAATCTCTAAACATAATAAATTATGATATGTGTGAATTTGATGACACATAAACTAGAAATGATAAAATGATATTTTATCATATTTATTGATGACTGTGCATTTTGGAAAATAAAATTGATATGCTTGAATGTTCAATTTTTATAACAAAAATTGAAATTTATGTTGTATAGAGAACCCAAGTCTAAGAACAAAAATTCTAATTAAGAAATTTTTGAAGAAAAGACAACTCAACTTGTCTTATTTTTTGAACTTGGGATTGTTTGACATAAGTTCGGACTTTGAACCCAAGAGAGTTAAACTCACTAGTAGAGCCTATGAATGTGTATTCATCGGGTATGCGATAAATAACGAAACATATAGGTTTTAGGACCTAAATGTTAAAGTGATCATAGAATTAAAAGATGCTGATTTTTATGAAGTAAGTACCCCTGTAAATTAAAGGATAGTGGGGGCACTAGTGGGGGTAAACTAAATTCCGTAATTAGAAATAGTTATGAGAACATCGTACGGGATGTTATAGAACCTCAAAGAGGTAAGAAAGCAAGAATTGCTAAAGAGTATGAACCTTATGGTTTATACATTGGAAGAAGATTCATTAAGCCTTAAACGAAGCTATATCCTTATTTGGATGTTGAATTTTGGCAAAAAGCAATAAACGATGAAATTAATCTTCTAGAGTCTAACAAAACATGACACTTTGTTGACTTGTCTCATAGTTGCAAAATCAATCGGTTATATTTGGATTTTGGAAAAAGGAACTAAAACCTGATGGAACGGTTGATGAATACAAGGCTCTCCTTGTAGTCAAAGGTTTTAGACAGAGAAAAATATAGACTTCTTCGACATTCATTCACCAGTCACGAAAATCATATCCATAAGAGTACTAGTCCCTTTAGCCGCCGTTCATAACTCGATAGTACTCCAAATGGATGTGAAAGTTGCCTCTTTTTATGGTGAACTAGAAGAAGAAATCTATATGAAACAACCTGAAAGTTTTGCGATTCATGGACAAGAAAACAAGGTCTGTAAGTTAGATAATTATCTGTATGGTCTAAAATAAACTCTTAAGGAATGACATGAAAAATTTGACATTCTAATGCTATCGAATGAGTATAAAGTGAATGAAAGTGACAAATAATATTTGCACGATCATAAGTCTCTATAAAGACGACTTGCTCATATTTGATTTAAAGATTCATGTTATGAATTATGTGAAATCATTGTTTATCAATAACATTGATAAGAAAGACCTAGACAAAGTTGAAGTTCTTAAGGAAATATTATTATTTCACCGTAAACTTGCAATCATATATTATGATCCAAGTGTAAGAACACTTGAGATGGAGTTAAACAAATAAAATATGCGAGCATCATTGGCAGTCCTTAGGTATGTCACTGAATGTATTAGACCCGACATTGCCGATGTCGTAAACCTCTTGTGCAAGTTTACTAGTAGACGGATGAGAAGCATTGCCATGCTATAGAAAGAGTCATGAGGTGCCTTAAGAAGACTATGACTCTAGAATTACTTCATGAGGAGTGACCTATTGTACTTAAATGGTACAAGATATAAAATAGAACATCTTTCAGATGAATATTTAGCGACTAGTGTTTGCATATTGAGCATCACTAGAGGAGTTATTTGTTGAAACAAATGATATTGACTCAGTCCACTATGGAATGAATCTGAGATGAGAACACTAGAGAAAACTAGTGAAGAAGCAAGTTGATAAGATACTTGCTAGTTGAAATCCCTTAGTGGATAAAACCGTTTTCAGAAGTGTTAATTCATTGTGATAGTCTGCAGCTATTACAAAAATTGAGAATCGTTAGAGACGATAATTAAGGCATGAACACATAAAGGATTAGAGAGCTAGCTACTCTCAAAAGGAACGGTTAAAGTAGATCATGTACGTACTGATAAAGAATTAGTTAATCCTTTGACGAAAGGAATTACTAGAAAGAAAGTCCTAAACACATCCAATAGGATGGGACTAATGCCCAAAGGTCACAAGTGATGGTAACCCGACCTACATGACTGGAGATCCCAAGAAATAGGTTCAATGGGTAATAACAAGTCACAAGTGATAGAACATGCTATGATAAAAGTAAGAAAGCATGATTCCTGCAGCGATAGAAGGATGAGATAATAGAAACTCTTAATGAGATCTATACTCTATTTGGAGTGGAGTACATAGCTACAGGAGTACTCTTGATAGACTCACCTATACGAATGTGGAACTAAGGGCCGATTCCTATGGGATTCGGGGCAGAATACCTAGAGCGTTCGTTAAAACCGGGATACACGTGCAAGGCCATAAACGCACGGGCTTTTAGAATACACCTTATGAAAAGGTTTGTGTGTGGGTTCTATGTCTGAGATAGAGTTCAATGCTGTAAGCAACTCTTGTTAATCAGAATTTTACTCGCTATGCAGAGGTTCAAGTTGTAGGCGACACCTTTGTTTACTAGCAAATCTTATGGAGACGTTTTTGACGTTATTTCTGAAACCATTTTTTAAATTCAAGTGGGGGATTGTTGGAACATGTGTGGAAATTGAGTAAAAAGACTAAACACAAATTCCCATGTTGGGTAGAACTAGTGTTGTGTGAATTGAAAAAAGTGGAAGTCCCACATCGGATGGAACACACACATTAGTAGTGTTTATATAGTGGGGGTGTACCTCTAATTAATGGGGGTACATAAGCACTAGAGAAAAAAATATATATTTTATTATTTGAAAATGATAAATTAAATAATTAATTTAATCATTATTAGAAAGTGCTTTCTTAGTCCCCAAGTTTTGCTAAAATATTTTGGTACATAATATGATATATTTTTGTACTAAATTTAATATATTTTAGTACTCAATTAAGATATTTTTGTACTAAATCTAATATGTGAATTACTTAATCGCAAAGTAATATGTTACTTGTTCCCAAAGTTTCTCATATTACTTGTTCCCAAAGTTTCTCACTTATTAGTTGTGAATTTTCCCTATAAATAGAGAACTCACATAGTGCATTCCACACACCGAAAAGAATTTCATTGAGTTGTCGGGAATTCTTTTCTTCTCTTCTCCCTCCGACTTGTGTTAACAAGTTTCTTCTGCTTCTACTCCTTTCTGTCCCTTTCGGTTTCAAATAGAGCGGTTACGTACCGTATCGAGTGGCTTCGATCAATCGATTGAACCATATTTTAAGAGTGTTCTTAAGATCATAGTCCCTTTTTCCGGTTTAATGTCCCTTCGGAATTAAGAATGGTCTTAAGTTCATAGTCCCTTTCGATAATATACGTCCCTTCGGAATAAAGAGTACTATTAAGATCATAGTCCATTTCGTAATAATAATGTCCCGTCGGAATTATGAATGATCTTAACAGTATATAAATTATTTAAATATTTTTCTATTTGAGGAGAAATGGTGGTATCACCATATTTGAGTGGTCTTAGTACCATATAGAATGGTAATAATACCATATTAAAGTGGTTTCAGTATTAAAGAGTGGTCTTAGTACCATATTTGAAGGTGTAATTCTCGAACGGTTTTCTACAGTGCAGTAGTTAACCGCACAGTTGTAGCTGGGCTTGTTTTATCCTGGAGGCGGCGTGGTTGATAGTCTACCTTGCACAACTTTGGGTAGTGCCACGAAACGTCTTAAAGAGAGCGACCTGGTCGTGACTCAACCTAGTAACAACTTCGGTAGATAATAGAATTTGGAAATCCAAATACAATAGTTTGGAAATCCAAAAACAACAATTTTAAGACGTTTCGATCTACTATGTTTACCGAAGAAGTTACTTATTAAGGTTAAGTTGTCCCTAAATATATTAAAGATAAATCATGCTATAGAATTACATCTTTCGACTGAAACAATGAAGTGTATGTTGTTATAACAACAACACTAAGAAATTCACATATCTGACTTGGAATTTGCTTGAAATTTATTTTCAAATTCAGAATCGAATTGTGAGTAAGTAACTTTAATTGTTTGGAGAATAGAACCTGTGTTGCATCGTCTACTTGACAAACAAATACAAATAACAGACTAGTGGAAGCAAGCGGTGGTCAAGTATTGGAAAAAATTTGTACAGTACGATGGCAAATGTAAAAGATGCAAAGGTTCTAATTAAGGTTGAGCATGAGCTTACCATATAAGAAGGATGTTGTGTTTTTTTTTCACTAGACCAACATTCTTTTCGAGTACATGGACTAAGATTTATTTGGTAAATTAAAGCACATGTACATCTTTAAGAAATTGAGATCGAGTACCATTTTTTGGACATATATGAACTCGACTGCTCAATTATTTTAGGATTTTGATCCTGAAAGAACAAGTCTAGTGACTTGTACATCATGTATTCCTATTGGGGAAAGACTGCGCTTTGATGGTATGATCAAAATTAAATTCTCCTTCTATTTTATTAGTTGTGTGATTTTAATATTTGACATGTCAAAAATTTATCACGTGAACAAGCGTTTAATTTTAAACTTGAGTAACTTGGACTTAATTCCAACGTTATATGATTAGACAATTTTATTTATTGCAGTCAAGATATATGAACCAAAAGTTCATATAAATCAGAATTTAGAGAATATGAATCTCTAAACATAATAAATTATGATATGTGTGAATTTGATGACACATAAACTAGAAATGATAAAATGATATTTTATCATATTTATTGATGACTGTGCATTTTGGAAAATAAAATTGATATGCTTGAATGTTCAATTTTTATAACAAAAATTGAAATTTATGTTGTATAGAGAACCCAAGTCTAAGAACAAAAATTCTAATTAAGAAATTTTTGAAGAAAAGACAACTCAACTTGTCTTATTTTTTGAACTTGGGATTGTTTGACATAAGTTCGGACTTTGAACCCAAGAGAGTTAAACTCACTAGTAGAGCCTATGAATGTGTATTCATCGGGTATGCGATAAATAACGAAACATATAGGTTTTAGGACCTAAATGTTAAAGTGATCATAGAATTAAAAGATGCTGATTTTTATGAAGTAAGTACCCCTGTAAATTAAAGGATAGTGGGGGCACTAGTGGGGGTAAACTAAATTCCGTAATTAGAAATAGTTATGAGAACATCGTACGGGATGTTATAGAACCTCAAAGAGGTAAGAAAGCAAGAATTGCTAAAGAGTATGAACCTTATGGTTTATACACTGGAAGAAGATTCATTAAGCCTTAAACGAAGCTATATCCTTATTTGGATGTTGAATTTTGGCAAAAAGCAATAAACGATGAAATTAATCTTCTAGAGTCTAACAAAACATGACACTTTGTTGACTTGTCTCATAGTTGCAAAATCAATCGGTTATATTTGGATTTTGGAAAAAGGAACTAAAACCTGATGGAACGGTTGATGAATACAAGGCTCTCCTTGTAGTCAAAGGTTTTAGACAGAGAAAAATATAGACTTCTTCGACATTCATTCACCAGTCACGAAAATCATATCCATAAGAGTACTAGTCCCTTTAGCCGCCGTTCATAACTCGATAGTACTCCAAATGGATGTGAAAGTTGCCTCTTTTTATGGTGAACTAGAAGAAGAAATCTATATGAAACAACCTGAAAGTTTTGCGATTCATGGACAAGAAAACAAGGTCTGTAAGTTAGATAATTATCTGTATGGTCTAAAATAAACTCTTAAGGAATGACATGAAAAATTTGACATTCTAATGCTATCGAATGAGTATAAAGTGAATGAAAGTGACAAATAATATTTGCACGATCATAAGTCTCTATAAAGACGACTTGCTCATATTTGATTTAAAGATTCATGTTATGAATTATGTGAAATCATTGTTTATCAATAACATTGATAAGAAAGACCTAGACAAAGTTGAAGTTCTTAAGGAAATATTATTATTTCACCGTAAACTTGCAATCATATATTATGATCCAAGTGTAAGAACACTTGAGATGGAGTTAAACAAATAAAATATGCGAGCATCATTGGCAGTCCTTAGGTATGTCACTGAATGTATTAGACCCGACATTGCCGATGTCGTAAACCTCTTGTGCAAGTTTACTAGTAGACGGATGAGAAGCATTGCCATGCTATAGAAAGAGTCATGAGGTGCCTTAAGAAGACTATGACTCTAGAATTACTTCATGAGGAGTGACCTATTGTACTTAAATGGTACAAGATATAAAATAGAACATCTTTCAGATGAATATTTAGCGACTAGTGTTTGCATATTGAGCATCACTAGAGGAGTTATTTGTTGAAACAAATGATATTGACTCAGTCCACTATGGAATGAATCTGAGATGAGAACACTAGAGAAAACTAGTGAAGAAGCAAGTTGATAAGATACTTGCTAGTTGAAATCCCTTAGTGGATAAAACCGTTTTCAGAAGTGTTAATTCATTGTGATAGTCTGCAGCTATTACAAAAATTGAGAATCGTTAGAGACGATAATTAAGGCATGAACACATAAAGGATTAGAGAGCTAGCTACTCTCAAAAGGAACGGTTAAAGTAGATCATGTACGTACTGATAAAGAATTAGTTAATCCTTTGACGAAAGGAATTACTAGAAAGAAAGTCCTAAACACATCCAATAGGATGGGACTAATGCCCAAAGGTCACAAGTGATGGTAACCCGACCTACATGACTGGAGATCCCAAGAAATAGGTTCAATGGGTAATAACAAGTCACAAGTGATAGAACATGCTATGATAAAAGTAAGAAAGCATGATTCCTGCAGCGATAGAAGGATGAGATAATAGAAACTCTTAATGAGATCTATACTCTATTTGGAGTGGAGTACATAGCTACAGGAGTACTCTTGATAGACTCACCTATACGAATGTGGAACTAAGGGCCGATTCCTATGGGATTCGGGGCAGAATACCTAGAGCGTTCGTTAAAACCGGGATACACGTGCAAGGCCATAAACGCACGGGCTTTTAGAATACACCTTATGAAAAGGTTTGTGTGTGGGTTCTATGTCTGAGATAGAGTTCAATGCTGTAAGCAACTCTTGTTAATCAGAATTTTACTCGCTATGCAGAGGTTCAAGTTGTAGGCGACACCTTTGTTTACTAGCAAATCTTATGGAGACGTTTTTGACGTTATTTCTGAAACCATTTTTTAAATTCAAGTGGGGGATTGTTGGAACATGTGTGGAAATTGAGTAAAAAGACTAAACACAAATTCCCATGTTGGGTAGAACTAGTGTTGTGTGAATTGAAAAAAGTGGAAGTCCCACATCGGATGGAACACACACATTAGTAGTGTTTATATAGTGGGGGTGTACCTCTAATTAATGGGGGTACATAAGCACTAGAGAAAAAAATATATATTGATATATATTTTATTATTTGAAAATGATAAATTAAATAATTAATTTAATCATTATTAGAAAGTGCTTTCTTAGTCCCCAAGTTTTGCTAAAATATTTTGGTACATAATATGATATATTTTTGTACTAAATTTAATATATTTTAGTACTCAATTAAGATATTTTTGTACTAAATCTAATATGTGAATTACTTAATCGCAAAGTAATATGTTACTTGTTCCCAAAGTTTCTCATATTACTTGTTCCCAAAGTTTCTCACTTATTAGTTGTGAATTTTCCCTATAAATAGAGAACTCACATAGTGCATTCCACACACCGAAAAGAATTTCATTGAGTTGTCGGGAATTCTTTTCTTCTCTTCTCCCTCCGACTTGTGTTAACAAGTTTCTTCTGCTTCTACTCCTTTCTGTCCCTTTCGGTTTCAAATAGAGCGGTTACGTACCGTATCGAGTGGCTTCGATCAATCGATTGAACCATATTTTAAGAGTGTTCTTAAGATCATAGTCCCTTTTTCCGGTTTAATGTCCCTTCGGAATTAAGAATGGTCTTAAGTTCATAGTCCCTTTCGATAATATACGTCCCTTCGGAATAAAGAGTACTATTAAGATCATAGTCCATTTCGTAATAATAATGTCCCGTCGGAATTATGAATGATCTTAACAGTATATAAATTATTTAAATATTTTTCTATTTGAGGAGAAATGGTGGTATCACCATATTTGAGTGGTCATAGTACCATATTGAAAGTTTGGAGAACTTAAAAGTTAGAATGGTGGAAACACCATATTTGAGTGGTCTTAGTACCATATAGAATGGTAATAATACCATATTAAAGTGGTTTCAGTATTAAAGAGTGGTCTTAGTACCATATTTGAAGGTGTAATTCTCGAACGGTTTTCTACAGTGCAGTAGTTAACCGCACAGTTGTAGCTGGGCTTGTTTTATCCTGGAGGCGGCGTGGTTGATAGTCTACCTTGCACAACTTTGGGTAGTGCCACGAAACGTCTTAAAGAGAGCGACCTGGTCGTGACTCAACCTAGTAACAACTTCGGTAGATAATAGAATTTGAAAATCCAAATACAATAGTTTGGAAATCCAAAAACAACATTTTATCAGTAATTAATGTTAATAACTGTATTATTAATAAAAAAATCATTAATTAAATTCATTTATTTTTCAACACCTTTATTTGACAAGTTGGAAGAGGGTTTCCTTAAAAGAAAGTTGGAACTGGGTTGGACTGAAAAACATTTAGCAGGCACCGATGGAAAAGGAGTTCCCGCTTCCCATTGGTCCTCAATTACTTTCTTAACTTTTGTATTGCATGTTATCCCAATCTAAGAGAGAATAAAGCTCAATAAACTACTCCATCCGTTTCAAAATGAGTGTCGCTTTAGCAAAAAAAAATTGTTTCAAAATGAATGTCACTTTCAGTTTTCAATGCAATAATAACTTTTTCTTTTCAATTGTACCATCCAATTAATACTCTGCACACTACTTCCAAAGTATTACTTTTAAAACTAACCAATGGATAATTTGGTAAAATAACCATTCTCTTTCTTTTAATCATTGCATTTCTTAATATGTGTGTAAACACCTAAAACGACACTCATTTTGAAACGGAGGGAGTATATGGTATGGCTGCTCCAGTAATAATCTGGTTAGGGATCATTACATTGAGTTTTAAGAAATCCTTATTTATTAATTTTGTTACGTCTGCAGCAACTTAACCTAATTTTTTCCCGCTCATTTGCTTTATTAGGTTTGTAATTATTTAACCTAACAAATTTCATCTAAAAAATGCATTGCACACCAATTTCATTCCTATCCTCTTGCTTTTTTTTTGAAGAAAATATTTTCTACCATATCAATGATCTTACGGGTTAAAGATTATTTATTGGCCTCTATTATAGTCGAGAAAACCCGTGCGACGCACGGGTCAAAAGTCTAGTCACATATAAATTCAATATCTTTACCTAAAATTATGAGCGGATTCGGTGATCATCATATTTAATTTTAATCAACCATATAAGAAAGTTTGATACAATATCTTAACCAAAAACTCTAAGGCATTTTGTTTATGAATTATCTTACTTCGTACCCCCCATCCACTTTTCCATAAAAAAAAAATCATTAAAATTTTATAGATATTTAAAAAAATATTATTTTTAAAACAACTATTTTTAAGAGTATTGCAACCATTTGTTTTTTTTTTAAAAAAAGATGATTTTTTTAAAAAATAATATAAAATCAACTTCAAAAGAGAGAAACAAGAGTAACTTTTCAAATATTAGATATTTTTTAAAGAAGGGAGAAAATAAAGGTTTAAAAAATTAAATTAATTTTGTAACAAAAACCCCTTTTATATAATTGTATCCGAACAAATTAAATTATTTAAAGAAAAAAATGATTTTTACTACGGCAAACAAACATAAAATAGAGACTATAGTACGGTACAATAAAGCTCATTAGTCAAGACACTTCAATTCTTTCCGTGAAGTGTGTTGTACTTGGAGTGTTAAAAAAGTGGTTTTTTGTAGCTTTAAAAAAGTTACTTGTTGACAATTTTTTTTTATTCCGTTTATTTGAATCCTACAAAATTTGAAGAGTTAATCTCAACGGTTATGTGTAGAAAATAATATCCGCTTCACACTCAAAAGTTTTTTTTATTTGATTTTAACAATTTTTTAATCACTATAACTTTTTAATATCAACAAGCTTCGGAAGCATGCGCCTTTGTTTTATTGTTCGATCTTCAAAAAAGACTGCTTCTTGATCTCAAATTGGTCAAATTATTGTACCGTTGTGCCTTGAGTGGGGCGCACCACGCATGCAATTGGAAGACCAAACAATATTTACGAAGTACTCCTATTTAAAATAAGACAATCCCTCCGTCTCTAAACAATAGTAGTCATTTAAAGTTTATGCACGATTATTAAGAAAATATTTAATTATGTTGATTTCAATGATAAAATTAGTACTCCCTCCGGTCTTTATTATAAGAAACATTTGACTTTTTAGATTCATTGTTTAAGTGATGTATCTTGTTATAAATGTAGGCTAGATACATCACTTAAACAATGAACCTAAAAAGTCAAATGTTTCTTATAATAAGGACCGGAGGGAGTATCATTTAGTAAAACACCTTATTAATTAAAGTTAGTGGAGTAGTTAAGTTGGATGAAATTCAATAAATAAGAGTATAATAATAAAAATAATAATAAATATTGCATTAGTATTCTAAAGTGACAATTATTTTGAGAAATAGAAAAAAATGCTAAAGTGACAAATATTGTGAGACAGAGGGAGTATGATCTTTAAAAAAAATATATATTTTTTGATGTATAAAAAAAATATATATGATTTTTTTTATCAAAATCCATTGATTAATAAAAGGGTAAAATATGATTTTCGTCCCTACAATTATAGGCCATTTGAATTTTCGTCCCTGAGCTTATTAATCCTCCCATTTCGTCCCTGTAAAAGTTAATCACTTGAAATTTCGTCCCTCTCCCCTTTTAATCACTGCCACGTCAGCAAATTACCAAAATGGCATGGGAATTGACGAAAATACCCCTGGCTTATTTTTTTTTTGTTTTTTTTCCTTCAAAATTTTTTTTCCCAGTTTTTTCCCGGATTTTTTTTTACAATTTTTTCTCCGAAAAAATTCAGTTTTTTCAGTTTTAATTTTAACATTTTTTTCCGAAATTTTTTATGATTTTTAATTATTTTTTCAGATTTTTTTAATTTAAAAAAAGAATTTTCAAAATTTTGAAATTTTTTTAAGGAAAAAAAATAAGCCAGGGGTATTTTCGTCAATTCCCCATGCCATTTTGATAAATTGTTGACGTGGCAGTGATTAAAAGGGAAGAGGGACGAAATTTCAAGTGATTAACTTTTACAGGGACGAAATGGGAGGATTAGTAAGCTCAGGGACGAAAATTCAAATGACCTATAATTGCAGGGACGAAAAGCATATTTTATCCTTAATAAAATGAGGGTAAGCTGTAAGAATAATAAAATATAGTAAAAAGTAAGAGAAATGAATATAAACACATACTACATGTCAAATATAATATTTGTATTTTAATTTCGAAACAACACAATCGAATCGAAACACACATTTACATCAAGTCAAATTTTTACTATAAAATTGCATTGTGTTGTATTTTTGTAACTGAATTCTTATTTCAAATTACAACATGTTAATAATTTTGGAGTAAAAGTTAACTTGCTTTTTCATAAAATTAATGATTATTATTCATATTAAATAAGAGTCTGAACTTTTTTTTTGAAACAACTTGGTATTTAGCTTAAAGACACGAGTTTGAACTTTTGATCCCGTGTGGAAAATAAAGTTGTTTCCTTTCTTTCTCTTACTCAATAGAGAAATGATATTTTGACAACCACTTTTTGACAACTTTTGGACAACTTTCTCTCTCATACTCACATGATGTTGTTATCCTCTCTCTTCCTTTTTCTCTCTCCATTGTTTTTGACCAATAAAAAGTGAGAAAAACAAGGTTGTCAACAAAGTTGTCATCAAATGGATGTCAAAATATCATTACTCTAACTAAAACTACCTATATGTAGATTTTCCAAATCTTTGACCAATAATTTATATCATGCGTGTACAAATTAACAAATAGATATGGGAACCAAATAATACTAATGACTTAAGGTTTTAGGTTAGCATACAATGTCCAATCCACTTCGCTCTTAGTCCATTGCAACGACCCCTGGTACTCTCATGACCCAACAACATAACATAGTGTACTATAAAATATTAATTGGATAAATTTGTAATAAGATACTTAAACTATTGAGTTATAATATTGTCAAGTAACATTTTTTAAGACTAACCATCACAAGGTGTGAGAGTGAGTACTGAAATTGTTTAAAGTTTGTCCGAAATTCCACATTGGTGTTCCAGGTTGCTGGATGTATAAATGTGTTTAGACATTCTTATCATTTGAGTTAACTTTTGAAGTGAGATCGAAGTCCATTTAACATAGTATTAGAGCTGGGTTAGGGAAACATGGTTCTAACTGTTCTTGCACCACCCTTGGCCACTATCTCACACTTTTTAATCAGTGTTTTGGTTCTATAGGGCTTATGTTAAACATGTTATTAGGTCATATTTTGGAAGGATCGAGAACTCAAGAGCTGTAATTATTTTCCTAACTGAAATAATTTATGTCAACATATAAACGACACCGGTTTCATATGTATTTTGAAGCCTAAATTCAATTAGAATAAAATAAGCATAGAGATTTTATTATGTAGTAGAATTGATATGTAGTAGACTTGTACCTTTTTACCAGTTCGATAGTTAAGATATTCAGATGATGAGAGCTAGTAAATATAAGAAAAAATTATAGCATTGTGTCTTCATTATTGTCATATAATAGCATATCACAATTCACATTAGCTATTGCCTATGTTTTATAGCAACGGTAACACATCCATTTTTGTCTCTCCCGGAATTGAATTCAATCATGCACAACATCTAAATAAGTCATTTGAAGTTTTACTTGAAATCAAATAGCAGCAACATATATTAACATCATGTTTTCTAATACTTAATTAGAAGCAAACTGATATATGAGGATTCTTAATTACATACCAAAGTCAATCATTGTCAAGTGTACAATGATCCCACATATCAGGAAGCTACTATCAAATTAACCTCCTATTCTAGAAAGGATGTAAAATGGACAGATAGCTAGCATAATTGAAGGAACAATTTTTAATCTTCTATAACCTTATTCCTCATAACTCTCCATATAATCCTCTAGCCAGCAGGGTGGCTTTTTGATGCGTTGAGACTTAGTGAGTGGAATTGGACCCGACTCAGTGCTAGTAGATCCAGAGGATTGGCCTGGACTTGTATCATCAATACGTGAAAATGGATATTTTTTAGGTGAAGAAGAGGAAGATCCTATGTTACTCATCTTCATTTTTTTATTGGCTGGAAGTGGAAAAAATTCACTGTGCATGCCATTATTAACTTTGATATCAGTAGGTAATATCTCCTTATCCAAAAGTTCATCTGTTAGAATAAACACAATGTCATTAACATGCTCAATGATCAGTATATTACACCTTTGATAAAAGTAAAATATTTCGCGATGATTCAAAAAAGTGATTGATGAGTAGGGTGTGTTTCTTGTTGAAGATGAAGAAATTAACATACCTTCAAGGATGAGTTTCTGTTTGGATTTAACAATATCTGATTCATGAGTTGATTGTTCTGCTTGATTTTTTTTGATAGAGGAAGAAAAAGCAGCATACATATGAAGTCCACCTGTGCAATACATCAATATTATCAAATCATAATCATAGACATTTCAGATTGAAAGTTTGTTTGCTATTCGACACTGACACGTGTAATTATATTCAACAGCTTTCATTTTCGTAAATTATTACTAGTGTCTACATAATAATAATATTAATAATAGAGGCCAAATTTATGGTGTTATATTATATCGAAGTTCTCCATCAAAGCGATTCTTATGCATGAAAGCAAAATCAAGTGAATAAACTTACCATCTTTTAAGGCCTTGTAAGCAATCCTTGCAGCATCACATTCTGCCTCTTTTTTGGAACTAGATGCCTTCCCATGAAATTCCACGCCTTCTACTTCAACAGTTGAGAAAAAAGTTGGCATATGAGGAGGACCAGTCCGTGTACATTTATAAGTTGGTATGGAACAATATCTTCTTTGTGTTAATTCTTGAAGTAAACTCTTGGATGAACAAGTTTCATTCTGAATAAGTAGAACACAGATCAAAATTCAATTTTAAATTTTTTTATGCAGGTAAAACATAAACATGTAAATAAACTTGAATAAGTTTGACATATGCAAACAAAGTTGATATACTATTATATTATTACCAATGAATCAAGTCATTATTTGGAATGAGAATATGCTAGTCTAGGCTAGGTTTTGTAATGCCCAAGTCCGGCCTACTTTAAAAATGATAGGTCTGAGTTTTGCCTTTTAGCTGTCATATGCCCATTATTAAGAGCTGATCTGGGCTTCTCAAAAGTCTGACAAGGCTTGAAAAGCCTGTTGAAAGGTCTAGTTCACTACGAGGTTTAATTAAGAAGACTAATTAACACGCTAGTAGGTCAAAGAGATTAAGTTTTATTTTGATATGTAACCAACTCCAACATCTAGTTATGTATTAATGATCATAAAATATCCAAAAAAAATGTCAATTTAGAATCACATAAGAAATTACAAATTACAAGGACTGATCTTGCCTGAAACATGTCAACAATTTGTAGAGCAGCCTGCTCTGCCTCTTCTTTAGTGTCGAAATATCTAGGGCTTTCAAACGATTTCCCTTCAACAACAACGGTAGCCTTATAGCGAATGTTATGAGGTGGCCCCTTAGCTTCAATGGTAAAAACATGTGAATCAAGATTGTTCTTTCGAGCATAGTTTTGATGTTCAGGTTTGTTCAAACGATCTGTATCTGGAAGAATGAGTTGATTAATGTTGTTAGATATATGTTGAAATACAAAAAAGGAAAAATAAAGTGATATCTTAAAGAATAATCGTAACAAAATTATCAAAGATTTGCCGGAACTGGACACTTTTGAGGTTTGGCAGCTTTAACTTTCTCTTTTGAACCATATTCATTTGTTGGCATTGAAGAGCCTATAGATGGACGCCATGAACCACAAATATTAGAGTAAAAGTGTATGTAACCTACTAGTTCCTATTATCATATTGTCTTCGTTATCCTTCGGTCATTGCTAAGGCAGAATAGTACTAAAAGAAAAATATACAAGAAACAAAAGTGATTTGAAAAATGTGATTTTGAAATAGAGAATTTTGCTTAATTGCATGACAGGGTTCCATTTTGTCTATTATGAAACAATATCTCTGCCGATCAAACATATGTAAATTTTAAAAATATTTCTCATAACTAATGAATAAAATGATCACTCTCAACCATACAACTCAATTAACACTAACTCACAATCACCTATGTTTTATCATATATGAAGCTCATAACTCATAAGTAAACAATCTAAGAAATCAAACAGAAAACTATTACAAGATACAAAAAGTGTCAACTACAAAGGAAAAAAAGCAAATTAAATCTAGAAAGTGAAAGAAGTAGGGTATATACTTGATGAAGAATAAGAAAAGTTGAGCAAAGCTTTCATAGCAGCTTGGTTGTGAGCTTCTTTGGAGGAATGAAAAGTATCGGGAGAAGTAAAGGTTAAACCATTGACGAAGACAGAGCCCTTAAAGCTTGGATTGTGTGGTGGACCATCAACATATATGGAAGAGTATTCAGGCAAACTCCACTTTCTCCGATGACACAACTCCTGCAGCCTCGACTTGTACATTTTCACTTTCACTCCCACTACTATAGTTATCACATGAACATATATAAAAGATTAATGTGAAGAAGAATTAACGTGAACCATTTAAATAATGAGGAACCATGTGAAATGTTAGTGGTACATGATAAACGGTTGCATGCAGAGAAATGCATATTTGGTGTGAAGGAGAGAAGGGTCATGAAAATATAGACTGTTCCTACCAAAGGAGGAAGATAGTGTTGTGTGAGCCATGTGGTCTGGTTTATCTTGAAGACTATTTTGGTGTTTTGTGTATTCTTGTCTTCTTTTGAGAATATAATCATATGATACACTTTTATAATTTTGGTTTTCTTCTGTTTTGCCTCTTTTTAAAAGTTATGCTGCGTCTCTTGTTTATGTCTTGGTTAGTGTATCATATATGTGTAATGCGTTGGTAGGAGATTAACAAAATACTATTTTTCTGCAGCTAAAATAAGAGGCGAGAGTAAATTCACTTGGCAAGAGTAAAAGAGTTTTCACTAAGTGGAAAAAATTACAAGACTTCTCTCTAAATACAAGGAGAGAACAATTACAATATCTTTTAAAAATTGGAGAACACTAATACTAAAAAAACCTCACAAGTGAAGCCGTATTTTTTGGGATATCAGAAATGGTATAGACGCTTGTATTTATGGGACAAATTGAATGTAAATGAATCCACAATTTTTGACTTAACACAAAAAGTGGCTTGTTCTTGATAGCAATGGTAGCACATTTTAGAAAAGGAAAATGCTTAATCTCCCGACGCTTTTTTTCACGATAAGTCCCGAACAGTTGTATTCCCACATGCAGGTTACTGTGGTAGAATCCTCTTTTGCATCCCACCATCTGTTTTTTCCGCCAAAGAACAATCTAACGTTGGAAATTCTTCTTGATGATTTCGCTATGTTGTCAATCGGGACATATAGCACTGCCGTTTAGAAAAATTAAATAACTTTCCGTTGGTAGCTAATGCATTTTTTTATGTGTTGTTTATAAATCAATGTTTATTGGCAAAATCAAATTCTATTCGAGAATATCTAAAATATCAAAACCAATTCTATCTTCTGGCCAGAACCATTTTTTTCTCTCCCGAAATTGAATTCAAACATGCACAACATCTAAATAAGCCATCTAAAGTCACGTTACTCGTTTTCATTTTTTTATTAGGAGGCAGTGGAAAAGATTCATCGTGTATGCCATTTTTAACTTTGAAATCGGTAGGTTATCTCCTGGTTCAAAAGTTCATTTGTTAAAACACATTGTTATAAACATGTTCAATGGTCAGCATATTACACCTTTGAAAAAAGTAAACTAGTTTCACGTTTAAAAAAGTGATTGATAATTAGTAAGATATGTTATTGGATGAAGATGAAGAAATTAACATACCTTCACGGACAGGGTTGAGTTTCGGTTTAGATTTAACAATGTCTGATTGTTGAGTCGATTTTACTGCTTGATTTTCTCAAATTGAGGGAAAAAAATCAGCATACGTATGACGTCCACCTAACCACATACACTACAAATTTTAGGTGTGTTTGCTGTGTGACACTGGAATATATGGTTACACTCAATCACTTTCATTTCAACGTAATAATAGAGGCAAAACGTGTTTTGTTATATCAAAATTCTTCCTCAGGGTGATCCTAATTAGTCTGACATACTTTTAAGTTGTTAGGTCTGAATTTGACATATTACTTGCCATAGGCCCCTTCTTAAGGGCAGATTTGAGCTTTTTGAAAGTTTAACAAGGTCTGAAAGCCGGTTTAAAGGCCTAGTTCACAATGTTTTCGAAAGGTGCTTTCATAATAAAAAAAATAAACTGCTAATAGGTCAATAAGATTTAATTCTATCTTAATATCTAACCCCCAACATCTATTCATGGATTTGATGATCAGAAATTATGCAAAAAAATGCCAATTTGGAATCACGTAAGAAATTACGAGACTTTCCTGCTGAAATATGTCAACAAATTTTGTAAGTTCAGATTTTCGCTCCTTTTTTCTTCTACTTTATCCATTTTTATAAATTATGAAGCATCTTATTTCCCTGTCCTTCCTTTGTCTATCAGAATGTTCTTTGTTCAATACCTGTTAACTAATCATTATGATGTTGAGAAAATAATCAATGACTATTTGATTTGATTCTGATATCTGAATGTTGTTTTCTAACTATATTCACTTCTTGGTTTGTACTAGTGCTATACCATACCATACACATGCATGCTGCAGGAGGCAGGAGCAGTTATCTTAGACCATTAGTCTGCATGAAGATTGCAGGCAATGCTGTCTTAGTTCTTGCCTTAACCAAAATGGAAACAAAGCTGGATAGAGACACTCCAAAAAAGATGTTTGACCCCATACTCAAAATGAGACATTACTCTCTCTATCTGCAAATATGCTTTTCTCTTTTACTTCTTTGGATTGTTTTTCGAATTTTGGTTTGATTTTTTGTTCTAACTTGTAATTATCATTTTCATAGGTTTTATAGTAGCTAAGCTATTTACGATTATCTGACCTAGTGAAAAATAAGAAAATATTATATCATTGTTTTTATTTTTGTCATATAACAGCATTTCATAATTCACATTAGATATTGTTCTTGATAGCAGCAATGGTATTGGTAACATGTTTTTGAAAAATCAAAATATCCAAAATATCAAAATAAATTCTATCTTTTTATTAATAGAAACATTTTTGTCTCTCCCGAATTGATTTCCAACATGCGCAACATATAAGTCATCTAAAGTTTTACTTGAAGTCAAGTAGCAACATACATTTAACATCATGTTTTCTAATACTTGAAAGCAAAATCAGAAACTAAGCTTTTTCACAAGAATCAAAAGTCTTTGTCATTTGGAAATTCCAGGCACGCTGCAACCCACTTATCGTCGTCGATAGGCATAACTGTAATATCCTCAGGGAATACAATATCTGGAAAACTTGTATACACCTTGAATCTGTCACAAAGTAAGTAACTACTTGTATCGGAAGTCATTGCCATGTTTGAGTCAGAAATTGTAGAAGGAGGAAGTTCAGTATGTGAAAGTGGAGATGATTTGGGTGAAGAGCTCATGTTGCTCATCTTCATTTTTTTGTTAGGGGGAATTTGAAAAGATTCTTTGTTTACTTTGACATCATCCGTGGGCAATATCTCCGGAGCCAAAAGTTTATCTGTTAGAATAAACACAACGTCCTCAATAATCAACATATTACAACTTTGAAAAAGGTGAAATAGTTTCATATAATTATTCAAAAAAGTTATTGATAAGTAATATATACTTTTGAATGAAGATGAAGAAACAAACCTTCGGAGTTGAGGATCTGCTTGTGTTTAACAACCTCTGGTTCATGAGTTGATTGTACTGCTTGATTTTCTTTGTTAGAGGAAGAAAAAGCCGCATACATTTCAAGTCCACCTGTGCAAGACAATAATATTATCAAAGCTTAATCATTTTCATGAATATTCTGCCTATATAAACATTCAGCTATATGCTGCATCTATATAACAACGACACTCTAGATTTCAGGCATATTTGGCGTCGGCATCGACAAGACACTGAAACATATGATTATATCAATGCAATAATAGAGGCCAAAGTTGTAAGTGATTTCTGAATGAAGGCAAAATCAAGTGAATGAACTTACACTCTTTTAAGGCAATGTAAGCAATCTTTGCAGCATCAATATCTGCCTGTTTTTTGGATCTAGATGCCTTTCCATGAAATTTCAAGCCCTCTACTTCCACAGTTGAGTAATAAGTTGGCATATGAGGAGAACCAGACTCCGTAGTTGTATATGTTGGTTTCGAATAACCTTCTCTCTGTGTTAATTCTAGTAGTAAACTCTTGGATGGACAAGATTCATCCTGAATAAATAAGATAAAAATCAAAATTCAACAAAAACTATTTTTAATGCAGATAGGGCATGATTAACTTAATTAAGCGCTGTTTGGATAAACAACTTAATTAAGCGTTATTACTAATAAATCAGGTTATTATTATTAACATCTAAATGTCTTTTGTAACATAACTTCTATTTTTGCCAACATTAGCTCAGAAATATGTTATCTAACATCCAACATCTAGTTATCAATTTAATGATCATAAAATGTCAATTTGGAATCACATAAGAAAGTTCAAGGACACTTACCTTCTGAAACAAGTCAACTGAAATTGGCAATTCCCTTAAAGCAATTTTTGCAGCAGCCTGCTCTGCCTCTCTTATAGTGTTGAAAAATGTTGGGCTTTCAAATGATTGTCCATCAATAACAACAATAGCTTTATAGTGAAGGTCATGAGGTAGCCCCTCAGTTTTAATTGTAAAAACCGGTGGATTAAGATTGTTCTTTCGAGCATAGTTTTGCAGCTGGTTTTTGCTCAAACGACCTGTATCTGTTAGAATGCGTTGATTATTGTTGTGAGATAATGTTGAAATAGAAAAGGAAAGTAATCACATGAATAATCATAACAAAAATTTGAAAGATTTGCAAACACATTAGTGAATAAAGTGAAAGAAATTGTTTACTAGTTATAATAACTTGAGATTGTGCAGGAACTGGACTCTCTTTAGGTTTGGTATCTTCAACTTTCGCCTTTGAACCATATTCATCTGTTGGTATTGAAGAGCCTAGATGGACATCATGAACCACACACATTAGAGTGAAATTGTATGTAAAATGTGAAATTGATGTAACCTACTACTTCATATAATCATATTGTTTTCCTTTTCTAGTCATTGCTAGGAACAAGAGTAAAAGGGAAGAAATACATGCGTGTTTGGTTCTTCTATGGTAAAAAAAATTAATTTTGAATGAATTGATTGTGACTAAAGTTGAATATAAAATGATTTATGTTTGGATACATTCATATAAAAATAGGATTAGATTTTGATTTGGAGAAATCATAATTAGCCCCAAATGAGTGTATCAGAGAAACTCATTAAGCTTGAAACATAATTAGGATGAGGCATCATTGACGTCCATTTTCATCAGATTCCACCTCTTGGACAATGCTATGCATAACACCATATTGATTGTTTGAGGCTTGACGACAGGCTGAATGTGTTCTTATAATCAATACTGGATGAAAACCTTTTGCAACTAACCATGATTTGTACTGGGAAATGGAGCCATCAGGGTTCCTCTTAAGACGAAATGCCGATTTATTGCCAATGATATATATGAAATTCGGTTGAGGAGGAACAAGAGACCATGTGCCATTATTCATTAGGGCAATAAATTCATCAGACATAGCTTGATTCCATTCACTATGCTGGAGAGCATGTGTGACACATGTTGGTTCTGTAGAAGGTGGCAAAAGATATTTGGTGACCGAGAAAAGTTTCTTTGGTTTAAAAATTCCAGCTTTTCCGCTAGTTGTTATGGAATGAGTCTTAGTGAAGGGTGTTGGGAGAGAAACGTCTGCATCAGATTGAGATGTAGGTAATTTGTTCTCATGTAATAAGTATGAAGATGGTTCAGATTGTGACGGTTTCAGAGAGGTAGGGTTTGGCAAGGCCGGTGTAGGTAGAGGCTCAACTGTTGTGCGTGAAGGTGGTTCAGGTTATGGAGGTTACAGAGAGGTATGATTTTGCACGTTTGCGGGAAGTTAAAGTGTCTGTTACAATTTCAATGGGCGTATTGGTTTCGAGACTTGGAGTGTGTTTCAAGAGAATGAAAAAAAATGCTTTCCACAAATTGGACATGGCGAGATACGTATGTTTTGTGATTTTTGAAGTTGAAGCGAATATATGCACTTTGTGTAGTCAAGGAAAAAGCATGGTTCAGACTTCAGATCGAGGTTCAAGTTTGTCGTGGGTGTAGGGTTTGAGCCATGGAAACCATAAGCAACCAAAGGTTTTGAGCTTGGTATAGTTAGCTGGATGATGGAAATGAATTTGACATAGGGTGCTCATGTTGAGTACATGTGTAGGATACAATCAAACAAAAATTTAATTAATATGCTCTATCGGTGTACAATTATTTTGCACATGCATCGAATGATATGTTGTCACGTCAATTAATAAATATGAAAACACATAAGCTGTCATATTCATTAATTGACATGACAACACATGATTGGATGCATGTGTAAAATAATTGTATACATGCATCGAATGATATGTTGTCACGTCAATTAATAAATATGAAAACATATAAGCTGTCATATTCATTAATTGACATGACAACACATGATTGGATGCATGTGTAAAATAATTGTACACTAACAGAGTATACTAATAAAACTCAAAAGTATTGATATATCTGTACACTTGCACTTTAAATTTTACTATCTCACTAATTAAGATTTTCAGATGATCTGACCTAGTGAAAAATAAGGAAAAGAAATTATATTATTGTCATTTAAAGTTTCACTTAAAGTCAAATAGCAGCAACATAGATTTAGCATATGTTTTCTAATACTTAAAAGCAAAGTGATACATGAAGTACACAAGTTTTGTCCAAGCTTCTCTAATTTTATATATTTTATTACAACTTTCTTTAATAGAGGACACTTAATTACACATTCAAGTCATGACATTGTCAAGTGTACAATGATCCTACATATAAGAAAACTACCAACAAATTAGACTCCTATTCTAACAATGATATAAAACGGCCAGATAGTTGGCATAACTGAAGGAACAACTTTTATTCTTTTAGAACCTTATTCCTCATCTTCATTCTTTTATTAGGGGGAATGGAAAAGATTCATTGTGCATGCCATTATTAACTTTGCATCAGTAGGTAACATCTCCTTATAGAAAAGTTCAACTGTTAGAATATATGCAATGTCATTAACATGATTAAAAAAGTGATTGATGAGTAGCATGTGTTTCTTGTTGAAGATGAAGAAATTAACATACCTTCAAGGATGAGTTTCTGTTTGGATTTAACAATATCTGATTCATGAGTTGATTGTTCTGCTTGATTTTTTTTGATAGAGGAAGAAAAAGCAGCATACATATGAAGTACACCTGTGCAAGACATCAATATTATCAATTCATAATCGTAATCATAGACACTTCAAATTGAAAGTCTATTATCTGTTTGACACTGTAATTATATATATTCAACCACTTTCGTTTTCTTAAATTATTACTAGTGTCAACGACGTCATAATTGAGGCCAAACTTATGGTGTTATATTAAAGTTCTCCATCAAAACGATTCTCACGCATGAAAGCTAAATCAAGTGAATAAATTTACCATCTTTTATGGTCTTGTAAGCAATCTTTGCGGCATCACGTTCTGCCTCTTTTTTGGATCTAGATGCATTTCCATGAAACTCCACACCCTCTACTTCAACAGTTGAGAAAAAAGTTGCCTTATGAGGAGAACCAGTCTGTGTAGTTTTATATGTTGGTTTGGAAAACCCTTTTTTCTGTGTTAGTTCCTGAAGTAAACTCTTGGATGAACGAGATTCTTCCTGAGCAAGTAGAATACAAATAAAAATTCAATTTTACTATTTTTTATTCAGATAATTCACAAACATACAAGTAAACTTGAATAAGTTTGACACATGCAAACAAAGTTGATATACTATTACTTTAGTCTATTAATGATGAACTAGACACTGTTAGGGGGTGATAATATGTTAGTCTAAGCTAGGTATTGCAAGGCCTGAGTCCGGCCTACTTTAAAGATGATAGGTCTGAAATTTTAAAGGTCTAAAATTTTAAGGGCTGATCTAGGCGTCTCGAAACTCCAACAATGCATGAAATCCTGTTGAAAGGTCTAGTTCACTATTTTTTTCAAAAGAGGTTCTCATAAAAAGAGTAACACACTAATAGGTCAATGAGATTAAGTTCTATTTTGATATATAATAACCTCCAACATCTAGTTATCGACTTGATGATCATAAAATATAAAAAAAAATGTTAATTTAGAATTACATAAAAAATTACAAGGGCTGATCTTACCTGCTGTTCCTCTTTTTTAGTGCTTTCGAATGATTTCGCATCGATAACAACACTAGCCTTATAATGAACGTCGTGAGATGGCCCCTCGGCTTCAATTGTCAAAACAGGTGAATCAAGATTGTTATTTTGAGCATAGTTTTGGTGCTGAAGTTTGCTCAAACAATCCGTATCTGGACGAATGAGTTGATTAACGTTGTTAGATAGATGTTGAAATAGAAAGGATAAAAAAAAGTGATATCTTGAAGAAGAATAGTAACCAAATTATCGAAGATTTGCAAAAACATTAGTGACTAAAGTGAAAGAAATGTTTACCACTCATAATATGTGGAAATTCTGATGGAACTGGATACTTTTGAGGTTTGGCAGCATCAACTTTCTCTTCTGATCTATATTCATTTGTTGGTATTGAAGAGCCTAGATGAACCACACATATTAGAGTAAAAGTGTATGTAACCTGTGTTTGATGAAACCTAATAGTTCCTATATTCATATTGTTTTCCTTATCCTTATGTCACTGCTAGGCATAATAGTACTAAAAGGAAAATATACAAGAAACAGAAGTGATTTGAAAAATGTGATTCTAAAATGAGTTTAATTAGTATGCTCTGTCAATGTACAATTATTTTACACATGCATTAAACGATGTGTTGTCATGTCAATTAATGAATATGAAAACACATAAGTTTTTATATTCATTAATTGACGTGACAACACATCATTGAATGCATATGTAAAATAATCGTACACTAATCGAGTATATTAATTAAATTCTTCTAAAATACATAACATTATGATGCTTAATTCCATGACAAGATTCTATTTTTCCGTTATGAAACAATCATCTCTGCCGATCAAATAGTTTGTAAATTCTAAAAAAAATCACATAACTGAATAAAATGATCACTCTCAACTCAACCATAAAACTAAAACTCAAATATAAATAAAAATAATAATCTATATATGAATGAAGCTCCTAACTCATAAGTAAACAATCTAAGAACTCAAACAGAAAACTAATTTCAAGATACCGAATTTCTTCAAAAAAAAATTTCAAGATACCGAAAGTGTCAACTACAAGATCATAATCATCTCCAAGGCAAGATTAAAAAAAAAAAAAAATCCTTTTAGAGAAACAAAGCAAAACCAGAAAAGAGAGGAAAGTAGGGTACTTACTTGATGAAGGAGAAGAAAAGTTGAGCAAAGCTTTCAGAGCAGCTTGGTTGTGAGCTTCTTTAGAGGAACGAAAAGCATCAGAAGTAAAGGTTAAACCACTGACAAAGACAGAGCCCTTGAAGCTTGGATTGTGTGGTGGACCATCGACATTCACGGTAGAGTACTTAGGCAAACTCCACTTTCTTTGGTGACAAAGCTCTTGCAGCCTCGTCTTGTTCATTTTCACTCACACTGCTATAGTTACTACAGGAACATGAAAATATTAATTTGAAGAATTAATGTGAACATTTAAATAATGAGGAACCATGTGAAATTAATATGATTAGCCATTTGAATGTTAGTATTACATGATAAACGGTTGCATGCAGAGAAATGCTTTATGTGTGAAGGAGATAAGGGTCATGAAAAACATGGACAATTCTTACCAACTAGAAGGATAGTGTTGTTTCAACAACTTTTACATACTAATATTCTCTAAACCAAATACTTTTTTTTCTCCTTATTTAACTTCCTCAAAAATTTGAGTCATTGTGATTGCATATAAGCAAGTGCTTGCATTAACAAAAGTCAAGACTCTTGGTCTTTTTCTACCCAAGAGAGAACCTAACTGGTCATAATTTTGGATGCTTGTAAAAAGTTTTTTCACACAGGCTAACATCGGTGTGAGAGTATTTGGAAGCCTCCAAATGCGCACCACCATTTTGCCCTCATCTACTAGATCTATTTGTCCTATTCGATGTCACCGCCAAGAAGAAAATAGAGATTGACGGTTATCTTTCCAAAAATGAGAGTCATCTCCAATAACAAACATATACACATATTTTTATCCATGCCGAGTATCCTGATTATTTGAATGGACTCTAAATTCATCTGATTTAGAGACAAGATTAAAGCCTTTGGTAACCATGAGTTACCAATCTTTATAATATAACACCAATTTATCTAACTGAAATTATCACCTATAACATTCGGTCAAAAAAACTAGTCATGTCACCTAAAAAAAAGTAACTAATCACGTCAAACAGTAATACAAAGATAATCACCACATAGTATCACAACACAATTTATATAACACATACCGCTAGTAGGAAAGTGTGTGGAGTGATGCCCTTACTTTCAAAACATTAGTTCTTAAACTCTCACATATTGATTTTTGTTTCACTACCTCTATACCTTCAAAACTAAATATGAATGTAATTAGTCGTTACTGTACAATTATTTAGACAAGCATCCAATGACATGTTTCCATGTCATTTAATGAATATGAAAATACATGATCGTCATATTCATTAATTAACTCATTAATTAATATGGCAACATAACATTAATCACTTGGGTAAATAACAGTACATCGACAGAACATATTAATTAAACTCATTAAATATTTACTAACTTAGTATCCAATTCCTCTAACTTCTAATTCCTACTCAAGACTTCTAATTCCTTACTAACTTAAGGTAAAATTTACAATCGACTCCCACCCAATCAATTTGTAGATAAAATAAGACTCCTTTTGATTTGTAACTTTTTTTTTTTTGTTGAGATGTTGTAACTAAATTTAATCACTCGATAAAATTTACCCTATGTGGTATAAAGGTGTTGAATATAGTAAGTACCAAAAAGTCAAGTCTTTATAATTTAAGGGCACTTGTTAAGGATTCAAAAAATAGAAACAATTGATAACTTTTATGTAGAAAAAGTTACTTTTTGATGTTTTAATGTGTTAAATGCACAAATTTCAAGACAAAATTTCCATTTTAAACCTCTTATCAAGTGCCCTTAGGGCATTTGTTAACATTTGCCATAATTTAAATATAATATGAAATTTCCAAAAATAGAAAAACATCCTAGCATAAATGTAAGCCTAAAATAACAATATTCATTAAAACACAAGAATGGTTATGATAGACCAGTGGGGAGGTGGGCTCTCCCCCATCCAACAGAATTTTTTCCTACGCATGAGCTGGAATCAAACCTTGATCACATGCTTAAGGAGTCTAAGTCTTTTATCATTGGACCAATTCATTGTTGGTACATTGAAAATTTCCTTTATCATAGTAAAAATTGTTGGTGTATTGAATATACCAATTCATTGTTGGTATATTCATTCTTGATCAATTAAATAAACATACCTCGTATTAAAAATGCTAAATATGAAAAACAGAATTCTCTCATTTATTCTTCTATGTTACTATTTTGTTTCTAAAGCCAAAGAGAGAGTATTTTTCTTATTTTATGAATAATAACAGTGTGAAGAATAAAACAATGAAAGTGATAGAATATTTCTTACTTGTTGATGATGAAATTCTTTAGGTTTTCTAGCTCTAATCTCACTTGATTCTTCTTACTTCTTAAATGCTGTACTTGTTTCTCCCTCAAAATTCTCTCTCTCCCCCTCTCTCTATTTTACTATGTGTAGAATCAGTAAAGAGAATTAATAGATTAAGGGAGAGAACCAATTGCTTTTTTATTTTTGACAGAAAGAGAGAACCGATTGTTACTACCTTGCCCTAAAAAATACTGCACTAACTTCCTTCCTAAGCGAGAGGAATTAAAGATGGTATGGTCGTGTGACTAGGAAAAAGAGGTTACAAGATTGTTTTCAATCTGTTTTAATTTTTCTTTTAATTAATTCATTATTTCCTATTATTTCCTGTTTAGTAGAAGAAATTTTGGAAATTTGAACAATATTCTTGATTAAAAATATTTTGACTTTGATTAAAACTGTAGATTTAGATAATAGATATTTTACACTTTTATATTGTAACAAACTACATTAATCATTCTCAATGATATCAAGAATATAACAAATATAATATAATTTTTTTTTTCAATAACATCTACAAAATAGCATTTTTATAGTCGAATTTGTTTAAGGGTATAATAATTGAAAGTGAGAAAACCAACCCAAAACCATCTTCTATTCTTTTTCTATATATAGTATAGATATAGATGTTATATTTTTGGTGTCATTAAAGAGATAAGAATTTGTCTTCGTCAACTTAGCTCAGTTGGTATGGACAATGCATAATATATGCAAGGTCTGGGTTCAAACCCCGGTCACCACAAAAAAAAAAAAGAATTTTACACACGAAATATAAGAATTTATATTGTATTTGCTATATTTTTACACTTTTGCATCCTTTGTAACAAAAAAAATCATATTTACCACACACTGTCACTTTGAAAACAAACTACTAATCAAACAAAAATGATTAATTAGGAAATCCAGTTATATTTTATTTCATAACGATAAGATTTCTATTTAAGTAATACGACCATAATATAATTTTAATAATCTAATAACGGGTACTAATTTATGCGAGTCCTAGTACTTAAAAAATGTTTATTTTATTCTATATATACGTGTTAATAGTTTTACTAAATCCAGTTAATTTCATCCACATGTGCATCTATTAATTTACAGATAATTAAAATATGATTTATTTTACTCTATTTATGTGTACCCATTAATATATTCGACCACACCGGACCATGGTAAATTTTATTTGCAGATAGCATGCATTCAAAATTTTATTTGCGGATATCATGTCTAACATGGACAACGTCGGGTAAATACACTAGTTTTGATTAAAGTTATAGGTATATATAGTTTGCACTGTCATATTGTAACTAACTATGCTTACCTTTTGAAGTCACCAACAATATAGCAACTATAATATAACGTCTTTTTTTAATGATACCAACAATATATCATTTTAATATAGAAATAGCTTAACCACATAAGCACTTTTACTATTTTTTTTGGTGGTGGTCGGGGTTTGAACCCCGGACCTTGCATATATTATGCATTGTCCCTACCAACTGAGTTAAGCTCACGAGAACATAAGCACTTTTACTATTTTTTTTGTGGTAGTCGGGGTTTGAACCCCGGACCTTGCATATATTATGCATTGTCCCTACCAACTGAGCTAAGCTCACGAGGACATAAGCACTTTTACAATAAGTGTTTAATGAAGTTGTTTCCATAAGCTCTTTTTAAACAAAAATTCAATAAAAAAATCCTTATAAACAAGGGAATTGCATACCCCATCCAAAAATCTAATTTTTGGTGGTGGCCGAGATTTTTGAGGTTCGATTTTGGTACGATTTGAGGATTTGAGAGAGATTCGATGAAGATTCGGTGAAGATTTTGGTTTGATTTGAGGATTTATGAGAGATTAGAGGATTCATGCGAACTGGAAGTTGTTTGAGGAGTTCATACGTTCTAGATGCTGTTTGGAGTTCATAAGTTGGAGTTCATATGATTTGTGCATTTTAGAGTTCATATGCTATGTGGGTTCTGATTTTGTAGGAATATTTTGGGGGAAATTTTTTTATTTTAGGGTTTGTGAAAAAAGAGGGGGAATGTTTTAGCATAAGAGGAGGGAAAGCCAAAACGTGAAACAATTGGGGGAATAATTCAGTTTTCTCATTAATATCAATAATTGTTTGTGACGAGTTAATTTCCTCACCAACTATGTAATTGACATTAGTGATGGTTTTAGCGAGGGAGTCATTAGAGAAGGATCAGTTTCGTATCAAATGTCGAAACAAATGTTTAACTCATCAATTTTCTTAGGGATTTAGTGAGGGATATTTTACGAGGGGTATTTTGTGAGGGATGCTTAAACCATTCCCTCACTAATGATTGACAATTCAATTTTTGTGAGGGATGTTCTAAATCCGTCACAATTAGTTACATAATTTTGTCCCTCCCTAAAATCCGTCTCTAATTCACGTTTTTCTTGTAGTGTTTATTTAATGGTATAATTGAAAGTGAAAAAGTCTCTCCAAACTCATATCTTACCTTTTTATTGCACTGATGCATATAAATTACGAATAATAATTTTAATGAAATTTTGATTTTGATTAAAATTATAGCTATAGATATTTTGCACTTTTATATTGCAGTAAACTATACTTCTCTATTCAAATGACACAAACAATATATCGAGCGAGCGAATATAGTTCTTTCTCAAGACCATTAATTGAGTACATGGGGTGAATAAACCCGGATTGAGTTAGATCTTAATGGGTTTGAACAATTATGCACAAAATCCATCGTTTTCTATGTAGCACCACTAAGTGCAAAGAGTAATGAGGGAAAAAGTGCATTCATAGTGGAGATGCACGCCAAAAACCGTGGTAATGGACCACACTACGAAGGAGGAAACTCATAGTCCAATGTGAGTCCCATGATCCCTTTAATAAGGGAGACTCAAGCACTACCCATGTAATTAGCCGAGCATAGTTTTTAAGTAAAGATCCTAACTCAGTTTGAGTGAAGATCATCTTCATTTGTTTAAAATAAACAAAGAATGTTATTTGGTGAGAGATAAATACATAAAAAGTAGATATTGGGTCTCACCACTATTAATTATTTATATATTTTTAAAATTTCTATGTGTCTTTATCTCTCAAAATAGAAGAAATGGAGAGGACACTAAGAGAGGATCCTAACTAGTTTTTAAGGGGTTATTCAAATACCAATTAAATCTATAAAATTTTGAGAAAAAAAGTAATATTCACGTTTAAACTAATTTTACAATTGTAAAAAAAAAAAAATTTACATTGACGATCAATTTTCATAAGATGACATCATAAATTCTTTTACGCGGCCGGTATTTAAAGTAATGCTTTGTATGATGTTGGATTCTTTCCAATGGTCCGTTTACCATGACAATGTCCGTTTACCATGACAATGTCCGTTTAGCTCATACATAATATATACAAGGTTTGAGGTTCCAACTCTGCACACAAAAAAAACTTACCCTGGCAATTTTTGAGACAAAATTAGGATTCTAATGGTTTATTAGTTTGAGTGATGTTTAGATTGCAAACATGTTAATGGTATAAAATGATTATTTGATATGCTATGTGGGAGTATGATGTCTAATTTAAGGGGGTATATGATAGAGTTTCCATAATTTGGGCGTTAAATTAGAAGGCAAATTGAAATACAAGTAATTTAGCAGAGGCAAAACGGTACCGTTTTGGTCCCTAATTAGGTTTTCGTTTTCCCTCTCTTTTCTTCTCTTCTTTCACCAATTCGTATTCCGGTCACTCTTTCCGTTTCTGTGAGTATTTCTTCTTCTTATTCTTCACTTTAACTTCTTAATTTTCACCTCATTTCTGAGACTGTTACTGTATGGTTTGGGAAAAATCACTGTCAATTTTTCCCTAATCGCAGTGAATTTCTTTTTCAAAATTATGTAATTTCATTTGGTGTTATTATTTTATTTTTTTGGCTTTGTTTGTTGAAAATTTAAACTTTAATGCTTCAGATTTATTTGTTCAGTTCATACATTGCTCTCATGTATGATTCGAAGCAAATTTTGAAGTTTAAAGTAACGTGCAATGGTTTTTTCGAGTGTTGGTTTATTAACATTACTTGCTCTTAACATGAAAAATATAGATTTGTATGGGTGATTGATTATTTATGCTTCATCATGGGCTGTTTGGATAAACAGCTTATTTGCAGCTTATAGCACAAGCTCTTATCATGATAAGAGCTTATGTATAAGCTCACATAAGTCATTTCTATAGAAAAGGATAAAATAAAGTTAAATTGTTTTTTTTGTATATGCTGCAAGTTGTTTTTATAAGCTATATTAGAGAAGTTATGAAAATAAGCTGAAAAAGGCTTTTAAAAATTGTCATGTGTTTGGTGAAATAAAAAAGTTGCAGAGAAGAGAACCATGGAAGCAGATTAGGAAGAAGAGTGGTGTACTTCGCAAACCTACCAATCAAGCTTCTCCTACCAAGCACCTTCACTGACATCCATGAAATCGCTCTTAAAACCATCCCATCAGCTTCCAAGATCGAAATCAAGCGCGTTCTGGAATCCCTCTATGGATTCGAGGTTGAAAAGGTTCGAACATTGAACATGACGGAAAGAAGAAGAAACGTGGTGGAATAGTGATTGCAAAACCTGATTACAAAAAGGCTTTTGTAACCCTAAAAACCCCGCTTTTGATTAACCCGAATCTTTTTCCAATTCGAGAGATTGAAGAGGATAGGAAGAGTTTGAATAAACAGGCTATGGCGGCTAGTATTGTTGAGGAAGCGCCGGGGAAGAGTCATTGGCTTGATGAGAATAAGGACCCTCGTGGGTTTAAGCCCCAAAATGGGTATTATAGGGGAGGGTTTGACCGTTCTGGTTCAAATCGGTTCGAGAGTTCTGGTTCGAGCCGGGGAAGGTTTGAGCGACCCGGTTCAAACCGGGCTGATGGTTCTGCTGCCAAGTTTCCCTGGAGTAACATGAGGATTGGTAGGAGTAATGCTACCAGGTAGTTTTTTCTTTATGGGGTTTTGTTTGTGGCTTTTAGCTTGTTTTGTTGATTCTGATGAAATAATGTTTTTTGAGATGTTACATTTGTGTTCTAACTATGATGTTGTTGTTAGAAAGTAGCAGGTATTATACCTGTTATTAAATTGCAAAAATAAATAAATAAAATGTTGCTGAATTGGGAATCATTTCTATCTTGCTCGAAATTGAATTCAAACATGCAAAACATCCAAATCAGCCATCTAAACTTGAAGTCAAGTAGCAACATACATTTAACATCATGTTTTCGAATACTTGAAAGAAAAGTCATATATGAAACTTCTCACAAGAATAAAAAATCCTAGTCATTTTGGAAATTCAAGGCTCACTGCAATCCATTTATCTTCACCAATCGGCACAACTGTAATCCCCTCAGGGAACACAATATCTGGAAAACTTGTATACACCTTAAGCTTGTTACCAAGCATGTAACTGTTTGCATTGGGAGTCTTTTCCTTGCTGATCTTCATTTTTTTGTTAGGGGGAAGTAGCAAAGATTCATTTTGTTTGCCATTGTTAACTTGGAAATCAGTAGGTAATATCTCGTCATCCAAAAGTTCATCTGTTAGAACACAATGTCATAAACATGTTCAATGGTCAGCATATTACACCTTTGAAAAAAGTAAACTAGTTTCACGATGGTTTAAAAAAGTGATTGATAATTAGTAAGATATGTTATTGGATGAAGATGAAGAAATTTACATACCTTCAGGGACAGGTTTGAGTTTCTGTTTAGATTTAACAATGTGTGATTCATGAGTTGATTTTACTGCTTGTTTTTCTCCAATCGAGGAAGATAAGTCAGCATATGTATGATGTCCACCTGTGCATGACATAAATATTAATAAGCATAATCACAAACATTTCAAATTGAAGGTGTGTCTTCTTTTCGACATATAGTAGTGGCCAAACTTGTTTGGTTATATCGAAATTCTCCCTCAAAGTTATTCTTAAACATGAATGCCGAACCAAGTGAATGAACTTACACTCTTTTAAGGTGATGTAAGCAATCTTTGCAGCATCTTCTTCTGCCTCGGTTTCGGATTTAGATGCCTTTCCATGAAATCCGATGCCCTCTACCTCCACAGTTGAGAAAAAAGTTGGCATATGAGGAGGACCAATTTGTGTGGTTTTATATGTTGGTTTGGAAAATCCTTCTCTCTCTGATAATTCCTGAAGTAGATTCTTGGATGGACAAGATTCATCCTGGATATGTAGGATACAGATCAAAATTCAATTATAACTATTTTTAATGCGGATAAAACACAAACATAAAAGTAAACTTGAATAAGTTCGACAACTTCAAACACAGTTTATTTACCTTCTGAAACATGTCAAGAAATTTTGCAGCAGCCTGCTCTGCCTCTTTTATAGTGTTGAAAGATGTAGGGCTTTCAAATGATTTCCCATCAACAACAACAGTAGGCTTATAACGAATGTCATGAGGTGGCCCCTCAGGTTTAATTGTAAACACAGGTGGATCAAGATCGTTCTTTCGAGCATAGTTGTGATGATCCATATCTGGAGGAATGAGTTGATTATTGTTGTTAGATATATTGATGTTGAAATAGAAAAGTAAAGTAATAATCACTTGAATAGTAGTAGCAAAAGTATCAAAGATTTGCAAACATATTAGTCAGTAAAGGGAAAGAAATTGTTTACCACTTTTAATAACTGGAGATTGTTGTGGAACTGGACTCTCCCGAGGTTTGCCAGCTTTAACTTCCTCTTTTGAACCATACTCATTTATTGGTTTTGAAGAACCTAAATGGACATCATGAACCACAAACATTAGAGTAAAATTGTATGTGACCTTCTAGTTCCTATTATCATATTGTTTTCTTTATCCTTCAGTCAACTAGGCAGAATTGTGTTACAGGGAAAATATACAAGAAAACTTTCTAACAAAGTGATATGAAAAATATGATTCTAAAATACAGAAATTTATGTGTAATTAGACAGAAACAGTTTGTAAATTCAGTAAAAACTTATCATAATTTCTATCATATGAAGCTCACAAGTCACAATCATAACTGATTAGCAAACAATCAAAGAGAACTCAAACAGAAAACTCATTTCAAGATAGCAAAAGTCTCAACTACAGAAAGAGAAAGAAGTAGGGTACTTGATAGAGGAGAAGTGAAGTTGCGGAAAGCTTTCATAGCAGCTTGGTTTTGAGCTTCTCCGGAGGAATTGAAGGTATCAGAAGAAGTAAAGGTAAGGCCATTCACAAAAACAGAGCCCTTAAAGCTTGGATTGTGTGGTGGACCATCAACATGAATGGCAGAATACTTAGGCAAACTCCACCGTCTCCGGTGACATAGCTCCTGCAGTTTGGACTTGTGCATTTTCACTTATACTCCTACTATTGATACTATCACTTATAATTTAACAATCCTTACAGAAAGTAGAGTGTAAAATTTAAATACTGAGGTATCAGTATCACATTCACATGTTTATAAGGTGAAGTATTCTTTTGTCCCAGTTACACATATACTGTAGTATATATACATGATTAAAATGACATTGAAATTAATAGGCTTATTTGATCCAATGGTCCCTCAAATAATTTCAAGTTTTCATTTTGGTCCCACAATTAATAAAACGTACATTTTGGTCCCTCATTTTTTTCTCCGTTTGCCAAATAAATCCCAGACTGTTAATTTTAACTCCAAATGTCTATGGTGGACCAACCGTAAAAGTGGTCCATCGTAGACCTTACTAATTTTTTTAATTTTAACCATTTGATCTATTTATCATAAAAGAGCCGTTAGATTTATCTTAAAAAACAGCACGTGTAATTACCGATTTACCCCTTTCTTCTTCATATCCAAAACTGAACTTCCATCTTTCATCTTCATCTTCTTCCCAATCCAAAACCCAAAACTTCCACCTTTCTTCTTCTTCCTAATCCAAAACCCAACTTCAATCTCTTCTTCTAACGGACATTATTCACATCAACAGTTCAACCACAATTTCATTACTTCAAACAAACCCTAACAAATCCAAAAAATCAACAAAATCCTAAATTAACACAAACCCATAACAAAAATCATACACAACGTTTTCTGAATTAACACACACGAATTCTTCTCCTTTGATTTCGTTCTCGCTATCTGATCACAAACCACACAACAAGAACAAATGTTTCTCTCTGGCGCCGAAGAAACAAACTCCGTCCAATTCTCTTCTGAAAAATCCTTTTCCTTCTTCCTTACCCGATTTCTCTGTTATAAGGGATTGTTGCACATGTAATTTCGACTTAGATCTCCCTGTTCAACAACTTCTTCAGATCGCAAAATCAGCGAAATCGGTTTTACGGTTTTATAGTTTTCGGTGGCGTTGAAAGTGAAGAATGTTACGGTGGTTACAACGACGATGGATAGGACTAAAAACGGAGAATATACAATCAGCAAAGGCATTAATTTTTATGGGGTTTTATGTTGGAAAGAAATTAATTTGTTTAACCTTTCATTTGTTTATGTTTTCTTCATGTTGAAAATGGATTTGATTGAATAAATTTGTTATGAATTTTTTGTTGCTGAGTTTGGATGAATGTGACGGGGATTTGGATGAATGTGATGAAGTAGCAGTTGTATTCATTAAGGGAAGGAAGGATAAGGGTACCAATTTCATGTATTTGAGTTCTGCAAATGTGACGGGGCAACGTTTTGGTTTACTGGATGAAAAGGTAGAAGATGAAGAAGAAGAAAAAAAATTAGGTGTTGGTGGTATTTGGTAAGATAAAATAGACCTCTCTAATCCATTGGTTATCTTTTAAAAAATAAAATCAAACGGTTTAAGTTAATGAGATCTATGGTGGACCACATACATTTGAGGTTAAACTTAACGGTCGGGATTTATTTGGCAAACGGAGGAAAAAATGAGGGACCAAAAGGTACGTTTTATTAATTGTGGGATCAAAATGAAAACTTGAAATTATTTAGGGGACCAATGAATCAAATAAGCCAAATTAATATTATTAACCATGTGAATATTAGTAGTACATGATAATAAACGGTTGCATGCAGAGAAATGCATTGGGCGTGAAGGAGAGAAGGGACATGAAAAAATAGTCAGTTCCTAACCATGAGGATAGTGTTGTGTAAGCCATGTGGTCTGGTCAATCTTGAAGACTATTTTGGTGTTTTGTGTATTTTTGTTTTCTAGTTTATAGCATTTTAAGAGCATGTATGATATATTTTGACACCTTGTTTATTTCACCTGTTTTAATATCACATCACTTGTTTTAAGTTTGGTTTGTTTGCTCTTTTTTTCTTCTACTTTGTCTCTTTATAAATTCTGATGCTTCTTGTTATAACTAATCATTATAATAATGTTAAGAAGTCAATCATTGACTGTTTGATTGATTCTGAAATCTGAATGTTGTTTTCTGGCTTTTTTCATTTCTTGGTTTGTACTGGTACGAGACAGTTCATTACATGTGCATGCTGCAGGAGCAGTTATCTTAGACTAGTAGGCTGCAGGAAGGTTGCAGACAATGCTGTCTTTGTCCTTGCCTTAACCAAAATGGAAACAAAGATGGCTAGAGACACTCCAAAAAGGAAATTTGACCCATAATCAAAATGGGAGATTACTATTTATCTGCAAATATGCTTTTATGTTTTACTGTTTTGGATTGATTTTCTATCCTTTTTAAACTAGTGGACTGGATTATACCACCAACATAAATTAAATTTACAATAGAATTTGGTAAAAAGTAGTATAACTTGACAACTAGAGAGTTCTAAACATTAATTCAAATCATATTCAATAAAGTGATAACTTATAAAGATAAGAAATAAAAAAAACTCTTCGGAATCAAGGTTTGGCATGCGTAACTAGTCTCAATAGCGGGTGTTGTTTAGGAACATCTTCGCTGGAGCGCCACAAGTAAGAGCTTCTGTCTGTATTTTCCCAATTTTATGAACACCTTCAGCAAAAATAACACCCATTCCCAGATGCAAATGTGGTTCAATGTGACAATGAAACGCCCAAACACCAGGATTATCTGCCTTAAACCTTAATGCAGTCCAACCATATGGAAATGTAACTGCAGTGTTCCTTAAAGGCGCGCTTGTTAAATTAAATTTCTTCTCATCAACACCTAGTTTGAATTTCCTTTCTCCATATCTCAAAACCCAAAAAATGATGTCCATGTAAATGCCAAGCATGCATACAGGTTTTATCAAAAAGTAGTATTGAAAGTATTTACGATTATCTGACCTTGTGAGAAATAAGAAAAGATTATATCATTGTTTTCATTTTTGTCATATAACAGCATTTCACAGTTCACATTAGCTATTGTTCTTGATAGCAGCAATGGTAACACATTTTTAAAAAATGAAAATATCCAAAATATAAAAATCAATTCTATCTTTTTGATACTAGAACCATTTTTGTCTTTCCCGAAATTAAATACGAACACGCACAACATCTAAATAAGCCATCTAAAGTTTTACTTGAATTCAAGTAGCAACATACATATAATTTCATGTTTTCTAAAAATTGAAACTTGAAAGCAAAGTAATATATGAAACTTTTTCACAAGAATCAGAAGTCTTCGTCATTTGGAAATTCCAAGCATGCTGCAACCCACTTATCCTCATCGATAGGCAGAACTGTGATGTCCTCAGGGAATACAAAATCTGGAAAACTTGTGTACACATTGAACCTGTCGCAAAGTAGGTAATTACTTGTGTTGTAAGTCATTGCCATGTTGGAGTCAGGAATTGTAGAAGGAAGTTCAGTATGTGAAAGTGGAGATGATTTGGGTAAAGATGAAGAGCTCATGTTGCTCATCTTCATTTTTTTGTTAGGGGGAATTGGTAAAGATTCACAGTGCATGTCATTGTTAACTTTGACATCATCAGTAGGTAATTTCTCCTGATCCAAACGTTTATCTGTAGGAATAAACACAATGTCATTAACGTCCTCAATGATCAGTGTATTACAACTTTGAAAAAGGCGAAATAGTTTCACAATGATTCAAAAAATTTATTGATAAGTAATATATACTATTGGCTGAAGATGAAGAAACAAACCTTCAGAGTTGAGGATCTGCTTGTGTTTAACAACCTCTGGTTCAAGAGTTGATTGTACTGCTTGATTTTCTTTGTTAGAGGAAGAAAAAGCCGCATACATATCCAGTCCACCTGTGCAAGACAATAATATTATCAAAGCTTAATCATTTTCATGGATATTCTGCCTATATAAACATTCAGCTGTATGCTGCATATATATAATAATGACACTCGAGATTTCAGGCATATTTTGTGTTCGGTACCGACACGGAAGCATATGATTATATCGACGATATAATAGAGGCTAAAGTTGTTTATTATTCTTATGAATGAAAGAAAAATCAAGTGAATGAACTTACACTCTTTTAAGGCAATGTAAGCAATCTTTGCAGCATCAATATCTGCCTGTTTTTTGGATCTAGATGCCTTTCCATGAAATTTCAAGCCCTCTACTTCCACAGTTGAGTAATAAGTTCGCATATGAAGAGAACCAGACTCTATAGTTGTATACGTGGGTCTGGAATAACCTTCTCTCTGAGTTAATTCTAGTAGTAAACTCTTGGATGGACAAGATTCATCCTGAATTAATTGGATAAAAATCAAAATTCAACTAAAACTATTTTTAATGTAGATAGAGCACGATCATACAAGTAAAGTTGAATAAGTTTGACCTTCAAACACATTGATATAATTTTAGACCCTGTTTTGATAAACAACTTAATTAAGCGCTTGTTGCATAGTTGCTTAGCATATAAGTGCTTATGTATAATCTATTTATATGGTAAAAACTATATAAAGTCAACTATTTTCATATAAGTTATAAGCTATTTCCAGAAGCTATCCTAGCAAGCTAATCAAAATAAGCTGAAAAAAACTTATGGACATGTCATATGTTGTTTCCATAAGCTCTGCTAAACAACCTCACAAGTTTAAGTAGATATTCTATTACTGATAAATTGGGTTATTATCTATTAACATCTAAATGTATTTTGTAACTCAACTACGATTTTTCCCAACCTTAGCTCAGAAATATGTTATCTAACATCCAATATCTAGTTATCAATTTAATGATCATAAAATGTCAATTTGGAATCACATAAGAAATTTCAAGGACACTTACCTTCTTAAACAAGTCAACTGAAATCGGCAATTCCCTCAAAGCAATTTTTGCAGCAGCCTGTTCTGCCTCTTTTATAGAGTTGCAAAATGTAGGGCTTTCAAATGATTTCTCATCAATAACAACAGCAGCTTTATAGTGAAGCCTCTCAGTTTTGATTGTAAAAACAGGTGGATCAAGATTGTTCTTTCGAGCATAGTTTTGCAGATGTTTTTTGCTCAAACGATTCGTATCTGGAAGAGTAAGTTGATTATTCTTGTTAGATAATGTTGAAATAGAAAAGGAAAGTAATTATATGAATAATAATAACAAAAATATTTATATATTTGCAAACACATTAGTGAATAAAGTGAAAGAAATTGTTTACCTGTTATAATGACTGGAGATTGTGCAGGAAGTGGACTCTCTTGAAGTTTGGTAGCTTCAACTTTCTCTTTTGAACCATATTCATCTGTTGGTGTTGAAAAGCCTAGATGGAAATCATGAACCACAAACATTAGAGTAACATTGTATGTAACCTACTAGTTCCTATAATCATATTGTTTTCCTTGTCCTAGTCATTGCTAGGCAGAAGAGTAAAAGGGAAAATATGCAAGAGTGTTTTGGTCCTACGGTGACAAAAATTGATTTTGAATGAATTGATTCCGACTAAAGTTGAATTAAATGTTAAGTGATTTATGTTTAGAAACATTCATATAAAAGTGGTTTGAACAACAAATTCAATGCCAAAACTCAATCGTAGAAGAGGCAAAAGTGCAAAATTCTAGCTTCAAATTAGAATCAATTCTACTCGTCTAGAATCGATTTGCCTCGTTCAAAAGTGGAATCAAACACACAAGAAGACTTTCTAAAAATGTGATTCTAAAATACAGAAAAGTATGCTTAATTCCAATTCCATAACAGGATTCTACGTAGTCTATTATGAAACAACATTAACCCTTTAATACCATCAGAGAATCATTTCACTCTTATGATCAAACAGTTTGCAAATTCTAAAAACTCTTCTCATAATAACTGAATAAAATGATCACTCTTAACCATAATCTCATAAAAAAGCTAATAATAAATGATATAACAGTGTTGAGTCCCAATCACCTATGCTTATAACTCATAAGTAAACAATCTAAGAACTCAAACAGAAAAACTTATTTGAAATACCAAAAGTCTCAACTACAAGATCATCATCATCATCATCTCCAAGGAAAGATTAAAAAAATTGAGAAAGAGTACCTGATAGAGGAGAAGTAAAGTTGCGGAAAGCTTTCATAGCAGCTTGGTTTTGAGCTTCTTTGGAGGAATTGAAAGCATCAGAAGAATTAAAGGTGACACCATTGACATGAACAGAGGCATTAAAGCTTGGCTTGTGTTGTGGACCGTCATTTGTGGCAGTGTATTTCGGTAAACTCCACCGTCTCTGGTGGCATAGCTGCTGCAACTTGGTCTTGAACATTTTTCACTTTCACTCCTTCCTACTATAGCTACTGCATGAACAATATGAGATTAATTTGAAGAAGATATAACGTGAACCATTTATGAAAATGAAAAGTAAAACCAATGTCAACTATACTTACAAAAACTCTTGTATGTAATTTGAATAATGAAGTATCACATATTTTGTCACCGTTATATAATGTAGTAGATATGTGGTTAAAATTACGTGATATAGAGTTGCATGCTTTGTGTAAGCCATGTGGTATATTTTGAAGCCTAATTTGGTATTTTGTGTATTTTGTCTTTTTGTTTATAGCATTTTTTATAAGAAACATTCGTTTTGAGAATAAGTATGATACATTTTGATATCCTATGATATAGGTGGAAATTGGAATTGAGTGTTAGAGAAGTAATGTTATTGTTTGTTGGAACAAATTGTTAAAGAGAAAGGAAGAATGGTTGGTGTCTATCAAACTAACTGTGTTCTTGCCTTCACTAAAATGGATACAAAGTTGGAGATACTCCAAAAAGTAAATTTGATCCTATGCTCAAAATGGAGATTATTCTCTGTGAAAATATACATTTCTTTTTGACTATTTTGGATTGATTTTATAACGTTGGTTAGAAATTTTGCTATAACTTGTTTTTCTTTAAATGATTTTGTTATAACTTGTAATTATCATTTTCATTCTCTTTTAAAAAAAGAAACAAATTTATAGCTAAGCATACTCTTGCAAATCTAAAGAGAACCACAAACCTTGGTATTTAGTATTTAAAAATGTTATTTTGACACAAAATTGCATCAAACACCACAAATTATTAATTTATGGCAAATACTAACATGTACGGGTATATGTTAAGGAATTTAATATAAAAATATATCTTAATAGTTAAAGATATTATGTTTTCCAATGCAATATTGCTACTTTTGAATTTTTTAATACGTGCACTTATAACACAGGTTAACAAAATCTTTAATTTATTATCTCTTTCAAACAAATCAACCCTTGAATTTAAATGTATTTTTATGCGAGTTTCTACACAGTGTCAACTTTTTGTGTTTGTTGGTTTTTTTAGTATAATCTAACAACTAGAGAATTTTAGACTTGAACTCAAATCACATTCTATTCTACGACAAGTAAAAAGGCTCACCGTATGTGTCCATTATTATTACTTTTTGTTATTTTTCTAATTTTTATTTGTTATTGCCAATGCACATCGTTTTTTTTCTTTCCCTATAGCCTTCTTTAGCAGACAATAACAAAACACATTTAAACAATAAACATGTATGATTAAAAAAAAAACACTATTGATATGATAAAAATATGTTTTTTGTATGGTAATCAACTCCGTCAGTAGTATACTTTTTATGTTGCTTATTTACTTTCTTTTACCGTTTTTTTTTTTTTGAATGGCTTTCTTTTACCGTTTTTCTTTTCTACACTCCACCGTCCTAAGTCCTAACACACCTTACATCTCTGAATCATTTCAATTTTATTGGATATCCCACGTAGCTTACTTAAAATTCAGCAAAAAACTAAAACAATACTCCCTCCGTTTCAAAATGAGTGTTGCTTTAGCCAATTGCACACAGATTAAGGAATGGAATAAAGTAGTCAAATGTCATAGTAATTTTACCAAATTATCCTAATCAACTATTGATTTGTTTTTTATTAAAGAAAAAATAATACTTTGGAAGTAGTGCAACCATAGTATTAATTGAAGGGTACAATTGAAAAGAAAAAATTATTATTGCATTGAAAACTGAAAGTGACATTCATTTTGAAATTAATTTTTTTTGTTAAAGCGACACTAATTTTGAAACGGAGGGAGTAAAAATTATGTTTTTCTCACAAAACTGAGCTTTGCAATCATATAACATGATACCAAAAACTATACAACAATGTATACCTAACGTGTATGCAAATGTTAAGAATGACCCTAACAAATTTCAACTCTAAATTTTTTGTTCTCAGTTGAGCTAGAAAACCGTAAAGATTGTTTCTAATCGATTGGAGAGTTTAGTTTTTTTTCTTTTTCTTTTCTTTTTCTTTTAAAACAGAGACAAGCAATGTCCTATAGGTTTTGCATACTTGTAGCTGTAGTACATTTTCCATTCAGAACAATTAAAAGAACATGATCTTGGAAAACTTCTATTCTATTGTAATTCCATTCCAAACAACTATTATGATTGAGAAAATTTGTCTCAGATTTTAGGCTAAATTAAGAGTGTAATATATGGAAGTTAAGTATCTGTCTAAAGCAACTCAAAAATGGACAGCTCCTTTGCTTATAGGCTGCAAGGGAGCAGCTTTCTGAGATTTTGAGCATCAGAATAGCATTACTCCAAATCCCCCCAGTTATCCAACAAAACATACCAGAAAAACTGATAAACAAAATAGACAACTGAACAGCTTATTCATATGCCTATTACATACTGTAAAATGCATACCTACATCAAAAAAAGCATCATGTGCGAGAACAAAGGACAAACTCTAATATCAAAACATTATTCAAAATATATAGCATTCAGTTTTCCAACTAGAGCACGTCCTCTCACATAGATAGATGACTTTGTAGTCTCACTAGTGTGTGACCCGTGCGCGGACGCACGGGTAAGTTTACCTTTTGTTTACACAGCAGCCCGTGTCACATATTGAATTAAGCGTGTACCAAAATCGAATACGTGTGAGTCAGTATTCCGACACTGCCACGACACGATACCTTAAATATACAAAAGTATATCATTTTCAAATTGTTAAGGTGTTATTGTATTATTGTTCAGGTTGTTTTTGATGTCCATATCGATGTTTACGCAATTAAAACTATACCGATTACACCAACCTCATATCGATATATATTTATTCGATTTCGAGAAGAGACTCATGTGGATGGGCCAATTTGAACCATTGCCAACACGGTATGAATTTAATGATGAAATCCCAAATGGTAATAGCAATTAAAACATTTTTCATATCCCATTAGAATTCTACATAAAAAAAAAAAAAAAGCTTCTACACCCACAAATATAAAAAAGATGCCCCGCTAGTTGGCATTGTAATCTTATCTTATTTTTACTGATTTTTATTTCCCCTACAAAATTAAAAAAATATATATTTTCTTGTTATTTGTAGAGTTTTCCAATGTGTGTGTCCTTCCCCCTTCTTTAAAAAAAAGAAAAAACGTGAGTGTTTTATTTTATTAAAAAATTATCACCTTTTGCTAAAATAATTAAAACAATTCCACCTATCCCTTTCTGAATTATTTTATCTTTCCAAAAACAAAACTCTTCTCCATCCTTCAAACCCTAGCCGCCGGACTCCTTCTTGGCCTCCCTTTGTCGCTCCAAAGCTTTAGTTGAATGTGAGATCAACACCATCTTCCTCCTTTCTTTGCGATCTATATTTCTACCCGTTTCATTGTTCGAAAACTTGAAGTTTTTGTCGAACTTCTGCCTCCGATACTCCATTTCCGAGTTCCGACAACCTCCGATCATCCATTGAGTACTGGATCTATGATCCTCATCACGAAAAACCGTCGGATGGGTTGGTTTATTTCGAGATTTGGGCACGTCACCGTCGACCACCGTGCCGGAATTCGTCCCCCGAAGTCCTCTCCGTACGTATGAACTTTTTTATGACATTATTTCTATTATTCTTGTTCTATTTCGAGTTATAAAGTTAAATTTGAGTTTTCTAGTAAGTGTTAAGTGATTACTTGTAGTGGATCCAGTTAAAACGATTGTTTGAAGGGGGACTTTCACTACTGTGAAGGAAAAGTCTACGGGATTACAATAAGCTGATTGATACTGCTTATGGTAAAGGTTTTCATTTTGTGTTTTTTTTTTCTCTGGTGTTTTGGAGTTCATTTAATTGATTTTATGTTGAAAATTGTGGATATATTTCTGTTTTTTTTTCCTCCCCTTCTTTCAGTTTTTAGGAATTTTTAAAACAATTTTTGAATTGTAGTGTGAATTACTTCACCGTTGTAGATTTCTAAATATATCTGTTTTTCAAAGTTTGTAATACTTTTTCTTTTTGTAATACTTTTTCTTTTATTTTTGAAGTTTGGATAGAGGAAGAAAATATATGGAATAGAAGATAAAAGTAAATTAGTATTGGTTGAACTATATATAATATCACTTGATTACGTGAAAGATAATACTTTTGGTTAAATTTTGTATAAATTTAAATGGTGAATTTAAAGTAGAATATTATGTTGGTTGAAAAGTTATTTTTCATTATCCTGGATCATGATTTTCGTGTGCTTAATTTCAGGCAGCAAAGGTTCCCATGAGAGATGTGTTTTGATGATAAATTGCTTGCAAAAGTACAATCTCAACTGGTATATTCCTCCTTCCTAAAGTGGCAATCAATTTTTTTTTTTAATACAGAAGCAATTGCAGCTTATCTCTAACGATATCATCTGGATTTTGCAGGAGAAGATGGTGGCCAGTACTTATCATCTGAACACTATCGCTAAAGAAGCTTATAGGTCATATATATTGGCATATAATGCAAAATCTGTGAAGGGAATGTTCAATGCTCACTGCCTTCAATTATAGGTATAACTTCATTTCCCGCTCTGTGCTATTGCAATTTTAAATTTTTAATCCCATAACTTCATATGATTTTCCTGTTGATAGGTTTGGTTGTTCAATAGGTCTTGCATAAGTGTGATGGACTTAACGATGATCCGATCACTCCATCAGCTATTTTCCAATGCCACACCCGTAGAGTCCAAAAGTTGGTTGTAAGTTATGTGGTCTAAGAAAATCCTCAGTTGGTAGTTTCAATGAAAATGGAAACCCCAATGCAGTATGGAATGCAGTATGGAGAGGCAGTGAAGATGGAACCTTAAGACAACATGATTTCTGGGAAGATACCTCTTGTTCTTCTGCAGGATCTTCATAATGTTCTGGTAAGTGGTTTAATTCATTTGTAGTGATTTCCAATTATCAGTTTTGATATCCACTAAACAATTGAGCAATTACTGTAGTTGGGTTGAATTTTGAAAATTTCCTTTATCTTCTTGGTTATATGCATGATTACTTAAATATATTGTTCGTGTGTAGGTGATTGTGGAGAAAGCTGGAAGAAGTGACATTGCTAAGAAGTAAGTGGTTATCTTTTGTTATCCTGTTTGTTTTAGTTATTTTTAAGGCCCGAAAAGATTATGTTAGCTGATTTTTTTATGTGGTCCTTGATGCTTTTGTGAAGATTTTGGAAGGCTGTATTGTTTGTTACATTAATTGTGGTGTACAGCTGGATGAAATTTGATTATTTAGTCATCCAAACAATATAACATTGCAGAACAAACTTCGATGAAAATTTCGTGTTTTATTACTCGGTCTTGTATCTTTAAATCATAATTCTTTTTAGATGACTAATCTGGTTGCTCTCTTCGCCACATAATTCTTGAAATTATAGCAGAACCCAATTGAAATTTGTGAATTTGAAGTGCTTTGACTACATGATTTGTTATCGAAGAACATGAGTATGAATCACTGATTTGTTATGGAAGAATATGAGTATGAATCATTGAAATGAAATAGAATGTGGAAATTTTGAGGTGATGAAGAGATACAAAATTATTTATAATCAATGTTGATTTAATATTTTTATCTCAACTCACCAAACCCTGTAAAGTAACTCCTCAACTTTTAAAATAAATAAAATGATATTTTGCTTAAAAAAATCTTTCTTTTTGCTCAGATTGCATAAACATACATAAAAGTCAACTTTTCTTTATTCTCTTTAATACATTTGTCTTCTAACTTGTACTTTGTACAATTGAAGGCCAAAGACTTCATGTAGTGTATCTAGTGATTTAAATTTTCAAAACCTTGATTACTTCAGGTCCATCAGGTGATACAAAATCATGGGCAGGTTCTGACATATGCAGCTATGCAGCTATAAAGGATTCTACTGAAAAAATGCATCAGGTGATTTCAATTGTTTCCAACTAAATGCTCCTACCCTTAATGGTTTTACTGATAAACTTCGTGATATTACTCTTATCAATGCAAATACCAACAATTTCATTGGCACAATCACATCTCAAATCACTAAACTTCCTTATTTTATGTGCTCGATTTAAGAAACAACAAATTTTCAAGTCTTTTTCAATAAATGTTCAGGGCATGAGCACTTTAACATTCTTGGATCCAAGGTTTAATTTCTTTGGTAGTGTTCCACAATCAAATACTCACAAAATCTTGAAATTCTTTTCATCATTAACAATGCATCGGCACAAAAATTGCTTAAAATTCATCATAAGATTAGCGACCCCGATTAGCTACCCCTCATCAAGCTTAATGTATAATTCTTCAATAATTAATTTCTCCTTAATTATGACGTACTGTTTTATTGTTTCAATATGATTTTGTTTAAATGCTGCCTATCACCCTTAGATTCTGCACTTTAGACAAAAAGATATTTATATGTAAAGTCAAAAATTGTAGCAATTGTATCCCATAAATTTATATTTGTGTTATTCTTTTCTAAAAATATTTTTTTCCTTGTCTACAAATATTTTTTTCCTGTTGTAAATCATGTATGTATACTAATTTTGCTTTTTAGCTCATGGTGCGAGAAAGTAAAGTGGCTCAAATTGTGTATAAAGGGAAAATAATTGTTAAGATGCCCATCCTTGACAATAATATGTTTTTGTTTGTTTATTTGTTAGCAATGGAGCCAGTTTTGATTTTGGGTAGCTAAAGAAGCAATAGTTCTGAAAGGAGTTATGAGTGGAAATGATGAAACAAATGTAAGTTTTCCTTTTCTATCTAATAGTAATACCTCTTTTTCTCTCTTTTAAGATATCCAAATCCTTCTAAAATGATAGAAAATGAATAAAGGAAGTGTTTAAATATGTCTAAAGAATGCATAGGGCTTAATACCATTTTCAATACAACGATTATACCAAGTTTATAGACATGAGAAACCAAAATCCAAACTCTTCAATATTTTCTTTAATTTAGAAATCAAAATCCTGTTCATAATAGGATTGTTTCCACACAGTTTGGCATCATTACTCATAGCATTAAATAATGCAGCCACAGATTTAAGAACATCCAAATTAAACAAAAAAAAACCTTAAAATTAAAATAAACAAACTTAAAGATAAATAAGGGATTATATAGTATTACAATCTTGAATCATTATTGCCCATTTGGTTTGTTCATTGCATATCTTACCCACTTTTATTTCAGGGGGGTCACATAAATAGTGATATTTTGTTTTAAAACTTTTTGGCTCAGATTGTATAACAAAAATTAATTAATCCAAACTTGTCTTTGAATATAACTATTGAATATAACTATTTTACTCATTTGGGACATTTTTGTAGGATGTTGATTGACTGATGGAGTATGCTGATTTCTTTGAATCATTGAAAGAAAAGGATCTAGTTTTAATTTTGTGCAGCTAGAAGAAGCACAAGTTCTGCGGGGAGTTAAGAGGAGAAATAATGAAACAAAAGCATGTAAGTTTTCCTTTTCTATCTAATAGTGCACTGAGAAGTATTATACCTGTACCTGTACAGTGAGAAGTAAAATGTAAAAATAACATTAAAATTGTCTGCTAGTTAAAAACATTTAATATAAACTGAAAATAACTTGTCTATCTTGCTTGTATCATAAGGGGAAAACCTTGACAAAGAAAAAGGAAAACAGAAAAATGAACAGAAATTATGTGATGCATGGAAGACACTATATTTATCTGCTTATGTTGTACAAATTGCCAATGCCTCCTCAGCAAGATCCCTATTAGGCTTTTATCATACCTGTGTAGTGAAAAATAAATTGTTAAAAGAACATTAGAAATCATTGCTAGTTGGAAACATTTAAAAGAAACTGAAAATAACTTATCTATCTTGCTTGTATCATTAGCAGGGGAAAACAGAAATATAAAGAGAAATTATATGCTGCATGTCAACTACTGATTTTTATTTTCATTCTTTTGCTAAATTTCAGCATGGATTAATTGTAGGTTGAAATTCAGAAGCTTATTGATGAATATAAAGCTTATTGAAATTCAGAAGCTTATTGTAGGCAGAAAGAAAGAAAGAAAGAAAGCAAGAAAAGAAAGCAAGGAAGAGGAAGGAAAGAAAGGAAGGAAGGAAGGAACCGAATTTTTTGATTTGGCAATGATCAAAACAATGCTTCATGTATTTATAGAGAATTTGGTCATGGTGCTGAAAAGGGGATGAATCCAAAAAAAAAAAATGTATAATAAAATTAAATTGAAAAGTGATTTGTAGGCTTGTAGACTTTTTGACTTTAGAGAAAAGCATTGTCTGGTTATGGTGCTGAAAAGGGGATGAATCCAAAAAATAAAAAAATTGTATAATAAAATTAAATTGAAAAGTGATTTGTAGCCTTGTAGACTTTTTGACTTTAGAGAGAAGCATTGTTAGAAAAGCAAACTTAATGTGAGAAAGACATGGGTTTATGTCAACATCAGACAAAAATAAACTTACACAATACCTTTGCAGTCTGCAAAATTCAAAGGCGCCGCACAATTCAGAATGCCATAAAGTGGGGAATGCAAACAAAATTAACCATTAAAGAAACTGACACAGTACCTTTGCAGTCCAAAATTTAACGGAGCATTACAATTTAGAATGCCATTAAAGAAACACACATCAAAATAAGCCTCACTAACGACAACAATGTAAACGTGGGCAGATAATTGGCCATCTACAGGGTTTTTTGGGGTGCTCATGTTGTTAAGTGTATGGATTATCAATCACTTTGAACTAGCTAGCTGTTTGCGAATGAGCTTGGCAGCATCAACCATGTTGGTGAGAGCAGGCTTAACCTCGGTGTATTTTCGCGTTTTAAGACCACAATCTGGGTTGACCCAAAGAATGTTGCTTTCAAGAACTGCAAGCATCTTGTTGATTCTGTCAGCAATTTCTTCTGTGGGTGGAATCCTTGGTGAGTGAATATCATAAACACCAGGACCAATGCCAGCACCATATTTAACTCCCTCACGGAAGACAGATAGCAACTTCTCATCTGATCTGGAGTTCTCAATAGTGATCACATCTGCATCCATATCTATAATTGAGTGAATGATGTCGTTGAAGTTTGAGTAGCACATGTGAGTGTGAATCTGGGTAGTGTCTTGTACACCACAGTTTGTAATCCTAAATGAGTGAACTGCCCAGTTTAGATAGAAAGACTCCTCAGACTTCCTTAGAGGCAAACCTTCTCTTAGAGCAGCCTCATCAATCTGAATGACGGTAATACCGGCTTTCTCAAGATCCTCAACCTCGTCCTTTATCGCCAAAGCAATCTGGTAGCAAGTCTCAAATCTAATAACAATAACAATTGCATAATGTTAAATGAAACTGATACTGCAAAATGAATTTCATTCAAACTTGCACAGCAGCAGTAAAGGTTCTTTTGCATACCTAGGCTGGTCATCTCTAACAAAGGACCAGTTTAGAATTGTAACAGGGCCGGTAAGCATTCCCTTCATTGGCCGTTTGGTCAAACTTTGAGCTGTTGAAGACCAGAAGACAGTCATTGGCTTGGGACGGCTCACATCACCAAAGATAATTGGTGGTTTGACACAGCGGGATCCGTAGGATTGCACCCACCCGTTGGCAGTGAAAGCAAAGCCAGATAATTGTTCTCCGAAATACTCAACCATGTCATTCCTCTGAATTGCCAAAAAAATAAATTCAACTAATAAATATTTATTGTTTTGGACCGTATTTGCACGCCCTCATTAAACCACTGAATAAATAACAAATATCAGCTTCATACCTCAGGCTCTCCATGCACCAAGACATCAATGTCAAGCTCTTCCTGGATCTTTATGACATTGTTTATTTCCTCCTTAATGAAACGGATATAATCCTCCTCAGAGATCCTATTCATATAATGATATATAGCAGGTTAAGTGTTAAAATATGTGATAATCATGGAATGTGGTAAATAACTTAAGAAGACGTATGCTTACTTGTTGGCCTTGAACTCGCGGCGAACCCTTCTAAGATCTGCAGTCTGAGGGAAGGATCCAATTGTAGTGGTTGGAAGACTAGGAAGGTTCAGTTTCTTCTGTTGCGCATCCAATCTAGAACTGACATTAGTGGCCCTTCGATGATCTGACCCCTTAAGAGCAGCAGCCTGAGTAAACGAAACTAATATAATGTAAAAATTCTACTAGCTTAAAATTGATGGAAATAACATAATTGAAATAATGAAGAGCACTAACAGCCTTTTGGACAGCCTCATTTGTCACCCTTGGGGAGGACTTCCTTGAAGCCAAAGCAGCAGCATTTGAAGAAAAGTAAACCTGCAAAATATCACACATTAAGAAGCAGAAAAATATCAAGTATGAGTCAAAACATCCTTAGAGGGTATGATGTACCTCATCCTTTTGTCCAGACAATGCCTTGGCCAAGGCATTTACTTCAACTATTTTTTGTGCTGCAAAAGCAAGCCAAGATTTAATTTCTTGGTCCAGTTTGGGCTCATTCACCAGATCAACTGCAGTGTGAAGAAGAGAACAGGATGTGGAAACCACAACTTTCTCTGCAAAAGAAAATGATAATTCAAATTTAGATTGTAGCGTACCATATATATATCAACAGAACAAGAGAGAGTAATTTATAAGTACCCTTTCCAACAATGTCCCCAAGTTCCTTCAAGGTGTTCAGCGAAGATTCAAGATTATTGGCCCAGATATTTCTTCCATCAACAATACCAGCAAAAAGAAGTTTTCCAGAAGGAAATCCTTGCTTGATCAAATCAAGGGTCTTTATTCCACGAACAAGGTCAAATCCATATGCAGTAACAGCCTTCAAAGAGGTGAGTGTTTTGTATGCTTCAGCGGGGACATCAGCAAAGTATGTCTCAACCAGAACATTCAAACCAGATAAAGTTGATTCTAGCTCTGAATAAGCATAATTGAATGCTTGTAACTGGTGAGCATCAAGATCCTTGACAAGGGTAGGTTCATCAAACTGGATCCAAGTAGCACCAGCAGCCTTCAGTTCAGTAAGCACTTCCCTATGATAAATACCAAACTACGATTAAAATTTAACAAAAATAAAATACACGATTCAAGAACATATCTCTACATTAAAGCCTTACTTATAGACAGGAAGGATCTTGTCAATTAGAGAAAGAAGCGAAAATGACTTCTCAACACCCTTAGCTGGTTTTGACAGCAACAAGTAGGATACTGGTCCCACAAGAACAGGTACGGTATTAACTCCTAGCTGCATAGAACCAAAATACATTTTATAAACATCAGTCAATGAAATGAATTATTCAAAATAAAATTCTCTTGTAACAAACATTCTTCCCAGGTTTCAATCTTCTTTAATATATCACTGGTCAGGTAGTGAAGATTCTTCAAGAACAGAGTATTCAGTAGTTCATTAAAAATAATTAAATCAAATTTACGATACTTAAGCTAAAGCAATTTTTAAACTTACAGCTTTGGCCTCGTTGTATTCATCCACTGCCTTGTGTGATGCATAGGAGAACTTAACATCTGGACCCAATTCAGGAACAATGAAATGGCTGTACCATAATAGATTATGATTTTGTCACAACTATGATAAATATCAAATCAAATTACTAAATTCAACTTGTATTTATATATTTATATGAAATACAATGATGAATATAATGCATTTCAAATATCGATACATTCTTTCAGTTATTTCAAATTACTACAGTATTATGTACAGTTATGCATCAAAATCTCCATTCCTACAACTTTCTGAAATGTATAACTTAAAATTAAGAAAAAAAATTCTAACAGGGGTTACTTACTAGTTGGTGTCAAACCACTTGGTCATTTCCATAGCTGGCACAGATGCATTTCCTCTCGCCATGGAGAAGTAAATATCAAAACCAATCTCCCCACCATTCCATTTATATCTGTCAGGAACTGCACCGAGCATGGCTGTTGTGTCCAATACTTGATCATAGTATGAGAAGGTGTTGCTTGGAATATGCTGAATTCCAGCATCGGCCATCTGCTTCCATATAGCTGATCTAAGGTTAGCAGCAACCTGCTTCAGTTCCTCAGCACTACTCTTTCCATCCCAAAATGATTCCAGGGCAAACTTAAGCTCCCTTTTGGGTCCCATGCGGGGATAACCAACAATATGGGATGACATCGCTCTGTTATTGCAAACACACAATTTGAATATATCATATGACCACTCAATTAAGGTAAAAAAATGTTTCTTGCAAATCTACTACACATTTGTAAAATGATGACAGAGTCAATAGGAATATGGCATTCGTAGTTCATAGAAATATGTTCGTTCAACACAGCCAGATAAATCAATGAAACACAAGATTTATTAAGAAAATCGGCAAAGATCAAATTATAGACAAAATGTAGCAGAGTGCATGTATATTGCCTGTGTAGGAACCAAATTTAACAATGTCTAATTTTATGAACCAGCTCTGCCAAAAGCTTAAGCTATCAGGTAAAGACACACATGTGACATGATAGTTTGGATATTATATCTTTAACATGTCTCTTCACACAAGAGTCCTCTAGTCTGGAACCGTGGATGCTGCACAAGCCCACCAACCTTGAGCTAAAATTCAGCTTTTTATTAGAAGAAAGGTAGCTTAAAAAATCAAACTCTAGATAACTTGGTGATAGAGACTTCAATAGAATGTAAACAAGAATAGACTTTATATCATAACTTTAACATCTTCAACACCAAGAAACTTATGATTTGAAGACCTAATAGCCTTGACCAACTAATTTGGGCCTTCAGATTATAACTCATAGTGCAGGCGATATTAAAGACATTCGTAATAAAAATTGACCTTCAGATGTGCAGTTACAATTGAAGAATAATGTGAATGTATCATAAATGGAAATGAATTGCATGTAGGTTTCCATATAACAACTAATTGTAAAGTGAGAAAACCATAATGGCAAATGTTTTTTTTTATAAAGTTATACTAATGAAACTTAAAGCTAGAAGACAATCAATCAGACAGTTCTTCAATTTCCCTCGTAAACGTGGAGGAATTATACATTGGAATCGAAGTCAACACCTCGTCTCAAATGCCAAAAAGTTCATTTGCGACTAAACTGAACAACTACTTTTACCATCTCCAGATCATAGGTATGTTTTCTATTATACAGTACACATTAAAATATCAAAAGGTTCACTATACAATGAGTAGGTCACTTTAGAAGGAAAAAGATACGACATTTCAATCATTGGTGGAAAATCATCCGTTAATTTTGTATGCACATGGTACATGCATAATGGTTAAAATCCACACCCTTGACTTTGATTCTCACGTTAACAGTTAAAATATTTCACCTTTCTTTTCCAAAGTGAATTGGTTCTTTTAGGGTAGTCAAATCCAAATCAAAAGAAATGAATACTCAGCATTTAGGCACTTTTACATATCTTTTAGGAAATTGAATACACAACTTAAAAATTAAATCTTTCTATAGTATTCAATTCAAGTTCCCAACCTACAAACCTCAAGAGTCTCCATTTCATCAACCCATCCTTCCTATTATTCAAAAGAGCTGTAAATCACATACACAGACACTCTACATGACACCGACACACAAACACCGATAATAATTTAAGAAAATGGATGTGATTAAACGCAATCACATGCGTCAATGTCAAACACCAAACCCGCAATTGAAGTGTTGGAGCTACATAGCAAAAATTTCTCAAAATTCAAACTTTAATTCAATTAAAATACTCATAACATATTAAGAGCTAGAACTAGTAAAATCGTGAATAAACCCAAATGAAATAGTTAAACTACACTACTGAAATGAAGAATAAAACCAAAAGGGTACCCATATAACATAAGTAACAGAACAGAAATCAAGTTACGAACTTTAACATGCAGAAAGCATAAAAATCAAATTTTGAAGGCAATAAAAAAGAAAAATCATAAAGGGCAAGCTGAAAACATAAAAACTCATTTCTGGGATGAAAGTAACCAGCCAAAAAAAGTTGAAAAAATGAGAGAAGAAAGTGGAAAGGTAAAGTTTGAAACCTGGAAGAAGAAGAAGAAGCACGAACGGAGAAACGAAGAAAGGAGCGTTGTGGTGAGTGATAGTGATAAGAGTGATGAGAGAAAGAGAGAGAAGAGAGTGAGAATTTGAAGGACGGCGTGAGACACTGGAATGATAATATTTTGTTCATTTACACGCAACCACCCTTCACTCTTGCCCCCTGTCTATCTCATTTCTTTCTTCTTCTACTTTTTTCTTTTTCTTTTTTTATGGAAATTCTTAAATCAATTAAATAACTAGTTAAAAACTTCATTTCAATATCATTGATAATTAAAAAAAAAAATAACGAGTCTCTGCCAATTAAATAATAAAAACATAATTGACCTTTTATTCTAAAATTATGAACGATGAAATGTGTAATTCTTGATATTCATTATTCTATGTTTCATGGCAAAGTGTTTTTCCTTTCTAGTGAATCAATTCTCATCAAAGTGAGGGGAAGGACGGTGTACGTGAATCAATTCTCTATTTTCAAAATTATTTAAGTATGATTTTTTGTTAAAAAGAAAGTTTTATCTACACTTCTTTCAAAAAAAAAAAAAGTTTTATCTACACTTATTTTTTACTTAATTACATACCCCACACAGAAATAATATTTTGTTATTAAGAGCACTACCCTTACAGAATCAGATGCCCTTAGAAACTAGAATGAAGAGATGTATGAATCAAGGACATTTTTAGATACGTACTCCCTCCGGTCTCAAATATAAGAAAATATTCTTTTTTTAGGTTCATTGAGTAGTTAATGTATCTGGTCTACATTGTAAAGCAGATACATTAATTATTTAATGAATCTAAAAAAAGAATCTTTTCTTATATTTGAGACCGGAGGGAGTATCTACTAAATATTGAAATTAAATTATAAATTTTTAAAAAATATTTTATCGGATATTTACAGATATTCAACAAATACACACGAATACTTATATGAACTTCACATATACATATTCTATAAAGAGTAATGATATTTTGACATCCATTTGATGACAACTTTGTTGACAACCTTGTTTTTCTCACTTCTTATTGGTCAAAAACAATGAAGAGAGAAAAAGGAAGAGAGAGGATAACAATATCATGTGAGTATGAGAGAGAAAGTTGTCCAAAAGTTGTCAAAAGTGGTTGTCAAAATATCATTTCTCTTCTATAAAAGATTAAAGGTAAAAAATGAGATAATATTATAAAAATTTAGTTGAGATGTGTATGATTCAATTTAAGATGTGAATCAATTGAATTGTCTCTCGATGAACGATACTTAAAATTTTTGTTTTTTGTGCATGAAGGTAACGAGAGAGTAGACTCAATCAGATAACATTATACAAAATTTGTTGAGTTCTTTTAAAGAATTTTTTGTTGATATCCTAAAACAAGAATGAAAATAGAATACGATATATACGATAACGATACATTTTCTATTTTAATCACAAATATAATTTTCTGTAAATTGTGTTTCTTACTTTCTTTTAAGTATTATACATGCAAATTAGTTTTATTATGAAGATTTTGTTAGCGTATCTTAGCTGTATCATATCATAAATTTTTAAACAATTTTTGTCAAAAAAATAAATAAATTTTTAAACAATTGTATATTCTCGTATCGTATCCGCACTTGTATTAATATTCGTAATTCATAGAAGATCTAGTACGACTGCATCAATAACAAAAATAAGTTAGAGGAAATAAATACATCATTAACTTTCAAAGTTAATTACAAAGTGCTAAAATGTTAAATAACTTATGCATGATTCTAGAAAAAGGGAAACAAGAAAAACCAATTACATTCAAGGAGAAGAAACTGATTTAAAATCAGCCGGCTGATCTATGCATGGTCAGTGGTCAATAGTAATGTTATCACTTCTTGTTTCTTTCAAAATTGCCACTGTTTTTCATCTATAAATAAATAGTTTGAAAGTAGAAACTTAGCATATATAGAAATCAAGTTGAATACAAGATGAAGAAGGTTTCTCTTTATGCTTGTTTACTACTCAACTTGAGTCTTTTGGTTATTTTTCCATATAGCAAAGCTAGTCAAGCTAATAAACTTGATGAGTTTATTCTGTCTAGAAAATCACAGAATCCTCCTAAGACCCTTTCTTGGGAAGAGGGAGATGCATTGAAAACACTTTCTTCTTCTGCTGCTTATGTTGCACCACCTCAAGAGGGTCTAATGCAAGCTGACAAGATTGACAAATTGCCTGGTCAACCCTATGGAGTGAATTTTGACCAATATTCAGGCTATGTCACTGTTGATCATGAGGCTGGAAGAGAACTTTTCTATTATTTTGTGGAGTCTCCATATAACTCTTCCACTAAACCTTTAGTTTTGTGGCTCAATGGAGGTAAACATTGCATCAGAAACTTCTTATGCTGATAACTGTTGTTCTTTTGTATGCATTTTATCGTTTTTATGTTCTTTTATGTATCTTTTTATATTTACATTACGATCTTTGAGATCGTGAAAATTTAGGAGGAAAATAGTTACCATGTGATTGCAAAGACCTCTATAACCTGAATATTTACAACACCACGCAAGATAAAAATAATTGATAGATTATCAGTTAATATTTGATTGATGACAACTTCTTTATCATAATAGTGAAACATCGTAGTAAAACCGGTAGATTTTCGATTTAACTAACAAGTTTATGATTTGAGTCTACAGAAGCTCAACAAGTATACCTAGACTCTCAAGTTTAACAAATTCGATTACGAAAACATAATGTTTGAACCATACAGGACCTGGCTGTTCTTCACTTGGGTATGGAGCCTTTGAGGAGCTAGGACCCTTCAGAATCAACTCTGATGGCAAAACACTATACCGTAACCCATACGCTTGGAATGAAGGTGAGACAATCATCATCATCAATATAATTACATTGTTTCTTCATGATGCATTTTTGAGACATGCATATTTACCAACTTATATCATTATGAAATATGCAGTGGCGAACGTACTCTTCTTGGAATCTCCAGCAGGAATAGGATTTTCGTACTCAAACACAACATCTGACTATGACAAATCAGGAGATAAATCAACTGCCAAGGATTCCTATGTCTTCCTCATCAACTGGCTGGAGAGATTTCCACAGTACAAAACAAGAGATTTTTACATAAGTGGAGAGAGTTATGCCGGTCATTATGTTCCTCAGCTTGCATCCACTATTCTTCACAACAATAAACTCTATATCAACACCATTGTTAACCTCAAAGGCGTTTCTGTATGTTGTTCAAACTTCAGAAGACTAATAATGCAATATAACTCACTATCTCATTTATCTAACTTTATTATCTGTACTTCAAATATTTCAGTTAGGGAATGCTTGGATCGATGATGCTACAAGTTTAAAGGGGTTATATGATAACTTGTGGACTCATGCTTTGAACTCGGATCAAACTCACGAATTGATTGAGAAGTACTGTGACTTCACTAAAGAGAATGTTTCAGCAATTTGTACCAATGCAATGAATATATCCTTGATTGAGAAAGGAAATATAGACTCCTTTAACATCTATGCACCATTGTGTCACGACTCTTCTCTGAAAAATGGTTCAACTGGTTATGTAAGCAATGATTTTGACCCTTGTTCTGATTATTATGGTACTGCCTATCTAAATAGACCAGAGGTCCAAAAGGCTCTTCATGCAAAACCTACAAATTGGAGCCATTGCAGGTAATAATCTATAATCACTATTAAGAAATTGCAAAATAGTACTATTTGTCTAGAATAGACACCTCTATAACTATTTTTTTTCCTATGCTAATTAAGAATGTGTTATTTTTTTGTGACAATTCATAGTGATAGACGATAGTATTAATCTTCAATGGAAAGACAGTCCAATTACCATCCTACCCACCATCAAGTATCTCATCGATAGTGGCATTAAATTATGGATATACAGGCAAGCTCAATTTCATATAATATGCAGAATTTTGTGTGAATAATGAGATGTTGCAATTTTGTTTTATCAACTCCAACTCCTAAATTTAGATGATGTGTTCTTCTACAGTGGTGATACAGATGCAGTGGGAGTCACAATTTCAAGATATCCAATCAACACCCTTAAGCTCCCTATCGACTCTGCTTGGCGTCCATGGTATTCTGGAAACGAGGTACTGTCGTTAACTTCTTAATTTGTAAATTTGAAAGACTAAATTACTCGATGTAATCCTTACAACTTTGAACAACGAAATGCTAGTTTACTCAATATATAGTTTGATTTATTGACTTCTCTTGTAGATCAAGTAATAATATTTGTGAAAAGTAACCAAATTATTATAATAACAGATTGGAGGGTATGTGGTGGGATACAAAGGATTGACATTTATGACAGTAAGAGGAGCAGGACATCTTGTTCCAAGCTGGCAACCAGAACGTGCTTTGACTTTGATCTCATCGTTCCTCTCTGGAAATCTGCCTCCTGCTTCACCAATAAGTTAATGGGTTCTAAGTATGCATGGACGACTGAGTCAGGGATTTAGGCCTCACAATTTTGCGGCAAACAAATACTTTCAAATAATTCAATTTAACACAGTAAGAGTATGAGAGAGTTGTTAAAAAGTTGTTACAAAATGGTTGTAGAAATCATTTCTCTTTTTCTAACTATGTTAGTTTCTGGGCCTGTTTGGTTTGGCTTCTGAGAATCAATTCTAGCCCAAAATCAATTCTCTACAGTGCCAAAAGCAATTCTAGCCAAAAACAACGTGTTTGGTTCAGCTTTTCAGAATTGCTTTTGTCCTCCAAAAGCAATTCTCCATGAAGCTACAAATCCTAGCTTCTAGCTTTTCTAGAATCAATTCTCCTTGAACAACGTGTATAGGTTTGTATATTTTATTATTACAACACGTTATTTTACTTTATTGCCCTTTATCAATTCTCATTCTTTATCAATTCTCCTTTAGCTATGTCTATTTTAGTAATTATACATTCAAAAGCAATTCTACATAATTGCATCCAAACATAAATCATTTTGTTTAATCAATTCTACATAATTGTATCCAAACATAAATCAATTCTCTCAGAATCAATTCTGTCAGAATCAATTCTATCAGAATCAATTCTCTCAGAATCAATTATATTCAAAGCTGAACCAAACGGGCACTCTATTGTAATAATTGATAGCCTACTCAAAGTTAGTTTTCTTGGGTCTTAATTTCTTTTTATCTTCTCCAATTATGGGAAGCTCTGTGAGTTCTGCGACAACTCTATCTACTTAATAATGGAAATGGACTCTCTCGATTTTTTTTTCTCTCATAGTTCCTCATGTTTTACGATCTACATCATTAAAACTCATTTTTTGTTAAATTATCTTTCTCTCCTTTCAAATTGATGGTGGAGATTTCGATGGACCTTTTTTTTTTTGAAGAAGCTAAATTAGCCCACTTAAATTGGCACCGGAAAGAACCTGAGACCTCGAGGAGGAGCACACTTCCAGGTCTCAAGCCAATAACTCCGGACTTCGATAGCCCCTTGTATATCACATGAGAGGATTCATTCACCCGATAGTATAGCCAAAAACAGAGAGTTGTTATTGTGCTCCTGCTACATGGTGCCACTACACACTAGTTACTTGTGTGTTACACGGGTGAAAAATATTTGGTCTTTAGAAGGTGTACCCGTTGCTCTTACAAATAATAATAATAAAAAAAAAAAAAAAAGAAACAAGTTGACACAAAAATATATGTCTAAAATATAGATTTCTAGACAACTATTCTATAACTTAATTTAAAGTTTTAAAAATATATTTATTGTTGAACCAAAAGTTATTTGTATTCTATTTTTAAATTTAAATAGGGATAATAAGTTAGAGGTCCTTTTGTCAAAAAAAAAAAAGTTAGAGGTCCTGCATTTAAATTTGAAGGAAGGAGAAAAATTAGTCTAACAATTAATTATTAATATTTGCTATTTAAATTTAAATTTAATATCACTCTCACTTCAAAATTTCATATTCTTTTTCACTATTATACACTAATGTTTCTCACATCAAACAACTTTTTTTTTTGTTAATCCTTTGATTTTCAAGGGGTCATAATAATCTAAAGTTCGATTGTGAGATAAATATAACTTTTACCCATTAATCGAATTCAGGTTCTCCCAAACGATTCGTCATTTGGTAGAGCTTATTAACCACTTGAGTTCAATAACTTCGTTAACACTATACAACTTTCTTTTAATGCTTTATTAATGTGCAATTACTATAACAAAAAATGTTGTAAATTTTGAATATATTTCAAAAGTTTCAAATATTTGTGTCCCATATTTTTAATTGAGAAATATAGAAAAAAAAATATTTTAATAAAAAATCATTATCTAATTATTATTTATCATCTTTGACCAGGTTTTGTAACATATTTTTAACTCCAAAGTTTTGTAACGGCCTTTGCTTTTATATCTCTTAAATGTGAAAATAATATTGCTTTTTCTTAACTAATTTACTTGCACGTTTTATAACTCAAGGCAGTTACTTTTTCTTCATAAGGTTCACAATCTGTTGGCATTATTAAGTTTTTATTCTTGTATGACCAAGCAATTTTTGTTGATATATAAATTTGGTGAACGTGAACAAACATAGATGAGAGTTGAGCTCTTTTCTTTTTCTAGCCTTTGAACTATAGCACATAAAAAATAAAATCTCCTCTTTTATGCTTCAAGTTATACATTGAACGATTTTTCATGAGTCTATGCACAACTCTGGGTTCTCATCTTCCTGAAAATATTTCTTTCTTGTCAGTTCTGTATCCTCGGTTCTTACCGAGAAGGGTCTGTTAAATCCTGGGGGATTAGCGTATAATTACGCGGAAAATCCTTAAGAACAGTGCGATCAGCACGTCTCAGACTACTTCCACCGTTTGTTCATTTTGCAGTCCTCTTATCAAATTGATGTTTAAAGATGCTGATGAATTATGTAGATGGTCAATTCTACAACAATATCAAGACAGATAAGTTTAATTGATCTTTCTCCTTTGTTTATTCTCATCAATATAAATTGATTATTATATTTATATATTGTTTATTATTTATAGATATAATATTATGCCTGAATTTTACAACAAAAAATACCTCAAAAAAAAAACTATAACAAAAAATATTTCTTAAATTACATATGGCCACAAAAATAATATTTTATTATTAAGAATACTACCTCCCTCAGAAACTAGAATGAAGATACAGTACAATCGCATCAACCATAACAATAAGTTAGAGGAAAAAGTATATCATTAACATTCAAAGTTAATGACAAAGTGCAAAATTGTTAAATAACTTGTTATGATTCTACAAACAGGTAAACAAGGACGATCCATTGCATTCAAGAAGAAACTAAATTAAAATCAGCCGGCTATCTATGCATGGCCAGTGGTCAATAGACTCTCTTGTTTCTTTCACATGCTCCAACCACAACAAAACAAGTCATGCAATATTGCCACTGTTTTTTTATCTATAAATAGTAAGATTAGAAACTAAGTATATACAAAACCAAGTTGAGAACAAGATGAAGAAGGTTTCTCTTTATGCTTGTTTACTACTCAACTTGAGTCTTTTGGTTATTTTTCCATATAGCAAAGCTAGTCAAACTGATAAACTTGATGAGCTTTTTCAGTCTAGAAAATCACAGAATCCTCCCAAGACTCTTTCTTGGGAAGAGGGAGATGCATTGAAAACACTTTCTTCTTTTTCTACTGCTTATCTTGCACCTCAAGAGGGGCTAAGGGAAGCTGACAAGATTGTCACATTGCCTGGTCAACCCGATGATGTGAATTTTGACCAATACTCTGGTTATGTGACTGTTGAACCTGAGGCCGAAAGAGCACTTTTTTATTATTTTGTGGAGTCTCCATATAACTCTTCCACTAAACCTTTAGTTTTGTGGCTCAATGGAGGTAAAAATAGCCTCACAAACTGTTTTATGCTCATAATAACTTTGGTCCATTTTTTTATGAGTTTTCTCCGTTTGTGTATTTCTTCAACTTTTTATGTTCGTTAATATATCTTCGTCTATTTACATTATGATTCATGAAATTGTGAAAATCACCGATGAATACAGTTACCATGCAGTTGCAGAAATCTCTAAAACCTTAATAGTGCGGCCGTAATTGAAGTAGTAAGCCAATTTACAACACCGCACATGATAAGACGTATTGATCAATTACTAGTTAATGTTTGATTGATGACATAACTTCATTTTCATATTAGTGAAACACTTTCGATTTTACTAACAAGTATATGAGTCGAGTCTACAGAAGCTCCAAGGATTTACCTAGCCTCTCAAATTTGAAAAATTTGATTCTGACAACATAATATTTGAAACACACAGGACCTGGCTGTTCTTCACTTGGGTATGGAGCCTTTGAGGAGCTAGGACCCTTCAGAGTCAACTCTGATGGAAAAACACTATATCGTAACCCATATGCTTGGAATGAAGGTAAGACAATCATCACCATCAATATAATTAATTTTTTTTCTCCACTATGCATTTAAGAGACATGAATACTTTACCAATGTATCGTTATGATATATATGCAGTTGCAAATATACTCTTCTTAGAGTCTCCGGCAGGAGTAGGATTTTCCTACTCAAACACAACTTCGGACTATAAAAAAGCAGGAGATAAGTCCACTGCTAAAGATGCCTATGTTTTCCTAATCAACTGGCTGGAGAGATTTCCACAGTACAAAACCAGAGATTTTTACATAACTGGAGAGAGTTATGCCGGTCATTATGTTCCTCAACTCGCATCCACTATTCTACACAACAATAAACTTTATAACAACACCATCATTAACCTCAAAGGCATATCTGTATGTTGATCTATCTTCAAAAGACTAATAATGCAATATAACTCACTATCTCATATAACTAACTTCATGATTATTTGTACTTCAAATTTTTCAGATAGGGAATGCTTGGATTGATGATGCTACAGGTGACAAGGGGTTATTTGACTACTTTTGGACCCATGCTTTGAACTCAGATCAAACTCATGAGTTGATTGAGAAGTATTGTGACTTCACTAAACAAAATTATTCAAGAATTTGTATCAATGTAACAGATTGGGCTTTCATTGAGAAAGGAAAGATAGACTTCTATAACATCTATGCGCCATTGTGTCATGACTCTTCTCTAAAAAATGGTTCAACTGGTTATGTAACTAATGATTTTGACCCTTGTTCTGATTACTATGGTATTGCGTATCTAAATAGACCAGAGGTTCAAAAGGCTCTTCATGCAAAACCTACAAATTGGAGCCATTGCGGGTAATATTCTATAATCACTTATAGAAATTGCAAAATAGTACTATTTGTTTTGACATCTCTATAACTGTATTTTCTATGCTAATCATTAATGTGTTATTTTTTATGACAATTGTAGTGATCTTATTACTCACTGGAATGACAGTCCAATTACTATCCTACCCACCATCAAGTATCTCATTGAAAGCAACATTAAATTATGGATATACAGGCAAGTTCAATTTCATTATTGTATAAAGTGTTAACAATGTTATGACAATTTGAATTCACAAGAACAATAATATAACATGTAGACTCTTGTGAATAATGAGAGGTTGCAAATTTGTTTTATCAAAATTCTAATTGCTAAATTTAGATGATGTGTTGTCCTACAGTGGTGATACAGATGCAAGGGTTCCAGTCACAGCTTCAAGATATTCAATCAACACCCTTAAGCTCCCTATCAACGCTTCCTGGCGTCCATGGTATTCTGGAAAAGAGGTACACTGAAATCTGTCTATTTCCATGGTATTCCATAAATTTGAAGGACTAACTGCTCATTACTTACAACCTAGAGTACAGAAATGCTAATTTATTCAATATATGGCTGATTTACTGACTTTCTTCTAGACCAAGTAATAAGATTTTTCAAACGTGACCAAATTTTAATAATGACAGATTGGAGGATATGTGGTGGGATACAACGGATTGACATTTGTGACAGTAAGAGGAGCAGGACATCTTGTTCCAAGCTGGCAACCAGAAAGGGCATTGACAATGATCTCATCATTCCTCTATGGAAATCTACTTCCTGCTTCACCATCAAAATAATGGGTTCTAAGCATGCTCCAAGTTTCAAATTTACTTCCTTGAAATGCACTCTGTGCAAAATCTACAAGTCAGATTGTAATAACAAAATTTAGTTTGAACTTTCAACTAGAGTTTTTGTTACATATCAACTGATTAAAATCTACTAGTGTTTCGTGTCTTGATTTTTGATGTCACATTTGTGATGAACCAAATTGGCTGATAAGAAAGCTCAATTGTTTGATATGGTTCCCATAAGTTACTGCCACCATATACTTCTTACATCTTTATATTTCTCAAGGGAAATTTGTAAGAAATTCAGTTTTTCCACTTCTCTTATATTCTGTTTGGCAAGGCCAACCGATAACTTATAGCATATAAGCTAGTATTATCAAAGTAAAATTGTTTCGTAACCACCAATCTATCTGCGCTACATAGTTTCTTCAGTAGTTTATATCGTTTTTTCAGATGTGTATTTGAGTTTATTTATAACTAGATTATAACTACCACTGTTTTCCTACTAAGTTCAACAAGAGTTTTTAAAATACAAACTAAACACACGCTAACATTATGAAAATAATTTACTACCTTTTTCGAATACAGCAAAATCAACTCCTTCTAACTGCAGCTGGTGAACCCCATGTAATAGCATAGAAAAGTCTCAAATCAATGCTTCTCCTACATCCACGTTACATATAGGTGAGGACCACAATGTTTTAGCGAGCACAAAACGATCCTTGTCATCTCAGATACAAACCAAAATCAACACGGTTTCGTTGTTGTTAAAACAAAGCATCAAGATTGCATTTATATCTTCCCGCTCTAGATGCATCTTGTGCATTCTCACTGCCCTACAGCCCTTGTCTCGACACGCTGCCACTCTTGCCCATGTCCAGTATGCCTTGGTCTGATGCTATTAGCCAATTTCCAGTAATCCCTACTAGGCATTTCATCAAACACCTTCAACGCTAATTCGAGGATACCCATCAATGAAAGAATTCAAACACACTAAATTTTTATCAACCATGGAATCAAACACACGTGTAGCCAAAACCATGCCACCTAATTTAGAATACATATATCAACCAAAACTATTATGCACAAACTTCTCAAGAATGAAGCTTGAGGGATGTAAGGTTGGTTTGTTGATGAACAACAGATAACGGAAGAAGCAAGTTTGGTTGAAGAGGTTCAGTTGCGTTGAAGATCAATTACTCTTGGGGATGTGTGTTTTTTGATGCCATCTCGAATTCAAATAAATAAATCCTATTAAAAAATGAGACAGAATCTTTGTTCACGCAATCAATGATGTCTATCTCTTCAACTATAAAGACTGCTATTGTTTGGTTAATTTCTGTATGAATTTGGGTTTAGTGTTACAACCAATATTATATAGTACTACGGTTCAGTTTCAGTTTACAATAATAATACCTCTAAATCGTACCATGAGGTTATTGCCCCCCGCACCCCAAGCTGCGCCCAACAACAACAATTGGGCCTAACACATCTGAGCCAAACACAAGGGCATGTCTGAGTGAGAGAGCTTCGCAACGTTCGCTAGCTCAACTTCTTCTCCGTCCCTTGTCTCTCTTCTGTGTATATATCATACTCAACGCACAGGACATTAGGACCCCATGATACCCGGTTACCTATATATCATACTCATAAGTTTGTTTTAAATACGAATCATTATAAGTTAGAGGATATGCTCTAGGTTTGTGGCCAGGAGGATATGCTCTCAGAAACTGTGATGAAGATACGGTACAACTGCATAAACCACAACAATAAGTTGGAGGACAAAATATGTATGTATCATCAAGTTTAAAAGTTAATCACAAAGTGCTAAATTGTTAAATAATTTGATGAGTCTAGAAAAAGGGAAACAAGGACAATCAAGAAGAATTATATTAAATCAGCCGGCTGATCGTTGCATGGTCAATGCTAATGTCATTCTATTGTTTCTTTCACATGCTTCCGACCACAAGAAAACAAGCCCTAAAATTCTTTCACTGTTTTGTAACTATAAATAGATAGAAACTAAGATATATAGAAACCAAGTTGAGAACAAGATGAAGAAGGTTTCTCTTTATGCTTGTTTGCTACTCAACTTGAGTTTATTGGTTATTTTTCCATATAGCAAAGCTAGTCAAGCTGATAAACTCAATGAGTTTATTCTGTCTAGAAAATCACAGAATCCTCCTAAGACCCTTTCTTGGGAAGAGGGAGATGCATTGAAAACACTTTCTTCTTCTGCTGCTTATGTTGCACCTCAGGAGGGGCTAAGGCAGGCTGACAAGATTGTCACATTGCCTGGTCAACCCTATGGTGTGAATTTTGACCAATATTCAGGTTATGTCACTGTTGATCCTGAGGTTGGAAGAGAACTTTTCTATTATTTTGTGGAGTCTCCATATAACTCTTCCACTAAACCTTTAGTTTTGTGGCTCAATGGAGGTATAAATTGCCTCAAACTTTTTTAAGCCGATAACTTTGGTTATTTTGTATGCATTTTATAATTTTATGTCATATTATTTCATTTATTTTATATATTTACACTAGTATCCTTGAAAACACCACATCATTTATTTCATTTATTTTATTTTATATATTATAATCTCGAGACTTCTTTTACGAATTTACAATTATGAGTCATAAAAACAAACTACCTCACATGTATACTCCTTTTTTAGTGAACTCTAAGGAGTTCAAGTAAACTCTGATTAAATTTAGGTAAAATTTTGATTTCACTAGCGAGTTAACGAGTAGAGTCGACCAAAAGCTAAACAAATTTACCTAACTCTCAAGTTTAAGTGCTTTGGTTCTGACAACATAATATTTGAAACTTACAGGACCTGGTTGTTCCTCACTGGGGTATGGAGCCTTTCAGGAGCTAGGACCCTTCAGAATCAACTCCGATGGAAAAACACTATACCGTAACCCATATGCTTGGAGTGAAGGTGAAACAATCATCAATAGAATAAAATTGTTTCTTATGATGCATTTATTCTTAGACATGTATAACTTACCAGTTTATCATTATGAAATATGCAGTTGCAAATGTACTATTCTTAGAGTCTCCAGCAGGAGTAGGATTTTCCTACTCAAACACAACATCTGACTATGACAAGTCAGGAGATAAATCAACTGCCAAGGATTCCTATGTCTTCCTCGTCAACTGGCAGGAGAGATTTCCACAGTACAAAACCAGAGCTTTTTACATAGCTGGAGAGAGTTATGCTGGTCATTATGTTCCTCAGCTTGCATCCACTATTCTTCACAACAATAAACTCTATAACAACACTGTTATTAACCTCAAAGGCATATCTGTATGTTGATCAATCTTCAAAAGACTAATAATGCAATATTAACTATCTCATATAACTAACTTCATGATTATTTGTACTTCAAATTTTTCAGATAGGGAATGCTTGGATTGATGATGCCACAAGTTTGAAGGGGTTATTTGATTATTTTTGGACTCATGCTTTGAATTCAGATCAAACTCATGAGTTGATTGAGAAGTACTGTGACTTCACTATTGACTTCACTAGTAGAAATACTTCAGCAATATGTAGCAATGTAACAAATAGGGCCTACATTGAGAAAGGAAAGATAGACTTCTATAACATCTATGCTCCATTGTGTCATGACTCTTCTCTCAAAAATAGCTCAACTGGTTATGTAAATGTAACTAAGGATTTTGACCCTTGTTCTGATTACTATGGCATGGCCTATCTAAATAGACCAGAGGTCCAAAAGGCTCTTCATGCAAAACCTACAAATTGGAGCTATTGCAGGTAAAAAAAATCTATAATCACTTTTAAGAAATTGCAAAATAAACTCTTTGTTTTCACACTTATATAACTGTACTTTTCTATGCAAATCAAGATTGTAATATTTTTTATGACAATTCATAGTGAAATTAATTCTAAATGGAAAGACAGTCCAATTACCGTCCTACCCACCATCAAGTATCTCATCGACAGTGGCATTAAACTATGGATATACAGGCAAGCTCAATTTCATTATATTAAAGTCTTAATTAACATTACTATGATAATTTGAATGCACAAGAACAATAATATAACATGTAGACTCTTGTGTGAATAATGAGAGGTTACAATTTTTTATCTTATCAAAATTCCAACTCCTAAATTTAGATAATGTTTTCTCCTACAGTGGTGATACAGATGGAAGAGTTCCAGTTACATCTTCAAGATATTCAATCAACACCCTGAAGCTCCCTATTAATGATGCTTGGCGTCCATGGTATTCTGGAAAAGAGGTACTGAAATGTCTAAGGGACTATATTAAATGACACTCGCTGTTTTAAGGGATTATTTTGTTTTTTCATAAATTTGAGGAACTAAATTGTTCGACTTTTACAAACTTGAGTTCTATAATGCTAATTTACTCCATATATAGCTAGGTTATTGACTTTTCTTGTAGACCAAGTAATAATATTTTTGAAACATGACCAAATTTTAATAACGACAGATTGGAGGATATGTGGTGGGATACAAAGGATTGACATTTGTTACAGTGAGAGGAGCAGGACATCTTGTTCCAAGCTGGCAACCAGAACGCGCTTTGACTTTGATCTCATCATTCCTCTATGGAAGCCTGCCTGCTTCTGTTTCACCATCAAACTAATTGTTTCTAAGCATGATTCATTTTTCAGATTTACTTCCTTGAAATGCACTTTGTGCAAAATCTACTAGTTAGATTGTAATAAATAAAATTTTGTTTGAACTTTCAACTAAAGATTATTGTTACATATCAAATTTACTTCTTTGAAATGCATTTTGCGCTATGGCCATTGATAAGTGTCAAAGAAGTGTTAAATTCTTGTTATATTTAAGCACTTTTTGTTGCTTGCTTTGCAAGTTATTGAAGGAAAAGCCGAGAGATAAGCGTTAAATGCCTTATTACGCTTTACTTATCTTACTCTACCCTTTTATGCAGGAATTTATCCCAAGACACTGAGCAAAGAAGAAAAATCATGAAAAAGTGCAAAATGGCAGAAGCTGGAACAGGGAGCAATGCTCACTTGCATCCAACTCGCAATGGCAAGCATCAAATGCAAGCAGAAACAGAGAGCTCCATCATTGCTCGCACTCAACTCGCAATGGCGAGTAGCAAATGCGAGTAACTCGCAATTGCGAGTTCATTAACTCGCAATGGCGAGTTAGGGCGGTCTAGCCCCCTAGAGGTGACGTGGCACAAGCTGATTGGTCCAAAAACCTTCACTCGCAATTGTGAGTGAAGCTGCTCGCGAGGCGAGTTCAGGCAGAAGAAGAATTCTATAAATAGCCCACTTGCTATTCCTTGAAGATATGATCTAGAGATCTTAGTTTTTCTCATAGTTCTTACTGGTAGATGTTATACCCTAATTTTGGACCTAAAAATACTAATCAATTTTTCTTTTCTTGCATTATAAGTCATTTGATATGTCTCTGATCAATTGCATCTTTCTCTGCATTTTATTTCAATGTTATTTGCAAAATTCACATAAAAGGGTATTTTAGTCATTTCCTGCATTTAACTCATTTTAATCCTTGAAAATTGTTTGAGTCTTTTAAATTGGTTTGTATAAGTCCCTGTTTCAATCTCATGTCAAAATTCATTCCAAAAAATATCAGTTGAGTCATTTTCTAGTTAGTTTAGCCCCTAGGGGCATTTTAGTCATTTCCCATGATAAAATCTCTTTCAATCTTTAAAAATTTGTTTGAGTCTTTTCAAATAGTATGAGTAAGTCTTCATTTCAATTCTATGTCAGAATCCATTTCAAAAATTGCATTTGAAGTCATTTTGAGTCAGTTTTGCCCCTAGGGGCATTTTAGTCTTTTCATGTGTCAAAGCCATGTTTAAATTCTAAAAATTGTTTCTGAGTCTTTTAATCTTGCTTGTATGAAGCTCTTGCTTTGATTCCTTGTAAAAATCGTTAAAATTGCATTTGAGTCGTTTCGAGTCGTTTTAAGCCTACAGGGGCGTTTTGGTCATTTCACATAAAAACTCTTGTCTGCTTCGTTGTTTTTAATCGTCTCGCTTTACGTTAATTTTCAATTTACCTTTTTCAATTCAATTTTAGTTTTAATTTCCATGTTAGTCCGCGCACTTTTGTTATTAACATTTTAATCCTTTTTAGTTTGTTAGAGTCCAAGTGCCACGTGTCCAAATGTTATTGGTCCTTAGGAGTTTGTTACAAGTCTAGTGCCACATGTCTCTATCCTATTGGTCCAAGGTCAATGACTTAGCCTATATAAGTCAAACCATGGTCAACTTTTCATTCACCAATCATTTTTTTACAAATTCCACAAAAAAAGTCATAAAAAATTTTTCTTTTCTTTCTCTCTTTCTTTTTCCTCACGTGGCTTTTTCTTCCCTCCTCCCTAACCAACTATTTCTCCACCACTTCCCTCCACCATAACCAACTTCCACCACCATAACAACCTCCCAAAACCACCCTAACAACCTTCTCTCTCATCCTTTAACCACCTCCATTCTTCATCAATCTTCACCAACAACCTCACACCACCACAATACCGCCACTTTCCACCACCAAAACCACCACAACTACTTCCAATCTTCATCAAAAACCACCACAATCTCCCACAACCTTCATCACCTAGCATCAACAACATCAAAATCTGCAATCATCATCACCAATCTTCCATCAATTAATCACTGATTCATCCATTAATCACTTTTTTTTTTTCATCACTTGTTCACCGCAACAACACTATGACGCAAGGAGAAGGAAAAACGTGGAACTGAGAAGAACAAGAGGAACGAAGGGAAAAGGAACCAGAACAGAACGTTGAAGCAAGGAGGAGCTGAACGAAGCCACACTCAAGATTCATCACCAAAGCGGATCCGAAATTGGAGCAGCTTGTAGCAACGTGCAATTCTTTCAAAGTCTTCCGTCGACGCTTTCGTTTTCCTCCGATTCAATAGTGGTAAACAGCTTTCTACTTTGATCTTGATTCATTTGTGTTCTAAGTCTTTTTGAATCTTCAAAGCTGGATTTAATTTGTGTGGTTCCTTTTCTATGAAAAATCGGTTTAAAGAAATGAGTATAGGGGAGGAATTTGAGTGTTTTGCTTCAAGAAAATTCGAAAAAGGGAAGAGTGTAGAAAGCCATAACAAAACGAGTGCCTGCTTCCATGGTTTCAGCGAAAGCAGTTTTGGTGAGAGAGAGGACACGTTTTTGGTGAAGAAGAAGAAGAGGGAACCGTTTTTGCTTTTCTGTGCTCATGTGTTGTTGTGTTAATTTCACTCAACCCATTAACCCATGGATCCAAACCGATCCAGCTTTTTCAACCCAGCCTGTTTTCAATTCTGCTAGGCCCAGCTGTGTGTGTATTCAGTTTCGTTGTTTGCACCCCCGTTTCCCTGCGTTTCTTGCTATTTTTTCGCTATTTGCACCCCTGTCCACTTAATCTTTTCATGAAAAATCCTAAAATTTTTTCTATGTGTTCTTAATATTTCTTTTAACATGTTTGTGACTTTTTCTTGTGCTAAAAATTGAGAAAAGTATTTGAAGCATTTTTTCCCCATTTTTTGTTAAAATTAGTAATTTTCTTGTGTTTTTTAGTCCAAAAAACCTTTAAAAAAATTCCTAAAAAATTCACATAGACTTCTTGATGTTTTTGTAGCATTTTGTGATAATTTTCACATGTTAAAATTGGTTAAAAGTGAGGTGCTATTTTTCTTGCTATTTTTTGTCATATTGTGTGCTAAAAAATAAGTGAAACTTTGCTTGATTTCAATCCAAATTGCTTGATGAATTTTGGTGACCTATGCCACTTGATTCCATAGAAGTTTAGCCACTGTTTGTGTTTAATTTTGTTGCATAATTGTGAATTTTATTAGGTTACTTAGCTTACAAGTTAGTTGAGTAGTTAAATAATGCAAGTATGCTTAAAATTTGTTTTAAAATGCCAAGTAAATCATGTTGCCTTAATTCCCATTCCAAGACTTGTTTCTAAACCTTTAAAAATGTATTGGAATGTGAGAATTATAGGTCATATGGTTCTTGCATTCTATGAACAAATTTTAGCCATGTTTGCACTTATTTTCTATCTTTTATATTCTAGTATTTCTCTTACTTCACCTCTTTGATATTGCCTTATGCTACTAACCTTTTCACTTCATATTTCATATTCACCATAAGCATTTCCATCTCATCCCATATTCATCTCTAGTTCTTTCTTGCAACTTAATTTGTACCAAAGTTAGAATGTAAACACTTAGGGAATTTTGTAATATTCTTCCTATGCTTTTAATGTTCTTGGCAAAGAGGCCATAGAATGTATCTAGGGTATGATGTAAAGGACAATGGACTCTAATAATGTACACCGACACAAGCACCGACACATGCACACACATCACTATCTAGCTAGAATATGCATGTTTAGATGTATGTTTAGGATTGTATGTTTAGATGAATGCCTAGGACTTATATTTAGAAAAAAAACCAATTTTCCAAACAAATGTGAACAACTTCACACAACTCTTTTCCAAATAAACTTTGGGATCCAATATCCCATTGAATTTTCCTTTTATTTTCTTAATCAAAAATCCAATGAAAATAATCATACTTTGACTAGTTTTTGCAAATGACTAATTCAACCTCACCATTTTCCAATCTCATGCCCTTGAGGCCTCTTTCTATTCTTCAAAACCCAATTTTCAAACTTAAAATCAACCAACAAAAACAAAAACATTTTTGAGAGAGAACTACGGTGGATTTGATCCCTTAATCGGGTACGTAGGCAAAGAACAAAATTCCTTCAATTCAACTAAAATAAAAATCCAAAAACATTCTTCTCCCTCCAATTCTTCACTTAGAATCCTTTTAGGTTTAATAACATCTTCAAATAGCATTTAAAAATAAAGCGCGCGCGTAGAAATTAAAGACGGTTCCTATAGGTTACTATAGTCGTTATGGGTGCCTAACACCTTCCCATAGCGAAAACAACTCCCGGACCTCGATTCTCAAAGGGTTTTGCTTACTTTTTCCCTTCCCAAGAAAAAATAAGATATCACCGGTTTAAAAGGTTCAAACGTAATCAATGTTTGACACCCGAAAACCAAGATAAAACAGTAGATATTTTAGGGCGAGAAATAGGGTTAGATCATATAGAGTGAGAGTGATTAGAAGTTGGATTATTCTTCCTTTGTTGAGACATCACAAGTTGTAATGAATCATTCCTCTTCAATCCATTCTTGCAAGGCTTCCATGATAATGAGTAGCTAAATCTCCTTTGTTGGGATTAGAGGTACTTGATCTTGCTAACATGTAATCTTTTGATTTATAAATATATGGTTCTAGCATTTTAATTCAATACTGTTGTTATTCTTGTTTTTAATGCTTTCAAAGAGATTCAAGATGATTTGGACACGAACTCTTGAATCTAGAACTAGAATAACAATCTATCTTAAGTTATCACTCTTGACACGTTTATTAATCTTTTATAATCACTTGTTGTAACGCCCTCCTTTTTATTTAACTATTTTAATTAGTTTTAGAATATATTTATATATTTATATGATGTATATGAGGGATATATGATTTGTTGAGATTAGATGTCTTTTTATAATTTAGTTAATATATTTTGTTTAGTGATATTTTGTTATGTTATATTAAGTTGTAAATCATTAGATTACATCTAACAAAGTTGGGGAGAGTTTGTGAGATTAAGAGGATTAGAGTTTTGAGTGAAGAATTGAGGATTAATGGATGAAAATTGTTAGATTGATGTAGAAACTGTGAACAGTCCTTAGATAATCCGTAGAATGATTATTGGAATAGTTTTGAGGTTTAAAACATATGATTAGATGAGAAGTCGGTGAGTTTAAGAATTAGGGTTTATGAGCGATTTTGATGATTAGATGATGAAGAACCGTATAATTGATGAGAGAATCATGAACAAACCTTAGATATCCTATAGGAATGTTATTAGAAGTAGTTTGATGGTTAGAAACATGAGAATGGATGAAAAGTTGAGATTCTGAGAAAAAGTGATTTTAAGTGTTTTTGAGAAATAAGTGATTCTAGGATAAGCTGCTGTTTTGGAGATTTAAAAATATGATTTTTCAGTAAAATATGATAGGATTTGTCGAATAGAACGTGTAGGCGAAAACGGAATCGGATTCGGAGTAACTGTTAGGTTTTTACGGACGAAACGGTGAAACCGAAAAAAATGGGACTGCACAGAGCTGCGTCGCAGGTGGGCTACTGCCTTCCCACGCCTGGGAACAGTTTTCCATGCCTGGGCGCAGCAAGGCAACCCCTCATGGGTGACTGCTTGTTGTGCTTTCGTTGCGTGCTGTCAGAACTTCGATTGTTGCGTTCTTGTGTCTTTTTCACCCGTTTTCGTGTTGAATTAGCTCTCGGTGTAAACATGAAAGTTGTAGATAATTGAGTTAGCTTTCTATTGGCTTTGGAGTGACTAGAAAATTATGTGTAGATTTTGAGTTTTGATGAAAATAGTCCAAGTGGGTCTTCAGAAAACTTTAAGAAAACTTAGCATAACTAATCCCAAGTTAGTCCAAAAACTTATGGTTGGTTTCCCAACTTCAACTTAAGTATTAGGGATTTAGTTGAGGTGTTTTATGAGTATTTGGCTTATGTCTCATTGATCAAATTTGATTTGCTTTTGAAGAATGTTTTGGACTTTGATATGAATGTAATTGATTAATGTATATGTGGTTATTGTTGTTGATATGTTGGAATACATTATGTGAGTATTGCATGATACATAATATTATGATGTTCTATGATGTTAAGTTGATATGATTCATTTCTTATTGATGATATGATATTCTAGCACTGTTATATGCTGCAATTGTAGCTGTTTGTTGCTGCTGAATCTTAGTGAAGATGTATAAGTCGGTCTAAGTTGTCATGATTTAAGAAGTTGTCCATTTTAATGGAATTGTATAAGATGTTCACGTTGTTGTCCAAGTTGTAGGAAGATTGTGTCGTTGCATAGTCAGTGATGGGGGCTTAATGCCCGACAGGTTCTTTATGACCTTAGCGATGGGGGCTTAATGTCCGACAGGTTCTTTATGACCTTAGCGATGGGGGCTTAATGCCCGACAGGTCCAAATATGACCTTAGCGAAGGGGGCTTAATGCCCTGGTGGTACCACATGCATATTGAAGTTGTCTAAGTTGTTGTTGAAGATGTTGTTGCATTGTAGAGTCGTCATAACTTATATTTGATGATGATTTAATGATGATGTTTGTTTAAGAAGTTGATTACAAACTTAATTATGAAGTTGTTTTCGATAAATGATATGCTTTGATAATGATACTTATGTGAAATACATGATGATGCTTATGATTATATTTGGTGTTAGATGTTGATGCTTATGATCATTATATGTGTTGATGTTTGTGATTAATATATGTGTTGATGTTTGTAATTAATATTTGATGATGTATGCTGATGTTTATGAATTAGTAATTGATGTTATATGATGATGTTTACGTCTATAATTAAGATGATATAAGATGAAGTGTATAACTAATGTGGGAGATTAATGATGCTAGTTAATGGAGTATAAGATATGTTAATGATGTTTAAGTTGTTGAATGTACTTTATATGATTTATATGCTTAATATTATTGTTTGAGAAATCTCACCCCTCTGCTTGGAAATGTTGCTCTTCGTATGGGTAACTTGCAGGTAACCAGGATTAGTTGTGGTCGTGAGTGGACTCCTCACAAGTGTGTCTTAGGTGCTCTGATACGTAACGAGATGGGATTATGTCTTCTATTTCTATTCCTTACGTATTACTTATGGATTTTTATGAATAAATGTTGAACAAGACTTATGAGATTTTATGTTGAGGCCCTTGTGCCAAAGATTTATTTAAGTTGTTGAAATTATTCTGCTGCGAAGTTTAAAATAATATGATATTGGATTTTGAAGGATAAATATTTATTTATTCAGTTTATGTTTTTAGAAAAAGAATGTGACATTCCGTTTAAGTTGAATTACTCTGATTTTTATTATGAAATTTTTATGTTGGGAAAACGGAGTGTTACACTTGTAATCTAGGACTTAATGCTTTTGGACATTTAATCAGTTGGAAATCGTCGATTAAGTTATCCGAACGACTTTATGATCGTTTAAATGTTTGGACACGAATGTTTAAACGATCCCTTAGAACTAACGATATCACTTTGGACACGAAGGATATTGTCGAGTGATTGTGATAATATGGTTTGAAAAGCTAGAATCCGTATATGATCATTAGGTTATGTGTAACGCTTGGTTAAGGAATTCTAGTCCTAACAAGTTTCACGCCTTATTAATCTCAACTTTTACTTTTGCAATTTAGTTAATCTAGTTACAAATGAAACAAACAAGCACTCTTATAACTTAAAATGATATTTGATGTTGAATTGTCATTGATATCGCGCTAGTCCTTGTGGAGACGATACACAATACTTATCTTGTTTGATGCAAAAATACTTCATCAGCCATATAACTTCGGTTTGTGTATGGCAATATTATAGGCTCTCCCTCACTTGTTGTGAGAGTGTATTGCTAGAACACAAACTAGTAACAGAAGAAATAAAGAAACAAAAATCGCTTATATGTAAAGGATTTGATCACTTCAATATTGTTTTAAGTAGAAAGCTGGAGTAAGTACTTGTTTCAGATGCAATATGTAAAGGATTTTTTTTTACTTTTTTGCGAAATATGTAAAGGATTTGAAGTCATATAAAAATTAAAAAATAAAATGAATTGAAAATTGATTTCATTGGTTATGACCATTATTTGATGGTGAAATGTCAAAAATTTAAAATTACAAAACAGGTTGACACTATTAAAAATTACAAAAGAAATTAATAGAGATAAATGTTGCAATAAAAATAAAAATCTTCATAACATTTGAATCTTACCAAAACATCTATTTACTTTTAGCAGATCCAAAAACATACTCCCCCTGGTCACATTTATAAGCAAAAATGCACTTTTTAGGTTCATTGAATAAATAATGAATTTGGTCTATATATTGACCAAATACATTAAGTATTGAATGAATCTAAAAAGTGATTTTTTGCTTATAAATGTGACCGGAGGGAATAATTTATTAAGCTTATTTGTTTGCTTTTTGATAACAAAAGTTAGGAAAATATTTTTTTTAAAAGAAAAATTAACACACATGTTAGCATGATCTCGAAAATCAAAATAAGTAGAACTATAACTAATAATTAAGACCCGTTAACTATAAAAAAAACCACATATTTTACTGATATTAACTAAAATTTGAAGTAAAATTGGTGATGTCCTTTTTTCAGTTTACAATAGGATCCCTTTAAACAACCATTTATAGGTGGTATGGTACCCATGTACTTTTTTGGATGATGACTAAACCGATTGTTAGATATTCCACATTGAGGCTTAAAGTCAATTATATAATCCAGAAGAATAATTATTTATATATAAGTTTAAATATATGTATTAAGTTTAGAGATATATACAAAGAATTTCCCATTTTTTACCATTAAACAATAGAATTTTCCATTTCAGAATCTCAACAATAATAATGGGGAGTGGCTTAAACTTTCTATTTTTTTGTCATTGCTACTATCTTTCTTCCATTGAGAATCATGCTATGAGTATCCTATTTCTTTTCTCTTTCTGAAAAGCTTTTTGGTTACATTCTCTTTCTGAAATGCTACAATATGAATCTGTCAATGTGAAAGAAAAAAAATTAATACCAGTAAAAAAGAAACAACTTTAACTTGTAAGAAACAACAACACAATGATACATGTACACATCTCATATTCCCTAACACTTATTCAACACCCTATTTTATCTTTATGATCAAAAGTTTATGCATAAAAAAAACAACAAAAGATTCATATTCATCCAATAAAACACACTTAAGCTTTTTTTGCAAAATAAAAAAAAAGATTCATATATTTCAAATGAGGATTAGTGCTATTAGATATAGTTTTTTGGCTCCCCAATTCCATTATATTGGGGAAAAAATGTTGTGGAATATACAAAGAACTTAGATATCAAGGACTAAAGCTAATATTATTTCAAAAATAAAAAGGACTAAAACTAATATGCAAAATGGAGTTATATATGCCCTTCTCAATGTCAGAGTCATGAGTGATCACTCTATTTATAGGTTGATGGGATAAATTAAAGGTGAAATCCTATTTATAATTTTATATAGTTCGGATGGCTTCAAATAACACAATATACCCAACTTTTTGTCTCTGCATCAAAAGACTCTGAAGTATTATCCTCCTTATCAATCATTGTTGAAGAACTTTTTTGGTAAAAATCCCCAAAAAGATTATTAAACTGTTTCTAATCAAACCCATAAAACAAAATAAAAAATGAAAATGAAAGATGATTCAACTTACATAATTTGTAGAGGAGGGAATTTGGATGAATATTAAAGACAATACACACTTGAATCTGCAATAGTGAGGAGGGACAACATCAATGTAATTGTAGCCCAAACCATGTTGTCGATGAAGAACAATCCTAAAACTCACTATTCCAAAGCAAATTAAGAAAACAATTTGTACCTCGAACGAATCAATAATCCATTTTAGCCATTCAGATACACATTAAGAAAAAGGTCAACAATTGAAGATAAACCAACTATCCTCAAAAGAAAAAGAATTGCACATGAATAAAAATGATGAGAGAAAATTACCTCAACGACAAAATATTCAAGACGACGGCAAGGTAAACAGGAGGAGCGGCGCTGGTACAACCTTAAGAAACTGAGTGATACAGAAAACAGGAAATTAAAGATCATCCTTGCTGCTCCTTAAGTAGGCCTTCTAGCGCCCTGCATAAAAAGAGAATAACAAATTGTTACCACATTGATTCAAGTCCAACACAGGAAAAAAAACGACACTGTTGCATTCTTACATCCCTAACATGAAACTGAATGCAAATCCTTTTGTATTGAAGTCGTAATTCATTCACAATTTTGTCAAAATCAGTGACTGGATTTAGATTCAAAGGAACTGCACAAAAAAACACCAAGCAACTGATTAGAACCAAATATATTCAATGAAACATGATTAGATTGATTAGAACAGAAATTGTATGGAAATCCATTAAGATTAACTGTACCACAAAGGTATGTGCACGCCACTATTTATACCGGACTCATAGACAAAATGAATTTGAATCATGGTGACATGTGTACACAATGAATTGGGGAGTTGGAGAACAGTCCTAAAACTCACTATTCCAAAGCAAATTAAGAAAACAATTTGTACCTCGAACGAATCAATAATCCATTTTAGCCATTCAGATACACATTAAGAAAAAGGTCAACAATTGAAGATAAACCAACTATCCTCAAAAGAAAAAGAATTGCACATGAATAAAAATGATGAGAGAAAATTACCTCAACGACAAAATATTCAAGACGACGGCAAGGTAAACAGGAGGAGCGGCGCTGGTACAACCTTAAGAAACTGAGTGATACAGAAAACAGGAAATTAAAGATCATCCTTGCTGCTCCTTGAGTAGGCCTTCTAGCGCCCTGCATAAAAAGAGAATAACAAATTGTTACCACATTGATTCAAGTCCAACACAGGAAAAAAAAAACGACACTGTTGCATTCTTACATCCCTAACATGAAACTGAATGCAAATCCTTTTGTATTGAAGTCGTAATTCATTCACAATTTTGTCAAAATCAGTGACTGGATTTAGATTCAAAGGAACTGCACAAAAAAACACCAAGCAACTGATTAGAACCAAATATATTCAATGAAACATGATTAGATTGATTAGAACAGAAATTGTATGGAAATCCATTAAGATTAACTGTACCACAAAGGTATGTGCACGCCACTATTTATACCGGACTCATAGACAAAATGAATTTGAATCATGGTGACATGTGTACACAATGAATTGGGGAGTTGGAGAGACTTCTCGTGGAATACAAATTCACTTGCTGCGTGGAGAGATATGGAAGGCCACATTAAATGTTTAATGGATCAGTGGGTAGTTGGCAGGAATGACCGAAATTAATGCAAGAAAATTTTGTTAATTTTGTTAATAAAGGTTGGAGCGATCTGTATTGTCAAAAAAATAGGAGTGGATATGCAACAGATAAGTGGGAGTGGAATTTGTTAAGAAGGACTGTAGCGACAGATAACAGTGGATATGCAACAGATTTGTTGTTTTTATTGTTAATAATATTTTGTTAATAGGAGTGGATAGGAACAATTTGTTAATAGGAGTGATTTTTTTTTTTATGTTTATCTGTTTAGTAGGAAACGATTAGGAACAATACGATTTTTGGCTTGCAAAAAAATAGGGTTAATAGGGTTAAACAAATCGGAATTAAGCTTTAGGGTTAAAACATTAAATTTCAGCAATAAGGTTTAGGTTAAAATTAGAGCTAAAATAAGCTTTCGGGTTAACTTTTATAGATAAATAGATTAGGGTAGAAAATATTTGCTTCATAAAAAAAAAAGGCAGGAGGATAGGAATAAAATTGGTGCGATCCATTTTTTTAGATGGAATTTGTTATGTTAAATAATTGCAAACCTAAAAGTGTAGAAAATATTTGCTTAAAAAAAAAAGAAGGATAGGAATAAAAAAAGGAGGATAGGAATTCAAAAAAAATAATAATAAGGATTCGGCCAGCCAAAAGGAGGATAGGAATAAAAAAAAAGGAGGATAGGAATTAAAAAAAAATAAGGATTCGAAAAAAAAAGGAGGATAGGAATAAAAAAAAAGGAGGAGAGGAATTCAAAAAAAAAAAATAAGGATTCGGATGGCCAAAATTATAGCAAACTTGATAACAAAATTCGGCTGGCATTAATTAAGTAAGATGATCAATGGCTAAAATTGAATGGCGCCTAAATGTGCAAGATTTAATGGCTCAGAAAAGTGGAGGGAGAAATGGGGGAAAATATTAGGGTTAGAAATAGCTTTAGGGGTTAAGCTTTATTATATAAGATTATTTAGTGTAGAAAATATTTGCTTTATAAAAAAAAGGTAAGAGGATAGGAATAAAATTGGTGCGATGCATTTTTTTAGATGAAATTTGTTATGTTAAATAATTGCAAACCTAAGAGTGTAGAAAATATTTGCTTAAAAAAAAGAGGATAGGAATAAAAAAAAAGGAGGATAGGAATTCAAAAAAATAATAATAAGGATTCGGCTGGCCAAAAGGAGGATAGGAATAAAAAAAAAAGGAGGATAGGAATTCAAAAAAAAAAAGAATTCGAAAAAAAAAGGAGGATAGGAATAAAAAAAAGGAGTATATGAATTCAAAAAAAAAATAATAAGGATTTGGCTGGCCAAAATTATAGCAAACTTGATAAAAAAAATCGGCTGACATTAATTAAGTAAGATGATCAATGGCTAAAATTGAATGACGCCTAAATGTGCAAGATCCAATGGCTCAGAAAAGTGGAGGGAGAAATGGGGGGAAAATATTAGGGTTAGAAAAAGCTTTAGGGGTTAAGCTTTATTATATAAGATATAAGATATTGTTGTAGAAAAAAAAAATATGAATTTTTGCATTAGATATGGATGATGGGTCAATCAGAGAATTTGAGGGCTGATTTAATTTAATATATTATATTTTCTGTAAATATTCAAAAGTTTCCTTTCCTCCAACAATTTTTTTATTTTATTTGACAAAATTTCATCCAACACTTGAACACTATATATACTCTTGGACATGAACAATGAGTAGATGTCATTGACAAATTTATCTTAGCTTAGACACATAAGAATTGATTTGATTGAAGACCCATTTTGATCCCTAACAAAATATACAGAGGTCAAATTAGTCCCTCACAAAAAATGACCCCTTTTTTTTGACAGAAAAAATGACCCTTTTTAATATTTTACAAAATCAAATCAAGACAAATCAGTCCTTCTGTCAATATTTGTCTTCAATCGTTTTCTTTCTTCTTATTTTTGAATTGTGACTGAGAATATGTGACAATTTTTTTTTTAAGAGAGAATATGTGACAATTAAGTTGTCTTACTGACTGTCACGTGTATTTTTTTACAAAAATAAGGGACATCTAGGTGTATACAAAAAAAAATAGGATGATTTGATTCCCATAAAAAATGAAATTAGTCCTTATTTTTCGATTTCTTCAGGACAAAAAATGAAGTTTGTTGAATTTTAAGGAACTAAATTGATACTTTTTCCGGTTAACTTCTCCAGTCGAAACAATCATCAAAGTCGTTGATACCCGCCGAAAACCGAAGGATGTGGAAGAAAAGGGAAGCGGAAAACCGAAATAGGAGGATGCATGTTTAGGGTTGTCAAATTCTTAACTTGTCCATTGCTTATGTGTTAAACGGTTCATTCATTATTTTTGTGTTAAACACATCTATTCATTCTCTTTCCTTAAAAAAAAAAAAAAAATCTATTCATTCTCTTATTATGCAATCACTCAATTTTTTGTTTTATTTTTCTCTTTTTTTTTTCCTTTTATTAAATGGGGGACTAATTTGCCCCTTAAAAAATTGTTTTATTTCCACGTTGGCACTTACTTGACACTATTAATGTCACATGGTCAAATAAACTGATGCAAAGACTAAATAAATTGTCTCGGTTTAATTTTGTAAGGGATTAATTAAATAAAGTGTTTTAATTTATGGAGGATTAATTTGACCCCCTTGCACACATTCTCTTATTATGCAATCACTCAATTTTTTGTTTTATTTTTCTCTTTTTTTTTTCCTTTTATTAAATGGGGGACTAATTTGCCCCTTAAAAAATTGTTTTATTTCCACGTTGGCACTTACTTGACACTATTAATGTCACATGGTCAAATAAACTGATGCAAAGACTAAATAAATTGTCTCGGTTTAATTTTGTAAGGGATTAATTAAATAAAGTGTTTTAATTTATGGAGGATTAATTTGACCCCCTTGCACATATTGTTAGGGACCAAAATGGGTCTTCACTACTTAAGAATTTTAGGAGCAATAAAATGTATGGAAAAGATAATGAATGTTGATAGGGCAGTCTTTAAAGATTTTAAATGGTAAATTTTTATGAAAATTTGTGTATTCAATGCATTATAAATTGAAGTATTTAACTCTTTTAAAGAATAATTTTTTAATTTACCAAGACCCAAGATGTTCGCAATTCTATTTATATAAATTGCATAAATGACCACATAATCTTTTCAAAATAAAAGTGACCACATCAAAATACAAAAATGATTTGTGACCGCACAACGGGTGGTTCTTATTCTCGTGAGAACAATCTCTTATGACGACTTCTTTTCACTTTTCTTTTCACTCTTACAACCATAACCAAAACACCAAAACACTATGTTGGATTATCAATCTCTTTCAAGATATGATTTTACAGTCCATACAAGTCTTTCTATAACAAAATGAATAATTTAAGTGTATTAGCCGACCTATCAAACTTTTACACAAATAAATGGATTATTGTAAAATAGAATTTAAATAGAATCAAATGTCATATAAAGTCGAATTCTCTAAAAAATCATGTTAAAACTCGAAATAGAGTTTAATCTCATTGACGTGTTTGCTTGTTCTACAGTGCAAATTAATTATATAAATATGATACAACATATATCACTTGCACTTCAATTTTTTGAACACATATTTATTTATATAGAGCCTAAGCATATTCCCACCGCTAAGTAACACAATTACAGATGCTCTCAGAAACAAGAATGAAGACAGTACAACTGCATAAACCACAACAATAAGTTAGAGGAACAAACATCCCATTAATTTTCAAAGTTAATCACAAAGTGTAAAATTGTTAAATAACTTGATACATGATTCTAGAAAAAGGGAAACAATGAAAATCACTAACATTCAAGGAGAAGAAACTAAATTATAGACAGACGGCTGATCAATGCATGGTCATTGGCCAATGCCTCAGTGGTAAATGTTATCTATCTCTTGTTTCTTTCACATGACTCCAACAAGCACAGCCAAAATTGCCACTTTTTTGTATCTATAAATAGTTAGAAACTCATGATATATAGAAACCAAGTTGAGAACAAGATGAAGAAGTTTTCCCTTTATGCTTGTTTACTACTCAACTTGAGTTTTTTGGTTATTTTTCCATATAGCAAAGCTAGTCAAGCTGATAAACTCAATGAGTTTATCCTGTCTAGAAAATCTCAGAATCCTCCTAAGACCCTTTCTTGGGAAGAGGAAGATGCATTGAAAACACTTTCTTCGTTTTCTACTGCTGATGTTGCACCTCAAGAGGGGCTAATGAAAGCAGACAAGATTGACACATTGCCTGGTCAACCATATGGAGTGAATTTTGACCAATATTCAGGCTATGTCACTGTTGATCCTGAGGCTGGAAAAGAACTTTTCTATTATTTTGTGGAGTCTCCTTATAACTCTTCCACTAAACCTTTAGTATTGTGGCTTAATGGAGGTAAAAATTGCATCAGAAACTGTTTTCTACAGTTAACTTTTGTTTTTTTGTATGCATTTTCTATTTTTTTTATGTTCTTTAATGTGTCATTGTCTATTTATGTTCTTTAATGTGTCATTGTCTATTTAATATTAGTTTATAAATAGATTATTAATTATACTTGATTGATGACATAAGTTCATTTTCATAGTAGTGAAACATGATAGTATAGTTTTACCTAAGAACAAATATCACTTGATATTGAATTTTATTTTTCTTTTGATTTATAAAATCACATGAAAAAACCTGGTTATTCCCATCATTTGAACTTTACTCTTGATAATATGATTCTGACCATGGTTGTTAAACTCTCTGGCTAACCCTTACCTTCTTACAATTATGAGTCGTAAAAACAAATTAACTTGCATATGCACTCTCTATTTGGTAAAATTTTACGAGTTTAAGTATACTAATAAAATTGGAAACTCTCAGTTTTACTAGTCGAGTCTACAGAAGCTCAACAAGTTTACTTAGACTCTTGAGTTTGACAGCTTCAATTTTGACGTCATAATGTTTGAAACTCACAGGACCTGGTTGTTCCTCACTGGGATATGGAGCCTTTGAGGAGCTCGGACCCTTCAGAGTCAACTCTGATGGCAAAACATTATACCGTAACCCATATGCTTGGAATGAAGGTGAGACGATCATCGACATAATTAATCTGTTATTTATGATGCATTTCTGAGACATGATATCTTACCAACTTATATCCTTATGAAATATGCAGTGGCAAATGTACTCTTCTTGGAATCTCCAGCAGGGGTAGGATTTTCCTACTCAAACACATCATCTGACTATGACAAATCAGGAGATAAATCAACCGCCAAGGATGCATATGTTTTCCTAATAAACTGGCTAGAGAGATTTCCACAGTACAAAACCAGAGATTTTTACTTAACGGGAGAGAGTTATGCCGGTCATTATGTTCCTCAGCTTGCATCCACTATTCTTCACAACAATAAACTCTATAACAACACTGTTATTAACCTCAAAGGCATATCTGTATGTTCTTCAAACTTCAAATGACTAATAATGCAATATAACTCACAATATCATTATTCTAACTTCATTATTATCTATACTTTAAAAAAATTCAGATAGGGAATGCTTGGATCGATGATGCTACGAATTTAAAGGGGATATATGATAATTTGTGGACTCATGCTTTAAACTCAGATCAAACTCATGAGTTGATTGAGAAGTACTGTGACTTCACTAAAGAAAATGTTTCAGCAATTTGTACCAATGCAACTGATAAGGCCTTCGTTGAGACAGGAAAGATAGACATCTATAACATTTATGCTCCACTGTGTCATGACTCTTCTCTCAAAAATGGTTCAACTGGTTATGTAACTAATGATTTTGACCCTTGTTCTGATTACTATGTTACTGCCTATCTAAATAGACCAGAAGTTCAAAAGGCTCTTCATGCAAAACCTACAAATTGGACTCATTGCACGTAATATTCTATAATAACTTTTAAGAAATTGCAAAATAGTACTCTTTGTTTATACACTTATATACTTGTATTTTTCTATGCTAATCAAGAATGTGTTGTTTTCAATGACAATTCATAGTCATCTTCTTACTACCTGGAAAGACAGTCCAGCTACCGTCCTACCCACCGTCAAGTATCTCATTGATAGCGGCATTAAATTATGGATATACAGGTAAGCTCACTTTCATTATAATATAAATTGTTTACACTTATGACAATTTGAATCTACATGAACAATAATATATAACATGAAGTCTCTTGTTGTGAATAATAAGAGATTGCAAATTTTGTTTTATAAAAATTAACCCTCCTGACTTTTGATGGTGTGTTCTTCTTACAGTGGTGATACAGATATAGTGGTTCCAACCACATCTTCAAGATATTTAATCAACACCCTTAAACTTCCAATCAACTCTGCTTGGCGTCCGTGGTATTCTGGAAAAGAGGTACTGAAATTAGTCGATTTATATTTTGAGTGAGAAACCAAATTGATTGGCATTCTATACTTTAAGGGCTAATTTGTTATTTCGTAAATTTGAGGGACTCTCGAGACTTACAATGTTGAGTTAAAAAATTCTAATTTACTTGAGATATGGTCGACTTATTGACTTTTCTTCTATACCAAGTAATAACATTTTTTAAACAATAATGACAGATTGGAGGGTATGTTGTGGGATACAAAGGATTGACATTTGTTACAGTGAGAGGAGCAGGACATCTTGTTCCAAGCTGGCAACCTGAACGTGCTTTGACTTTGATCTCATCATTCCTCTATGGAATCCTGCCTCCTGCTTCGCCATCAAAAACAAATGGGTTCTAAGCATGATCCATGTTTCAAATTTACTTCCTAAAAATGCACTCTGTGCGTAATCTACTACTTAGATTGTAATAGAATGTGGCCATACAACTCTGTTATGTGTATGGCAACACTACAGGCTCTCCCTTAGTCCATTGTTGTGAGAGCGTTTCATGTCTTGCTTTTTTATGTCACATTTGTGATGAATCAAACTAGTCGATAAGAGATCTCAGTATTTTGATATGGTAGGAAACTTGAAATACAAATGGACTTCTAATAGTGTAACTTCATAAGCTACTCCCACCATTTACTTACATCTTTATTATTTATCTAGAAAAAACCAACTCTTTCGCTTCACTTTGGTTCTATTTTGCAAGGTCAAACTGCAAACTTATAATGTAGAAGCTTGTATGATCAAAGTAGAAACATCAAACTCATAATAAAGTTATCAACTTAGTTTCAATTGTAAGGACTTCTCTTATCCAACGGTTATTAATCAACTTCAAATATCTAAAGGAATGATCTTTAATTCACAACTTCTCGCTCCAACATGAGATTATAATTGATATAAACCCTAAAATCTCATTTCAACCCTTCATGATCTAAGTCTGAAAACAAATGCAATTGAAAAACAAAGTCCTTAATGACTTAGTGATATGCTATAGTGGTATCAAAGTATTTATAATTATAGTATGCACTAAGACGTGCTAATATCCGAACCATTCAACAATGATAGCATTCTAAATTAGGGTTTGGAAGGTTGTTAGTATGTAAAAGAATGCATTAGAAGTGATGAAACTAAACATGTTAAAAATTTGTGGTGGGATTTGATTTCGTTAGCTAATTTTCTAATGTATCCTCTAAATCGATTATATACTCTCAGTATTTTAATTATACTGTCACCATGGGCTCTGCCCCCGCAGATTCCACCGACACCATGGGCGTGGTCGCACCGTCTTGCTTTCGCTATGTCAACTTCCTATTTGTTACCTTTTGTTTCCATATCTATCTATGTCCACTTCAATGGCAATATCGCTGCCGTCAAGGACAAACACCACTAGAAGTCGTTCCTTCTTCTTTCTCCCTTTTAACTTCTGCCTCTATATTCTTTCATAAAAAATAAAAACTCCTGCCTCTATTTCTATCTTTCTCCCTTTTGTTTATACTTTATATATATAGTAGTAGAAGTAGATGTAGTAGATAATAGTAGATTGAAGATTCGCTAAGTGAATGTGCGCTAGCTTATAGAATTGAAGTTTCTTTATTGTGAAGAAATTGTCATCTCATAGAGGTCACTAATGCTGCCTGAATTCACCAAGTGAATTGACACTCTTAGCAAATCCACTCATGCAATCCACTTTCAACTCTCTAACTTGGCTCAATTTAACCTAGCTTTGGGCTCTCTTGGCGAATCAACTTACCTTGTTTTCCTCAACTCTCTGACTTGGCTTGTTATCTGCTCGTTTTTTGCCCATTTGGTGAATCACCGGATACTCATAATTGTTGTTCTTAGATACTCTAAGCATTCCATGATCTTTAAACCTATAAACATAGTGGGAAAAGATCGCATTAGCTATGATGATACTCAAAATCTAACTATATATCTACTATTTTCAATAAATTGGGTGAATTCCATTAGTTTACCTGCAAAATAATTTAATAAGTGCCAAAATAATATAGTGAAATTTAGGTAAATTTGACGCTTATCACTTTAGACAGTTCAGACTTACAAATGATTATTGTCCCTGTGATCAGACTTTCCTGCAATAGTCTAGATCCATAATGGACCTATAGTACTCAAACAACATATCAAAACAATTGAAACAATAGTTCACAAATCATAAACAATACAAGTTAATACTAAATAAAGTAAGTCAGTATTTGATTTTATATAACTTACTAACAATCAGATTATATAATTAAGGATTAATTGTTGAAATAGCTGTGTATTATTATAAAAATAAAATTTAAATAGGACGAAATGTCATATAAAATGTAATTCTCCAAAAGGTAATGTTAAATCTCAAAATAGAGCTTAATCTAAAAGCCTAACTAGAGAAGCATATGCCCACCCCTAAGTAAAATTACATATGCTCTCAGAAACTAGAATGTAGTACTAGTACTGCATAAACCAGAACAATAATTTAAGGAAACAAACATCCATTAACTTTCAAAGTTAATCACAAAGTGCTAAAACGTTAAATAACTTGATATGATTCTAGAAAACGGGAAACAATGACAATCCCTTACATTACATTCAAGGAGAAGAAACTAAATTAAACACAGCCGGCTGATCAAATCATGGTCATTGGTCAATGCCTCAATGGTAAATGTTATCTCTCTCTTGTTTCATTCACATGACTCCAACAAGAACAACCAAATAAGTCCTTCAAAATTGTCACGGTTTTTCATCTATAAATAGTTAGAAACTTATGATATATTGAAACCAAGTTGAGAACATGATGAAGAAGGTTTATCTTTATGCTTGTTTACTACTCAACTTGAGTCTTTTGGTTATTTTTCCTTATAGCAAAGCTAGTCAAGCTGATAAACTTGTTGAGTTTATTCTGTCTAGAACCTCACAAAATCCTCCCAAGACTCTTTCTTGGGAAGAGAAAGATGCATTGAAAACATTTTCTTCCTCTTCTTCTGCTACTTATGTTGCACCTCAAGAGGGGCTAAGGCAGGCTGACAAGATTGTCACATTGCCTGGTCAGCCCTATGGAGTGAATTTTGACCAATATTCAGGCTATGTCACTGTTGATCCTGAGGCTGGAAGAGAACTTTTCTATTATTTTGTGGAGTCTCCATATAACCCTTCCACTAAACCTTTAGTACTGTGGTTCAATGGAGGTAAAAATTGCACTAGAAACGTTTTTTACAGTTAACTTTTTTCTGAGAGGGTGAACTTTCATTCTTTTTATGCATTTTATATTTTTATATGTTCTTCATTGTATCATTGTCTATTTATATGATGATGTTTGAAATTGTGAAAATACCTTGCAGAGACTTCTAAATAAGAAAATTTGCAACAGCACGCAAGATAAAAAGAATTTATATATAGATTATTAGTTATACTTGATTGATGACATAACTTCATTTTCATAGCAGTGAAACATAATATAGTTTTACGTAAAGAAAAATATCACTTGATTTTGAATATTATTTTTCTTTTGATGTATAAAAGAACATGGTAACACCTGGTTATTATAAGCATCATCATCTGAATTTTACTTTCGATGAAATGATTCTGACCATGGTTGTTAAGATCTCGGGCTAACCCTTACACTCTTACAATTATGAGTCATAAAAACAAATTAACTCACATGTATACCCTCTGTTTGGGAAACTTTAACGAGTTTTAAGTAAACAGTTATAAAGTCGATAAACTGTCAGTTTTACTAGTCGAGTCTACAGAAGCTCAACAAGTTTATTTAGACTCTCGAGTTTGACAGCTTTGATTTTGACAACATAATGTCTGAAACTCACAGGACCTGGTTGTTCCTCACTGGGATATGGAGCCTTTCAAGAGCTCGGACCCTTCAGAGTCAACTCTGATGGCAAAACACTATACCGTAACCCGTATGCTTGGAATGAAGGTGAAACAATTATCAATATAATTAATTTGTTTATTTATGATGCATTTCTGAGACATGGTTATCTTACCAACTTATATCATTATGAAATATGCAGTTGCAAATGTACTCTTCTTGGAATCTCCAGCAGGAGTGGGATTTTCCTACTCAAACACAACATCTGACTATGACAATTCAGGAGATAAGTCAACTGCTAAAGATGCCTATGCCTTCCTCATCAACTGGCTGGAGAGATTTCCACAGTACAAAACCAGAGATTTTTACATAACTGGAGAGAGTTATGCTGGTCATTATGTTCCTCAGCTTGCATCCACTATTCTTCACAACAATAAACTCTATAACAACACCATTATTAACCTCAAAGGCATTTCTGTATGTTGTTCAAACTTCTAAAAACTAATAATGCAATATATAACTCTCAACCTCATAAATCTAACTTTATCATTATCTTTACAATAAAAAATTTCAGATAGGCAATGCTTGGATTGATGATGCCACAAGTTTAAAGGGGTTATTTGATTACCTTTGGACTCATGCGTTGAACTCGGATCAAACTCATGAGTTGATTGAGAAGTATTGTGACTTCACTATTGACTTCACTACTGAAAATGTTTCATCAATTTGTATCAATGCAACACATAAGGCCTTCCTTGAACAAGGAAAGATAGACTCCTATAACATCTATGCTCCATTGTGTCATGACTCTTCTCTGAAAAATGGTTCAAATGGTTATGTAACTAATGATTTTGACCCTTGTTCTGATTACTATGGTGCTGCCTATCTAAATACACCAGAGGTTCAAAAGGCTCTTCATGCAAAACCTACAAATTGGACCCATTGCACGTAATATTCTATATTCACTTTTAAGAAATTTCAAAATAGTACTTTTTTTTTACACTTCTATAAATGTATTTTTTTTATCTAATTAAGAATGTGTTATTTTTTATGACAATTCATAGTCATCTTCTTACTAAGTGGAAAGACGGTCCAATTACAATCCTACCCACCGTCAAGTATCTCATCGACAGTGGCATTAAACTATGGATATACAGGCAAGCTCACATTCATTATGACAATTTGAATCCACAAGAACAATAATATATATAACATCTAGACTCTTGTTTTGAAGAATGAGAGGTTACAATTTTTGCTTTATTAAAGTTTCGACTCCTGGATTTTGATGGTGTGTTCTCCTACATAACAGTGGTGATACAGATGCAGTGGTTCCAGTCACATCTTCAAGATATTCAATCAACACCCTTAAACTCCCTATCAACGCTGCTTGGCGTCCATGGTATTCTGGAAAAGAGGTACTGAAATTAGTCTATTTATATTTCAATGGAGAGATTAGATTGATCGACATTCTATAATTTAAGGGGGGGTAATTTATTATATTTTAAAAATGAAGAGACTTAATTGCTCAACCCTTACAATTTTGAGTGTCAAAATGCTAATTTACTCAATATATGACTGATTTATTGACGTTTCTTCTAGACCAAGCAAGTAATAACATTTTTGAAATGCGACCAAATTGTAATCATAATGACAGATTGGAGGGTATGTGGTGGGATACAAAGGAATGACATTTGTGACAGTAAGAGGAGCAGGACATCTTGTTCCAAGCTGGCAACCAGAACGCGCTTTGACTTTGATCTCATCGTTCCTCTATGGAATCCTGCCTCCTGCCTCACCATCAAATTAATGGGTTCTGAGCATGATTAATGTTTCAAATGTACTTCCTTGAAATGCACTCTGTGCGTAATCTACTAGTTAGATTGTAATAAAAAAATTAGTTTGAACTTTCAATTAAAGATTTTGTTACATGTGAAGTGATTTAAATCTAATGTGGCCATATTATAGGCCCTCCCTTAGTCCATTGTTGTGAGAGGGTTTCATGTCTTGCTTTTTTATGTCACATTTGTGATGAATCAAATTAGTTGATAAGAGATCTCAATCTTTTGATATGGTAGAAAATTTGAAATACAAATACACTTCTAACAATGCAACTTCATAAACTACTCCCACCTTTACTTGCATCTTATTATCTTCTCTAGAAAAATCAGTAAAAAACCTCCAAGTTTTCCACTTCATTGTGGTTCTATTTGGCAAGGTCAAACCACTAACTTTTAACGTATAAGTTTGTGTAATCAAAATAGAGTTGTTTGATAGCAATCATTCTCTTCGAACTTACATTGTTTCTTCACTATTGCACTATTCAAGTCTCGGATTCGAGTGGGGAGATTGGGAAGGCAAAACTTCGTAAAGGGTATTGGTTGATGTGGCATGACGTGCTTTGGACGATGTGGAAAGCTAGGAGCGATAGGATTTTTAATAATCTTAAAGAGCCGGGTGAAATTGTGGAGGATATTAAAGTTCTCTCGTGGCGTTGGGCTTTATCTAGATTAAAGAGTCCTCCTTGCCTTTTACGAGTGGTGTTGGAACCCCAAGGCTTGCTTGTTGCGTTAGTTTTGGGGCAGTTTTAGAGGTTTTGGGGACTTTTTTGGTTTCATTTGGGGTATGGCAGCCGCAGGTGTGGTTTCTGTTATGCTACCAGGCACTGTTTTTGGCCTGTGCAGCACCTGTTCTGCTGGTGTTTCAGTGGGTTACCGGTTTTGGGCCCTTTGTATTTGTTCCCGTCCACCACTTTGTACTTCTTGTATAATTTTGGTGCTTCTAATAAACAAGCTGTTTCAAAAAAAAAAAAGTATCGGATTCGATTATCCTGATAGTATACCAATTTTGGTAGGCTTAGGCTAATTGGACTTAAAATAACATACACATACTGCACTGTTCATAAAGATGTTATATTACCAATAATTTTACAATGATTTTTTTGTGTGTTAACCTTCCAGATCCTAAGGGAAGGGTGCCTGGTAATTTGAAGTTCGACCGTAGGTTAAGTATAGTCTAACTAAGAATTGTTTTACCTAAATATCAAACTTGGATTCTCCCAAACGATTTGTCATTTGATGGATCTCAACAAAAAATATATTTATTCAATACACACAACTCCGGTATTGTAAAATTTAGAAGTTGCGTACTTGTCATGTATTGTTTATTTACACAATAGCGTTAAATTTTGTTTAATGAATAATATTAGTATAGTTTTTGAAGAAAAAAATATTAATAGTTAGTAATATGTTAGTGAAAGAAATTAAATTATCGTACTCAAGCTCTCTCCAGATATGACTTTACATTCGAGAAAAAAATTTCATCATCCAAAACAATGATTTAAGTGTATTAGCCTACCAATCAATTCTTGACACAAATAAATGTATTACTGGAAAATAGAATTTAAATAGAACCAAACGTCAATTAAAATTGAATTCTCTAAAAGCTAATGTTAAATCTCAAAATAGAACTTAATCTCATTGACAAATTAGCTTGTTATATCGGACAAATTACTTATTTAAATACAATATACCATGTAAGACTTAGTACTTCAATTTTTTGAACACATATTTACTTATGCAGAGCCTAGCACGGGCAAGCATACCCCTAAGCCACCCAATTACAAATACTCTGAGACACTGTATACAATGCATATAAACCACAATAAGTTAGAGGAACAAACATACCATTAACTTTCAAAGTTAATCACAAAGTACTAAAATGTTAAATAACTTGATACATAATTCTAGAAAAAGGGAAACAAGAACAATCCATTACATTCAATGAGAAACTAAATTAAATCAGCCGGCTGACGAATGCATGGTCATTGCTCAATAGTAATGCTAACTCCCTTGTTTCTTTCACATGACTCCAACAAGCAAAAACAAATAAGTCCTGTAAAATTGCCACTGTTTTTTATCTATAAATAGTAAGATTAGAAACTAAGTACATACAAAACCAAGTTGAGAACAAGATGAAGAAGGTTTCTCTTTATGCTTGTTTATTACTCAACTTGAGTTTATTGGTTATTTTTCCATATAGCAAAGCTAGTCAAGCTGATAAACTCAATGAGTTTATTCTGTCTAGAAAATCTCAGAATCCTCCCAAGACTCTTTCTTGGGAAGTGGAAGATGCAGTGAAAACACTTTCTTCTTCTGCTGCTTATGTTGCACCTCAAGACGGGCTAATGCAAGCTGACAAGATTGTCACATTGCCTGGTCAACCCTATGGAGTGAATTTTGAGCAATATTCAGGCTACGTCACTGTTGATCCTGAGGCTGGAAGAGAGCTTTTCTATTATTTTGTGGAGTCTCCATATAACCCTTCAACTAAACCTTTAGTATTGTGGCTTAATGGAGGTAAAAATTGCATTAGAAACTATTTTTCACAGTTAACTTTTGATCTTTTGTATGCATTTTCTATTTTTTATGTTCTTTAATGTGTCATTGTCTATTTATATTATGATGTTTGAAATTGTGAAAATTACCTTGCAGAGACCTCGAAATAAGAAAATTTGCAACACTACACAAGATAAAAATAGTTTATAAATAGATTATTAATTATACTTGATTGATGATATAACTTCATTTTCATAGTAGTGAAACATGATAGTATAGTTTTAATATTGAACTTTATTTTTCTTTTGATATTAAAAGAACATGGTAAAACCTGGTTATTATGAGCATCATCATCTGAATTTTACTCTTGAGGAAATTATTCCGGCCATGGTTGTTAAATTCTCGGGCTAACCCTTACACTCTTACAACTATGAGTCGAGAGTCTATGTAAGCTCAACAAGTTTACTTAGTCGAGATTATGACAGCTTTGATTCTGACAACATAATGTTTGAAACTCACAGGACCTGGCTGTTCCTCACTGGGGTATGGAGCCTTTCAGGAGCTAGGACCCTTCAGAATCAACTCTAATGGCAAAACACTATACCGTAACCCGTATTCTTGGAATGAAGGTGAGACAATCATCAATAGAACGAAATTGTTTCTTATGATGCATTTATTCTGAGACATGAATATTTTACCAATTTATCATTATGAAATATGCAGTTGCAAATATACTCTTCCTAGAGTCTCCAGCAGGAGTGGGATTTTCATACTCAAATACAACATCCGACTATGACAAATCAGGAGATAAATCAACTGCCAAGGATGCCTATGTCTTCCTAATCAATTGGCTAGAGAGATTTCCACAGTACAAAACCAGAGATTTTTACATAACCGGAGAGAGTTATGCTGGTCATTATGTTCCTCAGCTTGCATCCACTATTCTTCACAACAATAAACTCTATAACAACACTGTTATTAACCTCAAAGGCATTTCTGTATGTTCAAACTTCAAAAGACCAAGTATGAAATGTAACTCACAATCTCATAAATCTAACTTCATTATTATCTTTACTTTAAAAAATTTCAGATAGGGAATGCTTGGATTGATGATGCCACAAGTTTAAAGGGGTTTTTCGATTACCTTTGGACTCATGCTTTGAACTCAGATCAAACTCATGAGTTGATTGAGAAGTACTGTGACTTCACTACTGAAAATGTTTCAGCAATTTGTATCAATAATGTAACACTAAAGGCCTTCTTTGAACATGGAAAGATAGACTTATATAACATCTATGCTCCATTGTGTCATGACTCCTCTCTGAAAAATGGTTCAACTGGTTATGTAAGTAATGATTTTGACCCTTGTTCTGATTATTATGGTTCTGCCTATCTAAATAGACCAGAGGTTCAAAAGGCTCTTCATGCAAAACCTACAAATTGGACCCATTGCAGGTAATATTCTATAATCACTTTTAAGAAATTCTAAAATAGTACTATTTTTTTGACACTTACATAAATTTATTTTTCTATGCTAATCAAGAATGTGGTATTTTTTATGACAATTCATAGTCGTCTTCTTACTGACTGGAAAGACAGTCCAATTACCATCTTACCAACTGTCAAGTATCTCATCGATAGCGGCATTAAATTATGGATATACAGGCAAGTTCACTTTCATTATAATATAAATTCTTAACACTGTTATCACAATTTAAATCTTCAAGAACAATATTATAATTATAACATGTAGACTATTGTGAATAATGACTAATGAGAGGTTCCAACTCCTAAATTTTGATGGTGCGTTCTCCTACAGTGGTGATACAGATGCAGTGGTTTCAGTTACATCTTCAAGATATTCAATCAACACCCTTAAGCTCCCTATAAACGCAGCTTGGCGTCCATGGTATTCTGGAAAAGAGGTACTGAAATTAATTTATTCGTAGTTTGATGGAGAAACTAAACTAATTGACATTCTATAATTTAAGAGACTGATTTGTTATTTTGTAAATTTGAGGGACAATTGACACTTACAATGTCGAGTACAAAAATTCTAATTCACTCCATATGTGGTTGATTTATTACCTTTTCTTGTATACCAAGTAATAACATTTTTGAAATGTGATCAAATTGTAATAATAATGACAGATTGGAGGATATGTGGTGGGATACAAAGGATTGACATTTGTTACAGTGAGAGGAGCAGGACATCTTGTTCCAAGCTGGCAACCAGAACGGGCTTTGACAATGATCTCATCATTCCTCTATGGAAGTTTGCCTCCTAGTTCACCATCAAATTAATTGGTTCTAAGCATGATCCATGTTTCAAATATACTTCCATGAAATGAATGCACTTTGTCCAAAATCTACTAGTTAGATTGTAATAATTAAAGAATTAGTTTGATCATTCAATTAAAAGTTTTGTTACATGTCAACTGATTTTAATGTGATGTGGCCACATGTCTTTGGTATGTGTGTGGCCATATTATAGGCTCTCCCTTAGTCCATTGTTGTGAGAGGGTTTCTTGTCTTGCTTTTTTATGTCACATTTGTGATGAATCAAATTAGTTGATAAGAGATCAGAATTATCTTTTGATATGGTAGAAAATTTGAAATACAAATACACTTTTAACAATGCAACTTCATAAGCTACTTCCGTCTTCCACTCCCACCATTACTTGCATCTTTATTATTTCTCTAGAAAATTCAGTAAAAACCACTGACTTATAGCGTATAAGTTTGTATAATGAAAGCAGAGTTGTTCGATAACAACTATTCTCTTCGAGCTTACATTGATTCTTCACTATTGTTATTTAAGGTTTCAGGTTCAATTTTTACTGATATCAATTTTGGTGGACTAATTTGACTTAAAATAACATAAACTTACTGCTCTATTCATAATGACATACTACTTGTTATGTTACCAATAATTTTACAATTTTTTTTTTTTGTGTTAACCTTCTGAATCCTAAAGGAATGGTGTCTGGTAATTTAGAGTTTGACTGTGAGTTAACTGACCAAAAATTGTTTTACCTAAAAATTGAACTCGGAATCTCTTAAACGATTTTTCTTTTGATATATCTCATTAAGCACTTGAACTCAATTGTTTGGTTACAATCAATTTTTTTTGTTTTTGAAGAGGCTAAAATCAATCAACTTTTTTTTTATGAAGTAAAAAAATATAGAAACAAAAAAAATAAACTTAGAAAATTAATTCAATGGGAATAAATGAATGATATAGCAAATTAATAAAATTTAAATTCAAATTCACTTACATATACAATAAAATGTTAATGGTAATGAAAGATATAGAATGAGTTTTCAATCAATAAAATAAAATAAATATGTGACTAAGGGTGGTTTTATTGTCTGGGGAGGGGTGTTAGTATAAAAAAAACGGTTACCCTAGTTTATGGAATCTGGTCCAGTAAAAAATAAAAAATATAAATTATTGATGGAATCTGGTAAAAAAAAAAAAAAACATGTTGATTGATGGAATATAAATAGGTCGACCACTATCCTATGATACTTGAAATCAAATATTCTGTTTGATAAAAATAGCGGATAGCTGATAGCTTTTAGCTAATAAGCTAGCTGATAGCTTTTATTTGATAGCTTATAGCTGATGACTGATGACTGATAGCTGATAAGCTAACTAAAGTGTTTGGTGAAACTAGCGGTTCAATTAGCTGATAAATGTAAAATGACATAAAGGGCATTCTTAATTCATAATAAAATTTATATCAGTTAATATTTAAGTATTTGTAATTTCGTCATCCAAATTTTCATTAAAAAAGTACTTTAAATTTATTTATTAATTTAATATATCTTTTATATTATATATTAAATTAAAATTTATTCACTAAAATTTTATTTTATATTTATTTTTATTTAAGTGTTTCTTCTTTATAAAACAATTAAAGGTAACAATAAACAGTAACCAGAAAGTACAACGAAAGGCCAGAGAAAAAAAAAATAACACTAATAACATATATATTTTTCCGTCAGAGGATATATTGTATTTTTTTTTTTTTGAAGTAACACTTATATTATATTGTTCCGTAAAAAAAAAAGGTATATTGTACTATAAAGAAAATTAGAAACAAAGTCTGTTGGCGTAATAAACGTGGTATTTTAAATTATAGATGTAATAAAATATAATGGGTAAACATGGATTTTACATAAAAAAATAGTAAGGGTAAAAATGGAACAAAATATGATAAGCTAAAAGTTATAAGCTCAAACGCTACTTGAAGTAGCTTCTGAAAAATAGCTTATAAGCTCTTGAAATAAGCTATAAGCTCATTGCAAAAAAGCGCTACCAAACAGAGCTTTTTTTTGCCAAACGAGCTTATAAGCTATGAGCTAAAAGCTAAAAGCTCTTTTTTGGTGTTACCAAACAGAGCCTTATCTATCTATCGGATCGCACTTCAGTGACTTTGAGGCGCCAAAGTCACGGTGCCATTCAACAAATTTCGGCCGTATGATCTCAGCAACGCACCAGATTGTGCCATGTCACCAAATCTTTATTTAAAAAAAAAAAAAAAAACTGAGTTTGTGAGAAAGAGAGAAGAGCTATCCTTGTGTGTGAACCAGAACCGGTTTTGGGTTCGAGTTCTGGGGAAGAGATGAACCGGTCTAAACCTGTTTTTCTTCTTCCTCCTCATGTTCTCAGAGCTTTGCCATGGGCGAGTTGTGATTCGTCGTCATCGTTTAGATCGCCGATGAATCGTGCGGTTGTGAGAGCTTCATCATGGGCAAGTCAAGTGTTTATGCTTCATCGGATTTGGTCGGACGGCGTGAGGGTGGTTGACTGGGTTGTGAGTGGATGGAAAGTATCAATGTATGAAGAGGTGAACTGGCCGGGTGGACGGCTGGAGAGGATGAATTGATACGCGACTGTTCTCTCTTTCTCACAAACTCGTTTTTTTTTTTTTAATTAAGATTTGGTGATGTGGCACAATCTGATGCATTCATGCGATCATACGGCCGGGATTTATTGAATGGCACGCCTCAAAGTTACTGAAGTGCGATCCCTATCTATCTACCTATCTATCTATCCATCTCGTTCCTTCTTCCTCAATCGTGTGTGTTTGGGTTGGATCCACAACACAGTGCTGCGGCGTCAAACACCATTCACTTTCGGTAAGTTCTCTCTCTTATACTTTCGAATTTACATTATTTAATCGGATTCACGCTTTTGTTCCTACATTTTCTCATTCAGTTACTCTTTTTTTTAATTGTATTTCTTCTAATTATTGCTTATACTGGTCGAAATTCGCTTAGACCATGTTTCCATAAACAACTTATTTTCCAAACATATGAATAAGCTTTTTCTTTTTCTTAAGTTGTTTTCTTATGTTTTTCTAAACAGTGTCATAAGTGTTTAGGTTAGTTGATAAGCTCAAATAAGTCAATCCAAACAGGGCCTCTAATTTGAGCAATGCCAGCAACAAACTTTTTGTGGTTATTGTTACGGTTGTATTACTATCCTTAATATTGTGGAGAATTCCAGACTAATGTGTCCACAATTGCATTAATGATGTGTTTGGTTCTGTGCAAAAATCCAAGTTTTTTATATTGCTTGTTTACTTTCGTGTGAACGAGAAAGTGAACTTGTGTTACAGAGATGAAATGTTATGATGGACAGTGGACAGGTAGAATTACAGAAAATTGGCATTGCTTCTTTAGTAGAAAAGATCGCAGAGTCTTGTCTTTTGTGTAGTTTGAACATGTGTGTCTGAAAATCTGTAGAACTACCACTAAGGATAGGTAACCAGGTAGAGAGTAATTCATTAGTGAGAGAAAAAGAGAGACCAAGAAAATTATTATTGATAAATCTCTAGGAGAGATTTAGAGGTAAAGGGTCTATTTTTGAACTTAATTCATGTAAAGGAAATTAAGAGTCATTTAATTCATCTAAAAATCCTCACATGGTGGAAAAAAACGATCATTGTTAATTGTTTAGTACCATGATAGGTAGGGTTGCCTAGTGTTTTTTGTTCCATGGGTTGCAGGATAGTGTCTACTCATTTGGTTTGCATTTGTACTAAACTTTTACTCTTCTACTTCCTACATGTCAGTTTTTCATGTATATTTTAAAGTTGGAGCTATATTTCGTTCAGAGATTATGAGCATTCATTTATGTGACTAGATTTCTGAAAATTTTGTTTTTACGCAGGTGATTGATACAAGGGTAAGTTACCTGACAGGTTAGTGTTGAGTCATGATTTCACGTGTGGATCGTTTCTGTCATTCCATGATTTTTTTTGTTCATGGTGACGATAAATAAGTCCTTGTAAATAGAGCTCAAATCCTGTATTATTGAGCATATGTAAAGTTATTTCATTTCTGCATCATTATAAATTCATAATTGATTTTTTTTATTTTTTGTGATGACTAATATTAATCAACTATGGCTATTACTGATGGCAAGTGGTAACAAATCTCTTGCTTTTGGTTATGGTTCTGGATCTAAAGTGGATATCGTAATACATGACCATGTGGAATGTGTTTTAGTTGCGTGCCTTTAAGATTGCTATTACATACCTTTCGTATAGGCATTCAATGTTATTTTGGCAACTACTGGATAAAGAAGCAATGAGTAGACACAACACTAAGCAAAGGCTGAATTTTTTTTTTAATGAGAAGGCTTTGTAACAATTAATATTTATTACCATTTCCTTTTGGTTGGGGTATACATGTTGCTCTTTTCTTTTTCAAATGCTTTTCTGTACATATTCGTTTATGTAAGATGTTACTGTTAATTGTCATTGTATTTTCATTGATACCAAATTTCAAATTTGTTTAATCTTAATAAGTCTAATTATACTGATCATTATTATTATAAATAGTGATCATTGAAGCATACAGCTGTAGCAACATGTGGTCAGGCATTATTTAAGCAAGAAAAACTATTGAAATGCTGTCTACTAGTGCTGCTGCTCAGCTTCCCAGTTGCTCGTACCACATTCCCAGACATCATCATGCCCAACGAAAGAGAAAACTCACCACTCTATCACTTGCCAATGCAGATAGCCAAGTCCCTCTGAGAAACTTCTATGGTCCAAGTCTTCCTCAGACACAGAGTTGCAACAAAGGGCTAGAAAGCAATTACAGGTCTAGATACAATTCCAATTCAAATCAGAACGACAAACACCTATTCCTTATTAAATACTTCTCACTTGCTGACTCAGAAGACACCAGTAATCAAAATCCAGAAACCAGAAACCACAGTCAACATCAACTAGACAGACAAAGGGAATTCAAGGAACACAAAAAAGACACTGCACTTTTCACTAAGATGTGGTGGGCAGATGTGAAAGCGGCATTTGGCCAAAGAATCAACTTTGAGGGCATTCTATGTTCAACTATGGTCATCTTAAAAGACCCAAAATTGTCACTGCCCCATATTTCAGTTCCTGATATAAGATACATTGACTGGGCTGCTCTACGTAGAAAGGGATTTAAGGGTGTTGTCTTTGACAAAGATAATACTATTACAGTACCCTACTCTTTAACGCTCTGGCCTCCACTTGAGTCTTCATTGGAAAGTTGTAAATCAGAGTTTGGTCAAGATATTGCTGTATTTAGTAACTCAGCTGGTAATTCTAACATGAAGCATTTCAAACTTGTTCTGAAATTTGGCTTTAGTTGTTGTTCACATACTCATACAATGTTCTGTGCTCTTCATTGTTGTTGTAATCAGGACTTCGTGAGTATGACCATGATGGTTCAAAAGCGAGGAATCTTGAGAGTACAATTGGAATTAAAGTCATCAGACACAGTGAGTGGTGCTTTTTCTGTATGGAATTTTTATTCTGCAATGCTTGTTTTATCTTGAAAACAAATGTTATTGTAAGCTTATGTTAAAATGCTAGGATTGTGAAAATTCTGAGGGAGAATTGACTCAACGACTATTGTTGATACTTTGTATGTATACTGCAGGAGTGAAGAAGCCAGGTGGCACAGCTGAAGAAATTGAAAAGCATTTTGGCTGTGAAGCATCAGAGTTAATCATGGTAGATAAGAATTTTGTAATGTTTATTTTCTATTAGATACTTATTATGTAGTTTGATTTGATTCAGGTTTATGTTAAACCATAAATATTCGGATGCAGGTGGGTGATCGCCCCTTCACTGACATTGTTTATGGCAATCGGAATGGGTTTCTAACTATTTGGACAGAGCCATTGAGTCTTGCAGAGGAGCCATTTATTGTTAAGCAGGTTTGTGTTTTATACTCATTTTCTTTTTTGAGTGCTAGAAGTGTTCAATTTGATTATGTTTAATAGTAGAAAAAAGAAATCTCATTCACAGAAGAGAATGTTTAGAGTGAAGTTTGGTAAAAGTGTAGTTAAAGGTTGACAATGCTTAGCTCAACCTTGTACATTTTAATTTATGAATATTGACTGATGCATGTTATGTTTCATCACTAAATCCATTTATAAACATTTCTTTCTGACAAGTATGATGTTTCAATGATCGTGATGATAGGTGAGGAAGCTAGAAACTACATTTGTAAAGTACTGGTCTAGAAGAGGGTTGAAGCCACTTGACCAGAAGCTATTGCCAGATCCTAGACATTGTGTCAAAGAGCCGCCACATCGTTGATAGACTTGTCTCCATAGCATACTAATTTTCTGGGTCACTGTAGTAATGCATACAAGTCGATTTTTGTTACATTATTTACTATTTTTTTTACCAAACTGGTAATGTGTATTATCACCCACCAACCTGTCTTTTTGGTTAGTTAAGTTATCTCTACTACATAATCTGTGTTCACTCAAAACGGGTATAGAAAAATGAGAAAGTTGGGTTTCAATACATTTTTAAGTTTAAATTTCATTTCAATCAATTCTCACCCTAGATTCTTTTAACTAAAATCAGAAGTACGCAGTAAGCTCTTCAGAATCCCGATATAGTTTAAAGTAATTGAAGCAAAAAAGCATGATCGTTTTGCCCTTTTGATCAAGGGATCAAATGAGCTATTTGGTGCACAAACACTTGGACAATAGTACCAATTTAAATATTTTGGTTTGTCAGCAATAGCAAGTTAATAAATTATTTTTTGACAAGTAAGTTAATAATTAAATATTTTGATTTTGTCCTTTTCTATAATTGGAGTTTTATGAAAATGTGATTCTATTATCACGATTATAGATGAAGATGGATTAGTCTATTACTTTATGGATCTCTTTTTATTTTTAAAAAGTACAAAATTAATTTTTTTTATAAGTTAAAAGTAGATTAAAATAAGTGAATATAACAAAAGTCACATAGATCTATTTCATTGAAATATTAAAATTTAATCTGATTTTGAGGAATAAGTCGCGGACAATATGTAGAAGTATTCACATTCTCTAGTTGGAAAAATAAAATAAAAAGTATTTACATTCTAAAATAAAAATATTGAATATCTTACGAAAAAAAATAGTCTATCATAGTTCTCTAAATCCATGGCATTCAAATTCCTATGACATATTCAAGCAACTAGCCTCGAATTTTAAATGTTGACTTAGTATTTAGAATAATTAATTATCTTCAATAAAAAAAAAAAGTACATTATGTGGTTTTCAGTTTTCACTATGCAACAATAGTATGGAAAAAAGGACATGAACAAGTTTGAGATATGAAGATATAGTTATCCAATATCTCATCATGCATTAAATGGTTGCCACATAAACAAGTGACAATTGACAAGTCCATGACCTACGCAACCAAGAGTAACTTAATTATTCATCTCTAGAATCACCAACACCACAAAGCTAGCTCATATGAGCAAACAATTCTAGTTTTCGTTTTTCAGTCACCAAGCTAATAATACTCTAGCAACAATAATGGAAGGCATTGTAAAATCTCTCTACCTAACAAAAATTCCAAAGTCTCAAACATGTTCTGCTTCTCTGTTGAACTCACCAATTTTATTACACTCCAATGCCACTTCAGTAACTTTCAGTACAGCAACAAATCATCTGCACAAGTGCTTTCTTTTTCAGCAACCAGGTCGTGTTATACATCCCAAATCACAGGAAAAAGTGAACCTAGGAGCTATACATGCATCAAAAGCTACCACTCCAACAACTAATGCTACACAAAGATGGATTCTTGAACCAGTTGGTTAGTTACACTTTCTTCTTCAATCATATCTAGAAACCAATTGAAAAATTGTTAAAATCAATATCTACAATAGCAAACTTTACCATTTTTCTTATCTTGATTGAGTAGATAAATGAGCTCAATCCTTCATGATATTACTACAAATAGGACTCCCTCAATTAACCACTTTTTAAGTATTTGTTTCAATATGGTCAATATTAACAAGGTGTTTTATCATTTTGGAAACAAAACCAATCATTTTGATAGGAGATGGTGATTCAAGGCATATAGGCTTCAAGGTTGAGAGACCAGGTGCTTATGAAATTACTTCTGTAAGTAATATCAGAATCAATGATTTGTGTGGCTGAGTATGCTTCAGACTAAATTTCTTGTTTTTGAATTATCTAGAATGAAGTCACTGTAGGACGTGTTCCAGAGAAAGCTGATTTAGTGATCCCAGTTGCAACAGGTATAGAAGTTCAAGTTAATAAACTGTTGTGTATTTCGATTCCTATTTTTCTTACAGTTACTAACATTTTTTCCACTGAAATAAGCTCCTTAATCTTAATGTACTATGCTTTGTTTATGTTCCAGAGAATCACAATATAATTTGAATAAATTGTTTTGTATTTACAGTGTCAGGTGTGCATGCACGCATTCGGATGAAACAAGACAATCTTCTTGTTATAGATTTGGATAGCACCAATGGAACATTCATTGGTGACAAAAGGCTGAAACCTGGAGTAGTTACCACTGTATCTTCTGGGAGTTATATTACTTTTGGTACTACTAACTCTCTTTTTATTTATTAGTTGCTTACCTTTTCTGTTGAATAACTATGTTAGTTTTTTTTCATTATACACATAATTATATAACCCTGTCTGTAGAAGGATCTTAAAAGACTCCATATTCCTAAGAGAATTTCAAAATGATAAACTAATCATCACTACAAGTACCCTATTCCATATTTAACCTCTGCAATTATGAATGCCAGGGGACACTAATTTGGCTATGTTCCGTGTATCGAAAATAGAAGAGAAGGCTGCAGATACAGTTGTAGAACCAGAAGGTGAACTAGACAATGGTGACAAATCTGATAGTACTGAAACAAGTTCAACTTCTAGTTGAAAAACATACTACTTTGTTTTGTAGTGAAATTATTCAGCTTTGTTTTGCAATGCCATTTTGATACAAAGCATATTGTACTGTCGATAGCTGATATTCTGCTCACATAAATGAAAGTTAGTTTCTTCATTTTCTTTTCTATTTCTTTATTTTTTATTTTTTTATATCTTTGTATGCTAGGTGAAAAACAAAATTGGCGTCCTACACAGTCATCATGTTTGAGTTTTTTTACTCCTTATATACCTAAAAACCGCAATACTAAAAAAGTTTCGTCTTATTATTAATAAGTGTGAGATAGAGCAATATCCTCCAATGTTACATACAGCATAGCCAACAAAACTTTCTGACCTGAACGTGTAAGTGTAAAATTTCTAGTGGATTTAATTGACGTTTATTCTGTCAAAAACATGTCTGAATTTGGACTAAAAATGTATATCAGAATATAGCTTTATCCACGAACTAAAACTGAAACTGCATTTGGGGACTGTATCCAAGATCTTCAAGGTGAGCAGCCATAGCCTTGTTCATGGGAGGTGGTCCACACCTTAATATCTGCAAAAGAAATATTTGGTTTTGTTAACCTTTCTCACCTTAAATGCGTGAAATAGAGATAGGATTCCCTGAACTAGCAGTCACCACAGTAAGTTATCTTAGCCATTGATCAAGATCAAACAGATGAGATTGCGAGTTTTCAATCAGCCAAAGTCAGGATGTGAACCGCTCAATCTCAACTCAATGACTTCGATGAACTGACTGCAGTAACTGGGAAATTATGACTGCTGGGAATCGGTGTTTGAGAGTGGAGGGGTCACATGGTGTTCAAAAATGACCTTAATATCCGGCGCTGGTGCAGGGAATTGTGTTTCAATCATTTCCTTGGAAACGAATCCGACTCCACCATCCCATATTTCTGGTGGCTGCAGAGTATATTGCATTCAAAACCAACATGAGAATACATTTAAACCAAAAATTCCATCTAAGTGGATCTATCTTGGTGACAAAAAATGAAGGATTAATTTTGACTCCAAATTTGCATAGCTATTTCGAAACAAAAAGGAAAAACGAATGGTAGTATCAGACTGATTGAATAGCTGCAGAGAAAAGAAGTTGAAAATAGTTTGATTACCTGATTTAGAACATAATAAACTTTAAATCGATTTGGGAATTTAATTGCCAAGTCATCGAGCTCTTCCTGCAAAAGAAAACAAGCAGGTTATATAAACATAAATTCTTAACCATAATACAGGCTTGAGATTTATAGACTATGGTCCATTCGTATTTTTCATTTGACTAATTTCTGCAACTAAGTTTCCAAAGATATTTGTCTGTTCAATAAAACAAAATGCCCATAGATGAATTCTTTTGATTTTTCCATACAACTTACGTTAACATACAACGAAAACTACAAAGGTTTAGCAGATTTACCTTTAGAAGAATGTCATCATATGTGACATTGGCATATATCAAATTTACGTTGGTTTTGTCCTGTGGATTTTCTAGTATAGCTCTTGCAACCTGAACAAAAAATAATAAATGTGATTATTAAGGATACAAAGTTTCAAAATGCAAAAATTGAAAGATCAAAGGAGGGAACAGAAGCTCAATAATCCTTTGCATATTCAATACCTGAAACATTGGGGTGATGCCAGTGCCACCAGCAACCATTCCAAAAGCTTTTACTTGGTTGGGTTGGTACTTAAAACGTCCCTGGAGACATTAAACTATATTACAAACTAGTTTGCAATGCATATATTTAGAATACTAAAATCCTAGTATATGGATACCTTCATAAACCTTAACCTAATAACTTGAGCTTTTTGGAGTAACAACTTTAATTATTAACTGGGCCAACACAGTTCAACTAAAACTCACTTACTAATACAGTAATGGTCAAAGTATAATTGAAGCTACTCAAATAACATTTAGCCAATGAATTATTCAAAACAGATATGGAGAAAGAATTTTAAGAACCTTTGGTCCTTTCACAGCTAAGTAATCGCCTTCACGCATCTCACTAAAGTGATGAGACATTCTTCCTTGTGGATACATCTAATTATTAGCAAACAATACAGTTAGCAAAAATCAATATGTACACTTAAAAAGGAACGTTGATTAACAAAAATAAAATACTTAGCATTAGTTAGTAGTATGTAACCTTAACAACCAATTCAAAGTATCCAACATCAGTATCCAATGTTGTTGGTGTATATGGTTTGATTACTTCTTCACCAAGACTGTCTTTTCCTCTACAAGAAAACAGATATATTCAAAATGAAAGCATTATAGTTGCCTGTAACACCTTCATTGAGTGTGAACCAGTAAACACAAAAAGCTGATCATGCTAAAAAGGAATTAGGCGGAGGCATTATGAAATGAATTGTAAAAGAGAAAACAAACAAAACGCAAACCTGCAGCTGATATGTTGTCCAATAGGAAGCCCCAACACCGAGCTACGAGTAGGAAGACAAAATCTGAATGTTGCAACATTATGACTTTGTTGAGTGCGTTTGACAAGTTTAAATTCCTTGAAATTATCAGGATCCAAGCACCCTAGCAAGAAATGTAGAAACTTTAATTATTGTTAAGAAATAACTTCTCCCTAAAGCTTGAATTATTGTATGAAGGGTTATCAATGGTATTTATACCTACCAAGCCCCATTACACAAGATTCTTTTTTGCTTGAAATGTGGGCAATATATAGGTCAACTTCCTTATTTAGGAGAACAGGGAGGATTAATAAAAATCAAACCCTACTAAGGGCAAGGGCATCCATAGTTTGAGAAACCCTTTATTTTTTTCATTTCCTGTTTACACTTTTGCTTGCAAAAGATACCATTGTGTTTTCACTTTGATTCTTGTCTTACAAGATTTGTATAGCAAATAGAGAAACGATAAAAATGTGATTTGTTGACATCGTAAAACTTTTTAACCCGACGGTATATCAAAACTAAACTAAACAAAATATATCAATGAAGAACATTTTCTAAATTCAGACCATACCTAAATTACTACTACTAGAACTTCAGAATTTAGAAACTCTGTCAAGAACCAACTATACTTCAATTATTATAAATTAGAGATTAAGTTATACGCACTGATGCTGTAAAACTTTTTTACTCCTGCATCCAATCAAATAACAGCGTAATGCCACTTTCTCAAGTTAGTTTTTAAAATATTCCCACATATATTTACATGGCGTGGCCGCGTGGATTGATCTGATGCCCGTGTAAAAAAGTTTTATATAGATATTAAATCCTATAAATTAAACCTAGAGCAGTTGCATTTGACAGAGAACATTATAACACACATACACATGTACACCAAATACATAAAACTACACAAATAAAATTGTCATATTATGAGCAAATGAAATTGAAAGATTCTTCAAGAATTTTCATTTTAATGACTTCAAAATGATTATAATTTACAAAGACCCATATATTCCTTTTTCTCAAAATAAAAAATAAATAAAAATTCCTTCATGAAAAAAGTTCTGTTTTTATCACTTTGCAGAAACAAACAAGAACTACATGTCAAATAAAAAGTTGGCACGACACATCCACTAAGACACAAACACAAACATTTTTCTTGAATAAATTAGAACAAAAACAAAACCCTTTGATTTGAATAAAAAAGAAGGTAGGAGACAAAAAAAGGAACCTTTGGGTTTCTTGGTGAGATAGTAATAGTAAGCGGTACCACCAAGAATGGCAACAAGAGCTACTGCCATGGTTATCACCTCTACCTTCTGATTCTGCAGAAAATCCATTTTTTGAGATCTGAGAATCTCAAACAAAGAATGAGTCTTTGTATTCAATTTGTTTGCAGATAGAGAGAGATTTTGGTTTGTTTTGGGTCAAACTGAGTGGCATTATCTTTGGATCATTCTTTCCTCCATTTGCAATGCAAGGGAACATTTTGCACACGTCACTCCCTTTCACGTCTACCAATCCCAACGATGTATTTTTCAATTTTTTTAATACATTGATTTTGATGTAAAAAATCATTTGATCTAAAATAAAAGTTGCATGCGGTTTATTTCAGTTTGACGACTATTCTATAAAAGTTCATTTTGATTTAATTTAAATATATACGGTTTAATTTATTTGATATCTAAAATGCAACATGTGTAATTTTATAAGATTAAAAACCAAGCAAAAATATGTTAATGCGATATAGAATACTAATAAAATTAATAAATAAGTATTAAAATTTATTTTTGTGAATCGGTTTGGTTCGATTTTAATAAAGTGATCCAAAATTTCAATCCGAATGGTTTGTACAAATCTATATCGACACGTATCTAAAAAAAATCGCGTTTTTTGATTTATTTTTTTTTTTAAGATTGATTTGCGATTTTATTTTGGATGGATTTGAACACTCATACCCACACTTTTCTGACGGTCCAATTCACTATTTCACATAAAGAAAACCTCAATTAATATTTGACATTTTCATACTAGATATAAAAATTAGTTCTTATATTAGTCTTTCTGTTATAATACATTGGAGACTAATTTGTCTTTGATATTAAAATGTTTGGGTTTTTTTTTTTTACGAATGAATTGGCACGTCAGAAAATTGTGAAGAATTAAAATGGATATTCACTCAAATTTTTTTTTAATTAGATAATTGATGGCATGTCATCTTATGTTATTTTAAGCATATTTTTCAATTATTTTAATTATGATTTGACCTAAATTAGATGAATTGTCTACGGTTTAAGAGACATTTTGTAATGTTTTCATATCGAGACATGTAATTCTAGTTTTCCCTAAGTCAATCAATTATTAGATGTTTTAGATGAATTTCACTAAAAAATCATGTAATTCAGCAAAGCAAAACAACCTCATGAAACAATGAATGAAGATTTAAGAGATCTCTGAATACAAACGCTAGGAGCTTCAAGAGAGGAATCTCTCCGCAGTTTTTGTCTCTAGATCAATATGTTTTATTTCTTTTGTTTACTATGAATAATTAAACCCTAGTTTGGTAGGATTTTATGATTAACCTCTATTTATTTTGTTGAAAATTTTAATTTAAGTCTTTTATTCAGTTATTATGAGATTTGTTTAATTTGTATATATGCAAAAGTCTCAATGCTTTTAAGAATCCTAGGGAGTGTGACATACCTAGTGAATCTCAATCGAACCTAAAAACAAGGGACGCAAATGGTGATCATGAAGACACCCGTGGTCACTCCTTTTTAAACGTTGCATTATAAACTTTATTTTTTTTCCCCTTGGTAAGATAGACGTATAAGAATGCCCGTTTGTAGAACTACTAAGGTAAGAAAGGTATGAGATGTACTTCTAGGATTCATATATGAAGTTGAAGCTTTTAGATGATAATTTAGGAATCTCAGTTCTTTCATATTTCAATTACCTCTGAGAGAGTATGTTGGAACAAAATGTGTTTAACAATGTTGCTCAAGTGTACAGGACCATAGTTAATTTCAACCACATAATATTTCAATTAATGAGTTTTGATGATAACAAGGTATTAAAAATTGTAAATTGGACTAGCTAATATTTGTTCAAGTGTACAGGACCATAGTTAAATTTTTTACATCATTAATTGGTACTGAAGAACAAATAAAGAGCAAAAGAAATCATCAAATTGAAGCTTAGATGCTCCTGAAGGCAATATGCTCCTGAAGACCAAAAAGCGCTCCTGAAGTCAATTTGCTCCTAAAGAGAGAAAAGCGCTCCTGAAGTCAAGTGTTCCTGAAGACTAGAGGTCCTGAAGTGCCACGTCATCATCAGAAGCAACATCATCAGAAGCTGCCTCATCAGAAGCCATTTCACCAGAAGCTGAAGATCTACTGAATTTGCGAAATACAAGGATTCAAGAGTTGTTTCATGGATCAAAATTCATCAAAGGACAACAGAAGACTAGTGGAACGTTGCAACGGTCATTTCAAAGTTGTTTGAAGGGATTTGCTTGCAAAAGAAACGAAAGCGTTGACATTGTACTTTGTACGAACTGTACAACCACCTTCTCCACTACTCTGTTTTGTGTCCACGCTACAAGACAAGAAAACAGCTCCAGAATACGGCTTCGCCTGCAAAGATGTTCCTTTGGATTAGGAATGAATTTCAAATTGGTTCTTCATATAACAACAACCAAATCAGGCAAAAGATCATTGGTGAAAGATCAAGCTTCAACAACGACTCTTTTGATGTGCTGGCAATTTCACAACGTCTCTTTCACACCTCTATATAAAGGAGTGAAGACTTAGAGATTTGGCAATGCTGAACGAAAGACTCTCAACATTTTTACAAGTGCCAAACCTCTGTTGAAATTGTTCTGCATTCACTTAGAATTTTTGTTTCTCAAAGTTCTAATCTTAGAAATTCTTAAGTCTTAGAGTCTGTATCTGATTGTATTGTGGGCATCTCTGATTGTATATCAAGTGTTCAACCTTAAACATTATTCTTTGTAATCTTGTTTGTTTAGAAGCCTCTTGCAGTTGTGCTTGAGCATAGAAGTCTCTTGATTGTGTTCTTGAGCATAGGAAGACTCTTGCAAAGTGTGCTTGAGCAAAGGAAGTCTCTTGTTGTGTGCTTGAGCATTTGTAATCAGATATTACATTCTAGTGAAATCTCCTTGGAAGTGCAAGGGGGACTGGACTACTTCCGGATTGTGGAAGGAACCAGTATAATTGCTTTGTGTCTTTCTTCTTCTCTCTCTCTCTCTCTCTGTTTTATTCCGCTGCGTTCAGATTCTGTTTATCACTTCAGAAGCTGCATCACTTAGCTTCTGATCAGTGTGTTCAGTTTTGAGGAGAAACGAAGAATTTTCCAAAACACAATTCAACCCCCCTTCTTGTGTTTTTCTCACCTTCAGAGTAAGGTCCGCTTTAACAACCTTACGTATGCATACAAACCATGTAAGTTTGATGACCCTATACCCGTATAATCCATATAACATTATTGTGATCAGTACGCACAACTTGATAGTTGGAGAGACACAACAATTTCACGAACGCATCACTTAAATAGAACCTTTATCTCATAATTGATAATTACTTTTCTACAATTCAACAAAGAAATGGAGGGGATTCGAAAAATCCTAATCACCACTTAGTTCTGCAATCAAAAGTCATTACTAAAACTCAACTGTTTTCCGCAATCAAATCAAATTTGTAAACTATCTCCAATTTACTAGTTTTTATTTAATTCATTTGCTTCTAATTTCCTGTTTCAATAAGTATAGCTGATTGTCTAGTTGAAACGACAATTCATGTAGAGACGATTTTACTTACTACCTTATTACTTAAAAACAATTTCGTGCATTTATCAAATTTAGTCATCAGCAATCTCTAACCGTGTCGCGTCATTTTTCGGAGATCAAGGCTATTTGATTAGCGTTTGACTCACTAAATTTATTTCACGACCGAACATTTAATTTTTTAAGAAAAAGGGGAAAAAAGTTCAAACACCCCACATTTTGAAAAGATTTAGGGTTCGGGGGTTAGTTACATAAAGGGAAGGTGTTAGCACCCTTTATGTCCGTAGTACTCTACGGGAACCTCTTGGTTTTATTTAATTAATGTGCTATAACTTACTTGCTTTTTTTGAAAAAAAAAAAAAAAATGGAATTTTGAAATGATTAAAAAAAAGACCTAATTATCTACATTTTATTGATTTGGAAGGACAAGTGTCCTCTGCCTACGTACCCGTGAGGGATCAAAACCTCGTAGTTCGGGGTTAGAAAACTGACGTTTGATTGGTTGTGTGTTTTTTATTAGTTTTTGAAAAAAAGTTTTTAAAATGAAAAGCCAAAGTGGCAAATGAGTATTTGTTTGTGTTTTTTAATATTAAAGAAAATGGACTCAAAATAAAGTTAAATTGATTGATATTTGATTAAGAAAATAAAACAAAAAGACGGTCACTTGATTTAAGATCAAGGTTTATTTTAAAAAAATATTTTTGTGATTTTTTGACACTATTTGCATGTTTTTGTTGTTTTTGAATGATAAACTAACGGAGCATAAAGAAATAAAAGCGTAGGGATCCCCATGGTGGCGTTGGACCACCACAAGGGCCTTTTACCTAAACTACCAAGCATAGAAGTAAACATACACCCACACACGCACACATGCACCTAAGCTATTACAAAAAACCTATTAATACATTCTATGGTCTGCGAGAAAATAAATAAATTACATTAAGCCTATATTTACATTCTAGGTTCTATACAAGACGAAGAGAAGTAAATAAATTATGTAACACCTAATTTATACATTCTAAATGACATAAAAATTAATTAAAATGCATGATTAACTAGGCTAAAAATGCATGGATTATTTATAATGGCCTAATGTATGTTCCAAGTCTATGTGATGAAATTAGACACCAAAATAAAAGAAAATGCAAAATAATACGATGAACCTAGCTTAATAAAAAAAGAATGTGAAAGAAGTAAATAATATGCAACGTAAATTAAATATGTATGCAAGAGTAATTAGAATGAAATAAAATGCAGGAAAAAAAGGTGTAGGCAGTGAAACAGGGGGGTGCAGGAATTGAAGAATAAGCAAACTGGACCTTGCTGGCTTTCGAAATGGGCTTGAGCCAGCCTACTGGGTCGGTTTCACACTGGAGCGGGTTATGGGTGAACCGGTTTGGGAATGGGTAATATATAAAGGGTGTAAGAGTTTTTCCAATTCATTTTTACAAACAAATTCCTCTCTCTTTTCCTAATTCTTCTCTCGGCTCCCTCTCTCATAAGAACAGCAAGAACAAACTCCCCATCAACCCAGAATCCGGCGACGGTAAGGGGGTTCCGGCGGCGGCTGGCCGGCGGGTGCGGCGGCGCCACCACGCCGGAACCCTAAAACTTAATTTTTTTGTTTTTTTCGGCTTTCTCTCTTCTACTCCTACTTCTCACTGTTATTTTTTTAAAAAAAAAACTTTCAAAAGCTTAAAACCAAAGACCTAAATCTAAGAGTATTAGAAATACCACCTCTTTATTATTGATTCACGCCGGTTTGGACTCGATCTTGTGTCACTCGACTGGATTTGTATCGTGCTACTGTTGTTGTTGGTTCGGCCGATTTGAATTGCAGTGGTCGTCTGTGATTGCGTGCGTGACTGTTTGTTTGCGGCGGCGACGGTCGGACTGCTGTTGAGGTTGTTCTGATTGTTGCTTGCTGCGATTCTGAACCTTCCTCGGTTTGATTTCACGTGGTTTGGCCTCGATGATACGTCCGATTGAATTGGTGTTGGATTGTGATGATGTGTGGTACGGTTGTGGTGGTTGAAGGGTTTGTGTTGAATTTTGACGACTGGTGTGGGATTGGTGGTATGTTGGAATCGTGTTGTTTGGAGCGGTTATGACTGGTTCATTGTCTTGTGACGACGCGATGATTTGACGACTTTTTGGCCGTGAAATTGTGTTTTGATTTGCAGGTTAATGGTTTGTTTGCAGGTTGTTGTTTGGATTTTCGGCCAGTTTGCGCGTTGATGAATTTTGGCCCCCTTTGTTGATGTGCAGATGCTGGTTTTATAGTAGCAGTGTTAGGTTTTAGAGTTTGTTATGGGAGGCAGAAAAGAAGGTGGCTTGGGGAGGAGAATTGCAATGTTTGTTCCAGACGTGACAGCTTGAATTTGGATTTTTATCAACTAAGAAAAATAAATAAAAAACAAATAACAAAAGGATGAAAATAAAAGAGGATAACTACATGGACTTGACTTTTGGGACTTATCACTTAATAAAAAAAAAATATAATAATAATAATAATAATAATAATAATAATAACAATAAAGCAAATAACTATGCATATTTTTGGATTTTTATGAATTAAAAATAAATGATAAGAAATAAGAAGAAAATAAGATAGGGACTAAAAAAAGAATGAGATTTAAATAATAATAATAAAAAATAAAGAATTAGGATTTTAAAAAACAAAATTAAAGTTAATTAAAAACTTAAATAAAAGATGGAAATTGAAAAAAAAATAAAAGAAAAGAGGATCCGACTCGTAATAAAAAATGAGGTATTTTAAAATACCTCTCTGCCGAATTTTTACTGAAAAGACAGAGACTGATCGTGGTCAAAGGACACGTGTCGGTGTATAAATGTGGGATCCTTAGGTCAAAAATTGGGGTATGACAGATGCCCCTATTTAAGTTTCTTCGTCCGGAGATTTGAAGATGAAATCTTTAATTCGATCGGAGCGAAGAGACTTAAATATAAAGTACACCAATTTTGGACCTAAGATGCTATGAATGCTCGTGAAATGCTTGTATGAATGCAGATAGACAAAATTGACTTGACTGAGACGAGAAACAACGACGGGATACCCAAATTCGTTGAAGAATGAGATCCGACTCCGCTAAGGGGAATGTAGTTTCACTGGGGAAAATGATTGTCTACTACCGTATTGGTTTGGAATGATAGCTTAATGAAGACAAAACTTTTTAGCGACATCACTTGAACAGCTAAACTGGGGATGACACCGAAGAAAATAAAATGTGATTCCAAACTGAAACATGACGAAAGGTAAACTCAAGCGGTCCATTGTTTAGGACTGGCAGCTTGGAACAAGATAAAAAAAACTCAGGCGGCCCGTTGTTTTGGACTTGCCACTCGAAGCAAGATAAAGGTGGACTCAAGCTGTCCGTTGTTTAGGACTTGCCACTTGAAACAAGATAAAATGTAGACTCAAGCTGTCCGTTGTTTAGGACTTGTCACTTGAAACAAGATAAAGGTAGACTCAAGCTGTCCCTTGTTTAGGACTTGCCACTTGACACAAGATAAAATGTAGACTCAAGCTGCCCGTTGTTTAGGACTTGCCACTTGAAACAAGATAAAGGTAAACTCAAGCTGTCCGTTGTTTAGGACTTGCCACTTGAAACCAGATAAAGGTAGACTCAAGCTGTCCGTTGTTTAGGACTTGCCACTTGAAACAAGATAAAAGTAAACTCAAGCTGTCCGTTGTTTAGGACTTGCCACTTGAAACCAGATAAAGGTAGACTCAAGTTGTCCGTTGTTTAGGACTTGCCACTTGAAACAAGATAAAAGATAGACTCAAGCTGTCCGTTGTTTAGGACTTGCCACTTGAAACAAGATAAAATGTAGACTCAAGCTGTCCGTTGTTTAGGACTTGCCACTTGAAACAAGATAAAGATAGACTCAAGCTGTCCGTTGTTTAGGACTTGCCACTCGAAACAAGATAAAGGTGAACTCAAGCTGTCCGTTGTTTAGGACTTGCCACTTGAGGCAAGATAAAGGTAGACTCAAGTTGTCCGTTGTTTAGGACTTGCCACTTGACACAAGATAAAATGTAGACTCAAGCTGTCCGTTGTTTAGGACTTGCCACTTGAAACAAGATAAAGATAGACTCAAGCTGTCCGTTGTTTAGGACTTGCCACTCGAAACAAGATAAAGGTGAACTCAAGCTGTCCGTTGTTTAGGACTTGCCACTTGAAGCAAGATAAAGGTAGACTCAAGCTGTCCGTTGTTTAGGACTGGCCACTTGAAACAAGGTAAAGGTAGACTCAAGCTGTCCGTTGTTTTAGGACTTGCCACTTGAAACAAGATAAAGATAGACTCAAGCTGTCCGTTGTTTAGGACTTGCCACTTGAAACAAGATAAAGGTAGACTCAAGCTGTCCGTTGTTTAGGACTTGCCACTTGAAACAAGATAAAGGTAGACTCAAGCTGTCCGTTGTTTAGGACTTGCCACTTGACACAAGATAAAATGTAGACTCAAGCTGTCCGTTGTTTAGGACTTGCCACTTGAAACAAGATAAAGGTAGACTCAAGCTGTCCGTTGTTTAGGACTTGCCACTTGAAACAAGATAAAGGTAGACTCAAGCTGTCCGTTGTTTAGGACGTGCCACTTGAAACAAGATAAAGCTAGACTCAATCTGTCCGTTGTTTAGGACGTGCCACTTGAAACAAGATAAAGCTAGACTCAATCTGTCCGTTGTTTAGGACCTGCCACTTGAAACAAGATAAAGGTAGACTCAAGCTGTCCGTTGTTTAGGACTTGCCACGTAGACTCAAGCTGTCCGTTGTTTAGGACTTGCCACTTGAAACAAGATAAAGGTAGACTCAAGCTGTCCGTTGTTTAGGACTTGCCACTTGAAACAAGATAAAGCTAGACTCAAGCTGTCCGTTGTTTAGGACCTGCCACTTGAAACAAGATAAAGATAGACTCGAGATAGACTCAAGATGTCCGTTGTTTAGGACTGGCGGCTTGAAACAATTGAGGACAGAGACGAAAGAATGCAACCAAACAAGACTTTGGGTGATTGATGCAACCATGTATGAATTGATATTGTATATATGGTGTGTATGTATGAATGTATGAGTACGTGAAAGTATTAATGTATGAATGTATGGTTGCATGAATGTATGAACGTAACTTGTATGGCCGTATAAACTGTACGTGACAGGTAACTTGATGAAACGAGACAAGACGGGTAAGATGGGAGACGGACTGACGTCGCAGTACAAACACTTGGCAAACTTCCTTGGAGATGATGTTATTGTGAACAAATCAAGCCGTTGACGGTGTAAAACCCGGCACAAGGTTGCAATTGATGAATAGCAACTGATGAATCTTGGGGAGAAAGCCCATTGTTTAACCAACAGCCTGGAAGAAGTCGCCAATTGTAAATCGATGCAGAGTGTTCTTCCACTGGTATGCTTCAACAGTCATTTTTTTTTATGCTTTTTTTTTGAAAAATCCCTAACTTTTGCCTGGACCGCCCTTTCGGGTTTTCAGTCCACCGGGAATATATTCCTTTTTTTTGTGCCCCTAATTTTTGCCTGGGCTGCCCTTTCAGGTTTTCAGTCCACCGGGACGCTCTCTATTGCCTAAGCCGCCTTTTCAGGTTTTCAACTTAGCGAGCATTTATTTTTGTATTTCTTTTTTCTTTTTCTTTTTTTTTTTTTGACTGTGAAAGCATCTTGCTTGAAGCAGAGGTCCCCTCCATTGTGTTTAGACATGTTTCTCTTCCGGAATGTAACCGTTCTCGAGGCGGATGCTGATGTACGCTTCGACTACTCACAAGTTCAAAGAGAGTGCGTTTGTTGTTCACACTTTTCAAAAGATGTAAAAAAAGGTTTTTGTATTTTGAAAATTTTTTTTGCTTCAAGTATTGCCATCAAAAATAGAAGAAATTTGCAAATAGAATAAATGAGAGTTCCAAATAAATGGGCACAGGCTCGAATTTGATGAATTGAGTGGTGGCCTACCAATGGCATGGCTCCACGGATCTTTGAAAAAATTGGAAAATAGTAAATATATGGGAAAGGTACATTGAACACAATAACCGTTACACTCCCTGACAACTTTGAATGCCCCAGTTCCGAGTCTTTGATCTGCAGATGCTTCGAATCAGAGGTCTTTTGACAGCTGGATGCCCCCAAGTGGATGGTGCTTGACTGGATGCAGTTACTTTGTCATGATCCTTAACTTTTGCATAGATCGCCCTTTTCGGGTTTCAATCTATCAGGATAATCATTTTTGTTCATGTCTCTAATTTTTGCCTGGACCGCCCTTTCGGGTTTTCAGTCCACCGAGACGCTCATTTTTGCCTAAGCCGCCTTTTCAGGTTTGCGACTTATCGAGCTTTCTATTTTTGACAGAGTATTTCTTGACTGCACCGACATTCATATGACGTGTGTGTTTGTCATCATCCATAGTTGTAAAAGTTTTTGCACATGAACCTTCATAATTAGGCGTCCACTTGCCCCTGGAGTCTGGTTGGAAAGTATTACCTTTTTAGGCATGAAGTCTCCTTCTTGAAATTCATGGGGACGAACCTTTTTGTTAGAAGTTTGTTTCAAACCTCTTTTGATATGTTTGCACAAGGTCGTCATGTGTTTAAATTCGATCAAGCTTGGACTTTAGCAGAACTCCTATTGACGGGACTTCGACCTTCACGGAAAGCACGACCTCCACGTTGCATATTGGGGAAGGAGGGGGGTTGCCCCCGTTGAAATGTGTACTGAAGTACGATATCTGAGCAGAGCGAATGGTAGCACCTCGAGACAGTCTTTGTCAGTCAATGCCAGTGAATGCCATCATCCGGGCAATCTTCTTGATATTTTGCTTGCAGCTTCGACGGCTAAGATGCCCCAGTATGTGAGAGATCTAGTCAGGAGTCTCTTCATTCCCTTCTTCAGCCTCGGACACAGGGAACTCAAAGTTGGAAGAGAGTACATGGTTAATGTGTTCAACGGGTTTATTAATGCATGATTTGATTATTGATTTTGACAAGTGTAAGTTATGATTATGCAGATATTTGAGAATGATTATATTTTTTGGTTTTTTGTATTACCATTTTTCCAGAACAAAGCACAAAATAAAAAACAAAGTCGGGATCAAAACGACCTTTTTATTAATGATGAAAATGCTTAAAGCAAAAAGCCCTACACCAGTTCACTTTCGTCTCGGGCAGAACGAAAGCGTTTTTTTGAAAAGCAGCAAACAACAAACCAACGCATTATTTGAACAGATAAGTAGTAGAAGGAACATCAAAAACGACTCAAATGTGGCTTGCAAGTCCGAATTCAATCTTCGAAGAGCAATATATTGGCTTTAATCAGCTTCTGGACTTCAATCTTCAAAGAGAGACAGTGCTCAATGTCATGGCCGGGTGCTCCTTGATGAAAGGCACAGGAGAGGTCAGGTTGATATCAAACCGGCAACTCGTTAGGCACTCGAGGAGGCTTTCTAATTTTGACAAGGTTCTTCATGAGCAGGATGGGAAGCAGCTCCGCATACGTCATTGGGATTGGGTCAAACTGCATCTTTGGAGCCTGTTGTCGAGGCTATTGTTGATGTTGGCGTTCGGGCCTTTGCTGGAACTGCGGCTGCTTTGATTCGGCCTGGAGCGTTGTGATCTCTTGTTCAAATTGATACGTTCACTCTTTTTGTTTGCACGAGTGTTGTAGCTGCGAGTCGACTTTGGATGAGGACAGTCGGACCACTTTGTTGACACGGGTTGACCTTTTTATGAAAAGGAAAATTTGTGAGACTCGGAATTGAGACTATGATATGCAAAATGATGCATGATGCTTATGCAAAAATAGACACCTTTTTTTTTTTTTTTTATCGAAGGACTTATAAAAGCAAATTTGTAAACATCATTATTGAAAATTCCATTGAATATTTAAAGTACTACAAGATAATTCCCTTTTAACAAAACTGAGCCAAGGGATAGACTCCAAAGTACATCACAAAAAGCTATAAAATAACATAAAGTGGCAAAACAAATGGGAAACTCTTGAGCCCCTATAGTAGACTACTCTTCGAAATCGGAGTGTGGACCGTCAAACAAATCCATGGAATCCATGCACTGCTTCTTAGTGATATGCTTTTTAAGCAGCCTGTCCTTCTCTTGGAGCAGATCATCTCTCTCGATCAATTGTTGCCCTAGTTTGAGAATCACACTTTCCTGCTTCCTTATTTCTTCCTTTTTATCTTCCACCATGAGCATAGCCTCGTCATATTTCCTTTTCCAAGTGGCAATTTCTCGGTCTTTATCAGCCAATCGTTCTTGGTGCTCCCCCATAGTCTTAGAGGGTAAGGGTAAAGATGATGATGGAATTGTTACGGATACGAGCCTCGGTACCGTGTAAGGCATCTGATTCTGGATAGCTTTACTAATGACCCACTGAATGTAAGATCCATGCAGAAAATTGTCCCTTTCTCCGAGTTGGTTCCTGTTAAGTCTGTGAATACTCCGCCAAGCTTGCACAAATTCCTCCCTTTTACCCAGGTGATTACCGTCATTGCAGTAGAACTCATTGGTTAAAGCCAGGTTACTTGGTTGTGTCTTCATCGGGTATCCCAATTGATGTCGGGCAAGGACGGGATTGTAGCTAATTCCTCCCTCCATACCAATGAGAGGTACATTGGGATAGTCACCACATCTGATAATGACTGTCCCATCATCCCAGGTTGGATGGTACCAAACTATATCAGCTGTTGTTAAGGCCATAATTTTTTTAGACCAGGGAGTACCTTCAAGGTTGGCTATGAAAGAGCGGGGTTGAGGTAGATGAGAGACGAACCATTTGTAGAGTAAAGGTGCACAACAAAGGATAGCTCCACGAGTTGCAAGAGTTCGATCATGGATGGAATGGTAGGTGTTTGCTAGAAGAGTAGGGACGGGGTTTTTGGTAAGGAAAACTTGGATGGCACGGATGTCAACAAAATTAGGAATGTTCGGGAAAAGCACAAGACCATAGATAAGTAAGGCTAAGACAGAGTAAAAGGCATGGTTGGCGCCAGACTGTTCGAAAATGGAAGCCTGATCGTAGAGAAAATCGGTGGGGAAACCTGAGGGACCCCCTTTGGTTTGGACAATAAGATTATCTCTTACGATGGAGGCTTCAAGATGGAGGGCTTTAGCAATGGTTGTGGCTTTGGGATTGGGTTCAAGGCCGCTGAAAGGTACTTTGTTAAGCACGGTTATACCGGTCAAATGAGAGTACTCTTCTAGTGTAGGGACAAGCTGATAGTCTGGGAAAGTAAAACAGTGACAATGACGGTCATAAAATTGAACCAAAGTCTCCAAGACGCCTTTTGTAACATCTACCTTGAGGATATCCAGCAGTTTCCCATGAAGTTCGCGAAAATCATCCTGGCTAGCTACCTTCCTCCCTAGCTCCCTTAATTTAGCCACATCTGGCTTCTGGAAAGTATACTTCCTAGTGTTTCTTGTAGGAATTTCCATCTATGATGTTTACAAAAGAAAAAAGTTCATATAAGTCCTTCGATATTTTGATGATGAAAAAGAAAGTTTTATGAATGAATGCATGTATGCATGAATATGCTACACAAACGGTGAAAACACAGTGAGGTTAGGCCCATAATGATGGAGTCAAGGGTAAAAACGCCATTGGTAAGGACTATGGTTTTCAAATGTACCTGTATCACGGGTTCTACCAAGTTCCCAGAGTTATCAACCACTTCCGAACACTATCGGGCTACGGAAATATTTCCGATCCAACAGTATTCGTAAGAAAGTCTCGTCTGAGTGTGGTATCGCGTATCAACTAAACCAAGATTACTCATGATTAGCCACCGCACCACGTCCTAAAAGGCCAAGAGGGGTTAAAGGTGACTAAAGGTCCTCAACTTTCGACAGTCACCTGAAAATAACATGCCAACACGAATACTCATGCCAACATAGTATACTTCCAAGATCCCTCAGTTGAGTGGGGTTATCACATGTGTCACAAACCAAAATTCACTCTTGGCAAGGCACTATGATTATACCACCATCCTATCTTAAATTTCTCTCAAGTCCGGGTGTAGGACTTATCTCACCACTCTCGTAAAGAAAGAAGGAAGAAGAAGGAAGAACAAATATATACACGAATTTCCATCTTTTATTTTTGTTTTTTTTTTTTTTTTTTTTTTTTTTTTTTTTTTTTTAAAGCAAGTTATAGCACAAAAGTTAAATAAAGTCAAGTTAGGCTCAACCCTCTTAGGGGGTCCCCAGTGAAGTCGCCATTTCTGTCGCGTCATTTTTCGGAGATCAAGGCTATTTGATTAGCGTTTGACTCACTAAATTTATTTCACGACCGAACATTTAATTTTTTAAGAAAAAGGGGAAAAAAGTTCAAACACCCCACATTTTGAAAAGATTTAGGGTTCGGGGGTTAGTTACATAAAGGGAAGGTGTTAGCACCCTTTATGTCCGTAGTACTCTACGGGAACCTCTTGGTTTTATTTAATTAATGTGCTATAACTTACTTGCTTTTTTGAAAAAAAAAAAAAATGGAATTTTGAAATGATTAAAAAAAAGACCTAATTATCTACATTTTATTGATTTGGAAGGACAAGTGTCCTCTGCCTACGTACCCGTGAGGGATCAAAACCTCGTAGTTCGGGGTTAGAAAACTGACGTTTGATTGGTTGTGTGTTTTTTATTAGTTTTTGAAAAAAAGTTTTTAAAATGAAAAGCCAAAGTGGCAAATGAGTATTTGTTTGTGTTTTTTAATATTAAAGAAAATGGACTCAAAATAAAGTTAAATTGATTGATATTTGATTAAGAAAATAAAACAAAAAGACGGTCACTTGATTTAAGATCAAGGTTTATTTTAAAAAAATATTTTTGTGATTTTTTGACACTATTTGCATGTTTTTGTTGTTTTTGAATGATAAACTAACGGAGCATAAAGAAATAAAAGCGTAGGGATCCCCATGGTGGCGTTGGACCACCACAAGGGCCTTTTACCTAAACTACCAAGCATAGAAGTAAACATACACCCACACACGCACACATGCACCTAAGCTATTACAAAAAACCTATTAATACATTCTATGGTCTGCGAGAAAATAAATAAATTACATTAAGCCTATATTTACATTCTAGGTTCTATACAAGACGAAGAGAAGTGAATAAATTATGTAACACCTAATTTATACATTCTAAATGACATAAAAATTAATTAAAATGCATGATTAACTAGGCTAAAAATGCATGGATTATTTATAATGGCCTAATGTATGTTCCAAGTCTATGTGATGAAATTAGACACCAAAATAAAAGAAAATGCAAAATAATACGATGAACCTAGCTTAATAAAAAAAGAATGTGAAAGAAGTAAATAATATGCAACGTAAATTAAATATGTATGCAAGAGTAATTAGAATGAAATAAAATGCAGGAAAAAAAGGTGTAGGCAGTGAAACAGGGGGGTGCAGGAATTGAAGAATAAGCAAACTGGACCTTGCTGGCTTTCGAAATGGGCTTGAGCCAGCCTACTGGGTCGGTTTCACACTGGAGCGGGTTATGGGTGAACCGGTTTGGGAATGGGTAATATATAAAGGGTGTAAGAGTTTTTCCAATTCATTTTTACAAACAAATTCCTCTCTCTTTTCCTAATTCTTCTCTCGGCTCCCTCTCTCATAAGAACAGCAAGAACAAACTCCCCATCAACCCAGAATCCGGCGACGGTAAGGGGGTTCCGGCGGCGGCTGGCCGGCGGGTGCGGCGGCGCCACCACGCCGGAACCCTAAAACTTAATTTTTTTGTTTTTTTCGGCTTTCTCTCTTCTACTCCTACTTCTCACTGTTATTTTTTTAAAAAAAAAACTTTCAAAAGCTTAAAACCAAAGACCTAAATCTAAGAGTATTAGAAATACCACCTCTTTATTATTGATTCACGCCGGTTTGGACTCGATCTTGTGTCACTCGACTGGATTTGTATCGTGCTACTGTTGTTGTTGGTTCGGCCGATTTGAATTGCAGTGGTCGTCTGTGATTGCGTGCGTGACTGTTTGTTTGCGGCGGCGACGGTCGGACTGCTGTTGAGGTTGTTCTGATTGTTGCTTGCTGCGATTCTGAACCTTCCTCGGTTTGATTTCACGTGGTTTGGCCTCGATGATACGTCCGATTGAATTGGTGTTGGATTGTGATGATGTGTGGTACGGTTGTGGTGGTTGAAGGGTTTGTGTTGAATTTTGACGACTGGTGTGGGATTGGTGGTATGTTGGAATCGTGTTGTTTGGAGCGGTTATGACTGGTTCATTGTCTTGTGACGACGCGATGATTTGACGACTTTTTGGCCGTGAAATTGTGTTTTGATTTGCAGGTTAATGGTTTGTTTGCAGGTTGTTGTTTGGATTTTCGGCCAGTTTGCGCGTTGATGAATTTTGGCCCCCTTTGTTGATGTGCAGATGCTGGTTTTATAGTAGCAGTGTTAGGTTTTAGAGTTTGTTATGGGAGGCAGAAAAGAAGGTGGCTTGGGGAGGAGAATTGCAATGTTTGTTCCAGACGTGACAGCTTGAATTTGGATTTTTATCAACTAAGAAAAATAAATAAAAAACAAATAACAAAAGGATGAAAATAAAAGAGGATAACTACATGGACTTGACTTTTGGGACTTATCACTTAATAAAAAAAAATATAATAATAATAATAATAATAATAATAATAATAACAATAAAGCAAATAACTATGCATATTTTTGGATTTTTATGAATTAAAAATAAATGATAAGAAATAAGAAGAAAATAAGATAGGGACTAAAAAAAGAATGAGATTTAAATAATAATAATAAAAAATAAAGAATTAGGATTTTAAAAAACAAAATTAAAGTTAATTAAAAACTTAAATAAAAGATGGAAATTGAAAAAAAAATAAAAGAAAAGAGGATCCGACTCGTAATAAAAAATGAGGTATTTTAAAATACCTCTCTGCCGAATTTTTACTGAAAAGACAGAGACTGATCGTGGTCAAAGGACACGTGTCGGTGTATAAATGTGGGATCCTTAGGTCAAAAATTGGGGTATGACAAACCGCAATTGTAAAAATTAAACATCAAGCTGGTTCAATAGGGAGTCAAAAACTTATAATTAAAATGATGGATATTTTTTTTTTAAATTGAATGCTGGATAGGTTTTTTTTTTATGAAAGTTGAGGAGAGAAGGAGAACATACGTTATATTATTGAGTTAATAGTCATTTTTGTTTTGAATATGTAACGAGTAGTCACAATAATATGTCAATGTATCGAAGTTTTAAAATAATTCTTGATTTTGTTAGTTAAAATAGTCCCAAAATTAAAATAGTTTATTAATGCTGACAGTAACTTTTTTTATAGAGACTAATATGACAACAAGTATTTATCGGGACTGATATGATAATGAATAAATATATTGAGTGATTGATATGAAAGTATTAATGGAGCATTTTAATGTCAAAGATTTTTCAATCATGAGTTATTTTAAATAAGTTTTATGTCCCTATAAATATAACTAATTTTGATTTTAGTCCTTCAAAAATTAAATTGAATGTTTTCATCCTCACAAATTTTTTTACTTTGTTTTTGGTCCTTAATGTCCACTTTATGTTCATGTAAATGTCAAGATTATAGCTCTTTAATGTTCAAATTGTATTCATTTTATGTCCGTTTATTATGTTCAAAAAATGTCAAAAACATATCAAAATTATATCCATTAGGGACCAAAAATAAAACAAAAAATCTTGTGAGGATGAAAACATATCATTTTATTTTTTAGGGACAAAAATCAAAATTTGATATATTTTTAAGGACGAAAAACTTATTGAAAATTGTTGTTGACACATTGCATAAGGTTGTGGCACACATGTAAAATACGTTTTTGCCCCCTCGGCAGTTAACTGCCGAATTATGAAACCGGCTGCAGTTAACTACCGAGGAAAACTTCGGCAGTTAACTACCGAGGAAAATTGAAAACTTCGGCAGTTAACTGCCGAGGAATCCTCAAACCCTTTTTTTTTCTTTTTACAAAAACCATTAATTTTTTTTATTCTTTAAACCTAAATTTTCCTTAATTAAATTTAATTCTTTAATCCTTTTAAGGAATTAAACACAATTTTTTTTATGATTTCATTCATGTGATTTTGTTGCCATAAATGAAGAAATATGAGAGATGAATAATATTCGGTAGTTAATGGACCTAAAATGACAATTCAATAAAAAAAATGCAACAACAAAAAAACGTTACAAATGATAGAATAATTATATTTGTAATTATTAGTAATTAATTATAATAGGGTTAATTATGTTTCTAGTCCCTGTAAAATAGCGACCTTGTAAGTTTAGTCCTTACTTAATTTTAATAGCATTTTTAGTCCCTATAAAAAAAATTTACTTATAATTTTAGTCCCTGCTAAAACAAAGTTTGATTAATTATCCTTAAACTCTTAAATTTTTGAACGATTTTTTTGAGACAAGATTAGAACACTATGAAAGGTTCGTTTACTAAAATTTAGAATTTTCAGACATGAAATGAATTAAATATGAATTTTTTAAAACGACAAAAGTTAAAGATAAAAAATAATAAAATCTGGATGTAGAAATCAAATTTTGCGATAATTTTTTGCGTAGGAACTTTTAGTAATGTTCTAAACATGTCTGCAAAAAATTGTTCAAAAATTTAAGAGTTTAAGCATAAATTAAACAAATTTGAATTGAGTAGGGACTAATACTCAGGGCAAAAAAACAAAATTAGGGACTAAAAATGCTATTAAAATTAAGTAAGGACTAAACTTACAAGGTCGCTATTTTATAGGGACTAGAAACATAATTAACCCATTATAATATTTAAGATATTTTTTTGTTGTTCACAAATTATAATATTTCAGATATTATTCATCTCTCTTTCAAATAATTATATTTGTAATTATTCTATCAATAATACCTTTTTTGTACAAATAAAACCACTTTTCTATTCTTCAAAAAAAAAAACATTTTTTTAATTAATAAACGTGATTGAATATGTAGTAATTCTATGATCTCATATTTTTTTATTTATGGCAACAAAATCATATGAATGAAATCAACAACTTTATAAAAAGAATCGTGTATTTAATGGTAACAAAATTCATATTTCTTCATTTATGGCAACAAAATCACATGAATGAAATCATGAAAAGAATTATGTTGAATTCCTTAAAAGGATTAAAGAATTAAATTTAATTAAGGAAAATTTAAGTTTAAAGAATAAAAAGAATTAATGGTTTTTGTAAAAAAAAAAAGGGTTTGAGGATTCCTCGGCAGTTAACTGCCGAAGTTTTCAATTTTCCTCGGTAGTTAACTGCCGAGGGGGCAAAAACGTATTTTACATGTGTGCCACAGCCTTATGCAATGTGTCAACAGCAATTTTCAAACTTATTTAACCCTTAAAAGATTATTGTGGTTACTCATTGGTAGAGGTGAGAATAGGCTTTGCAAGGCCTACGTTTGGCCTACCAAATTTTTCTAAGGCCTAAGCATGTCTTGCAGACTTTCATAGACTTACTTTTTACGTTGAGTTTGGCCAACTGAAAGTCTGATGCGGTCTGTTAGTCTGTTTAAAAACTTATATCATATGAACATCTTTAAATAAGCAATGTGATCTAAATTTAAATAAACTAGAGAATTAATAGATCAATTAGATTAAACTTTCTTTTGATAATCAACATGAATTTTTAGGAAATTTGACTATATATTGTATCATATTTCAATTCTAGTTTATAATAATCCATTTATATATGCGAAAAATTAATGTACGCTAATAACCTTAAATTACTGAAAATGTTAACTAATTTATATATAACCTTAAATTACTGAAAATGTTAACTAATTTATATTTTAATTCAAAGTACAAAATATAATAATAAATAAGAGTATTCATATTTACTTAAATAGACCGGCCAAATAGGCCTAAGATGTTTTTTTTAATAATTTGCGGCATAGTCTTTTAAGCTAAATAGATTTATGAAAAAGCTTATACCTTCCTTATTAAAGAAAAAGTTTGACCTAACCTAACGTATCGTAGACTAGACTGTATCTTCCTGTTAACTGGCTTGGCCAGTTTCCATCCATACTCAATGGACATTCAAGAACAAAAGAAAAGACTATTTGCCCTTAAGCATCATTTGCCTCTACATGGGCGTTGGCCTGTTTCCATCCACATGGGCGTTGACCGGTCAAAATTGACCAAAATGACCAAATATGCAAAGGGGTTAAAACATAGGGGACCAAAATTGTAGTTTTTAAACTTAGGGGGCCAAAATCGCAACTTTTTGAAAGATAAGAGGCCAAAGTTGCACTTTAGCCTAAATTTTACCTAATGGAAACAATTGCCATGCCCCATAAGTTAGGTTAACCCATGGATGTTAGGCCTAGCCAGAAATGTCAGTCCCAAACGTCGACCACTGCCCACTAGTAGTAGAGTCCCATAACGTCCCCTTTGGCGCAGGCATTAAATTTCAAGCAAGCATGGATCAGATTGGTGTGTTATAAATTTTAGTTTCGTGAGTATAATTTATACTCCCTCCATGTCAATATATAAGCATCATTTGCCTCTAATAAAAGAGTGCTTACATATAAGGACGGAGAGAGTATATGATAAAAAAAAACTATAAAGACCTTTGACAAACAAGTATTTTCTTAGAAAAATATGAAGTTGAGCTTAACTCAATTGCTTGGACAATGCATAAAAATATGCAAGGTCCGAAGTTCAAACCCCAGCCACTTCAAAAAAAAAAAAAATATGTAAGTTCTAATCTATAATTCATGGCTTCTCAACACTTAAGGGTGTATTGTAAATCATATATGCTATGTAAAAAAATGGAAAATACTTGGGTGACATAATGTCACCGTGACATTAAATCTGGGCCACACAAATGTACTCATGAATGTGTTGTGTGGCCCATATGCAAATGACAATGTGTGTTGTGTGGCCCATATTTAATGTCACGGTGACATTATGTCACCCAAGTGCTGTCCGTAAAAAAATGGGCGCAACGAGCACAATCCAATGTGTCCTACTATTTTACTCCTTAAAATAATATTTGGTTACAGTTTATAAAGCAATCAATTACTCATTATATTGTTATTATATATACAAGACAGTAAGGAGAAAGCTTCACCGCCATTGTATACTACTAGTACTTCTTCCTCTTTACCCTATTCATTCAAAAACATAAGTGCTCCATTTGAATCCACAAAAATATCAATCCCACAGTAATGTCTCAAGAAAAGCAAAATAAAATAGAGTATACTCCTCCACCTCCTAATAGTCATAGCCAAAAGCCACATATTGTATTTGTACCATTTCCAGCACAAGGTCATGTGAACCCTTTCATGCAACTAGCCAAACTCCTACGTTGTAATGGTTTCCACATAACCTTTGTGAACACTGAATTCAACCACAAACGTTTGGTAAAGTCTCTTGGAGCTGACTTTGTTAAGGGTCTACCTGATTTTCAATTTGAGACCATACCTGATGGTTTACCAGAATCAGATAAAGATGCAACACAAGATATTCCAATGTTGTGTGATTCAACTAGGAAAAATTGTTATGCTCCTTTCAAAGAGCTCGTGATTAAGCTCAACACTTCATCACCTCATATTCCAGTTACTTGTATAATTGCTGATGGCAATTATGACTTTGCTGGAAGAGTGGCTAAGGATTTGGGCATTCGAGAGATACAACTTTGGACTGCTTCTACTTGTGGGTTTGTTGGATATTTGCAATTCGAGGAGCTTGTCAAAAGAGGAATTCTTCCATTCAAAGGTAAATTAAACCGATCTTTTTCTCTATGTTTCATAACGAGCCATCGTAGTTTTGTAAAATCTAAATTTTGTAACTTCAATTAACTCGTGATGAAATTAATATATACTTATTTGATATTATTATAATAAAAATAACCACTCTTTAGATACATTAAATAATTGATGTATAAATATATAATATAGATCAAAATAATTTTTTTGTTTATAATAGTGATTATAAGAAGTATTCTGCCGATCTGTACGTTAGATTCATACTCAACGTACAATCTTTAATGCTATATCATTTTATAATTCAATTATTTTAAATTTACTTTAAATTTGAAATTATTTTTTCTAAAGAGTATTGGTATCTAACAAATCTCAAAAGTACCTAAGTATATTCCAAGAAATAATTTAGTTATTTATATCTTGTTTCACTTATAATCTAATGAGATGAACTTAAACAACATGAAGAAAAAAAAATCCACACCCCTATTAGTTAGTAGTGAGCCAATAAATGGGATAGAAACTGGAGCTAGCCAATAAATGAGTCAACAAGTAGTTCAAATCGGATTCTTTGTGTTCAATGTTTTTATACATTCATAATATTCATGGTCATTGAGTCACATGGTCGAAAATTCAATAACATGACCCTTGTATTAAATGCGTCAAATTTTGACGGATGCCAATCATGGACCCTAGACACAGTTGTCACTTGCCAAGGACCAACAAAAATGTAGTGGGCACGTTACATGTCTCTATCAGAGAGAGAGAAAGATTGGATCCACGCTACTAGCGGAGCAGCACTTGGGTGCCATTAATGGCACCGTACCATTAAATCATGGCCATTAATGACACCCACACACACATCACACACACTTGGATAATGTGTGGCCCAGATCTAATGGTATGGTGCCATTAATGGCACCAAAGTATTTCCCCTACTATCGTGCCTTGACTAACTCTAATTCTAAACCCAAGAAAAGTAGCTAAACTAATGTTCGCAAACTTCTCCATCGGATGAATCATAACGTTACTTCAGATATAAGTATTAAACTAATGAAAATGACATTAGCACCGAGGCATATTCTAATCGTTAATGCGATATGTGCACTGTTTAGGTAATATATTCTGATATTTTTTTTTTTTTACTATATTACATAAAGATAAATGATGACATATTAGATGTTGTTAGATTTATTTTGATGAATATTTTTAAAATATCAAGTTTTTAATGTGATATGAATATTTAGGTAATCTACCTTTATTTCTTTATTTTAGAATACTTTAATTAGCTCATAGAAAAAAAAAATATTACTATTTTTAGAGCTTGATATGGTAAGTTTTTAAATCCGTCCACATAATCCAGTTTCGTCTGTTAGACCTAATTTCTGTGATGTACATTTTCTTTATCAAAACATACAATTTACCTTTGTTTATATTGATTTTAATTTGCATACACTGTCAGCGTGGATAGTTTTTAAAGTGTAAATTAATTATAATTGTTAAATCATTGAAAATGTTTGATTTTTATCATAATTACTTCTAAATCCACACACATGATCGATTGTAGACATTGTTTCGTTTATAAAAAAAATTATTTCATAATCATATTGTGAAACTTGAGTAACTTACTTTTGTAAAATTATTAGATGAAAATTTTGTTGCCGATGGCACCTTGGATACAAGTTTAGATTGGATCTCTGGAATAAAAGATATCAGATTGAAAGACCTTCCAAGCTTCATCAGAGTCACTGATCTAAATGATATTATGTTTGATTTCTTTTGTGTTGAGCCACAAAATTGTGTGAGATCATCGGCAATCATCATTAACACATTTGAAGAATTAGAAGGTGAATCCCTTGACACCCTTAGGGCTAAAAACCCTAACATATATAGCATTGGCCCACTTCACATGCTTGGTAGGCATTTTCCTGAGAAAGAATACGGTTTTGCAGCAAGTGGTTCAAGTTTTTGGAAAAATGACTCAGAATGCATAAAATGGTTGAGTAAATGGGAACCTTGCTCAGTACTATATATTAATTATGGAAGTATAACTGTTATGACAGATCATCACTTGAAAGAATTTGCTTGGGGAATAGCAAATAGTAAGTTACCATTTTTATGGATAATGAGGCCAGATATAGTAATGGGTGAAGAAACTTCAACTTTGCCACAAGATTTTCTAGATGAAGTCAATGATAGAGGATACATAACAAGTTGGTGCATGCAAGACCAAGTGCTTGCTCATCCATCAGTTGGAGGGTTCCTAACTCATTGTGGTTGGAATTCTACACTTGAAGCAATTTCTTCAGGTCTGCCTACTATTTGTTGGCCTTTCTTTGCTGAGCAACAAACAAATTGTAGGTATTTATGCAACACTTGGAAAATAGGATTGGAAATTAACTATGATGTGAAAAGGGAAGAGATAACAGAACTTGTGATGGAAATGATGGAAGGAGAAAAAGGAAAAGAGATGAGACAAAACTGCTTGGAGTGGAAGAAGAAAGCTACAGATGCTACTAATGTGGGAGGATCATCATACAATAATTTCTATAATTTAATTAAAGAGCTTCTTCATCACAATGCTATTTGAGTTATATTATAATCGGTCTAAAATGAAATGTATATTGTTCTTTTACTTTTAGTTAAAATAATTCTTACTTGATCACCATCAATCAATGTCATGTTGACTATTCTGAATTTGGAGTTATCTTGAATTAGTGCAAAGAGAGTTTGTGCCTTTTTTTTCTTCATAATTTTCAACTGTATGGACAGGAAAATATTGTGGTTCTTGTTGACAAGGACGATTGTTACTAATGTTGCTTCATTTATCTTTGATTATGTTCCTTTGGATTGCTCATTTGATTGATTTGGAAATGTAATAGATTTGTTTTGGTAAAAAAAAAAAAATTACCTAAAATTTATATGTTTATATATCAATGATTACTTACACATGAATAGAAAACAAATAGACACCAGACTGCGCCGCAAGATCATTTTAGTTGACAAAACTATGTAGATGGTCAATAGTCTCTAGTGCTAGGTTGCTGAAAGTGTCAAAAATAAATGATATAAAAATATATTGATTGTTAAAACACATTTTCTCATGTTTAACCACTTTTAAGGTTGTCTGTCCTACCCTAAAAGTTCCGACCCCTAATCGCACAAAATAATAACATATATAAAATGTAAGGTTTCATCTTTATACACTATTAATCTATTAGATATCACTCTCTTTTATCTCTATCTCTCTTAAGCTGCATACATCTAAAATTATAAAGTGTAATGGTATCTATGGTATATTATTTTATAAATAAAAAAAAAGTTAAAACAATAGGTACTCCATCTAAATACAAATATTTGGTTGCCGGTTTGTGTGATTTTAATTACTAGAGTGTTATCGGTCCTACAATCAATGGTAAATGAAAATGCGTTAGTTAAACATTATGTCGTTGGGTCACCGATGATTATGATGCTAACTCTTTGCTTTCTATATACATATTTATGCTTTATCTTTATTTTAAATTAAATATTGATCATTTCTGTTTAACTCAACTTCCCTTCCCCCTTAAAACACAACTCCACTTTCTCTCCCTTAGTAAATGTTGATTGACCATTCTCCCCACATCAGGCAGTTCCAAATCCCTCCTTTTTATTGCTCCCCCTCAGTCCTCACACGCTCCTTCTCTCTCTTTTTCAGTTTCTTTTTCTTCCTCGCCCCCTTCATTCTTTACATCTCAATCTAGTCTCCATCATTCACTCCATCTCTTTTACGTACGAGAACAAATATGATATTTCATAACCACGATCACATTTTCAATTCTTCCATCATCTCTCCAAAATCCTTTTATCTCTTCTTCTTTTTTGTCATGAAGATGAATGTTATTAGAGTTCAGAGTTTCATGTTTTTTAGAATACGGGGTCATTCCAAGTGATTATATAGTTTTTTTAGTTGGTTTCAAGTTTCACTCTTCATTTTTCTTATTTTTGAATTGCAAGGGTTTTGCCTAAACCATTTAGGTTACACTATATTTGTTACATTTATATGATTGTCGCTGTCCATTTAATCCACACAAACATATATAAATTTTCATTTAAACCTATAAAGGTATGCAAGTTTTGACACCAGTTGCAAAAGAAATAGTTATTGCTCACTTTATCAATCTGAATTTTTTTTAGCTCCGTAGAATTTCCTTGGCTGCGACATGTTAGATTATAGCATTCTGTCCAAAAAATTTATTGTCTAATTTTTTTTTATCTCTAATGGCTATTGTTTGATCATGTTTGTAAGATTATTTTTTCATGTGTATATTATTTTCATGTTGAACCGTTTGTACTCCTCCGGTAAGAAGAAATTTTGAATCAGTATATGTCTATACTTTTTTTATGTGTATATTATTTTCGTGTTTGAACAATTTATAAGACTTTAAATCTATTGTTTGCTAAAAATAAAGAATTTAAATCTACTGTCTAATTATGTTCAAGTGAAATATATTTTGAATCATTTTCCTTTGAAATCCAATTTAATATCGAGGAATATTTTATAATTGGCTATAACATAAACATTGTACACAATGAAAATGTTCGTGTTATTGCAATTGCGGTGCACCTGTTTGAAAAGAATTATAGGTCGTAGTATTTTAAATGCACAAAAATTACGTTTACCAAATAGTTTATTTAAACTCTCCAAAGCAAGTTATTTAAAAAAAAAAAAAAACTTCTCCAATTACCTCTCCCTCTCATCATTTTGTCGTCACATGATTTGTGACCACCTCACCATCACGACTATAAATTAATTTATGATATTGGAAATTATTATAACTTGATTTCTTGAATGGTATTGATGACAGTCCGTCATTCCACGTTTTTAGAGTCTTTTTATGATATTTTTATAGCATTTAGAGAGTCAATTACTTGTAATTCATGGTGAAATCAGATTAAAACAGGAACAAGAGCCCAAAGGAAGAAATTGAGAAAAAGAGGAAAAAATGTGAAGAATCGTGCCACGTTTGCTCTAATCGTGCCACGTTGCAAGGATGTAGAATTCACTAATACTTTCTGGAAATTTCGTGGCACGATGAACCACGAAACGTGCCACGATTATTGAATTAAGTTGCTGCCACGTATGAATTAATGAGGATGAGAACAAGTGTTTTGCTTTTGGGTGGTGTGAATAGAAGGTATGAGACAAAAAGAAAAGTGGGCTTAAGCAAAGAAAAGGAAAACGTAACATGCTTGTTGCAAAAGAAAACAACTAGGTCACAAGATATATATATTTACAAGAAGCTAGCAAGGAAAGGCATTCACGTTTTTACGGTTTTGGGAACAGCAGCCGCACCACAATTTGGGTTGGAAAACAAGCACGCATCACGAGACAGAAAGGGAGTTGCACATGGATGATTGGAAACAATAGCAGCACATGTTGAAAAGAAATTGAGGAGCAACGCAGGCAACTTCGAAACTCTATCAGTTTATTTTCTTTATTATGTTGTTTATTCATTCAATTATGTGTAGCTAATTTTCTTTGATTAAGCCATGATGAACCTATTGTAATATATGAACCAATAGTTGAACTCTCTTTATTATCAATATTATTTAGTTTTTATTCAGAATTATTTGTGTTCATTGCTTTTCATATGATTGTTTGTATGACTATTAACCCTAGCTTCTTGCAATTACATGAATTAATCTTAGGAATTGAATGACTACTAGCCCTAGCTTTTAATCCTGAAATAATAATTCTGTTTAACTCAACACTAGGAACCTAGAGATAGGAAATTGAGGGTTATGACATATAAATTAACGTTCCAACATCGCTTCCGCGGTTATTCAATCTGGCTAAGAGATTAATAGGGTTATAACTTAGGAAAGGGTTTTGAGTCAAGAGATTGATCAAAACCACTTAGTTAATTTGTCGTAAAGAATGAATAGCAATCGAGAGTAAAGAGAGGTAAATTAGTCATATAGAGCAATAGCGGATTCACCGGCTTAATCATTTGTTTTCTATATAACTTCCAACCATTTTTATTTACTTGCAATTTATTATTTTAACACTTAATCCAACTGCCTAGGGCAACCCTATAAATTTAATACATCCTTTATTTTAACGCTTTTGCCGAGTAGAAATTGAAACAGTCCCTGTGGATACGAACTTATAAATTTTATTACTTCGATATATTTTTGGTACACTTGCCAGATTTCTATCAAGTTTTTGGCGCCGTTGCCGGGGACTGTTGAATCATTTCAGCTTGGTAATTTCGTTATTATTTAGGATTTCTGTCATTTATATTTTTTGTTTATATATATAAAAAAAATGCTCTTCACTTTTATTTCTTTGTGCTTTGCTACTGAAGAGTTTATCCAAGTTTTGCAGCTATGATAGACAGGGTACTCCTCTATGACACAGAAGAGATTGGTAAGTTGCAGTATGAAAAATATATGCTATCTTTTAAGATCAAAATTTTGGACAACAAAATCTCGAGTTGTGGTCATTATGAGGCAAATCAACCAGGTAGTAATTGTGAAAGGAAGAAAGAGTTGATTAACATTGATTACAATACTCAACTGCAAAACATTTTAGATGATTTCTTGGTGTCAAATCAAGTTTCATTTGAGAAGTTTGATGTTCAGTGTGGTGATCTTGTTGAGAAAACATGTGAGTCTTAAAGGAAGTTGGTTAAGATGGAGACTGAGTGTCACGAGGTTGTGTTGGAAGAAAATCCAAAAGTGAGGAGTGTAGATATTTCCTCAAAGTCTGAACCAACAGGGGTTAAGGAAATCACTCGTGTGCAAATTGATGTATATCCTTCTCTAAGGTGGGAGAGCTTAAATTTCAAAGGTTTAACTGTGAGCGCATGGGAGCATCTACTTCTTTGTTACAAATTCATGGAATTCCTACCAAACAAGAGGAAGAAGAAGGATGAAGTGTTCTTTCTGACATATTTGCCACCCTAACAGTGGTTGAAGCGTCAAGCTAAATGACGTAAAAGAAAGCGCTTGGTGGGAGGCAACCCATCCTTTTTATTATGTCTTTATTTTCAGTATTTTATTTCTATTGTTGAGTCAGACAATTGTCGTTGTGTTTGAATAACTCAGTTGTACCCCATGTTATGTATTGAATTTGCACTTGTTTATTATTGATGAATTTGTTTGTTTTATTGACTTTTTCCAGTTTAGTAACAAATGCTTGTTCAAGTGGTATTCCAAAAGTTCAAAAGGAGGAATGACTTGATTTCAAAGGCGAAGTGTACGACAGTTAAAGATAGGTAGTCACAACTCCCAGAAATCTAACACTGTAAGGTTCATGACCAAATTTTATTTTTTTCAATTTACTTATATAGAGTGTTCCATGCTTTTACATTTCTAGAACTTGCATTGTTTCTCTACTGTCGATTGATCTTTGTCATTAGCACACTGAGGCAAAAGTGCTTGGTCCCGTGAGCCTTTTTGAAGCCTACCCTGTTTATATTTGAATAATTATCCTTTCTTTAGCCAAATTGAGCCGGTAGGTTTAGATCTTTTTGTTCGGTGACAAACTGCATTACAAGCTTAGAGACTTTTAAGACTTGTCACATATTGTTTTTCTGAGTTAGGCATTGTAGAACGTTGCTAAATATTAAGTTTAGGGTTGCTATTGGAATTTGCAACCAACTAAGTTGGGGGTGGAGGTACTAGAGAACAAAGAGAGAACATTATCATGAAAAATACACTAAAAATTGGTGTATATACACTCAAAAATGGTGTATCAAAAAAAAAAAAGAGAAAAAAAATAGAATGAAAAAGGGACAACACATTTAAAATCAGAGTAACTTTAAACTCAATGGTCCCAATAGTTACAAGTATTCTCTAGTACCTTTGCAATAATTGTTGTTCCATAAGGTGAATGAATGATGGATTGACTTCTGTGCTTAACTTCCGTAGGAATGCCTAACTCAAATTTTGTGTAGCCTACTTATCCAAATATTATCCCACCTTTACCTAAGCCCCGTTATAACCCTTAAAGACCTCAAAGTGTGCATTGACATTGATTTTGATTGACGTTTAGAAACTTTTCAAGCTTATGGTAATATGTAGATTGCATGTCGACTGTGTGTGAACCCTTTTCATATTGTTGCGTGGAGTTGTGAATTGGTGGTTGCTAACAAGTCAAACTAGCTCATCTTTAGCTAGTAAGGTGTTGAACTTTTGGGTACTATCGCTTGATCAGGTAATTGTTATTTTACTGTCGATTGTCAATATTGCAAGTAGATTCCTTGAGGACAAGGAATGGTTCAAGTTGGGGGTTGTGATGACAGTCCGTCATTCCACGTTTTTAGAGTCTTTTTATGATATTTTTATAGCATTTAGAGAGTCAATTACTTGTAATTCATGGTGAAATCAGATTAAAACAGGAACAAGAGCCCAAAGGAAGAAATTGAGAAAAAGAGGAAAAAATGTGAAGAATCGTGCCACGTTTGCTCTAATCGTGCCACGTTGCAAGGATGTAGAATTCACTAATACTTTCTGGAAATTTCGTGGCACGATGAACCACGAAACGTGCCACGATTATTGAATTAAGTTGCTGCCACGTATGAATTAATGAGGATGAGAACAAGTGTTTTGCTTTTGGGTGGTGTGAATAGAAGGTATGAGACAAAAAGAAAAGTGGGCTTAAGCAAAGAAAAGGAAAACGTAACATGCTTGTTGCAAAAGAAAACAACTAGGTCACAAGATATATATATTTACAAGAAGCTAGCAAGGAAGGCATTCACGTTTTTACGGTTTTGGGAACAGCAGCCGCACCACAATTTGGGTTGGAAAACAAGCACGCATCACGAGACAGAAAGAGAGTTGCACATGGATGATTGGAAACAATAGCAGCACATGTTGAAAAGAAATTGAGGAGCAACGCAGGCAACGTCGAAACTCTATCGGTTTATTTTCTTTATTATGTTGTTTATTCATTCAATTATGTGTAGCTAATTTTCTTTGATTAAGCCATGATGAACCTATTGTAATATATGAACCAATAGTTGAACTCTCTTTATTATCATTATTATTTAGTTTTTATTCAGAATTATTTGTGTTCATTGCTTTTCATATGATTGTTTGTATGACTATTAACCCTAGCTTCTTGCAATTACATGAATTAATCTTAGGAATTGAATGACTACTAGCCCTAGCTTTTAATCCTGAAATAATAATTCTGTTTAACTCAACACTAGGAACCTAGAGATAGGAAATTGAGGGTTATGACATATAAATTAACGTTCCAACATCGCTTCCGCAGTTATTCAATCTGGCTAAGAGATTAATAGGGTTATAACTTAGGAAAGGGTTTTGAGTCAAGAGATTGATCAAAACCACTTAGTTAATTTGTCGTAAAGAATGAATAGCAATCGAGAGTAAAGAGAGGTAAACTAGTCATATAGAGCAATAGCGGATTCACCGGCTTAATCATTTGTTTTCTATATAACTTCCAACCATTTTTATTTACTTGCAATTTATTATTTTAACACTTAATCCAACTGCCTAGGGCAACCCTATAAATTTAATACATCCTTTATTTTAACGCTTTTGCCGAGTAGAAATTGAAACAGTCCTTGTGGATACGAACTTATAAATTTTATTACTTCGATATATTTTTGGTACACTTGCCAGATTTTTATCAGGTATCACTGTGTCCTATATATAGCTAATATGATAGGTATATATGGAACTCTATAAAACCCCGGGCATCGCACGGGTTAGAGTTAGTACAATAAGATTCTTTCTCACTGAGCAGTTGTTAACATTTTCCGATTTAACAAAAATATATCATAATTATCATTGGATTCAATGTTGACTCCGTTGACTTTTGGCAACTTTCACGATCACGTGATTAGTAGATGTTGCACGGCTTCATCCACGGTGAGGTTGAATAATCTTCTTCAAATATCTACCTCTATCTTATACTAGCGAAAGGACGGGCACTCACGTGCCCGTCTTTCCGCTCTTTTTGCTGAGCTAAAATTTGAAAATTATGAACTATGTTTTTTTTTTTTATGAAATTTTGATTTTGATTAAAACTAAAAATATAAATGTTTGTTGCTTTCTAGTTATAACAAACCAAGTTAAACATAATTATTTATTTCAATAACACCAACAACAATCTTTTTTTTTTTTAATAAACTAAGCGAATTATTAAAGGAAAAACTAACAGCCCCTCAAGCACAAGGCTTGCTAGAGGTAATTGTTAAAAGTTTAAGTACAATAAAGTCAGGCTACCAACAGCCAAAGAAACAAAAAACAAAATTACATTGCAGCTTGAAAACAACATAAAGGATTTTGCCTCCAAAAGGGATAGTCAAAGTCGAACATAATGTAGTTCGCTTTCAACCACCAGTAGGTTTGGAGTTTAACCTTTTCAAGAAGTCATGTAAGCTGATCAAAATGATTATTAAAAATTCTATTGTTACGGTTTTCCAGATAACAAATAAGACCGAAATCCAAATAATAGAGAAGTTGTCCTTGAATTTTTTGAGAACCCTCCAAGAGCACAAAACTGATTTGAAAGAGTATATAAGTCGCCATGAAGAACTGTATAGATACCAATCCAATGGGATATCAGAAGCCACAAACGACCGTAGTGATCAAACTTAAAAAATAAATGGTCTCTATCCTCTACTCAATACAAGTTATTTCATTGTTTTTAATAGGTAAACTTATTTTACACGATTATTTTTTTTGTTTGTTTGTTGTTATCATTCAACAATTGGTTGTATTTTACTCAAAATAATTTGAATGAGATGATAAAAGATCTCTTCCAACTTAATTAGAGGATCTGGATACGAATTCAACAACGTTAAATTATGTGTATTTAAATATTAATATATGTCCTATATTAATTTCTGCATCTAAATGATTTTTTACTTGAGGCTATGACTATACAATTATTTCTCTCTTCCACGGTTTCCTTTCCCGTGTTTATGACAAAAATGTAATAATTATAGATAATTAAAATTTTCAAAACTTATTTTATTTTAAAAAGCTTGTTACTTAATAATGATACTATACTAACTTGAAATAAAATTTTTGAATTTTTTTCTCAAAAAAAAAAAAATAGATGTGTATATTGTTGGAATATTTTATTATTTAATAATATTCAAATATCATTATGTGGGCAAATATCGTAATAATAATTATATTAGCTATTTATCAATTGTGAGCCTTAATTGATTAGTGATCAAATTAAGTAATAAGGCTATTAGATTTCTAATTAGATAATTAATTAAATATTTAATTAGTTGATATGGACTCAATGAGTGGATGTCCGGATGGCCCATTAACGGAATAATGGGAAACCCTAATGGTCATCCAATATAAAAGAGGCTATGGTCCCCAATATACCGTACACGACAAAACTCTCTCTTCTCCCCATCTGAAGAGAACTTGAGGCATAAAGGTACCGGTTGAGGAAGAACCAAATCAGCCGCCGCTAACCGTGTTGATGTTGATGTTTGTTTCAGATCACCTTCTCTTTGGTTATCATTCTTGATGAGAGGGCTGCTATGAAAGCTTTATCCAGGTATTACTAATACTCTAATTCTTAATATTCTTGATAAATCAAACATGTCGTAGATCCGATCATAATTCATGTTCAATGATCAATTTGCTTCCGCTATACTTTTATTTGTATTGAACATGTTTTATGAATTAAGACCTAAATTTCCAACAAGTGGTATCAGAGCAGATCTTCATGTTTTGATTTATCAAAATTGGTTAATTTTATTATGTGAATGGTATGAACCCTAAAACTTTGTTTTATCGGGATTCTTGTTTCTTCGACAATGGTCCAGTTTTACTTTTTCAATTGAAATTTATATGCGCATCAAGATGAATGAATTTGCGTTGATGTCTCAAATTTGATGTACGGTGCATAATATTATATAATTTAGAACCTTAACTTAATTTTGATGAATTGAAAGGAACCTAGTTTCAGTTGTAAATAATAATTTTCATTCATATTTGGTTTCTTTGTTTTTCGGCTCATATTTGCCATCAGTGATGATATTTTTATTTTGGTTGCACCGAATGATTTTTTGGTATTACATGTTTTTGCCATTCGCACTTTCAGCACAATTTTTTTTTTTTTTTTTGTGATTGCTGTGCACAATTTTTCTCTTAAAAATAAATAAATGATGAATATAGTCTCATGTAATTTGGCAATTCTTTATTTATGAATTTTCACTAGGTCTTCTCTAGAATTCATCATTGATGTTTACATGAATATCATGCATCCAGCCACCATGTTGCTATTATTTCCGAAAATTTTCATGGGTGGATTAAGTACTGTGTGCATAATTTTGAGTGTAAATTAGACCTATGGAAAATTTTAAATCTTGTCATGTTTATGATGAATCCAGCCACCATGTTTCGACGTTATTGGCTTGTATTTTTATTTTTTTTTGTTATTGAATGAAATAAAAGGGAATTAAATTTGAAACAAATCCAGAAAACCTTCTCGGCATTTTTTGTTTTTTGATTTTTGTTTTGTTTTATGGATATATATGGTTCCATATCCATTTCAAATCAAATATGTGAATTTGAAAGATACTTCATATAATCAGATTCCCTTTATTCGGTTTAGAAAACATACAAGTATATTGGATTCATGTCAAATATAAATTTTGGAAATCTTTAAACAAATCTTACGGTTTGACTTATTTATAAAGATTTTTTTATTTGTTATATCTATTAGGTCTTTGATATATCAAATACAAATATATTGTTAATAAATAAGTATTTGGATTTGATTTGTTTTAAAAAAAAAAAATTATTTGAGATGGTTTTTAAATATCATTATCTTATTTCACAGCTTAATTTTTTATTTGAACTTGGTTTTGATTCACAAAGATTCTGTACATAAAGTTTATTTTGAGAAGTAGGCAAATAAAGAGTTAAAATATATTTGTGATATATATGTTGCCTTTTAATAATGAATCTCAAAATATTATGAACATTTTTTTTTTTTGTACATAAGGTAAGAACTTGGTTCTTCAAAGCTTGAGAAATAATAATTCTAGTTTTGTATGTTTATTTATAAACATAAAGTATATTTCCTTATTTAGGAAATAAATAATTCTAGTTTTGTATGTTTATTTATAAACATAAAGTATATTTCCTTATTTAGGAAATAATTGAGTCTAGAGTTATTCATTATTTTATTTAAAGAATCAATTGGTATATGTGAATCAATTGTGGCATGAATATTTTGGCATATAAGATTCAATTTTCTTTTGACTTAAAATTGAATATTTGGTTTATAGCATGATTGTGACGCTTGAGTTTATTGTTATTAAGTTTTCTATAATAATATTTTGTCTTATCATGCATTTTGAATTTTCATGCTATGTTTGTTGTTGTTTTTATGCAATATATGTAAATGTATTGTCATACACACATTGGTGTGATTTGTGACTTGCATCTTCTTTCAAATTCGTGAGTTTGTCTTCATACTTAAGTATTGTCATACACACATTGGTGTGATTTGTGACTTTCATCTTCTTTCAAATTCGTGAATTTGTCTTCACACTTAAGGGTTTCCGAGTGACCTCATGATTACTTAGCAACATAAAGAACTAATTTGGCCTACATTATGTCAGTAGTGCCTTGTAAATTTAAGACCATTCCCATTTATTTTACTGTGAAATGTCTAGTAATTGCGGTTGTTTTGGTTGAAACAACATGTTGCCAAAGTAACCTCTGTTGCGTAGATTTGATTCAACTGAACTTACAAAAGGCGTAGTATGAAATTATCCATGTGAGTTGTCGTCGGCCCCAAGGAAGGCACAACTTGACCGGATAGTTACATACATATGATAGTAAATGTGTGGTGATTATAAAGTAATTTTCCATGTGAATAATAGGATACCCGAAAGTGACTATTATTTGACAGGATGTATCACCCCATTTAATATATATTAAAATTGTCTAGTAAAATTAGTTGAGTCAATTGAAACAATAATGTTGCCCAAGTAACCTCTGTTGTGTAAATTGATTTCAATTAAGCTTACAAAAGATGTAGTGTAAAATTATTCATGCGAGTTGTTGTTTGGCCCCAAGGAAGGCGCAACTTGGCCGGATAATTGTGCACTTGCGAGGGTAAATATGTGGTGATTATAACGTAATTATCCATGTGGGTAATAGGATGCCCAAAGGTGACTATTATTTGACAGGACTTATCACCAATGTTTGATCATTGCATTGAGAGTACCGCTTGCAATTAATTCTTAGCAATCCAAAGATTGTGTTTTAATGGTGCGTTTGGTATCTTGTTAAGGTCTTTTATTTACAAATAAAGAAGCACGTTTCTTTAATATTTTACTGACATGTGTGATGATGTTGTGTTGGTGTAAACTTATTTAAATATTTAAGAGTTTACATTCACATATATTATGATAAACATATGACAATTATAAGAATTTATTCTTTGTCAAAGTAAATTGTCCTTGTTTGATCATTGCTGTAAAATACCACCAGCAATTGATATTATTGTTTAAAGACTTGATATTGATGGTGCACTAGGCATTTTGGTGAGTACTTTAGCTATTCTTGTTCTCTTTAAACTAATATAGTTTATGTATCTGCTAATTTGAGTTAAATTCTAATATAGGATTTAAAGAACATTAACATTGTTCTTGGATCTAGACCTTAAATAAGGTTGGTGAAACTCACATTCTCTCACAAATTCAGCAACTAATGTGAGAATTAAGTTTGACAGTGAGTATACACCAAATCTCATAGGTCACGTGAGATCATAAAGAAAAAAAAAATATCATATGTATTAGAGGTGTTATTTAAGATGACAAATTTTTTGTCATATTTTCTTTGCTTAAAGTGCTTTTAAAGCAATATAGAGAAAGACAAGCTCTCATTGGAGAATGGGTATTTCATTAAGGTTATTATGCAAAGAAAATGTTAGGAGCACATTATGTAAACATTTAATCTTGCTAAGACGCTAAAATTTTGACTATCATATGACTTGTTCGAAAATTCAGTAATTTCGACTATCATATGACTTGTCTGAGAATTCAGTATTTAATATTCTCTTTGCACAATTAAGTTTATAACTATTTCAGTTAGAAATGATCATTGAAATGATCAATTCATAAAGTGTGCAAATAAGAAAAAAAAATGAAGCAAGAGAAAATAATATAGTGCTCATTCAGAAAAATACCTCAAAAGACAAGGGCAAATAAAGAAAGGTAGTCTTGACTGATTTATGTCCAATGATGTTGAAAGATATATCAATTTAGAATGGACATAGTCGATAAAGATTATTTTATTCATCTTTGAACTATTTTTAGATTGTCGTTACTAGCTTATTTTTGTATTTAAAAGACAATTTGGTGAATCATTATTTGAATTAAATTTTGTTTTAATTTCTCTTTGAATAAATCAAGATATTTTGAGTTTTATTTTCAAATGATGATTCGATGTGTCTTTTAAGTTCAATTATTAGAGTCGATTCAGTTATGATTGTGACATTCTATATTGTTTAAGGTTTTGAATACTATAAATTTTTCGTCCCACAAATTAAGGAAATTTTGAGACATAAATTGTTAAGTTTTCTTGAGGATATTGAGTTTGGGGGAGAGATATGGTAATAGAACAAAATTAAATGAGGAAGAATTAGTTCTAAATTAATTCATATAGTTACTATTATTATTATAGTATATTTGGATCCTCATGGGGACATTATTGTTCTTCCTCTCAATCAAGTTAAGAAACTATTTCATATAGATCAAACTCAACACCCTCAAGAACTAGGGATTCTAGTGTTATTAAGAATTGACTGAAAAGAGAAATTCTATTTAGTTTAATTGAATGACTCTATTAGGACAGTCATGATACTAGTTTGCTTACTATAATTTTGGAGCTGCACAAGATGGATTTCAATATAGTGTTTCTTAATGGTAACATTAATGATACAATATGGTGCAACTGAATCAAACTTTTGTGTCAATTGATACAAAATAGATGGTTTGCAAAGTCATGAAATCCACTTATAAGTTAAGAAATTTGTCTCTTTAGTGTTACCACAAATTCTCATAAAGTAATTGTCTCATTTGGTTTTGAGATAACATTATGGAGAATTGTGGTTTTATTAAGCTCAGTGGGAGTAAATTTATAGTTCAAGTTTAATGTGTCAATTATATTTTGTTTAGTCAACATTGATATATTAGTTATGTGAAACCAAGAATATCTCTAATGAAAGTTTAGCGATGAAAGATCTTGGGGGCACTTCTTTTGTATTAAGTTTTAGATACTTAGAGATTATTCTCAAAGTATCCTTCAGATGTCACAAAAGGTTTATATCAATAAAGTTGAAAATAAATTGACATAATAAATTATAGGTGACAATCACTGAGAGAGACTTTCAGTCTCAAATATTGCTGATAAGTGCCAGGAAGTAGTACTTTTAATGTTTATTTATGGCACGTTTGTTACTTGTTTCACAAGTTATCCAGGGAAAAGCCGAGAGAAAAGTGAATTTTGACCTATTACGCTTTAGTCATCTTACTCTACCATTTGTGCAGGAATTGAGTGTCCAAACATCAAGCAAGTGCAAAAACAACAAATTTGGGCAAAGGCCAACTCGCCATGGCGAGCCAAAGGCGAGCTAAATGGCGAGGACTTCCAGAGAGCACCAGGCCACTTCGCCACTGAGATGGCCATGGCGAGAAATTTCGCCAGGCGAAGATCTGGCGAGGCAAAAGGCGAAGAAAGGCGGTTTGATCTGATTTTTGGTGACGTGGCAGAATCCCATTGGTGAAGAAAACTGAGCTCGCCATGGCGAGCAATATTCTGCCAGGCGAAATGTGACTTTTGCAGATTTGTATAAAAGCTCATTTTCTCTCATTTCTATTTATTAAGTTAGTTCTTATCTTAGTTTTTCTCATAGTTTTCATAGGTAGATATTTCTTAGGGAGAAATAAGGTAGATCATATAGAGTGAGAGTGATTTTGGAAGTTGGATCTTTATTTCTTTGTTGAGACATCACAAGTGTAATGAATCCTTCCTTTTCAATCCATCCTTGCAAGGCTTCCATGATGATGTGTAGCTAAATACCCTTTGTTGGGATGTGAGGTACTTGATCTTGCTAAACATGTAATCCTTTTGATCTTGCAATATATGATTCTAGCAATTTATATTCAATATTGTTGTTATTCTTGTGTTAATGCTTTCAATAAGATTCAAGATGATTTGGACACAAACTCTTGAATCTAGAGCTAGAGTAGCAATATATCTTAGGTTAACTTCTTTGACAACTTTGTTAATCTTGTGATAATCACCATAATCAAGAGTTTAATACTTTCGGATGCTTAATCAGGCTGGACACGGTCGATTAAGTTATCCGATCGACTTTGTTATCGTTTAAGGGATTTGGACACGAATGTTTAAACGATAACTTAGAAATAATAATATCACTTTGGACACGAAGGGTAGTTTAGAATTGATTGTGATAATGTTGTTTACAAAGCTAGAATTCGTATGGATCATTAGGTTACGTGTGACGCTTGGTTAAGGAACGCTACTCCTAACAAGTTTCAATCCTTATTTATCTCAACTTTTACTTTTTGCAAATTAGTTTAGCTAGTTACATTTCAATTCAAACAAACAAGTACTCTTAATACTTGGAATGATAATTGATGTTAAACTGTCCTTGATAACGCACTATTCCCTGTGGAGACGATATTAAAATACTTACTTTGTTTGATGCAAGATTACTTCATCAAAATGGCGCCGTTGCCGGGGAATGGTGTTTAGTTATCATAGATAGAACGATTGATTTATCGTTTTAAGCATTTGTATATAATCCGTAAATATTTTTTCTTTATTTGATAGTTGTTTGTACTAACCGCATTTTGATGAAGTAATCTTGCATCAAACAAAGTAAGTATTTTAATATCGTCTCCACAGGGAATAGTGCGTTATCAAGGACAGTTTAACATCAATTATCATTCCAAGTATTAAGAGTACTTGTTTGTTTGAATTGAAATGTAACTAGCTAAACTAATTTGCAAAAAGTAAAAGTTGAGATAAATAAGGATTGAAACTTGTTAGGAGTAGCGTTCCTTAACCAAGCGTCACACGTAACCTAATGATCCATACGAATTCTAGCTTTGTAAACAACATTATCACAATCAATTCTAAACTACCCTTCGTGTCCAAAGTGATATAATTATTTCTAAGTTATCGTTTAAACATTCGTGTCCAAATCCCTTAAACGATAACAAAGTCGATCGGATAACTTAATCGACCGTGTCCAGCCTGATTAAGCATCCGAAAACATTAAACTCTTGATTATGGTGATTATCACAAGATTAACAAAGTTGTCAAAGAAGTTAACCTAAGATATATTGCTACTCTAGCTCTAGATTCAAGAGTTTGTGTCCAAATCATCTTGAATCTTATTGAAAGCATTAACACAAGAATAACAACAATATTGAATATAAATTGCTAGAATCATATATTGCAAGATCAAAAGGATTACATGTTTAGCAAGATCAAGTACCTTACATCCCAACAAAGGGTATTTAGCTACACATCATCATGGAAGCCTTGCAAGGATGGATTGAAAAGGAAGGATTCATTACACTTGTGATGTCTCAACAAAGAAATAAAGATCCAACTTCCAAAATCACTCTCACTCTATATGATCTACCTTATTTCTCCCTAAGAAATATCTACCTATGAAAACTATGAGAAAAACTAAGATAAGAACTAACTTAATAAATAGAAATGAGAGAAAATGAGCTTTTATACAAATCTGCAAAAGTCACATTTCGCCATGGCGAGCTCAATTTTCTTCACCAATGGGATTCTGCCACGTCACCAAAAATCAGATCAAACCGCCTTTCTTCGCCTTTTGCCTCGCCAGATCTTCGCCTGGCGAAATTTCTCGCCATGGCCATCTCAGTGGCGAAGTGGCCTGGTGCTCTCTGGAAGTCCTCGCCATTTAGCTCGCCATGGCGAGCTGGCCTTTGCCCAAATTTGTTGTTTTTGCACTTGCTTGATGTTTGGACACTCAATTCCTGCACAAATGGGTAGAGTAAGATGACTAAAGCGTAATAGGTCAAAATTCACTTTTCTCTCGGCTTTTCCCTGGATAACTTGTGAAACAAGTAACAAACGTGCCATAAATAAACATTAAAAGTACTACTTCCTGGCACTTATCAATTGCCCATTAGAAAATTTATAAATTCTGAAAATTAAGTATTTTCCTACGCTTTGTCTATAGGATTTTTATGTATGATCTTATTTATATGCATTTGGAAATAGCATATATAATCAGATTGTTTGGCAGATACTTGAGCAATTCAAAGTTTGAATTGTTGAAAAGCAACCTTAAGGATTATTAAAGAGAACAAGAGAGCTTATGCTCACATCAGAGATCTGACAATTTGGAGATCATTTTTGTGTCAGACTCTGACTTTTGGATGTCAGTATATGACATACATCCTAACTCAAGAAATGACTGTAAGTATTTATGTCACTTGGTTGCATATCGTTAAAGGCATCGAAAGACCACTCAAGTTATATAGTGACATAATTCAGTCGTATAGTTATTTGATAACAAAGTTTATAAGGTTCATTACCTTATAGATTATTGTTGTTGAATGATAGAACAAGTAGAGACAAAACTTTATGCTAGCTGATCCGCTATTCAAAGACATGACACATAAGGTCTTTCATATGGTTGTTGTCATTAAGGATGTCTTGGATTAGTGGGAGTCTCTTTTACTTTATGTTCTATACTTTTGTTTTGGTATTGATACAGACTTTATGTTATGATTTTCTGCAGAAATAAAGTACATGAGGTTATATTTATTATAACCATTTCTGTATCATTTTGTGCTAATATTGAATTTGCAAACTTCAGTTTTGATCTCACTAAAGTTTTCAGTTGGATCAGTTGGAAATAGGCATGATTTAGAGATCACATTACATGAAATTTCCATGCCACTCATCCATATCGATCTATGTCATCAGGTGCATTGGTATGGTGGTCGTCGGGGTTCCGTCACGTTATACGTCAGTGACGACAGCCGCGGTGGTCCCATTATTAATGTATGAGGTGGACCAGATTGTAAGGTTGAAATCTAAAGATAAATAGCATTTAGTTGCGCGCCTAAAGAATTCTGATATAATTATTAAGATATGTAGCCCAAGTGGGAGATTGTTGGAATATTTTATTATTTAATAATATTCAAATATCATTATGTGGGCAAATATCGTAATAATAATTATATTAGCTATTTATCAATTGTGAGCCTTAATTGATTAGTGATCAAATTAAGTAATAAGGCTATTAGATTTCTAATTAGATAATTAATTAAATATTTAATTAGTTGATATGGACTCAATGAGTGGATGTCCGGATGGCCCATTAACGGAATAATGGGAAACCCTAATGGCCATCCAATATAAAAGAGGCTATGGTCCCCAATATACCGTACACGGCAAAACTCTCTCTTCTCCCCATCTGAAGAGAATTGAGGCATAAAGGTACCGGTTGAGGAAGAACCAAATCAGCCGCCGCTAACCGTGTTGATGTTGATGTTTGTTTCAGATCACCTTCTCTTTGGTTATCATTCTTGATGAGAGGGCTGCTATGAAAGCTTTATCCAGGTATTACTAATACTCTAATTCTTAATATTCTTGATAAATCAAACATGTCGTAGATCCGATCATAATTCATGTTCAATGATCAATTTGCTTCCGCTATACTTTTATTTGTATTGAACATGTTTTATGAATTAAGACCTAAATTTCCAACATATATAATTCTTGAAAAGTTGCTAGCTATCCTTTTATTCTTACCCCAAAAATAAAAAGATAAATCCATCTTAAGACACATATTATAGCCTCACATATATCAATTATTGTGTGTATCGCACATGTGATATTTGCCAAAACATTATCCTCAAGACTACATACATTATTACTAATATATAAACGACAAGAAATGGTACCGACATTATACAAGTCCCTCCGGCCTATATAATAATCATACAAGTATCACTCCCACTCTCACAGAAAAACAAATTAAAATGGACCAAAAGCCACATGTTGTATTAGTACCATTTCCAGCACAAGGTCATGTGAACCCTTTCATGCAACTAGCCAAACTCCTACGTTGTAATGGTTTCCACATAACCTTTGTGAACACTGAATTCAACCACAAACGTTTGGTAAAGTCTCTTGGAGCTGACTTTGTTAAGGGTCTACCTGATTTTCAATTTGAGACCATACCTGATGGTTTACCAGAATCAGATAAAGATGCAACACAGGATGTTCTAACGTTGTGGGATGCAACTAGAAAATTTTTTTATGCTCCTTTCAAAGAGCTCGTGATTAAGCTCAACACTTCATCACCTCATATTCCAGTTACTTGTATAATTGCTGATGGCAATTATGACTTTGCTGGAAGAGTGGCTAAGGATTTGGGCATTCGAGAGATCCAACTTTGGACTGCTTCTACTTGTGGGTTTGTGGGATATTTGCAATTCGAGGAGCTTGTCAAAAGAGGAATTCTTCCATTCAAAGGTAAATTAAACCGATTTTTTTTTCTCTATGTTTCGTAACAAGTTTTTTTTTTTTATTAAATATAATGTTTTAAAATTATCCTATTTATAATATATTTTTTTTAGGCAAAAGAGAAACTATATTAAATAAAAAGAAAGAAATACAAAGATTGAGGGACATGATACCTGACCCAGGAAAACTCAAACGAGAATACAACGTATCGTGGTTTTGCAGACGTTAAATTTTGCAACTTCAATTAATTCGTGATGAAATTAGTATATGATCCACTGATGACTATTATAATTAAAAAAAATAACTTTTTAGATATATTAAATAACATATATTTATAATATATAATATAGATCAGATATATCAATTATTTAATAAATTTAAAAAATAATCTTTTTTGTTTATAACATTGATTGTAAGAAGTATTGTGCAGCAGATTCATACTCAACGTACAATCTTCAATGCTATGTCATTTTATAATTCAATTATGTTAAATTTACTTAAAATTTTAAAAAAAAATTCTTCTAAAGAGTATTGGTATCTAACTAATCTCAAAAGTACCTAAGAATGTTCCAAAAATAATTTATTTATATTTTCTTTCACTTATAATCTAATGAGATGAAGTACTTAAATAACATGAAAAAAATTCACACCCTTATTAGTAAATGGTGAGCTAATAAATGGGATAGACACTGGAACTAGCCAAATGAGTCAACAAGTAGTTCAAATCTTCCTTAAAAAAAAAGTAGTTCAAATCGGATTCTTTGTGGTCAATGTTTTTATACATTCATAAAATTCATGGTCATTGAGTCGCACGGTCGAAAATTCAATACATATTTTTATTTATATTTTAATAAAAAAATGTTGAATTTAAAATATAATTTGTCTAATCTTGATTCAACAATTTCAATTATTGTTTTCTTTTGTCTTAACCCCTTTCGGTTTGTAGAAGAATGTGGTTTTGTTATTCCATAATTCTACATAAAATAAGTAAAATTTAATAAATAATTTTTCATTTAAAAATCGAACTCTATTCTTCTAAATAATTATTTTTTATTGGAGATCAATATCATTTAAAGATAGTAACTTAATTAACAATCACAATTATATTAAGAAAAATGATAACAATTGTATATCCAATATATTAAAACATGAAAAAACAACTTTTTCTACATAAATTTTATCAATTGTTTTCAATTTTAAATCTTTAGTAAGTGTCCGTGTCCTAGAGACATAACACTTGACGGATGCCAATCATGGACCCTAGACATAGTTGTCACTTGCCAAGGTACCAACAAAAATGTAGTGGCCACAGAACATGTCTTCTAAATCCAAGAAGTAGCTAAACTAAACTATTGCTCACATACTTCTCCATCGGATGAATCATAACGTTGCTTCATATAAGTATTTTATTAAACAAATAAAAATGACATTAGCACAGAGGCATATTCTAATCATATCTAATCATATTCTTTTTTTTTTTGACAAAATATCTAATCATATTCTAATCGTTAATGCGATATGTGCACTATTTACGTAATATATTCTAATCATTTTTTTCACTGTAATATGAAGATAAATGATTGATATATTAGATGTTGTTAGATTTATTTCGATAAATATTTTTAAAATATTAAATTTTTAATGCGATATGAATATTTAGGTATCTACCTTTATTTCTTTATTTTAGTATACTTTAATTAGTTCATAGAAAAAATATATATTCTATTTTTGGCGCTTGATAGGATAAGTTTTTAAATCCGTTCGTATAACCTAGTTTCTTTTGTTAGAGCCAATTTGTGGTAGTGTACATTTTCTTATTAAAACAACAAAATATACAATTTATTAATATTGAATTTAATTTGCATACACCGTCAGCGTGGATAGTTTTTAAACTGTAAATTAATTATAATTGTCAAATTATTAAAAATGTTTGATTTTTTATCATAATCACTTCTAAATTCACACACATGATCGATTGTAGACATCGTTTCGCTTATAAAAAACTATTATTTCATAATCATATTTTGAAACTTGAGTAACTTACTTTTGTAAAATTATTAGATGAAAATTTTATTGCGGATGGCACTTTGGAAACAAGTTTAGATTGGATCTCGGGAATGAAAGATATTAGACTAAAAGACCTTCCAAGCTTCATAAGAATCACAGATCTTAATGATGTAATGTTTAATTTCCAAGGTTCTAAAGCACAAAATTGTTTAAGATCATCAATGATTATAATCAACGCATTTGAAGAATTGGAAGGTGAAGCACTTGACACCCTTAGGGCCAAAAACCCAAACATATATGACATTGGTCCACTTCACATGCTTGGTAGGCACTTTCCTGAGATGGAACATGGTTTTACGGCAAGTGGTTCGAGTTTATGGAAATCTGACATAGAATGCATAACATGGTTGAATAGATGGAAACCTTGCTCAGTCCTATATGTTAATTATGGAAGTGTAACTGTTATGACTGATCACCACTTGAAAGAATTTGCATGGGGAATAGCAAATAGTAAGTTACCGTTTTTATGGATAATGAGGCCAGATGTAGTAATGGGTGAAGAAACTTCATCTTTGCCACAAGATTTTCTAGATGAAGTTAAGGATAGAGGATACATAACTAGTTGGTGCATGCAAGACCAAGTTCTTGATCATCCATCAGTTGGAGGGTTCCTGACTCATTGTGGTTGGAATTCTACACTTGAAACTATTTCAGCAGGTGTGCCTACTATTTGTTGGCCTTTCTTTGGTGAGCAACAAACAAATTGTAGGTATTTATGCAACACTTGGAAAATAGGGATGGAAATTAACCATGATGTTAAAAGGGAAGAGATAACCAAACTTGTGATGGAAATGATGGAAGGAGAAAAAGGAAAAGAGATGAGACAAAACTGCTTGGAGTGGAAGAAGAAAGCTACAGATGCTACTAATGTTGGAGGATCATCATACAATAATTTCTATAATTTAATTAAAGAGCTTCTTCATCACAATGCTATTTCAGTTATATTATAATCAGTCTAATATGAAATGTGTATTGTTCTATTACTTTTAGTAAAAATAATTCTTACTTGATCACCATCAATCATTGTCATGTTGACTATTTTGAATTTGGTGTCATCTTGCATTAGTGCAAAGTGAGTTTGTGCCTTTTTTTCTTCATAATTTTCAACTGTATGGACAGGAAAATATTGTGGTTCTTGTTGACAAGGACGATTGTTACTAATGTTGCTTCATTTATCTTTGATTATGTTCCTTTGGATTGCTCATTTGATTGATTTGGAAATGTAATAGATTTGTTTTGGTCAAAAAAAATTAATTACCTGAAATTTATATTTTTATATATCAATGATTACTTACATATGAATAGAAGGCAAATAGACAACAAGTTGCACCGCAAGATCTTTTTAGTTGACAAAACTATGTAGATGGTCTCTGATGCTAGGTAGTTGAAAGCGTCAAAAATAAATGATATAAAAGCATGTTGATTGTTAGAACACGTTTTCTCATGTTTAACCACTTTTAGGGTTGTCTTTCATACCCTAAAAGTCTCGACCCCTAATCACACAAAATAATAACATATATAAAATGTAAGGTTTCATTTTTAAACATTATTCATCTATCAGATATTACTCTCTTTTATCTCTATCTCTCTTAAGCTGCATACATCTAAAATTATAAACTGTAATGGAATCTATGGTATATCTACTAAACTAGATAGGAAAATAATAGTCCGTGGAAATTACCTTTTTACCCTTATTGGGGGTATTATGGTAAATTAATTAATTGGAGCTGCCTACCTATATATATGTGTTTTTTTGGTTGATGAAGAAAAGGAAAAAAAAAGAAGAAGGAAAACAGAACACGGGACAGAGAAGAAAAAAGGAAAAAAAAAAACAGAACGAGAGAAGGGAGGGAGAGGAGAAGAAGGAAAAGAAGCCGATGGAGGAAGAAGGGAAATTGGAGAAGAAGACAAGCTTCAATTTTAAGGTGAGTTTCCCTTTTCCTTTCCCTCATGCATGTTGAAATTTGATGAATTTAGGGTTAGGTTTTCATTTGGGGGAAAAAGGAATTTTAGGGTTTTTCATGAATCTAATGCCATGCATGTCTCAGATTGAATGAGTTTTGTGTGTTTTCTGTTTTATTTTTGTTTTTGCTTTTGTGGTTTGGTGATTCTGGGTTTTTTTTGTTGTTGATTCTTTTTTTGGTGTGATTATGTTTTTGTTTGTGATGTTTCTATACAAGTAACTTGTGAAAAAATTGATTCTTTTGAGATGAAATCACACTTGGTATAAATTGCACATAAGGTGTTTGTGAAATTGACTAAAATTGGTGATGCATGAATTGTTTACTTGGTGACTTAAAAATTGATGGCATATTTGTAGTCTCAGTGATATATGAATCTGTTCAATATGGATCCTCTCATATGTTACTATCTAAAATGCCATAAAAAATAATTATGAACAAGTTTTAATCTGTTGCAGAAAAGGTTAATGAACTTGCTACATGCCATGGTGAAATCAAGGTCGTAAGGGCAATTGAAGCTAAGAAAGATAAGGCCATAGAAGAGGTATTAATGGTAATTACTAAGCCACCATACTTACAAGGTAATTTTCTGAGGTTTTTTGTGTTTGTATGATGTTGAGTGATTGTTTTTGTATTTTGCATGTGTTGTGACATGTTTTTAGGTATGTTTGGTGGTTTTTTTTATGCATGTATGTTGATTTTTTTATTTGGTGTTTGTTTTATAGGAAAATATATGTTTAGTTTGATTATGGTATGGTCTGTTCATTTTGAGTATTATGATTTATAGTTTTTTGGTATGCATGTTTTGGAAATTTTGTTTGGTCTTGAAGGGATTGTAAAAAAAAATTATTACTGAAAATGTGTGTCTGGATTTTGAAAATACTTTTATGGGTTTTCAATTGGTGAAAATGAAAGTTATAGTCTGTTTGATATGAGTAACTGAAGACTCTTGTGGTTGATATGATTGAATTGTTCTTATTTGGTGAATAATTTACCTGTTAACATCTATTTAGAATATAGTCTGTTTGGTCTCATCATTTTTCTTGAGGATTTGCAGATTATGTCTCAATTTCATGTTTAACTTTGAGAGGAATTTGATATAATTTGGTTTGATACATTTAGCTTGGTGTTTTTGATGGTTACAGTTGGTAGCACAAGATTCTAGAGAAAATAGGTTTGCTCTGTCATTTGATGTGCTAAAAAATATTGACTTTTGGCAATAATATTAGATATTTTGAGATTTAGTACTTGATTTTTATCTGGATTGCAGCATTGAACACTATTAAATCTACATATGATGCTTTATTCTCTTATGATGTTCTTGAATTTATGATAGCAGAGATGTATGATAGCAGTAATGTTGGAAAGATAGCAACTGAAGCATGTGCATTTAAATTATGACATTAGAGGCTATTTAGAATATAGTCTGTCTGGTCTCATCATTTTTCTTGGTCTCAATTTCAAAACCTCTAGAACGATCCATCTGAAACAGGTTTAGATTAGTCCCAATGCAAAGAATTTTTTACAGAAAAGAGCATTCTGGTAATGTGACAATGATATATAGAATACGCATAAAACAACTTATAACCTTGATATTCCTCCCTGTCTTCCTTATTTTTACGCCAAAGCTCATAAGCAGCACATATAACTTCATGAGTACCAATCATGGAAAGATACATAAATATGAACTTTTATTTGTTGAAGTTGTTTATATATAGGTGTATTGAATCAACATAAGAGAATAAAGCATCATATTGTATCTTACACTTAAAATATTTTTCTTGCTTCTTTATCACTCTTTAAGAAAAGGAATTTAATTTATTAGTAAATTTGAAAGAATTCTCACAAGCTAAATGATCCTTATATGCATCTGTCTGCCATATTGTACTCTTTCATTTGTCAGATTTGATGAAATTAAAATTTTGTAGCTTAAATTTTGAATTGGGTGTTCTTATTGAGGTTCAGTTGTTTGTTAGATTTGATGAAGATAAAAATGGGTTTATGAAATGCACTATTGATAACAGTTCAATGTAAACTAAAAAGATTTGAGTAGGCAGATTATACAAACTAAATTTTGTTGACAAGTAGTTGTAGATAGTGATCCTATGATAGAGGTGGTTTGAGTGGCTTGGATTTCTGACTATGCTATTGGGTAAGAGTTCATTTTCCAGATATTTTAAATGCTCAGTTTATCTGTGATTGTAAATTTGTGGTAAGGCCAATTGTTCGTGAGGTCATTCTCAAAGGTTAGGTTTTTCTGCGAAATTGGATATCTGACTTCAGTTACTTTCATCCTGGCAGGGAGAACAAGCTTTATTGGAGCTGATAATCTGTGTTTCAAGGATTTTGTATGTTCACTTTCTTCACTCTCTTGCTACACTCCTTTTCATGATCTTAGGCTACAATAGACATTTTCATATTATTTAAATAGCGATGATTCTATCAGATTTTAACTTGAGAAGTTCCATTAGACTTGATTCCTGAGAAGTTATGTATTATTGGCTTCATAATGTGTGGAACAAATTTTCAAGCCGTGGCTTTTGGACATGTCAAAGGTCACTGCTTGAAGAGTTGAAGTAAATTAGTTTTATTCTTTCTTTTTTTGATCATTTTGGATTTGTTATTATTGAAGGCTGAAATAAATGATCTTTCATTGATTTAATTATTTTGCGTTTTTGGAACTTATGTATTTACTGGGAAAGGTCTGAAGTTGAACCAATGGAAATTACACCTGCTAGAAAGACACAGAAGGCTGACCGAGAAGAGTTAAGGAGGGATCGACTCAATGAACAATTTTTAGAGCTGGGTGTTATACCCTAATTTTGGACCTAAAAATACTAATCAATTTTTCCTTTCTTGCATTTCAAGTCATTTGATATGTCTCTGATCAATTGCATCTTTCTCTGCATTCTATTTCAATGTTATTTGCAAAATTCACATGCAAGGGTATTTTAGTCATTTCCTATGTCAAACTTCTCTCAGTCTTTCAAAATTTTGTTTGAGCCCTTTCAAGTAGTTTGAATCAGTCTCTGTTTCATTCTATGTCAAAATCCATTTTAAAAATTGCATTTGAAGTCATTTTGAGTCAGTTTTGCCCCTAGGGGCATTTTAGTCTTTTCATGTGTTGAAGCCCTGTTTAAATCCTAAAAATTGTCTCTGAGTCTTTTAATTTTGCTTGTATGAGTCTTTGCTTCAATTTCTTGTTAAAAATCCATTTTAAAATTTGTATCTGAGTCATTTTCAGTCATTTTAGCCCCAGGGGCATTTTGGTCATTTCACACGAAATTTCGGCAGAGAGAGGTTACTTTAAAGTACCTTATTTAGGCCATTGGTTCGTTTTAGTCCGTTTTGTCAAGTTTTAATCGTTTCACTTTACGTTATTTGCCGGTTACCAATTTTAATTCATTTTATTTTATTTTTAAGTCCTAAATTTCTGAAATTTGCATTTTAGTCCATTTTTTGTCCAAGTCATAGTCCAGTGCCACGTGTCAGGTCCTGATTTGTCCAAGAGTTAGTTACGCCACATGGCAGTTTGTCATTGGTCCAGGCAGTACAATCATCAGCTATATAAGCCACATCACAGTCAAAAGGTCAAGGATCCATTCATCACATTACAACTCATCAATAACAACTTTTCGATTCTCTCTCCTCCATTCACAAGATCAAAACCGTAAATTCTCAAGAACCAGATGAAGATTCATCTTCATCTTCATCCATAACCAAGCAAATTTCTCAGCAAGAAAATCAATAACAACAGCCATACCAGAATTGAAATCGAAGAAGATTTGAGCGAATTTCTTCGCAATTTTCAGAGATTCAATCGAATCTTCATCATCGAATTGCCTCTTTCTGCAATTCCAGCACAGAATTTCTGTACGATCACAGAAAGAGGAGGTTGAGAAGAGAAAAAGAGGTGTCGAAGGAAAATTGATCAGAGAACACGAAGAAGAAAAGGATCAAGCTCAACAAGAAGCAGATTCAACAAGATCGAATCAGTTACACCACAAACCACCACCAAATCGTCGCAAACCACCACAAATACATCACAAACATCACCAATTCATCACTGATTTCACAATCCACCACCTCAAAACCGAAATTCAACAAAATCGAATTTCCCAAACCCTAACAGCCACAATCCGAACCTCACAACCACAACAGGTTCGAAATCAAGGAGCATTCATGCATACAAGGCCGTTGAAACACGAAGCCAAGTCCAGGTCGTGAAAAGAAGAGGAATCCGAGAACAAATTGAAAGAAAGGAAGAAGCAAGAATAAGACGAATCTTTTTCAGTACAAGCGGAGGTAACGGATTTCTTCTTTCAGTCTCGTCCTTTGTGTTTCAAAAATTTTCAAAGTTTAAAACGTAGATCTAGGCTTGTATGTGGTTCGTTGTGAAAATCCAAGGCTGGATTTGAGTAGAGGAAGAGAAGACGAGCAAGATGATGTAAAAATTTCAAAAAAAAGAGGGAAAAATAACTCCGGTGCGGCGGCGCTCCGGCCAACCACCGCACCGGAGTAGCTCCGGTCATCTTCCTCAGCTCATCGCCGGCGAGTTGATTCTAGAGAGAAGTCAGACTCTCTCTCTCTAGAACTTGGTAATGTGATGTTTTTTTGTTGAGTGTGTAGTTTTTTTTTGTACAAAGCTTCTTATACTCCCTCTATAAACCGATCCAGTTAGCCAACCCATGGATCTACCCGATCCAGCTTTTTTGGGCCCATAACTGTCTTTTTTTATTGTTGCTGCGTGTTGTTGCTGTTTACACCCTCCTTTTCTGTACGTTTTAGTTAATTTCTTGCTACTTGCACCCCTGCATGTTCAAAAAGTCCTTTAAAAATTCTGGAAAAATTCCTATAATTTTCCTTGTACTTTTTGATCAATTTTGACATATTGCATGTCAAGATTGATCAAGAAATACTGGAGAATTATTTTTACTTTGGTTTATTGTTTTTTTCTTTAATTCTTGTTGAAAGTCTTGATGAAAAATTTGTAAAAACCTTGTGATTTCTTTTACATTCGTTTTGAGTGATTAAGACTTGTTCCTTGTGACCTTTTGCATGTTGAAAATTGTTAGAAAAAGTACATGTGAAATTGTGAGTGATTTGTGTTGTTTTTCATCATATTTTGTGAAGCTTCTTGCACTTTTTAGCTCCAACATTTTGGTTCATGATAATTGGTACTTGATGGGTGATCTTAGGGTGTTATTTGTTGCCTAATATGTAGTGTTTGGTGCTGTTTTGAATGGGTGATAATTGGTTGCTTAGTTAGCAAGTTTTTTTTGTTATTTTAATATGTGAATTGATGTAAATAGGCCTAATTTCATATCATGATTCTTTGGCTTATGATTTTCTTGTAACTCTCATATTAGGGCTGACCCCTAAACTCTTTGAAAAATGTTATAATGTGAGGGTTATAGGTCTTTTGTTTGCTTGGAATTTTGGTATTTTGTTAGGTATACTTTGTCATCTTTCTTTGCCATTTTATCATGTTACCATGCTTTATTTCCTTGTCAATTTTTCCTACCATACTATACCTATCATCACTAACTCTTTTGTTCATCATTTCATAAGCATTCCCATCTCATCTCATATTCACCTTTATCTTCTTGCAATTTAATTTGTACCAAGGCTTAGAATGTAAACACTTAGGACTTTTTGTACTTTACTTTCATGTCATTTACATTTCTTGCAAGACCATAGAATGTATCTAGGCCTATGATGTAATATGGACAATGGACTCTAATGATGTACACTGACACAAGCACCGACACATGCACACACACCACTTTAGGTATATAGCTAGAATATGCATGTTTAGATGTATGTTTAGGATTGTATGTTTAGATGTATGTTTAGGCTTTAAACTTAGAAAAATCAATTTCCAAAAAAAATATGACCAACTTCACTCAAACCCTTTTTCATAATAAACCTTGGGATCAAAATCCCATTGTATTTTCCTTTTCTTTTTCTTAATCAAATTCTAATGAACTATAATCATACTTGACTTCTTTTACAAATGACTAATCAAACCTCACCTTTTCTTAAATTCTCATGCCCTTGAGGCCCCTCAATCTCTATTCTTCAAAATTCCATTTTCAAACCTAAAATCAACCAATAAAAAAAAAAACATTTTTGGAAGAGAACTACGGTGGATTTGATCCCTTAAACGGGTACGTAGGCAAGGAACAAAATTCCTTCAATTCAATTAAAATAAAAATCCAAAAACATTCTTCTCCCTCCAATTCTTCACTTAGAATATTCTTAGGTTTAATAAACACTTTCAAAATAGCATTTAAAAATAAAGCGCGCGCGTAGAAATTAAAGACGGTTCCTATAGGATACTATAGTCGTTATGGGTGCCTAACACCTTCCCGTAGCGAAAACAACTCCCGGACCTCGATTCTCAAGGGTTTTGCTTACTTTTTCCCTTCCCAAGAAAAAAATAAGATATCACCGGTTTAAAAAGGTTCAAACGTAATCAATGTTTGACACCCGAAAACCAAGATAAAACACTGGGTAACATTTTAGGTACGTGAAACTTCACTTTCCAACATAGGTATGCTTAATATTCACCCTATTTTGCTTAATATGAATATGACAGGTTAGTGGGTTGGACAGAAACTGGAAAAAACCACCTGGTGTGGTTGCTAAACTCATAGATTGTAAATCATATAAAGGTGCATACTTTTACTCTTAAATGTCATTGAAAGTTGCTGCATTATTTTGCAGTACATGTTATAAGGTTGCAACTATAAGGGAAAGAAAATATGTTATAGGTTATATATAGTTCTAATGTATGCTTAATGAGACAGAGAGAGACTTCTCAAAACTGAAATTATGGGTTGAATTTTGATGTTCTAATTATTAATTTGCCTCGAAAAAATGGTTCAGGATTTTATTTCATTGAGTATACGCTGCAAAGTCCTGGTGAGGGTCGCAAACATCTATATTCAGCTTTTGGGATGTTAACAGATGGTTGGTATAACAGACTGTATACAGCGACAGGACAGGTACTATTCGATATCATTCATTTGTGAGTTTTAATTTGTTTTTTCGATGTCATTCATTTTTTGGTACATAATCAGGAGTTCAAATTTCCAGAATACACAGAAGTGAAAAAATGCTATCCTCATGGATTCTATGGGCTTGATAAATGTGGCAGACCTGTGTATATCGGGAGAAGTGGGATGATAGATGTTAACAAACTGTGGCAAATAACCACACAAGAAAGGCTTATCAAGCATCATGTGTCAGAACAAGAGAAAACACTAAGAGTAAGATACCCTGCATGTTCATTAGCAGCCAAAAGACACATAGCATCCACCACAAGTATCTTGGATGGCAATGGAGTAGTAAGCAAATTTTTCATATATTGTTTCATAATTTACTATTTGGTCTAATAATGCTGATTTTGTTATGTGATTGTATTATTCTTCTAGGGAATGTCTAATTTCTCAGAGCCTGCAAGGTAAATCTTCATGGAAATTCAGAAGATTGATAGCAATTATTACCCTGAGGTACTTTTTGTTGATCATAGCTCATGAGCAGATGATTTGGATATATATGTCTGCTATTAATGTGTGATTAAGTTAGACAGATTCTTAAATTTTTATTGTAGCAGATGATTTGGATGTACATGTCTTCTATGAATTGAAAGTGTAGCATTTGATAATGAATCATCTCTTTTTATGTTTCCTTTTGTGATACTGATGCTGATTTTCCTTGATGCTAATGTTCCCTTTAATAGTGGGATGAATTTGCAGAATGAGGTGGATTTATTGAGTAAAATTCAGCATCCAAATATAATTTCTTTACTCGGTTGTAGCATTAATGGAGACATGAGATTTATTGTGTATGAGTTAATTTCCCTTGGAAGCTCTATTATATGGTAATGTTTTGTATTTGATGCTGATTTATACATACATAGTAGAAGACATTTACAACTCTCAGTTAAATAACATTCTAAACTCGGTTACATTTTTCTTGTGCAAAATTTTACGTTGAAGGAAAATCTCATGGCTGACTTGGCATATGAGAATGAAGATTGCTCTTGACACAGCAAGGTGAACTTCCTTAAGAGAATCTCTCTTCAACATCTCAAATCTCTCTCCCACTTTTGTACTTTAATGCAATGTAGTTAAGGCTATTTCAATCACAACTTTAACCAAGTATACAAAATTCAAAATTACATGTGACATACCAAAAACTATGTTCCTGTTGTTTGTTGCCATGCTTTAAAGCTATCACTTGATTTCAAAGCTAGGAAGTGAACTTGATTTCATTCAAGTGTTGAATTGTTGTAACAATTTCTTTTGACAGATTGGTGTATCTTTTTTATCAATGCTTTATTAAGTTTCAATCATAGATCCTAGGAACGTAGTTTAGCCATCACTTGTGACAGATTTGTAACTTTTTCTTGCTCTTTTTGCAACTTGCTTTACAATATAGTGTGGATAGCACTTATAGTCTTCATGTGAGTTACCAATATTCAAAGATATTTTTACTTGCTATGTGTATTGCAAGTTCTGATATTTTGGCAGTCCAGGGTGATGCATCTCTTGAGTGATAAATGACAGCACCCGTAGCACCTAGAGAATGTGTCCTGGTAGGTTTGCATAAAGACAAAGAAGAACCCTGATATCTTCTCACTCCAACTTGCAATGAATAATTCCATCACCATTCGTGTTAATTCATTTTTCTTTTTATTTTGTGAATTGGATTCCCGTCTTCTAATCTTTGTTCTCTTCAATGGAATACAAACTATAGGAATGTGTGGATGCAGCAGATGGAAAACCAGCAGATGAGAATGTGGATTCTTACCTGTCTACTGAAAATGCTGATGCTGATCTTAGAACTTTGCCTTTCAGCAATCTAAAACGAATTTCAGGAACAGAGAGTAGAAATCAGAATAAAAGTAAAATATTCATGGATGTATGCTATTGCTTAGAGTTCTATGTATGCAATCTATACATTGTGCTTCTAACTAATTGGTTGGAATTTCATATTGATTTTTAGAGTTGGTTGGCTTATTACAAAGCTTTAGACGGTGGAGATCGTGGCATTGATGGTGATTTCCCTGTTGTGTTTTCTTTAGAAAAACCTAAAGTTAAACTGCTTCCATTTAAGGGTCCAAGTGGAGAAGAGGAAAACCCTTCAGACTATCAGGTGATTTTGTTAGTTTTTATTAATCATTTTTTTATTGTACCACTATCTATTTTGTGACTGTTCGATAGTATAAAACTTATTTTAGACCACATTTTTTCAAAACTATTTTATTGAACAGTTTTTAAAAACCAAAACACAATCAAACAAGCCTAAGTGTAGTAATTTTCGGACATTTTTGTCAAGCCATTACGCATTTGTTATAATAACATTTAGTCGCATTGGTTACATATTCTGACTTCGATGTCCTTTTGTCAGATTGTTCCAGATTTTAGGGTCCGTATAATACCTGTTTTAGGGTTCGTATAATAATCCAACCCTTTTTTTTATAATCAACCTTAAATAGGTTGTTGGCTACATGGCATCATCTATATGTGTGTTGCAGTACATTATGTATGCAATGACAATAGTTATTATGTTATTAAAAATTGTTAATATTTACAGTTTTTATGGTTTAATTGAATAATTATGCAGTGACTTCATAGATGATTGGGTGAAAATTGGTTTATCTTCCAAAGTCAAGGTTCTAAAAGAACATGAATGCAATGATTTCAAGCTAAAGATTACAGTATGAATGCAATGATGCAGCTAAAGATTGTTAATTTTTTTTTTGAATAAAAAAATAAATGATTAATGTTAAACATAATTGTAGGTGGATTGGTTATTCCAAAACCTGATAATGGACCATTACTCCAGTATGCTGCAACAACATCTTTTCTCAGTAAATTGTATAGTGATTACATTGATCATCTCAAAATATCCGGTGCAACTGCGAAACCGATGCATTCTCAGTTTCAATGCTTCGTGATTTTTCAAGCTCTCAGGTGAATTACTAACCTTCTAACCATTTTCGATAGTAACATATAGGAATTGGAAATAGTCTAAATTTTTGCTTCCTTGTGTTTCAGGTTAACTACATCTTGGGACAAAATCCAATGAAAATGAGTTATTTAGTGGGATATGATGATAAGTTTCCAGTCCAAGTTCATCATAGAAGTGCGTCGATCCCTTGGGATAAACGGTACTACAATTGTGATGATGGTAAGACATGGCTGAGCTCGAAAAATGCCTCAAATACATCAACCTAATGTAGAAGTTAGTCTTGAGTTATTATTTTGTTGATAATTGTCTCTCATATAATTTGTACTTGATTGCCCTCTTCTACATGAACTTGATATTGGTTCTTGCAACAAACTTCCTGATACATTTATTTGTGCAGCTGCAACTTCATGCCCTCAACTGGTGAAGCTGGACATGCATAACTGTTCTTGTGTTAGCGATGAAACCCTGCGTGAAATAGCGCATCATTGCCCTAATCTTGGTTTTCTTGATGCATCATACTGCCCAAGCATATCTTTGGAGTTGTGCTTCAAATTGTACACTCGCTTTTTGCATATGTAAGCTTGTATTTTGAACTAAAGTATATGGCTTTGTCTAACATGGTCGCTTTTCTCTTTTAAGTTGGTTCGAATGACAATGTTGACAATTCTAAGGTTTCATAGCTGCGAGGGCATCACTTCTGCATCAATGGCTGCAATAGCTCATAGCTATATGTTGGAGGTATTTTATCTGTCCCAGATATTGATATTAATGACATGTCTGAATTCGTGAGTATAAGGATTAATACATTTTATCACCGCCAATGCAGGTTTTGGAACTCTGCAGTTGCAGTCTATTGACTTCGGTGTCGTTGGATCTTCCACGTATGAAGAATATTAGATTGGCGTACTGTCGCAAGTATGTTTCTGCTTCATTTTTTCTCTCCCAAGAAAAGCACTATAATTCTATTATTGATGTGTCTCTCGCTATTGCTTTTCACTTTCTGTAAGTCAATACCAAATCTTTTTTTCTATTGTTGCATCTAATTTTATTTTATTTTTGAATTGTTTCCTTTGCAGACTAGCAGATTTGAACTTGAGTGCTATATCACTTTCTTCTATACAAGTGTCTAACTGCTCCACCGGATCAATATCACTTCAAATTCACTTCAAGTATGTCTTATAATTATGTCTTCATTCATTCCCCATTCTCTTATATTCTAGAGTATAGCCCTTAATGATGGGCTTTTTGGTTATGCAGAAATTAGCACTGCAAAAGCAGGACAACTTAATTACATTAGCATTGCAATGCAAAACTTTACAAGAAGTGGACCTCTCTGGGTGTGAATCTTTGACAAATTCCATATGTGATGTTTTTAGTGATGGTGGAGCTATTTTGTTATATTTTTTAATCTATACTAAGATGATAAGCTGTCAAATTCACATATTAATTAGAATTCAGCTCAAAGGGAAATAGCCAAACATAAAATAACAGAAGCGAGTTTATTAAGAAGCAGAATTTTAAGCCTCTGCCACATATATGTTCTTAGATAAATTGTATCAACATTATTAAAAAAAGTAGAAACCTGAGCGCAAATACGAATCGGTTTTAGTAATAAACAGATTTTCTAAATTATAACTTATTCAAACATATAATAAAGAATTTCAAAACCATAGTATTCTAAATGCCCACGGGTACCCGTGGGTAAAATCCGTCACGGGCATGGAGCGGGTATCCACGGGTATAATAAACGGGTATTTAACTATCCATTATTATATGGACACAGACACGGATTTGATTGTATCCATAACCACGTGTACTCATACCCGATAATAAATTTAGTAAATTACTAAAATATCTTTATATATCATATCTTATTACTTAAAGTTGTTACCTTATTGAAGAAAATTTTAACAAAAAAGTCCTTGACGTTTTCATTTGTTACTCGTGATAAGCCGTTTTGAACATTTCATTTTCTAACTCGTGATGCAGGAGTACTCTAAATATTGTGTTATGGTTTATAATTATCTGTCATTTCGCAATCTATCCGTCCGATGTAATATTTTGTCAAAAAAGTAACTAACCCCCGTGCGAAGCACGGGTTTGTAACTAGTTATTTTATAAAAAAAAAGTTAAAACAATAGGTACTGCATCTAAATACAAATATGTGGTTGCCGGTTTGTGTGATTTTAATTACTAGAGTGTTATTGGTCCTACAATCAATGGTAAATGAAAATGTGTTAGTTAAATATTATGTTGTTGTGCCACTGATGATTATGATGTTAATGTTGGAAATTTAGGTCTTAATAATAAACAGATTTCATAAAACATGTTCAACAATTATGAATCAATAGCGGAAGCAAACAAAACATTGAACATGATTATGATCGGATCTACGACATGTTTGATTTATCAAAGATATTAAGAATTAGGGTATTAGGAATACCTGGATAGAGCTTTCATATTCAGCCCTCTCAGCAACAACCATAAACAAAGAGAAGATGCGATGATATGAAACACAAAACAGGGTTAGTGGCGGCCGATTTGGTTCTTCCTCAACCGGTACCTTTATGCCTCAAGTTCTCTTCAGATGGGGAGAAGAGAGAGTATGCCGTGTACGGTATATTGGGGACCATAGCCTCTTTTATATTGGATGACCATTAGGGTTTCCCATTATTCCGTTAATGGGCCATCCGGACATCCACTCATTGAGTCCATATCAACTAATTAAATATTTAATTAATTATCTAATTAGAAATCTAATAGCCTTATTACTTAATTTGATCACTAATCAATTAAGGCTCACAATTGATAAATAGCTAATATAATTATTATTACGATATTTTCCCACATAATGATATTGGAATATTATTAAATAATAAAATATTCCAACAATCTCCCACTTGGGCTACATATCTTAATAATTATATCAGAATTCTTTAGGCGCGCATCCGAATGCTATTTATCTTTAGATTTCAACCTTACAATCTGGTCCACCTCATACATTAATAATGGGACCACCGCGGCTGTCGTCACTGACATATAACGTAACGGAACCCCAACGACCACCATACCAATGCACTTGATGACATAGATCGATATGGATGAGTGACATGGAAATTTCATGTAATGTGATCTCTAAATCATGCCTATTTCCAACTGATCCAACTGAAAACTTTAGTGAGATCAAAACTGAAGTTTGCAAATTCAATATTTGCACAAAATGATACAGAAATGGTTATAATAAATATAACCTCATGAACTTTATTTCTGCAGAAAATCATAACATAAAGTCTGTATCAATACCAAAACAAAAGTATAGAACATAAAGTAAAAGAGACTCCCACTAATCCAAGACATCCTTAATGACAACAACCATATGAAAGACCTTATGTGTCATGTCTTTGAATAGCGGATCAGCTAGCATAAAGTTTGTCTCTACTTGTTCTATCATTCAACAACAATAATCTATAAGGTAATGAACCTTATAAACTTTGTTATCAAATAACTATACGACTGAATTATGTCACTATATAACTTGAGTGGTCTTTCAATGCCTTTAACGATATGCAACCAAGTGACATAAATACTTACAGTCATTTCCTGAGTTAGGATGTATGTCATATACTGACATCCAAAAGTCAGAGTCTGACACAAAAATGATCTCCAAATTGTCACATCTCTGATGTGAGCATAAGCTCTCTTGTTCTCTTTAATAATCCTTAAGGTTGCTTTTCAACAATTCAAACTTTGAATTGCTCAAGTATCTGCCAAACAATCTAATTATATATGCTATTTCCAAATGCATATAAATAAGATCATACATAAAAAAATATTTTATAGGCAAAACTTAGGAAAATACTTAAATTTCTGAATTCATAAATTTCCTAATGGGCAATATTTGAGACTGAAAAGTCTCTCTCGGTGATTGAGGTTACCAAAAATTATGTCATTTCATTTTCAACTTTATTGATATAAATCTTTTGTGATATCCGAATAATACCTTGAGAAGAATCTCTAAGTATTGAAATGCCTAACACAAAAGAGGTGTCCCCAAGATCTTTCATCACTAACTTTTGTTTGAGATTTCCTTGGTTTCACATAACAAACATATATCATTGTTGACTAAATAAAATAAAATTGACATATTAATATAAACTTACTCCCACTGAACTTGCTAAATCCACAATTCTCCATAATATTATCTCAAAACCAAATGAGATAATTGCTTTATGAGAATATGTAGTAACAATAAAGAGACAAATTTCTTAACTCATAAGTGGATTTCATGACTTTGCAAAACATCTACTTTGTATCTATTGACACAAAAGTTTTCTTAAGTTGCACCATATTGTATCATTAATGTCACCATTAAGAAACACTAAATTGAAATCCATCTTGTGCAGCTCCAAAATTATAATAAGCAAACTAGTATCAAGACTGTCTTAATAGAGTCTTTCAAATATACTAAATAGAATTTCTCTTTTCAGTCAATTCTTAATGACACTAGAATCCCTAGTTCTTGAGGGTGTTGAGTTTGATCTATATGAAATAGTTTCTTAACTTGATTGAGAGGTATAACAATAATGTCCTCATGAGGATCCAAATATACTATAATAATAGTAACTATATGAATTAGTTTAGAACTAATTCTTCCTCATTCAATTTTGATCTAAAACCATATCTCTCCCCCAAACTCAATATCCTCAAGAAAACTTAAAAATTTATGTCTCAAAATTTTCTTAATTTGTGGGACGGAAAACTAATAGTATTCAAAACCTTAAACAATATAGAATGTCACAAGTCATAACTAAATTGACTCTAATAACTGAACTTAAAAAACACATTGAATCATCATTTGAAAATAAAACTCAAGATATCATGGCTTATTCAAAGAGAAAAAGAATAAAGAAAAAAAAAATGATGATTCACCAAATTGTCTTTTAAATACAAAAAAAAGCTAGTAACGACAATCTAAAATTGGTTCAAAAAATGAATAAAGCAATCTTTATCGACTTTGTCCATTCTAAATTGATATATCTTTCAACATCATTGGACATAAGTCAGTCAAGACTACCTTTCTTTATTTGCCCTTATCTTTTGAGGTATTTTCCGAATGAGCACTATTTAATTTTCTCTTGCTTCAACTTTTCTTTATTTGCACACTTTATGAATAGATCTTTCAAAAAGATCATTTCTAACTATAACAGTTATAAACTTAATTGTGCAAATAGAATAATAAATTCTGAATTTTCGAACAAGTTGCCTGATAGTCGAAATTATAGTGTCTCAGCAAGATTAAATATCTACATAATGTGCTCATAATATTCTCTTTGCCTAATAATCTTAATAGAATACTCACTCTCCAATGAGAGCTTGTTTTTCTCTGTATTGCTTCAAAAGCACCTTAGTTTAAGCAAAGGAAATATGACAAAAAAATTTGTCATCTTAAAAAAAGCAAACACCTCTAATATATATGATATTTTAGCTTTATGATCACACGTGGCCTATGGAATTTGGTGTATACTCACTTGTCAAACTTGATTCTCACATTAGGTACTGAATTTGTGAGAGAATGTGAGTTTCACCATCCTTATCTAAGGTCTTGATCCAAGAACAATATCAATGTTCTTCTTTAAATCCTAAATTAGAATTTTAAGAGTTAAAGAATTTAACTCAAATTAGCAGATACATAAACTATATTAGTTTAGAGAGAACAAGAGTAGCAAAAGCACTCACTAAAATACCTAGTGCATCATCAATATCAAGTCTTTAAATAATAATATCAATTGCTAGTGATATTTTATAACAATGATCAAACAATGACAATTTATTTTGACAAAGAATAAATTCTTATAATTGTCGTGTGTTTACCATCACAAGTGTAGATGTAAACTCTTAAATACTTAAATGAGTTTACATTCACACAACATTAATAGACATGTCAAAATTAATTAATTGTAAGACATGCACAATTGATCTTTATTTGTAAATTAAAAGACAATAACAAGATACCAAGCGCACCATTAAAACACAATCTTTTGATTGCTAAGAATTAATTGCAAGCGGTACTCTCAATGCAATGATCAAATATTGGTAATAAATCCTGTCAGATAATGGGTGCCTTTTGACATCCTCAGTACCCACATGGAAAAACTTAAGAGTCTTGTCAGATAATGAGTGTCTTTTGACATCCTCATTACCCACATGAAAAATTTAAGAATTACCACATATTTAACATCACAAGTTGTAAATTAAAAGACCCAAAACAAGATACCAAAGCACCATTAAAACACAATCTTTTGACTGCTAAGAATTAACTGCAAACGGTATCTCAATGCAATGATCAAATATGGTAACAAGTCCGGTCAGAAAATGGGTGCCTTTTGACATCCTCATTATCCACATGGATAAACTTAAGAAGTCCTGTCAGATAATGGGTGCCTTTTGACATCCTCATTATCCACATGGAATACTTAATAATTACCGCATATTTACCATCGCAGGTATGTAATTATTCGGCCAAGCTGTGCCTTCCTTTTGGTCGACTAAAACAGCTCGCATGAACAATTTCATACTACATCTTTTGTAATTCCAATTGAATCAAATCTACGCAACAGAGGTTACTTTTGCAACTTGTTGTTTCAACCAACTCAACCAAAATTACCAGACAATTCAATAAATGAATTTAAGTGGGAATGGTCTTAATTTTACAAGGCAAATGGGAAATGTCTTAAATTTACAATGCACTACCGACATAATGTAGGCCAAATTAGTTCTTTATGTTGTTGTGTAACTATTAGGCTACTCAACAACCCTTAAGTGTGAAGACAAATTCACAATAATTGAAGAGAAGATGCAAGTTTCAAAAAAACAACCACACCAATGTATGTATAACAATACATTTACAGATATCACAAAAAAAAAGACAACAACAACCATAGCATGAAATATTTTCAAAATGCATGATAAGAAAATATTATTGTAGAAAACTTGATAACAATAAACTCAAATATGATAATCATGCTATAACCAAATATTCAATTTCAAGCCAAATGAAAATTGAATCTTTATATTCCAAAAATATTCATGCTATAATTGATTCACAAATATAAACTGAATGATTCTTTAAACAAAATAAAACATAACTCTAGCATAAATATTTCCTAAATAAAGGAAACAAACTTTATATGTCTATAAATAAACAAATAAAATTAGAATTATTATTTCCCAAATTTAAAAAATCAAATTCTCACTTTCTGTACTAAAAAAAATTTCTTCATACTATTTTGAGATTTATTATTAAAAGGCAACATATATATCACAAATATATTTTAACTCTTTATTTGCCTACTTCTCAAAATAAACTTTATGTACAAAATCTTTGTGAATCAACACTAATTTCAAATATAAATTAAACTGCAAGATATGATAAAAAATGAAAAATTATTTTGACCAAAAGATTTAATATAGAATTAAATCATCAAATTCACGATAAAATATCCAAATATTTATCAGTGCCATATTCAAATCCTTATTTCATTTTGGAAACCGACAATCAAATGCAAATAAAGCCAAGAGCAAACACAATTGATTTCACAAATTCGAAATATGCAAAATGCTTACTTCTAAAAACTTCAAGTATGTGAATTCAATTTCATCAATGTATCCTGCTTTCGAAAGCTGCAGCAAACCAAATTCATATCCAAAAAAAATAGCTCACAAAATTACATGCATTTGAATTGAAATATTCATGCTGAAAGAATACTTCTTCCCAAATCCAAATATTCACCCTGAAGGAATATTCCCAAAAAATGTATATATACAACCTAGAGGATGGAATATACTTATGAAACAAGAAAGAAAGAAGAGAAAAACATTTGCTGTCAAAATTGTATCCACAAAACATGAAGAATACAAAATTATCGATTTCAATCTGTTTATGATTCCAAAAGAAAAAAAAATTGGATCAACCCTTGAGAGACTATTTCCTTTCAATTTAAACTATTCACCGAGGTCATTGCAAATTTATACGCCACCAATGAAGCGGCCAAATTAGAGGCGAAATAGGTAAAGACTTATAGTGAATAATCAATTAAAAAAAAATTGGAAACAAGTCAAACCAATGAGATCCAAAGTGTAATATACAAAAGGATTGCCAGATTGCAAAAAAAAAAAAAATTGAACTGGATCGATGACTGATACCGAACCAAATTTTAAATTAGGATTCAAACAAAATTGGAAAAGAACATAAAATACATTCAACAACCAATTTCAACCAAAATTACATTAGGGTCACAAAGTTTCAAGCAACACAGTAGCATGATAAATAATAGTGATAACAATCAAGTTTACTATTCCATACCGATTGAAGCCATAATCGATAAGTAATTGAGTGCAACAATTTAAATCAAAAGGTGGAGGATTTGATTACCGAAATTAAAAAAAACATATTTCTTAAGCCGTAAACGTAACCGAAAAGCTCCAAATTATAATTAGGTCAAAGCAACAAAATTTTGAAAATCAATCAATCCCAATAAATCAAACATGAAGTGGCTCTGATACCACTTGTTGGAAATTTAGGTCTTAATAATAAACAGATTTCATAAAACATGTTCAACAATTATGAATCAATAGCGGAAGCAAACAAAACATTGAACATGATTATGATCGGATCTACGACATGTTTGATTTATCAAAGATATTAAGAATTAGGGTATTAGGAATACCTGGATAGAGCTTTCATATTCAGCCCTCTCAGCAACAACCATAAACAAAGAGAAGATGCGATGATATGAAACACAAAACAGGGTTAGTGGCGGCCGATTTGGTTCTTCCTCAACCGGTACCTTTATGCCTCAAGTTCTCTTCAGATGGGGAGAAGAGAGAGTATGCCGTGTACGGTATATTGGGGACCATAGCCTCTTTTATATTGGATGACCATTAGGGTTTCCCATTATTCCGTTAATGGGCCATCCGGACATCCACTCATTGAGTCCATATCAACTAATTAAATATTTAATTAATTATCTAATTAGAAATCTAATAGCCTTATTACTTAATTTGATCACTAATCAATTAAGGCTCACAATTGATAAATAGCTAATATAATTATTATTACGATATTTGCCCACATAATGATATTGGAATATTATTAAATAATAAAATATTCCAACAGTTAACTCTTTGCTTTTTTTCTTTGGTGGTGTTCGGGGTTCGAACCCCGACCTTGCATATATTATGCATCGTCCTTACCAACTGAGCTAAGCTTACGAGGACAACTCTATGCTTTCTATATACATATTTACGATTTATCTTTATTTTAAATTAAATGGTCCTACAATCAATGGTAAATGAAAATGTGTTAGTTAAATATTATGTTGTTGTGCCACTGATGATTATGATGTTAACTCTTTGCTTTTTTTCTTTGGTGGTGTTCGGGGTTCGAACCCCGACCTTGCATATATTATGCATCGTCCTTACCAACTGAGCTAAGCTTACGAGGACAACTCTATGCTTTCTATATACATATTTACGATTTATCTTTATTTTAAATTAAATATTGATCATTTTTGTTTAACCCAACTTCCCTTCCCCCTTAAAACACGACTCCACTTTCTCTTCCATAGTAAATGCTGATTGACCATTCTCCCCACATCAGGCAGTTCCAAATCCCTCTCTCTCTCTCCATCCCCCCCCCCCCCCCCCTCTCTCTCTCTCTCTCTCTCTTAGTTTCTTTTTTGTCCTCACCCCTTCATTCTTTACACCTCAATCTAATCTCCCTCATTCACTCTATCTCTTTTACTTACAAGAACGAATGATTTTTCATAACCACGATCTCAATTTCAATTCTTCCCTCATCTCTCCAAAATCCTTTTATCTCCTCTTCTTTTCTGTCATGAAGATGAATGTTATTAGGGTTCAGAGTTTCAAGCTTTTTAGAATATGGGGTCATTCCAATGATTGTATAGGCTTTTAAGTTGGTTTCAAGTTTCTCTCTTCATTTTTCTTATTTTTGAATTGCAAGGGTTTTGCCTAAACCATTTAGGTTATACTATATTGGTTATTTTTATAGGTCTGTCTCTATCCATTTAATCCACACAAACATCTATAAATTTTCATTTAAACCTATAAAGGTATGCAAGTTTTGACAGCAGTTTGGAAAGAAATAGTTATTATTGCTCACTTTATCAATCTGAATTTTTTTTAGCTCCGTAGAATTTCCTTGGCTGCGACATGTTAGATTATAGCATTCTGTCCAAAAAAATTATTATCTAATTTTTTTTATCCCTAATGGCTATTGTTTGATACAGTTTGCAAGATTATTTTTTCATGTGTATATTATTTTCATGTTGAACCGTTTGTACTCCTCCTGTAAGAAGAAATTTTGAATCAGTTTATCTCTATACTATTTTTATGTGTATATTATTTTTTGTGTTGATTTTCATGTTGAATCGTTTGTACCTCTCTCTCACCATTTTGTCGTCACATTGTTTGTGACCACCTCACCATCACTACTGTAAATTGATTTATTAAGGGTACTTGTTAGCATGACCCTTATTTATGTACAAGGTAGTCTAATATGAGTTCCATTCAATGATATACATTCAATGATATATTGTCACATCAATTAATATTAATAAATATAATAATTTATGTGTTTTCATATTTATTAATTGACGTAACAACATATCATTGGATGCATGTGTAAAATAATTATATACTAGCAAAATATACTAAGTAAATTTTATTTTTTGTTATTATAAAATTTATTTTTTATTTAAATAGTTAAAGGTCCACTTTTGTATAATTTTTTAGAAGTCCATATTACACACCTATACATCCCTTACATTTTATATATGTTATTATTTTTTTGTCAAGTAGTCTGGTGAATAGAATTTCACCTCTAAAGTGAATAAGAGGGGAATATGAGATTCAAAACCCGTCCCCTATATATATATATAATGTAATGTCTCTATCAACTGATCTATGTTTCATAGAGACAGGTCATATGGACTATATGTTATTCATCTTATTATAATGTTTTATTGGCTTTCCCTATCCTTTTATACTATTTTGCTTCTGGAAGAGGGAATGATGGTTTTGTTTTCGCCTCTGAGGGTTTTGGCTTAGTCTTCCCTTTTATATAGTTTTTCATTTTTTTAATAAAATTTTAGAGCAAGTGGTAGGAAACGGGAGCAACTATGTGGTGCCAACCTTAGGTGGGATGTCTAGTTGCTTCCTGATCTTTTCCTTGCTTTTTTTTTATTCATAAAAAAATGATGGATGGAGAGGATCCTTATCCATTTGCAGCATAGCGATTTACTTAGCGATTATTTTTTGTTACTAGTGATATCTCCCGATGAGAAATTTATCCTTCAAGATATGCAAATTTATTGAAAGGGATTTTATTTCTCAACATGTTCTTCATTATGCCGCAATCAGAGATAAAACTCATGATTATATGTTTTTGGAACGTAATTAATTATGTGTCAATTGTGTGACACCATATTCATTAAGAGAGATGCTACATGGTATGAGAGTTTTAGCCCACGAATTGCACGATATGGTGAACAATACACAATTTACTTGGTTTAAAACATAAATTTTAAAGGTCAAAATGCCAAATATTATAAATGCAACAACTTTTAACAAACAAAAATGGATTATATTTACACCAACTGAAAGTCCTTACTAGCGTAAAGTTTGTCAGAAAAAACCTCAAAAATTTACGGTCCTCAAAACCAAAAACAGAAGAAAAAGAGGACTTAACTAATGCACATACAAACAAAAGGGCACGACCACCACACATGAGAGTTTAAACAAAGATTGACACTAGACCATTTACGATGGTTAAAAAACTCAACACCCACTTTTTCAATTACCAACACTCCACGTCATTTTCTCTCTCTTCCACCTAATAATTCAACACTCATTCAACTTTTATACTCTCCGATGGTTTTTCATTCAACACTCTACCCTACCACTTTTTTATTTCATATATTCTTATTTAATTTTATATTTTTGTTTTTATGATTACATAAAATTACCATTATCGATTATAATTAAATTAAAATAATAAACACTAAACAATTTATCTTTTAGATTTTTGTAAAAACAAAATTTATTTAAATAATTTATTTTTTATTTTCTTAACTTAAAATGCAATACAATAAACTAAGCACGCGACACATAAATAACTTAAAATGCAAGACAATAAACTAAGCATGCGGTACACAAATAACTTAAAATGCAAGACAACAAACTAAGCACATAGCACACAAGTAACTTAATTAGGTATGTTTTGAGGACGTTGGTTGGAAAATTGATTTGGATTTTGATAATTGTCGGGATTTTGGTAGCTAAATGAGTAATTAGAAGAATTATGGGTGTTGAAATGATTATTATTGGGACCCATTTCACTAAAAAGAAGATTAAAACTTTATAAAAAGCTAATAAAAAGATAATAGTATTAAGATAGTGAAAAACTTCATTTTTTTCTGCGTCCAAATTAAATGAACCAAGTCTCTATTTATAAACAAAAAAAAAATCATGAATTTTGGTAAAAAAAAATTAAAAAAATTAATTTGAATGAAATAATTGAGTTCAAATTATTAAGGTGAGATAAATTTAGGCAGTCAACCAGGAAGCGCCACATGTTATACCATGTTATACCTTATCCTCTTAGGAGAAAGGAAAAGAGATGAGACAAAATTGCTTGGAGTGGAAGAAGAAATCTACAAAAACTATTGATTTAGGAGGATCATCATACAATAATTTCCATCAAAGAAGTTATTCATCACAATGCTATTTGATCAATCCTTTATATTCAATCTAATATAAAATAAGTTTTGATCCCACTATTTTGGTTAAATAGCAATTTGGTCCCCTCATTTTTATTTGCGCAATTTTTGTCTCATATTTCAGAAATTATGACTAACCTATGATTTTAACCATCCAATTTGATGATACGGTAATGAATTGTTCATCCTCGATTCAACGGTGTATTTTTCATTTTAAAATAAATTCTAATAAGATATTATTTTTATCCCTTATTTTTATTATTATAAAATCATTTTCTTATTAAAAGGTTTATTTTTTGAATTTTTTTAGAAGTTCTAATTATACACAGTCATATCTATCTCGTACATTTTATATATTATGGTGGTGTTGTTATATTTCATTAACTTTTCCTCTACTCTTATACTCCCACAGTCCCAAATTGCATGATGTCGTTAGCATTATTACACACGTATTAAGAAATGTAATTAATTTTGTGTGGAAAATATATATTATAAGTTGAGAGTAATAAATAGTTAATGATATAATAGAAAAAATAACATTAATACTTCATTGATATTGTAAAACGACATATAATATGCGACAATTTTTCTCTCTTGAAATGACATATAATTTGCAATAGAGCGAGTACTATTTGAAGAAGAGGAAATGATGGAAGGAGACCATCCTCATTCATTTGTAGTCTAGTGATATATTTAGCGATTTTTGTTGTTACATGTGATATCTCCCAACCAGAAATGAATCGTTCAAGGTACAAAAATTAATTTAAGGTGTTGCCTTTCACAACAAGTTCTTCAAAATGCACCATTCAGATAAAGAACTCATGATCCTTTGAGGAACCTAATTATCTGTCAACATATGTCAAACCATATTTATTACTACTAATAATTTTAGATCGGTATTTTATTTTTTTTCTTCAAGTAATCTAGTGACTAGAATTCACTTTTTAAAGTAAATAAATGGGGTTTCTGAGGTTCGAACCCCGATCATACAATAATGCATTGTTCTTGTCTATTAAGTTATGATCACGGGGAAGAATCAATATATTACTAGACCTAGGACTGAGCATATTTACCGGACCCGACCGAAACCCGATAAACCCGTTGCAAAATAAAAGGTTCGGTCGGTTACGGGTTGGTCTACGGGTCTATAAAACCATAAAAATCAGTTTGGTATGGTTATGCATGGTCGAAATCGAATTGTAAAACTACATATGTCGAAACCCAAGTCCGACCGACTTATAGTTATTGCAAGTAGCTTATATGAAAAATTCATCACACGTATGACAGCTTCACGTGCTTGTGTCTAATGCCTTAATATATTTTTCATTAATTCCTCTTGTCAAGTCATATCATTTGTGTCAGCATAAAGATAGTGCATAGCATGTGGATAGCTATTGATAATAAAATAAAATAAATAGACACCACTCAAATATTTTCTAATGTTAATCTCTTTTCTAATTTCACAGTATGAGTAATTTGTACTCTCTTCTCTTCTAGCCCTAAGCTTTGCGCCTCCCTCTATAGCTATCCTTCCTTCTCTGTTACGGCTTACACTTCTGCACTGATGAAAATCTTCATCCTCCATCAACAACAAAGAAAATAGTCTCATACAATGCAAGTATGCAACTTCACTTAAAAATTTCACATTCATCTAGAAATGATTCTTCCCACCCTTCATAATGTTTTGGTGTGAGCAACATGTCCTTGCCCTCCTCAGAAAATCTTCAAACTCAACTCACTAATGGAGAAGGCACAAACCGAATTAACCGAACCGTTCAACCCGTAACCGATTTCAACCGCGAACCGACCAAACCGTTGCTCTGAACGGACGGAAGTGGGTCTGGCTATTCTCTCTTCGGTTTCATTTGAGATGGGGTTTTTCGGACCGAACCCGTCCGAACCCGACCGATGCTCACTCCTAACTAGACCTACACCCGTGCGTCGCACGGGTTGTGTCTGACATAATATTTAATACTATGTTGTGATTCACTATTCATGAAAATATTAATGTTGTTGTTTATATTGAACTTATAGTCGGTGAGAAACAGAAACAACAAAATAACATTTAAAATATAAAAAAAAACCACATTTGATGTAACGGCATCATCTTCACCATCTTTATTGGCTATCAATATCTTCAAATCTTTTCTTGAGGTCATTCTTGAAATTGCAACATATAATTGACCATATGAGAATATTGGTGTTGGAAGATATATATACTCCGACATGTTTAAGTGATTGTCCTTGACATTTATTAACGGTCATTGCAACCTTGATTCCCATTGAAAACTCTTCCTTGATATCTCAGTTTCGTCTCCCTCTCTTCCACATATCACTTTATCACGATTCAATTTCTCTCTCTGATTTATTTTTTTCCTTTTTTTTGCCTCTTTCTTATCTTTCTTTCTCCATTCCATTTCTTGATCATTTGCATTTCTCCCACTCTTCATCTATTATTTTCCATTTCTACACATCTCCAAATATTTTTTCTTAGAGAGTTAGGATTTGAGGATAATTTTTTTTATTTCATTGGTTTGTTTCTCATCCATCTTTCTTTTCAAATTTCAGTTTTTACTTATAAATTATAGACACATTATGATCTATAAAATATTTTGTTAGTGAGATAATTGGATATATGTATGAATGGGATAATTGAGCTAACTGTGCGTTAATATCATATGTCTTTGGTATAATTAAGTCATTTTTGGTAGAAAAAATAATATATACTAAATAAATTTACCTCAGCCTGCACGGATTTTGTAGAGCTTCAAACATTCCTATGAAATTGACTATATTATTACTTTTATAGTTATATTCAGTATTATGTTATCAAACTACCTCAAACAGCAACAAAAACTAAAGATGGACTGCAATAAAAAAGACAAATCAAAAGAAAAAAACATATAGAAAAATCTGCACCAAAAAATTGGTCATAACAGCAAAGGCTGTTAAATCTATGAAAATGAAAGGGAATAGAAACTACCATGTGGTAATCCAAAGAAAAAAATAATAATGAAAAGGAAATGCTATGTGGTAACCGAAAGAAAAAAATAATAATAAAAAGGAACTGTTACGTGGTAATTGAAAGAAAAAATAATAATGAAAATGAACTGCTATAAAAAAAAAAAGAAAGAATTGCAATGACGTTAGTGACTTTAAAAAAAATGAACTTTTCATGTGCTACCTGATTCAATTCCTTGCAGAACTTTTTTCATAAAAATTAATTAGGCTCGCCAAAAAGGGCAGGGTTATGGTTATTAGGTTCAATTGCATGACGGTGAGAAATAATTTAGGGATTGTGAGATTGAAAGAAAGAGGACTCAAGATTTGTGTAGAATACATAACATTGAAGCAATCACATGTTGTCAAAATATTAGTGCCTTGGTTGTAAGAGGTATGAATTGGAAGCATGAGGTACCTGGTTTGATCCCCAGGAGGAATTTTCTTTATAAAAGGAGGAAAACAAGTAGGGTTTAGAAAAGAGTAGGGTTTAGGGTGGAAGACTATATATATATATATGTGTGTGTGTGTGTGTGTGTGTGTGTGTGTGTGTGTGTGTGTGTGTATATATATATATATATGATATATATATATGTGTGTGTGTGTGTGTGTGTATATATATATATGTATATGTATGTATGTATGTGTGTGTGTGTGTGTATATATATATGTGTATATATATGGGGTTTGCTAGGATACACCCACTAGTTTTTATTAAGGTGTGTTTTAGCAAATATATAACTAAAAAGTTGTTAAATACACCTTAAGGTGAATGTTGCTAAAACACACCTTCTAAAAAATAAGTGGGTGTATGTTAGCAACTCCTATAGGCATTTGCTAGGATACACCCACTTATTTTTTAGAAGGTGTGTTTTAGCAAGTTATAACTAAAAAGTAGTTAAATACACCTTAAGGTGTATCTTGCTAAAACACTTCCACATAAAAACTAGTGGGTGTGTTCTAGCAAATCCCTATATATATATATATATATATATATATATGGGGTTTGCTAGGATACACCCACTAGATATATATATATAGCAAATCCCATACTTATTTTTCTCTTTAATATTACCATTATGATGATTATGAGTAATGGTGACTGATCCTGATCCGATCAAAAGCATTTCAAGATGTAGTCTGGATTTTCCAGCCATACCAGGATAACCTCTATTATCTAGGTATCTATCTTTGATAGACCAACCATCACTATTATTTAGTGAAAGATCTTCATCATCAATATACATGATGGTTTCAGTAATAGGATTTTCAAGATACTCTTGGGAAGATTCTTCCTGAGTAGCTTGCTTGTAAGATATTGTCTTACCTTTTGTGGATGAAGAAGAAGATGCTTCTTCTTTTTCCTTTTTTATATTTGAAAAATTAGGCCTTTCTCTGTTATATTGAACAACTGACCAATCCCCTATTATAGGAACATTACTTGCAGCTTGAGTTTGGGGCAACATATTATTGCTCCCTTGATAACCACCTCGCCCATATGGGCCTCGGCCTCCTCTCCCCCTATAAGGGGTTGTCATATCCCTGCAAAAATTCACGAGTTAAAAAATCAGCAAGAGAATTATTTTCTCCTTTAATATACTGAATATCAAAATCAAAGGCAGATAATTGAGCTTGCCAATTAGCAAAAATTTGTTTTGCTACAAGATTTTTAACATCTTTTTCAAGAATGGGTTTAGCAGAACTACAATCAATTCTAAGAAGAAACTTTTGATTAAGAAGATCACTCTGAAATTTAGAGATACACTTAATAATTGAAAGCATTTCTTTTTTAACCGTAGAATACTTGGTTTGAGTGGGATTCCATTTTCCTGAAGTAAATCTAACTAAAACTTCTTTATTAGAACTAGGGATTACTTGTTTAAGGATTCCCCCATACCCTAAATTGGAAGCATCAGTTTCGACAATTTTAAAATAATTAGGGTTAGCTAAAGAAAGACAAGGTAAACACTTGACTTTGCTTTTGATTCTCTGAACCGCCTGGGTATGTTCCTCAGACCAAGGTTTAGGTTTAGATTTTAACCTATTATATAAAATAGCAGTATCTTTAGACAAGTATTCATAGTAGTCTGAGACATAATTAAGACTACCTAAAAACCTTTGTAATTGAGTTTTATCCAAAATGATATCTGGAAATTTTGAAGCAAATTCAATACTTCTATCAATAGGAATAATAGTTCCTTTATCAATATTATGACCTAAAAATCTAATTTTGGTCTGAAATAATTTCATTTTGGGCTCCGACACAACAAGCCCACTACGCTTAACCACTTCTTTAAAAGTTTTTAAATGTTTAACATGTTGATCTATAGTTTTTGAAAAAACTAAAACATCATCAATGTAAACAATAATAAAATCTGAGTATGACTCAAAAATATCGTTCATAATTTTTTGAAATTCTGATGGCGCGTTTTTTAAACCAAAGGCCATCACCAGCCATTCATACTGACCGAAAGGAACAGAAAAAGCAGTTTTGTATCTATCAGATTCTTTAATTTGAATCTGCCAATAACCAGACTTCATATCGAATTTCGAAAAGATAGTAGCAGTAGCTAATCTATCCAACAAATCTTTTTTGTTAGGAATAGGATACCTAATCCATTTTAAAACTTTATTAAGAGGTTTATAATTAATAACAAGTCTAGGAACACCCCGTTCCTTCTCAGCTGTGTTATCAACGTAAAAAGCTGTACAACTCCAAGGAGATTTAGACTTTCTAATTAATCCTTTGTCAAGAAGAGATTGAATCTCTTTTCTACACAAATCTTGATAAGTGTTATTCATTTGAGCCGATTTGGCTTTAGTAGGAATTTGGCTTTCATTAAAGTCATCAATATAAGGAAGAGAAACCATATGTTTCTTTCTATCCCAAAAAGCATTGGGAAGGTCATTACAGACTTCATTTTTGAATTGAAGTTCTAAAGACTTAATTTGTCTTTGTATTTCGACCTTTTTAAGTTGATCATCTATATTAAGAAGATTTATTTCTTCTTTAAGAAAACATATTTGTTTTTCCTTTTTGCTAAGAATATCTTTAACCTCGTTAATCATCCTAGTATGAGGATCAGTGATAAAATCAAACATAATTTCTTGATTATTGACTTTTGTAGTAATACCCTTATGATCAATATTGATAATAGGCATAATATTATGCAAAAAAGGAGTACCTAATATTATCCTATGAGTAAGATTTTTAACCAAAATAAAATTTGTAGGTAAACAAATATTTTGATTACAAATATAAGTATTCGAAAGTTTATAATTAACTTGAAGTTTATCTCCTCCAGCTTGGGTAAGAGATTGGGTGGTCTTAGAAAAATATTTCGTAGGAATAATTCCTTCCTGAATGCAGTTAAGATCTGCACCACTATCTACCAAAGCTATTTCATTTTTAAGAATATATTCTTTGTTGATAACAAGAGTTATTTTAACAAACCATTTTTGAGAAGTAACCCTTTGTATAGTAGCAAGAAAAGAGTTATCAGAAGTAGAAGGTTTATCTTCTTCAATTTTAGAAATATTATGCTTAATTTCTTCAATTTCTATCTTTTCTAATTTAAAAATTCTTTGAGATAGTATATTATTATCTCTTTTTATTTGAGCTATCTCACCCTTTAAGAGATTAATTTCTCTTTTAAGATCGTTGGTAGAAACAGGAGTTTCTTTAACGTTGGTTTCATTAAACCTAGCCAAAACCTCACTTATTCTGTAAGGCGAATCAATAATATGAGGACCTTTATCCTTATTAGAACTTTCCTTAATAAGAAATTCTAACATTTTTCTTTTCAGATTAATGTCTGAAATACTATCAATAGCTTTGAAAGCTTCATCCTGTTCTGCGGTAAGAACATTTAAACCATTCATTTCGACTATGTTTTTCCAATAGTCTATTTCCTCATTGCAAGGACAATTTGAATCCGAACTATTATCAGAATCGCTATCAGTTGTGGAATCATTAATTTGATTTATCACTTCATTACTATCTTCTGATTCATTATCAGAATATTTAAATAGGACTTTCTCTAATTGAGAACGAAGATTATCATCTTCAATATCATTTAGCTGTTTCTTAGTCCAGCATTGAGTAGCATAATGACCAGCTTTGCCACATTTATGGCAAGTAATCCCTTTAGAAAACTTATCCGCTTTCCTTTTATTTTTAGAGCTAGGAAAATTTTCCCTAGACTTTCCTTTAGAGAAATTTTCTCTATGTTTCTTCTTATTAGAAGACTTATGATGTTTTCTTCTCCTAGTTTGAGAAGTATCATTTGAAGAACTAATGTTCTTCTTATTCTTTCTTTCAGCTGTAGGTTTGCCAATATCAAAAGCAAATTGTTCACAAAATTCACCTAGTTGGTGTTTTTCAGTTAATTTTTGCTTTTTAAGCTGATTTTTCAATTTTATATCATTACATAAAGAAAGGCCTTCTTGAATACAAGTATTTGAAATTTGACCATAGGTTAAATTTGGGTAATTAATATTTATCCCATCATTTTTATTTCTTAAAGATTGCCTAACTTTCTCGGCAAAAAGATGAGGTAAGCCATCAACAAATTTTGCTTTCCAATGACTACTATTGGGGTCTTCAATCATAAAGACTCTAGATAAAAAGGTATCTTTATACCATCTAAAATGTGTCAAAGAAGGACATCGTAAATTTTGTAAAAGAGTACAAATACGTTCTCCAACAGGTATTCTAGTACCAACAAAATTGTTTATAATGGAAAGACTCAAAGTATAAACCGCGTCTTCTTCATTAGTATTAGTCACAGATCCTGTGGCTTCATTTTTAATGATTTTTTTATGAGAAAGAATTTCTTCTCTTTGAGCAGCAGTGAGATACCAATCCCACCAACCTCTAAGTTGGCCCACGAATCCAACGGTAATAAAACTAGCAATGTTTCTATCAGAATTACCTTGCTGTTTACAAATAGTAGAATACATTAACATTTTTTGAATTATAGTAACAATCTGTCTATCATTTAGACCATCTATATTCCATTCATAAATGGATCTACCCGAGTACGAGTTTTGAATGATATCATCATTTTCTTCAAAAAGCAAGTCATGCGGTGAGGGTCTATCGTAATAGATTTTATCAACTCCTCTTTTAGTATAAACAGTATTTATATCAGCCTTATCATTAAGACTACAATCATTGAACATAGTAGCGAGTTCGTCAATATTTTCAAAATCTTTATTAACGTCTTGAGATTCATTGTCTGAATCTTCACCTTTAGAAATAACATTAAGATTTAATTTCTTAAGTTTCTCTTGTAAGGTATTCAAAAATTCATTAGAATTATCGTCAATTTTAAATCCTTCAATATTAGCAGGAGGTTGAATAATAGGAGACTCATTAATTTGGTCACAAAATCCTTTTGAAGGTGTTGGTTCATCCTTATTCTTTAAATTGTCAATAATAATTTTTTGATTGTCAATGTTTTTTCCAACCAAAATTTTTAAAAATTCGATATCCTTTTCAAGAGATATTAATTGATCTCCAATACGAGTCAAATAAGCATTAGAAAAATTCTGAGCTTTTATAATCGAGTTTAATTCTTGCAAAGTAACATGAGTATTACCCATGGTTTTTTCCACAGCAGTGTGCGAATAAGGAATCGCCTCAACGTTTTCTCCTAACATGAGTCTCTTCTCAGGAGGAAAAGGAGTGTTAATAGGATCCCTTTGCCCAACAATATACCAAGGCATAGATTTTAAAGTTAAAATCTCATTATCAGTTTTATTGATAAAATAGGTTATAAACCATTCAACAAATCTAATATAATTCTGAGTCTGATTAAGCTGATCATAATAATCGTTCTTAATTTTTTCACGTTCCCAATCAGGAAATTTTTTGAAAAACCATTTTCTAAATTCAGAATATTTTTCCATCATAAATTCATCATTTATGAATTTTCTCCACAAACTATTTGGTGAAAGGTCCATAAAACAATTAAAAATCTGAAGCTGTTGGGGATGTTTTCCCTTCCTTTTGACTGTTATTAGTCTCATAAACTCCATAAGGAATTTTTTGCGCACTTAAATTTATGTGATCAACAGTTTGAGAATCATCTTTATATCTGGAAGATGAAGCTTCTGAAAAAGAATTCCTAGAAATATTACTAGGGGCAGAATAAAATCTATTAGACGAATATCTAGAAGATATACTCCTAGGTATAGTACAAATTCTTTGAGGTGTGAATCTTATTTCAACATCTCCATCAGTAGTTTGAACAATTTGTTCAATTTGATTATTAATTAAAGGTTCAGGTTCAACGACCTTAGGTAAATTCCAATTCTCTGGAAAATCTAATTCTTCCCAAGTAATCAACCTATTGGTTGCAATTTTGGAAGTTAACAAATTGGTTTGAACCAAAGCAGTGGTTCCAGGAAAACTTATTTGTTTAGCCTTAGGATTTAAAGTATTTAAAACCTTAAAATAGATTCTATAACAAACAGCCATAATTTGACTACCTGCTTGGAAATCATAACCATGCGTATGAATATTCATTTGTAAAGATTTAAACAAATTTTTATCAGAAAGCGATAAGCTTAAATTTGGTGCTACGTCAAAATAAACAGGACCATGACATAAGCTGGTTTCAATAACAGCAGCTAGAGATTGTTTGAAGTTTTTACATCTACCATCTCTAACATAAGCCATAATACTGGTATTTAATCCAAGCAAAGTTAAAGGTTTAATTGCAATTTGAATTAACCCAACATGCATGTATTTATAATCTTTAAAGGATTCTAAATCCTTTTTACATAACATATATATGTCTTGAGAATCTTTTGAGATTCTAACATTTTGTTCAATGGTTTTAACAGCCATTCTAGATTTGAACTCGAATATCCCAAAATTATAAATTTGGTTTTTGGGTACAGATGGTATTACCCATTTGTTTAAATTTTCTAAATTATTTGGGAATTCGACCAATTCTTGATTGGTTGTTTGATCATTTTGATCAGGTTCTTCCATGAAGAAAATAAGGCGAACAGAGTTATGACATAGGTAAATAACAAAGTAAATCTAAGTATAAATTATTTTCTCATAATCATATTACCAGATAGTTTGAAAATTAAAAACTTTATAAAAGTCTCTAAACCTATCAACCCGCAGGGATAGAAGAGCAACGCTCTCGACGAGACATCGAACGCAGTAATCTGACAAAAAATTCAAGTTAACAAAGACATGATATCTCTAACACTCCTTCTCCGGGGAAACGAGATTTTTTGTCTGTAACAAGAATCACCAGATCCGTCCCAAAATTCTTTTATTTTTAAAATATAAGTTAATATGATTATGACAACCTTATTCATACTTATTTTAACTAAGTATTTAGCTACGTCATAACAAGAGTTTAGCCTCTAATTGTCATTCAATTAGAGTTTGGAAGAAGATAGGTACCTGGGTCGACAAAATGATAAAGGCGATGATACCAAAAGTTGCTCTTGTTGCTCGTATAAAGCTTGAATATAAAGATTACTAGGAAAGTTCACAATATTTGTATTTAAACTGGAAACTTACACAAGAGTAGAGGCGGAAGCAAAGCGTGACTCAAAAGGAGAAACAAACTCCCTATATAAAGGAGAAGAAGTTCACTATTTGAACCGGTAAAAGGCGACCTTAACCTTCGGTAGCCAAAAACAAACGACAAACGACATTATTGCTTAAAGCCGGGTGCTCATTGGGCCCCATCGTCACTTAAACAATAAATACAACAAGACAAACAACCTTTACAAAGTTGTCAAAAGAAAAAGCAAAAGAAAAGCTAAAGCTAAAGCTGATTACAACTAAAGCAAAAGCTGAAAGAGACATATTGTCTTCTGAAAGATTCCTTGAGATAATTACGGAGGGAAATTATTTAGCTTTGCTTGCAACGATCTCAATCATTGAGTCCCAAATATCTTCCATCGTTGGATCTGGTTGAGATTCACCAGCTAAAACATCTTCATCTTCATCAATTTCCTTGGACCCTTTTGAAGAGACTGACATATTATCTTCGGGGAAAGAACAGAAAAACTGGTCTTTCATGAAATCAAGAACTCGGACCTTAATTTGATCATTAGTCTCTTGAGGGTATTTCCTCTGAAAATAAGTCTTTACTTCATTCATAGAGAAGTTTTGAGTGTTTGTGGATTTAACACTTTTGGCTTTATCAGATACAATAGAAGCCTTAATCTTATCAACCATAATTTTAAGGTCATCTGGACTCATATTAGTCCAAAATTTATAAAAGAAATTTCTTTGGAGAATAGGAACATTAAACCTGTCTTTAGAGATAGTGATATTCCATCTCCAAATCCATGGAATTTGGAATTTACAGAAAAATAGACAAGGACATTGTCCTGTAATAAGTTTGCTAGACGCAACCTTTTCAATTAAAGGGCTAGCATTACACCAAGAGGTATACAAATTTTGTATTTCTTCAGGTAATATTTCTAAAGATGGACCAAATTTTTGCCACCAAGAAAAGAACCAGTTTGGAATGGATTTATCCACAATTTCTGGGTTAATAGAGAAGAACCAAGAATGCTTGTTTTTAGGATTTTGGTAATAAAATGCCTGAGTAAAGGCATTAACATAATCCCAATAATTAAAATTAATGGAATTGTTTTGACTATCTATAATAGCCTTTTCATGGTTTGGGCTAATACCCCAATCTTTAGGTAATAAAATTTTGTTAATATGGCATTTTGAAAAACTTATAAAGTCTTTAATATTACCATTATGATGATTATGAGTAATGGTGACTGATCCTGATCCGATCAAAAGCATTTCAAGATGTAGTCTGGATTTTCCAGCCATACCAGGATAACCTCTATTATCTAGGTATCTATCTTTGATAGACCAACCATCACTATTATTTAGTGAAAGATCTTCATCATCAATATACATGATGGTTTCAGTAATAGGATTTTCAAGATACTCTTGGGAAGATTCTTCCTGAGTAGCTTGCTTGTAAGATATTGTCTTACCTTTTGTGGATGAAGAAGAAGATGCTTCTTCTTTTTCCTTTTTTATATTTGAAAAATTAGGCCTTTCTCTGTTATATTGAACAACTGACCAATCCCCTATTATAGGAACATTACTTGCAGCTTGAGTTTGGGGCAACATATTATTGCTCCCTTGATAACCACCTCGCCCATATGGGCCTCGGCCTCCTCTCCCCCTATAAGGGGTTGTCATATCCCTGCAAAAATTCACGAGTTAAAAAATCAGCAAGAGAATTATTTTCTCCTTTAATATACTGAATATCAAAATCAAAGGCAGATAATTGAGCTTGCCAATTAGCAAAAATTTGTTTTGCTACAAGATTTTTAACATCTTTTTCAAGAATGGGTTTAGCATAACTACAATCAATTCTAAGAAGAAACTTTTGATTAAGAAGATCACTCTGAAATTTAGAGATACACTTAATAATTGAAAGCATTTCTTTTTTAACCGTAGAATACTTGGTTTGAGTGGGATTCCATTTTCCTGAAGTAAATCTAACTAAAACTTCTTTATTAGAACTAGGGATTACTTGTTTAAGGATTCCCCCATACCCTAAATTGGAAGCATCAGTTTCGACAATTTTAAAATAATTAGGGTTAGCTAAAGAAAGACAAGGTAAACACTTGACTTTGCTTTTGATTCTCTGAACCGCCTGGGTATGTTCCTCAGACCAAGGTTTAGGTTTAGATTTTAACCTATTATATAAAATAGCAGTATCTTTAGACAAGTATTCATAGTAGTCTGAGACATAATTAAGACTACCTAAAAACCTTTGTAATTGAGTTTTATCCAAAATGATATCTGGAAATTTTGAAGCAAATTCAATACTTCTATCAATAGGAATAATAGTTCCTTTATCAATATTATGACCTAAAAATCTAATTTTGGTCTGAAATAATTTCATTTTGGGCTCCGACACAACAAGCCCACTACGCTTAACCACTTCTTTAAAAGTTTTTAAATGTTTAACATGTTGATCTATAGTTTTTGAAAAAACTAAAACATCATCAATGTAAACAATAATAAAATCTGAGTATGACTCAAAAATATCGTTCATAATTTTTTGAAATTCTGATGGCGCGTTTTTTAAACCAAAGGCCATCACCAGCCATTCATACTGACCGAAAGGAACAGAAAAAGCAGTTTTGTATCTATCAGATTCTTTAATTTGAATCTGCCAATAACCAGACTTCATATCGAATTTCGAAAAGATAGTAGCAGTAGCTAATCTATCCAACAAATCTTTTTTGTTAGGAATAGGATACCTAATCCATTTTAAAACTTTATTAAGAGGTTTATAATTAATAACAAGTCTAGGAACACCCCGTTCCTTCTCAGCTGCGTTATCAACGTAAAAAGCTGTACAACTCCAAGGAGATTTAGACTTTCTAATTAATCCTTTGTCAAGAAGAGATTGAATCTCTTTTCTACACAAATCTTGATAAGTGTTATTCATTTGAGCCGATTTGGCTTTAGTAGGAATTTGGCTTTCATTAAAGTCATCAATATAAGGAAGAGAAACCATATGTTTCTTTCTATCCCAAAAAGCATTGGGAAGGTCATTACAGACTTCATTTTTGAATTGAAGTTCTAAAGACTTAATTTGTCTTTGTATTTCGACCTTTTTAAGTTGATCATCTATATTAAGAAGATTTATTTCTTCTTTAAGAAAACATATTTGTTTTTCCTTTTTGCTAAGAATATCTTTAACCTCGTTAATCATCCTAGTATGAGGATCAGTGATAAAATCAAACATAATTTCTTGATTATTGACTTTTGTAGTAATACCCTTATGATCAATATTGATAATAGGCATAATATTATGCAAAAAAGGAGTACCTAATATTATCCTATGAGTAAGATTTTTAACCAAAATAAAATTTGTAGGTAAACAAATATTTTGATTACAAATATAAGTATTCGAAAGTTTATAATTAACTTGAAGTTTATCTCCTCCAGCTTGGGTAAGAGATTGGGTGGTCTTAGAAAAATATTTCGTAGGAATAATTCCTTCCTGAATGCAGTTAAGATCTGCACCACTATCTACCAAAGCTATTTCATTTTTAAGAATATATTCTTTGTTGATAACAAGAGTTATTTTAACAAACCATTTTTGAGAAGTAACCCTTTGTATAGTAGCAAGAAAAGAGTTATCAGAAGTAGAAGGTTTATCTTCTTCAATTTTAGAAATATTATGCTTAATTTCTTCAATTTCTATCTTTTCTAATTTAAAAATTCTTTGAGATAGTATATTATTATCTCTTTTTATTTGAGCTATCTCACCCTTTAAGAGATTAATTTCTCTTTTAAGATCGTTGGTAGAAACAGGAGTTTCTTTAACGTTGGTTTCATTAAACCTAGCCAAAACCTCACTTATTCTGTAAGGCGAATCAATAATATGAGGACCTTTATCCTTATTAGAACTTTCCTTAATAAGAAATTCTAACATTTTTCTTTTCAGATTAATGTCTGAAATACTATCAATAGCTTTGAAAGCTTCATCCTGTTCTGCGGTAAGAACATTTAAACCATTCATTTCGACTATGTTTTTCCAATAGTCTATTTCCTCATTGCAAGGACAATTTGAATCCGAACTATTATCAGAATCGCTATCAGTTGTGGAATCATTAATTTGATTTATCACTTCATTACTATCTTCTGATTCATTATCAGAATATTTAAATAGGACTTTCTCTAATTGAGAACGAAGATTATCATCTTCAATATCATTTAGCTGTTTCTTAGTCCAGCATTGAGTAGCATAATGACCAGCTTTGCCACATTTATGGCAAGTAATCCCTTTAGAAAACTTATCCGCTTTCCTTTTATTTTTAGAGCTAGGAAAATTTTCCCTAGACTTTCCTTTAGAGAAATTTTCTCTATGTTTCTTCTTATTAGAAGACTTATGATGTTTTCTTCTCCTAGTTTGAGAAGTATCATTTGAAGAACTAATGTTCTTCTTATTCTTTCTTTCAGCTGTAGGTTTGCCAATATCAAAAGCAAATTGTTCACAAAATTCACCTAGTTGGTGTTTTTCAGTTAATTTTTGCTTTTTAAGCTGATTTTTCAATTTTATATCATTACATAAAGAAAGGCCTTCTTGAATACAAGTATTTGAAATTTGACCATAGGTTAAATTTGGGTAATTAATATTTATCCCATCATTTTTATTTCTTAAAGATTGCCTAACTTTCTCGGCAAAAAGATGAGGTAAGCCATCAACAAATTTTGCTTTCCAATGACTACTATTGGGGTCTTCAATCATAAAGACTCTAGATAAAAAGGTATCTTTATACCATCTAAAATGTGTCAAAGAAGGACATCGTAAATTTTGTAAAAGAGTACAAATACGTTCTCCAACAGGTATTCTAGTACCAACAAAATTGTTTATAATGGAAAGACTCAAAGTATAAACCGCGTCTTCTTCATTAGTATTAGTCACAGATCCTGTGGCTTCATTTTTAATGATTTTTTTATGAGAAAGAATTTCTTCTCTTTGAGCAGCAGTGAGATACCAATCCCACCAACCTCTAAGTTGGCCCACGAATCCAACGGTAATAAAACTAGCAATGTTTCTATCAGAATTACCTTGCTGTTTACAAATAGTAGAATACATTAACATTTTTTGAATTATAGTAACAATCTGTCTATCATTTAGACCATCTATATTCCATTCATAAATGGATCTACCCGAGTACGAGTTTTGAATGATATCATCATTTTCTTCAAAAAGCAAGTCATGCGGTGAGGGTCTATCGTAATAGATTTTATCAACTCCTCTTTTAGTATAAACAGTATTTATATCAGCCTTATCATTAAGACTACAATCATTGAACATAGTAGCGAGTTCGTCAATATTTTCAAAATCTTTATTAACGTCTTGAGATTCATTGTCTGAATCTTCACCTTTAGAAATAACATTAAGATTTAATTTCTTAAGTTTCTCTTGTAAGGTATTCAAAAATTCATTAGAATTATCGTCAATTTTAAATCCTTCAATATTAGCAGGAGGTTGAATAATAGGAGACTCATTAATTTGGTCACAAAATCCTTTTGAAGGTGTTGGTTCATCCTTATTCTTTAAATTGTCAATAATAATTTTTTGATTGTCAATGTTTTTTCCAACCAAAATTTTTAAAAATTCGATATCCTTTTCAAGAGATATTAATTGATCTCCAATACGAGTCAAATAAGCATTAGAAAAATTCTGAGCTTTTATAATCGAGTTTAATTCTTGCAAAGTAACATGAGTATTACCCATGGTTTTTTCCACAGCAGTGTGCGAATAAGGAATCGCCTCAACGTTTTCTCCTAACATGAGTCTCTTCTCAGGAGGAAAAGGAGTGTTAATAGGATCCCTTTGCCCAACAATATACCAAGGCATAGATTTTAAAGTTAAAATCTCATTATCAGTTTTATTGATAAAATAGGTTATAAACCATTCAACAAATCTAATATAATTCTGAGTCTGATTAAGCTGATCATAATAATCGTTCTTAATTTTTTCACGTTCCCAATCAGGAAATTTTTTGAAAAACCATTTTCTAAATTCAGAATATTTTTCCATCATAAATTCATCATTTATGAATTTTCTCCACAAACTATTTGGTGAAAGGTCCATAAAACAAAATTAAAAATCTGAAGCTGTTGGGGATGTTTTCCCTTCCTTTTGACTGTTATTAGTCTCATAAACTCCATAAGGAATTTTTTGCGCACTTAAATTTATGTGATCAACAGTTTGAGAATCATCTTTATATCTGGAAGATGAAGCTTCTGAAAAAGAATTCCTAGAAATATTACTAGGGGCAGAATAAAATCTATTAGACGAATATCTAGAAGATATACTCCTAGGTATAGTACAAATTCTTTGAGGTGTGAATCTTATTTCAACATCTCCATCAGTAGTTTGAACAATTTGTTCAATTTGATTATTAATTAAAGGTTCAGGTTCAACGACCTTAGGTAAATTCCAATTCTCTGGAAAATCTAATTCTTCCCAAGTAATCAACCTATTGGTTGCAATTTTGGAAGTTAACAAATTGGTTTGAACCAAAGCAGTGGTTCCAGGAAAACTTATTTGTTTAGCCTTAGGATTTAAAGTATTTAAAACCTTAAAATAGATTCTATAACAAACAGCCATAATTTGACTACCTGCTTGGAAATCATAACCATGCGTATGAATATTCATTTGTAAAGATTTAAACAAATTTTTATCAGAAAGCGATAAGCTTAAATTTGGTGCTACGTCAAAATAAACAGGACCATGACATAAGCTGGTTTCAATAACAGCAGCTAGAGATTGTTTGAAGTTTTTACATCTACCATCTCTAACATAAGCCATAATACTGGTATTTAATCCAAGCAAAGTTAAAGGTTTAATTGCAATTTGAATTAACCCAACATGCATGTATTTATAATCTTTAAAGGATTCTAAATCCTTTTTACATAACATATATATGTCTTGAGAATCTTTTGAGATTCTAACATTTTGTTCAATGGTTTTAACAGCCATTCTAGATTTGAACTCGAATATCCCAAAATTATAAATTTGGTTTTTGGGTACAGATGGTATTACCCATTTGTTTAAATTTTCTAAATTATTTGGGAATTCGACCAATTCTTGATTGGTTGTTTGATCATTTTGATCAGGTTCTTCCATGAAGAAAATAAGGCGAACTCTTGTTATGACGTAGCTAAATACTTAGTTAAAATAAGTATGAATAAGGTTGTCATAATCATATTAACTTATATTTTAAAAATAAAAGAATTTTGGGACGGATCTGGTGATTCTTGTTACAGACAAAAAATCTCGTTTCCCCGGAGAGGGAGTGTTAGAGATATCATGTCTTTGTTAACTTGAATTTTTTGTCAGATTACTGCGTTCGATGTCTCGTCGAGAGCGTTGCTCTTCTATCCCTGCGGGTTGATAGGTTTAGAGACTTTTATAAAGTTTTTAATTTTCAAACTATCTGGTAATATGATTATGAGAAAATAATTTATACTTAGATTTACTTTGTTATTTCAAAAGTTGCTCTTGTTGCTCGTATAAAGCTTGAATATAAAGATTACTAGGAAAGTTCACAATATTTGTATTTAAACTGGAAACTTACACAAGAGTAGAGGCGGAAGCAAAGCGTGCCTCAAAAGGAGAAACAAACTCCCTATATAAAGGAGAAGAAGTTCACTATTTGAACCGGTAAAAGGCGACCTTAACCTTCGGTAGCCAAAAACAAACGACAAACGACATTATTGCTTAAAGCCGGGTGCTCATTGGGCCCCATCGTCACTTAAACAATAAATACAACAAGACAAACAACCTTTACAAAGTTGTCAAAAGAAAAAGCAAAAGAAAAGCTAAAGCTAAAGCTGATTACAACTAAAGCAAAAGCTGAAAGAGACATATTGTCTTCTGAAAGATTCCTTGAGATAATTACGGAGGGAAATTATTTAGCTTTGCTTGCAACGATCTCAATCATTGAGTCCCAAATATCTTCCATCGTTGGATCTGGTTGAGATTCACCAGCTAAAACATCTTCATCTTCATCAATTTCCTTGGACCCTTTTGAAGAGACTGACATATTATCTTCGGGGAAAGAACAGAAAAACTGGTCTTTCATGAAATCAAGAACTCGGACCTTAATTTGATCATTAGTCTCTTGAGGGTATTTCCTCTGAAAATAAGTCTTTACTTCATTCATAGAGAAGTTTTGAGTGTTTGTGGATTTAACACTTTTGGCTTTATCAGATACAATAGAAGCCTTAATCTTATCAACCATAATTTTAAGGTCATCTGGACTCATATTAGTCCAAAATTTATAAAAGAAATTTCTTTGGAGAATAGGAACATTAAACCTGTCTTTAGAGATAGTGATATTCCATCTCCAAATCCATGGAATTTGGAATTTACAGAAAAATAGACAAGGACATTGTCCTGTAATAAGTTTGCTAGACGCAACCTTTTCAATTAAAGGGCTAGCATTACACCAAGAGGTATACAAATTTTGTATTTCTTCAGGTAATATTTCTAAAGATGGACCAAATTTTTGCCACCAAGAAAAGAACCAGTTTGGAATGGATTTATCCACAATTTCTGGGTTAATAGAGAAGAACCAAGAATGCTTGTTTTTAGGATTTTGGTAATAAAATGCCTGAGTAAAGGCATTAACATAATCCCAATAATTAAAATTAATGGAATTGTTTTGACTATCTATAATAGCCTTTTCATGGTTTGGGCTAATACCCCAATCTTTAGGTAATAAAATTTTGTTAATATGGCATTTTGAAAAACTTATAAAGTCTTTAATATTACCATTATGATGATTATGAGTAATGGTGACTGATCCTGATCCGATCAAAAGCATTTCAAGATGTAGTCTGGATTTTCCAGCCATACCAGGATAACCTCTATTATCTAGGTATCTATCTTTGATAGACCAACCATCACTATTATTTAGTGAAAGATCTTCATCATCAATATACATGATGGTTTCAGTAATAGGATTTTCAAGATACTCTTGGGAAGATTCTTCCTGAGTAGCTTGCTTGTAAGATATTGTCTTACCTTTTGTGGATGAAGAAGAAGATGCTTCTTCTTTTTCCTTTTTTATATTTGAAAAATTAGGCCTTTCTCTGTTATATTGAACAACTGACCAATCCCCTATTATAGGAACATTACTTGCAGCTTGAGTTTGGGGCAACATATTATTGCTCCCTTGATAACCACCTCGCCCATATGGGCCTCGGCCTCCTCTCCCCCTATAAGGGGTTGTCATATCCCTGCAAAAATTCACGAGTTAAAAAATCAGCAAGAGAATTATTTTCTCCTTTAATATACTGAATATCAAAATCAAAGGCAGATAATTGAGCTTGCCAATTAGCAAAAATTTGTTTTGCTACAAGATTTTTAACATCTTTTTCAAGAATGGGTTTAGCAGAACTACAATCAATTCTAAGAAGAAACTTTTGATTAAGAAGATCACTCTGAAATTTAGAGATACACTTAATAATTGAAAGCATTTCTTTTTTAACCGTAGAATACTTGGTTTGAGTGGGATTCCATTTTCCTGAAGTAAATCTAACTAAAACTTCTTTATTAGAACTAGGGATTACTTGTTTAAGGATTCCCCCATACCCTAAATTGGAAGCATCAGTTTCGACAATTTTAAAATAATTAGGGTTAGCTAAAGAAAGACAAGGTAAACACTTGACTTTGCTTTTGATTCTCTGAACCGCCTGGGTATGTTCCTCAGACCAAGGTTTAGGTTTAGATTTTAACCTATTATATAAAATAGCAGTATCTTTAGACAAGTATTCATAGTAGTCTGAGACATAATTAAGACTACCTAAAAACCTTTGTAATTGAGTTTTATCCAAAATGATATCTGGAAATTTTGAAGCAAATTCAATACTTCTATCAATAGGAATAATAGTTCCTTTATCAATATTATGACCTAAAAATCTAATTTTGGTCTGAAATAATTTCATTTTGGGCTCCGACACAACAAGCCCACTACGCTTAACCACTTCTTTAAAAGTTTTTAAATGTTTAACATGTTGATCTATAGTTTTTGAAAAAACTAAAACATCATCAATGTAAACAATAATAAAATCTGAGTATGACTCAAAAATATCGTTCATAATTTTTTGAAATTCTGATGGCGCGTTTTTTAAACCAAAGGCCATCACCAGCCATTCATACTGACCGAAAGGAACAGAAAAAGCAGTTTTGTATCTATCAGATTCTTTAATTTGAATCTGCCAATAACCAGACTTCATATCGAATTTCGAAAAGATAGTAGCAGTAGCTAATCTATCCAACAAATCTTTTTTGTTAGGAATAGGATACCTAATCCATTTTAAAACTTTATTAAGAGGTTTATAATTAATAACAAGTCTAGGAACACCCCGTTCCTTCTCAGCTGCGTTATCAACGTAAAAAGCTGTACAACTCCAAGGAGATTTAGACTTTCTAATTAATCCTTTGTCAAGAAGAGATTGAATCTCTTTTCTACACAAATCTTGATAAGTGTTATTCATTTGAGCCGATTTGGCTTTAGTAGGAATTTGGCTTTCATTAAAGTCATCAATATAAGGAAGAGAAACCATATGTTTCTTTCTATCCCAAAAAGCATTGGGAAGGTCATTACAGACTTCATTTTTGAATTGAAGTTCTAAAGACTTAATTTGTCTTTGTATTTCGACCTTTTTAAGTTGATCATCTATATTAAGAAGATTTATTTCTTCTTTAAGAAAACATATTTGTTTTTCCTTTTTGCTAAGAATATCTTTAACCTCGTTAATCATCCTAGTATGAGGATCAGTGATAAAATCAAACATAATTTCTTGATTATTGACTTTTGTAGTAATACCCTTATGATCAATATTGATAATAGGCATAATATTATGCAAAAAAGGAGTACCTAATATTATCCTATGAGTAAGATTTTTAACCAAAATAAAATTTGTAGGTAAACAAATATTTTGATTACAAATATAAGTATTCGAAAGTTTATAATTAACTTGAAGTTTATCTCCTCCAGCTTGGGTAAGAGATTGGGTGGTCTTAGAAAAATATTTCGTAGGAATAATTCCTTCCTGAATGCAGTTAAGATCTGCACCACTATCTACCAAAGCTATTTCATTTTTAAGAATATATTCTTTGTTGATAACAAGAGTTATTTTAACAAACCATTTTTGAGAAGTAACCCTTTGTATAGTAGCAAGAAAAGAGTTATCAGAAGTAGAAGGTTTATCTTCTTCAATTTTAGAAATATTATGCTTAATTTCTTCAATTTCTATCTTTTCTAATTTAAAAATTCTTTGAGATAGTATATTATTATCTCTTTTTATTTGAGCTATCTCACCCTTTAAGAGATTAATTTCTCTTTTAAGATCGTTGGTAGAAACAGGAGTTTCTTTAACGTTGGTTTCATTAAACCTAGCCAAAACCTCACTTATTCTGTAAGGCGAATCAATAATATGAGGACCTTTATCCTTATTAGAACTTTCCTTAATAAGAAATTCTAACATTTTTCTTTTCAGATTAATGTCTGAAATACTATCAATAGCTTTGAAAGCTTCATCCTGTTCTGCGGTAAGAACATTTAAACCATTCATTTCGACTATGTTTTTCCAATAGTCTATTTCCTCATTGCAAGGACAATTTGAATCCGAACTATTATCAGAATCGCTATCAGTTGTGGAATCATTAATTTGATTTATCACTTCATTACTATCTTCTGATTCATTATCAGAATATTTAAATAGGACTTTCTCTAATTGAGAACGAAGATTATCATCTTCAATATCATTTAGCTGTTTCTTAGTCCAGCATTGAGTAGCATAATGACCAGCTTTGCCACATTTATGGCAAGTAATCCCTTTAGAAAACTTATCCGCTTTCCTTTTATTTTTAGAGCTAGGAAAATTTTCCCTAGACTTTCCTTTAGAGAAATTTTCTCTATGTTTCTTCTTATTAGAAGACTTATGATGTTTTCTTCTCCTAGTTTGAGAAGTATCATTTGAAGAACTAATGTTCTTCTTATTCTTTCTTTCAGCTGTAGGTTTGCCAATATCAAAAGCAAATTGTTCACAAAATTCACCTAGTTGGTGTTTTTCAGTTAATTTTTGCTTTTTAAGCTGATTTTTCAATTTTATATCATTACATAAAGAAAGGCCTTCTTGAATACAAGTATTTGAAATTTGACCATAGGTTAAATTTGGGTAATTAATATTTATCCCATCATTTTTATTTCTTAAAGATTGCCTAACTTTCTCGGCAAAAAGATGAGGTAAGCCATCAACAAATTTTGCTTTCCAATGACTACTATTGGGGTCTTCAATCATAAAGACTCTAGATAAAAAGGTATCTTTATACCATCTAAAATGTGTCAAAGAAGGACATCGTAAATTTTGTAAAAGAGTACAAATACGTTCTCCAACAGGTATTCTAGTACCAACAAAATTGTTTATAATGGAAAGACTCAAAGTATAAACCGCGTCTTCTTCATTAGTATTAGTCACAGATCCTGTGGCTTCATTTTTAATGATTTTTTTATGAGAAAGAATTTCTTCTCTTTGAGCAGCAGTGAGATACCAATCCCACCAACCTCTAAGTTGGCCCACGAATCCAACGGTAATAAAACTAGCAATGTTTCTATCAGAATTACCTTGCTGTTTACAAATAGTAGAATACATTAACATTTTTTGAATTATAGTAACAATCTGTCTATCATTTAGACCATCTATATTCCATTCATAAATGGATCTACCCGAGTACGAGTTTTGAATGATATCATCATTTTCTTCAAAAAGCAAGTCATGCGGTGAGGGTCTATCGTAATAGATTTTATCAACTCCTCTTTTAGTATAAACAGTATTTATATCAGCCTTATCATTAAGACTACAATCATTGAACATAGTAGCGAGTTCGTCAATATTTTCAAAATCTTTATTAACGTCTTGAGATTCATTGTCTGAATCTTCACCTTTAGAAATAACATTAAGATTTAATTTCTTAAGTTTCTCTTGTAAGGTATTCAAAAATTCATTAGAATTATCGTCAATTTTAAATCCTTCAATATTAGCAGGAGGTTGAATAATAGGAGACTCATTAATTTGGTCACAAAATCCTTTTGAAGGTGTTGGTTCATCCTTATTCTTTAAATTGTCAATAATAATTTTTTGATTGTCAATGTTTTTTCCAACCAAAATTTTTAAAAATTCGATATCCTTTTCAAGAGATATTAATTGATCTCCAATACGAGTCAAATAAGCATTAGAAAAATTCTGAGCTTTTATAATCGAGTTTAATTCTTGCAAAGTAACATGAGTATTACCCATGGTTTTTTCCACAGCAGTGTGCGAATAAGGAATCGCCTCAACGTTTTCTCCTAACATGAGTCTCTTCTCAGGAGGAAAAGGAGTGTTAATAGGATCCCTTTGCCCAACAATATACCAAGGCATAGATTTTAAAGTTAAAATCTCATTATCAGTTTTATTGATAAAATAGGTTATGGACCTTTCACCAAATAGTTTGTATATATATATATATATGGGGTTGCTAAGTTAGCAAGTCTACTCCCACTTGCTTATTACTAAAAACCCAATTCCACAAGTTCAAGTTGGTTTTAAACTCAAGGGCAGTTATGTATTTTTCTTTTAATTAATTGAAACAAAAACGCAAAACCTTTGAATAACCGTTTTCTCACTCTATTGTCTGATGCAATCATACTAATCTCACGTACAGCTATTTCGATCAGGTTTTGGGAGTATATAGCATCACATAAATTCATAAAAAATAATCAAGTATTGTAAGTTGAACAAGTCTACAGATATACACCAATGTCATATGCAATTTAAAGACAACCTTGTGTATTTTATTGATACCTTTTCTTTGTGTGTAATATGGTTTTTGGGATGACGAGTTAATTAATTAGGTTAACAAGTGCTTTTTTGTAAAAGAAAAAAAGATTAGAGTACTTTAGGTGTGGGGGACAAAACATAGAGTAATTTAGTACACAACAAATATTAGAGAAACATGTTTTTGGATAAAAATAAAAAAATAAAATAAAATACAATTTACAAGTTTATCCTTTATTAATAACATAGTTTCAATAGATATAATTGGGTTTTTAGTAAAAAGCAAGTGGGAGTAGGCTTGTTAACTTACTCATTCATGTTTTTGGGTGGGAGTAAGTTTGCAAACCCCTATATATATATATATATATATGTCCTCGTGAGTTTAGCTCAGTTGGTAGGGACAATGTTATGTAAAGTCCAATGTTCAAACCCCGACCACCACCAAAAAAGATAGATAAATATAGATTATTTGCCCATTTTTAATAAAAGGAAAAAATGCATAGATGCTTCAAATACCATTTAAATACTTATTAAATGATCTATATAGTGTTCCCATTATTAATAATAATTTATTTTTCCCCAATTTTTTTTTTTTTAAATTATGGGTATTTTTTAAACATTAAATGATATGTATACTATTTTAATTTGTGCATCTAAATGATTTTTTACTTGAGGTTATGACTATACAATTATTTCTCTCTTCCTCCGTTTCCTTTCCCGTCTTGATGACAAATTGTAATAGTTATAGAAAATTAAAATTTTCAAAACTTATTTTATTTTAAAAATCTTGTTACTTAATAATAATTGTGTATATAACATAATTCTTAAAAAGTTGCTAAGAGTCAACACATATTATGCCTCAGATCGATATATCAATTATTGCGTATCTCAGATATGATATTGCCTAAACAGTAAACATTATCCTCAAGATTACATTATTACTACTACAAGAATGGAAACTAAACCACCAACATTATAAGTCCCTCCGGCATATTTATTCACACAAGTATCACTCCCACTCTCACAGAAAAACAAATTAAAATGGACCAAAAGCCACATGTTGTATTAGTACCATTTCCAGCACAAGGTCATGTGAACCCTTTCATGCAACTAGCCAAACTCCTACGTTGTAATGGTTTCCACATAACCTTTGTGAACACTGAATTCAACCACAAACGTTTGATAAAATCTCTTGGAGCTGATTTTGTGAAGGGTCTACCAGATTTTCAATTTGAGACCATACCTGACGGTTTACCAGAATCAGATAAAGATGCAACACAAGAGGTTATACCGTTGTGTGAAGCAAGTAAGAAAAACTTCTATGCTCCTTTGAAAGAGCTTGTGAAAAAGTTGAACTCTTCATCACACCATGTTCCAGTTACTTGCATAATTGCTGATGGACTTTCGGGCTTTGCTGGAAGAGTAGCAAGAGATTTGGGCATTCAAGAAATACAGTTTTGGACTGCTTCTGCTTGTGGCTTTGTGGGATATTTGCAATATGATGAGCTTGTTAAGAGAGGAATTCTTCCATTCAAAGGTAAATTATGGTTTGTTCAATAAAATAAAAATATAAACATCTAAAAATGATTTAAAGGTGGACATTTATTATCTTTAGTAAAATAATAATTTTTATAATAATTAAAACAAGAGAAGAGATGAAGTATTTTATTAAAATTTACTAATAATTGTAAATGACAACTTTTAAATCCTTTGTTTAGAGAGGAGTGCTTAAAACTCACTTTATCCAATACTCACTTTTTTATTGAATGAAATCTATTGAGTCTCAACATTTTATGGAAGACTTATTTCTAAAGTGTGAGATCCGCAAAAATTTCATCTAATAATATGGATGATTGTTTGGTGGTGCAAGCAGATGACCCAATAATTTTGAATTTTTGGTGCTTCATTACTTAGTCAAAATATAATATTTTGAAATAATTAGGAGCTTAACTGCACTTTTTTTTTTTTAAGATAGGTTCAATTTTTAAGATTAAATTGAGCATTTGATGTTTCATTCGATAAATATATAATATTTTTAAATAATTATGGGCCAAGTCCACTTTTAAAAAATAAATTAAGTTTTGGTCCGTCTAATTTAAAAATTACTTTTTTTGTCTCTAATTTTTTTCTTCTTTTGAATTTTGGTCTCATTTTCGTATCATTTATAGTTACGTGGTTAATTCATTTATGACGTGAATAGTCATGTCAACAAAAATATACTCCCTCCGTCCCGGAATATCTGAGCCAGTTTGGTTTTTCACACAGATTAAGAAAAATGTATAAATAAAGGGGAAAATGGAATATATTGAATTGGGAATGATGAAAGTAGTATTAATTAAAGTTATATTGTATTGAGAATGATGAAAGTTGTATTGAAAATTGAAATGACTTAATTATTTTGGGACACTTTTTTTTAGTAAATAGGTCAGATATTCCGGAACGGAAGGAGTACTTGATAAGTGTTTTTTTTTAGTTTATATACTTGATAAGTGTTGTCACATCCTCTAGAAAAATATTGTCTCATCACAAATGGACTGATCACATCATAAAACATAATCCAAAAATAAGATGATAGACCACAATTCAAGACAAAAAAGCTATAATCGGTGGACTAAAAAAGTCATTTTTAAAATCGGGAAACTACAACTTTTTTTTTTAAATAGGAGGATTAAAAATACAATTAAACCTTTTATTTTTTGAAGAAACAATTAAACCTTTTATATTTTATATTTTCAAATTAGTTATAAAACAGCAAAAAAAAAAACCTGAAATTAAAATATTGGGTAAAACTATAATTTCTGATTGCTCTACAGTTTTATCAAGCAACCACTAAATAGATAAGTTCGTATCTCAACAACAATACTACAACTATTGACTTCTCTTGTTATATGGTTTACTCCCTCCGGTCACATTTATAAGCAAAAAAATTACTTTTTAGGTTCATTCAACACCTAATGTATTTGGTCTATAATATATACCAAATACATTAATTATTCAATGAACTTAAAAAGTGATTTTTTGCTTATAAATGTGACCGGAGGGAGTATATCATAGACTTATAAAGATGTTAACCATAAATTATATAGATTATTTTGTGGAAAATGTTAACGAGTGTCCCGTGGGATTAAGTCTATGTAAATTTCTTTGTAAATCGTTGGATATGTTTTTTTTTTTTGAAGGAAAAATCGTTGGATATGTTATTGAGTCAAAATTAAAGGTATATGCTCTTTTATTGAATATCATTAATTTTTGGTGGGTCTCAATAACATATCAAATATTTTAAATTTATGTAAAATTTTAAATGAATAATCTATACGATATCAACTTATCATCTAACAATCAAATTTCAAAAAAATTAATCAAATTAAACGATATTGAAGAGTGTGATATTTATATAACATTATATCAATGTAATTTGGTCGTAACTTTTTTGACAGTTTAATAATGACAATGTTTTTCTTTTGTTAGTTTTTGACAATTTCATTATGACATTTTTAGATGAAAATTTCATTGTTGATGGCACCTTGGATACGTGTTTAGATTGGATCTCTGGTATAAAAGATATCAGACTAAAAGACCTTCCAAGTTTTATGAGAGTCACCGATTTAAATGATATTATGTTTGATTTCTTGGGTTCTGAGGCACAGAATTGTTTGAGGTCATCAACAATTATAATCAACACATTTGAAGAATTAGAACATGAAGCCCTTGCCGCTCTTAGGGCCAAAAACCCAAACATATATAGCATTGGTCCACTTCACATGCTTGGTAGGAACTTTCCTAAGAAGGAACATGGTTTTAAGGCAAATGGTTCAAGTTTATGGAAAAGTGACCTAGAATGCACAAAATGGTTGAATAAATGGAAACCTTGCTCAGTCCTATATGTTAATTATGGAAGTGTAACTATTATGACAGATCACCACTTGAAGGAATTTGCTTGGGGAATAGCAAATAGTAAATTACCATTTTTATGGATTGTGAGACCAGATGTAGTAATGGGTGAAGAAATTTCAACTTTGCCACAAGAGTTTCTAGACGAGGTTAAGGATAGAGGATACATAACAAGTTGGTGCATGCAAGACCAAGTGCTTGCTCATCCATCAGTTGGGGTTTTTCTAACTCATTGCGGTTGGAATTCTACAATTGAAACCATTTCTTCAGGTGTTCCTACTATTTGTTGGCCTTTCTTTGCTGAGCAACAAACAAATTGTAGGTATTTATGCAACACTTGGAGAATAGGAATGGTAATTAACTATGATGTGAAAAGGGAAGAGATAACAGAACTTTTGATGGAAATGATGGAAGGAGAAAAGGGGAAAAAAATGAGACAAAAGAGTTTAGAGTGGAAGAAGAAAGCTATAGATGCTACTAATTTGGGAGGATCATCATACAATAATTTCCATAAGTTAATCCAAAAGGTTCTTCATCACAATGCCATTTGAGTTCTATGATAATCATTAATCAGTCTAATATGTTCAATTTCTAAGCGCTAAAATATTTCTTATTTGATTAGTATCAATCATTTTATTTCTTACTATTCTGAATTTCATGTTATCTTTGCATTAGTGTAGAGAGTTGTTGGGGTGTAATAGTTCGGTTTTGACTGGTTTTCAGTCAAAAAAATGTTCAAACCAATGAAATCTTTATCGATTCGGTTTAGTTTGGTTTTTACTCCTTTTCAAAAAAGGAACCGAACCAAACTAATTGATTTGGTTCGGTTTGGATCAATTCGATTGATCGGTTTATTTGAAAATACAATTAAAAGAATTCGCATTCTCACAAACTTGTATTTCATGCATACAACATACATCATACTAAAATATTTTATGGAACTTTGTATCTCATGTTGTGTTTTTTCATGTTTTCTATTTTTCAAACAACTTTTTATAAGTAACCTTACTCAATATTTCATACATCAACGTCTTTAAAATAAATATTTCATATATCTAAGATCCATTCATCCATCGTTTATCAAACACAACTTCATCAAGCTCAAATATTTTAATAATCCATGATCCATACATCCATCATTTGTCAAACACAAAAATTCCAAATCAAGTGAATGGAGTAATGACATTATTAAATATAAGGACTTGATAATGTCATTAATAAACTGATGATTGAAAAAAGTGAATGGATTAAAGAGTATTTTATGTTAGGCTTTAATTTTAGGCGTAATCATAAATGTGTGTGAGGAGAGATAATATTAGTAAAATTGGAAGTGGGGTTAGCATCGGTTCCTTAAATCTCAAAATGAAAAACTAAGAACCGAACCAAACAAAGTCAATTTAGATTGGATCGATTTTAAACCAAACCAAACAAAGTCGAATACGTTTTCAGTTTGGTACGATTTGGAATTTTGATTTCATCAATTTTGTTCAAACCGCTCACACACCTCGAGAGTTGTGCCTTTTTTTATTCATAATGATTGAAGCTCAGATGAGAAATACTTCAACCAAAATGTTATCTTGCATTAGTGTTGATTGTTGACTATATATTCCATTTTTTTATCCCACATGGACAGGGGCGTAGCCCTTCATATGGGAGGGGTAGCCTTGGCTACCCCAAAAAAAATATTATTCTTGAATTAGTCGGTATGTATTTATATCCGGCTACCCCAAATAATAAATATTGAGCTACCCCAAACAAAATTAGTTGCAAAAGTTAGCATAAATAATAAAGTAAAAAAACTAATACAAAATTGATAGATTTATTTGTATTGGTTTGATACTTTCGGTCTCAATAACAACAATAGAGAAACCTTTTTCAACAATAAAAATTATCAAGACAATAGTCATAGACAAATTAAATGGACAATGAGTTTCTTGCAAATAACTTATTTATTTATATTTGAAAAGACATTATTAATCTATTATTAAACAGGCAGTTGATGAAATTAGGTTCTTCAAATGCATTTTGCCCAACATTTTAAAATAGCGATTTTTATGTTAAGTTTCTCAGATTTGTTAATTTTAGTCCTTAATTTTTTGTTAGAGATTAAATTCAAGACTAAAAACACTTTTTTTGTAAAATTTTAAAAAACTATGAAAAAATTGAATAATTTTTTTAAGGACTAAACCTAAAAAATTATAATTTATGGGACTAAAAATATATTTTATCCTTAAATTTAATACGTCTGTTTTCAAAAAAATCCTTCTTTATAGTTGGCCCCTGCATAAATTTTTCGCGAGCTTCGCCGCTACACATGGATATCGCCGAACATTATCCTTAACACCCTTTTCAGAAGAAAAAACATTAGTATTGTATTATTATTAGACTAGAAGAAAAAACTAAACCTGCCGCCATTGACTTTATCAACAAACAAAAAAAAAAACCTGCCACCATTTTACTGGTTGTTTAGTTCTTCACTTCTTCTCCACCCTATTAATTCACAAGCATACAGTGCTATTGAAATAACTGAAATTGACCCACAAAAATATCAATCCCACAATACAAAAATTCTCAAGAAAAACAAATTGATTAAAATGGAGTCTAATCCTCATCATAGCCAACAAAAGCCACATGCTGTATTTGTACCATTTCCAGCACAAGGTCACGTGAACCCAATGATGCAACTAGCCAAACTCTTTCGTTGCAAAGGTTTCCACATAACCTTTGTCAACACTGAATTCAACCACAAACGTTTGATAAAGTCTCTTGGAGCTGACTTTGTTAAGGGTCTACCAGATTTTCAATTTAAGACCATACCTGATGGTTTACCAGAATCAGATAAAGATGCAACGCAAGAAGTTATACCGTTGTGTGAAGCAAGTAAAAAAAACTTTTATGCTCCTTTGAAAGAGCTTGTCAAAAAGTTGAACTCTTCATCACACCATGTTCCAGTTACTTGCATAATTGCTGACGGGCTTTCTGGCTTTGCTGGAAGAGTAGCAAAAGATTTGGGGATTCTAGAGCTACAGTTTTGGACTGCTTCTGCTTGTGGCTTTGTAGGACATTTGTATTTTGATGAACTTGTCAAAAGAGGCATTCTTCCATTCAAAGGTACAATAGTATTATTTACTTTTATCTCTTGATTTGCTTTAATTTTTAAATTGAAAAGTAGATGTTATGGTAAACCAAAGACTTGTGACTCTGTTTCACAAATAGCTTTGAATATTCACCATTTTGACAAGTTTGTGTGAGATCTATGACTGTTTCACATATAAAGTATGAAAATTATTCTAATTGACTAAACTATATATTATTATTATTATTATTATTATTATTATATACTGTACATCATAAAACACTACCCTATAACTCAATTTTTTTTAATGGCCCCTATAATTCAAAAATTATATTCACTGATGGGTTAGAAGTTTTATTTCCAAGTGTTGGTTGCAATTATATTATTAAACCAGGGCCAGACTTTGGGGTGTGCAAACTGCTCAATGGAGCTGAGCCTCCTTAAGGTATGGGCCTAAAAAAATAAATTATAGCTCAGTAGTATTATTAAGTACTACCCCACTACTCCCCAGGTTTCCACTTTCATTTTCTGTTGTCTTGTTATAGGCCTATTAGAATTGGGTCCTCTTGCTTTTGGTGTTAGGTGGGTGTTTTTTTTTTGAATAGTGGTTTGAGGTTCCTCATGTATACGGTAGTGATTTTCACCTTTGGGTGTACAACATATATACGACACCTTGTATTTATCTTTTAAAAAATTTAAATAGAACATTGTTCTTTTAAAAAAAAAAACATTTTTATTTTATTAGGGGCCTCTTTTCCTTACTGAGCCGAGTCTCTGGATTCGTAGGAACGGCCCTGTATTAAACATTGTTTAAATTATATCTTTAACGGGTGATGGAATATGCATCTTGTGATCATTTATTTCTTACATGGTTATGAATTATGCATTGTCGGAACTTTGGTGGAAAATAAGAAGAGTAAACACCAAATTCTAAGACTAACCAGTGTTTGTGAATTGAAAAATGTGAAAGTTTCGTATTCAAAAGTTAGCACTAACTAATTAGAAGACTAATTAGTGTTTATATAGTAGAGGTGAGACTTCTGCTTAGGCTCATTACTCCCTCTATTTATATATTAACATTATAACTCCCTCTAATTTTAATCACTGTCAAATTTTCATAAGAAAAAAAGTTGCTTATAATTTACATTCATTAACGTAGTAATAGAGGGAGTTATAATGTTATATTTTCAACTAACTTTTCCAAGAATATTTGTGAGAACCTTGAAAGAAATACACCTTTTGTATCAATAAATGTCCTTAATTAAATTTAACCACTACAAATCTACAATCATCCAAATTTATATGTTGGAAAGTGCTCTCACAACCTACTTTTCTTAAATTTTCAGATGAAAATTTTGTTGTCGATGGCACCTTGGAAACAAATTTAGATTGGATCTCAGGAATGAAAGATATTAGACTAAAAGATCTTCCAAGCTTCATAAGAATCACAAATCTAAATGATATAATGTTTAATTTCCAAGGTTCGGAAGCACAAAATTGTATAAGATCATCAATGATTATAATAAACACATTTGAAGAATTGGAAGGTGAAGCCCTTGACACCCTTAGGGCCAAAAACCCAAACATATATGACATTGGTCCACTTCACATGCTTGGTAGGCACTTTCCTGAGATGGAACATGGTTTTACGGCAAGTGGTTCGAGTTTATGGAAATCTGACATAGAATGCATAACATGGTTGAATAGATGGAAACCTTGCTCAGTCCTATATGTTAATTATGGAAGTGTAACTGTTATGACTGATCACCACTTGAAAGAATTTGCATGGGGAATAGCAAATAGTAAGTTACCGTTTTTATGGATAATGAGGCCAGATGTAGTAATGGGTGAAGAAACTTCATCTTTGCCACAAGATTTTCTAGATGAAGTTAAGGATAGAGGATACATAACTAGTTGGTGCTTTCAAGACCAAGTGCTTGCTCATCCATCAGTTGGAGGATTCCTAACTCATTGTGGTTGGAATTCTACACTTGAAACTATATCTTCTGGTATGCCTACTATTTGTTGGCCTTTCTTTGCTGAGCAACAAACAAATTGTAGGTATTTATGCAACACTTGGAAAATAGGGATGGAAATTAACCACGATGTTAAAAGGGATGATATAACAAAAATTGTGATGGAAATGATGGAAGGAGAAAAGGGAAAAGAAATGAGACACAAGTGCTTGGAATGGAAGAAGAAAGCTGCAGAAACTACTGATTTGGGAGGATTGTCATACAATAATTTTCATAAGTTAGTCAAAGAGGTTCTTCATCAAAATGCTGCTTGAGTTCCAAAAATTAGTCTAGTATGATGCGTCATACTTTTTGGTGTTTCTAGGCATTTTTAATATTTAATTTTAAATAAGAGAAGTGTATATGGCACAACTCTAATGTATACACACCTATGAAGCCCGAATACTCCAAAACAGAGACGTATCCGTACCGGATACGTATCGGATACCGATACTCCACGGATACTCGCGGATGCGTATCCACGAAGTATCGGAATTAATTATTTTAATTTTTAATAAATATTTTATCGGATACTTATGTGATACTCCACAGATACACAAGGCAGGCCCGACCCTGAGGGGGTGCAAACAGCTCAACAGAGCTGGGCCTCCCTCAGCCATGGGCCTCAATTTTTTTTTTAATACCCACTAGTACTACTGCCCTCCAATTTTTTTTTAATACCCCCAGCCATTTTCTGTCCTCTTGCTTTTGGTGTTAGGTGGGGGTTCCTTATGTATACGGTAATCATTTTCACCTTTGGGTGTACCGCATATATACAACACCTTGTATTTATCTTTTAAAAAATATAAATAGAACATTGCTCTTTTAAAAAAAATACATTTTGATTTTATCACTGGCCTCTTTTCATTCCCAGAGCCGAGCCTCCGAATTCTCAGGGATGGCCCTGACACAAGGATACTTCTAAGATACTTCACAGACACGTATCCTAGAAAAAGATGAAGAGTAAAAAAGTGAGACAATGTTGTAAAAATTCATTATAGATGTATATGACTCAATTTTAGATATGCATCAATAAATTTGTTTCTGAATGAAACACTTAAAATTATACTTCTTGTGGATGAACATAGCGAGAGATGTGATTCAGTTAATCAACATTAGATAAAATTTATGCTGAGTTCTTTTAATGATGTTTCTTTCAATATCCCAACATATGAAAATGTAATATGGTTTATAAGAAAACTTTCAAAAAAAAATTATTTTGATCACATGTATTATTTTAAAAAATTGTAATTTTTATAATAATACAATAATGAAGAGTAATCAATGTTAATTTTCTTCAAGTATTTTACATACATATAAGTTTTATTATAAATTTTTGTTAACGTAATCCTAAATTTAAAAAAATCTGCGTATCCGTATCGTATCCGCACCCGTATCCGTATCGGGGCTTCATAGATACACACTAAACACAATGACACACAAAAGTGATTGATTTATAGAAGTTACATATGTTTCATTCATGAGCTGTAATTTACAATTTGTCAGATTGAACGTGCTTATGGCCCATAAGTTATGGGTGTTGTGCCAACAATCTTTCTCCTTTAATTAAAGTCACGTTGACTATACAAGTTGAGTGTCACGTCAATCAATGATTTCTCTTTACGGTGAATTTGGTGAAAAATTGGAAGGGACTAGTATTGCCAAAGGATAAAGATATATATCGCGACATAAGTATTTAAGAAAACATCACGACAGGCAACATGCATTGGCAGCGGGTCCCTTTTACTCTCATCAAGCCATGTTTTTAGACAAATGGCAAACAATCTAATGGTTGTATTTCATTCGTAATGTGTTCGCGAGTTTTTCCTTTGCTGCAAATAGCATAGTTCATTGCCAAATCACAAAGGGAGATAAATTAACAGATCAAAATCGCTTGAAAAAAAAATGAGGTGCCAAAATTACACTACTGTGATAATTAAGAGGCCGAAAGTACACTCAAATTAATCTTCAATGTAAAATGTCTTCTACTGAAATATTTTAAATTAATACAAATTATCTTGATTTTTTTTTTTTAAATATTTATTAGAATAGTTATAAACTAATAACAAACAAATTGTAGAATTTGCATGTAACAATATTGAGATAAGGTTCGCTACTATTTAAGTGGATATGTAGTGATTTACGTATATGCTTGAAAATTTGCTATCTCTTTGTTCTTTCTGACCCTCACAGATAAAATGACAAACCGATCCCATGCAGGGCAAAGCTAAACCGATCACATGAACCTGTACAAGTTTGTCTCCTATTAATTCACAAACATATAATAGTGCTTAGAAAATTGTTATTTGAACAAAAATGGATTCTTATTCTACCTCTCCGCATACCCAACAAAAGCCTCATGCTGTATTTGTACCATTTCCAGTACAAGGTCATGTGAACCCTTTCATGCAACTTGCCAAACTCTTTCGTTGCAAAGGTTTTCACGTAACCATTGTGAACACTGAATTCAACCACAAACGTTTGATTAAATCTCTTGGAGCAGAGTTTCTAAAGGGTCTGCCAGATTTTCAGTTTGAGACTATTCCTGATGGTTTACCCGAATCTGATAAAAATGCAACACAAGATGTTGTATCGTTATGTGAAGCAAGTTGGAAAAACTTTTACGCTCCTTTGAAAAAGCTTGTGAAAAAGCTCAACACTTCTTCACTACATATTCCAGTTACTTGCATAATTGCTGATGGAATTGCGGGCTTTGCTGGAAGAGTGGCAAAAGATTTGGGGATTCAAGAACTAGTGTTTTGGACTGCTTCTGCTTGTGGTTTGTTGGGATATTTACAATACGAGATGAGCTTGTTAACAGGGGAATTATTCCCTTGAAAGGTAAGTTAAATTAGTAGTATCTCATTCCGTTTGTTTTCTGCATACATGAAGCACGGACACCTCGAGGACTAGGCATCTCGCGGTATCGGACACTTAGTAGGGATGACAATTGGATCCAGACTCGATGGTTACCCTCAAAAAAATACCTTTAATGGGTAGAGTAAAACCCCACTTTCATGGATCCGGGTAATTTCCCGTAAATTTAAACGGGTATGAGCGCGGGTAAGGGCACTATACTGCTCAGCCCCGCAACCCATATATATATATATATATATATATATATATATATATATATATATATATATATATATATATGATAAATAATTTATTTATTTATTTTTGGTAAACAATTAATTTATTTATTTAGCTATTAAGACTAAATCTAAACATAAAAATTGCTTAATATAGTAACCGCTCCCTCATGTGTACAATTTTTTAAGGGATATTTTAAATGTATTTTGTTTCGCAAATACAACGATTCATACTATTTTATTAGTTGATTTAAACAAATTTAGATCATAGTTTTATTTCAGTTGTGATGCTTTTATTGTCTTTTAATAGTTAAAGTGTAGGTAATAGATGCGGTTATGGACATTTAGGAGCCTATAGGTATGAGGATGGGCAGTAAAGTTGTTGCCCACGAGGATACAAGCTTTGGTACATGCATTTTTTTACAAACACATGTATGGGAAGGGACACTATAGTATCTTGCTCGTATGATACCCATTGCCATCCCTATAAGCAAGGTTTTACAACTCGAGAGTTTACCTCAACTCGTTTTACTTAGGTAAACTCGACTCGTAAACTCGACTCGAGAACTCGTACGAGTTTACCTAAAATTAAAATTAAATAAAATTTATTATTTACATGACATATGTAAACTAATATAGTATTGTAAATGGTCCAATAGTGCAAAATATGACTAAATTATAAAGGTTTCCAACCACCATAATAAAACACTATGTTCAACTAAAATCAAAATACAAAATAAGTTGGTACATATCTTGATTGAATACCATGAGATTTGGTTGCCCTGAATAAAAAATCTTGATTGTCTTGATTGAATACCATGAGATTTATTTATATTCTATAAAAGTCTTGATTGAATACCAAAAAATAAAATTATCATTAAAAAGTCTTTTAAAATCCCTTGAAATCTTAATTCAATACACCGTCCTAAACTTGCAAAATCATAAGTCTCTTAAGTCTTAACCATCCAGAAAGGCAAGTTTCATAAGTTCCTAAAGTTGTTAATAAAACTATAAAAAAAAAAAAAAATTAGACTTACATTCTGATTTTACACGAGTTTACCCAAGTTTACCCAATTTTATCCGAGTTTACCGAGTTTGACCAAGTTAACTCGTCAAACATTCCGATTTTACCAGAAATCGAGTTTACCTCTGAGTTGACACGATTTTGGTACCTAAAAACGTAAATTCGGTAAACTCGGCGAGTTAACACTCGATTTGTAGAACATTGCCTATAAGATACATGTCAGACAACTCATAAAGTGTCTGAAATAAAGTTGTTTTTCCTTTACTTCGACACTCCTTAGACTGGTGTCCAAAACCTATGTAACACTCGTACGATGCATGTCAGACAAATATAATGTATGATATTTTTGAATTTTGTCTTTGCTTCCACACACTATAGACACTCCTTCAACACATCTCAGACATATCTATTGTAAAAGTCAAAGATGTGTTTAGAAGTATTATCCAATGAGGGTTATAGACATTCTTTTCCATTACAACATTTTTAGTTTATTAGATAAATAAAAGGTCAAATATTATAGTATTTTGTTTTAGAACTTTTTTAATGAAATAAATTGTTCAAGTTAGATGCATATGTACGTATTTTGATAATCAATTTAGATCTTTAATAATAAATTAATATATATATATATATATATATATATATATATATATATGCAGCAGTATCAATGTCCTTTGTTTTATACATTAGCCGTGTCAGTGTGTTAGGTGTCTGCGCTTCATAAATAACCTCGTTTTCAAAATAATTTTACATCGAAAAGAAAAAAACTGAAATCAAAATATATAAGAGAAAGGTTTAAAATTTCACTCCTCTTACAATTTTACAGATAAAGTTCTAATGAACTAATTGCAGCTCTTCTTATGTGATATATTTTGAAATTATTTGGAATCCCACACACATTGCCAAGGTTCTGGGCTTGTTGGGTGTATAAATGGTTTGAAACTTTATTCCCTTTAACTTACTTTTATCAAATTTTTAGATGAAACTTTTATCGATGATGGCACTTTGGATACAAGTTTAGATTGGATCTCAGGAATGAGAAATATCAGACTAAAAGATCTTCCAAGCTTCATCAAAGTCACCGATCTAAGTGATAGTTTGTTTGATTTTGTGGTCACCGAGACACAAAATTGTTTGAGATCATCGACAATAATCATTAACACGTTCGAAGAATTGGAAGGTGAAACCCTTCGCACCCTTAGGGCCAACAACCCAAACATATATAGCATTGGCCCAATTCACATGTTTGGTCGACATTTTCCTGAGAAAGAAAAAGGTTTTAAAGCAAGTGGTTCAAGTTTTTGGAAAAATGACCCAGAATGTATAAAATGGTTGAGTAAATGGGAACGTTGCTCAGTACTATATATTAATTATGGAAGTATAACTGTTATGACAAATCATCACTTGAAAGAATTTGCATGGGGAATAGCAAATAGTAAATTACCATTTTTATGGATAATGAGACCAGATGTAGCAATTGGTGAAGAGACTTCAACTTTGCCACAAGAGTTTCTAGATGAGGTCAAGGATAGAGGATACATAACAAGTTGGTGCATGCAAGACCAAGTGCTTGCTCATCCATCAATTTGGGGATTCTTGACTCATTGTGGTTGGAATTCTACACTTGAAGCAATTTCTGCATGTGTGCCTACCATTTGTTGGCCTTTTATTGCTGAGCAACAAACAAATTGTAGGTATTTATGCAACACTTGGAAAATAGGGATGGAAATTAACCATGATGTTAAAAGGGATGATATAACAGAAATTGTGATGGAAATGATGGAAGGAGAAAAGGGAAAAGAAATGAGACACAAGTGCTTGGAATGGAAGAAGAAAGCTGCTAAAACTACTGGTTTGGGAGGATGTTCATACAATAATTTTCATAAGTTAATCAGAGATGTTCTTCATCAAAATGCTATTTGAGTTGCAAATATTAGTCTAATATGAATTATATTTTGTTTAGTTGTAATACTTATATTATATTACTTGTGGTCAAAGCATTTCTATTTTAACTAAATAATTGAGCTCAAATAGTTAACGATGTTCACCAAATAACAAATCTTTCGAGAGAACTATAATTCGATTCTAGAATGGAACAATTTTTTGTCAAATTACACTTATCTCATAACCAAACTCTAGATTATGAGAGTCCCTTCCCCTGATAATCGGAGGGTTCACAAAAAAAACTCACTTCATTTTTGCTAAAAAGAGTTTTTTTAGCTTTTAGCTAAACTATTTCCACTTAATGTTAGTTCTCAAGATTGACTATGAGAAATATTTGATGGGAAAAAAATCACTTAATATTTAACCATTATACGATTGATATTAATAAATTTTCATGAGAATGTGAATTAATTTCTAGAATAGAATAGAATAGAGACTAACAGTACATAGAAATAAAAAGTTATCATAATGATCAAGTGTACACATGTCTTTAAAATCTTGGAAACATCTATTTCTAAAATTATTAATGACACTCCGTCGTTACTCTTTTAGCAATCATTTTTATGTAATTTTAAGAGAAATTCATCAAGTTTATGGGAGCTGAAAGCACAAAAAAGGACAAAATTAAATTTAGGATTTCCAGGTAATCCAAATTCGGGAACCGATTTCCAACCACAAGATGCCCTTTTACATTCGACATTTTTCGGCCACCGAATTTGCACATTCGGCGTCGATTTCTTCAGGAGCGAGCAAGCTCGGGCACCGATTTTTACATCTCGGGGGCTAATTTTCACAGGTCTATATAATGAAAAGTCTGTTTTCTAAATAGGGGTTCATGAATTTTTAGACCTAACACATATTTTGGAGCTGAAACTTTACAGATCTGGTGGGCAACCATCAAAACTCATAGTTAATCATCCTATACTTGTACGAATCCTTGTTTTTATGTTAGTTATCTTGTACTTTGGCTATGAGTAACTAATCTCTGTGGTTGAGATCTAAATGAATCTAATGTAACCATATGAAAACCTAATTTTGTATGAACTCCCTTGAATATCAATGAAAGTATAGTTTAATTCATATTACTTTGTGTTTGCTTACGTTTATTATTGACTATTAGCACTAGTTTATGAATATGCAAATTGATCTTAGAGATTGAATGACCATTAACCCTGACTTTTGACTTTGATCTAGATAATAAGTTTAACCTAAGTAATCAAGCTAGAGATAGATCATTATTAAGTTATGACTAATGGATTAACGTTCTGTTAAGCCTCCAATAGTCCCGAATTCACTTAAGAGATTAAGGGGTTATCACTTGCGGAGAGAATTCTAGGTCAAGAGATTGAGTAGAATTATCATGTTAGTTCGTCGTTAGATTAGATTGAAATTGCTTGAATTGGGAGTGCAAATTACCGTAGAGGAATATTAGAGGATTCGAAGGTCTAAACCATATTTTTTCTCATAAATTCCTAAAACCAACTTTAATTGTTTTTATTCTGGTCGTGTTACAAAAATCAACTCAACTGCCTATGACACCTTTGAATTTAATACATCCTTTTAATAATGAAATTGCTAAATAGAAGTTAACAACTGTCCTCGTGGATACGAATTTTTATTACTTCGATTGAATTTGGTACACTTGCTAAATATCTATTATCTTCATGTAAATTTTGTATGAGCACTTGATTCTTATAGTGTTCCAACTATCCATCCATCACTGTTGTTCTCCTCTGGTAATACCATCATATATGTCTTTTTGCTATTCACAGAGGTAGTGTCTTTCTCCTTTTGCATTGATGGAATCGACAATTACATTCTAATATCAAAATAACCAGATGTTATTATACAAGTTTCATCCAATGACACACAAAAGCGATTGACATATACAATAAAGAGGGAGAATAAATGTGATGTTATTATTCAAGTTCCGTCCAAAAGCTATAAATTTACAATTTGTCAGGTTGTCGTACTTGTGAGTGTCTTACCAACAATCATTTTCCTCTAATAAAAGTCACATTGATTATGCGAATTGAGTGTCACGTAAATCAATGATGTCTCTTCATAGTGAATTCGGAGAAAAATTGGAAGGGACAAGTATTGCCAAATCACAAGGGGAGATAAATTGATGGATCAAAATCGCTCGAAAAAAATAAGGTGCAAAAATTACACAACTGTGATACTTAAGAGGCCGAAAGTACACTCAAATTAATCTTCAATGTAAAATGTCTTCAACTGAAATATTTTAAATTAACTTCAGTGACAATTATCTTGAGTTTTTTTTTTTAAATGTTTATTTGAATAGTTATAAACTTATAACAAACAAATTATAGAATTTGCATGTAACAATATTGAGATAAGGTTCGCTATCTCTTTGTTCTTCTGACCGACCCCCAAGCAGGGCAAAGCTATACCACCACCGCCACTGTATAAGTTTGGCTTCTATTGACAAACATATAATAGTGCTTTGAAAATTGATATTTGAATAAAAATGGACTCTTATTCTCCTCAAACCCAACAAAAGCCTCATGCTGTATTTGTACCATTTCCAGCACAAGGTCATGTGAACCCTTTCATGCAACTAGCCAAACTCCTACGTTGCAACGGTTTTCACATAACCTTTGTAAACACTGAATTCAACCACAAACGTTTGGTAAAATCTCTTGGAGCTGACTTTGTCAAGGGTCTACCTGATTTTCAGTTTGAGACCATACCTGATGGTTTACCAGAATCAGATAAAGATGCAACACAAGATGTTCCAACGTTGTGTGATGCAAGTAGAAAAAACTTTTACACTCCTTTGAAAGAGCTTGTGAAAAAGCTCAACACTTCTTCACCACATATTCCAGTTACTTGCATAGTTGCTGATGGTTTTTTGGGCTTTGCTGGAAGAGTAGCAAAAGATTTAGGCATTCAAGAGCTAGTGTTTTGGACTGCTTCTGCTTGTGGCTTTTTGGGATATTTACAATACGGCGAGCTTGTTGAGAGGAGAATTATTCCCTTCAAAGGTAAGTTAAACTAGTAGTATCTCCTTCTGATTGTTTTCTGCATATATATGAAGCACGGACACATCTATGACTAGACTTGTTGCGTTGTCCGCAACTTGTATGACACTCCTTTGACACATCTCATATATATATTTGCAAGAGTCAAAGATGTGTTTAGAAGTATAATCCAATGATTACATCATTTTTAGCTTTTAGATGTATAAATAAATGCCAAATATTATTGTATCTTGTTTTAAAACTTTTTTAAATGCACATGTATATATTTTGATAAATAATTTAATATATATGCAGTGGTGTCAATTGTTTTGTACATTAGCAGTGTCGACTTGTTCGTGTCAGTGTCATCTTAGGTGTCTCTGTCGGAGTCTATGCTTTTTACATAGTTTCATCTTCAAAATAAATTTTTATGCAACAAATCTGAAATTAAAATACATAGGAGAAGAGTTCAAATTTTCACTCCTCATACAATACAAAAGACAAGTTCTAATGAAGTTCATTATTACATTTTCCCTTATGTGATATATTTTGAAATTCTTTCGGAATCCGACATTGCTCGGGTTCTAGGCTTGTTGGATGTATAAATGTTTTAAAGATTGACTAATTCAAACAAGATGTCATCCATTCAAATTTATATTGTGAAACTTTATTCCCTTTAACCTACTTTAATCAAATTCGTAGATGAAACTTTTATTGATGATGGCACCTTGGATACAAGTCTAGATTGGATCTCAGGAATGAAAGATATCAGACTAAAAGATCTTCCAAGCTTCATGAGAATCGCAGATCTAAGTGATGTTTTGTTTGATTTTGTGGTCTCCGAGACACAAAATTGTTTGAGATCATCGACAATAATCATTAACACGTTCGAAGAATTGGAAGGTGAAACCCTTGATACCCTTAGGGCCAACAACCCAAACATATATAGCATTGGCCCGGTTCAAATGCTTGGTAGACATTTTCCTGAGAAAGAAAATGGTTTTACAGCAAGTGGTTCAAGTTTTTGGAAAAATGACCCAGAATGTATAAAATGGTTGAGTAAATGGGAACCTTGCTCAGTACTATATATTAATTATGGAAGTATAACTGTTATGACAAATCATCATCTGAAAGAATTTGCATGGGGAATAGCAAATAGTAAATTACCTTTTGTATGGATAGTGAGACCAGATGTAGCAATGGGTGAAGAGACTTCAACATTGCCACAAGATTTTTTAGATGAGGTCAAGGATAGAGGATACATAACTAGTTGGTGCTTTCAAGATCAAGTGCTTGCTCATCCATCAGTTGGGGGATTCTTGACTCATTGTGGTTGGAATTCTACAATTGAATCCATTTCTTCAGGTGTTCCTACTATTTGTTGGCCTTTCTTTGCTGAGCAACAAACAAATTGTAGGTATTTATGCAAGTCTTGGAAAATAGGGATGGAAATTAACCATGATGTTAAAAGGGATGATATCACAGAAATTGTGATGGAAATGATGGAAGGAGACAAGGGAAAAGAAATGAGACAAAAGTGCTTGGAGTGGAAGGATGAAGCTAGAAAAGCTACTAATTTGAGGGGATCATCATACAATAATTTTCAGAAGTTAATTAAAGAGGTTCTTCATCATAAAGCTATTTGAGTCGCAAATACAAGTCTAGTATGGTCTATATATTTTTTGCTGAGATGCAACATTTCTGTTCTATTACTTTTAGCTAAACTGTTTCCACTTAATATTTATGCTTTCATTATTGTTAGTTCTTAAGATTGACCATAAGCAATATTTTCTGGGACAAAGAATTCACTTAATTAATCATTATACGATTGATATGAATAAATCTTCTGGAGAATGTGATACTAGTAATTTCTAGAATAGAATAGAATAGACTAACAGTACATAGAAATAGTCATCATAATGATCAAGTGTAAAAATGTCTTGAAAATCTTGGAAACATCTATTTCTAAATTTATCTTCCAAACACCTATAAATAGGCAACATATGAATGTATTTTGTATGAGCACTTGATTCATATATGTTTTTTAGCTATCCAGAGAGGTAGTGTCTTTCTCTTTTTGCATCAATGGAGTCGACAATTACAATCGAATATCAAGATAACCAGATGTTGATTGTGAATTTGAATCCACAAAGGTGACAAAATAACTAAATGTTAATATATGCATGAATTGATATATCAAATTTTATTGGCAGAAAATGTCTTTTTAAGATCAACCCATTCATCTTCAACTTTCTTCTTATTGGATAAGGCCACTTTGTAAGAAGTTTCAGACTCCCTCAAATTCTTTAAGACAGTCTTACATTCAGGAAGCCAATGTTGTGCAACCTGTGTCTTAAGGTTTCTATTTATCACTTCAAAATGCTCCAACTCCCTCTTCACCTTGTCTCTAAGCTTAACAAGACCACTTAACTTTTGCTCTAACTCAACAATCTCAGAATTGATCTTTTCAAATTGTATTTTACCTCGAGATATTTCAGAAATAATTTGGGATTCTCTGGCTTTGGAACTTTCAAATTTCTTTGATATAAGTGACCTTGATTGAAGCAGTTGGTCATAATCTTGAATAGTATTTTGAGCACTCACAAATCTGACATCAACCCCTTCAATGAAAGTTCTTAACTTACAAATAGCATGATGAAGCTTAATAGGGATTTGGTTTTCAAATTGGCCAAGTTGTTCCAAAATTTTGTGGAACTTTTTCTTCACTTCCTTGTCTGAAGAGAGAATTTCAAGTGGTGTCTCCAAAAGGGTTTCTAAATTTTCAAGAATAGCTGCAACATTTGGATCTTGGAGCACTGAAACAATTGTTGAGTCAGCGCACATAGGAGACAACTTATAACTATCATGTAACAAACTTTCTAGTTCGGAAATTGGATCCCAAGAGTCTGATTCAAGGTGCGGACTATCGATCTTCACATGACTAACAACTCTGTCCAACATCACTTGCTCATTGTTGGTCAAGTCTTCTTCTTCTGACACCACTTCAATAGTCTGGTTTGAGTCCTTGTTGGAAGCTATTACAGTGTCAAACTGAGACAAAAAGATTCAATAAAGACCAAGGAAATTTTATTACATATCCTATAATTAGAGGGAGGGGTTTATATTTTTGATATAAAATTTCAATCAAGTGGTCTATTTGGCAAAATAAGTATATAATAGAGTTATATGCAAAGTTGTAAGAATACGAGAGAAAAAATACTTATGCAATTTACATGAAAATGAGGAATGGTGGTGCAGATGAGTCGCTTACTTGACTCTTAGGTGTTGAACTTGTATTTGTATAGCAAGCCTTTAATTTTTTGACAGAACTTTCATAGCATTCCTCTTCCTCGAAACTTTGTGGGTTTCTCGTGCAACCATTTGTATTTGTGGCTGTTGGAACTGGCAAACAAAAATATAAGATTAATAAAGTAATTTTTTGTCTTGATTAGCCTTTTGATTGCTCTAGAAAAAATAAACTCAATTAGTAATAGAGTATCGATAGAGCAAAGATTTCAATACATACCTACAAAGATGTGAGACGAAGATGTTTTATTGGAGTCCAGTTTTTCATCTTTAATGCAAGTTGCAATTGTAACTTGATGCAATTTCTTAGTCTGGTCCTCTTCATTTATATGATAAGATCCAATTTCTGTGACTTGCAACTCATTCTTCTCATCATAATTATTGGATTCTTCTAAGTGATAAAGTGGTAACACCCCACAACCTATTATCCTCTCTGTTGACCATTCTCCCTCCTCGTTTTCAAGTGAAAATTGAAAGGACATGTTGTAAGGATTATCCCATCCTCCACGTTTTTGTATTTGGCCATGCAAAGAGATGTGTGAAGCAGCACCTCTAATGTCAAGATACCAAAGAAACACATGATCCCTAACCAAATGTAAATTACCCAAAGAGGTAGCTCTTCCCCCTATGTCTTTGGAATTTTGGTCAATATTGCATTGAACACCTCTGTACTTGTCATTTGATTTAGAAAGAACCAGGCAAAACACAAAACCGTATAAACCAGATTCTGGAAGATTCCCAACTGTTACTGCAGAAGTTGAACACCGATGATAATTTTCTTCAGAACGAAAACTAAATCGCTTAGGAACTTGAGATCCAGGGAAGAACACAGACTGAGGATATGGTTGAGGTTTCGATCTATGTTCAAAGGGTATGTCCAATGTAGTAAGGTCAGTAACAAGAGAAATGCAGTTAATAGCACTAAACAATCGCAGTGACGGTGGAAGCTCAGACACAGACACGGACACGAGTTTCTTGCAGTTGTCTAACCTTATTTCTTTGAGGTTGTTAAGATTTTTTATGTTTGGTGACAAACTCTCAACATTGCTTCCACTTAGCCTTAAGCGTTGCAATGATGATAATAAACCAATGCTATCAGGGAGTGCCTCTAAGTTGCAACAATTTTCTAAATCCAATATGGTTAAAGTTGATTGGCATGCTTTGAGGTGGAAATAGAGATTTGATGCATTAAGTTGTTTGCACCCAGAAAGGACCAGAGTATTAACAGAACTAACTGCCATATAGTTTTTAATATTGTCTCCAAAACCCACAAGATTGTCACAATTGTGTAAATCAATCATCTTCAGTTTCGGGCAGGACCAAATTGATGCCGGAAGTTGTTGAATAGATGTACCTATTAAATGTAAAATATTAGCTATTAGCTATATCGGATAACACACACACACACACGGTGGTTTACAACTTAAGTTGTCCAAATATCTTTTCTCTAATGTATTTCTTCGTGTAATCATAATTCTCACATTATTTAATATACTTTTCTCTGATCAATGACTTCTATCAAGAATTGTTACAATATGTACCATCTAACCACAGTTTGTCGAGATTGTGCGACGAGACTGAAAATGTTTTCAGAGATGAGCAATTGCTGAGTTGGATGCTTCGGAGATATTTTAAATGATTTTCAGTTTGAAGACTTTCAATCTTTGCACAACCTTCCAGTTCGAGGTCTAGAAGCTTGTCGAGTGACAGAATGGAAGGATGGATTTCACGCAAATTTCTACATTGAGAAAGTGATAATCCTTCCAAATTCTTAGCCATAGACAAATCTGGTACCTCAATCAGCTCTTTGGAGAATCTAAGATCAATTTCCTTCAAATTCACAAGATTCTGAAAAGAAAAAAAAAACATAAATGTGGAATTAGCAACGGAAAACTAGCATGAATAATAAAAAAAATTACACTCACCTCCCTTGAAAGTTTGTTTAAATGACACACACACCCCTTCTAGTTTTTAAATAGACACCAACCTCCCTTGTTTAATTTTCTAATTGACACTAACTACCCTGGCTTGTTAACGCCGTTTCTTTGCTGTTAACATAGGAAATTAAGAGGAACGCATTCTATTCATTTGAAACCCTAACCAAAATTTTTATAATGTTTCATGATTTTTGTTTTTTGCAAACACATTCTCTATTACGATCCCAGTTGAACTGATGTAAAAAGAGTCTTCATTGATTACCTGAACTCCTTCCCAAAGCTTTTGAAGGTTGCTGTAAGGCATAGAAAGCTCTACAAGCAATTTGGCATCAAATTTTGATGGCAAAGACTTCAGACAGCATCTATGCCATTCAATGTACCTCAATTTGTCAGACAATGATTCCAGACCGTTGGGAAGATAAATTCTTGCCCCGTTGCACGTCCCATAATGGAATTTAAGATATCTCATCTCAGACATTTTTGCAAAGGAATTAGAGCTCAAATGTAGATCCTCAATTTTAGACACATCTAAAGTTATTCCTTCTACCGCTACAGTTCCCTGACAAATAAAAATTCATTAATAAATGTTCATGCATGTATGAATTCATTTTCTAAAAATACTAGTAATTACTAACCTTATTATATTTCAGTACATCATACACGTCGTTGGGATCCCACAATCGACTTCTGCTTCCAGGGTCTTTGGGAGATTCTTGATGAACAATATTCCAGCCCATTTCTTGTATCAAATCGTGCATTTGTATCGTACCCTTGTTACAAATGGTTACAAGAGACTTTTCTACAAGGTCATCTATTCCAATGCCCGGGAAGAAATTACAAGCTTTCAATAAACTTGTCACGCGATCTTTAGATTCTCCTTTAACGAAACATGCTATGTCTAGAAATATGTTTTGTTCATCACTATCTAAGTCATCATAACTCAATTTTAACACATTCTGAATTTTCATTTCTGGAATCTTCTGAAGTTTTTCCAATTCATTTTTCCATGCTTCTTCACTTCTTGAACGAAGACGTGCACCCAAAACTTTTAAAGCCAAAGGATTGCCTTTGCAATATGCAATTACACTTTCTGAGAGCTCTTCATATCCACTTTTAGGATGCTTTTCTTTGAATACAGTCAAACAGAAAAGCTGAAGAGAGTTTTGCTTATTCAATTCCTTGACCTCATATATTTCATCAACATTGCTAATTATATGCTTATCTCTAGTCGTTACAATCACTCTACTTCCTGGTCCCAAACATTCATAATCACTGATTAGATCATCTAACTGCTCTGAGTTAGCCACATTATCCAAAACAATAAGAACTTTTTTACGTCTAAGCCTATTGTTGACATAACGGTATTCAACTTTGGGTACATTAACATGTAGATTCTCTTCCTCTAACAGCTCTGAAAAAAGCTTGTTGCGCAAGAAATCTATACTATTCTTTTCTGTTTGTTCCCTTACATTTGCCAAAAAGCAATGACCTTCAAATTGAGAAAATAGTTTGGCATGTAAAGCAATTGCTAGGGTGGTCTTCCCTATGCCACCCATGCCCCATATCCCAATCACTCTAACTTCTTTTGATCCCATTTCTAATAATGATTTAACACCTTCATAGTTTTCCTCAATTCCCACAACTCCCTTCAATTCAATGGGTTGTACGAGATTCAGTCGTTGCAAAATGTCTTTAACAATGTCTTTGATGAATTGAGATTCAGACCTGACATGGAAATGGTCACAAGTATAATTAAATGAATATCAATTTGATCCAAAAAAGAGAAAAGAGAAACAAAATGCTATGTACAATATAATAATACAAATATATTTTTTTAAATAGAAAATGTTAGTATGTTAATTGTTATGTTAGCTTTTTTCACTTGCCAAGATTCTTGAACCATGGCCTCCAACTCTCTCCATCCCACTTGAATAGTTGTTATTTTAGAAAGAAGAAAAGAAATGCCTCTAAATAAGTTTCATATAAATGTTTTCATTTTAAATGTAATATTAATTATTTCATTATAACTATATGATAAATGAATATTATGTGCATCGCTTTTAATTAATATTGTGCTCCATCTTGATATATGACGATGAATGATAGGTATTTTTTAGATAAATAAAATGACAATGATTAATAATTAATACTAGTAAATAAGAACAAATGATGTAAATTTTAATTTTTTTGTCTAGTAGTCTAAAGACTAATTCTACATTTTAAGATGAATAAATAGGATGTTCAGAGTACAAACACCGACCCCTATATATATATATATATATATATATATATATATATATATATATAACAATGCATTGTTCATGTCAACTAATCTATACTCAAACGACTTTTGTTAACATGTATGCATTGACCATGAGGGACATTTAAACATCACAAGTATCGTATGATTGTTTTATCATTTTATATATCATATTGAAAAGGTCATTGTTGAAATGGACGTAAGTGTATGAAATCAGAAAAGCATCGTTTACTTGACATTCAAACTTGCATTTTTTTAACAGCAAAAGAAGTAATTTATTGAAATAAATACAAGTGGTTGTAAATTTCCATAATCAAAGTACAAATAGTACTCCTCTTCATTAAAAAATTTTATGAAACATGTTTAAAACTCAACCAACAAATCACCTTAATAAACAAAAATTCACTTTTTAGATTCATTTAATAAATGATATATGTGGTCTTTGTTAGACTATATACATCATTTATTGAATGAACCTAAAAAATAAATTTTTACTTATAATTGTGACTGGAGGGTGTATAACCAAATGGTAATATACCATTCATAATAAAGACAGAGGACCCAAATTTCTATCCAAAAACTAACTCCAAGATAAAATTAAATAAATAAAAAATTGAGCATTGCTATTCAGTACAGAACGCATTTGCACGATAGTAGAGAGCAACTTACCATATAAGGGTATTGCGGTAATATAAGAAATAGATTATGGATAGTTAAAAGAGTGTAATTCTTGCCTTTCATATGTTAGCTTTTCGTAATAAACAACATTCTCCAAAAAAAATTATTGTCTCAATCATGTCCGCCACCTTTATGGTTTTACCGCTAAATATTCTGTCATTCCTCTCCTTCTAAATATCCCATATGATCGATGCCAAGCCAACAACACACCCTTCTCTCCTTATCCTTTCCGAGCACATGAGGCGAAAATTTCTAACAAAGCAAAAATGTTCTCCGGAGGCACAATTACTACCCCTAACCATTTTAATATTCCTTACCATATTGCACTAGCAAAACCGCACCTAGGGAACAAATGATCCTCGGATTCTAACACCTCCATCATCCCACCACCAATCTGAGTCCCTAGCATCACCGATCACCCGCCTCTTGAAAATGTTTTTTCTAGTTGGTAGGCGGTTTAATAGCAATTGTCAAGAGAAAACTAACACTTGATGGAGCATAACTTCCCCACACATTAGCTATAACTTTTACTTTTTGACTCATCATATAGGAAGGGAAGACACTATTGCAAAGATAAATGTGGAATGTGCTTACCGAAAAATTTGCTTGAGGATCACCTTGACAACTCCAAACATCTTCACATGAAGCTATTTGCACCGATAGAATCAAATCCATAAACCTCTTACGAAGTTCTTCCTCCCAAACAAACCAAAAAGTCTCCTCCATTCAATCTTCCAACACAATTGGTCGTCCTCCCAATCCTCTATTCCAGAGACTAAACAATATTCCTTTGCTCTAATATTCCCAAAAGGCGGGGAAACGAATGAAGAAGAGTCATTTCACCACACCAATGATCCTTCCAACAGCGTGTCTACTCCCGTTGCCAAATTTCTTTTTTAACGCCTCCAAAAACCAATTCCCTCATGACCTGAGGTGCTCCCTAATTCACAAACATCCCTCCACCACAAAGACTCTAGTCTACTAGAGCATGATAAATCCGGATTAGAGGCTACTCTAATGAAATATTTTGCCTTCACCGCCTTTTTCCATTGGGACTCCCCTTCCTCTAAAAGCCGCCACCTCTACCTCAATAAAAGTGGCATATTAAAGAGTCTTAAATATCCTTCACTCCCAAACAACCATATTTCTTCGGCCTATAAATATCGTCCCGTTACACCCAACTAATTTTGTCACTCACCCCCCACACACAAAAAAAAAAAAAAATTATTTGCAGCCTATAGACGCCAAAACGGTACCAACAAAGTGTTAAGGTAATAAGTTGTTAATGAGTTTCTTCACGGACGAATTATTCGGAATAATCCCAATTTTAATTTTGATCACCTCATTAACAAATATACAACAAGGGTTTAGAAAGAAAAAAAAAAACAAATATACAATAAGGTTTTAGAAAGAAGAAAAAAACAAATATACAAGAAGTTAACTTCAGAGATTAAAGAAAGGTGCAATTGGAAAAAAAATAATATGGAAATTAACCCTTTGGCTGCATGAGAAACAAGATTGAATGAATATAAATATAAATTCTATATATACCTATAAGTTTGAAAGTCCCAGCCAGCCAAATTGGCAGCTTCTGTGAGAGCACTTCTCCAATTGAACACCCTGCTTTGACTACTGTTGCTCATGATGAGATCTAACTCATGTTTTGCAAACCATTTCTCGTATGTTCCTCTCTGATTTCTCACATGTGATGGATCTATTTTATAGAACACAGGTATCACAATTTGTCCCCGATCTTTCTTACATTCCATGATCTTCACAATTTCATCCAAACACCACTTGGATGAAGCATAATTTTCTGAAAATATGACAACAGAAACATGTGACTCTTCAATGGCTGTGATGAGTGATGGCCCTATCCCCTCTCCTTTTTCAAGCCTGTAGTCTATATATGTTTCAACTTTCTTTTGGTTCAGTGCTTCCCAAAGATGGCTTGTGATGTTGTCGCGAGTATCTTCGCCTCGAAAGCTAAGAAAAACATCATATTTTTTAGGAGACAGCATCAGAGAAGTAGAAGAAGCAGCAACGTTGATCATTGTGTTTTTTTTTTTTTTTTGTTAACTTTACTTTCTTTCTTTTTTTTGGACAGATTTGTTAACTTGTTTGCTTACACTTAAGGAAAAATAAGTATTCTGCTCTAACAGATCAGACGTGTAAAGCAGGGGCGGAAACACATTCAATGCTATAGGGGATTGACCTATCCAAAATTTAAAAGTCTTTCTCATTTATTTCTTTGTCGCTAACAATTTTTACAATAATGACAATAGGGCTGGGCATCGGTTCGGGTCGGTCCGGGTTAGGGTCCAAACCCCAAATCCGAGTAAACCCACGGGTTGTCTCTCAAGACCCTAACACAACTATATTTCTTTTCGGGTTTTTCGGGTTCGGTTCGTCGGGTTCGTCGGGTTCAACGGTTCGGTTTAACGGGTTGCCACTTTTTTATTTTGTCCAGATCTGTCTCTTATTTTTTCGATTGTTCTCAAATTTTTAAATTAAATACATGGCACAATTGATATGAATTTATGTTTTAATTATTTCGTAATTTAGTTGTTGATTTTAATCAGTTTCCATTAGATACAGATATGTCTTCTTGATTGTTGGCCATTGAAATACAAATTGAAATTACAAATCAACATCTAACTTCATTGTTTTTGTACAGACAAAACAGATAGCACAAACTGAAGTAAAACTCAAAACTACAATAAAATAGTTTCAGTTTCAGGAAGAAGTAAAACTTTAAAACCAGGAAAATTATAGGTCACTGATTTAATGATTCAAGGGATCAGTAGACAAAATGTATAAATGATGAATCAATTGATTGTGGAAAAACAGTGTTACATAAACAGATGTGGGGTAAAAAGATTAAAACTTTTAAGTAATAAAACTGAAGAAGAGGGAAGATTAAAAGAAGAAGATTCAGTAAAGACAGAAGAAAATGGAACGAGATCGGTGGAGATTGTGTTGTGCGGCGGCTGCTTGTGCTAGGGTTGGCTTGAATGATGGTTGAAGACTTGATGAATGCAATTTATAGTGGAAAAGTAAACATATTTGGGTTTGGGCCAGATAGAATTGGGCTTAGTAAACAAATTTGGGGCTATGAGAACAGAATAAAAATTAGGGTTGGTTGGGTTAGTCCGGGTTCCAACGGGCCCAAAATCTTAAACCGAACCTAACCGAATGTACCCATAACAACCCGCAAAGTGAACCCGACCAACCCGTGACCCGTTTTAACCCGAACCGAATGTGTATATTTGCATCGGGTTGATCGGGTAGATTCGGTTTGACCCGTAATTGCCCACCCCTAAATGACAAGATCTTTTACCCATGCTACCGTCCGGGTCATAAAAAATGGAGAAACTAATATATTGTGATATGATCCATTACATAGATAATAAAAGAATTAAGAACATACAATGGTTGTTCACACATTTTGGAAAATCTCCTTATACACTACATTTGAAGTGGTGTTAATACAGTCCTCATTGTCATCTGTTAATAATATTTTTAAGACATTATAAATGTAGTAGACAAAAGCAAAATTTTATAGTACAATCCCAACTTATAATTTTAATGTCATAATTTTAAATAGAACTATAAATGCAGATTGTGCAATTGATTCAAAATATTTTTAGCGACATTGAGCAACAATCCATAATTTTTTAACGAAAGAGATTTTGGCAAAAACACCACACAAATTATAAATCACTGAAACAAAGCAAATGTATTTTGATTCCTATCAGTTCTGTATGTAAGTTTAAAATATCTGTCATGATTCTATATTTATGTCATTTATATTGTGCACTTGGTTTTAATGATAATTTTCCTTGTAAATTATCATATGTCAACTATCCTACTGTAAATCATCCTACCACTGCTTGTTATAGTAATATGTTTAACTCCCAAAAGAACTAACATAATTATGGCCGAATAAATTAGATTGATGGTAAGTTGAATATGTCACTTGTAAACACATTCAATGCTATAGGGGATTAAACACATAGACGTGTAAACCACTCAACATTTTCATTTATTCTTCAATAGTCACCCATTCTAGAAATTTTCCTTTTTTTTTTTTTTTAGTTTTGAGTGGTTTAAGAGATATCATGGTCAGTGTTACCCATTTATACGATCCCTAAAATTGTTTTGTAGTTTTTGTAGGGATCATATGATAGTCAGATAAACTAGACATGACAACAAAACTCTCCCTCGCCTAGACCCGGCCGCCCCCGCCCCGAAGTTAACGGGGAAAAGCCGATTTAACCAGGTGCGGGTGTGACGGAAATCCGAGTTTTTAGTACGGGGGGCGGGTCCGGGGGCGGGGGATGCTTACACCCTCCCCGCACCCGCTTCTTAAAATTTACTTTATTAAATTTTATAATCTTATTTACATAAACACCAACCTATTTTAATATATTATTACTCTTTAGAAACATAATTATTATAATTATTTTGCTCTTTTAAAAAAAAAGTTTATTAGGTCTTTAATTATTAATATAATTATTGTTGTTTATTACTATGAAAAAAATGATAAAATATGCATTTTTTAAATATTTTATAAAAAAATAGAGTTTTCGCGGGTGGAGATGGGGGCGGGGCCGGAAGACCCGTTCCCATTGGAGGCGGGGTTGGGTGTTCAATATATACTCCCAATATGATTTGTGGACGGGGACGGGTGCGGGTGCATGCAAGCGAGGGCGGGGACGGAGATACTTAAACTCGCCTCTGCCCCGCCCCGTTGTCATGTCTAGCATAGACCTTCGATATCAATTACATAACAAATAGTATTTTGAAAAGAAAAAAATAGGATGGAAAAAGTAATTTCCTTTGTTTGTGTACTACAAATAGTTTGGGGGCCAGTAATAAATTAAGTAAATAACGCTTGATTGATTTAAAATATTCTCAAACTGTATTAAACTAACAATTTTCTTTATAAAATTAATTGATAAAATATTTTTTAACTATGTATTACTTTCTTATTTCTTTATCAACTATATATATTTAAATTGAAAAGGGTTAAATTGAAAAGGGTTAAATTAAAAAGGTCTTTTCTTCTTCTTTGTCTTTGGTTCTTGTACTAATTTAATTTGGTCTTTTGTAAACTTTCATGTTGATTATGTAGGTTGCATAATTATGCAGGTTGGTATGCTTCTCCGTATGCAAGTTAATATAAATAAATGGAGGTACGATCACTTTTTATTTTTGAAAACGGATGGGACCTTTTTTTAATATATGTCATATTATATACAGATAAAAGATGCAAAAAATATGGAAAAAAAAATTAAGCATCAATAGACTTTTACTAATAAGCAATAAAATATTACAAAATAAAATGCTAAAAATTAGAGAAGTATAAGCATGATTGTTTGTTTAGTGTCGTAGACTTGGACTTGCAGAAGTTCAATACTAAGTTTGATGAAGAGAATAATAAACTTTTACGACGTGTTTGTTGTAGACTTGCACTTGTAGAAATTTAATACTTATACTAGATTTGATGAAGAGAATACTAAACTTTTACGATGTTGTTTATGTTTGAGTCTGTCATCATTATTTACAGTTTTTTATCTGAATAAAATTCAGTCACGCCAAAAAAAATCCTGAATCTGCCCCTGTATATATCACATGAAGAGAATAATAAAATACACTCATTCATCATGTTTATTTTTTTGACAAAATACTTTATCATCTTCTGTATCTCTGTTCTCTTCCTCTTTTGGTTTATTTTCTAATTTCTTAATGTAGACGTGTTCAGGTACTAATTTTTTTTTAATAAACAAATCATAGTAATTACTATTATTAGATCCAATGTTAATTATTAATTCCATTGACTTTTTATGAAATTCATTGACTTTTGATACTCTGTCACAGTCATGTGATTAATTGACTTCATATACCGGTAGTACTGGTTTTTCATTTGTGGGCCAAAGTATTCGGAAACAACAAAGAAATTTACGGGAAACAAATAAAAGTGTTCACAAATCAGAAGTTGGAGATTAATGTGATGAAGATTCATTTAAGATGCAGACATCTTCAACTTAATGGATCTAGTAGTAATCTTTCAGTTGTGTTTTTTCATAGGCAAAATAAGTTAAAGAAATACAAGAGGTACTTCAACATATATATATATATATATATATATATATATATATATATATATATATATATATATATATATATATATATACACACCTTAATTAAGAAAATCTCAATGCAAACACGCAAGAGGAGATTGTACTGCCAAATAGAGAAAACAACATATGCCAAATAGAGGTGTGTATATATATATATATATATATATATATATACACACACACCTTTAAACATGACAACATTTGTAGTATTCCATGTGCAACATAAGGTAACCAACCAAGGCCGTTTATGAGATTTTTGTGGCCTAAGACTAACTTATAATTTAAGCTTAACTAATAAGTATATAAAAAATTTGAAATTTTATAGCGTGAAAGTAATTCGCTTGAAGATGATCCTTCAAAAAAATTGCTTGAAGATAATAGTTTGGGTCATGCTTCGGGTACATGATAAGATTTCGATAAAAACTAAGTACTTATTAGAAAGAAGTAAATATCAAAAGTTTAAGAAATAAATAGACACAATTTCTTATAAATAATTTACATTTTTAGTACCTTAACATGTGCCATAATTTCTCTTATTTCATCATGTTAAGAAATAATCTAATAAAAACTTCATACAAAATCATTGATTTTTTTATTTATATCCAAATGTCCATTCAAAACAATTTCCACGAGCATTTCTAAATGTAAAGTAACAAATAATTGTGTCTACATCAGTACATTCTATCATATCTTTGTCAACATATAAAATGGCTAGACCTTTCGATCTTTTTGTGTGACACTAACTAGTAGCGTAGCCAGAAACTTTGAATAGTGGGGGCACTATTTATGTAAATTTGTAGCAGAGTCATCATCTTAAATAATTTGGAAACCCTGTTTTAATTTTGTAGCAGGATCGATACTGATTTAGAGTAGTCGTTTGGGTCTCTAAATACGTGATGTGTTATCACTAAAATATTTTAATTTTATCAAAACTATGAGCACATCTTCAAATGTTTCTTTTGATATTAATTATAGGGTTAAATATAATTTTGGTCCCTATAAATAAATATGTCAACTTTTCGGTTTAGTCCCTCTAAAATTTTCTTTCAACTTTTAGTCCCTATAAAATTTTCAATTTTCACTTTTGGTCCCTCTTTTAAAGTAAACTCATATGTAGAATTCATATTATTTAATAAAATTTTCCAAAAAAAATTCAAAATATTATAAGAATCACTCCAAAAAAAATTCAGAATTTTTTAACAAAACATGAATTTAATATGAATTTTTATATGTTTTACGGTTAAAAATTCATATTTAATTTGTGTTTTGTTAAAAAATTATAATTTTTTTTAGGAATTTTTTTTAGAATATTTTACACATTTCTGCACAATTTCATTAAAAAATACAAAAATTAAATTAAAAATAGGGACCAAAAGTAGTGATTGAAAATTTTAGAGGGACTAAAAGTCGAAGGAAAATTTTAGAGGGACTAAAACGAAAAGTTGACATATTTATAGGGACTAAAAACATATTTAACCCTTAATTATATATACCAAATTGATTAGTGAAAAATATATGTAAGGATTAAATTAACTAACTAAAGACACATTTAAAAATCAAAAGGACTATTAAAAAACATAGTTTTATTCTTAAACATAACACCAAAAAAAAAAAGTTGCATAAAAGTTTGAAGCAATTCATAGTTTTATCAATTTATTGACATCCATTTGGCTGCGGTAATTCACTCACTCCATGGTATTTGGCTAGCTCGGAATTCTTTGCGTTTCACTGACAAACCGGTCTCCTTGCACTCCACAAAGGTTCGTATTCAGGCGGCCATTAGTTTTAGTGGTAATATATCAAATGGTAAATGTATGGCGTCTGATGCACATATTCTAGTTGCTTTATCAGTCTCTCCTCACAATCGTCGTGTTAGCGATATTTTGATGGTCTATTGGAAGGCTCCCTCGGCCCCTTGGATTAAAGTCAACACCGATGGCTCTCTAATTGGTTCTCATGCAGCGTGTGGGGGCCTATTCCGTGACCACAGAGGCTCTCTTTTAGGCGCCTTTGTCTGTAATATTGGCTCATCTACTGTTTTTTATGCTGAGGTTTACGCTTTTCTTCTTGCTTTGGAGTATGCAGTTCAGAAAGGTTGGAGGAATATCTGGTTAGAGAGAGACTCGACGAGTGCTCTTTTGGTCTTTAAAAACCAGTCGTTTGTTCCGGTTTTACTTCGTAATCGATGGCATAATGTATGCATCCAAGGTATTCAAATTATTTCATCTCACATCTTTAGGGAAGGCAACCGTTGCGCGGATTTTCTGGCTAATATGGGTCACACAATTCAAGGCAAAGTTTGGTTATCGGTGTTGCCTCAGGATATTCAGACTGACTTCTTCTTGGACCGGAGTGGGTTCCCTTGCTCTAGGCTCCCATAGTCAGCTGTTTTTCTTTTGTTTCTTTATTTGTTTTGTTTTGCTTTCTTGAGGGTTTTGGTCTAGTCCCCCCCTCTTGTAACTATTTTCTCCTTTTTTTAATAAAATTTTCCTGAGTTTGGCGGCATAGGATGGGGGTTCTGCGGGGTGCCAACCTAGTTGGGATGTCGTTGCTTCCCCTTGATGCCTGTCCATTCTCTCGGCTTAGCAAAAAAAAAAATTTATTGATATAAATAAATTATATAGCAAATACCAATTTGAACCAAAGTGTTCTAAAATCTACACAGCAAATAGCATAACTTACGCTTTGGTCACTATATCAGAATTGAGATTCAAAATTTAGTAGGGGCACAAGCCTGCATAGAGACAAACGTGGCTCCGCCACACTAACGGTCTCAAGTAGTTTTTTCAATAAGTTTAACTTCAAAAAACACTTCTCTGCAAATGTAACACTCATTAACATAGTTAAGAGCATTCAATAAGCAATTGAAACATTTGGATAACATTATGCGGGTTAGACAAACTAATAATTTAAAATGTTGACGTAACACATTTGACAAAGATATTTGCAACACTTTCAATTCAGACAAAAGATCATTTGCATAAACATCCGACACATCCTTTAAGAATTTAAGCATTGTTTTTTGTTTTGGCCTAATAGATGCTTTTTCAATTTTAGATCCAAATTTTAAACTTATTTTTTGAGGCCTATAACGGTCACCCTCCTTACCCTGCCTCAGATACGACCATGTAACCAACTAGGTCATATTTCTTAATTTATTGGTGTTTTTTTTCTTCCTGAAACCAGCTCAATGAATTTTAGAAAATGATCAACATGCAACACCATCTAGTTCTTCAAAAGACTTGGCGCCCAATATCCAAAACAAAAATTGTATCCCACGCCTGAATTGAACGTTGGTTACTAGAGGCAATTTCGAATTGGTAAATAATTATTCATCCATTCTCAGTTGATAATGAATTATCAATCAATATCAATAAGTATTTTTTTAACAGCTATTACTTACTCAGTTGCTAATGAAAATTTGCTACCCCTTTATTCTTCTTAACCCAAAAAAATAAAACAAGACAAGCCATCTCAAGACAATTATCATAATTAATATAGTAGTACATCGATATTTTAATCCTACAGTAAGGATATTCCCCAACATTTATCAATAAAAAACAAAAAGGATATTCCCTAACATTATACTTAACATTACATTATATAAATGACAAGGGAAAACTAAACCAACAACCATTGTACAAGTTCTTCTTCAGCCTATAATTCACAAACATATAGTGCTGAAAGAATTGATATTTCAACCTCCCAAAATATCAATCCCACCCCAACAGTACAAAAAAATGGACCAAAAGCCACATGTTGTATTTGTACCATACCCAGCACAGGGTCATGTTAATCCCTTAATGCAACTGGCTAAACTCCTACGTTGCAACGGTTTCCACATAACCTTTGTGAACACTGAATTCAACCACAAACGTTTGGTAAACTCTCTTGGACAAGACTATATGAATGGTCTATCAGATTTTCAATTTGAGACCATACCTGATGGTTTGCCTCCTTTTAATAAGGATGCAACACAAGATATTCCAACGTTGTGTGACGCAACTAGGAAAAATTGTTATGCTCCTTTCAAAGAGCTTATCAATAAGCTTAATACTTCATCACCCCATATTCCAGTTATTTGCATTATTGCTGATGGTCTTTTTGGTTTTGCTGGAAGAGTAGCAAGAGATTTGGGCATTCAAGAAATACAGTTTTGGACTGCTTCTGCTTGTGGCTTTGTGGGATATTTGCAATATGATGAGCTTGTTAAGAGAGGAATTCTTCCATTCAAAGGTAAACCTCTTCATTGCATCTTTTTATATTTTAATATGTTATGAATCCAAATAAATACGTCAAATCAATCCAACCAAAAAAAAAATCACATACCATACAAGCTGAATTTTATTGGATGTTTTTATTTTATTTTATAAACTTTTGTGGAAAGGTGCGTTTGGACTTTTTTATGAACTTTTTGTGGAAAGGTACGTTTGGATCGATCCGATTAGATTTTTTCATTATTATTTTTAAATCCAAACTGCACCAAACCCAACAAAATATATAAATTGTAATATTTTTATCTTTTTATATTTATTTTATATAATTAGTATGAAATGTTGCATTATTTTTTTTATTTGTTAATTTTATTTTTAATATTACTAGTTTATTATAATTTGTTTTTTTAGAGGTAGTTTATTATAATTTGTTATTGTTTTATAGTATGTTTCAACAAAATATAAGCAAGTTGTAATTATGCTTTGGTAAAAATAAAATGAACCAATCCAATGAGTATAACTCAATTGATAAGAACATTGTATGATATATGTAGGAGCCGACGTTCAAACCCTAAACACCCTATTTATTCACCTTAAAAAGATTGATTTCTAACTACTTGGCTACTTGACAAAAAAAGTACCAATATCAATTTTTTTTTATACAATAAATGAACCAATATTGTCTTAACTACGTTTAATCAAATTGGATTTTATCAAGAAAGCAATCCAAATCAAATTGAAGCTCATGTTATAAGATAAGATGAGTCTTTGTCTCAAACTAAACCATAATCACCGATGTTGTGCTTGATCTTCAAAATAGTTATGGATAATAGAAAGAAACAAAATTGAAACCAAAATATAGAAGGAAACTTTAAAGTTTGACCTCTAAAATGGTTCTTATCTCAAGAACAATACAACCCTTCTCACATGTGGTGTGCAGGATAAGAAATATATGAAAAATATTATATGTAATTAAATACACCACAAAATTTTCAAACCTTACATGTAATCCCACGTTCCAAATTTTGGACTATTTCGAATTATATAATCTAAATTATTGTCTAGTATTGATTCAGATTTTTTAATTTAAAACATGCACGAACATTGTTAAAAGTTAAGAAATGGGGGTGTGACACGTTGCAGATAATATAATTTGAATCATGTCTAGAACACATGAAATAGAAAGGAAAAAAAAGCTCCAAAGGGGGTTGTTCATCACTATCTTGTATTCCAAATCTCTTTGGATATGGGATTGTTTAGAGCAGTTCCACCTTCTCCTTCTCCATCATCTTTGTTCCCAAATTCTTTGAATGGTGCGTGAGAGGGATGACAAGCCTTCTCCCTCCATATTTTTGTGCTACATATTTCGTTTTAGTTGCAAACATTTTATAGTACACAATGTTATAATAATGTATATGTGTTATGAAATTATGCACACTTAATAAAATGTGATAAATTATTAAGTTTTGTTGTCAATTTTAAATTATATCATTTTAATAATTTGAGTTTAATTTGAACAAAACTAGGTAAACACAATTTGGATTTTATAATCTGAAAAATGTCAAATATGAAGTCAAATATGCTTCATATTATATAATTCTATCGTGGTAAAATGGGAAATTCAGAGGGCGCGTGAGGAGTAAATATAGTGAGAAAAAAAAAATCTCTCCATCCATTATCATTCAAATCCATCCATTTTATCATACCTAAATTATATACCACTTGTTTTGATTGACCGGACATCAAAGGGGCATTGTGTTGCGGAGGTCTTAAATAGTGTGACATAGTTTAAATATTTTTTTAGTTAAACTCAAAATACACACTATTTTTATAAAAGTCAACAATTTTATTAAACAAGAGATTAATTACAATCCCCGTGAGCATAACTAAGTTGGCAGGAACAATGCATTATTATGCGCAAGAGTTGGGGTTCAAACCCCGAACATCCCACTTATTCACCTTAAAAAGTGAATTCTAGCCACTAAACAAAAAAAAAATTACAAAAATTGGGGGACCAAGCGAAAACCCAAAGTAATTACAAGTATATATATAGTTTGGCAAACTAAGATCTCTGACAAAGTAAGGCCTAACAAAACTTGGCAAGAAAAACCACCAATGTGCATTTAAAAGATTAAGTTCATGTCTTGTTAATGCATTTGCTACATATTTCCCCTTTCTAAAGGTGTGTGACATAAAATACAGTTGGCCTTAGCCCAATTGGTGCAGTTTCTCCATCTTCTTCTAAACCTCCAAGGAACCAAATTTTCCTCATCATCCTATGCTAACACACCACTACTTGTGAATCCTCTTTATCTAGAGTTTTCTTCAACATATCTCTTTGCCTTTTCAATGACATATATCACATCATAAAACTTAGAAAACAAGCATTGTGATGCCCTATATTCTGGAGTAAAAGCTCCTAAGAATTTAGCATTATGGTCCCTAAATTTTTAGATGAAAATTTTGTTTGCGATGGCACCTTGGAAACAAGTTTAGATTGGATCTCAGGAATGAAAGATATCAAATTAAAAGACCTTCCAAGCTTCATGAGAGTTGCTGATTTAAATGATATTATGTTTGATTTCATGGGTTCTGAGGCACAAAACTGTTTGAGATCATCAACAATTATAATCAACACATTTGAAGAATTAGAAGATGAAGTGCTTGCCACCCTTAGGACCAAAAACCCTAACATATATAGCATTGGTCCACTTCACATGCTTGGTAGAAACTTTCCCAAAAAGGAACATGGTTTTAAGGCCAATGGTTCAAGTTTATGGAAAAGTGACCCAGAATGCACAAAATGGTTGAATAAATGGAAACCTAGCTCAGTTTTGTACGTTAATTATGGAAGTGTAACTGTTATGACAGATCACCACTTGAAAGAATTTGCATGGGGAATAGCAAATAGTAAGTTACCATTTCTATGGATAATGAGACCAGATGTAGTAATGGGTGAAGAAATTTCAACTTTGCCACAAGATTTTCTAGATGAAGTTAAGGATAGAGGATACATAACAAGTTGGTGCATGCAAGACCAAGTGCTTGCTCATCCATCAGTTGGGGTTTTTCTAACTCATTGCGGTTGGAATTCTACAATTGAAACCATTTCTTCAGGTGTTCCTACTATTTGTTGGCCTTTCTTTGCTGAGCAACAAACAAATTGTAGGTATTTATGCAACACTTGGAAAGTAGGAATGGAAATTAACAATGATGTTAAAAGAGAGGAGATAACAGAACTTGTACTAGAAATGATGAAAGGAGAAAAAGGAAGAGAAATGAAACAAAAGAGCTTAGAGTGGAAGAATAAAGCTAAAAAGGCTAATGATTTTGGAGGATCATCATACACTAATTTCCATAAGTTAATTGCAGAGGTTCTTCGTCACAATAATATTTAAGTTTTATTATTATTGGTCTAATATGAAATTTATCTTGTTTTATTACTTTGTGTTAAAGTATTTCTTATTTGAGCTGCAATCATTCTCTTGTTGACTATCTTGCATTAGTGTATGGATGTCTTCATTTTCTCATTATCAAAATTGTGGTTCATGGAATCACATCGGCAATTGTAACAAATGCAGCTTTATTTATCTTTGATTATGTTCTTTGTTGCACAACTCATTTGATTGATTTGGACATGTAATATTTTGTTGGTATTTGTCCTTATTTCTAAAGGAAAAAAATAATTGTATCCTGTTATGTCTCAATTCACTGTTTGATGTCCAAATAAGATATGATATATCTATATACTAGTACTACTATTAAAGTTGATGCCCTATGAATTTCCCATTTTGCCCTTAGGAGGGGCATTTTTGTAATTTTCTAATTTTTGGAATTGTGTTGTTGCCACCTCACCATTATATGGGTGCATTTCCCATTTTGCCCCTCCCAATTTTTTTTAATTATTTTATAATTTTTATATTTTTAATAACTTTTAACTATTTTTCAATTTTTTCTCCCAAATTCAGTTGCTTCTACTTTGCTGTTGTAGGAGATTAAGGTATCATTTGACCCGGCTTTTTTCCAACTTCTCTACATTTTTAAGGAGAAGTTAGGTCAAACACAGTACCAATTAAGTACTTACTAGAAAAAGTAATTTTTTTGAATGCATAAAATTGAAAGGAATGAGCTTTGGTCAAAAGTTGTTGAATGTTACTTTAAAAAACTACTTCTCGACAATTTATTTCAGAAGCACCTCTTTTCAACTCACGTTGGGAACCTTTTCTTTTATTTTTTAATATTATATTTCAATATGTTTTTTTTTTCTTCCATTTAACTTTTTTTTGAACCGTTCCATTTAATTTTTTAAGGAGGTTCCGTTTAATTTTATTATCTTTTTTTTCAAAGAAATTTTATTATATTTTTATCACTTATATATTTAATTTCAATATCGTTTAATCATCACAACCTCACAAATATTTTTATTCACGCTGTCATTTATTGATACCAAATATTTTTATTTCCTTTCTTCAACCTCGCGAATATATATATATATATATATATATATATATACACACACACACACACACACACACATTAACGTCTAGAGTAATATTTTATGTCCCTCTGTCTGTTTTTTTGTTACGCTAATGCATATAATTTTGTTTAGTGTTGCTTGGTTGAGTGCTACCTCACCGATTTTTTTAACTATTTTCTAATTTTTTATTTTTAACTATTTTCCAATTTTTTCTCCCAAATTCAGTTGCTTCTACTCTGCCGTTGTGGGAGATTAAGATACCGTTTGACCCGATTTTTTTTCAACTTATCTACATTTTTAAGGAGAAGTTAGGCTAAATACAATATCAATTAAGAAGTTACTAAAAAAGGTACTTTTTTATAATGCATAAAATTGAATGGAATGAGCTTTGACCAAAAGTTGTTGAATGCTACTTCAAAAAACTACTTCTCGACAATTTATTTCACAAGCATCTCTCTTCAATTCACGTTGGGAACCTTTTCTTTTATTTTTTTAATATTATATTTCAATATATTTTTTCTTCCATTTAATTTTTTTTGGAATCGTTCCATTTAATTTTTTTTAAGGAGGTCCCATTTAATTTTATTACGTTTTTGCAAAGAAATTTTATTATCTTTTTATCACTTATATATTTAATTTCAATATCGTTTTATCATCACAACCTCCCAAATATTTTTATTCACGCTGTCATTTAATTATACCAAATATTTTTATTTTCTTTCTTCAACCTCGCAAATATACACACACACATTAGCGCTTAGAGTAATACTTTATGTGTGTCTGTTTTTTTGTTACGCTATTGCGTATAATTTTTTTTGGTGTTGCATAATGCGTATGATTATTTTTATAAAATTTTGATTTTAATTAAAAGTAAAATTGTAGATGTCTTTTCTTCAAAAAAGGTCTAGATGCCTAGAAAAATTATATATATATATATATATATATATATATATATATATATAAGTACTCCCTCTGGTCCTATTTATAAGAGAAAGTTGGGTCAACAAAACTCAATGTACCTAGACTGAATTTTTAACCAAATACATTAATGTTCGTTGACTCAAATTTCTCTTATAAAGAGGACCGGAGGGAGTATATATATATATATTGCACCTTTATATTATAATAAACTATGCATATCTTTTTCTTATTAAAAAAACTAAACATATATGTTTCTATGACACCAACAATGTAACAAATATAATATCATATAATATAAATTCTTATCTTTTTGAAAGGCACCAAAAATATGGTATTCTTATAATGAAATTTGTTTCTATGACAAATATAATTGAAATAGAGTATAATTGAAATAGAAAAAAATAGAGTATAATTCTTATCATACAAATATATGTTTCTATGACACCAAAAATAGAGTATAATTGAAATAGAAAAAACCAACTATTTTGATAATATTTATGTTATTATTTCAGGCTCCTTAAATTGTTTCTCTTAATCAAATATTTAAAAAGTCATTAATATGATGATACATATTTGTATTCATGTCACACAAAATAAACGTTATTGAGTAAATATAGTATTTGTAAAAAAAATATCTTTTATTTTTTTGACATTTTTTGCCTTCAAAAAATATTTTAAACATTTTTTATTTTTTATGTTAATTCATAATAAATTCAAATTTTTGTCTTCGTGAGTTTAGCTCAGATGATTGGAACAATGCATAAATATATGCCAAGTCCAAGGTTTGAACCCCGGACACCATAAAAAAAAAAAACAAGTTTGTACAATATTTTGTCAAACAACATTTAACTTAAAAATAACTTTAAAACTAAAAAAACAAAAAAATCAAATAACTTTAGCTTCTTTCTTAAAGGCCTTTGTTTTAACTTTGTTTTGAAGTAAATTTTTGACTGTAAAAAACTTTGGTCAAACGGTATCTAAGTTCAGCTGGGAACACTATTTCACTTTCTTCTTCAGAAGAGGTCATTTTCTTCCTTTTTTCATGGTTCTGAGACCATACATGACTTGAGTTGACTGATTTTTATGGCTTGAGGGTAAATTTTAGACCGTAAAAAACTTTGGCCAAACGGTATCTAAGTTCAGATGGGAACACTGTTTCACTTTCTTCTTCAAAAGAGGTCATTTTCTTCCTTTTTTCATGGTTCTGAGACCATACATGACTTGAGTTGACTGATTTTTATGGCTTGAGGGGTTCATTTTTCAACGTTGTTTTAGTTTTTGCTCCATCATAAGTGGTTTTCTTCCTTTTTCACGATTCTGCATTTTAAGGGTTTTATTTTTTGTTTTTTTAATTGTTAGTGGATTATGTACCAGAAATTGTTATGTTGCATGTAACGCCCGTCGTAATTATTTAACTATTTTGATGAGTTTTAACATATATTTATATGATTTATATGTGTGATTTATATGATTTATGAATTTAAGTAGTTTACGTGATTTATAGGTAAATTGTGTGATTTTCAAGATTGATGTGGAGTATGTGATTTTGTGAAGTTATGATGTTGGTGTGACTTATTTTATTATTAAATAAAATAGGATATGAAAATAAAATAAAAATATTAGAATTTGGGTTGTGATGTGAAAAGAGCATTTTTAGAGGTGTAAAGAGAAATTAGAGTGAGGTTATAAATAGAAGGAGTTAGGTTGAGAAAAGTTTTTAGGCAGAACGTACGTTTTTAGAGAAAAGGGAGAAAAAGTCAGAAAGAGAGAAGAACAAGAGGAGGCTATCGATTTTCTTCAATTACCAGGTAAGGGTGAGACTAACTCTCAATATTATTAAGGGTATGATTCTGAAAAACGAATTAAGCATGATTAGGTTGAGTTTTGATGAGAATTGAGAATTAGGGTTTGAGTGAGAATTGATGATTAGATGATGAAAAACCTTTGAATTGATGTATGGGGGGAGTCTCTATTTACGGGTTGTATGAAAATATGGGTAGTGAAGGGTTTTGTTTTCATTTGTTTTTTTTATGACCTTATAATGAATTCATGTTAAATTTGTGCTCTAATCTATCGGTGTGATTTTGGATATGCTATGTGCTAAATTCGTGAATTTTGTATTAAATAAGTATAAGAGATGTTGTTGTCGTATTGTATGCTTATTTTACAAATCGTAAAAGGCAAGACCGCTCCACTGTTACCTGACTCATTTGGCTTGTTTTCATTATATGATAATTTGAATTAGCTAGTTAGTTTTCTCTCGTTAATTGTTCATGACATCAGTACTTGTTAATTGGCTAGAGTTTGTGTCCACATGTTTCTTGAGAGTTAGGATTGACAATTGATTCACTTTAATTTCATATACTAGTCCTTAGTTTACGTGAACAAATTATAGGATCTTGTTTTGTTAGTTGTAATTTCACTAGTGACTACCATGTGCAGATTTTTTTATGTAACAAATTTGGGGTTGAACTATTAATGATAGAGAAAGACGGTTAATATTTTTGTTTAGGAATAATGAAAGAATTTAATCGATCATTCTATGAAACGGAAGTGCTGCTATGGAGGTCAATAAAAATTACACAAGATTGCAACATATAGTTGATTTGTAAACTAGGTTCACGATAAGCATTCTATTAGTATATGTCAATTAACTATTATAATTATAGATACATATCTCTTAGTGATTTAGAAAGTCCCAAATCTACTTCTCATCAGATAAACTTATAGAAAGGTATGTGTCAAAGTTTGTCTTCTAGTTCGCATCACCATGTATTCAATGAATTAATGTTTTTCCCAAGTTATATAAATAAATGGTAATTTAGTAAATTGAAATATTAGTACCTCCTCCCTCTTCTCCATTATAAAATGATAACAGTGAGTCTTCTTGGCAACCCTTAAATTAAGTTTAGTTACTTTTTGAATTAGGTGATTGTTAGTTGATAATAAGATTGATAGTTTACTTATTGAATAAGTTGTTACTGTTAAAAACATGTTAATGTGTTGGAACTTTTAAAATAAAGTAACGATGTTGTTGAGCTCATGAAGAACTGATTGTTGATTTGCTTATATTATAGTTCATGGTTTGTGATATGAATTCTCTTATTAAACTCTAGATTTGATGATAATGTATTAGAAGTTGATTAGTGGCTGCTATGTATCGTTGATGATACAATTGGACCTTTTCATGTTTTTTTTAGAACGTAATAAGGTCACTAAAATTAATGAAGGGCTGAATATGTGTACGAGTGGTATTAATATGACCATGCAACATTTGCAAAATAATTTTTATAGTCATTAATATAAATTTAACTTCAAGATAATTTACTTGTGAGGGAATGAGTAATCAAGAGACTTAGTTTTTATTGCGTTAATTGATGATGTGTATTGGTGAGTTATTCAATGATTTAAAGATGTGTTATATAAAGATGTGTTATTTGAAGATGTATGATTTAAAGATGTGTTATATAAAGATGTGTTATTTGAAGATGTATGATTTAAAGATGTGTTATGTAAAGATGAGCTATTTGAAGATATTTGATTTAAAGATGTGCAATTTATGAATTATGCAATGATTGTAAAATTGATGTGATAATTGAAGATGATTATATAATGATGTTATTAAATGACGATGTGTTATATAAGAGTTGTTATATGATGCACTTGTTGCTGTTTGCTGTTGTTGACCATTAATGTCATAAAGTTGTAAGTGTCGGTCTAAGTTGCAAAGTCGCAAGGAGTTGTCCAAATTATTGGAATCATATAAGTTGTTTAAGAAGTTCAAGATGTCTAAGTTGTAGGAGTCGAGTCCATTGCATGCTCATTAAAGTTGGGGGCTTTAGGCCCGGCAGCTTTTGTGCTCATTAAAGTTGGGGGCTTTAGGCCCGGCAGCATTTGTGCTCATTAAAGTTGGGGGCTTTAGGCCCGGCAGCCTTTGTGCTCACATGTCGAGAGCCTAATTACGCTCATTTACGTTGCTGATTGGTACCACATGCATTTGCATATCAAGAAGTTTCACGATGGTTTAAAGTTGTTAAGTTGTTAAGTTGATAAGAGTTGCATTGTCAAGTTGAGTTGTGTTGTCGAGTCAAGTGTTAAGTTGAACATGATATTTAATGATGATGATATATGATGATGGTATTTGATTATGTAATGATAATATGCTAAATGATAAATGTTTGAAATGTAAATAATGTTTTATGTTGCTAAATGCATTTTAATGAATTACATGCTTAATTTATTGACTGTGAAATCTCACCTCTTCTGCTTGAAAATGTTGCCCTTCGTATGGGTAACTTGCAGGTAATAAAGACTAGAGGCGTACGTGAGTGGACTCCTCACATTTTGTCTAGGTGCTCTGATACGTAACGGGATGGGGGCTTGCTTTTACTTCTGTTCCTTACGTGTCTTTATGAACTTTTTATGAATAAATGTCAAACTAAAATTATGAGATTTCAGATGAGGCCTGCGTGCCAAGACTTTTAGTATGTTGAACTATTTTCCGCTGCATGATTTTAGATTTTTGATGTTAAATATTGAGAGATAATTCTTATTATCCATTTTATGATTTTCAAGAAGTATGTGACATTCCGTTATTATTTAAAATACACTGATTTAAATGAAATCTTTGAGTTGGGAAAAACGGGGTGTTACATTGCATGGCTGTAGAAAAATCTTCCTTTGTTATTTGGAGTATAGTAGAGGTCATGATGATTGAATTTTAGCTCATAGTAAGGTTTTGACACAATTGTTATTTTAGCTTCTGGTACTATAGTTGAAAAAAAAATTGATGCATGTGGGTTATTTTAGTTTTTGTGAGTAATCATAAAGCTGTAACAATTTTCATATTTGGTTTATTCTTTTCTATATGATTGAGTCGTACGAAAGTTGATTGGTGTAAATTTGTTTTGGTCATATCATTGAGGTCCAAAAAGTTGATGATACAGAAATATATGCATTTAAGATTAGGTTGATTTGATGATACAAAAATTGATCACATAGAAATATGTTAGCTTCTTTCGATATCAGAATGAATAATGGGAATAAAATTAAATGATGTATTATTGTATTTCTATATAGGACTTTCAATGTCAAGGGATTATGACTACATTAAGGATCTCAAAAATGATTTGGACATTTGGAAAATAAGATTTGGAGTGCTGGAATCTTGGATTGTGAATGGTAGTAATAAGAATCAACATATGAAGCTCATTATTTTGTGATGCAAAGGTTAGATGAGTTAGTTAAGATTTGTTGTGATTTCCTTTATGATTTGTCAATGTTACTTATTAGCGTACATTTTGATTTATTTATATTTTTTGGTTTCTTTCTCGGATTTAGGGTGATCGAGTTCATGTAATAACTCAATATAGAGAAGTGGAGCATTGGAAGACTTTGATCGAGGAAAACAAGACTTATACTTTGTATAATTGCCATGTGTTTGATAATGACATTGCATTTAATCTCTTTAAGGTTGTTTTTGGTTCTGGTACAAATGTGCAGAAGTATGACAAGTTAACTAGTTAACGTTCTTACTCATGAATTTCGCTTTAAGTCATTTAAAGAAATTCAAGATAGAAAATTCAAAACTGACGTTTTATATGATATAGTTATGTGCTTTAATTTATTTCTTTGTTTTCTCCGATTATAATGTTCTTATAGATGTAATATTTTTTTAATAAATCATCGGGCTTCTTCATGAGATTGTAAAGACAACACCAATTGGGACTGGAAAGAAACCGTGTACGAACATTGTGTTGAAAGATAAAAGGTATTATTTTCTAATTTGTCAACATCAGATGATAGGATTTTGTATAAGTTTGATAATGACCTGAAAGATGTATTTCCTTATGCAGTGGGAATATAGTTGATGTAACACTATGGGAAAAATATTTCGTAGCTTGATCATTTACCTTGAGTTCTTTGCTTCCATTTTGTAGTCAATGGTAACCCAAATATATGTAACAATTGGTCAGTTCGAGGCTGCTCATCAACCTACATTATCCGGTTGTTGAGAAGTTTAAGACTTAGTAAGTTTGCATTATGATTTCACAATACAGTGTTATAGTAACTTATTATTTCACAATTTGATTTGTTTGTTTTTTGACCATGTTTCTTGAATTGTTGTCATGACCTTAACACTTCTCAAGCTCAGAGTCAAAGTATCAGTCAGAACTTAAGTTAGAGTTTGGATTCTTCTCAACGTACTTCGTACAACGATTTTTCCTATCTGTCTCAGGTTAGGCCAATTGCTGAATTTATAAACTTAGTCATGGTCTGCTTTTTTATGCATGAACATGCTTTGAATTTTTTTACGCACAAATTAAAAATACATATTGCATTATTCTTTATTTCATGTGCATAATTTGTGTTAGGATACATATTGCATCACTATTTGGAAAACAACTAAATTCAATCCTAACCAGTTTGGATGATATTATGAGAGTTGCACCAAATGTTCGAAGACATCAATGTCAAATGGTGCTAGCTATAGATGCACATGCGGGAGTGATGCTTAATTTCCATTTGTTTCAACAATGTTAATTGGTCAACGAGGTTCATATAATGCACATACATGCATTTATCTAGACTTTATAGGAAGATAAATTAGAAGTCATGATACATTTTCTTTAGCTTAAAATCAGTTATGCTACTTTTATTTTATAAATTATATGTAACTATATTCACATACATCTTATCCATGTTAATATGCATTAGACTAATATTGTTGTTTTTTCCCTGTTTGGCATTTCCCAAACGACGTGTTAAGGATAATTCTGAAAGGAAGTGCAAAACAATCACTCTCATTGATGACCAGACACAGAGAAAATATAAGTGTCGCCTCAGTACCGGCGAAAGAGCAAGCTATGAAAAATACTTGGGTGGGCAGTGGTTCAATTTCTGCTGAGAACGTGTGATGGAAGAAGGTGGTAAGCTCATCTTTGGTCTCGAAAAGTCACCGAAGAACTTGCACGTTCGAGTTGTTCCAAAGTAGATCTTTGTTGTTGAACTATTTGAACTTTTACTATTTTGACGTATCGCTTTGGACTGTAATCGTAAACTATCTTGACTTTGGGATGCCATTTGTTATTTTCATTTTGTCTGATGTAAATATTGGCAAAAATCTGCACATTGTTGGTTCCTTCATTGGTTCCAATTAATATCATGTTAATTATAATGTTGTTTTCCTAATCTCTTGAACAAAATAGAACATGCTCTTTTTCTACAGCAAATCTTTATAATGCTTTGGTAAATGTTTTAGAAATGTACTTATATATATATATATATAACATCTAATTAACACTGCAATTTGTTTTGTACCTAGCACTTCCCAAATGAGATATCAAGGACATTTCTAAAAGGAACACGGAAAACAATCACACTCATCGACAAACAAGCTCAAAAAAGGAATAAGTGTCGCTTGATAACGGCAAAGAGAGCAAGTTACGAAAAATACTTAGGCGGCCAATGGTTCAACTTTTGCCGAGAACATATGTTAGAGGTAGGTGATAAGCTAATTTTGATCTAGAGAATCCACCTAAAAATATGCGTTCAAGTCATTCCCAAATAAAGATTTGGTGTTCATGATCCGCACTTTCAACAGATCACCTTAACTCTAATTCTAGACTAGATTATCTTCACTCACTGATGCTACTTCTTTGCTTGATTTAATCTGATGTAAATATGGGTATCAATCCTTTTTTGGTAACTCTATAACAACAACACTCTTTTTTATAATTTTGGATAATATGTAATCATAATTCAAACATCATTGGTTCCTTTATTGGTTCCAATTGTTTTCATCCTAAATATTATGTCAATTCCTAATCTCATAAACTGATTATACGCTCTCTTAACCAGCCCATACATATTTTATGATGAATCACAATGTTCCGTCGTTTTAACATTTCTTCTTTCGAAGAATTTTTTTATCGAATACGTTATTGAACCCGTGCGAAGTACGGGTTTGTAACTAGTTAATCTTAAAATTTATTATATAATGCCTCTAAAAAAGACTTGTGTTAATAGATAAGTGCAAATAAGTTCAAAATAAACAACGGTTTAGCTATTTAGATTTAGATGGTGGTGGCTTTGTATTGGTAGAGTATGATTCATCTGAATCATTGTGTGCGCGCGCTTTCTACATCACCTATAAGTCTATCTTTTTTTGGAGAATTGAAAGGTAGATGCATTCGGTGGCTGTATTGATTGTGTACCCACAATTGAAGAAAGGGATCATGTTAAAAAGAGGTGGTATGTGTTGCTTGTGATGTCGTTATAGTACATGGTCTATTTGGCTGCGGTTTTTTTTAGAAGTTAAACTAGTCCATTAAAAACAAAATTAAACTTGAGACTTTAAGAAGGACACACTCTAACGATTCAAACCAACACCTATAACTTAGATATGGCAAGGCTGCTGACGCTGCCACCTTAGGCCCACAACATATACCCGTCAATGTCTATTTGGTAATTTGCTAATAGTCAACAAACAATCACGTTGAAAGACTCTCACAAGTAGGCTAGAAGATGATACACTAGTAAAGTTAGTACTATTGCTAAGTATTATTTCCGTGCTCGAGTAGACCGGCAAAAATATATACTTGGTGATAAATGGGAAATAAATAGTTCAACCATCTCTTGTGTAGGGTTTATTTTGAGCCAAGCGAATGTGATCGTCATATCTTAACACTTGTAATCATATTACTGACTAGCTTTCATATCTTTGTTAATGTACTGATATGTATTCCTAATTCGATATCTAATGAAATGTTATAAATAAATATGTTTCTCTTAAAAAAGGACTATCCTTATTGTTATCAACCGTCATAATATTCCTAAAGGATTAGAAGCCCTCCAGAAAGGCTCTAAGACCCCCAGAAGGGCTCAGGCACCCTCCAGAAGGGCTCATGGGCCTCCGGCGCACTCACCTTAGGGCATCGCCTATCTACGCTTCTAGAAGCCTCTAGAAACCGCCTAAAATACCCAAATACCCCTGTTGCTTGGGAACCAAGCAACGGAAGCCCAAGCCCATAGCAAGCTATAAATACTACTCTAGAGAGCATTCTCAAGGCATCTAATCATCAGTCCAAACCCTAGCTTACGATTCTTAACCTTAGAGTCCTTACCGTACTTTTTTGCAAGTACAGTTGGCGCCGTCTGTGGGGAGAGGTAAAACACACCTTGACCATGTTTTTCCGAGATCGTACTTTACGATTCCACAATCCTCAAACCAACGCTCCAAATCGTAAACCTCTTTACGATTCAGAAACCCTATCCAACATACCTAGGTCGCACCTCACGTACGGCCTAGAGAAAAGCCTATTCATCATGGCACCAGCTGAAGAATTAGAGTCTATGTGAACCCAACTCGCTCAGCTAAAGGAGCACAACGACGCTCTGCAGGCTTCAATGGAAACCATGCAGCAGAAGCAGCAAGAAGAAAGAGACGAATCAAACCATGGCGAGATGGACGACCCAGAACCCCAGCCTCTGTCCGCCGAGATTTCGGGACCAGTCCCGGAAAACTTCAAGCTTTCCCACCTTTCCGTCTTCGACGGGAAGAGCTATCCCATGGAGCACGTCACGGCCTTCAACACTCGCATGGCCGTCGTCGGAGCCCCAGATTCCCTCAAGTGCAAGCTATTGGCCGGTACCTTCTCTGACACCGCCCTACGATGGTACATGAATCTCCCACGCTTCTCCATCCTCAGCTATCCGGACATGACAAGAAAGCTTATTCAACAGTTCTCTGCAAGTCGCCATCGCAAAGTTCCTGCCACCAGCCTCTTCAATGTTCGACAGGGGCACAACGAATCTCTCTGAGACTACCTGGCGAGGTTCAATGATACGACTATAAAGGTAATTAATCCTAACCAAGAGGTATTCGTAGGCGTCATCCAGAATGGCCTCAGGGCGGGACAGTTCAACGAGTGGCTAGCCCAAAAACCCGCTGATTCCATGGAGGAAATAATCGCCAGGGCAGATTGTTACATCAAAGGCGAAGAAAGCAACGCAGAAAAGAAGGCGAGGGACGCCAAGGAGCGGGCGTCCAACAATTCAGAACGGAGACCTTATAAACCACCTTCAAACAGAGATCGAGTCCCTTACCAAAGAGCAGAAAGGCGAAATTACGCGCCTTATTCCTACAGATCATGCCTGGAAAACTTCACTCCCCTGAACACAAGACCAGAGCGCATCATGAAAGAAATCTACGAGACCAAGTTGATCCCAGATCCGCCCCCACCGCGATTCAACACCATGGGAGCCGACAAGGACAAATGGTGCAAATACCACAGGATAAAAGGTCATGACACTGACTCATGCATCCATCTGTGCCGGGAAATCGAAAGGTTAATACAGAATGGCAAACTAAGGGGATACACCCAAGACCGACGGGATGAAAGCAGGCACAAGACGGAGGACAAAAAGGAAGGGGCGCAGGAAGAAAAGAGGCACACACTAAACACGATTTCTGGCGGATTCTCTAGAGGAGGAGAGTCGAGCTCATCTCGCAAGAAGTATGTAAGACAGGTAATGCTATGCCAAGAATATGAAAAACAGGTCCCGGAACACGTCTTGATGTATCCTTTACTGCTAAAGACTACAAAGATGTCATCCCACACAACGACGATCCCATGGTTGTCACGTTACAAATCTTCAAGTGAGTGTGAAGAGAGTGTTAATAGACCCGGGAAGTTCTGCTGATATCCTTGACTACGACACATTTGATCGAATGGGATTAGACCCAGAGCAACTGCAACCTTTCAGAGGAATGCTGGCGGGATTCACGGGCGAGCAGGTCCACGTCAGGGGTTACATCACTCTTAAGACAACATTCGGCCACGGATCTCATGCAAAAATTGTTCGCGTACCCATCATTGGACCCAGTTGCCGTTGGCTGCAAAAATTGAAGACGAGACCCAGTTGGTGCTGCTCGAAGTACATGAAGGCGTGTGCGGCAGCCACATTGGAGGGCGGGCGTTGGCTGCAAAACTCCTCCGCGTGGGCTACTACTGGCCCACCATGCTCCAAGATAGTTCAAACTTCGTTAGAAGATGCGATAAGTGCCAAAGATTCTCTGACAAGAAGCACACTCCAACTCAGGAATTAACTTCTGTTTACTCTCCATGGCCCTTCCATAAATCGGCGGTTGACATTGTCAGACCTTTAACCCTCGCCCCGGGACAACTGAAGTTTCTCATTGTGGGCGTGGACTACTTTACTAAATGGATCGAAGCAGAGGCAGTCGCCAAAATAACAGCCGAGAGGGTCAAGAAGTTCTACTGGAAGAAGATCATTTGTCGTTTTGGGCTCCCCAAATGCATAGTATCAGACAATGGAACTCAGTTTGCAAGCTCGACTGTGGTAGACTTCTGCAAACATCTTGGAATCCAAACAAAGTTCGCTTCGGTGATTCATCCACAAGCTAACGGGCAGGCTATGTCGGCCAACAAGGTCATCCTCAACGGGATCATGAGAAAGCTGGAAGCGGCTAAAAGCCTATGGGCGGAACAGCTCCATGAGGTAAGTGTAGTTGTTATTTTGATCCTCTCAAATTAAGTCATTTATCTCGAAACACAAAAAGACTACATCTTTATATTTAAATAAATACCGTCGTGGTCAATGTAAGTACAGGTACTATGGTCATATCACACTACTCCACATTCCACAACCAAGGAAACACCCTTCACAATGGTTTACGGCGCGGACGCCATGCTTCCTGTGGAAATAGATACCCCCACTTGGCAGCGAGACACGTTCTCAGAAGAAGGTATCATATCAATATTAGTTTATCTAATAATTTTGCATGCATGAAAATAAATTTTACTTCCTACACATTCACGACACATGAATTCACGAATTACTTCTCTGAAAAGCAAACGAAGTAGGTCTGGCAGTCAGCATGGATGTCATCGACGAGGTCAGGGAACAAGCCCACATCCGAGAGTTCGCCGCCAAACAAAGAGCAGCTCGCCGATACAACTTTAAGGTGGCGCCCAGAGAAATGAAGGAGGGAGACCTGGTCCTAAAACAAGTCGTCACCCCCACCAGGATAGGTAAACTATTTCCTAATTGGGAGGGGCCCTACGGAGTACGGGAGAAGTGTTCGCATGGAGCCTACAAGTTGGAAGAGTTAAGTGGATAGGCTATTCCCCGCACCTGGAATATAGCTAATCTACGCCATTACTATAGTTGATTTCTCATTTGTAATTTCTTTTTCGCAAGTTAATTATTTCTGAATAAGGATGGCATAAAGCCACCACTGAGACTATTATTATCTTTTTGAATTATTGAATAACACAGGGCGAGGGAAAGCACTCTTTTCCCCTACAAGGGCAGGGTTTTTAACGAGGCACCCACCCCTTTTCAAATATGAGTACCTCTGCAACACTTATTATGTTACTTGTTACTGACATTTTGAATAGACAGAAGTCAATAGAAAGAGGACGCCACAACAGAGAACGAAGAAACATTATGCGACCACCCTTAAAGGGTTCGACTAAATAAGTCGCCAGCAACAATATGCGACCACCCTTAAAGGGTTCAACTAAATAAGTCGCCGAAGAAACAAACATTATGCGACCACCCTTAAAGGGTTCAACTAAATAAGTCGCCAGCAACAATATGCGACCACCCTTAAAGGGTTCGACTAAATAAGTCGCCGAAGAAACAAACATTATGCGACCACCCTTGAAGGGTTCGACTAAATAAGTTGCCAGCAACAATATGCGACCACCCTTAAAGGGTTCGACTAAATAAGTCACCAAAAAATCAAACAATATACGACCGCATTATAAGAAGTTTTGAGTACGCCACGAATAAAAGTATAAACAATCAAATTAAGCACGGACGAAAATAGACCAACAAAATGTGGCAACCTCGTTTGAAATAAACGAACGGCAACTCGCTGCAAGCCCTCATTAGTGCCAACCTTGATGGAGGCTTTGGCAGGGGGTGACGTCAATACTTTCGCCACATACACGCCAAAAAACAAAAGTCATCCTAAACAAGGCTCTTGCAAGAAAAACCTCGAAATCCCTGAATAACGATCCCACCTACCTACCTGCCAAGACAAAAGGTATCTGTGCTCAGCACCAACAAGAATTCGACACTAAGAAAATGCACAAATACGAAAGATTTTTTCTCAAACGAAGCCAACATCAAAAGATCATATTGTTCAAAAAAAGGAGTACGTCGCAGAGTCGTTCAAGTTAAGCCAACAAATAAACAGGCGCTTCACAGAGCCGCCAAAAGTTAAGTTACAGAATCCAAAGAGAAAAATAAAAGAAGTAAAAATACAAACATCACTCGTCATCCACCAACTCGCCGTCAACAATGACCTTGAATGGGTCAAGCTCTTCCATTTTTGCCTCAGGATTGAAAAACAGAACCTGCTCCTTAGCACGATTGAAACCACTCTCAAAATACACGGCCAATGCACGCCTTCCCTCATCAACAGCTAGCTCAGACTTCTTCAGAGCAGCATCCTTCTCATCTCTCTCCCCTTCAGCAGCCTCCTTCGCCTTCTTCATCTCCTCCAGAGCCTTCTCTGCGGCTTTCTTATCCTTCAAAGCTTCAGATAAACGCCCCTCTAAGCCAGTAGCCTTATGCTTCCACTTCTCAACATCTTCTGAAGCATCCTTGAACTTCTTCTCCATAAGTTCATGCTTCACCTCCATGGCGTGACCCATCAGCAAAACTCGCAAAGCGGCAGTCCCAACGTCCGCCACTAAGTCGCCGAATTTGGCATTCACTACAACATCGACATCAACCTTTGCGAAGGGGACCTGCTCCACCATGTACCTACAAGACCACGAAAAACACGATGGGTAAGCCGAGCTGAATAAACTAGAAACACTTATGGATTTCATCAACTTACACAAACAAGGCAAAACGAAATAGAAGCATACCGCCTAAAGTTGAACTTCGAATGCCAGAAAAGATTCTACGGCTTAATCGTTCAGAGTGGTACCGCCGATCTCAGTGCTCGCCGGCGGGTGACCACCAACCTTACCTCCCTTAACAGTCATCGACTTCTTAGTCACAAGGGAATCAGCCTGAATTAAGGCGTTTGCATCTCCAACACCTTCAGCGTCCTCAACCTCTATAATCCCGGCCTCACGCTTTGAACTAGGTTCCTTCCTCTTCAGCTTCCTTAGCGACACTCCCGCTGGGTCACTGGCAACATACCCTTCAGGGTTCTTACTCTTCTCCAATTCCGCCACGTACTTCCTCATCTCAGCACCGGTTAAAGGCAACATCTCCTCTGCAAAGGAAAAAGAAAAACAAGGGTCAACAAATGGAAAGCAGAAATAATACGAGAAGAACAACAACACGAAACCATTAAAGACACTCACGCAAGTAAGCCGTCAAGCGAGTAACATCTCCTTCCCTATTTAACAATTCACGGATGTTGGTGAGAGGAACGATTTCAAGAAATTGAACCAAGATTCGCTCGTCAGGCGACATGGCGTTGAGATCATATCCTCCCACCGCCAAAGGATTACTTGTCCACCGAAGAGGAAACTTGGGCTCTCCAGCCACCAACACTGATGCAGTTGAACATCCTGGCGCTCCTTGGACCCTAACAAAAGTATCACGCCATTCTTTTTTGAAATTACAGGCGTATTGTGGAAAAAGCCTCTTTCCAGAATGAGTTGAAATGGCGATCCACGTCCCTTTATTCATATCCTTTGTACCATAAAAGCAGAAGAACACGCCGACAGAGGGTTCAAGACCTAAGGACTCACAGAGAATTTCAAAACCACGGATAAACGCCCAACTGTTAAGGCGGAAAAGGGATCTTCACGCTGAAATCTTCCAACACGGCGGTGTACACGAAGTAGGATTCATCGCCCTCACCCGCCATCTCCTGATCACAGACTCTCTCGTCAGGATCGCAAGACAACAACACCACGTCCTCCTCGTTCCCAGTGGCAGAAATGTTGAACTTATTCCTAAACGAATCTAAGGCAGAAACATCAACAAACAGCAACGATTCTAAAAGAACCTCTTCAGCAAAAGGAACCATTTCTAATGACCTAACAGGTGACTCTCCTTCTATAGATCCCAACGAAGGTTCCTGAATCGCACGAATATTCCAGCAGTCGTCCTCCTTACACTGCGTTCCTGAAGTAGCAGACAGAAACACACAATCACTATCGCTGCCTGAATTAACGCTAGAATCGCTAGATAAAGCACTAAACAAATCCTCTATGTGTAACCCTAGATAGTACTTATCCCAATCAATAATTCCATCAGGCCCAGTAGCATGCCTCAAACACTCTTTTCTCAACTGATCCCTCTCAGCCGGATCAGTGGGACTAACGAGTTTCCCTTCGTCATCGCACTCTCTAATCAAAACCACTATCTAACTCTACCGACACGCGGATGCAAAGCAAAATGGATAAAAAGAAATCAAAAATGAATAGTAAGTGAGGGAAATGGAAGAATACCTGAAGAGATTAGACGTTAAAATTCTTCAGACTATGACCGAAAGAAGCGGCAGACAAAGGAGCTGAGGAAGACAAAACGAGAGTACAAAAAAGTGAAAATGGCAAACGACCAAACACACTTTAAGAAGGACAAAGGTCGCCTCGGGAAGCGTGCTCGGGAAGCAGTGAGTGGAGACACGTCATCAACTTGAGACACGTGCTAGCCACTCGAAAAGTCATGGAATAAAAACAGTTCGGGTGTAAGTACGACGCATCCCAAGAAGGATGGCCACGCCAACAAAATAGTTCACGTCGCCTTCAGGTTTCGCTGACCTTCACATAAGAGCGCCCCTCGGCGGGCGAGAACCGCTGAACAAATCCTCCAACTATCAATGCCCTCTTAAAAGACTGGGTTGCCCTCCAAAAGGGTCAATCTCACACTTTCATCACTTCGCTCTGTCCCCAAGACTCGTGCTTGGGGGGCCGTGAACCACCAAAACCTTCCTAAAGGACTTAATGACCCTCAGAAGGTCCAGTCTCATGTCGTCATCACTTCGCCTTGTCCCAAGACTCGTGCTTGGGGGGCTGTGAACCGTCATAATATTCCTAAAGGCTTAGAAGCCCTCCAGAAAGGCTCTAAGACCCCTAGACGGGCTCAGGCACCCTCCAGAAGGGCTCATGGGCCTCCGGCGCACTCACCTTAGGGCATCGCCTATCTACGCTTCTAGAAGCCTCTAGAAACCGCCTAAAATACCTAAATACCCCTGTTGCTTGGGAACCAAGCAACGGAAGCCCAAGTCCATAGTAAGCTATAAATACTACTCTTGAGAGCATTCTCAAGGCATCTAATCATCAGTCTAAACCCTAGCTTACGATTCTTATCCTTAGAGTCCTTACCGTACTTTTTTGCAAGTACATGTTAGATAATAAACTATTGGGCTTAAGTTATTAGGTCTTTATAATAAGTTATAGTCCATTAAATTTTATTATATATTCTCTTATAACTTTTTGTAATGTCAAGCTATTGATATTCAATGAAACTCTAGCCGTCTTTGTCGTCCATATTCTCTCTTTCTCTATTTTGTATATGTATAGTTAACACTTATCGCAAAAAATAATTAATAATCGGATTATTAACAATGTATAAGTCAACTAACTTTGGTATATAAAATTGTGAGAGAAATTAATTTAAGTTTTTATTTTTGTACTAAATTAGTTTGCATTCAATTTACACCGCTTACGTGATTACCATCATTCCAAGGAACTTTAGCTTCGCTTGAGAATGGGAGGACATAGGAATTTTTTCTCCCTAAAAGATGCAACGGTTTGGGTCAAAGAAATGGCTTGTGGTACTCTATCGCTCTTATTTCTTGCAGATCTATGACAAACCTGGTGTTTGAGAAATAATAGTATTTTTGAAGAACATCCTTGGCAGATTCAAAAAGTAGTGAGAAAGACTCAGACGTTACATGACTAGTTCATTACTTTTTGCCAACCTCTGAGCTATAATACATCTATGGATCAAACTTTATTGCATTGGAAACCACCTCCTAACGGTCTCATCAAAATAAATATGGATGGCAGAAGACAGCTCTCGTTTAGGAGTTGGTGGAGTTGTTTGTGGCCATGATGGTAGCTGGATAGCAGGATTCACTCACTTTGAAAATGATGTGATACACTCTTGGTGGAACTTCGTGCTATTCAACTTGTTATGATCTCAGTTATACAAGCATCATTTGTGAGAGTGACTGTTTAGAAGCAGTAAATCTTATTCACAATTTGGAAAATGCAAGTTTGCATGTGTATGCCTATATGTTACTAGAAATCTCCGATGCTTTGCATCATGAGACCGTAAATTTAGTTCACATTCTGAGGAAGCAGAATATATGTGCTGACTTTATGGCTAAGGAGGTTGTCCATTCGCCCACTCGTCTTACTTGAATCTTCCTCCAACTGGTTTAGATTCTCTCCTTCTAAAAGACAAACTAGATATTTAGGTTTTTAGTTTTTTTTTTTTGGCTTAAATATGATTTTCGTCCCTGTAATATAGGCGCGTTTTGATTTTCGTCCCTGTAAAAAAAAAAGTTTGAATTACGTCCCTGTAAAAAAATTTTTGTTTGAAAATGGTCCCTGGGCCCACTGTTCAGCTGAGTTGGCAAGGGTTTGGCCACGTGGCAGTTGCTGACTGTGCAACTTTTGCCACGTGGCGTGCCACATAATTAAAAAATAAAAAATAAAAATAAAATTCTGAAAATAATTTATTTAAATTTAAAAAAATCTGAAAATAAATTTAAAAATCATAAAAAATCTAAAAATAATAATAAAAAATTCCAAAAAATCCCAAAATAAATTTAAAAATCATAAAAAAATTTGAAAAAAATCTGAAAATTATAAAAAATTTCCGAAAAATCTGAAAATAAATTTAAAAATCATAAAAAAATTTCGAAAAATAGATTTTTTAATTTGAAAATTATATATTAAATTTTTTTCGAAAAACATAATTTCAGAAAAATATAATATATATTCTGAAATTAATATATTATATTCAGTTTTTACGAAAAATTTCAGAATATATATATTAATTACAGAAAAAAATCAGAAAATATATTTCATAATTTCAGGAAAAATTTATTTTAATATTTCAGAAAATAAAAATTTATGAAAAAAATTATTTTAATATTTTATAAAAAAAAATTATTTTAATATTTCTGAAAAAAAATTATAATTTTTAAATTTTTTTTTGAAAATTTAAAAAAATTTCGAAAATTTATAATTTATTTTTTTCGGAATTTTTAATTTTTAAAAATTTTTAAAATTTTTTCGGAAAAAAATTAATTCTTAGCTACAACATTCTTCGAAAATTTTCACATTTTTTTAAATTTTTCGGAATTTTTTTTCACATTCTTCGAAAATTAATTTTCGAAATTTTCAAAAATTTAAAAATCTGAAAAATCCCGAAAATTTTCAATTTTTAGTTTTCGAAATTTTTTAAAATTTTTTAGTTTTCGAAATTAAAAATTATAAATTTTAAAATTTTTGAAATCTTTTTAAATTTATTTTCAGATTTTTCGGAAATTTTTTATGATTTTTAAATTTATTTTCAGATTTTTTGGAAAATTTTTATAATTTTCAGATTTTTTCGGAAATTTTTTATGATTTTTAAATTTATTTTCAGATTTTTCGGAAATTTTTTATAATTTTCAGAATTTTTTCGGTAATTTTTTATGACTTTTAAAATTATTTTCATATTTTTTAATTTTAAAATATTTTTTAAAATTTAATATTATGTGGCACGCCACGTCAGTGCCACGTGGCAAAAGTTGCACAGTCAGCAACTGCCACGTGGCGAATGCCATGCCACATCAGCGCTACAGTGGGCCCAGGGACCATTTTCAAACAAAAAAATTTTTACAGGGACGTAATTCAAACTTTTTTTTTACAGGGACGAAAATCAAAACACGCCTATATTACAGGGACAAAATTCATATTTAAGCCTTTTTTTTTTTGCTTTGTTAAATTGTAACACCAAAAAATATTATTATTATTATTATTATGAAAGATGCTAAACAAAATGGGGGGTGGGGGGGAGCTACCCCTTCAATCATTCTGAATTAAAAGACCTAAGATATGATGATACATTAAGTTGACTAATTCCATTGTCGGACCAACACTTACCCCACACACAATCAGCAGAGGTGTTCGTCTCACATACTAGATATGATGAAGAGATATAATACTCCTGTCAGAAATTTGGAGTAAAGAAGAATGAATGTCATCAAGATATGATGAAGAGATATTTGAAATGTGATTGAGGAGAAGCTCAAGATTGGACCATCTGAACTGCACCATGGGAATTTAGATCATGAGCACATCTAAGACCAGGAATGATAAATGATTTCAGCATGGAGAGAGCAGAACAAGTTCCAAATTGCAGACAAAGCCTATATATTTTAAGCACATCTAATTATATATTTGAACACTTTTTTTAAATGCTAACAAGTGGAAACTTGATGAGAAGTTTAAAATAAAATTTTTATCTTAGGATTTATGTATTCAATACATTGAAACATTAAAAAGCAATTTTTTCTATATCAAAGTTATCCATCGTTTCCATTTTTAAACCCTTAACAAGACTTTTTTTTTGTTATAAGATTTGAACAATTATATATTGATTATCTAAATGTTTATATTTTTTATAGTGTAAAGTATTAAATATACAATTATAAGATTTTGCAAATTTTGATTCTTATAAATATGAGTTCAAATGTTTTTATAAAATTTGTCTAAAAAAATTCTTCCAAGTATTAAATATTTACCAACAAGCAAAAGGTTGGTTTGTTTTGGCTGATATTCATCAAATTAACTTGGGGTGTAATCCCATATTCATGAAGTAACAATACTAATTTTAGTCCCGTAAGTGTAGCTCAGTTGGTAGCTACCTGGGATAATGTTTGCAGGGGCTGGGGTTCGAACCCCGGATTCCCCACTTCTCCACACTTTAAAAGTGTGTGATCTAGCCACTAGGCTATTGAACCAAAAAAAAAAAAAAAATACTAATTTTAAAATCGAAATCGTGTGAATTGAAAACTTTACAAGAGTTTGAGTAGTATTTCTATTATTTTCTTTTCATTTATTTTACGTATAAGTTTATGTATGTTTGACCTCTTTTGTACCAAAAAAAAAAAAAGGTTATGTATGTTTGCCATAATTTGTGTATGTTGTTTTTTGAGTAAATAGGCAATTCCCCCCCCCCCCCCCCCCCCCCCCCCCCCCCCAATTGCAAGGTTTGTCAAATATCCCCCTGTAGTTAACGAAACATCAATTACCCCCCTGAAATTGCATAACGTTAATCAATTTACCCCCTCCGTCAATTTTCCTGTTAACTGTTTACGGTTATGACCAATTACCCCCCTGAAATTTACACTTATGTGCAAAATGGCCCCTGAACTTGAAAAATTTAAAAAAAATTAAAAAATTCTGGAAAAATGAAAAATCAATAAAAAAATTGAAAAAAAAGATTAAAAAATTCTGGAAAATTGAAAAATTAATAAAAATGAAAAAAAAGGGAAAAAATTAAAAAGATCTGGAAAAATTAATAAAAATAAAAAAATCTGAAAAAATTTAAAAATTCTGGAAAAATTAAAAAAAATCTGAAAAAATTAATAAAAATAAAAAATGATTAAAAAATAAAATAATCTAATAAAATGAAAAATAATGAAAAAATTCTGGAAAAAAAAATATTCTGATTAGTATATATGTCGAAAATTCGAAATTCTGGAAAAAATGTATTTTTCCAAATTCCGAAATTTTGATTAGTATATATGTCGAGCTTAGGTTTATTCAGTGTATTTTTTCCCTTATTCTCGGTTTATAAATACACAAAAAGTTCCCGGTTTATAAATACACAAAAATTCCCAAAAAAATACTAATGAAAATTTCGAAAAATACATAAAAAAACCTAAGCTCGGTTTATAAATACACATATTTTTTCCCTTATTCTCGGTTTATAAATACACAAAAATTCCCAGAAATTTTTTGAGAAATACTAATGAAAATTTCAAAAAATTTTCATTAAAATTTCTTTTTTCCAGAATTTCATTTTTAATTTCAAAAATTTAAAATTTCATTAAAATTTATTTTCCAGAATTTTTATTTTCGAGAATTTCCAGAATTTTTATTTTCCAGAATTTCATTAAAATTTAAAATTTCGAAAATTTCATTTTTCCAGAATTTTAATTTTTTTAGAAATTTAGAAATTTTATTTTTTTTCCAGAATTTTTTAATCTTTTTTATTTTTTTCAGAATTTTTTCATTATTTTTCATTTTATTAGATTATTTTATTTTTATTAAGTTTTCCAGATTTTTTAAATTTTTTCAGATTTTTTTTATTTTTATTAATTTTTCCAGATTTTTTTCATTTTTATTAATTTTTTTTATTGATTTTTCATTTTTCCAGAATTGTTTATTTTTTTTTAATATTTTTCTAGAATTTTTTCAATTTTTTTTAATTTTTCAAGTTCAGGGGGCATTTTGCACATAAGTGTAAAATTTCAGGGGGTAATTGATCATAACCGTAAACAGTTAACAGAAAAATTGACGGAGGGGGTAAATTGATTAACGTTATGCAATTTCAGGGGGGTAATTGATGTTTCATTAACTACAGGGGGATTTGACAAACCTTGCAATTTCGGGGGGAAATGACCTATTTACTCGTTGTTTTTTAAAGCACAACAGTTACTTTTTTTTTTTAGGCAAACAAAGGAAGATCAAAGTACAATTACTGTTGATTCATACTATCTGGTAGGGACTAGGGAGAATCACATGCGTCTGGTATGGTACAAAAGAGAAAAATTTGGTGATAAGATTTATCTTTCTTTCCTTTTCTCCCAACATTCGTGAATCATCTATGTAAACATGATGTGGCCCCTGGACAGAGGGTTGCTCTTATTTCTGTCGTGGAACTTCTATAATTGCACATTTCATCGCTTGATTTGAGTGTCCCACATAATTATTTGATTCCTTGGCCAATGATTTTACATCACTTCAATAATTATACATGAATTCTGCTAACTTGCTTTAAAGAATTAAAAAAAAAAATGGCTAAATTACACCAGAGGTCCTTTAAGTTTGAGGTTTGTAATAGATTGATCCTTTAAGTTATTTTGGTCACACATAAGTCCTTTAAGTTTGAGGTTTGTAACAGATTGGTCCTTTAAGTTATTTTGGTCACACATGAGTCCTTTAAGTTTGTAAAAGTTTTCAATTTAGGTCTTCTCTTAACCAAAATGATGATGTGGTAGAAGGACTAAATTGAAAACTTTTACAAACTTAAAGGACTCTTGTGTGACCAAAATAACTTAAAGGACCAATTTGTTACAAACATCAAATTTAAAGGACTTACATGTGACCAAAATAACTTAAAGGACCAATCTATTACAAACCTTAAACTTAAACGATCTCTGGTGTAATTTAACAAAAAAAATTATGTCTTAAAAGAATAAATATTTAACCTTTTGAAGAGAGAATGAATAAGAACGATGTTATTTAAAGCGAATTCTTTATCGTGAAATTCCAAGAAGCTTACGTGTTAGAAAACAGATGAAACAGTTGCAATTCATGGTTTTGTGGCTAAAACGTGGGCCAGAGGGTGATAAGTAGCCAATCAGGAGTATTAGCTTTGCATTCGAGAAAGAAATATTTGCTGTATTTAGCATTTCTACAATTTCCTATTTCAAATTTAGTATTCAAACATGTGTCTTAAAATTACCGTGTTAATATTTTCCATTATACACCCTCCGGTCACTAATATAAACAAAAGTTTGATTTTTAGATTCATTCATTAAATGACGTATGTAGTCTTTATTATAGACTACATACGTCATTTAATGAATGAATCTAAAAATCAAACTTTTGCTTATATTAGTGACCGGGGGGTGTACATTTCAATAATTATCCAGAGATTTCAATCCTACGTTTTAATCTAAAATAGTAGAAAATAGTGGATGGTTGATAAGTTAGTTTATAGCAGATAACTAGTAGTAAATTAGCTTGTGACGAGTAGGTTAGTTGATTGAATTTACAGTGTTTGATAAAATTGACGGTTGAATTAACTTATAAATATGAAATAACATTTTAAATATATATTTATTAATATTTAATTTTTTACAATTAAGATAACAAAAGTAAAATTGAGAGGAAAAAAAAAAGATAAGCTATGCGTTTTAGGCCCCGTTTGGATAAACAGCTTATATAGATGCTTATAGCATTAGTGCTTATAACATTAGAGCTTACACCATAAGCTCTTATACTCGATAAGCTATTTATGTTTGGATATGTACACTAAAAAGTACTTACATAAATTGAAGTGTTTGGATGTGACATTATATAAGCAATTATAGAATTTTTAAATATTTTTAATTTAACATAAAAAAAATCAAAGAATCAAACCACGATTATCAAGATTTTTTTGACGGTGATGTAAAAACAATATTATAATATATTAATTATAAATAATATTCGTCCTTAAAAAAACACTATCAATATTCGTATAAGACAAAATTATGTTTGTTATTTTTATCTTTAATGATGTTGTTAGGTGTGCTACTAAAAAAGATAAGTGTATATACCTTTTTTTGAAAGAATAAGTGTATATACCTATCTTCCTCAATTCATCATGGCAAAAGATAAGCGGTGCCTGCCAACAGATAGTTTTCTTTCGTTCAAAAAATAATAATAATTAAAAAATAGGTTTGTAAAGAAGTGGAATGGGGGAGAATCGAAGGAGGTCACTTGAATTCCATAAGCTCCGTGATAAGCCTTGTGTTAAGCTAAAAAATTGAGCTTATTAAAATATGACATAAGCAGCTTATGAAATTACGATAAATTATTTTTATTGATTTACCCAAACGCCTTTAAAAAGGCTTATAAGAGTAGATAAGCTCACATAAGCTTAAAATAAGTCAATCCAAACGGGGTCTTAATCTATAAACTACTTAAAGAATCTTATGAAAAAAACCACCATAAGCTAAAAACAAAAAGTTATAAGCACGTAACAAAAAAATTGTTACCAAACATGTGATTAATTTTGGTCATAAATTTATAAGCTATAAATTATCCATTGCATACTCAAAATTTTGCTTTACTAAACAAGATCGTTGTATATACAAGTCTTATTTCTTATATATCTTTCATTGTAGGAGCATCATCAGTGACAAAGAATTGTTCACCATTTCAATGAGTGTACATTTTACTGATGTCATGAAGAGACTCAGACATCTTATCTCCACATAAAACATTACATACACAGTAGTAAGGGACTAAACATTTGGACCCTAATAGACCTAGACACGATTTCCAAAAAAAAACCTTCAAACATTTAATAAATATATCATTTTTTAATTAAAAAATTTATATAACAGTTGAGTCTCAATGGCTCACCACAGATATGATAAGTCTAAATGTTCAAATAGTGCTGGCGTAGTATAGATTACTCATCAATAAGGTCTTCACTCCAACAACGAGAACTTAGTCCACACATTTATGGTTTATTATTGTTGAAGAAGCCAAAAAGACACACATTTACAATTATAAGTCAAATCCTTTTTTTTGAAGAAACTATAAGTCAAATCCTTATCAACAAGACCAACTTCTAGTATTTCTTTATATCATTCATTAGTCAATTTCAAAGTCCATATGAAACCAAAACTGCTCACATTTGAATTTTACTTCCTCCGGTCACTATAATAAACAAAAATAATAATTTTTTATGTTCATAGAATAATTTATATATATATTTAGTCGATAATATAGATTAGATGCATCAATTATTCAATAAATTTAAAAAGTAACTTTTTACTGATAATAATATTATGACGGAGTAATAATTTTGTTATTTATTGGAGAGAGAAAAAAACTCAAGTCTCGTGTTAGAAAGAGACATGGTCCGAAAATGATACTAGTCATCAACTATTACACGTGATGTGTACAACATTTGATAACGAGCATGTGATGCGTGCTTATATATGCGGTTGGAATTGGTTTGCCCTACAAGATAATAACGACAGAAGAGGTGAAGGTCCTTCAAAAAAAAAAAAAAAAAAACAGAAGAGGTGAAGATCTAGTGAATATATTCTCAATTTTTTTAAAGGAAATGAAAGTACTCCTTCTAGTTTCAAATATGAATATTATTTTTTTCAACTTCGTTGAATAATTTTATAGGAAAAGAGAATGTTTTACTTGTATTTGAGACTACAGAGTATTTATTTATTTATTTATCAAGTAGTCTAGTGATTACAGCTCACATATTTTTAAATATGGAGAAGTTGGGGTGTCCGGGGTTTGAACATCGGCTTCTACATACAATATAATATACAATATCTCTATCAACTGAGTTAAACTTACAGGGATTTCATTAATGTCACTAATATAAAAAGTATGTATTTTTTTGTCAAGAAAAATATCTATATTTATATTCATTTTAAAAGTGTAATAATGGACACCTCTATTTTATTTTTATTTTGAGAAATTGATAGAATACTTTGTTTTTTAAGAAGGTAAAATGGAATTTCATTAAACAAACCTATTTGCTCTCCTCGCACAAGGTGTGATGAAGAGAAGTAAAGAGAAAATTCAAGTTACAACAGAAACATGTAAGGGACACCTGAATAAAAATAAAAGAATTGTTACAGAAAATTTAAAGGATCGACCCATCACGAATAATAGTTTTTTTTTTTTTAGTTAAAAGCAAGATTTTTGACTACTTTGTCCACAAATGATAGAACACTTTTTTTTTTTTGGGTCAAATAGTCTAGTGGCTAGAGCTCACACAATTTAATTGTGGAGAAGTGGAGTGTCCGGAGTTCAAACCCCGACCCATGCATATAAAATACGATATCCCTACTAATTGAGCTAAGCTCACGGGGATAATGATAGAATACTTATTCATGAAACTCTAAAGAAATGAAAGGTTAATTGGGTTAAATAATAGATTTCTCATGCACTTTTTGTTTTTTTAATTCCAATTTTCTAATTTAAATATGGAGAATGCTAATGAGTGTCCCTGAGATATTGGTTAAAGTGTTAAAATTAGTAAGTTTGCATCAAAAAGTGGTGTAGTTATTGCTAAAAGAAAAGTAAAAACTTATATTTCCAAAACAAAGTTTCTACTAATGGATTTCTTAACCAACGTTATTAAGACACTGATAATCAAGACCCTTTAAATATTTTGTTTTTTTGTTTTTGGACATTCGTGAAATTTGACTATACAAAATAGATGATATGATTGGGGATAAATCAAAATTCATACTCCCTCCGTTTTTAATTATAAACAAAATCGACTTTTTAGGTTCATTCAATTAATAATGTATTAATAATGTATGTGGTTCATATTATGGACCACATACATCATTAATTGAATGAAGCTAAAAAGTCAATTTTGCTTATAATTAGAAACGGATGGAGTAAATGTCAAGGGCGAAAGTCCCTTTATTTTCAAATTGGATATGTGAAAGTCTAAGAAAAAAAATCCTTGAATTATAAGATTATAATATATGTTTAAATATTACAAGAAGTAAATCGAAATTCATACTAATAGCATGGGGTAAATATTATTTAACCCTTGTTAATTTGAACATCAATCTTACTCGTTAACTCAGATTGGAAAATCATTAATGTATAATCCTTGATGTTGATGGTAGTTGCCCTGACTCTCCTGATAGAGGTGGCTTCGGGTGAGTTTTCAGAAACAATTCATGCTACCCTTTATCAAGTTTTCCTTGTTTTATTTAAGGATCATCTGACATTTTTCTTACTAAGTTACATGCTATTCATAAGGGGTCTTCTTTTGGCCAAGACATGTATATTGACGAACTAGTTTGCTACCCCGACTCATTGCACTGTGATACCCTTATTGAAGGTCCCACCGTGAGGTATCACATCCACGAAGTTTTGATTCAAGAAATAAAAGATTTTCTATCCAATAATAATGTTTCGGTTTGTCATACTCTTCGAGAAGAAAACAATTGTGCGAGTTTTATGATCGAATGAACTCGTCGGACCCACATTTGAAACAATTGCAATGACTATTCTTTTAGCCAATAAAAAAAGGATGGATTTTTCAAATGTTCAATCCAAGATGTCATGTTCCTAATTCAATTGAGTTTTGAAGATATAATTTGAATGGCCATAAAATTCCTAAAATTTAATCTGTTAACTTAATTTCAACTTTTTAGATTAGTCTTTTTTTTTCAGGTTAGTTTTTATTTTTTTAAATGATGAATTAATGTTAGTAGTAAGTTGTTGTTTTTGTTAGAGATCGTTGAAAAAAGAACTTTTTATTACTCAAATTCCTACGTTTCTCTTCCAACGACCTTATAACTTACTTGAAGTTAGATTTTTATGTCAAAAATATTGACACTTATATCCTTTTTTATTTATATTATAGACCGTTAAAAAATGTTTTTGTCACCATTTACCATTGCAACTGCTTTTGTGCATTTATGTCAAAAATGTTTATGTCACAATTTTACTCCAACCTCATAAGTTATGGGATCAGATGTTGAAGGCTAGATATTGATCAATAGTCATATTTTGCACACTCCTTTCAAACAAGGAGACTCTTGTATTTGGCATGCTATAGTGAAAGCAGTAGAGGTTCTTGGTCCGTGTTTCATTTGGCGGGTCGGTAGAGGAAATGTTTCAATTTGGTATGATAAATGGCTAGAGAATAAATATCTATGTGAGGTCATGCCCTATGTTAATATAAGTGACACAAATCTTTGCCTTGAAGATATGTTTGAGAATGAGGTTTGAAACTTTAACATGTTTTATACTCAACTCCCTACTCTGTATAAAGAGTGTATTCACAACATAATTATTGATCATGATATTGATGATAAGCTCATTTGAAGCAGTTCACCAGATGGTACTTACTCATCCAATCAAGGCTACATATGGTTTAATCTCTATGTCAACCCTCTGATCGAGTCCACCACTTGTTGGCGATGGATTTGACATTTGCCCATTTCGGAGAACCTTAAGCATTTTTGTTGGTTGGTGATGTATAGTAGTCTTCCGACAAATGCCTTCAGGGGATTGAGACACATAACAAGAAATACAACGTGTTATAGGAGTGGGGCTATATGGTGGAAAATGACTTCCATACCCTTCGTGATTGTCCTAAGGCATTGTCTATAGGAAGGTATTTCCGTTCCATTTATCCGAATGATTTCTCTATAGATGATTGTCAGGCTTGGTTCAAATACCATGCTACAACTAAATCAGGTTCTATCTTCATAGTTGTCGGGAGATTTGGAGGAATAGAAATGAAGAGATTTTTTAGAATGTTCAGAAAGAGACGTGGGCTTCGGTTAACATTATTTTCTCATATCACTCTTTGATGGTTTATGCTCTTGGTTGTTCCGATTATCATCCCGTCCTTCGCCAAGTTCGATGGTACCCTCCTATAGATGGTTATATCAAAGTCAATGTGGATGGTTCTTCTTTTGGAAACTCATGTAATGCAAGTTTTGGTGGCCTCTTGAGATATGTTAATGGTATTTAGATTCATGGTTTCTCAGGTTCTTTGTGGGAGAGCATCAAATTTGTCTATTGAACTCTCAACAATTTGGAGAGGCCTTCATCTGACATGGGACCTTGGTCGTAGGTCGGTTGTTTTGGAATCTGACTCCAAGAAGGCTATGGATTTTGATTATAGGAGGTCAAGACATTGATTTTCATCATCATGCGATTATTCTTTCTCTCATTAAGAAGTTAGCCTCTGTTCCTTAGACGAAAATTTACTCACATCTTGAGGGAAGACAGTGAATGTGCTAATTGACTAGCTATGTTTGGACAATGAATGTCAACACTTTGAAGATGTGGAGTTCTACTCCCCCGCAATTAGTAGTTCTCACCTAGTTGTGCCAACTCGTTAGGAGTTTTGAGGCAACGTGTTTACTAGTTTGCTTGTCTCTTATCTTTTTCTTTCCATTTAATAAAAAAATAAGTCATGATACAAGTCATTATTTTTTATTAGAAAAAATAGATTTGGGTTTATAAAAAGAAACTCAAAAGTCTAGAAGTCCTAGCTCAACTGGAAAATGCCAAAATTGCAAGGTTGGACGTCGTGACCCGGGTTCGAACCCGGGACCTTACAGTTGTGTGTGAGTTTAATTTCAGTGGATTACCACTTCATCTAAGACAAAAAAAAAAAACTCAGAAAAATGGATTGGGATTGAGTTCTTTCCAATCTAGAGTTTCAACCAAGAATATAGAAAAAAAATTAATTAAGAAAAAAGAGAGAGGGACGACCCTGGAAGGCTAACATCAATCAATTAAAGAGGAAGTTTGAGAAGTATCCGTAAAGAACTTATATTAGAGAAAAACAAAGATTTAATCTTAATCAATAATGATACATTTTAACACACATTTTTTAACATACTCTCTTTGATTGGTTAAAATTCGCATAGACCCACGAAATTATATGGGACCCACATGAAATTCGCATAGACCCACGAAATTATATGGGACCCACATGATTTGGTGAGACCCATGAGAATTTTAACCAATCAAAAAGAGTGTATTAAAAAGTGTGTGTTAAAATATGTATGTTGTTAACATTCCTCGTTATGCCGTAAATTAATTGTCCTTCTATTAAGATTGAAAAATATTTTCTCTTCAAAAAAAGATTGAAAAATATTTTGTGAACACCCGAAGACTTCATAGACACTTTAAAAGAAAAATAAATGGAGAAACAATGATGTAATCAGTTTGATAGATTTGGGATCTAATATAAAGACAAAGATGGAGATAAACTAAATTAATGTTAGAAAAATTACGAAGTGTATGTAATCCGTCCGGTCACTGTTATAAGAAAAAAATTGACTTTTTAGGTTCATTCAATAAATGACGTATGTGGTCTATATATAGACCACATACATCATTTATTGAATGAATGTAAAAACTGAACTTTTGCTTATAATAGTGACAACATTTTTCAAGACATAGTATTCATCATTGACAGCTCTAATCCTAGAAAACTATAACAAATCTTCTTTATTTTCTTGAATTTTTTTATTTCATTCTTACGACTTTCTCCGTTATGCAGGAGCGTCTTTGGTGTTGTGTTCCTTGCTTCTTGCTACAATATTAAGTCTTGTGCATTAGCTTCGTAGGGAGTGTATCTCTATTGGTTGCAGGTTGTGTATTTGGCTTATTATGAAAGGTAACCTAGTAGCCTACTGTTGTAATAAAACTTTGTATGGTGTTCGTTTTAGTCCATCATTTGAGCAAATGATATGGTGGGACCCTTCTATTTATCGGAAAAAACTTTCCGTTGTTTCAGTTTTTTTTTTTTTTTTATACAAACCAAATTAACTCATATTATTAATCAGAAAATTTTCAATATAAGGAGGATAGGATACATCTCAAAAATAGGATGAATAGCTCAAGAACATGCAGCCTTAACAAGGATATAAACAACCATTTTTGCTTGTCGCCGATTAATAAACTTTACGTCAAAGTTAAAATTTAAATATAACGATGAAATAATACTTGAAACTATGAAGCTAAATTCAGATGCTCCACTCCCAAGGAAATAAATAAAATCAACCAAAATATGAGAATGAGTTTCAAAAGTTACTTATGAAAGTTTCGTTTAATTATAGTTAATGTGGATTCAATAACTTTATTACTTACGAAAAATGTAAACTTGTGTTTTTTCAACTCGTTAAACCAATTACTTTTCAGGTTAGCAAGGGGTGGAAATAGGTTAAGCTGGGCCGAGCATTATAAGGTCTGAGTCTGACCTACTATAAAAAGTGTAGGCCCGAGCCTGGCCTTTGGCCTGTAATAGACCAATTTTTAAGACCTAGGTATGGCCTTTTTAAAAGTCTATCAAGTCCGAAAACCTACTTAAAAACCTACTTTATATTAAGGTCTAAACTCACATATTTTAAGTAGGTTTTTAGAAAGTTCTAGAGACGATCTTTGTCAAATAAACGATGAGAATGTTGTAAACATGAAATTTGTACACAAAAAAATAGTTGAAATGATTATGATCATAGTTAAAGGAGTTGATAGGATAAAAGGAACTGAGAGGATAAAATGGATGTGGAATTTCTACGCTATGCAACCAGTGGTAGAGCCAAGATTATTGTAAAGGCTGGGGAAAAAAATTTGCAACACATTTATAGGGGTTTACATAAGAAATTGCAAGCAAATAATCAAAAATCTAAAGAAATGGCCCAATTTATTGGGGTTTATATAAGAAATTCAGGGGAATTTACATAAGAAATTGCAAAAAATGTGAGGCCTTAGAACCGCCACTGAATGCAACTATCTTCTAAAATTTACTAATATTAATTTTTTTTTTTGCTATATAAAGTATTTTCTTTAAATATAATAAATATTAATGTATTATTATAAATTTCATCTTTATTGAAAATATTTATATTAATTTTTAATTATATATGTGTGTGTGTGTGTATATATAGGCCAACATGTTAGACTTGATAGACTTATTTATATGCCCAAACGTGACCTATTTAAGTAAATATGCTTTTTAAAAAGCTTGAGTCTAGATCTTTTATTAAAAAGGCTAGGCCGAGCAGAGCCTTAAATAGGCCAGACCAGACCATAGACCTTTGTCGAGAGGCCTGATTAATTTCATTAAAAAAATCAAGAATTTAAAAATAGTAACTATTCAAAAGCATCTAATATTGCGTTTTCAAATGAATAATTTGTAATTGTAATTTTGAATGTGTATATTATTTAGTTAATAAGCATAAAAATCTAGACTTCGGCACAAGTTGTGCCAAAACATCCCATTGAATCCTATGGTTATGGTTATGAGCATGTTCACGCAAATTATTAGATGGGTCCTTCTCTAAGTGGTGACCTAGTAGTAGGTGGGTCCTTCTTTAAGTGGTAACCTATTAGTAGGTGGGTCCTTCTTTGAATGGTAACCCATATCAAATAAAAGAAAGAGAAAAAAAAAAAACAAAAATGAAAAATATGAGTGTGTATTTGCATTGAGATTGGCCCATGTGCGTAAGAAAGAAAGGTCCCCAGTTGCTAAGATTTATAACAACAACAAAAGTATACTGCACATTGAAATGTACATGCATGAAAAAAAGGAAAGAAAGCAGCCGACGTGAGAACAAGAAAAAATAATTGTTATGTGACAGATGGTTGGTTGTGAAGCAATTTTTCTGCAAATTTTGTTGGAAATTTTACCTTCTTTTTTGATTGGTATATAATAGGATACTACATTCATGAAGGTGCTTATTTTGTTACCATCATTGAATGATGATGATTGTTTGATGTTGGTTGTTCTCTAGTGCTAGGAAGACTTCATTGTATATATTATTTAATATGGTGAAATTTTTTCCCATAGCTAGGTCCCATGATTTTTGTTATTTAATGAGTTTTGCACGTCAAAATTTGAAGTGGTCTATTTATAGTTTTTTCCTCCTTTTATTGCATTATTGTTGGTGTTGATATTGCAAAAAATTTCTGTTTATGTTCCACAAGAAAGAAAATTTAACCGAGTTTCGAATATTCTGTGTGCATGCCATTTTCAATATATGCATTATTTCAAAACATAAAAAAGTATTGCCAAATTAGAGCCTGACACTGGGAGCTGGTCCATCACAAATTTCCAATAGTATGCATTATTCCAAAACATAAAAGCCAAATTAGAGTCTGACATTTTGCTATAGCAAGACATAAATACAACTTGCAAGCCCAAATACCAAGTTACATGGCCATAGAAAAGTAGTGAGAATATTGACATCACTAAATCAAATTGACAGAACTACAAATAATAAGGAAAAAACTACTGCTTAGAAGGATAAAAACATGACCCAGAAAAAAATTAACAAATACTTCATCCGTTTCAAAATGAGTGTCGTTTTAGGTGTTTGCACATATATTAAGAAATGCAATGATTAAAAGAAAGAGAATGGTTATTTTACCAAATTATCCTTATTAACTATTGGTTAGTTTTAAAAGTAATACTTTGGAAGTAGTGTGCAGAGTATTAATTGGAGGGTACAATTGAAAAGAAAAAGTTATTATTGCATTGGAAACTGAAAGTGACATTCATTTTGAAACAATTTTTTTTTTGCTAAAGCGACACTCATTTTGAAACGGAGGGAGTAAAAAAAAGATAAACTAAATCATGGCGAAAATATTCTAAAACAATAAACACTTTGATTATAATACAAACCTGATTAACAAAGAAAACAGTTACAATTTTTAGAGTGATTATAATTCAATATATATAGTAAGGTTAATATCCAGTTAAGCAAATTAATTTATGAATTTGTAAATTGTATGACTGCATATCACTAATGTACAATTTTTACTTCGATGAAAAGGTCGGGAATTTGTAAACTGAATTTTTACTTCCATTATGTACAAAAGTAGGAATAAGTCGTCATATAAGCATAGCTCAGTTGTTAGTTGCAAGCACAATATCATGTCGGGGTTGATGTTCGAATATGAACTCACCACATCTCCACATTTAAAATATGTAAGTCTCAAGCACTAAGTTACTTGACAAAAAAAATGTAGGAATAAGTCGGAACATTGTATTTTTAAAATTTATTTAATTAAAAGGACCAGACTACATACTATAAAATTTCTTTTATGCATACAACATTAACATATTTAACTAAAAATAAATAACCTTTTTTAATTACTATATTTTTTTATGGGAGGTTTTAATGGTATTAGTATTATATTAGATTATGTACTTTGTATTAATTTATAAATTTGTTAATCTTTTGAGCAATGAACACAATATATATTGAAGGTAAGTAAAGTCCGACAAAAATTGTTTGAGCTAGAAATCGAATTCATGTCTCCTGAACATTTCTTCCTTGATGGAACTCAAATTAATCACTCGATTCAAATTGCTTGATAATACATGTATATACTGCATATTTAAATATACTGTTATAAAATATAATATAATTTAAAGTCAGATTCTTTAAAATATCATGTTAATCTCAAAATGAGGCTTAATCTTATTAGTATATTTGTATAAATAACTCGAACCAACCTATTTCCAATTTTTATTTTTTTTTAAGGACCAACCTATTTCCAATTGATGATCATCGGTTGATATTTTGATCCAAGTGTACGAAATTATTGAGGCAGACACCAACAAATCTTTAACTAGTTGTCATACTGAACTTTCAAAAAGTTTAGGTTCAAGTCTAAAAATAAAATTATGATAGATAACAAATCAGACATAAACCTTTTTATTTTTTATTTTTTTTATCGAACTAGGCTTGAGTTTTTGTATAAATAACTCGACCCAACCTATTTCCAAGTGATGAACACCAGTTGATAATTTGATTTACATACGACCGCAGAGATATGCAAGTGTATGAAATTATTGAGGCAGCCACCACCTCCAGTTGATTAAATATTTTCTTTTCTTTTCAACTAAAAAAAAGTGTTGACCACTAAATTAGTTATATTTCAAAAATAATTTTTTTCAGAGGTATTTCAAAAATACTTGTAGAGCTTAAAATAAATATAATGTATCTAATGTTATATTTACTTTCAAAGTTAATTAAATTCTTTTGTCAAAAAAAAAGTTAATTAAATTCTATCATGTAATCTTAAAAAAAAAATTCAAAGTTTCAAAAGTAAAATAAAATTGGTGGACTAAAATCGAAGAAAATATTTACGGAAATTAAAACGAAATTGAAATATGGACCAAACCCATACTTAACCCTTTTTTTTTTTTTATAATTTTACCACATTTTTACTCAATCATATAATTGATTTTAAAATAATCGCATAAAATTTTATAATTGTTATTATTTGTATCATGAAAAGCAACTAGACCAACACATTAAGGATAATAACGTCATTCTTTTATCATAATTTATTTAATTTTTATATAAATGCTATATCTGATGATAATTGATGTAACTTATTTTCGCAAAATAACTTATGTAAATTTATACAAAAAATAATAGCTTATAATCTTGTAACTTATTTTATCGCAAAATAACTTATGTAAATTTATACAAAAAATAATAGCTTATAATCTTGTTAGTCTATTTAAAGATATGATTATTTATTTTTAGATGTTAAAATGAAACAACTCTTTAACTAATTTGACGGTCATATTCAACTTTTCAAAAAGTTTAGGTTCATGTCTAAAAATAAAATTATGATAGATAACAAATCAGACATAAACCTTCCCTAAACTAAAAAAAGAAAATCAGACATAAACCTTTTTATTTTATTTTTTATCGAACTAGGCTTGAGTTTTGTATAAATACTCGACCCAACCTATTTCCAAGTGATGATGAACACCGGTTGATAATTTGATATCCAATTGTATGAAATTATTGAGGCAGCCACCAGCCACCACCTCCAGTTGATTAAAATATTATATTTTCTTTTCAACTTAAAAAAAAAGTGTTGATCCCACTAATATTATATTAACTTTTTTTTTCCTTCAAAAAAAAGTTAATTAAATTATATTATGTATTCTTAAAAATAAAATCAAAGTTTCAAAAGTAAAATAAATTTGGTGGCCTAAAATCGAAGAAAATATTTATGACAATTTTAAAACCAAATTGAAATATGGACCAAAGCCATATTTAACCCTTTTATTTATAATTTTACCACATTCTTTCCTCAATCAAATAATTGATTTTTAAAATAATCGCATAATTTTTTTTTATAATTGTTACTTGTATCGAGAAAAGCAACTAGACCAACACATTAAGGATAATAACGTCATTATTTTATCATAATTTATGTAATTTTTATATAAAAGCTATAGCTTATGATAGTTGATGTAACTTATTTTATCGCATAATAACTTATGTAAATTTTATATAAAAAATAAAATAAAATTATAGCTTATGATACCCTACGTGTGGAAATTTCTGACTGTGTCCTCCTTGCAACAGTAGATTCTTAGCATTATATAAGAGAAGCTATAGGAAACAAGAACAGCACAACCAAATCATACAATATTTCCTTCACTATACTTAATTAGCATACATATCTTGTAAGAAATATGGTGGTGTCAGTGTTGTCATACTCACAAAAGCCTCATGTAGTTTGTGTACCATTTCCAGCACAAGGTCACGTAAACCCTTTCATGCAATTAGCTAAAATCCTTAACAAACTTGGTTTCCACATAACCTTTGTGAACAATGAATTCAACCACAAACGTTTGGTAAAATCTCTTGGACATGACTTTTTAAAGGGTCAACCAGATTTTAGGTTTGAGACTATACCAGATGGTTTGCCACCATCAGATGAAAATGCTACACAAAGCATTGGTGGACTTGTTGAAGGTTGTAGGAAACATTGTTATGGTCCATTGAAAGAGCTTGTGGAGAATCTTAACAATTCTTCAGAAGTTCCTCAAGTTACATCTATTATATATGATGGACTTATGGGATTTGCTGTAGATGTTGCAAAGGATTTGGGCATTGCAGAGCAACAATTTTGGACTGCCTCTGCTTGTGGGTTGATGGGATATTTGCAATTTGATGAGCTTATCAAAAGAAATATGCTTCCATACAAAGGTTATAGTTTGATTTTTTTTTTTTATATACTTAATTATACTAAAAATTGAGACATATAGGTAATTAGTTCATGAATTTGAACATATATGCTTAACAAACAATTTTATGAACTAAATTAACTGGTGTTAAAGTAATATAAATGATTAAAAAAAATTAATTTCAATGACTATTTTAACTTTTTTTGAGGTGGATTAATATTTTAAAAAAATATGAATAATTCTAATACTAACTCATGGTGTCATTCCGTTTCAAAGACTAAATTGAAAATTCAGTTATTACAAGTCAAACTATCACATCAATATAACTAAGAAAAAACCTCTAAAATACATGTTTAATGACCAAAAATTAGAAAAAGATTGATATATGAGTCAACTAAACTGAACTCTTTTAAATAAGGCTATCAATCATTGGACCTATTCTGAATCTTCCAACAAAAACAAAAATTCTTAACTTCCATGAATAATGATAATAAAAATAAATATCAAGTGTGGACTCATGTAAGCATTATTGCATCATATTCCATCAGAAGTTATTAAAAAAGAAAAATCTCATCAGATCTCCATAGTTATATGTGCTTGGAGTCTTGCACATGACTAAGACAAGTGACCTCTTGTGAAGTCATCGTGTTGAGCCTATTGAACAGTATTCTTCACAAAAAATCTATCCAGGGTCACATATGTTTAAATTTATTTATTATTCTGGGTTTTTGTCAAATGTTTTACAATCATTTTTTTAAAAAAATCACCTTTTACTTTTTTTATCGTTAAAAATATTCTTTCACCATCTAATTTACGAATGCTTTTTTAAGATAGTCATCTGCTTTAAAATAATGAGAACTTGTTTTGAATTAATTCGATTTTTTATGGAAACAATTCATGATCAGATTTTACTTATCTCTTGGTCGAATATCAAATTATTAGAGTCCCCTTTCCTTAGAATCCAGAGGGTAATAAATAGTCATTCACCTTATGTTAAACCAATTTTACTTATTTCTATCAAGAAAAAGTGTTGGTGTAATTGATGGATATATTTTGTGCACAACTACTATTATAAATGAATTTAATTTGTATGCATTTAATAAATTATACTTTTCTGGATAAATCTGTCCAATATTGATTTTTCACTTTCAAAATAAATTAGTAGTAGTATTACTTATGATATATATTAGCAAAAATAATAATAAATGTATCCAATAATTTGAATTGAAATTTAGGGCAAATTTTTTTCAATTGGAACTTATAATCAGATAAAGAGGTAGTAATTAGTTATGTAAATGATTTTTTTTTTTTTGTGCATGCCAATTATGATTAAAAAATGATTTTTTTTTTTTTTTTTATCTTCTCTAATGAAGTTAGTGTTTTTCTTTTCAGATGAAAGTTATATTACTGATGGCTCCTTGGATGTCCATCTAGAATGGACCCCAGGAATGAAAAATATCCGAATGAGAGACCTTCCAAGCTTTGTTAGAACAACCACATTAGATGAAATCAGTTTTGTTGGTTTTGGCTTGGAAGCTCAACAATGTATGAAATCATCAGCAATCATAATTAACACAGTCAAAGAATTAGAAAGTGAAGTTCTTGATGCTCTTATGGCCATAAATCCCAACATATACAACATTGGTCCACTTCAATTTCTAGGTAACAATTTTCCTGAAAAGGAAAATGGATTCAAATCCGATGGTGCAAGTCTTTGGAAAAATGATTTAACATGTATTAAATGGTTAGACCAATGGGAACCTTCTTCAGTGATATATATTAATTATGGAAGTATAGCTGTGATGAGTGAGAAACATTTTAATGAATTTGCTTGGGGGTTAGCAAATAGTAAATTACCATTTTTGTGGATAAATAGGCCAGATTTGGTAAGGGGAAAATCTCCTTCATTGTCACAAGAATTTTTAGATGAAGTTAAGGATAGAGGTTACATAATAACTTGGTGTCCTCAAAGCCAAGTACTTGCACATCCATCAGTTGGGGTATTTTTGACTCATTGTGGTTGGAATTCATCACTTGAGAGTATTTCTGAAGGTAAGCCTATGATTGGTTGGCCTTTCTTTGCTGAGCAACAAACAAATTGTAGGTATATAAGCACAACTTGGGGGATAGGGATGGATATTAAGGATGATGTGAAAAGAGAAGAGGTAACTGAACTTGTGAAGGAAATGATCAAGGGTGAAAAGGGGAAGAAAATGAGAGAAAAATGTGTTGAATGGAAAAAGAAAGTAGTAGAAGCTGCTAAACCAGGAGGTTCTTCTTACAATGATTTCTTTAGGTTACTAAAGGATGCTTATCATTGTGATGCTAGTGTTTGAGATGTCTAGCATCTTTAATGATAAGGTTGTGATATGTTTCTCCATATGATGTGGATTATTTGGAGTAGAAAAATGCTTGGGTTCTTAATTATTTCCACAAATAATGGAACAAATAATATATATGTCTTCTACAAAGGCATGTGATCCTTTGATAAAATAATTATAAAAAAAAAAAAAAAGACATGTGATATATTTGCTTGTATTTCTAATTAGAGGCTATGTTTGTATCTTGTGTTGATTGTGTAATTTGTGTTATGTGTGGTGTAAATGTTCCTATTGTTGTGGCATATCATTTGTTGTATGATGTATTGGGTTTGTTGCATCCAACCATTGTAAGTGACCCGAGCATTGGGTTTGTTTTTATTCATAATAAAAATGTAGATTTTTATAAGCTATGATGCGGAATTCTATTTATATTAGTATTTTAATAATAATTATATTGTGTTGTAAAAATATAATAAAAGTATTTATTTGTTTTCAGTATTGAATGACACAAAAAAAAAATGAAATTTTCGTACTTATTCACCAAAAAAGAGTATTGAATTAATGACACAAAATGACACAAATTTAACAACCATGAATAATTTCCTCAAAAAAAAAAAAAAAAAACAACCATGAATAATTAGGTTTAGAATTATACTCCCTTCATTTCAAAATGAGTGTTGTTTTAGGTTGTTACACACATATTAAGAAATGCAATAATGTTGTCTATAAACATGACATTTTTACTAAAATAGCCTTGTTAACCATTGGTGCATTTCCCATCATTATGAATTAAAGTAAAATGCGGTACTTTGAAAGTAGTGTGCATAGTAATAATTAAGAGGTACTATTGGAAAAAAGTAATTAATAATGCATTGGAAACTGAAAGTGACATTCATTTTGAAACAATTTTTTTTGGTTAAAACGACACTCATTTTGAAATGGAGGGAGTATTATTTAGTATCAAATTGTGTATTATTTTGGTTCGGATCTTTATGCATCTTTTTGATTTGGGTTTCTTGTGGTTGTTGCTCGGTTGCCTAACGGCGGTAGCTTGAAGTTGCACCGCCGCGATTTAGTTCATATGATTCTATTGCAAGCCAGATGTGGTTCACGTCTCTGATGTAGGTTGGTGGTTGTTTTGTGTTTGTATGTTACAATGCAGATGGATGATGGTTCTTCAGAAACGTTTTGGCTGGAGATCTTCGTTTGGTTTTTTCTAGCCCATCTATCTTTGGTGTTTGGTGTTTCAAGTTTTTTTTGGCTTTGTTTTCCTAATTCCATTCCATATTTGTTGAGACCTGCAAGTGTTTCTAAGTTTTCGTGATTGTGTCTGTCGCACCGGAGAAGATGGGGATGGTCTTAAATCTGTTTTCAATTCTTTGTGATTGAATTTGGACATATAAACTAGAAATGGCTTTTATTTTGTTGTTGTCACATGAAATTGTCGATGTATGGATGTGTTACCTTGTTGGTGATCGGTTCAATTGTCGTTAACAAATATTCGATTATGGTGCTAGTCAGCTCACTGTCACAGTTTTTTTTTTTGTTGCAAAATTGATTTCGAATTCACTGGATTGTGCTAGTGATGTGAGATTGATTGCTCTTGATTAGAATTTGTAGTGACTTTACCCCATAGGGTTGTTGTTTGTTGTGACAAATTGAACTAGGTTTTATGCATGTCCTCCGGTTTTTGTACTTTCCTCTTTTTATATCAACTTACTTAGGGTGCTGCAAATACTACTGCACCCCATTTGTTTAAAAAATGTGTATTATTTGATTTAATTTAATTGACTTTTTTTTGGTGAAATTTAATTTAACTTGACTTTAATAAGTATACTTAACATAATAATTTGATTACTTATAAATCTTGTGTGTACCATATATATCTAATTTCCTAACATGAAATTTTATTGTCTCACCTAAAAATTACAATATTAAGTTTCCTCTCACCTAAAAGTAACTCACTTAAACAAATCTATGATGCAATTAATATCCTTACTATTAGAGAAACGATATTTGTACAACCATTTTTTGACAACTCTTTAAACAACACTCTCTCTCATACTCACATGTGTTTTTTATTCTCTCTCTTCTTCTTTCTCTCTCCATTGTTTTTGTCCAATCACAAAAAGAGAAAATTGGTTGTCATCAAAGTTGTCTAATTTGGGTTGTACAAATATCACTCCTCTACTATTATGATAAAGAGAAAATTGGTTGTCATCAAAGTTGTCTAATTTAGGTTGTACAAATATCACTCCTCTACTATTATGATAATCCCGTGACTAATCAAATATATCACCATAAAAAAAAAAAAAAAACTCACTTAAACAATTGCATTTCCGATAGAAAGATCCACTAACATGAGGTGACCATTTTGAACATAAGCAAAAATATTCTTAAGGGCTTTCATACTATATACACCTAAAAATATTTTAAGTTGTTAATCGAGCACACCAAACAGCCAACAACGAACTCTATATAATAACCTAATGAAGGACATACGAACTAAAATCAGTCGAAGATGAGTTAGACGAATCTTTTTGTAGTACAAGGTAACACATGAATAGATTTATCGCCCAGATGACTTTGGATTTCTCCCTGGACTAGGAAGAACATTCATGTTCAATTGATTGTTCACAATTACGGTGCATAGTTTTAGCATTAATTAAAACAGCTTGAGATTGAGTGTAACCAACGTTTATTCAGCAAGGGACCAAAAAAAATTATTCTTAGACCAAACTATACAGTATCCTTCGATTATCTTGCCATGCAGCCCATGCTCAGGGATGGATGGAGAGGGTAGCCAGCAAGCATGGGCTCTTGCCCCTCCCTCCCATCCCATCTTATTACACATATACATACACACACACACTATCCATGTGTTTTCTTTTGTTAAATCTCTCATATAATCTCTTCAACTAATGTATACAAGTAAAAATATTGTATTTCGTCTAAATTTATATAGGTACAATTACTCTTGTCGTCCCTTAACTTGATTTTAGAGAATGATTTTGTCTTTTATTTTCATGTCATTTTTGTTATCTGAAATTAAGTTAATGAATGACGAGTATAATTTTTCCGTTTATATATATATTTTTTGCTTATATTTAAAATTGGAGTGAGTACTATATATATTTTAAATATGTATTATTTAGAATTAAATTTTGTTAGCCCCTGCTTAGCACATTTCTGGATTCGTCCCCGTCCATGCTGCTATTGGTATTAATCTTCTTTCTTATATTCTTGTCTGCCTATTTGGCAAGTGTGTAGAGATATACTCTTCATTTCAAAGAATAAAAATAAAAATAGAGAGCTCTATTACTAAAGTTTTTGGTGTATGTATACCTATTTTTGAGAAATTTTAAAAGACAGAGACTAATTAAGCCTATACTCAATTCAATAGACCGTACAGTACTGATTTTCACCCGTTGCCTGCCTGCATGTGCTAATTAATTAGTTCAACAACCTTTTCAACAATTTTTATTCAAACTAAAGTGTATACATAGAATGAATGGTATAAAAAGCAAAAGTGTATACATGCAAAACTAAAGTGTATAGTTATTTTTTATAAAACATATAAATGAGTTTAATTCAAACATTTTAGTAAAGAATATCATAGTATATGATCTGTATAGGCCTTACCTATGGATAAGGTCTTGAAAATATGAATCCGAATATAAAAATAGTATGATATGCAATTGGGAAAAACTTGAATGTGTCGTGTAAACACAACTCAGATTGTAGATATATTTGATTTGATATGTTGTAACTCATAAGTTAGATTTCACAATACCCTACTTTTCTACACACTTATGTAGGGTTCCATGTTTTAAGCAGGCAAAATTAATTACAAAAGTGTAAGATTATTTTTGACATGTTAGATTGTTCTCAAGTAAAATTGATTTTGTTTTTAAAATTGATTCTAATATGAAGCATTTGTAGTTCTCAAGTGTAAATTGTTTTTACGTAAACACATTTAAACATAATATAATTTACATTCAACTAATTTTTAAATAAAATTACAAAATCAAATCATCCAAGATTAATTTTAATCACCACATAATCAAACTTACACTAAATGAGATTCACCTAGTCTTTTTGGAAAGGGGCTGAGTTAGTATGTAATTAAAGTAGAAAAGACACGTTAGTTTATGAAGTCAAGTTGTAATATTGTCGTATTAATTTGTTTTAGAAAAATACTACGTGTAAAAATCTCAAACCTCAAACTAGCAAAACACTTACTTAAGAAATTAAATGTGAATCCTTAATGAGTAAGAACAATTTTCCTATAAGAAAACTCCAATCAAATATGACATTAAGACTTCACCTAATTATGCTTACTTTTCAACATTATTGTTTGCTATTGGCCAAAACGTCAAACAATTTAATTGAATAGTTCCCCTAAGAATATAGGCCAATATAGGCCACGATTAATGAGTCCTCTTTGGCAGGTCTCCAACCCTAATAAATGAACTAAATCGTGCCACCAAGATGCATAATTTGGACTTTCATCAAAATTATTTTTAAGATAAACTTAAATTAGCTCTTTCATACGGGTTGTTTTAAACTATGTAATGTATATAAACTGAATAATTTGTGCCAACTAGCTAGCATTTTCGTTAGGTATTTGTCATAGCAAAATTGTCAAAAAAATTGAACTAACTCTCTTCAAATATGGCACGGTGTAATAGCTGTTATTCCTTCATATAGATGTATAAAGAGACCCGGAGGAGATAAATGCAATTTATGTATTAATTGTATAACCAACTATAAGATATCTTGGGATATTGAAATACCAAACTATGACGCTTTTGTTGAAGAAACCACATGTTCATCGACCATTCATCATTAACAATGCATCTTCACCTTCCTATATAAGGAGAAAATATTCTCATAGTTGCTACAACAAAAGTAATTGGTTCTTGAAATCTTCTTTGTCTCTAATTAGTACTAGTACAAGTAAAAAGGTTGTTTATCCTTTGCATTGTGATGGCAACAAAAAGTAGCACCGAGTCTAAATCTCATAATGTGAAAGCTTTAGTGACGGTGAGGCAAAGTGATGGTGGTCTCATCAAGAATATTGTTACTGGTATTGTTGGTAACAAACACTTGGTTTTGGAGCTGGTTAGTGCTGAGCTTGATCCAAGTAAGTTTCATTTTATTGCTTCCACACACACATGTGCATGATATCCTTGGTCGCATATGAACACGATTTTTCGAAGGCAACCTAGACCTCACGTTTATTTGATATAAATGAAGGATCAAACTCGGAGAAAGAAACAATAAAAGGAAAAACGCACGAAACTGAGAAAAAAGAGAATGAGGTGCAATATGAGGCAACATTTGAGTTACCAGCAGATTTTGGTAATGTGGGTGCTGTTTTGGTTGAGAATGAACATGACAAAGAGATATTTGTAAAGAACATAGTCCTTGATGGTTTCCCTGATGGTCCTGTCCACCTTAGTTGTCAATCATGGATTCAGCCCAAGCATGATACACCTACAAAGAGAGTTTTCTTCACTAACAAGGTAATAATGATGATCAAATAGTATAATCATTATGTTATATATAAGTTAATTTAAGTTTTATATATACATGGAAGAATTAACCATCCAACTTTATTTACATGACCAAATTTAATTTGTATGCTATTTTCATGTCTGCGTGAAATTAATTAACAGATGTATTTACCATCACAAACACCAAGTGGATTAAGAAAGCTTAGAGAAGATGAGCTAATAGAATTAAGAGGAAATGGAGAAGGAGAAAGAAAAAGCTCAGATAGAATTTATGACTATGATGTCTACAATGATCTTGGAGATCCTGACACCAACATTAAACTCAAAAGACCTGTTCTTGGTGGCACCAAACAATATCCGTATCCAAGGCGTTGTCGTACCGGTCGAAAGCATTCTAATACAGGTTATCTATTCTATTCTAGTTGTCCAGCATATATAAATAATTTTGAACAATTAATTTCTCATGTTCCTTTCTCTAATTTATAACATATTCTTTTTTCAAATAAAAAAGTATTCTCAAGAAAAAAAGTTATCATATAGTTTGTTCATTCTTTGATTTTGAACATGTAAGCTACTTAGCATATATATATAACACAATTTTATTTTATGTTATATAGATCCATCATATGAAAAGAGAGATTCGGATGTCTACGTTCCTCGCGATGAGGCGTTTGCTGAGATAAAGGAGATACAATTCAACACAACCACGGCGTCCTCAGGAGTTAAAACAATTTTGGAATCCTTGGACACAATTCTCACTGATATAAATCTTGGATTTGACAGCTTTGAAGACATAGACGAACTTTACAAAGAAGGATTTCATTTACCATCATCACTTGGATCCAATAATTTAACATTGCTCCAAAAAGCCATTCCCAGGTTGATTAAAGTTGCTAACGATAGCCAAAACCTTTTGCGCTTTGATACCCCAGAAGCACTTAAAAGTAAGCACATTTATAATTATATTAATATGATATAAGTGCTTCTTTTTAAACTTGTTAATTATAATCAACCAAATATTTATTATATTACTTGTTTTACAAGTTATTTGAGTTGGGAACTTTTGAATTGCAGGAGACAAATTCTTTTGGCTATCAGATGAGGAATTTGCTAGGGAGACTTTGGCAGGGGCCAACCCAAATAGCATCCAATTAGTCAAGGCAATACTTGTTACAAATATTTTGTATTACTTTTATAATAATATCATCTATACCTTGTTAAAAAATATATATATCATCTATGCTAATTAGGATTATTTTTTTTCTTGGTGTATTCATTATGTTATGTAGGAATGGCCTCTGAGAAGTAAATTAGAATCCCAAATTTATGGTCCACCAGAATCAGCTATCACGAGAGAAGTTGTCGAGTCGCAGATAATTGGTTATACCACAGTTGAAGAGGTACTAAGCATCAATGATTTTACTACATTTAGAATCTTAAATTATGTTATGATTAATAATTGTTTACTTTGAGTATATGCAGGCCATTCAAGAGAAGAAATTGTTTGTACTAGACTACCATGATTTATATCTACCTCATGTAAGCAAAGTGAGGGAACTGAAGAATACTACACTGTATGGATCAAGAACACTGTTCTTCCTCACCAAACAAGGCACATTGAAGCCACTGGTCATTGAGCTCACTAGACCGATTATTGGCGACAAACCACAATGGAAACAAATCTTCACTCCTGCTTCTGATTCTACCAATCTTTGGCTTTGGAGGCTTGCGAAAGCTCATGTTCTTACTCATGATACTGGTTACCATGAACTTATAAGCCACTGGTGAGTACAATCATATCATTTTTTACCTTGATTCCGGTGAGTATATGAAGTAGTGCTAACTTTGTATATGTTGTTGATTTTTATAGGTTAAGGACTCACTGTGTTGTAGAACCCTTTGTGATTGCAACAAATAGGCAACTTAGCACCATGCATCCAATCTACAAGTTACTGCATCCACATCTCAGATATACCTTGCAGATAAATGCACTTGGACGTGAGATTCTTATTAGTTCATATGGAGTCATTGAAAGCACATTCTTTACTAAAAAGTATTCAATGGAATTGAGTTCTGTGGCATATGATAAGCTTTGGCAATTTGATTTGCAGGGACTACCAAATGATCTTCTCCGTAGGTAAAGTCTATACAGATCATATATACTAGGAAAAAATAAAACTCGTCACTAATTATAGACGGATTTCACATTTTCCTCCCTAAATTTCTGTCACTATATCAAATTTTCTGATGCAAATTGTTATTCTTTTAGAGGAATGGCTGTGGAAGATCCTAGTGCACAACATGGACTAAAGCTAGCAATTGAAGACTACCCTTTTGCCAATGATGGTCTTCTCATATGGGATGCTATAAAACAATGGGTGACAGAATATGTCAACCATTACTATCCAAGTCCAAGTATCATAGAATCTGATCAAGAGCTCCAAGCATGGTGGACAGAAGTTCGAACAAAAGGTCACGGCGACAAATCAGAAGAACCATGGTGGCCAAGTCTCAAAACACAAAAAGACCGTATTGACATAATCACCACTATAGCTTGGGTAGCATCTGCACATCATTCAGCTACAAACTTTGCACAATATGCTTATGGAGGCTATTTTCCTAATAGACCAACAATTGCTAGAAACAAAATGCCTACAGAAGACCCTACAAAGGAAGAATGGGAGAATTTTCTGAACAAACCTGAGCAAACACTTTTGGAGTGTTTCCCTTCACAAATTCAAGCAACCTTAGTGATGACCATTTTGAACTTGTTATCATACCATTCACCAGATGAAGAGTACTTGGGACAACTCATTGAACCATCATGGGATGAGAATCCAGATATAAAGGTTGCATTTGAAAGGTTTAATGGGAGATTGAAGGAAATTGAAGGTATAATAGACTCAAGAAATGCAAATAGTAGTTTGAAAAATAGAAATGGAGCTGGGATAGTGCCTTATGAGCTAATGAAACCATTTTCAGGACCTGGAGTCACTGGAACGGGAGTTCCATATAGCATATCTATTTAGTAATCATGAATCACACATGTTGCATTAATTGTACTACAACAATAAGTTCTATATATCACTTTCTTCAAAAAAAAAGTTCTATATATCACATTTCCACAATTACTTTTGTTGTTGTTTTTAAGTAATGTTTGTGTGTTATATTAATTTTTCTTGAATCTCTTTGATGGTATTATTTTTATTGTTATGATGAATAATTTGTTAATAACTGTCGATGGGGGAATAACTACCAAGAGAAAAGAGAGAAGGGTTGGTATTATAGTGTGTGTATGTATCTATGTTTTTGCTTGAAGCCCACATCGGCTAGTGTACAACTAAAAATAAGCTGCTGGTATTATAAAAAGAAAGAACTTATGTAGTTTGCAAATCATGGAGCCGTGTGATGAGCACATAGCGAACTATTCTTTTGCCTTTTATTAAAGAATACTGTGTGTGCGTCACTCATAGCGGCATACGCTAATTTTTGAAAGAGCTCTCTTTGTAGAGGGCTCTGCAATATCAGTAAAAAAAATATTATTATAAATATTTTTTTAACTTGTAAGTTATAAATTATTTTTTTAAAAGAATTTTGTTTTATTTTTTTTAATTTCATTATCAAAATGTTAAAAAATCATGCATGCCACAAACCATCTTCTGTGGCACAACAACACTGGCAATGTTTCTAGCAGTTTTTTTTTTGGGTAGATTCTAGCTGTGTTTAATTACCAAATGATAAATGTATATAACTTGCACCTTTATTCTTTATCAATTGAACAGAGTAAATCAGTGATATGAATTTATTTTAGTCCAATACAAATCTAGCACATAGAAAATGTAGGATAAGATATGAAGAACTCTTGTATGTACCAAACTAGGTTTAAATGGATATGCTGTATGGGACTCCTTTTCCAGTGACTCCAGGCCCTGAAAATGGCTTTAAAGACTCATAAGGCACAATACCAGCTCCATTTCTATTCTTCAAATTCCTATCTTCATTCCTTGAGTCTATAATACCTTCAATTTCATTCAATCTCCTTTGTAACTTTTCAAAAGCTGCCTTTATAGTTGAATTCTCACCCCAAGATGGCTCTATTTTTTGTCCAATGTACTCTTCATCTGGTGAATGTTCTGATAATATGCTCATAACAATCATAAATAATGTTGCTTGAATTTGTGATGGAAAACATTCCAAAAGTGTTTGCTCTGGTTGGTTCATAAATTTTTCCCATTCTTCCTTAGTAGGGTCTTCTGTTGGCATTTTCTTTCTAGCAATTGTTGGTCTATTAGGGAAAAAGCCTATATAAGCATATTGTGTAAAGTTAACAGCTGAATGATGAGCAGATGCTGTCCAAGCTATAGTGGTAATGATGTTAATAAGATCATTTTGTGTTTTGAGATTTGGCCACCATGGTTCTTCAGATTTGTCCGCATGTCCCACTGTTCGAATTTCTGTCCACCATGCTTGGAGCTCTTGATCAGATTCTATAATGTCTGAGCTTGGATAGTAATGATTGACATATTCTGTGATCCATTGTTTAATTGCATCCCATATTAGAAGACCATCATTGGCAAAAGGATAGTCTTCAATTATTAGCTTCACTCCATGTTGTGCATTTGGATCTTCCACAGCCATTCCTCTTAGAAAAATAACAATAACATAAGTTAATATTCAACGTGGTTTTCATAAAGAAGGAAACGCAAACAGACATAATATCTATGTAGCACCGACACATGCAGTGGCGGAGCCAGACAAAAAAATTTGGGGTGGCCGCCATCAAAATAAACTAAAATATATAAATCATATTGCATATAACACATTTAAGTTGTAATAAACCAAAAATTGATCATTTAAAATTTAAACTACATAATATATAAAGTCGATCATTAAATACTTAAAGAGACAGTTTACGCTTTTCGAGTGACTTGAAATCATCAATAATTGACTCGAAACTAATACATGGACTAATTTCCCTTTCAATATAAACTGAATGTTATCGGCTAGAAACTCAGGTTCCATCTTGTTTCTCAATTTAACAATATGTAATGAACAAGAATGATTGAAATTGGCAAAGGAGACAAAGTTAAGTGTATTAGACAAGAAAAATGGGTTTATTAAAGTATCATTTACAATTCTGCCAAATTAATTATGCAAATTCTAGGGTATAAAAAAATTTATTTTTTTTAAGATGGGGTGGCCAAGGCTCCCCCTTGCCACCCCCTGGTTCCGCCAGTGGACACATGTCTGTGTCCGAAACCAAGACATGTTTACATTCAATTACTTTCAATTTCTCAAATTATTGTGATTGTCAACATGTCAGTATTAGTGTCCTATCTGGTGTCTGATTTAGTGCTTCATAGCATAATATTCAGCATCTATATAAACATTACCTATTGATAAGATCATTTGGAAGTGCCTGCAAATCAAATTGCCAAAGATTATCATATGCCACAGAGCTTAACTCCATTGTATACTTATTCGAAAAGAATGATATTTCAAGGAGCCCACTTGCATTAATGAGAACTTCACGCGCAACTTTATTGATCTCCATGGTATATCTCAGATGTGGATGCAATAATCTAAAAATTGGATGCATGGAACTGAGTTGTCTGTGTGTTGCAATTATAATAGGTTCCACAACACAATGAGTTCTTAGCCTGCAAACACAATTAACATATAATAAGTTAGTTCTAGTTATAGGCTTGACATAACATCTTATACAACCTAATTGGTACTCACCAATGGCTTATTAGCTCATGATGACCAGAATCATGAACAAGAACATGAGCTTTGGCAAGCCTCCAAAGCCAGATATTGGTGGAATCAGAATTAGGTGTGAACACTTGCTTCCATTGTGCCTTGCCATCAATAGGTGGTCTAGTGAGCTCAATAGCTAGTGGCTTCAATATTCCTTCACTAGTAAGATAAAATAGTGTTCTTGATCCATATAGTGTTGTTCCCTCAATCTCTCTCAGTTTGCTAACATATGGTAAGTAAAAATCATGATAGTCTAGCATGAACAACTTCTTCTCTTTAATAGCCTGTGGTATTGAATTTAACAAAAAAAAACAGCATTATACATTATTATTAATTTAGTAAAAAAAAAACAATGTTGCTCTTTCTACCTCTTCAACTGTGCTATAAATTGTGATTTGTGACTCAATGATCTCTCTAGTAATTGCTGATTCTGGTGGACCATAGATTTGGGCATCCAATTTACTTTTCAAAGGCCACTCCTATCAAATGAAAAAAAAAAAAAAAAAAACTAGGAAAATTATTGAACATATATATAAGTTATTGTGAAAGGAGTGAAATGAATATTAATTTGTAGTAATGTCCATGCCTTAACCAATTGGATGCTATATGGGTTGGCACCAGCCAAAGTCTCTCTGGCAAATTCCACATCTGAAAACCAAAAGAATCTATCCCCTACAATTCCGAGGCACATATTCACATTGATGAGAAACCAGAAAAGAATTTCCATTTCATGACAGTTAAGTTCATATCAAATAAATCTCATTTATATGTTTGAACTTACTCTTGTATGGTTCCGGGGTATCAAAGCGCACAATATTTTGGCTATCGTTAGCATCCTTAAAAAATTTTGGAATGAGTTTTTGGAGAAAATTCGAGTCATTGGATTCAAGACTTGGTAACTGAAATCCTTCTTTGTAAATTGCTTCTATGTCTTCAAAGTTTTCAAACCCAAGATTTATATCAGTGACTATTGCGTCTAATGATTGAATAATTGTAGTCAAGCCTAAAGATACGGCAGAAGTATTGAATTGTGTCTGCTTTGTTTCAGCAAATGCCTCGTCACGAGGAACATAGAAGTCTAAAGTACTCCTTTCTTCATATAGTGGGTCTGCATAAAAAAATATTGTGCTATAAACATATATATCTTGAAATATCTCCACAATTATACCAATTAAGAAAAATATATGCAATCAAAGTTATTGCTTGAAGAATAAGTAATATTATGAGCATTTTTGAGAAAAAGATATGTAAGCATTGAGAATAGATAACCTGTATCAGAATGCTTTCGACCGGTGCGACACCGTCTAGGATATGGATATTGTTTGGTGCCCCCAAGAACAGGTCTTTTGAGGTCAGCGGTTATGTCAGGATCTCCAAGATCATTATAGACATCATAATCATAGATTCTGTCGGATTTCTTACGCTCTCCTTCTCCATTCCCTCTTAGTTCTATTAGCTCATCTTCTCTCAGCTTTCTTAATCCACTTGGTGTTTGTGATGGCAAATACATCTATTAATTCCATGCATGAAAAATAACATACAAATTAAATCAGGTCATGTAAACAAAAAATGAGATATGCAACTATATACGTGTGTGTTTGGTATGGCGGTGGGGAGAATTGATTTTGATAGAATTGAGTTTGAGAGAATTGATTTTGGTTAAAAGTGAGTTGAATGTGAATTGATTATGTTTGGATACACTTTACTAAAAGTGATTCTTATGAGTAGATGTTGTTTGGATAGTTTGAATCAAAATTGATTTTGAACGCAAAATTACCAAAAGGGGTATTAATATCTATTTAAAATTAGACTTCATTTTTCTTTAATAAACTTAATTTTTATTTTATATAATGGTTCAAATTTATTTTGCATTATTAAGTCAATTATTTGTAGATTAATAAAACTTTTAAAACAAAATGAAAATTGTATTTTAGTAAATAAATTAAAAAATGAATACTGGTTCAAATTTATGTTGCATTATTAAGTCAATTCATTTTAATATAATATTAATTTATAAGAGTTATATATTACCCATGAAACAATATTACAAATTTCCAAATTTATGAGATGGTTTAAGGATCGTTGTGGCTTGTGCTATTGAAACGGAGGAACCTGGTAATAGAAAACTGAGTCATGGGTAATTAGGGAATTTCCAATTTGTCATCATAGATTAAATTCCAAACCAGCTTTTAGTTGCCGCAAAAGATTCATTTTCCAGCTTTTAAGAAACGCCAGTTGGGGGCTAGATCCACGTTTGGTAGAATCCCGTTTGCAGTTATCCAAACACCTAAGAAAATGTTGAAACTGCGTTTCAGCCTCTAAACTCCGGTTTGAGATGGGAAAACGCTATGCCAAACAGGTACTACGTATTGTCCATATATCAAGTGTGATAACAATCTCACAAGTGAGATGAGCCATATGTCAAATGCCTTAAAGTTTTGAGCAAACTCAAAGGTCGATGTGATGATCCCAGGACCGTAAGACTCTCCTCGTGAGTCACGACTCAACAAGGATATAGTTGGGACTAGGGAATGGGAGGAGATGTGGAGAAATTAAATTGAAAGTTTTTCTTGTGTGTTTCAAATGTTGGGTTAAATAATTTTCTGCTTATATTGAAAAATCAACTAGTCTATCAACAATGGCTTGATAGTTTTTTTGGATTACCACGATATAGGTATGAAACTTCCACCTTGTTTAGCGGTAAAAAATCTTTGTCGCAAACCTATTGAACATACAAGATGGGTCCTCTCATCTCAACCGAATTTTCTCCGTACACAAGAGTCGGTATTCGAATCCCTGACTTGCTTGCTTAAGAGTTTACTAATAAGAAATTCATGGGTTCAACTTCTCAACTAATAAAATAACAAGCATAATATTAATGCTACAATCACACATTCCAACACGAATCTAGATCTGCCGGAGTTAACAATTTGACGCAGTCACACACCAGTAGTTGTTGGATTAAGATCAGACTGTCATAATTCAAACTCTATTTTTTAAATTATACAATAAAAATTAAATTTACAGTTTTAAACCATTTGTGCGAGATCAACAATCACCGATGTTTGGATGGCATGTGACAGCAACCACCAAATCCAATTTCTATTCCCATTTTTCTTTTAGTTGAAATTCATATAAATCCTATCCAATTAGGTGGGTCCCAACAAAATTTATTGCGACCCATATGCATGAGTGTGTTAGTGAATAAGACCTAATGTATTAACATCGTTACCTTGTTAATGAAGAAAACTCTCTTTGTAGGAGTATCATGCTTAGGCTGAATCCATGATTGACAATTAAGGTGGACAGGGCCATCAGGGAAACCATCAAGGACTATATTCTTTAGAAATATCTCTTTGTCATGTTCATTCTCAACCAAAACAGCACCCACATTTCCAAAATTTGCTGGTAACTCAAATGTTGCTTCATACTGCACCTCTTTCTCTTTTTTCTCTGTTTCGTGTGCGGTTCCTTTTATTGTCTCTCCCTTCGAGTTTGCTTCTTCATGCAAATAAGGTTGCGGGGAAATAAAAAGAGAATCAAAGTCAATTTTGATACACGAATGCATATAAATTAATTGTGGTGTGTATATACTATATATTACCAATGTCTCATAATATTTGTTGCATTTAAAAAAAGAGCAATGCTATATCTCTAGAAAAATAACATCAAGAATTCTTCAAGAATAAAGAATAGCCAATCACAATGCACTATTTGCCACAATTCAAGGAGGTGTGGCTTAAAAATAGGAAGTGAACAAATAAATCATCCAATTAAAATTTGCCAACTATTTCTTGAAAAATTCTTGAAGCTATTTTTCTTGAGAAGTAGCATTTTCCTTAAAAAAAACTCTTAAAATGATTTTTTTTTAAATCAAACTAGTCGATCAAAATTAGTAGCGGGAAGAAACGGATTGAGAGAAGTATTCTCCAAGGTTTCAAGAGACCAACCAAATGGGTTCACATTTTGGTAGTTACTTTACCAAACTAAAGAAATTTAGCTCTAAGCCTTAAATGTTGACAAATGATTCATGACAATGGTGGATATATCAATACTTAAAAACATTCACAACGAAGACATCTATTTTTTGTACACATCACTCATTTATAATTTTTTAATAATAGTACCTAATAAGCACTCAATCCCTCCAACTCAGCGTCTCACACAAATTTCTTAAATGGGACACATATTAATCAACTATCAATAATTTTAAATCATTATATGTCAATTTTTTAATATTAAAAAAGTGTTGATCTCACTTAAGAATGGGGTCTTAACTCTTAAGTAAGACCATGGGTCCTATAAGACCCCTAAATTTTATCTTCCCGATGGAGTACGTGTCAGGATCCTCCATTGGAAATGGTCTAACTAAGATCATTTGGTTAAATTATCATTTTCTTTATTTCAATATTTTATTTATTTATTTATGTGTAAAACAATCACATTTATTTTGAATAACACTTTTATACCACTTTTGTGAGCCTTTTTTTTTTTGTTGACGGAAGTCTTGTTGACCGTTGTTGTTTTTTTTTTTTTGATGTTGACCGTTGTTGTTTTGTCTTTTATAAAAAGAAAAAGGCTAAAGTGCAACTTTGGCCCCTTATCTTTCAAAAAGTTGCGATTTTGGCCCCCTAACTTTGAAAACTACAATTTTGGCCCCCTAACTTTGAAAACTGCTGAGAATGCGACACGTGTCCAAAAAAAGGGGCCATTTTGAAAAGATAAGGGGTCATAATCGCAACATTTTGAAAAGATAAGGGGTCAAAAGACATATTTCCCTTATGTTAGGGGGTTAAAAGAGCATATTTCCCTAAACATGGGGGGCCAAAATTGTAGTTTTCAAAGTTAAGGGGCCAAAATCGCAACTTTTTGAAAGATAGGGGGCCAAAGTTGCACTTTAGCCAAAGAAAAATAATCCATTTTGACGACTTTATATTTGTAATAATATATTCTATAAAAAAATTCTATAATAGATGGATACTTTATGGCTGCCATTTTTTATCATCATATAGATAAATCAATAGATAAATATACTTGGCGTTTAATTTATGGATTTAAAAGATATGCATCATCATTTGTAAATTAATTTTACACATAAAAATAAGAAAAACATTCCTTGCACACCCAATGTTATTATACACCTTAAGAGATATTGAGATCAGAGAGATAGACAAAGAGAGAGGGGGAGAGAAATATGATCGGAAGGTGGTGAAGAGAGACAAAGAGAATAAAACGTGTTAAATTGGTGTAAAATTTTTTAGGGTGTTAAAAAATCATCTCATAAAAATATACTACTTTGTTATGACACTCCACATTTTTTTTTGCGTTAACTCTTCGTTTCCTAACGGAAAAGGGTCATAGTAATTTAAAGTTTGGTTGTGAGGTAAGAATAGGTTAATCAAAATTCTACCATCGAATTTGGATTCTCACAAACGATTCGTCATTGATAAAACTCATTAACTATTTGAGTTCAATTGTTTGGTTTATGACACTCCACTTTTGTTAATGATGTTTTTTGAGCACTTTTGCAACTGATAGTTAAGTTGTGACATGGAAAGATGGAGGGCTCGCATTATATGCCCATCTGAACTCTTAAATTATACACCATCCGGTCACAAATATAAGCAAAAATCAATATTATAGATTCATTCAATAAATGATGTATGTTGTCTACAATAAAGACTAGATACATCATTTATTGAATGAATTTAAAACATGGATTTTTGCTTATATTTGTGACCGGAGGGTGTATACGGCATACACTTTCAATTTAAATGTTTTTTCACATTGTCAATCAATCATGAGATCATCAAATGGAATGACTATTTTTAAAGTAACAAGCATGAATAATTATGATTTGTCAATGGTATAATTTTTTATACAGACACAATTAATTAAAATTAATCTCATAAACTTACTTGGATCAAGCTCAGCACTGACTAACTCCAAAATTAAGTGTTTGTTACCAACAATACCAGTAACAATATTCTTGATGAGGCCACCATCACTTTCCTTCACACTCACTAAAGCTTTTACATTATGATGAGATTTGTTGTCACTGCTGCTACTTCCTTTTGCCATCACTACTCTTATACAACTAGAACCACCCCTTCTTATGCAAACCTTTTTACCTAGAGAAGATTTCAAGAACCAATTAGTACTATTGTTGTGAGAAATATTTTTCCTCCAATTATAGGAAGGAGAAAATATTGCACTATTAGTGATGAATGATTGATGTACATATGGCTTCTTCAACAAATATGTCATATTTCCACCAAGATATAATATCATATGGTTGGTTGGTTGGTATTGCTCACACAATATATTAATTTGATTTACTATCTATATTACAGCTATCATGGACCATTTAATTTGCCTAACTTATAAACACGTGAAGATAATGCTGGCTAGCTAGTAGCCACAATTCTTCATTTTGTAGGTTATCTATATATCTATAACATCGATAAAATCTATCTGTACGGATATTATTTTTGGGTAGCAATGGTGGACACTTTTTGCTCACGTTATCTCTTCTAATCTTCTTAGCAAGTCAGTTTCATACTGAATGGTTTGTCCTAAACACGTTTGTTTCTTTCCTTTTCAGGCTAGACTTGCATATGGGCCACATTTGCTACTTTATAAATAAAATATTTAAAAAATGTAAAAGACCACATTCAGAATAATTAACTTTTGTCTTCCCTCAAAAAAAAAAAATATTTTGTCTTTTAAGCATCCTTCCAAAAAAAAGTGTGTTGTCTTTTGGACAGTTTGGCGAACATTTAAAGCACGTTCACACAACGTTACCGAATGAAATAGGTTAGGCCGAGAGTTACCACTTTAGTTTTTTTTTTTTTTTTGGTACAAAAATACACTTTACATCTAACAATGAAATTTAAGATATTCATTAAAAAAAATGAAATTTAAGATATATAACTTTGGCCTATTATTTGTCTTAGTAAATTTTTTGGTTGTTTAAATTTTCATATGGCTAATTTGGAGCGAATTGAATATAAATTAATTTATATTTAGATAACCTCGAATAAAATTAAATATTTTTATTAACCGTTTAAATTCTCATGTACTCTGTTATGTTGAACTAGACTCTTACCCGTGCTACCGCACGGGTCCTACCGAGTAGAAGTTAAACGAATAATTCGCAACAATTTAAACATATATATTAGCAACATCAACCTATAATTTATATTATTTTCACGATTTTCTTTGTTTTACAACATCTGTTTTTTTAAAAACGAACTCAACCTATAATTCATCTGAAAATTTTAATTTAACGATATCAACCTATAATAACTTCTATTAGTTTTTCTTCAAAAAAAAAATAACTTCTATTAGTTTCACGATTTGAGTGATCACCAACATTTGTTTGTCTAATAACAAACTAAACCTATAATTCCTCTGGAAATTTTAATTTAACAATATCAACCTATAATTACTATTAGTTTGACGATTTTGAATGTTGGAACTACATCTGTTTTTCTAAAAACAAACTAAACCTATAATTTCTCAGTTGCAAAACTAACTTGCTCAAAAAATGGAGCGCCCCTTAAAAAATAGTAACCTATCACTTAGAATACGTTATTGTTTAACGATATCAATTAACATATTATGTGTTGTAGAGCATACCTCGTCTGGGTGGTACTGGACATGACAGGTGCGCCATTTTAGTTTCAACATCATATATGTCGGTTCTTCAACGTGATATTCCCACAATGCAACATCTACAGAATAATGATTTAAATAAAATTGTGAATAATTATTGTCAACAAATTATAACACAAACACATATAAAAAACGCACTTACCTCTGCATGAGTAAAGAGCGAAATCAGTAAGATTTTTGGCAAACTTAAGATCTAACATTTTTGATTGACAGTTTGGCTACTGTATTTTTTGTTGATATGAAAATCTGCCACTAAGGTAGAAGAAAAAGACATCAATATATAGAACCTCTTAAATAGCAATGACCATTCACTTCTTGAAGCAATAAATCCTCTTCATTGCAGAGATAAATTGCATTAATGTTAATTGCATAGATGAAGGTTGTACCGTTAATATACATGGAAGGTTATGAGATCTACGGCTGAGATGTAGGGGGTGGTTGATTGAGTTGATTAACATTAATACATGAAAGGTTATGAGATTTACGGCTGAGATGAAGGGAGTGGTTGACTGAGTTGATTAGCATTAATTGCGTATTAAGGAGGGAAAATGAGTATGATTAGCACTGTTATCAATTGTCATTATGACGTTTCTGTATGAGAGAGAAAGTGAGGAGTTTGAAAATAGAGTTTGAATCAACAGTTGTGATTAAGTGTGTGGTTGGGAGATTAGATTAGCAATAATTACATGTTTAGGAGGGAAAAATGCAAGGGATTAGGGAAAACATGCTAGCTCATCAAGTCTAGCTTTTATAATAAAGGATATAAAATTCTCTATAATAGAATAGGTCTTTACTCTATCAAGAGGACCAACATGCTAGAAATCATCGTTTAATCCATATTGGTCATGTTGGCAACTTAAGCAGAGGACTTGACAACAATTTAGGCTCCCAAAGAAGCACTATGGCTGGCAGGATTGGTGAGAGAATTGGTAGTTAAGCAAGGTGGATTTTGATTGCATTGTGATAGTTTGAGTATCATTTATTTGAAAAATAGTAAGTTGTATTATGTCAGGACCAAGTATATTGATGTGAGGTTTCATAGGATCACAGAGTTACTTGCATCTAGACATATGTTCATACTTCAGAGACCATAGTTGATATGTTGACCAAGCTAGTCACCAGGAACAAATTCAAGCACTGCTTGGACTTGTTACATGTTACTTAATGTTAAGGTGGATATTTAACGTCATGTAGAAAATATTTTGTTGGAAATCCCACCCCGAGTGTAAGGGGGTGTGTTGGTAATCCCACATTAATTGCGATCTGCCCTAGTTGCCTTATGTTGGCTTGTCTTTGAGAGGGTGGATTTAGTCCCACATCAATTAGATAGGAAGCTTGATCAAAGTTTATAAAGAGGAGACATTCCTCACCTTACAAGCCGGTTTTGTAAGGATGAGTTAGACCCCAAATTTCAACATGGTATCATAGCCTATCCAAGATCTACCATTGGGATTCCGCATTGCCACGCTTCATGCCCATTGGGTCTATGCGTGAGGGGGTGTGTTGGTAATCCCGCCCCAAGCGTGAGGGGGTGTGTTGGTAATCCCACCATTGGGATTCCGCATTGCCACGCTTCATGCCCATTGGGTCTATGCGTGAGGGGGTGTGTTGGTAATCCCGCCCCAAGCGTGAGGGGGTGTGTTGGTAATCCCACCTTAATTGCGATCTGCCTTTAGTTGCCTTATGTTGGCTTGTATTTTAGGGAGTGGATTTAGTCCCACATCAGTTAGATAGGAAGCTTGATCAGAATTTATAAAGAGGAGGCACATTGGTTTCCTAAGGATGAGTTAGACCCCAAATTTCAACATATTTATAGGGGTTAGATATTCGCTAAGGTGGATATTGTTGAGTATGGCTCGTATATAGACACAAAAGAGAGCAAAGGGCGGGGGAGTTGGGCTTTAGAAGTGTTGTGAAGCTCCCTCCTCCTTTGCCCTTGCGTTTGGGCCAAACATGTGTTAGTACTAATTATTGTTTGTTGTCGGGGCGATAGCTTCCGCGCAACGGTTCAAGGGTATTGTACTTTTGACCGTAGTACTATATATATGCCTTGTAATACTATAAACCCTAATTCGGTCAAATTATATAGGGTACTATAGTTGTTGTATATTCGCATAGATAGATACAATTGGTCAAACTGCATAAACAACCAGTCGTGTTTATTATCTCATGATTTATCGTTTCATTAGTCTTGTGTTATTAGTTGTTGTTCTAACATTTAGGACTCAATCAAAGTCAGTTAGGTCATGCCAACACTTTCCGTTAGATCAAGAGTTAGGTCTCGTATAAATATAGAATCATTCCACTCTAAAATTCATTCAAGCCATTAATCACAAAATTTGTAAAGCAACGTATCATAGAAAGCTTTCAAAGTTTCTTGAGCTTCAATGTATTCATGAAATCATTGGTTGGTAATACTGATTAGAATTTATTTTGCCTCTAGAATATATTATAACTTTAAGTCATGATTCGTAGCTTTTAATCTCATATGTGCTTTTACATTGAAATTTAACTTTTTTTTTCTGTCAAGTAGCTTTATAGTTAAAAATTCACCTGTTAAAGGTGAATAAGCGGTGTTCAGGGTCGAACTGCAATCTTTGTATATTATAATGTATTGTCCTTGTCAATTAACCTAAGTTCACAAGGATTACACTGAAATTTATTGCTCAACTCACCTTTACGATGATGTATCTGAACATAAATCGTTTTACATTTAACTCACTTTTAGCTACAATCAATTTTACAAAATCAATTCATTCTAAGTCAATTTATGTCACACATTATTAAACATACACTTTTTTTTTTTTTTACTCAAATCAAACATACACTTAAAAGAGTTTAAGAAAAACATTAGTGCTTCTAAATATCAAAATATTTCACTTAGGTGTGTTGTTGTACAATATAATTCATCTTCTCGTGACAAGTAGCATTTTCTTAATTATAAATACTCCTAGTATAACCCATTTGGGTTGGTTTGATGGCATTGTCTTAGAACCTTGGAGGGTGTTCCTTTTCAAAGTCTCATGTTTGATTATTTTGGTGTTAATTTAAGTTGTTTTCTGAATGAGTTTAAAACAGTCCCCTTTCACTAGATTATAAATATTAATATATATTGACATGCAAAAGAAAAATCAATCATCACAAAAACTTTCAGAAGCAGAAATGTTGCAGTTTGGTTATTCCCTTTTGTGACATAAACAAAGTGCATGGAAGTAATTTATAGCGGGTGACCGGTGAGAAGATGAAAAGGAGGGTAAATGTTAAATGTATCAAGTTAAATTTTTGTCTTGCAGAATGTAGATGTCATTTTCCACTAACCCTTTTGTGGAGAAACAAGAAGGTTGCTTTTCTGACATAGAATACTTCCAATTGACACATGGAAATGACCATTTTACCCCCAGCGGCAGTTAACAGCCGCTGGTTAATGCGCCGGCAGTTAACAGCCGCTACGTGCGTTCTAGGATGCACCGTCCTTTTCACCATTCAACCTCTTTTCCTTCATTCATTCAACACATTTTTTCCACATTCAACCTATTTTCTTTCAACATTCAACCTATTTTTTCTAAATTCAACCTCTTTTTCCATCATTCAACCTCTTTTTCCATCATTCATTCAACCTATTTTTTCTACATTTTCCCCCTATAAAAGCCCTCACATTCTCACATTTCCTCACATTCTCTCCTCCTTACTCTCATTTCCTCTTTACTTCTTTACTCTTTCTTCTAAAAAATGTTTGTTTGTCATAGTCCAGTACTCAAATAAACTCAACCAGAACTTGTTCATTGGTTATATATTCAAGTGAGGAACAACACGAATTGCAGCATGAACCTTCTTGTAAAGCTCCTCAAGGCCATCTGCCTCGATTCCTTTCTTAATGTACTCACTAAAGTGAGTCTGGTATTTCTCAGGCTCATCCTCAGTCAATACTAAAGTGAGTCTGTTATTTCTCAGGCTCATCCTCAGTCAATAAATTGAGTCTGGTATTTCTCAGGTTCATCCTCACTCAATAAATGTACGACGAAGATGACTTCACCTATTAAGGAATAAATGTACGACGAAGATGTTATTTTTAATGTTATTGGTACGACGAAGCAGATTTAGTTTTACCCCATTGTAAATGTATTATTATATTAATAAAATGTGATTTTATATATATTACTTGTGTTCCTTTATTTTAGTTTTTATTTTCATTTATTTATATAAAATCCGAATAAAATTCGAATAAAATCTAACGTGAATTCAAATAATTAAAATTCGAATAAAATCTAACGTGAATTCGAATAAATATTGCATATCGAATAAGTAAATTATAATAAGTACACAACATTAATGCAAATAAAAATGGCGTATTGAATAAATAAATTCGATAAGTACACAACATTAATTCTTAGACAATTTTATTTACATATAATTACATTACGTAAAAGACATGTACGTCAACTATCATTACATTACATTCGGAAATGTACCTTCCAACTACAACAATTATCTTACCTTTGAATGGGGTCAATTCAAACTAGCTAAACAACAGGACTCCAGCATTCGTCCAGAAGTGCTTTTGTTCCATTCCAAATGTTAAATTCTTGTTGGTCTTGGTTTAAAATGATAGTATCTAAGTGCCAACGGAATGAGGTCTAGACCTTGACACTTCGATACCATCATTTAAACGAAGCCAACAAGAAATTAACACTTAGAATGGAACAAAAACACTCCCGTACGAATGCCGGTGTCCTGCCATTTAACTAGTTTGAATGACCCCATCCAAAGGAAGACAATTGTTGTAGTTGGAATGTGCATTCCAACTACAACAATTGTCTTACCTTTGAAATGGGGTAAATTCAAACTTGCCAAACAACAGGACTTAAGCATTTTGCTGGGCATTCATGCTTTCCTTTGAAAAGAATAATTTTTTGTCAGGCTTGATTTAGATGATGGTATTCAAGTGCCAACGAAATGAGGTCCATTCCTTGACACTTAATACCATCATATAAGCAAGCCTAACAAAAATTAAATCTTTTCAAAGGAAAAACATTAATGCCCAGCGAAATGCTTGAGTCCTTGCCGTTTGGCAAGTTTGAATCACCCTATTTCATAGGTAAGACAAATGTTGTAGTTGAAATGCACCTTACCCTAACTAATGACGATCTTCTGGCGGAATCAAGCTGTTGATGATATCTTCAGTTGATCTCAGCAACGTCACCCGCATATCGAACCACTGGAACTTGGTGTGCTCCCAAAACATACTCGTCACGTTTTCGTCGTTCTTTAACTCCACCCAAGTGAATGATACGCTCCCCTCGTCGAGCTTTGGACGTTTATACCGAACATTTTGCACCCTCCTTGTGTCTCTTGGGTTGACTCCTTGGTTGAATTCATTCAGTTGATCCTTGAGATCTCTTAACGTTACATCAAGGCACCGAACCTTCAACCTCTGAGGTTCTCCGCCGTTGAATGTTGCATGAACGTCGATCCACCCGGCCATTGTTTCAAATCTACACACATAGAAATTAAAAATAATCAATGAAAAACTCATTCAAACACTTGTAGTGAAAATTTGACACAAACCCTAAAAATCCTAAACAAACCCTAAAAAATTTATAAAATTCGAAAATAAATTATAAATTCAATCAATATAACTTCATTATAACAGGTATTCATAATATATGTCAATAGCATTTCAGATCTACAACATAACTATATTAACAACAAATATTCAAACCCTAAAAAATTTATAAAATTCGAAAAAAAATTAAAATTCGAAAAAAAATTATACATTTAAGCAATATAAGTTCATTATAACAGATATTCATAATATATGTTAATAGCATTTCAGATCTACAACCATAACTATATTAAAAACAAATATTCAAAATTTAATAATTAAACAACAACTAAAATTATAAACATATAAACACATATACTAACTAAAATGTATGACAATAGCATAAGTGATAACTTACTTGTGATTTAGTGGAAGAAATTTTGGATGATTTGGTAGAGTTTTTTGAGAGAGAGAGTGAAATTTTGAGAGACTGTGGAATATGGTGATAGTGATGATGGAGGGACTGTCTGGAATATGGGCACTGGCGTGATTATATCACAAACACAGCGGTAGTTAACAACCGCTGGCACTCAGCGGTAGTTAACAACCGGCGTGTTTCCCAGCGGTTGTTAACTACCGCAGGGGTATTAAGGTCATTTCCATGTGTCAATTGGAAGTATTCTTTGTCAAAAAAGCAATCTTCGAGAAACAAAAGGGTTTGGTATTGTAGTGTGTGTCTATGTTCTTGTATATAAAGCCCACATTGGCCAGTTTACATATGAAAATAAGTTGTTAACGTTATAAAAAGAGATGACTGTCTTTGAAGTATAATCATGGAGTCGTGTGACGAGCACACAGCAAACTATTCTTTCGCCTTTTACTAAAGAATGCCGTGTGCGCGTCATTTATAGCGGCATACGGTAATTTTTGAAAGAGCTCTCTACAATGAGGGCTCTTTGCATAATTACTAAACATAACTTACTAAAACATAGATCAGAATAGACAATAGGTACAAGATAAATGTATATAATTTGCATCTTTATTCTTGATAAATGTAAAAGAACTCCTGTGCTATTAAGAACCAAAGATAAACATCACATTTGATTATTCATATATACCAAACTTTAAATAGATATGCTGTATGGGACTCCTTTTCCAGTGACTCCAGGTCCTGAAAATGGCTTTAATGACTCATAAGGCATTATCCCAGCTCCATTTCTATTCTTCAAGTTCTTGTTTTCATTCCTTGAGTCTATAATACCTTCAATCTCTTTCAATCTTCTATGAAACCTTTCAAAAGCTGCTTTTACAGTTGGATTCTCACCCCAAGATGGCTCCTTTTTTTGTCCAATGTACTCTTCATCTGCTGAATGTTCTGATAATATGTTCATTATAACCGTAAACAAGGTTGCTTGAATTTGTGATGGAAAGCACTCCAAAAGTGTTTGTTCTGGTTTGTTAATAAATTTTTCCCATTCTTCCTTAGTAGGGTCTTCTGTTGGCATTTTGTTTCTGGCAATTGTTGGTCTGTTAGGAAAAAAGCCTATATAAGCATATTGTGTGAAGTTCACAGCTGCATGATGAGCAGAGGCTATCCAAGTTATAGTAGTGATGACATCAATAAGATCTTTTTGTGTTTTGAGATTTGGCCACCATGGTTCTTCAGATTTGTCCGCATGTCCCACTGTTCGAATTTCTGTCCACCATGCTTGGAGCTCTTGATCCGACTCTACAATGCTCGAGCTTGGATAGTAATGATTTACATAATCTGTCACCCACTGTTTGATTGCATCCCATATTAGAAGACCATCGTTGGCAAAAGGATAGTCTTCAATTGCTAGTTTTAGGCCATGTTGTGCACTACGATCTTTCACAGCCATTCCTCTTGAAAAAAATAACAATTTACATGAACGTAGTACTTAATGTGGTTTTTATAAATAGAAAACAAACTTAGGGCCTGTTTAGATTGGTTTATTTGAGTTTCTTTAATGACATAAAACCATTGCAAGACTGCTTAAGAGAATTTATGGAAACAACTTATTACACATGCATAAGATGTTTTCAGCTTATTTCTACTAGTTCTCTATGATAACTTATGAAAACAACTTCAGCGTTATATGAAAATAGTATGACATTATGTCATCTTTAGTTATAGAAATAACATATACATAAGCACTTATATGATAAGCGCTTAATTGAACTATTTATCAAAACAGAACCTAAATATTAGGCATCTCTACAAACAGTACCTGTTAATAAGGTCATTTGGAAGCGCCTGCATATCAAATTGCCAAAGCTTATCATATGCCACAGAGCTTAATTCCATTGTATATTTTTTAGGAAAAAATGTTATTTCAAGGATGCCACTTGCATTAATGAGAACTTCACGAGCAACTTTATTGATCTCCATGGTATATCTTAGATGCGGATGCAATAATCTATAAATTGGATGCATGGAACTGAGTTGTCTGTGTGTTGCAATTATAATAGGTTCGACAACACAATGAGTTCTTAGCCTGCAAACACAATAACATATTACTATGTTAGTACTAGTGATAAACTTGACATAACATCTTATACAACCGAATTGGTACTCACCAATGGCTTATAAGTTGATGATGACCAGAATCATGAGCAAGAACATGAGCTTTCGCAAGCCTCCAAAGCCAAAGATTGGAGGAATGGTCAGAACTAGGTGTGAAGACTTGCTTCCATTGTGCCTTGCCATCAATAGGTGGTCTAGTGAGCTCAATAGCTAGTGGCTTCAATATTCCTTCACTAGTAAGAAAGAATAGTGTTCTTGATCCATATAGTGTTGTTCCCTCGATCTTTCTCACTTTGCTTACATATGGTAAGTAAAAATCATGATAGTCTAGCATGAACAACTTCTTTTCTTTAATAGCCTGTATAGTATTCAAATTAAATATTATTAGTGCTTACATTGTTAATTTAATAAACTTACCCTCTTTATAGATGAACTAGAACTTAGAAACCCATCGCGCTCGAGAAAAAATCATTATTGGTGCTTTTGGCACCTCTTTAAGTGTATTATAATTGATTATCTGTGGCTCAATGATTTCTCTAGTGATTGCTGATTCTGGTGGACCATAGACTTTGGGATCTAGTTTACTTTTCAAAGGCCACTCCTACAAAATGAACAAAAACAGTAAGAAGAAAAAATCTTTAGGAATTTTTGCATATATATAAATATTGTTAAATAATTTTTGCATATTTATAATTGTTGCAATGCATACCTTAACCAATTGGATGCTATATGGATTGGCACCAGCCAAAGTTTCTCTGGCAAACTCTACATCTGAAAACCAAAAGAATCTATCTCCTACAATTGCAAAACACATTTATATCAATAAGTAACTAGGAAAAATCTTTAACAACTTACTTACGTGATTAAACAAACTTACTTTTAAATGGTTCTGGAGCATCAAAGCGCAAAAGATTTTGGCTATCATTAGCAGCTTTAATCAACTTTGGAATGACTTTTTGGAGAAATGTTAAGTCATTGGATTTAAAAGGCGGTAAATGAAATCCTTCTTTGTAAATTTCTTCTATGTCTTCAAAGCTAGCAAATCCAAGATTTGGATCTGTGAGAATTGTGTCTAAGGATTGAATAACAGCAGTTATCCCTAAAGCTATGGTAGACGTATTGAATTGTGTCTGTTTTGTTTCAGAAAATGACTCATCACGAGGAACATAGAAGTCTAAATTACTCCTTTCTTCATATAAAGGGTCTGCATAAAAAAAATTGTGTTATGAACATATATATCTTCAAAGAACTCCAAAAATTATACCAAGAAAAAAATAGATAACCTGCATCAGAATGCTTTCGACCGGTGCGACAGCGTCTTGGATATGGATATTGTTTGGTGCCACCAAGAACAGGTCTTTTGAGTTCAACGTTGGTGTCAGGATCTCCAAGATCATTGTAGACATCATAGTCATAAATTCTGTCTGAGCTTTTCCGTTCTCCTTCTCCATTACCTCTTAGTTGTATTAGCTCTTCTTCTCTCAGTCTTTGTAACCCTCTTGGTGTTTGAGATGGCAAATATGACTATTGCATATGCATAGGTTAATTAGTTAACCATATAAGAGATTATCACTAAAAAGATATTAAATGGCTAAGATTCATAAGATTACATGAATGCTTGGCTGGCCTAATGTAAATCTAATTTTTATAAAAATAATAATTCTAATTACCTTGTCGGTGAAGAAAACTCTCTTCGCAGGACTATCTTGCTTGGGTTGAATCCAGGAATTGCATGTGAGGTTAAGAGGGCCATCAGGGAAGCCATGAAGGACTATAGTCTTTAAAAACAACTCCTTGTGTTGCTCATTCTCAATTAGAATAGCACCAACCTTCCCAAAATCTTTGGATAACTCAAATTCGGCTTCATACTGCTCATCGTCCTCTTTTTCCTCTTTGCATTGTGCCGAGCCTTTTACCGTCTCCTTCTCTGAATTTGTCTCTTCATTCATATAAACATCGTGTAAATTGTTACATAGTGCTCAAATCAGAACACACACACACATCAAATTACACTGATATAACTCAACATTGAATTAAAAGTTTATACTATATAGATCATCATGTAGACTATCAATTTTTATGTTAATCTAAAACATTTATTCTATATATAAAATAGAAGCTACCTTGATCAAGCTCATTGCTCACAAGCTCCAATACAAGTGTTTTTCCAACTAACTCTTCAATCTGTTGGATCCCTCCATCTACAAGATTCCTTATAAGTCCATTATCACTATGTTTCAAAGTAACAATAGTTTTCACTTTGATCAAATTCTGAGATTTTGTGTTGGTGTCATTGCTGTCACTGTCACTGCTACTTCCCACCACAGCCTTGAAACATTGAGATAAGCAATCCATATGAAACGTAGTTGTTTAATTTCTAATCAGTGTTTAAAAGAATTAAATTTCACTTAATTATGATTATATGAGTATATCTTTCATATATGTGTTGTATTTATAGGGGAGAAAATGTACTATTAGCTACTAGCTAGGGATAAAGATGTGAATTAATTAGTCAACGACGTGCATTGCATGGTGTTACTTAATTTCTTCTAATCACAAATATCAATATTACACTCACATAATTAATGAAGAGATTTGCCGTGGCTATTTTTATGTATATACATATGATCTATATTGAGAAAAGAAGGTCCACATGGTACACCATTTTTAAGAAAAAACAGAAACGTTTTTGCCAAAAACAAAAATATCACTGATACAAAACAAACGTAAATTAGCTAATGACGGTTTACAATTTTGTTTCGAAAACCTTTGTGGTAAAAAAAAGTTTGCAAAGAAGGATTAAACCTATAAGAAAGTTTGGTAAAAAAAAATACACCTAGAAGAAATTATCAGTCTAGTGCAAGTGGTCGTTGGATGCATTCTATCTTTTTACCAAAAATAGTTTTAACATGCATATAAAAAATTGTAAAAAGTTAGAACTGATTTCGGCTCGAAATGAAAACCAATCATAAAAAATTCTGGTCACGCCATGTTTGACCTTCTTGCAAACTCAACTTTTTGTTTGACATGGAAAAGCATTTCATTAGGCCTCTGTTTGTATTGGCGTTAAATGTGTTGTAAACGTGCATTTAGCCTAATGCTATAATTTGTAGCTTCCTTAAAATCACGTCAAATGGTAACCTAATGCTGTAATTTGTAGCTTCCATAAAATCACGTCAAATGGCCTTTGGAACGCGAGATTTCTTGTTCGACCACCAAACCAAACAGCCTATAAGCTAATTCTGGCTTGAAATAAAAAACACAGACATCATAGAGTTTCCTCAATTCAAATAATAGTGGTTTTGCTGCTGGTCCGTAATGGTATTAATTGTGTTCATTGAATCGGATTCCATGATTATGTTTAGAAAAAGCATATATCCTTTGCAAATTGCAAACTCAACTTAAACAAGCACATAATCTATCAAAAAAAGTATCCCCTACGTCAGGGAGCTTTAACGTGTATCTAAGAACAATTTTCTTATAAGAAATCTCCAATTAAATATGACAATAAGCCTTCACCTAATTATGCCTGCTTTTGAAAATTTATTGCTGCCATGGACAAAAACGTCAAAACAATTGAATTGAATAGAACCCCATAAGGATATATCTCTTTGCCTAACATAGACTATGATGAAGAGCCCCCCAGACAGGTCTCCGACCCAAATAAATGCACTATACTACTCCCTCCGGATTAAATTTTTAACCACGTACCGACTTTTCAATTATCATTTTTGCTTATTTTTGCTTATATTTGATTTCGGAAGGGATATAGTCTATCGTGTTCCGGCACCAGGCAATCATATAACACAATGATAACAAAGATGCATAGTAATTTGGACTACCAATTCGAAATTGATATAACCATCATTAGAGTGCTGCTCCTTAATTAGTGTGATAATTTTTATAGCAAAACACAAGAATACTGATGTGTCATATTTTTCGCAATGGATATCTCTGAATTCGACGAAAACAGAAAATATTTATGAATGAAGCTAGCCTCCACATTCTTTAATTTTTCTTTCCGTACTAATAAGTACTAATCTTTATACTTATGTTATAAGTAAACGTTTTTAGGCATATAAGATAAACTTCAACTTAAATTGGAATTATACAAAAAGATATACTTAAACTTAAATTGGAACTATACAAAAAGATAAACTTTAAACTTAGTGTGAAGGGTTTGTCATAGGCAAAATTGTCAAAACAATGAAATAACTCTTCCAAATGGCACACATTGTGATAGCTGTTCTCCCCCCAATATAGATGTATAAAGAAATTTGTCATAAATGCAATTTATATATTCATTGTGTCACCAACCATAGTTTTTTTGCTACAACTACTATTCCCCCATGTCACACTATTTGGAGGTTACTTTTCCTACCCCCCAACATCAATGCATTCAAAAAATAAATTACCAATTTTTTTGCCATCTAGATGCTTACTTCTGAGCAATTTGTGCAGTTCGGATGCATAATTCAGAAAATAAGAAGGGCTTTTTGGTCGCGAGGGCGGGGAAAGAGCGCCCACACTATTTAGTATTTACCTATATGTTATTTGATGAAAGGGGGTGGGCGTTGGACCATAAAGAAGGATGAAGGGGAAAAATCTAAAATAAAGCTGCTGCCTAGGATATAGTGTATGTGTCGGAGAACAAACTTGGAGAAAAAGAAGCTAACCACACTAAAACACTACAACTTCTAAGTTTTTTCTGCTTTTTGTACCGAGTGGTCATTGAACTTCCATTAAGAAGCAAAGCAGCCACGCCCACCTGAGTATGAATGAAAATTTGATGCTTTACTTCCTATGCCTTTTCAACAGAGGTTCTGATTGCACATCACCCTGCCAAATTTTAACATTTAAATGGACATTAATATCAACAAAGAAAATCCCCCCCCCCCCCACCCCCCCACCCCCCACATAATGACACAAATTTTCAGATAAAGTAATGTAAATTGAACTCAGACAATTAGATATGTACCAAGGCGGTCATCAATTGCAATGCATATTTTTCATAAACAACTAAACACGTTGAAACCTTTTAACACAATTATTAGACCAGCATACTGAAAACTAACTTAAACCTGATGTGATGAAGGTGGATAGTTAATACTTTATTTTTAGGAAAGCATTGGCTTGTTTGCAGTCAGAGAAATTTCACCGACACTATATATTATTTTCAAGTAGGAGTGCAAAAAATCATCAATGCAAACATAAGTTCAAGTTGAGGAGTAAACTGCCGGTGGAGTTAAAAAAGATTCAGCAAATAGCCTATGCCAAACTTATTTGGAATATTCAGAAAGCCACTATCATAATATGAGCATTGGCAAACAATTTGATCTCCAAATTTACGTACTGAAAAATTAGTTCCTAAAATTGAAGGTCACCAATCAATTCAGTCTCTCTTTCATGAATCCAATAGAAACAAAAAAAATGTTCAGTTCACACATTCAGGGCATGCTCAGTTGAAGCGTGTATCCAGTAGATTCATCAAACTTGACTGAAGTGATCAATGAAGGGGACTAAATTGATTGTCAGTCTTCAATTTCAAGAACTAAACAGTCATTTTGTAAATTTAGGTTTAAATTGCTCAAACCATACATTTTTGAGGACCAAAATAGTAATTCAGTCATTACAATAATTTTATGACCCACCCAAGAATCATGGTCAAAGAGATAACGAACAAGAAACTTACAGCATGAGATAGTTGCTCACGGATATAGGCCATTGATCGTAGCATGGCACCCAATGTATCCCTGGACACTTGAAACTTAACTTCAGACTCACCGGAAGTTGTATCCGCATCTTGAAGCTGAAACATTTACAAGAATTAATCCAACAATCAAAAAGCAGGTCAAAGTCAAGAGACAGATAATCAAATAATAACACATAATACTATACTATGTAGGGGTGGGCAAAAAGAACCATGAACCGAACCGAACCAAAAATAACCGAACCATTATAATGGTTCATGAACCGAACCGTTAATTTATTAACAGTTCTTGAACCATAACCGAACCATCTTGAACTGAACCGAACCGTTTGAACCAAACCAAACCACTTGAACTGTTTTTTTTTTTTTTTAAGGAAACCACTTGAACTCTTTGTTGGATCTTTAAAAAAAAAACAACTTATTTAAAATAGCTTATTTTAAAAAGCTTATTTTATGCAAAACACCTTATTTTAAAAACAGCTTATTTTATGAAAACAACTTATTTTAAAAAAAACAGCTTATTGAAAACAGCTTATTTGAAAAACAGTTTATTCAAAACAACTTATTTTATGCAAAATAGCTTATTTTAAAAAAAAACAACTTATTCAAAACAGCTTATTTTATGCAAAACACCTTATTTTAAAAAACAACTTATTCAAAACAAATTATTTTATGAAAACAACTTATTTTTAAAAATAAGCGGTTAGTGTTGGTTAAGTTTGAAATTGTTTGAAATATTTTCATTATATGTAGCTTTAGTACCTTGAGTAACTTACAGACATTTCATTCACTTTGTGAATATAAAATTTGGGTTGTCATGCTTAGTTATTTCCTGCACGATTATATTGCTGTAACTTTATGGCAACTTCATCTTATGATGAAGAATTATTCTCCGCCAATAAGCACTTTTGTATCCATGGGTTGATAGCTGTTTGTTGGGTATTTTCAAGTTATTTCAAAAGATTTAAGGTGACAAGATTGAGCTCATGCTCACGTGATTGGGCCAATTTAAGTGCTTCTAGTGCAAATCCTAGATTTTTATCTTCTTTTTAGACTTTCGTTTTTCAAAGGATTTTTATTTTTTAGACATTTGTTTTCGACCTGAATTAGCCTGTTAGGTCCAAGACTAACCAACACTAACTGCTTATTTTTAAAAATAAGTTGTTTTCATAAAATAAGCTGTTTTGAATAAGTTGTTTTTTAAAATAAGGTGTTTTGCATAAAATAAGCGGTTTTGAATAAGCTATTTTTAAAAAGAGATCGTAATAAATTGTTTTTCATAAAATAAGTTTTTTTGAATAAGCTGTTTTTTAAAATAAACTGTTTTGCATAAGATAAGCTGTTTTTGAAGAAATAAACTATTCTAACTTTTAATTTTAATTTGTTATTTTTTATAATAAAAGTGGTTTTATTCATTGGATAAAAAATATTTGTTTTGGTTCGGTTCGGTATGGTTAATAGGTAAGCAAATGGTTAACCAAACCATAACTTTGGTTCAGTTCGGTTAGCTCCAAACTTGAAACGGTTCGGTTCGGTTTTCCCGAACCATTTCAAAATTTCGGTTCGGTTTTTTGGGTTAACCGAACCATGCCCACCCCTAATACTATGCTACAACAAGAGATGTGAATCATAATATAATTAGTGACAAGTTATCAGCATTTGTTTTTATCTATATTTTATATTCTTTAAGGGAGGGAAGGAGCACTGGTGGTCAGTGAGAGCTAATAATGCTTGTGATTTCCAAATTGTGAATGAGAATTGTATTTTTAAGATATAAAATCAAACTGAACAACAACATCAAAAAGAAGTTATATCATATATGTGTATATATGATTGAAGAAAATGTCCAGTAACACAATAGTAGGCCACCTGGAAATAAGACAACCCGTGAATTATTAAATCAACTTTATAACTCACAAGTAAACCAAGTCCCTACATGATGCAGTCAATACTAAAAAGAATAAAACACAACAAAGTTGAATAGTAACATACATGGACTATGGAAAGGGCACAATTTTTTTACGGAACATCCCAATGATTGGGAAAAACAAATTGTTATCTGACATCAATGAATTTTCTTAAGAATCTGGCTAGTATTTGAAATGGAAATCCAAATTCACTAGACTTTTTATCAATCAGGTCACGGAACTTTCTATCCATCGCAAACCACCTAAAAAATTATAATTGTGTTTTCAATTTCCCGTGTCATAACTAATGAGAATCATTCAGAAATAAAGATGACCAAATGACACCAGTTAATGTAATACCATCTCAACTCTGGTAAGGTTCTAATTCACACTCTGATTCATGTCATCGCCCTCTGGTTTATATCATTACATATGTGAATTGGATCTAGTTGTATGATTCAGACTGAGAATCATATGATTTTGATAACTTCATTATTGAACCAAAAGTTAACATTCAACTATTTCCACAAAGAATTATCCAACAAAAGAAAAATAAAACAGCGACATTGACTAAAATTACTACTCCATGTAGCCGACAGTTTACTCAAAATATGGATTCCAAGTCAAAATTCTACCTCCCACTTGACCATGGGATACTAAGGAATTGAACACTTTACCAACTATATTTGTTTCCTACAACAACAACAACCAAGCTTTATCCCACTAAGTGGGGTCGGCTATATTTGTTTCCTATTCAAAACAAATTTGATAAAAACAATTATAGGATATTAATATCAAAAAGATAATGCTGTGTCTAGAAAGATAATAAAATTTAGGGCTAAATATTTCTAAGTCCCATCGAGACACCTCATAGTTATCAATGCAGGATTGCGGAGCGGGCACTATTTAGAGACGCGGACACTAATACTAAAAATTATATTATTAACTAAGGACTAAGAAAGTATAAAAGAATCTATTTATTATTAATCTAAATGAAGAAAAAAAATTATTAATATAAATAAAAAATATATTTAGTATTAATACCACTGGACCTAGCCCAGCCCATTGGTTTTCTTTGCATCTTTTACCCTAGTTTTCTTTCCATCTTCTACCTACTTTACGCCTCTCCCATCAGCCACACCACTGTTCATCCTTCTTTTTCACGACCGGTTGAATCACAGTTCGGATTTGCTTTCCTGCTCGTCATGAGAGATACAGATGCATATAAATCCCAATTATCTGCATCTTAATCGTTCTTCTTCACAGTTCTTCACTTCTTTCATTTCTTCTCCTTCTTCTCTTTAACAGTGAAAAAGGGAGCAGCGGCGGATTTGTCCTCGCACCGCTCCGAATTGGTCACCGCAATAGCGGCCGCTCCCACTGCATCACTCATCTGCAGCGCTCCAATGTGACTGGGAGCAGAGGCTTCATTATTTCGATGTCACGCCACTATATCGGCCGCACCAAGCACTTTTGATAACCTAGAGACACCTACTATCAGGTCACCACTATCGGGCCACCTAAATTTTAAGATGGTATCGAAGTCTATCCAAGATCCATTGGGAGTTGGCACGCTTGCTATCAGGTCACCGCTATCAAGTCACACTCCAGATGTCTAGTCCAGGGCGTGGGGAGGGTTAAGAGTCTCACATTTGATGAGATATGGCATGACAATGTGTTTATAAGCGATGGGTCTCATCACCTTACAAGCCGGTTAAGTAGAGGATGAGTTAGGCCCAACCCAAATTCCAATTAGTATATCATCTTCTTCAGCAACGTAACCAATATCAAAGACTCATCATAAAAACACACTTTATAAATTGAAATTGCAAGTACATCTTTCTTATCCCCTATAGCAACTTATTATCAACAATGTCGCTTCAAAGGAAGTTTGACCACGACGTTTAAAGATGCATTGGTCTGTGCTTTACTAGTACTAGAACAATTATACAAAAAATATTTAGGACATGTTTAGAAAATAAAATCACATACCCTGAGGTTTACTACAGCGACCTTATTTGCTGGCCTTGAGAGCTGTTCACTGATGTAGCCCATAGACTTCAGCATTGGTTCCAAAGAAACTCTTGAAAGCTGAAACTTAACCTCAGATTCTGTTGATGGAATCCTACTGTAATCTTGCAACTGCAATATGGTGCTTGAAATATGTTAAAGGATTAAATCTCCTAACTGGTTATCAAATATGATATGAGAGGGCAAAAGTAAAGTACTTTTCCAGCTGAAATGCTACAGAAGGTATCCATAAACATGCAAATAAAGCACCGAAATCAGGACCAACTATAAAGCAAACCTAAATAAAGAATATTAGAATTTACTTTTCCTTAGTTGAGGATAATATGAGCATACCTTCAGATTGATAACAGCTACTTTATTCCCTAGACTTGAGTTTTTGTTCTCCATTACCCATGTCATTGATTTTAGGCATGGAAGAACCACCTATATGAAAGATATCAAGGATCAAATCAATTCCATGGAATCATATTCCATTAAACAATAGAAACAGAAGGAAAAAGGATCTTTTTCCATATACCATGTTTCCAGATGGACCATCATCTCTATGAACAGACACTGGGGCCATTCGTGGCAAATTTATGTCAGCAGCTGATTGAACCGAACCACCAGAATCATTAAGATTAAACCTCCTTGTTTCATCTTGTCGGGGCCACAAAAGAGGAGTTATATCCAAAGTTGAACTGGTGGTAGTTTTCTTGTCATTTTTAGTCCCACTGACTTGACTATTTGGAGGTTTGGCTTTGGCAACACTTCTTTTCATCGCAGCAACCTTCTTTTCACCTTCTTTAAAACCAGTCATAGCAGTATTATAAGTTTCCATAGTTACCGCCCCATCTTCGGCATATCTGATGGCTTCCCGACATAGATTACTGTACCTCGATGTCAGAGACTTCTGTCCATGTGATTCACCAGTACGTTCATCTGATCCGGCACTACTTTTTGCATTTGTTGTCCACCGTTTTAAGATGTAATGAGATGGTAATGTAAGTACATTTGTCATAGTGAAAACAGTTAAAATGTGCCTGCAAAGAATGCCTGAATGCTCAAACATGTGGCAACTACAGTTAGCTCTCAATTCAGCATGGTTAAATGCGACAGTGTATGCCTTGTCGACATCCTCAAACTTTGCAACCTTGAATGTGCTATTTACATCATCTCCTTCAATTATATTTGCAGTATAAACAAAAGTTTCAACTAGCTCTTCCTGAAACTTCAAAAATATTTTTCTTGTATAAAGGTTAGCAGCCTGTTTCTCCATTGGTGAAGGTGTCTTCAAAACTGGTGTTGTGCAAATAGTTTCAAAGTCTGCTTCTATTTCCTTTTCTATCCAGCTCTCTAAGGCTCTTTCATACTGCCTAAAGAACAATGGCAATGTCAACTCTTGGTCGACATAACCATCAAAAAAAGAACCACCAAATCCCTGATTAGGAGATATTGCAGCAAAAAATGAATCACGGAAGTATGCTGGAACCCATTGAGCACGAGCATTATACAGAGACTGAAGCCAATCATTTCTCCTAAGTTTGTATTTATCAAGGATAGAATTCCAAGATGACTCAAACTCCTCAATAGTTTCCGTCAGGTTAATACAAGTATAAAGTTCACCCTGAAATTTTGGATGTTCTAGACATACATGGGCCAACTTTTCCTGGCCTTCTCTCAAGACATCCCACTTGTTAATACAGTGGCGAGCTTGTGGGAAAACTTGTGAAACTGCCACCTGTATGGCTGTGTCTTGATCAGTAATTATGGAGACAGGCTGTCGATCATTCATTGCTGTGAGAAATGTCTTAAAAAGCCAAAAAAAAGACGCTTCGGAGTCATCTAAAAGGAGTGCACAACCAAACAAAACCGCCTGACCATGATTGTTTACACCAGTAAAAGGAGCAAATGGCACTTTAAATTGGTTAACTCGACATGTGGTGTCCAGATGAACTGCATCACCAAAATGACTGTAAGCTGTCCTGGATCGGGCATCTGCCCAAAAGACATTAGACATATGGTTGTCTTCATCCAGTTGTATAGCATAGAAGAACCCAGGGTTCTCACCCTGCATTTTCTTAAAATATTCCAGCAGATTATGGGCATCCTTCCCTAATGTCCTGTTTTGAAAAGGTGGCCGAACAGAAATATTCATAAATTTGTCATTTTTAACAGGGTGGCTTGGTTCAGCGGCAGCGGTAGCATGAATATTCAACACCGCACAAGTATTCTGATTAGAATTGTGATTCCCATCGACGGATACATACGTGACACCACTTGGAACAAGTCCAACTCCCTGATAAGTTTCAGGCATAGTCCTTCCAACACTGGAAAAATGCTTACGTGGTTGCAGGTTTTGTGCATTATGAATGTCACTGTCACTAGGTTCTGCATACCCATCATCTGACTGAGCTTGATGATCACTTTCTTCTTCAACATTTATCACATGAACATCCATTTGAAACAATTTACAAGGCTATGCTACTCCGTTTCTAATTCATGGATTAATGTACCAACCACGGGCACGGACTGTATATTGTATCCCTATAAAACAGAAAGTAGGTGCAATCTAAGTTACCTGAGCTCCAATAGCAAATTCAAAATTGCAAATGCAATACATAAAGTTAAAAAATGATACCCATAGACTGCTCAAAACCTCACTATTTAACATATACAAACACAATTTAATGTTAGTTTATCTTTTGGTATAAAAATAGCTTATGCAAGTTTATACATAAGCGCTTATCATGATAGCTTATCAAACAGGCCTATTTTGTTCCTATGAGCTTATAAGCCCTAAAGCTACAAGCTCGAAAACTGACATTGTCAAACAGAGCCTAAATAACAATCCATAAGTTGTCTACAATAACAATGAAAAAACTAAACTTTATATAAAAATCAACAAAGCCCCAAATTAATAACAATCAACAGAATTAATTGACGAAACGGTTTTGCAGAAATTAAATTGAAATGAAGAATTAAGAACTCTAACTTACAGAAATTATTACAAGGTGACAAAAGGACGGTGCTTTGGAGGTGGTTAGGGTTTCGCGACCACCGGAGAGTTGCAGAGAGAGAGGAGAAGAAGAAGAAGAGGAGAGAGAATGTGAGTGCGTGTCACAGATTCAACGTGACATAAGTACACACGCGTGTTGTGTACCGTTTGATTTAGATCCAACGGTTCAAGATGACTTGGATGAAACTGCTTTTTCTTTTAAGAAAGTGGGATCTGAATAAAGCTGTGGTTTTTGTGGTGGGATTTGTCAAGTGCATCACCAATGTTGTGGGTCAAACATTTTGCAGGTGTTTTTTGTATTCTTTCTAATTTTTAATTAAAAAATATGATTTTTTTCATATTTATTAAATAATGTAACAATATACTATGACATGTGTAAAATAATTTTATGTGTATAGAATTCAACTCTTAATCAGATTTTTTTTTTCTTTTCAAAGAGATTAGGGTATGTTTGATTTGAGTTTATGAAAAAGAGTTTATGCAAATAATTAAACTTTTATGTTAATTCATAAAATCTTACTAACGAAAATTGTATATTTATAAGTTGTTTATTCATAAACTACCTTAACAAACTTATAAATAATACATTAATACTTATTTATTTGCATAAGTTGTAGTTTTACGGTTTTTAATTCAATTTTTGTAGTTTAATTCTTTTTAATATAGTTTAAACTTTAAACATTGTCAAAAGAATATAAATACAAATTTTTTTGAGGATAAATATAGGTTTTTGAAATCTAGAAAATTATATTAAAAAATAAAATAATTATATTTACTCATTTACTCAAATATATCAAACCATGGTAAATTTCCTTTTCTACTTCTTACATCTTTCACTCACTTTATCTATGTTAGGTATAAATTTGTCTTTTTATTTGTGGTGTTCAAGGTTCTAACCCCGAACTTTGCATATATTATGCATTGTCGTTACTAACTGACCTAAGCTCACGGGGACAGGTATAAATTTGTCTGATGAGTCACCGTTAAATTGCAAAGAGTATTGATATATGTACAACCATTTGCGACAACTTTAATGACAACTTTCATTTTCTCTCTTCTTATTGGTCCAAAACAGTAGAGAGAGAAAAAGAAAGAGAGAGAATAAGAATATAATGTGAATATGAGAGAGAAATTTATCAAAAAATTGTAATAAAGTGGTTGTACAAGTATCATTTCTCAATTGCAAAATATACTTGGGGTAACTTTTACAAAATCACAGTGGTTGTAGTTTCGACAATTCTAGTGTGATATCAAACCAGCAATTAGTTTGACGTAGCTCTTAAGCTAAGAAAAAGGAGACTTTTTGGAATTGACTTGAAACGTAACCAAGTATTTTCCTCACAAAGAGTGAAGCTGAGTATGTTATCTATGATAGTTATCTCTTCCTTTTGCTCCTTCTTTCTCTTCCTTTGCTGAGAGTCAAACTCATACTTCATCCTTTGTTGTTGCTTTTCCAGCAACACTGTTCTTCACTCAGGTACTTCTATATTTCCTTACTTTACTATCCTTGTATATAGTCTTGTTGTACTACTAGTTTAGTAGCAATTTCAAAAGGGTAATGAAGGAAATGGAGTTACAACAAAATGGTTTCATTCAAAGTGAAAATGAAAATAGAGAGTTGATAATTCACATGGAAAACATGTTACAAAGTGTTGAACTTCCCTTAGTTTCACGTTGTTGTATATACAAAGTACCTCAAAAAATTCGAAAACTCAACCAAGAAGCCTATACACCAACCATTGTTTCCATTGGTCCATTTCACTATGGAGACAAGAGGTTAGTATCAATGGAAGATCTCAAACTGAGGTACCTCAAGAGTTTTTTCTTAGAAAGGACTCATAAGGGGTTAGGAGATTGCATCGGTTACATCAAAAAATCAGAAGAAATCATTAGATCTTGTTACTCAGAAGCCATTGAACAAATTAGTGATGATTTTGTTAAGATTATTTTAACCGATGCGTGTTTTATAATTGAGTATTTTCTTCGGTCGCTTGAGTGGCCACAAGAAGATCCTTTGTTATCCAAACCATGGTTGAGGTGTGATGTGAAGCTTGATCTCATATTACTTGAAAATCAGCTTCCTTGGTTTGTTCTTGAAGATTTGTTCAACCTAACAGAACCTAGTTGCATCGATGGCAAGGTTTCTTCGTTTTTCGATGTTGCTTTTCATTATTTTAAGGTTCATTTCCTGCAGAGTATATTGCCGAATGAAACAAATAACAAGAACTTCACTATCCATTATTTTCATGAGCGCTATCAACAATATATAATGAAACCTGATCAAGTTAGTATGCAATTACATAATCTCACTGATCTGTTAAGAGTATTTTACTTGCCACCTTATATGTTACCAAAGAGGGAAAAACAAACAGTGAAGCATTTGTTTAGTGCAAGCCAGTTGGTAGAAGCAGGTGTAAAACTCCATGTTGGTCAAGATTACCAAAGTGCACTTGAGTTAAAATTTGCAAAGGGCGCGCTTACGATACCAAGATTCGAAGTTTGTCACTGGACTGAGACGCTTTTAAGGAATGTGGTTGCGTTCGAGCAATGTCATTATCCGTTTCAGACTTATATAACTGATTATACAATCCTGTTGGATTTCTTGATTGATACAAGTCAAGATGTTGATAAACTTGTTGAGAAGGGAATAATGATTAACACATTGGGTGATAGCACTGCAGTTGCTAAAATGATTAACAATCTTTGCCTTAATGTTGTTCAGGAAAATATCAATGGCAGTTATATTTCGCTATGCAGAAAATTGAATTGCTTCTATGAGGACCCTTCTCATAAATATAAGGCAATCTTCATACATGACTACTTCAGCACTCCTTGGAAAATAACATCTTTTGTAGCTGCAATTGTGCTATTATTGCTTACTCTAATTCAAGCTACATGTTCTATTATCTCATTATTTTAGGTTGAACTATTGTACTAATCATTCTTCAATGATGTTATCATCTTTAGTTTTCGATTTAATGTTCTACATGCATTGAATACAAGTGTCAAGGTTCTTGTACTCATTAGTCCATTTATTTTAGATTTTGAGATGTCTCAAACCAGATCAGAATACAGTTGATGTAGTTTTTGAACCTAATGCAACTATTGATGTTAAATGCATAAAATTCAATTCTGCTATTGCCACAATAGACACAGTAGTTCAATATTGTAAGTCTCTTATTCAAAAATACAATGAAATTTTGCTTTCTGCTTGCAGACTGGAAGATACGGTTATGATTTATCAAACCTGCCTTAACCAACGTCTTAGGAGTTAGATAGGAACTTCATCCTACTTTAATTAATAGATCTAATGCATCTGTTGTTAAATGCATTAATTTCAATTCTGCTCTTGCAACAACAATTTAAGATTCTAAGTCACTTATGCACCGGTTTGAGAAAGTGCTTGTACAAAATTTGTAAGTAGGCTCCACAATGATAAGGCTCAAAATTTGGTTGAATTGGCAAAAAAGTTTGGAACTAGAACTCGGTAGGAGAATGGTTATAGGTTAATGCAATCTGTTGTTTAACTTAAAAATGGCAGAAAATGGAGAGAGGAATGAATGTAAGGGAAAAAAGCCAAATAAATTTGTAAAAAAGATTTTGGAGAAGAAATTGGAGATGCGGGGTATCGATCCCCGTACCTCTCGCATGCTAAGCGAGCGCTCTACCATCTGAGCTACATCCCCACATGGGAGCAGCAGATTGAGAATATTAAAAATAGCAGTTTTAATAATATAGGTGATTTTTACATTCTATGGGACTCCTTGACAAAATTTGAAAGGAGCAGCCACAGTTATACAACTTATACTTATCTTCAACGTTCTCTTATAAATGAACCTTACAAAATCATCACTAGTTTGTTCAATGGCTTCTAAAGTTCTAAGTAACAAGATCTAATGATTTCTTCTGATTTTTTTATGTAACCAATGCAATCTCTTAACCCCTTATGAGTCCTTTCTAAGAAAAAACTCTTGAGGTACCTCAATTTGAGATCTTCCATTGATTCTAACCTTTTGTCTCCATAGTGAAATGAACCAATGGAAACAATGGTTGATGTATAGGCTTCTTGGTTTAGTTTTTGGATTTTTTGAGGTACTTTGTATATACAACAGCGTGAAACTAAGGGAAGTTCAACACTCTAACATGTTTTCCATGTGAATTATCAACTCTCTATTTTCATTTTCACTTTGAATGAAACCATTTTGTTGTAACTCCATTTCCTTCATTACCCTTTTGTAATTACTACAAAACTAGCAAGTGTACAAGACTATACAAGTATAGTAATGTAAGGAAATATAGAAGTACCTGAGCATGATCCAGGAAAGCTTATAACAAGATATTCTGTTAAGTCCGAGGATGTCCTAAACACCTCGGAAATATACGGTTCATTTGCTGAGTTGTGAGCTTTGAAAGACAAACTACATGTTTTTTTTGTAACCTCTTCATTTAATCCTATGTTTTCTCCAACTAACCCTCCACCCATGTTTCTATATTTGGTTTGTGTTTGTTTCATTGGTTTGTTATGATCATCTTCTAAGTGGAGGAATGAAATGGAAATTATTAAGTTAACGAAGTCTTAACTTTATTGCAGTTTCATAGAAGCTTGGTTGTACTAGTTTGATTGATTGATTAATTAGTACGTAATTTCTATGAAATTGGAATGAATTAATGGTAAATTACTTGGTTGTTGACGTTGATGACTGACTCAAAGTCTTCTAAGTGGGCTCCATAGTTATGTTTTCCCTCCCATCAAACCATCTCTTTTTCAAATTGTAACTTGTAACTTATATTGTTAGTTATTTATCAATCAAAACAAAAATATTTAATGCGCGATAAATAAAGTGGTACCAATGAAATTTGGTTGGTTACATACTCATATTCAATTAATAAATAACTTGAGACAGTTTGGTGTGTCAGACACTTCGGTGTGGAAATTTGAAAAGAGTGGTTGTTATTTAGTTAGGAGTGTCTGTCGAGTGTGCGTCGATAACTTCAGAGATATAACTCTCAACTGAAAATGCAGGACAATTGGAATTGTATTTGGAAACTCAAAAGTCCCATCAAAGGTTAAGAACTTAGTTTGGAGGTTGTGTCGAGGTTGCTTCCCTACACATTCTTCCTGCAAATAGAGGAATCACGTGCCCTATGGAATGTGTCATCTGCAGTTAAGAAAACGAGAATGCTATGCACACAATGCTGACATGTCCCTGAGCTGTGTAGGTTTGGTCTGTTGTGCATTTGTGGGACTCCAGCGAGCAAACTGCATGTCAGTTTAACAACATGGCGGACACAATTTTCTGTCTGCTACAACACCTTCAGAGCACGCAAGCCGAGCGTTTCGCCGTTATCTTCTGGAGTATTTGGAAAAGAAGAAATATAAGGCCTTGGAGGACTGGAAGATGGTACAAGCAATGCGTGAAAACACGCAGCAACAACAAGCTGGGACAAGCACTGGTAGTAGTATTCAATGGACAAAACCCGCTCTAGAAAGAATGAAATGCAACATAGATGCTTCTTTCTCATCATATCTCAATAAGGTGGGAATTGGTTTGTGTATCCGTGTTTTGAATGGATGTTTTGTGCTCACATAGACCAATTCCAGTTTGAATATACATTGACAGTTTTGCATTCATCATTTTCGGTGTTAATGAGTATCCGCTTAGACAATGACAGTGAAAGTTTTGCATTATTCGTTCCATTATAGAAAGCGATACCTTGCTACAAGAAATGAAGATTTGACATATAGTTCATATATTTTTCATCATCTATTATTTGCAATAGTTCTGATCGTTCTCATAATTCACCAGTCCATTTAGATTTTGAGATGTCTCAAAGACTCAAACTGGATCAGAACACAATTGATGTAGTTATTGAATCTAATGCAAATGTTGAATTGGCAAAAATGTTTGGAACTAGAATTTGGTAGGAGAATGGTTATTTGTTAATGCAATCTGCTGTTTAACTTTGAAATGCCAGAAAATGGAGAGAGGAAAAGTAATGGGAAAAAAATAAGAGAAAGTTGGAGATAAAAAATAAGAGAAAGTTGGAGATGCGGGGTATCGATCCCCGTACCTCTCGCATGCTAAGCGAGCGCTCTACCATCTGAGCTACATCCCCACATGTTTATAATTGGTTGTGAATATTAAAAATAGGAGCTTTAATAATATAGGTGATTTTTACATTCTCTGAGACTCCTCGTACAACATTTGAAGAGAGCAGTCATTGTTATACTTATCTTTATACATTCAAACTCTTCTATATAAAATAATATTATGATAATAATATATTAAACATATATATTTTTTTAAATAGTAGTCTAGAAGAAATCTAGCCAAAAAATGCTGATATGACACCCAATTTCAAGAATCATTTAATTTTCTGACAAAAAAAAATCAAATTCAAATTTGATATTGAATCAATTAAATAATTTTTAATTTAAAAATATCTAAATGAGTAATTAAATATAAAAAATAGAAATAATGTGAAATTTATTAGATATTTGTATAATTGTCCTCCTGAACTTAGCTCAGTTGGTTGTTAGGGACAAGCATAATATATGCAAGGTCCGGGGTTCGAACCCCGGACACCACAAAAAAAAGATATTTGCATAGTATATGAATGTAAATTATTCTTTTTGTTGATATGAAATGTCCTAAAAAATTAGCTCAGTTGGTTGTTAGGGACAAACATAATATATGCAAGGTCCGGGGAAACCCCGGACACCACAAAAAAAAGATATTTGCATAATATATGAATGTAAATTATTCTTTTTGTTGATATGAAATGTCCTAAAAATTAAACAACTTAAATCTATATATCTTTGAATTTGAAACTTGCTTCATTCTAATACTTGGATTGTGCCTATGTGGCACATCTAGAAAAGCTTAAAAAAACTTCTCATTCATTATCACTAGGTATATAACCCGTGCGTTGCACAGGTTTGATTAAAATATTTAATTTTTTATTGAAAATAACAATTTTAATAGTGTTTTGAAATATTTCTTGATTTTAAAAAATATAAATTTTTGTCTTGGTCGAACCAATATAGAATATATTTAATTGTATATAGAAATCAAAAAGTGGAATTGCACAACCTGGTTCTATTTAGGTCTTCATAATGAACTGAGTTCCTATATACACCTTTTTGAGATAGAAGATATGTTATTTGACATAATCTTTATGATTTTTTTTAAATATTCTCCGTAATTTATTCTTCAATGGTGCTCATTAGTTCTGGATCACTATTAGAAGATAGGATATATGATATGATCTTCTCGTTAGATGTAAGAACAGAAAAATGATAATTTTTTAGAAGATAATAAAAAGTAATGTTATAAAAAAAAACAAAGTGGAACATAAAAGGAAATATGTTAGAGCCTGTTTGAAACACTGCCCAAAAACTCTTTTAGTTTTTAAAAATTTAAAAATTAAAAATTTGTTTGCTAAACTATTTTTAAAATTACAGTTTTGAAATCATATTTTTATATATTGGGTTAAATAGGTTTTTAGTCATTAAATACATTCAATTTTTCTCTCAAAAAAAAATACATTCATTTTTCATTTTAATCATTCTAAAATTTTCCTTTGACTTTTAGTCCATATGGAAATTTGAATTGCCACTTTTGGTCTCTATTTTTAAGTCAAATCATGTGTATTCTTTGTATTTTTCAATGAAATTGTACATAAATGTGTAGAATATCGTAAAAATCTCTCAAAAAATTTAATTGTGGTTGAAAATTCATATTTAATTCATATTTTGATAAAAAAAATCATATTTAATTCACTTTGTGTTGGGTTCATGGTTAATAAAAATTAATGCTTTTAAAAAATAACTAATTTTTTTATTTAGAAAATACTTGTAAAATATACGAAATTTATTTCTATTTACTCACTAATATAAATAACTTAATATTCAATAAATAAAACACAACTTATACACTATTTAAATCATTATTCATTGATATTAACCAAAAAATGATCCTGGAAGAGCAACATCGACTAAATGCCCTGCCCAAGATAAGGTACTAACTCGAAATAGTTTTTATAAATGATGATGATTAAGACAGAATTCAACATTTTTAAACCACAAAATGCTCGGTTTTCATTTTGGTTGTAGCTGTAAAAACCTGCTAGCTAGCAAGGATATGACATAAAGAAATAATAGAAAAAGAACTCCAGCATAAAGATCTTCATTAAAATGATATAACCACTAAATCTAAAAAATAAAATTATCACAATTAAAATTTTGTATTTAAAATTCATGGTTTGAGTAGAACCAAAACTTATCTTATGATGTGTTTCTTCATCAATAATATGTTATTGCTTTAGTCATGGTACTTGTGTCCTCTTGCCGTTTGCTACCTCTAGACATTCTCCATTAAATTAAGGTAATTGAAAGGGTGAAACTAAACACTAATTAGTGAATTAAATTGGATAGCCGAAAGTTTAAAAATAAATTATAAATTGAGAATCAATTAAATGATAGGAACTGATAAATTTTATATTGAAATAAATTATAATTATTAAAAAAGAAGTATATTAGTGTATTATTATAATTTACGTGGTAATTTTGTTTTTACGAAGAAAATAATGTTGAAGTCTTCTTTCTCAATGAATTGTCATAAAGTTATTGCAAGATAAAAACTAAAAAGTGTGAGTGAATAGAGAACAAATATATGTTCATAGAAAATGTAACTCTGCTTGTACCACACAAAAAAAATTGTAAGTGTCAAATTATATATGATACAAAAAGTTTTTTTTATAGAGGATATAATATAAAAAGTTGAGTAACTTTATTGTTGCAAGGCATTTATTGATTAAAAAATCAAGAAAAAGAGAGAGTGGAAATAAGAGTGGGAAAGAAGTTTTTCTAGAGTGACACAAAACTCCACAATTCAACCATTTCTTCCTACTCCATTTTTCCTAATTTCATATGACACTCCTTTTGTTGGGATGGAGGGTAAGATAAAAAGTTCGCAATCCAAACTTAAGGTTAACTCAAGCATAGTTTAGAGCATGTGTCAATTTAACTCTTCAATAATTCTTCTAAAAAGCAAATTATATCAATAAAACATAGACTAATAAACATTATATATAAAAAAAAAATAGAAGTTGAAATATTTGACAAATCTATATGATGTAGTAAATTGAGTCTCCATGACCTGCCAAAAAAACCAATAAATAGTCAAAACATATGTGAAGAATAGGAAAGAGAAACAAAAACTATCATACAAAATTGAAGAGTATCATTCAACAATTATTTGGAAAAGATGATGATCCAAAACTCCACAATTCAGCCCTTTCTTCCTGCTCCATTTTTCCTAATTTCATATGATGCTCCTTTTGTTGGGATGGAGGGTAAGATAAAAAGTTCACAAAATCTCACCACATATTTATACACACAATGATCATGAATATGAATAGAAAAAAAACAATGACAATTATTATCAATAAAAATTATAAATAAGTAATAATACAATGAATGAATGAATTTAAGGAATATAAGTTAAGGAATAGGAATCAAATTGTAGTTTAAAGGTTGAAGTGATAATTTTTTTTTTCATTTTACAAATAATATGACAATACAAATTAAGAAAAGATTGTAACTGATTAATTTATTAACTCATATATTATTTTACTACCTGTGGATTGCTTGTTTTGAATTATATTATTTAACTAAAATGATCTGTTGCAACAATGAATAAAAATTTGTCCTTAAAAAAAATGAATTAGCTATGCTTAATAAAATATTACATGTATTAACTAATAGATATAATATATAGTATCGTAATTCCCTAAAAAGAAATATATATAGTATCGTAACAACAATGGAAAAGTAATATACTTATAACAATCTTTAACTAAACGTGTGATTAACTTACAATTGATTATTATTATACAATTAATCCATGACTATATTTTTTAAACGTATAACTATAATCATACAAAGAAAATCATAAGTGGGAGTAGTATTTTATAAGTTTAAATTTTAAGAGAGTGTGAAACTTTTTTAGAAGATGTATTAAATTGATATAGTGGAGAGTTACAAAGTTTTAAGAGAGGTTAGACATTTAATTGAGATAATATAGAGTTGCAAGATTTTAAGAGAAGGGAGAAAGCACTTTGTAGAGTGCCACATCAGCACAATACTTGCATAAGAACAAACCAAGCTTCAAATACAAAGATATATAGATATAGAAGATAGATAGATAGATTCTATTGTGTCTTTTTATCTACATTAACCATTATAATCACCGTAAGCTTTTAGTTCAAAAGATAATGACTATAAGCTTTAATTTATTTCAAAAGAAGGAAGTTTAGGAGTTGTTTATCATGCACATTAATGTTACAGTACAATTCATTTTTATTTTTTTTCTATCTTCTCATGGAAGCATTGTTGTAATGCAATTAATATAATATTAAAATATGTCAGTTACATAATTTTTTTGACAATGTAAAAGCACAAGACTAAAAAAAAAAAAAACTGCAAACAAGATGTCTATATAAAAGTTAAGCCAACATATTATCACTACAGCCACATCAAACATTGTGAATTTTCATCTAACAAGAGAATATAGCACTGAAGATGTCCTAAACCTCTTACCTACTATGGGGAACAAGTACATGTCTGCGTGTATATTTTAAGAAAATTCTGGTTAATCGATCTCATGGGATTGCTTTTACTTTTCTATATGTACGAGTATAATTGGAGGCCGTTGATCTTGGGGTTGTGGAAGTATAATTGGAGTATGTTGAATTGTCATTGCATCGACAATGGTCCAGTTAAAAGCATTTCACTTACCTTCATCTGTTGATACTATTTCTCCTTTGTTTTTATCAATTTCGTTTTTTTGGGTGAAAATCAATTTCGTTTTATGTTATGCAAAAATTTATATTTTCATTTCAATATATATCTTTCATTGATTATGAAAGGCTAAGTCATTTTTGTTTTGAAAGTTAAAACTTAAATCCTATTTTACTGTGAAAAAACCATAAGAGTACATGAGAGAAAACATCTCATTCAAATACTATGCGGGGAGGAAACCAAACATATATATGGAAAATGTAAAAATAAATAAATACTATGTGGGGTTGGCAAATTCATTATATCCTTTCCCTCAAAAAAAAAATTCATTATATCCAATTCGTTTTACATACAGGCACACACTCATAGAATTATATGAGTACAATTCTTCAAAAAAATAAAAAGAATTATATGAGTAAAAAAAACATTGGATCGAAATAATCTCTACAAAAATAACAAGTAATACTTAACAATACCATTTTTTAAAGAACTAAAGTAAATATATTTTATATTTCAAATATTTAATATACTTTTTACTTATTAAATAAAAAACATATTAGTATTTAGATTTCAAATCAAACTTGAGTGTCATTAAATTTAAAAAAGATTCATTTTTTAATCAATTGTGTAAATGTTGTTAATTTTTTATTTATTTCTAAAGTCGGATTTATATAGTCGTTATAACGTGACATTGGACGTTGTACAAGTTACCTTGAAAAATTCTTCCATTTCATAAATAAGTAATATTCAGAATTTTTAATAGTCTCTATGATAAAATCAAACAATGAACGCATTGTCGTAAAAAAAATAATATTAAGCGTATTTTTATAAAACCCGTTGCTTTACATAAAAAATTATGTGTCAAGACAAGTGTCTACTATTTTTTCATAGAAAAATAATAATAAAGAGATTCGAGTATTCTGTTTCTGTTTTTACTGTTTTGTGACTGTAAATATTGTTCTGACTTTGTTGTTTCCACCCTGGTACACCTTGTGCTAGGGGGAGCTTTTGTTGTGGAAATATAATTCATTTTAGCCTCTTCAAAAAAAAATTAAGATTAAGATAGAGAAAACCCGAGATATATACATAATAGTGTCTCTAAATAAAGATATAGAGAAAGGTGAATGATATGATATAAGTTACACATTTTTAGTGGCTTGCTTAGGAAAAATACTAAATGAAATTATACAATGAAATTTATTGCAAATAAAGGTTAAGCCAATTCCTTAAGAAAAAGGATTAAAAAAAAAACTTAAACCATCAACTACAATCTCTATATTTATCTATATAAAAAGTACGCTAGAGTCACTCTTAAACTCGAGATATGTCGGTGTCACCTATAAAAAAAACCTTATCTATAAACTAAATTTGAGTCATTCTTAAGCTTACATTATATCTATCTAACACCTTTAAAAACTAATATTAATTTGTTTTCAAGAACTAATATCAAGCATCCTTGAAGAACCCACTGTGAAACACATTTACAAACTCACTGTGAAGAATATCCCATAATGAGGCCTAAATTGGATCAGACCATTCAACTACATTTCAATTGATTTATTTAAACAAATGAATGTCATATATTATCTATGTGAAGAATAAATTTTTATCCATATATCTCTTTTTATTCTATATTCACTTGACAAGGAAAAAAATTTAAAAATATTTTAAAAGTCAATTTTTCAAATCAAAGAAAAATTCAACATACCTACCAAATTTGTTTTTTTAGTAAACAAATTATTTAAAATATTTTCATCAAACCCGTGCAACGCACGGGTTATATACCTAGTCTTACTAAGAAAACCACCATTACAACATTTAATTTGTCAAAAAAAAAACCATTACAACATTTTATTTGTCAAAAAAAAACCATTACAACATTTAATATGTGAGTCTTGTAAAAAAAACATTTATTATGTGAGTTGATACACAACTTGCTTGAATCTAATTTGTAAAAAAGAAAAAACCATTACAACATTCAATATGTGAGTTTATACACAAGTTGCTTGAATCAATTTTCAAAGAGTTAGAAACTTATCTAACATTAGTTAATGTTGCTTTGTTAATTAAATAAAAAAAAATCGATATATAATTAAATTTAAATTAGGAGTGGCAAAACGGGTCTGATCCGTCAGATCGACCTATTTAACCTGCCATATTAGGCGAGCTGGGCTGAGATTTTGAACTCACCCCCTATAGTTGGTATGCCCCGTTTAGCTCCTGAAAAAGCGGACCATGGCGAGTTTATTAAAAATATATATATATATAATTTGGCAAATGTTAACTTGTGCCATTAAAGGCACATGTTAAGGAACTTGTTAAGTATAGAAATATAAGTATGAAAAGTCGTGCATTCAACTTCTTAAAAGTCAAAATGTTATATTTTCCAATGCAAAGTTACTTCTTTTAGGTTCCTTAACATGTGCCCTAAGGGAAGTTAACATGACCCATATAATTTTTATTGTACTAATAAATAATATATGACCCAACTTTTTAAGTTGTTTTCCCTTAAAACAACTTGAAAATTCATCAAGGCACAGACAATTGGACAATTTTTTATTATACAATTATTTTCCTCTTTAGGTGAGATTAGAATGATTATGAGAAAATAAAAATGACTTTTTATAACAATAGCATTTTTTTTATAACATTTGTCACAGAGAACAAGATTTTGAAGAAAAAAAGTTTTTAGTCGCGACAGCCTTCCAACTTGCTAGTCCACCTCTTGGTGGGGCAAGGTGTGTGTTTGAATCCACCAAATCAAGTGGCCTGCCCTGCCCACCCGATTTTTTGTGAGCTAATAGTGATCGGGGCCTAAACGAAGTATACTGACCCGCACGGTCATCCCTAAGAAAATTGCTGTTGACACATTAGAGAAGGTTGGGACACATGTAAAATACGTTTTTGCCCCCTCGGCAGTTAACTGCCGAGGAATTAAAAATCCGGCTGCAGTTAACTGCCGAGGAATTCCTCGGTAGTTAACTGCCGAAGTTTTCTGAACATAAACAGATCGAAACAGAAGCAGTTCCAGTTGCATTCTTTTGCTTCAAACACATCCAAATTCACTCCAAAGCACATTTTCACGAATTGAAATCCAATCATCACCACATTATCACAAGTAAGTACCCTTAATCATTGCAATGTTAATGTTAGTTTGTTTAGGTTTATTTTTTTAAAAAATTAGAGTAGTTTGCATGTGGTTAGGGTTGATTTTAAAATTGACAATTTAATGATTGCATGTGTAGTTTTTGAATTGATAAACGAATGTAGTTGTTGCCCATGCTATTTAAATGACAATGTGGCTTTGAATGGTGGCAAATGAACACAATTTGAATATATTTTATACTTTGCACACATAGTGTTTGATAAAATGCCTCAATGACAATTTTATTGATTATTTAGTTAGTTTATGTTATGAGAATTATATTGAATGATGTTTAGGTTATGATGGAAATGTTGCACACAAATTATATTGAAATGATGATTATATTGGATGGTTTTAGGTTTAGTTATGTTTATGTTTATGGAAATGTGAATGATGTTGAAATGATGATAATAATGATTATATTGAAATGATGGTTATATTGAATGGTTTTAGGTTTAGTTAGGTTTATATGAATGATATTAGGTTATGGAAATGAATGATATTAAGTGTATATTGATTTTTTAGTGTATGAATGATTTTAGGTTATGGATGATGGACATAATGATGATTTTAGTTTAGGTTATGAATGATGGACATAATGATGATTGTATGACTGATTTTATGATGTGTAGATATGGCTGATCAGGAGCCCATTGATCCATCTAAGATGATTGGTGGTAGGCGTGCGATGACTCAAAGCCACCGGAGGGAGAGACAAAGGGGGCACATCCCAAAGAGGGGAAAAGGTCGGAGGGCGGATGGTTCAGGGACTTCTCAGGCATCTGAGGCTTCTCAGGCGCATCCTGAACAGTCGCAGGTGGTTGACCCGACCCAGGAGGTGGAGTACCTGAACTATCAGGATCACCATGATGTGACTGATGGTGGGTACGACGAGCAGCATATGCCAGAGCAGCCGCATATGCCAGAGGAGCCAGACGAGGATGACATTGCTATGGCGGCTGCCCCGGAGGTGTTGCCTACGGACGCTCCCTTTCCTGGAGGACCGCATGACATATCTTTGCTTCACTCTTATGCCAATCATGTGGCATTGCCGCTTTGGTATAATAAGGATGACGTAAGTATTGTTTTTTTAAATGTTCTTTCTTTATGTTTAATTATGTGTGTGTTTGTTTAATTATTTTGTTTAATTATTTTCTTTATTTTTTCTTTCTTGATTTAATATGTTTTCTTAAAATGTTTTCTTTATATGTTTTCTCCATTTTATATGTTTAATATGTTTAATTATGTGTGTGTTTGTTTAATTATTTTCTTTATTTTTTCTTTCTTGATTTAATATGTTTTTTTAATATGTTTTCTTTATATGTTTTCTTAATATGTTTTCTCCATTTTATATGTTTAATATGTTTAATTATGTGTGTGTTTGTTTAATTATTATTAATATGTTTTATTTATATGTTTTATTAATATGTTTTTTTTATATATTTTCTTACTATGTTTTTTTTAATTATTATATCAACTTTTATTAATATGTGATTTTCTTTATATGTTTTCTTTATTTTTATTTTAGCATTTATTAAGTTTTAAATGTTTACATTGTTTAAACTATGTTTATTTTTCTATTTTTTCAGTGCCGCAAGAAGCGTGTTGTAAAGCCAATTAATCATGGCCCCAAGATTTTGAGTCTCGGACGTCCAAACCCCAATCAGAGATGGTTTTGGGATCCGCTTAGGGCGAGTGGCTTACATGACTTGGTCTACTTGGGCTACGCCACTGTGCCTCACGCTTTGTTGATGACTCTATGCGAGAGGTGGCATCCCGAGACCAGCACTTTTCACATGCCTATGGGGGAGATGACTGTGACTTTGGATGATGTCGCATGTCTTATGCATGTCCCGATTGAAGGGCGGATGTTGGGCCACCGGAAGAAGATGCTGAGACATGAGGGAGAGGCACTACTGATGACTCACTTGGGTGCGTCGAGGAAGGAGGCAGAGAAAATCTGCAATACAGAGTATGGTGGATACATTAGTTATCCAAAGTCGAGGGATTTCTATACGACGCACCTTGGTAGAGCTAACTTGTTGGCGGATACAGAGGATCCAGAGGAGCTGGAGGAGCTAGAGAGGGTTAAGACTTATTGTGTGAAGTGCTACCTTCTATACTTGGTTGGATGCCTGTTGTATGGGGATAGAAGCAACAAGCGCATCCAGTTGATTTATTTGACGACTATGGCGGACGGCTAAGTGGGGATGCGTGCTTATTCGTGGGGAGGGATGGCACTTGCATACCTTTATGATGAGTTAGCTCATGCCTGCTTGCCCGGAGACAAACAGCTTGGGGGAAGCGTGACACTGCTCACTGTAAGAAAAATTAAATTTAAATTTTATTTTGTTTGTTAACTATTATTATTTTGTTATATTTTGTTATATTTATTTTGTTATATTTTGTTATATTTCTTAACTATTATTACTATTATTATTTTGTTAAATTGAAATTTTATTTTTTTAGTTAACTTTAATTTATTTATAACTGTGATTTGTATGGTTTGTGCATGCATGGTTTTTGTCGCACTTCCCTAAGTTTTACACTGTTGATCCAAACCTGGACTACATTGAAAATTTACCGGTTGCGGCGAGGTGGACTCTTCAGAAGGGTCATGGAGAGGGGGTCACGTATCGGATGTCACTTGATCGGATTACTTTTGATGACGTATGCTGGAGGCCATACGAAGGGCACAGGGAGTGCCAACCTTTCGAGGAGGTATTCTGGTATTCTGGCTGGATCATGTGCGGCGATATTAGGGTGTACCGTCACCTCCCGGAGAGGGTATTGAGGCAGTACGGATACGTCCAGTCGGTCCCTAGACCTCCGACGGATGTTGCAGAGCTGACACCGGCTGAGATTGTGCAGGCCTTCATCGACTTCCGCCCTCGCACGCTTAAGGCGGCTGATTGGGGTGAGCAGGCAGGAGAGCAACCATGGCGTATGGCAGAGGGCTATGTACGATGGTACACGGTTGTGTCTCACCCTCAGATTTTGCCACTTCTCCCGGGAGATGTTCCGAGGCCTCCAAACGAGGAGCAGATCGTTGCAGAGCAGTGCGAGCGGTACAAGGCGAGAAGCTCCCCTGACACCTATGACATGGTTAGCGGCGCTGTTGCCCATGCTGATCAGCTTTTGGGTCAGGAGGTGACGAGCATGACCTCTCAGGAGCTGTATGCGACCTTGCAGGATGTTAGGCAGCAGATCGCGCCGATCATTACCAGGAGGAGAGTCCAGAGACCGAGGAGGAGGCACCAGCAGCACCAGCATGACCAGGACCAGCAGTAGGACAACATGTATTTTCAAGACTTATTTTTAGGATTTATTTTTAGGACTTGGTGTATTTTCATGACATTTGGCCATTTTGTTAGTACTTCCAGTACATTTGTTCTTACGTTGTTTCGATGACATTTTTTTATGACACTTGCTCGTTTCCGTATTATATATTCAATTTCAATTATGTTTGTAATTTTATTTGACTAGCTTTATGGTTTGGCATCGAAACAATGTGTTTACAATGTGTAAAAACACATGTAACAGGTTCTGCCTTCAACAGGTTCTGGAAATTCTGGCTTCAGAACGACTCGGCAGTTAACTGCCGAGGAAATGATGAAATCGGCGGCAGTAAACTGCCGAGGTTTTCCTCGGTACTAGACTGCCGAGGTATTCCTCGGCACTTGACTGCCGAGTTTTTTTTTTTTTGTTTAGAATAGAATTGTGTTAGAAAATTATTACGAATTCTTTAAAAATTATTTTATGTTATTTAAAATATTGCGATAGAGTGAATTCGAATAAATTTTGCGATAGCGTGAATTCGAATAAATATTACAATAAATATTGTGATACAGGTTTCGGTACATTACATAAATGGGGCATTCCAACTACAACAACTGTCTTACCTCTGAAATGGGGTAAATTCAAACTTGCCAAACGGCGAGGACTCAAGCATTTCGCTCGCTATTCATGCTTTCCTTTGAAAAGAATAAATTTTTGTCAGGCTTGATTTAGATGAAGGTATTCAAGTGCCACCGAAATGAGGTCCATTCCTTGACACCTAATACCTTCATCTAAACCAGCCTAACAAGAATTTAATCTTTTCAAAGGAAAAACATGAATAGCGAGCGAAATGCTTGAGTCCTCGCTGTTTGGCAAGTTTGAATTACCCCATTTCAGAGGTGAGACAAATGTTGTAGTTTGAATGCACCTTACCCTAACTAATGACGATCTTCTGGCGGAATCAAGCTGTTGATGATATCTTCAGTTGATCTCAGCAACGTCACCCGCATATCGATCCACTGGAACTTGGTGTGCTCCCAAAACATGCTCGTCACGTTTTCGTCGTTCTTTAACTCCACCCAAGTGAATGATACGCTCCCCTCGTCGAGCTTTGGACGTTTATACAGAATATTTTGCACCCTCCTTGTGTCTTTGGGGTTGACTCCTTAGTAGAATTCATTCAGTTGATCCTTGAGACCTCTTAACGCTACATCAAGGCACCGAACCTTCAACCTATGAGTTTCTCCGTCGTTGAATGTTGCATGAACGTCGATCCATCCGGCCATTGTTTAAAAGAATCAATGAAAAACTCATTCAAACATTGCAAATTATACATAGACTCTAAAAATCATAAAAATAACCCTAAAATGTAATTGTCTAAAAAAAAAAATTAACGTAAAATATAGCAAAATTATTCAAATTATATTTACTCTTAAAATAAATCATATAGTCTTACTAAAATAAAATTAAAAATATAAAACACCAAATTAAAAAATAACCCTAAAATTTTTAAATTATAACATAATCATCATGCAAACATTTTAACAAAATTAATCAACTAACATCTAATCTAAAAATGATTTATAACATGTAAATCTAATTAAAAACTAAAATAAAAAATTAATTTAAAACACCAAATTAAAATATAACCAATAAACTTTAAACTATAACATAAACATCATAGAAACATTTTACTCTAAAAATGAATTATACTATGTAAATCTACTCAAAAACTAAAATAAAATAAATATACTCAAAAACTAAAAAATAAAAACATTTATAACAACTAAAATTTAAGTTAATAGCATTATAATTACTTACTTGTGATTTTGTTGAATAAATTTGGTTGGATTTGGTTGGGTTTTTTAGAGAGATTTGTGAGAGAGATTTGAGAAATTTTTTTTGAAGATGTGATGAATAATGGAGATGAGAGAGCTTCTGCCAGACTTGTAGCAGAAAACTTCGGCAGTTAACTACCGAGGAATTCCTCGACAGTTAACTGCTGCAGCCGGATTTTTAATTCCTCGGCAGTTAACTGCCGAGGGGGCAAAAGCGTATTTTACATGTGTGTCCCAGCCTTCTCTAATGTGTCAACAACAATTTTCCATCCCTAATTCAATTGCCTTGCATTCTCAGTTGAGAATTTTCTCTAAAGTTATAGACGCACACTCAATAAGCAATCCTAATTAAATAACAACCACTTTTTTCACATTTTCACACCAGAGTGTCTCACACACCAGAGTCTCTCAAGTTATTTATTAGTTAAATATGAGAATGTAACCAACCAAATTTCATCAATACCACTTTATTCATCGCACATTGAACATTTTGTCTTGATTGATAAATAACTAACCGTATAACTCAATCCCTTCATTTTTAAATACATGTTGCATTTTTACAATGTGATTTATTCACATAACTTATTTGACTCAATTTTTAACTTATATATAAATACAAATATTAACGTTTAAGATGTTGTTCAATTTATCTCAATAATATTTTCAAAATACTACTTTTTTATAATTTTTTACTAAATAAAATTAAAGATATCAGCAATCAAAATTGTATTTCGGCACGAGCGAAGTGGTCGACTGTTATGTATTTAAGACATGGAGTACAAGGGACCTGGATCCCCTGCTGTAACTGCTTCACGCAGTTTCACGCAGTGGTCGATCTCAGCCATTGAACATTGATCCAACGGTTTATATTGTTCTGTCAGTTTTCACACACTTTGATTTCAGCCACTAAAATCTGATCAAATGGCTCACATGCATTACAGCACCTGCTGTTACAGCAGGAAATCTGCCCCCGGAGTACAAGTTACAAGCCATGGTTGGTTTGATTTGATTGGAGGAGGAAAAAAAACCATGGAGCCCACTTAGAAGACTTTAAGTCAGTCAGCAACCAAGTAATTTCACCCATCACAATTCATTCCAATTTCATAGAAATTACGTACAAATTAATCAACCAATATAACAAGTAAAACCAAGCTTCTATGAAAGTGCAATAAAGTTAAGTCTTCGTCAATATAGTAATTTACATTTCATTCCTTCACTATCCTTATATATAAAGATAGTGGAGGAACATAATTATAACAAACCAATGAAATGAAACAAACACAAACCAAATATAGAAACATGGGTGGAGGATTAGTTGGAGACAACATAGGACTAAACGAAGAGGTTATCAAAAAAACATGTAGTTTGTCTTTCAAAGCTCACAACTCAGCAACTGAACCTTATATTACAGAAGTGTTTAAGACATCCCCAGACTTAACAGAATATCTTGTTATAAGCTTTCCTGGATCATGGGTTGAAACTGATTGGTTTGTTAGAAAATCATTTGGTGAAACTAAGATTGATCTTGCTAAGTTTCATTTGCTTAAAAGTGTTGGCAATGATGAAACTGCTTTGGTCAACCAAGCTTTCTTCAACAGATTCGATCGTTTGTTGAAACTTTCCTCATTTGTAGCTGAGGTATGTCGTAACTAACTTCCCTGCCACACAATCTTTCATTATTATTTATTTTCTTTCTTTTTATTTGAAATTGGATAGTACCACGACAAATTTTGCGCTAATAGCAGATAATTTATAGCTTATAAGTTCATAGGACCAAAATAGACATGTTTAATAACAACTTATACTTGATGAACTTATAGCGGAACTAGCTTATTGATAGCGAATAAGCTAACTGATTGAATTTGTAGTGATTGGTAAATAGGAAATACATAAAAAAAGATATATTTAATTTTTTTCAATTAAGATAACATTGGTAAGATATAAGCTACTTGAATTAGCGGTTTAATAAGCTATAAGCTACTTGAGTTAGCTTATCAAAAACAGTTATAAGCTAATAAAGATACTCGTGAGAAAGTGACGGTTGCCAGATATATCCTTTTTAGTCATATGAGCATATAAGATATAAACTATGAAATATAAGCTCAAAAATGTGTCTTGCCAAATCCATAACCATTTTTTATAAGCTACTTCAATTAGTTTATAGCTTATCATTTTTTTCTCAATTTTACTCCAGTTATCTTAATTGAAACAATTTAAATATTAGTAACATATTTTTTTCATGTCATTTTATACTTATCAACTAGTTCAAACATTAATTTTACTAGACAGTACAAATTTAACCAAATAATCAGCTAGCTTATCGCCTATCTGTTATGTTTTCACCAAATAGTCCTAATGTTGTTTGTCACATTAAACCATGATTTGAGTAATTTCACAAATTATCTGTTTTGGAAAATGCTTAGCAGACGAAAATAGTTTAGTTAATTTTTTGGTACAATTTAATTAAAATAATTATTATAGATAAAGGAAATTAATTACATTGAATTAAGCAAAGCGAAGCGACCAATCAAATGTGTTGCATTGCAGGTGAAGAAAGCCATAACAGAAGGGAAGCAAGTAGTATTTACAGGGCACTCTTCAGGGGCTGTTTTGGCCATTCTAGCAACATTTTGGGCATTGGAAGAGTATCTTTACCCAACCAAAATCCAAATTCAGCACAAGTCACCCATGTGTGTCACTTTTGGTTCTCCCTTGGTTGGTAATCATATATTCTCTCATGCTTCAAACAGAGAAAAATGGTCTCATCATTTCATACACTTTGTCATGCAATATGACATTGTGCCAAGGATTTTTCTCGCTCCTTTCTCTTCCATTGAAAAACTCATTAGTCCTGTTCTTCAGCTTTTGACTCCTAACAACAACTCCTTAACTCAAAATCCAATAAGAGACAGTGTGACTTGTGAGTTTTACTCCACTGTGATGAGGAATGCAGCAACTGTTACAAGCCATGTTGCTTGTAATCTAATGGGAAGCACAAATTTGTTGTTGGAGACTATGACAAATTTCGTCGAGTTAAGTCCGTATAGACCCTTTGGGACTTACATTTTCTGCAATGGTAATGGCCAGCTGATTGTGGTAAAAAACTCAGACGCTGTTTTACAACTTCTGTTTCATATTGCTCAGCTAAGAGATTTGGCACAACTTTCTGAAGTTGCCAACAAAAGCATACTGCAGCATCTAGCCTATGAAGCTGAATTAGAGGAGAGCTTAGGAATGCAAAATGTGGTGTACTTAAACAAACTTGACGATCTTCCTTTGTCTGCTGGTGATGGTCATGATACCGACATTGCAGCCGCCCTGGATAGCCTTGGACTGGTCAGTAATTAATTCTTTTGATTTCTCTACATCTTTATAGAAAAGCGTATTGAGTTAGAGCGAAGGTTTCAAAAGGTGTGATTGTGGTTGTGACGTCGAATTTTTTATTTCTGACTTTGTGACTACACTGCGACTGCAATTGTGGTTGCATCATGACGTGACACTCAACCATTATTTTAAACCTTGGTTAGAGCATGTTATTGTGAGAGAAGTTAATGTTGACCATCCATTTACGATTGTATGGTCAAGAATGACTCCTCTTGCATCTTCTGCTCTCACTAGATATGTCCATCAATATGATAGATCTTATACAGACACAAAATTAGACTGCATAATTTTGCTAGCTTATATGGGTGTGTGTGTGACAATTTGTTTTGCTGAAACTGATTTCAGAGCGCAAGAGCACGACTGTGCCTTCGAGCAGCTGGCGAGTTAGAAAAGCAAAAAGAAAGAAATGAAGAGAAAATAAAAAAGGAGTTTCAGGAGAAGGCCGTCCCAAGCATGAGGGATTTGGAAGAGTACAAATCAACATGTGAGATAAACAATGGAAAAGGTTATTATGATGCCTTCAAGGTGCAAAAGGATCCAAAGGATTTCCAAGCAAACGTGAAGAGACTTGTGCTTGCAGGAGTATGGGATGAGATCATTGAAATGCTGAAGAGGTATGAACTGCCAGATGAGTTTGAAGGGAAAAAAGAATGGATTGAACTCGGAACGAGATTCCGTCAACTTGTTGAGCCTCTAGATATTGCCAATTATCACCGTCATTTGAAGAATGAGGACACAGGACCTTACATGAACAAGGCTAGGCCAAAGAGGTATAGGTACACTCAGAGATGGTTGGAGCATGCAAACAGGTCACCAAAAGCAGAAATCACAGAATCTACCTTTTGGGCTGAGGTGGAAGAACTTTGCAGCTGGACTAGTAATAATAAACCTTTTGAAGATATCAAGGAAAGGGTTCTCAAACTTGAGCAAGATATTAAAATGTGGACTGATAAAGAGGTACTAACCAAGGATGTGTTCTCAAAGGATCCTACATTCATAAAGTTATGGGAAACTCTACCTCAGGAACATAAATCTACATCCTGCATCTCCACTCTCTTTACTGTTAAAGAATAAATCAATTGGCTATCTTTAAACCCACACAGGTTGGCTTAGTGGCGTCGGCTTGGGACCTTGAAGTGTTCTCTCAAGATCTCCGGTTCAAATCCTCCTAATGTCATTTTTTGTGGGCTAGTCCATACAAGGATTTGCTCTGGCTTTAAATGGCCTCTCGCTAGTGGGGACCCTTCTCGTAGATATAAGGCAATCTTCATACATGACTACTTCAACACTCCTTGGAAAATAAAATATTTTTTACCTGCAATTGTACTACTACTTTGGCTTCCTCTTATTCAAGCCACATGTTCTGTCATCTCATTGTTTTAGGTTGTATTCTTCATTCTTCAACAATGTTGTTGTCATTTTCAGCTTTTGATATATTGTTCCGCATGCGTTAAATTTAAGAATCATTGTATCTGTACTCTTGGATGCTTAGGGGCAATAAGATACTTGATGTTTAGCCCTTTTCTTTTAGATTTTGAGTTGTCTCAAACTATATTAGAATGTAGTTGGTGTAGTTATTGAATCTAATGTCTTTGTTGTTGTTAAATGAATAAATTCAATTCGGCTCTTGCCACAACAGTCACAGCAGTTCAAGATTGTAAGTCTCTTATGCACCAGTTTGGTAGAATTTACAAATAAGTTTGACACTAGAACTTGCTTGGAGAGTACCCCAAATCAAGCTATTAAATCTTTCTGTATTGAATTTGGTTAATGCAATCTGATGTTTAACTTAAAAATGGCAAAAAAGGGAGAGAGAAAAGTATGGAAAGGAAAAACAACAAAAAAATTATGAAAAAAAAAGAACAAATTGGAGATGCGGGGTATCGATCCCCGTACCTCTCGCATGCTAAGCGAGCGCTCTACCATCTGAGCTACATCCCCTTTGTGTGCAGGTAATTGTAAATATCATAGACAACCGTTTTAGAGAAGATGAGAAGTTAACAAACATAGGTGATTTTCTCAACATATGATTATAATTTAATCATATTTCCTTGCTTCATAGTGAACACAATTGTAATGTTAAGAAAATAAGAAGACACCATCTCCCTAAAATTTGTAGAATAACACCAAATTCAGAGTAGTCCACATTCTTATGTTTTCCTTGGTATAGCAGATTGTTTCTACTCCTCAATACTCCAACTGCAAATTCTCAATCATTTATGCTCTGAGTCATGTTTAAGAGATTTAGTGTCTCCTCAAGAACATTCAGGAAACTCAATCTTCACCAACAAGAGTAAGACTTAGGGGATGCAAGGAAGCAGCAATGCCAACCTGTTTTCTCCTCTTGTATGCACCTAATGTAAGTTATACCCTTTGGATTGAAGAAGAACCCATGTTGAAACACAATCCCCATAATATTCATCCTTGAAAATTAATGATTTGATAATACAAAAGCTCTCATATAATAATTATTTTGTAATTTTATTTTTGAAGGACATAAAATTATGATTTACTTAAAATACTTATTAAGTTGATTCCATTTTATATGATATATTTTTAGAGTGAAGATCCAATTTAGTCCTTCACAATTTTCTCGCGACCCAATTTAATCTAAATAAAATTGAATGTCAAAGTAGTTTAAAGTAGTCTCTAACCTTCACATACCAAGCACAAATAAATAAGTCCATTTGTTACGATGAATGATAGACTAATTTGTCTTCTTCCTCTACAAATTAGAGGGTTGGAATGAGTTATAAAAATTAAAAAAAAAAAAAAAAAAAAAAAAAAGTAAAATGAAAAACCCTTGTGTGCTTATATGTGTAAGCTGGATCAAAATTCTGATTTCAGTCACACAGACACAGTTCCCTTACTACTTACATTTCCACAAACTGCTTCTTCCTTTATTCCATTTCATAAAATCCATAAAATTCAATTTCCAACTTTAATTTAATCTTTCACAAAACAAAAAGTGAAAAACTCACTGAGAAAATGAAGACAATTCCTTTGATTCTAATGGGTTGTGGAGGAGTTGGTTCTCACCTTCTCCAACACATTGTCTCGTGCCGTACTCTTCACAGGTAATCGATTCTCATGTTTCTGTTTCATTTTCTTGCTGTATCAAAATCATTGCTTTAGCTTCAAAGTGAAATTTTTGTGATGATTTCTGATGACCCATTTGCCTTCTAGTATCAAAATCATTGCTTTAATTTGAAAGTGAAAATTGTGTTATGATTTCCGATGACCCATTTGCGTTTTAGTATCAAAATCATTGCTTTAGTTTGAAAGTGCAAATTTTGTTATGATTTCTGATTACCCATTTGTCTTCTAGATAATTTTTTTTGTTTGTTTTTTTATCATGGGTTTATTCTTTAGAGTTCATTTGCTACCTTAAAATTCATCTAGCTATTGATCATAGTAAATTATGAATGTGCCACCATTAATTCATCTATTCTTTGGAAGGCATGTCTGGTGTCCGTGACACTAACATGTGTGATTGCATTCAATTAATTCATCTTTTTGAAATTTTATTGGTATTGACCTGTAAGTGTCGTGTCCGGTGTCCGTGCTTCATAGAGTATGATCATTTTCTGACATTGATGGAAAATGTGTTTATAAATTTCTAAGTGTTTTTGTTGGTTGATGTTTTGAATTTTGATTGTTATTTTGATTGGCAGGGACTATGCTTGAGAGTTGTGGGAGTTGGTGATAGTAAATCTCTGGTGGTTGTTGATGATTTATTGAATAAGGGGTTGGATGATAGCTTCTTGTTAGAACTTTGCCGGCTCAAGAATTGTGGCGAATCTCTATCAAAACTTGGTGATCTTGGTAGATATCTACGCCAGTGTTCTTAGCTTGTTTTGGTTGTGATATGAATGTTTGTGTGATTTCTTATGATTACTCTTTGATTGTAATTGAAAGGACAATGTCAAGTATTTGTGCATCCGGAATCCGAAGGAAAGATTTTAGAGATTGCATCTCAACTTGGTAAAAAGACAGGTGTGTTGAATTTTCATTATGTCACACATCACTTGCTTTATGTGATTGATTTCGAAACAAATCCTAAATAAGAGTAGAATTTCATGCATGCAATCACTTAGACAGACTTTTTTCATTGTAGGTTTGGCCTTTGTAGATTGCACTGCTAGCGCTGACACTATAGTGGTACTTAAACAAGTGGTGGATTTGTGTTGTTGTGTTGTTATGGCAAATAAAAAGCCTCTTACATCTACAATGGTAAGATCATCACAAGTGTTTTATAATTGTTGAAATGGGAAGTTAGGAAACACATGATTTTGGTTAAGAAAAAAATCGTACTTATGTCTAATTTTACTTTACCCTATTGTAACCAGTGGCACTTGTTGATATATTCTAGACGGAGAAAATTTATAATTTACCCCCTCTAATTTATGGCCATGTTCAGTTTGGTCGTAAAAAAAAGAGTAACGTGGTCCTTAAACTTTATAATCTATGTTTTCTGTTAATATATTAACAGAATTTGTCATTTTTATATCATGTTTTTGAAGCTTCCGCATCAAACTGCCCATATGATCCTTCTTGAAATGGACTTTTCCAAGCTTGAAATTTGCAGAAAAAAATAGTCACTTGATCTGAATGTTGCTTTTCCTGTTAGTATTTGACAGAAAATCAAATTCAACGTTGAAAATGTGCTTGTCAAAAAGTTTGGGGCATTGTTTGTTCAAAGTTTTGAGTCCAAGTGCACACAGCCCTAGGTTAAAGGGGGTAGACTAGACTTTTTTCCACTAGGTGCAGTCACTTGGGTTTGGTGTTTTTGTGGGTTCGGTGTTCCGCCTATATACGTTCCCTATTGTATCTTGCTTTTGCCGGCTAGTTTTTGTGCATCTTGTACATGCTTAGCCTTAATAAAATTTGTTGTTTAAAAAAAAAAAAATCCCTAAAAGAAAGTTTCATTATAATCATTCTATCAAGTAAAAGATAATCTTTTATTTTCTCCCACTTTACTTTGTTTCTTTGTTCTATTGTTATGGTTGCCTCATCTAAACAATAGCTCTTAAATGAAACAGGAGGATTTTGAAAAACTTCTGGCATATCCACGTCGTATCCGGCATGAGTCAACTGTAAGTGATGTTAATTCATGCCTCAACTAGATTAAAGATGTATTAACAAGTTATTGCAACGAGATAGGGCTATATAAAACAAAATATTGTGAAAGTGGGTGTTCACTAAAGAGGAATATAAATTGCAAATTTTGTTCCTAGAATTTCTTTAATTGGTTATATTTCTGTCTTTAACTCTAATCTCACAGTAACCAAACTAGAGCCTGTCTAAGTTCTGGATGTTTTTTATGGATCTATAATAGGCAAGGAGTTACTTTGCCAAAATTCAGACCTTAGTAAACAAGGAAAATAAATTTAGGGGAAAATCTGAATGTTCTGATTTTCGAACAATTATCTGGTGACTCGTTCAAACTCCTGTTAAAAAAAAAAAATTGATTCTATTTACTTGTTGTTTTCAAAAGTTCAATGCAGCATAAATTATTGTTTGTCAATTATGCCCTTATGATTTTATTGCAGAGAGAAATAGGTGGAATGGGATGATAAATAGTTAAAGGTAATAAAATATGATGGATAGGAAAACGTTAATAATTCCATCAAAAGTAACAAAATTTAATAGTTTTCTTGCTATGAACTCTAAAAAGAGAACTAAAAAGGAACAGAGGAAGTACCAAACTGTGCCTATCAAAATCTTATTTGGGTTCATGGGAATATTGAAATATTTTGGATTTTAAGGAGCTTTGGCTGATCTGGTTGTGATGTTTTTAAAGGTAGGTGCTGGTCTTCCAGTGATATCATCCCTGAATCGCATAATCTCGTCTGGTGATCCAGTTAATCGCATTATTGGAAGTTTGAGTGGTACAATATCTTTCATCATTGTTTGATTACATCGTCTAGATATTTTTTTATGCTTGATCACATATTCATTGTTAGTAGTCTTCCACATAAATGTAAGGTATTGTTATGTTGATATTGGAATTTATTCTGCATACTCTTACTAGGGACATTGGGGTATGTAATGAGTGAGGTTGAAGATGGAAAGCCACTGAGCCAAGTTGTCCAAGCTGCTAAAAGTCTGGGGTACACTGAACCAGGTCCCATTTGCTAATTGCTACACAATTAGTTTATGAAAATTTACCTTTAAATTTGTGGAATATTTATGCATATTGTTTTATTGCAGATCCGCGTGACGACCTTGGTGGAATGGATGTTGCTAGAAAGGTTTGTTTTTCTTCTGCGAAATTTAGTTTTACAGTTGTGCCTGCTTTATCAAAAAGCTGAAAAATCTGTATCACCGGCCCGTTTTAGCCAAATTTATGTGTTGGGTGTGGCTAATGGGGCTTCAGTTTCATTTTCGAAGTTTTGATATTGGAGTTTATCTATTTTTTAGTTGACCATTTCTTATCACGGGACATTCTGCACTACTTTATATGAAGTTGAATGCACTATTATGAATAGTAGTTTAAAATGGTCTTAAATCTTAATATAAACTTTCTGTTTTTTGGGCTAATATTTGAAACAGGCTTTGATTCTGGCTCGAATACTTGGTCGTCGGATTAATATGAATAGCATTCAGGTTTGTGACATTTTTCACATTCTACTTAGCTATCCTACCTTTCCTTTATTTATAGTAGTTTTTCCCTATGCTATGTTAGTAATTTTATATGAATTTCACAGATTGAAAGCTTGTATCCCAAGGAAATGGGGCCTGATGTAATGACTGTTGATGACTTTTTGAGTCGTGGACTCTTATTGCTAGACAAAGATATTCAAGAGAGAGTTGAGAAGGCAGCTTCAAACGGAAATGTTCTGCGATATGTCTGTGTCATTGAGGGCCCAAGGTATCTTTTTTTCCTCCCTTCATATTCTGTGTTCAATTCAATCAAGCATTTGTCACAATTCCACACATACGGTTTTCTACTTTTTCATGTTCAGTTGAATCTTTGCATATGATTTGGTAATGTTTAATGTTCAAAATTATTAGTATTAAATATGTTGGCACCTTTTATATCAATTTAACTTCTCTCCTTTTTCAAGGTGTGAAGTTGGTATTCAAGAGCTTCCAAAGAATTCTGCTTTAGGAAGATTAAGAGGAAGTGATAATGTGGTGAGCTTATTTTATTTTCTCGTTTTTGGTGTTAAGTATTTTTAATTAGGATTTTTGTCCATTTTAGAGGCTTGACCTTGCACAAAAAATTTTCTTTCTCAATTTCTTTGCCCTTCCGTACAGTACAAGTTCTTCTTTCTGGAGCAATAACTTTGAAGTCTTGACCATTTTGTATGTTGATGCAAATGACAGTTAGAAGTATACACTCGGTGCTATAGTAACCAACCGCTGGTTATTCAAGGTGCTGGAGCTGGAAATGACACGACTGCAGCTGGTGTCCTTGCTGATATCGTGGATATTCAGGATTTATTTCCTTGAGGGAAACGTTTTTGTTCTGTGAATTTAAAGAAAATAAAAGGTACAGCTTCTTGGTATCTTGCCCTGGAATCTTGCTGATGTGCTTTTAAATTTTTTGTTAAAATTTTGATTTGGTATTTTGTCCTATCAATTTCAATGTTGATTTCAATGTAAAAACTCACTTACAATATGAATGTGTTAATGGTTTATAGCTGGTTTATAAATCATTTTTTATTTATGCAGCCCTGAATACATTTCAAGTCAAAATCTCAAGTTGATGGTCAGTGGAGGCTTCATATGGATGGATATTACTAGATTACCTGAGAAGCACTCTTTTCCCCCCAAGCACATTCTAATGTCTGTGTTATGTTGGAAGTGCTTTTGAGGTGTATTACTATTATTATTTTCAATTTGGTTGATATAGAACTTCAGAACATATATCAATGTAGGTGAGGATAGAGAAAATGTATGGTTTATGACTTGTAGGCATTATTTTTCATTATGATATGTAGGCATGCAACTGGTCTCTTGAACAATTTAAACAAAACGGTTACCACTGCCGATTCCTATGAGGCATTTCAAGGCTGTTGTTTATGACTTGTCTGATCAATGCATCACCCCTCTTTAAAATTCCGCTAATTCAGTGCGATCAAAATAGCAACCTGTAGGGCCATCATCTGGTAAAAGGGCCAACATGACTGGTCCACTAGCACCCTCATCTACTGTCATTGTCCCTTTGTGCCAGTTGAAATCAGTACTTACAAAGCCAGGATGGACACAGTTAATTAGCATGTGAGGATTTTTCTTTGCAAGAACTCTTGTGTAAGCATTGAGGCTGGCCTTGGAGGTGCTGTATGCTGGAAGCATCATGCCCCACCCATTAGCTTCATGATCATTTCCTTTAAAATCATGCAGAAATTTCTTCACCATGGCATCTATTTTCCCTTCAGACAATTCCTCTACATCCCCAAGTTCGTTTCTTAGCCTCTCATTCGGAATCCTCTGCACACAATCATGATGCTTTCATCAGTGGAAGTAATCACAAAGCATGTGCTTTAGACAAGTAACCATAGTTACATTCTAGAATAAAATGCATAATAATAGACCCAAGAGCGCATGATTTGGGTCTATTTTAGCTTAACCAAATATCTTGAGTTCAACCCGGCCTTGTAAATGCAACAACATTAAAACACACTGACCATATTATACGTAAATGATATCTATAATCTACATTTAGCTTGAGAATAATGTTTAATTTGTGGAGTTGGATCTTGGTTTTATACCTTTAACTCACCCCTGAGGGAGGAGAGATTCACTATCCTTGCCTTTGCTGGTGATAATTGTAGCAGGGGAAGGAGAGCCATAGTTACTCTTTTGACACCATAGTAATTGGTATTTAAACATTCTGCTGCTTTCTTGTAAGTTTGTGTGATAACTCCTTGCAACAAGGTGTTGCTAACCTTACCTGCCAACTGCATCCACAAGTCATAAAAGGTGTAATATTATAAATTGTTGTAATTTAGCAGAAATTTGAGCTTACCCATGTTGCAGGATCCACATTTAAGGCCTTTAGACCCTCCTTATCTACTTCAACACATGATGCTCCTGCATTATTAATCTGCACAAAAGAAGCTATGAGTTTACTTCTGTTTACCCTAACAAAATGAGACAAAAGGATAAAGCTGTTAATAATATATAGGAATTGACTCATTTTGATCCCTAAAGCAGCAACAAACTCATGGTTTTATAAAATTATATTTGTAGCATATTATTTGTTCAATCTTAATTTGACATCAAAATGATAATTGAAAATTTTAGATGTTAGATCTATAAAAGCTAACCAAGATGTCAAGCCTGCCAAATTTATGTTGGATGAACTTGGCCAGTGACTCAATACTGAGAGCATCCAAAACATCCAGCTGATGGAACATCACATTTGACAGACCTATCTGGTGGAGCTTTGTTATGGCATCCTTTCCCCTTGTCTCATTTCTTGCTGTTAAGACAACCACGACGCCTAAAGATGCCAGTTGCTTCACTATCTCCATTCCAATACCTTTGTTTGCACCTGTAACTACTGCATATCTATACATATAAACCAGATCATGTGTCAGCCACAACACAACCTTGTACGGTCATGCATTAATTTCTACTATTTTGTTTACTTCTGAAATATAGATGTTTTGAGCTTTAAGTGTCTTCAGGATGATATCTAAGCCTATGGTTTATATAAATGACGGTTGCTCACCGTTGTGCCACATATCTTCCATTTGATTCCATAAATGCAGTAATTTAGCTTAGGATATGCAAAAGGCTCTTAAGTTTATAACCTGCAAAATTTTAAATGTTGAATTCAGTAAAGTTAAAATCTTAAGGAATCGTTCAAAATCTTAAGAGTTTCTCCATTTTGTATAGATAGACAATATCTCTAATTTAATAAATAAAGTTACTACTGCGTACTACCTCTGTTGCTAAATGATTATCATTCAAAATTTTCTCGTACATGTAAGAAAAATAATAAACTGAATGAATGCGTATAATAATTTTACAAATTGTCCTTATTAATATTGAGTGTTCAAGTATAATGAGGCAAAATAATTATATATTTTTCTAAAACTAAAGTAATTTAGAAAGGAGGGAGTATCTTAGTAAAGAAAAATGTGAGGATCATGAATACATAATTTTCTATCAATTTTGCTCCTTTGTGCATTAACAATTAATACCTAATTGGAAGCTAACTAAGATTAAGAGCACTAGCTAGTAACACTGAAGAATTACATATTGGAAGATGGATATATAAAGAAACTAGTTTATATTGCAGGCCTGGTGACAATTGGCACACACTGACACAGGTAATAAGTCAATGACTTGTTTGTTTATCATTTAATTATTCTGAGGAATTATTCCTGAAGATCCCATGTTAAGTAAACCTTATTGGCTATTGTTATGTGTATGAAATAAGAAGCATCGTCAAGTTTGTGATTTTGTTAACATGTTGGTTTAAGTTTTACATGACCATCATGTTCAGCATGCAGTAACAATTGCAAACAAACACTTTATATGTTATCCTACTCTCAATTTTATACCCTCTCCGTCACATTTGAGATAAATTTACTATTTCAACAAAGGACGATAGGAGTAATATATTTGCATTAATTTCTTAAAATTCACTACGTTGCATGAGTGTATGTATATCAATTAGTATTAAAATATAATAATATAATCTAAATAATTAATCAGTGTGGATGATTATAATTTTTTCTCTCGATAGAATTATAATTGTTTATATAAAGTAATTTAATTTCACTGGGTAAGTTGTTATTTTATTTATTTTGTTGACTAAAAATAAACGATATTTATTCATTGAAATTTACAGAGTATATCGATACAACAATTTCGCTAAAAACAAAAAGGATCATTGTGCAAACAAATTCACAGCATCCATGTAATTAATAGCATAAAACGACAAAGTACATAAGCTTAAAAATATGACTATATTAGTATCTGAAATATCCATACCTCCGGATATGTAAGTTGACGGTATCAAAATCAATGATTGAATATGCATTGGATCGAAACTTATCTAACAATTTGAATCGAACAAACATCATAAAAAGACAGGAAAGACAAACAACAGCACACACACAGAGAGAGAGAGAGAGAGAGAGAGAGAGAGAGAGAGAGAGAGAGAGAGAGAGAGAGAGAGAGAGAGAGAGAGAGAGAGAGAGAGATGTTATTTAGAGTGGCTAACTCATATAATTTTGAGTCAAAGAGCAGAGAAATTCTTGTATAGTCACGTACCCAAATTAAAGTCATTTACACACTTATAAAATACATATTATTTAATTATTTTCTCTTTCATACTTTTTATATTCATGTGAGTATGTCTATATGAGTTTTATTTATGTTTATGTCTACCAAAAAATAATGGTTTACTCAAAAGACAACATTTTGTTAACTTTTTCAACCACTTTCATAAATTCTTTTCAGCCTGTAAATTGTAATTGTATCAAATTTGTTTTTCTTCTCAAACATTAGTCATGTATTTTCTTTGTTATAACTTAATCAAAGTGGGTTTAAGTGCTTAACATAACAGTTGATGCATAATATTGATCTATCCTCAATGTGATATAGTGATTAGCAGTATTTTTTTCACTCAAGCAGTTAAACATTATTTTTTACGAAATAGTTAAATCTTCTTGCTACTCAATAATGCAAAAAATTTAAATCGGACTACATATATTCTTGTTAAAAATACATTTTTTTTTATTTCTTCTTGTGCATTGCACACGTTACAAATACTAGGTTTGATACATCTAATTCTTGAAAAAAAAAATGGATACATTAAGGATTATATTGACACGGTTTAATGAGGGACATGGAGAAAAGATCCTACATACCGATGGACATTTTTTTTTTTTAAAAGTAGAAAATATTTTATTAAAAAAAATTGGGGACATAACCCTAACTCTAGCAGAAGAAAAAAGACAAGAAAAAAATCATCCTGCTCCATACCTTATTATAGGCAAATTCAACAAATTTTACACATGTTAAGGAAGTTAGTTAAAGCTTTGTCAAAAAGAAGTTAGTTAAAGTCAATTTAAGGAAGTTAGTTAAAGCTTGTCAAAAAGAAGTTAGTTAAAGTCAAATAATTTTTTTATTTAATAAAAAGCATACAAATCCCCTCAAAAAAACATACAAATATTTACAAAAACATCATTAGTCATCTTTCCACTATCCAACTACTAGAAATGATGGTGCTCATTCTAGGAAAATTATTTTAATTAAATGAAGTGGTATATAAATCTAGGAAAATTATTTTAATTAAATGAAGTGGTATATAAAAATCAAATGATATCCTCTAAAAAAAATCAAGATATTTTATTGAGCGTATTATGTGAAGAATAATAAGGTAGTCAAAATTGCTTATATTAGAGAACAAAAAATATTGATTTTGTTTGCTTTTAATAAGCAACAAATGGAGAGAGAGTGTGGTCATACTGGTGGGGCAAGGAGAGAATCTCACGGTTGGAATGATGAGATGAGATTTCGCTTTTATTTGCGTTGATCATTTTCATTCTTGTGACAAGTAACCAATCTCTAAGGGTGTGTTTGGGAAGAGGGTTTAGGAGGGGAGGGGAGGGGAGGGCTCACTTTTATTTTTTAAATTACGAACAATGTAAAATGTCTTTTTAAGATAAATTAAGTGTTTTTGAAGTATTATATGATCATTTATCATGTTGTTAATTCAATTTTTTTAAAATCATTTTATAATGTCTTTAAATTAAAAAAGAAATGTAAGCCCTCCCCTCCCTTCCCCTCCTAAACCCTCTTCCCAAACACACCCTAAGTGTAATAACAAGGGTGGTATGACATGATTAAATTACTTACCATTAACTAGTTTTCATTGAATATCTTATCAGACTTTTATGAACTTTCCCAAACAACTGAAATGACACTTGTATATGGAGCAAGAACTGATTGTGAAAAACAAAGTACAGCATTTTTACAAGAAATCTCCTTGCTTAAAAAACCACTGTATTAGTTGTGAATCAAAACATTGTAATGACAATCCTTGTTTTGGTGCTTCAAAAGTCGAGACATCAAGCCAGGAAAGCAACGGCTGATATCCTGGCATTTCTCAATTCCCTTTTTCTTGATGGATTTGCTTAAGAAGAGTAGCAGCCAACTTTAGAGTTGCTTGTAAACGGGTCTGTGGATCTGCATCTCCATCTTCCTGCAAGCTATTACCTGCCAACTGTTGATTTCCACTAACCTCTCTTTGTTGTTCTCTTTGAACCATCTGTGACAAGTGAGGCATGTTTGCCATCTGCTGTTGCTTTTGCAAATGTGAAATGTGACCAAACTGAGACGTTGAGAGTTCAGAACTCGCATGGATGTTTTCTGCAGCATATGATTGTCTGGATGAGGCTTCAGACTCATTAAATCTATTCTGCCTGGGATCATTCAATGAAGATGTGCTCATAGAGCTTCCCAATTGCCTCTGCTGCTCAAGAAGAGATGCAGCTAGTTGTGCAAGCTGTTCTGGTTGCAGGGCTCCCACAGGGGTTGAAGGATCAAAATTTCTTCCTTCCGGATACGATGACATGCTGTTACCACCAAATGGAATACCTGAATTTCCACTGGAATGTTGATTTGAGTTTACATTCATGATGGGACGACGCTCCTCAATAGGTTCAACAGCACCGCTGAATAGATGTGAAGGTAAAGTTCTATTAGAGATTAAGTTCTGTGGATTGTGAGAAGACCAGTTTGGTACAGATGTTCGCGGCTGGATGGAAGGATAGTCACGACTTCTTTCATCATGGGCCTCATGCATACTAACCACAGAACGAGAGGAATCCGATACTAATGGAGCTGCTGCAAATTTGTTTCCCAGATATGAAAGATTGCTGATTCCAGAGTTACCCAATTCTGAAATAGATGGTGGGTTTGTAGGTATGCGTACGGATGGAAAAGAAGAATTTGGATGCAATATGTTCTCATTATAGGACGATAAGTTTTCGTTTTTCATGTCTCTTTCAATGTGCATAGGACCTTGGTTTAAACCAGGATATTCCAACCTCAGGATAACACCAGATATGCTCAATTTACCAGGTACCTTCAGCACTTTTTCTGAGAAATCTGATGGAGGTACAAGAAATAAGGTGGTCTTGTCATCCACCTTGGAAACCGCAGCCCGCTTCTTTTCCTCCAGATAATGCATAAACTCATTGTAGAATTCAATGTCAGCATCGCTTCCTGGCACAAAGAAAACAACCCAAACGCCAACTGCTTGGTAGTAATGCTTTGAAAGCATGTCTAGACTAGTTCTTGCAGTGCAATCCAAGAACTCTGGTCTGAAATAAATGTATTGGTTGACATTATAACCAAGCATAAAACAGTTTATAGGAAAGTAAAGTCAGTAAACTTCTATGGCATTGTGCTGTGGTTGCATGGTTGTGATGTTAATGAAATGAATGCAGTTTAACGCAAAGTTTTCAATCAGAACTTCTCCCTTATCACCATTTTATGGGACAGTTGATGTCTTTGGCTTCTGTGTGGCAATCACCATATGGGCATATTTAAAAACGTTTCTATTGTGACTAAGGGGATTGGATAGCTTCGTTAGACAATGTATGTGTCATTTTCTCTTCATTGGCTTCTGTATGAGGATTTTTTGTCCTCTTACTCTGATCTTTGTTGTCGCCTTGTGAATTTTTTTTAGCAATTGATCATGTTTTGTTTTTAATATTAACAAGATGCTGCATATATGTATAATCATAAATAACAGATGTATGTTTATTTTGGTAAAAGAGTTGTGTAAATACTTCGAAAAGAGGATGCGCCTCAGTTTCAATGTGCAGTCTTTGTTGTGCTTCGCAAGAATCTTCTGAGCATTTCTTTCCTGTCCATTTTCTCAGAAAATGTGGATTTGGCTTAGCTATATTCTTTAGTGTAATATTGGCACATCTTCTGTGGAGTGTATTCCTGACATCTATAGTAAGCCCGGAGCTCCCAATTGGAACCTGTCACTCTTGTACCAATTATTTATTCTTTCTAGCTTATTTGGTTCTGTAGGAACAATATTCAGTTTAATAACCAAACCTTTATGCCCCGTCAAATATTAACACGCTTAGTGCTGTTGTGTCTATTTGTGGCTAACATTAACTCGGGGACATGGTACTCTTGAGTTAAAGAATTCACAATTCTTAAGGCTTTCAAGTTTCAATATTTTTGGGCATGCCACCAACTCCCCTAGGATCATGCCGATCAGTTGGATTCCTCCTACTACTAGGGGCTAGATTAAGTGTAACACGGATGGTACTGCTCATGGTGCTTCTGAGATAGCAGAATTTGTTATTGGTGCTTCTGAGATAGCAGAATTTGTTATTGGTGCTTCTGAGATAGCAGAATTTGTTATGTCTTTAGAGGTCGGATCGCATCTTTTATTAGTTGTTTTGATGGTTATATAATCATTTTGGTATTTCTTTTGCTCCTTGTGCTGAGCTTATGGCATTGAAGTTGCTTATCGTAGGGGTTAGTCGTCTTTGGCCATTAAAGACGGATATTGTTCCTGGGCAACTAAATGCAGTGTCTCAATTGTTTATTTCTCACTGGCCAAATGAGCTATATGGTTTCCCATATTTACAGGGAAAGTAATATTTGTGCTGATTGCTTAGCTTCATATGGTTACTATTGGTGGGAGGATTTTCCTCGTTTTAATGTTGACAAGTTTGTTCGCAATAAGTGGAGCCTTCCTAAATAGGTTCCAATTTTTTTGACTTCTCATGTGTTTTGATTTTATATATTGTTCTCCCATGTTCAGCTGTATTTTTTTTTCCTTCTTAATTTATTAATATTGTAGTGTATGCAAATGGATGATAGGTATAGGAGTGCAAGTGGTTGATGGATATAGGAGTGCCGACATAGTTGGGATCTCAATATTCTAGAGTTATGCTTTTGCGTACTAATGTCTTAATCAAAAAAGCTTTAAGGTATAAAACCACCTGCAAATGAATTACTTACTCCTGGTATATTGTTATACTGCAATCTAAAGCGTGCCCCTTCAGTTTTTCAGTTAATTCAATAATACAACCAGTTCACAAGTTTTCTGGTATTTTCTCTTGGTTCTCAATGTCTTTCAGATTATAACACAATATATGACTATGAGGAAGCAATAGTTTTTGCTTTTACAAAAATTAAACTAAGGTTGAGGTGGGTAAGTGACACCCAAAACAAACAAAAAAAGTGGTTATTTCACAAAGATTAAACTACATGGTGGGTGAAGTTTAATTATAGATTACCCACAAAACAGATAAAAATTAACTTGAAAGCTTGTGCTAACGACAAATGAGGGCAGTTTCTACCAAAAGACAAATTAGTTATATGCTATGGATAGTCATTAAAAAAAATGCTTTATGCTATAGGCAGTAAAAATGTCTTGAAAATATCAGTATATCCTTTTTTGGTAATCAAAGTTTTGGGGGAGGTAAGGTGCCCCATCTGAGGTCGGTGAGGGTTTACAAATTACAAGTATTTTTCTAATTTCATAAGGTAATTTTCTTTTTCAATATCACCCCTCCCCAGAATTTCCAGGTTATCATTTCACCCCCTTTTAAAAGCCATTGTATCTCATGAGAGTCTTGGTAAAACAAAACTAGTTTAGAAATAGAAAAGGTGACTATTTCAGAGCTGATATAAGACATTCTTATCTAGAAAAATAGATTTTAAAAGGAAAATTATGTACTTACAACGCGATATCTAGGACTTTCCCTACAGGGAAGCAGCGGGCACGGCAAATAGGAGTCCCACCTTTAGCAATGGTACCTTCCCATTTCCACTCAGTTGAAGATGAATTATCAGGTTCAGGTGTAAATCTTTTTTTCTCAACAAAATTTGATTGGAGAGCACCGGGACCCATTTGAAAATTATCATAAGGTTTCCGGCCTTCATGTCTATCGAAGCGAACCAGAGGTGAACTTGGTGGGTGATTAAATGTTTGTCCATGAGGGAAATTTCCAGCATCAAAACTTTTATCAAAAGGCTCATGATGAGGAAAATCAGGTAATAATCTTGGTAAAACATGTTTTTGTCTTTCTAACTCGGAGAAGGCAAACTCTGGAAGCTCTTTCTCGGGAGGAGAAGAACCACTCTTTAGCTTTTTAGCCACATGTAGATAGGGAGCATCTTCAGGCAGGCCCTGTAGATCTTCAAAGAATGCACCTCTTTGAGGATATTTCTGTGGAAAATCACCCTGATGAAAGTGTCTTTCCCTTGATGGACTATTTATATCATAGAATTCTTGTGATACTCCAAGTGGAGTCCCCTTCTCTCCAACATTCCTTTGCTCATATGTATTAGCTCCGCCAGCCCATGAAGAAACCCTGTTGTTAAAATCATAAGCACCAGAATCTCGAGAATCCCAATTCGAGAACATATTTGGAGAACTAATGTTCTGCTCCCCACCAAAGCTCCTCTCCGGCCTGAAGTTCTCAGATGATCCACCACGACCACTTGACTTGTATGATGGGGATCGAGGACCATTAAATGAGCTCTTACCACTGCTGGATGAACCTGATTCACTCTTGGCAAAGCAAATATGTACACGGGGATTCCCAAATAATTTTCCCTGCAGAGCATCTAATGCTCTGCATGCTGAAGCCACACTGCTATAGCGAACAAACGCATAACTACGACCTGGAAATGTAGAAATCTTCTCAATTTCACCAAATGGAGCAAAAGCCCTTCCCAAAATTGATTCATCCACCTTCAACTGAGCTGGGAACCCAACCCACAAAACCTCGCTGGGCTCTGGATTTTTATCACTCAACTTGGACTTGTCAGAATAATGTGGTTCGGGGCTGCCGTGACGTCCTCTAAACTCTCTTTGGGAGAAAGGAGATCCCCTTAATGCTGGTCTTCGTTCATCACGTGAATAATCTTCATCACGCGTAACTGTCGATGGCTTATCCTGTGATCAACAATATAAACTAAATGTGAAATTGTTGCATGTTTCGGGCATTCAGATTTTATAATTTTTAAAGGAAAGATAAACATATTCCATAACCAGGCTCAAATTACAATATGACAGTTATGAAGGTAATGTGATTACAAACATCCAACACTTTGAAGCGCTAGGACTTAACTAACAAGCATTTTTTAGCTTTGATAGACAACTTAGCACTAAGCAAATCTTGCTTCTGATGGTGGCATGAGATATTCAACCCATATAAGTGGAACAATTTCTAAAATTGCACAATCAAAACTAGAGTAAATATCCAACACAAAGACAAAGAATGACTTTCACACAAACAAGAAATTTACTATTTGAATGGTCACGACAGTTGTATAATGACTTGACCTAACACTACAAAAACAACAGACAAACAAAATATGTTGAAACAGTCAATCACTTTAAGCTCTTCAAAATACAAGTTCAACTTGATGTTACCCCACAAAGGTGGAATCAGCTTCATAGATCAAACAATACTTTAGGCTCTTACCAAAACTAATGTATTGCTGACCTTACAAAAGAATTAAGATTCAAACGAGTTTTATTTTGGCTTCCAATTGCCTTATCCTAAAATATTGTTCCCATATGCCATATTGCTTGAAGCTTCCAACTAACGTATTCTAGCCTAATCTTCTTTGATATCCAAAAGAGGAATTTTGCATAAAGAAAAAACAGAAACGCGAGATTGGCTATCTTATCCCATCTAAGGTAACTTATCTTTGATGATTCTACAGTTCTTTTTAATCCAATGGCATAAATACAAAAGTGAGCTCACTCAGCCTAATATTGTCTTCTCTATCAATGTGGTTACTATTTATATCATCACTATGCACTGGGATTTTATTCTTAATAAATCTGGAAGGGCTCCAAGTCACACAAGAACATAGATATCATATACACACTATAGTAATGGATTTCTCAAATGATGACTGGGCTAGATTCCCTCTAGTCAGCTAGATAAGTAAGATGTAAGAGTGCTATTGCTGAATCAAGTGCCAATTCAGGATGTAATATCATGGTCCAAGCTACAATAAGTGGGGATATATCATATTGTTGATGATATTGGATTCAAGAGGATAATGCATATTAAATTGCAGGCCATGCAGGTCAACATTAAGCTGCAAGCTTGAAATAAATTGAATTGGCAACTACGGAGCTTCAACAAATATAGCTCAAACATTATAGATGTTTGATAGTGTATATACAAACGCTGATAAAGTCTCTGGGCTTTGCTTCAAGTAATAAAGGCAAGCAAACTACTGATTCAAATCCACACTAAGTTCATCTTTCTAAAGATTGCCTCTTTTTTGTCTTTGGTTATGTATTATGTATCAGATGGACTATAGATCTCAGTTCAGGTTGATTTCTTGTTCTGAAACAGTCCTTTTTTAAAATCCTATGCTTGTCTATCTACCCTCTATCTTAGAAACAGACTACATTTAATTTTTTATTTATTTTAGAAGTTCCTACATTTCTAGATATTTCTATTCTGAAAAGCTGAATCATTGAGAAGTTTGTCAGCTTTTCTGGCTGCCTTCTCCCGTATGGATGGGGGAGTTCGAACTCCTAAATCTTCCACAGTGCAGTCTAGTCAGTTCATTCAATTTTTTACTTATTCATTAAGCAGGAAAATATTCCTTCTTGATAACAAATAGTTATAGATGCATAGATCATGACACATATTTTCCTGCCTGCAGACATTCTTGACATTTCTTTACTTGCAATAGTAAGTCTTAATAGTGCTGCAGGTATTTCACCAGAACAAGCACAAATATCAACGGTTTGTTTCAAGCTTGGAGGCCTCATAAAGCCCCAGTTCTACCATGTATTTGCCTGTTTTATTCTAGCCCCAAGACTAAGGGATACTTAAATTTATATGTAACACTAACAACATTCATTTGGATTAAGCTTTGTCTTTTGGTGAATACCAAACTTTCCCTTTAAGAGCAGTATCCTCGGTGAATTTGTTATGTTTCCGGAAGGGGATAAATGCCTTGTAGAAATGCGTAAAAATGCATTAGGTGTGTGGTTGTTTATTATCTACTTGTATTTGAAAGAAGTAAATCATTATTGTCAGATTTTAAATTTGTCCTTAAAGATCCACTATGGGAAAATTGTGTTTCTTTTTTGCTTCTCTCTGATGTGTGTGGCATTTATGAGGTATCTTTTGTTTAACATTGCTGTATTTTCCTTCTTTTATGTTGTGTGATCTCTTTCTGTCAATAACAATAACCTACTTTCCTCCTTTGAAATCCTTTCATATATAAATCAATGAACAGCAGCAAGAAGAAGAAATCCAGTCTACAGCTTCATCCCCAACAAACGCAAGTGCCTTCCCATCTACAGCTTTATGCATTGCATTATAATTAGATTTATGTGTAGGCATGGGAAATTGTGACTAGACATGGGAAACAAGATTCAGGTTCTTGCTTAGAAAATCACAATCATAATCTACACTCTGGGTGGACATGAGCATCCAAAAACATCATATCAAAACTGAGATATGACGCTGATACGAACATGAATTTAACGTAGTAAACCATGCAAGTCAACATCCACATCCATAACTACATAAATTGTGTTGGATATTGAGCCATGTTCACTAAGATTCAAACACAAGAACACTGAACTGTTATTACCACATCTTGCTGTAGCTTCCAATAAGTGACCTGGATGAATTTTTTGACTTGTTGACAAGGTAAGCAGTTCTGTTGATTTAATGTTAGGATTTTTCTGTAAAATTTGTTTCTCTATTTCTAAACTTAACGAGCGAAGTTATTATTTGAACTGATCTATATTATATAACTGAGATTGCAATTGATATTCTGCCTGTGGTTGGCCAGATTGTTTTCATGTAGTGGGTATATATGATATTTTGCTGAGTTTTGAACTGTTATTTTTCAGAATCTTTCTTTGATTGTTGATTTTTGGAACATCTTGTGTCAAATGTATGCAAGAACTGAAATTGCAACAGAAATTACAACTTGTGGGGATATGCAAGAACTGAAATTGTGTTTAATGTATGCTCGGTTGTCATATATTACCAATTTTAAGTACTATAAACCATTTCCATCAAGAACTTGGAAATGTATGCATGAACTGGAATTTGGAGGTGGAACTCCCAGTTCCATATAAACCAATACATGCAATGTAATTGTCAAGTAAATTAATGCAGTAACTTCATCTGATGCATAACATATCAGAATTTCATCAACATCTCCAAGTCAGTATTAGGCTTTTATGTTTGGTAATAAGCAATCTAGGTTAAACTTTGGTGCATATGGCTGAGACTTAATTGCAGTATTGCTAAGACGGTTTCATTGGCACAGCAGTAGATTTATTTAAGATTAGGTGTTCAGTTCCAATTTAGTTTGACATAAGAGGCCATAACCCCCGTGGTGAATAAATGTGTTCCATGATTATGGGACTCCTAGCCATTGAAATGGGTAACGTTGATAGTGACATTATATAATGAGCTACTGAGTGCTTGCTCTTAGAAACAGTCCTGCTATTTTAATCCAAATAACACGAGTCCAACTGTCTCTTCTTTTTTGCTTAGTCTACTAGTTGAACATTGATTCTTACTTGGTAGAATGATGTGCTAATAGTAATAGGGTTACTTCACTCATAGTACCATACACCTGATGAACCTTCTGTTTAATTTAAGTTTCTTTAATTTTTCTACAGTTGCAGCCTCCCATCAATCTGCTTTTGTGAAGCTCACTTGTTTTTTGGGTAAAATATTTTTTTGTCTTTTAGAGTCTTAAACCATACAGAACTGAAGCTATCAATTTCATAGCATGTGTAGGTCACAATTAAGAGAAAATAGAGAAAAATATTATGCTCAAAGGATTAACTGAATTTAAAAGAATTAAACATTAAGAATTATGAATAAGAATATAATCTTATAAACTTGTTGATATTATGCTAAAAGGTTCAATCAAATGCCCAACTTAAGCTTTCTACTCTGCAAGATTTATCCTCATATTTAAGCTCCAGATTAGATCTCTAGCCTTCTCGTGAAGTCTAACTAAAAGGTTTACCTGAGTTAACAGGAGCAGTAAACTCCGCCCACTTTTTTTTGAGTTTTTGTATACCTTTGATGTCAAATTCATCGAGTGCGAAAAATCTAATCAAATTTGTAATACTAGAAAGAAACCGTGGAAAATATCTTGCCCCAAGATTTCGCAATGCGGAAATCCAATTCAGAACTTGCAAAAATATTAAAGAGCTAAGTAATGGTGCTTGGATCCGTATGGTGGTAATCGGAGGTATGGAGTTATTACTTCGTAGCATGGTTTGGAGCGCAATATAGTGGTGGAGCTTGATTGATTTTGTTGAGGGGGCAATAATTTAACAAATATTTTTAAAACTATGTCGAAGAAGAAGAAAAAAACTCAATTTGTTGTCATGGTGGTAATTTTAGACTGATTTTAACACTCAAGAAAAGAAGTGGGTTCTACACCTGACTAGAACATTTTTAAGAAAGAAAATATAAATACAAATGGTATACATTCTTGGACTCGAACTCACGACCTCCGTGTAGCTTTGCCACTGGCCACTAGCAAGGTAACTCTATTTAACGAAATGGATAATGTGTATACCTATCTAAAGAAGACGAAAATTTGGGGTGGCCGTGGGCATTCCCGGTCCCAACTTAGATCCGTTGGCGATTATATACTACCTTCAGTTCTACATATAAGAAAATGTTGTGTCGACAAAAAATGATGTATTTGGGTTAAAATTTGGCCCAAATACATCAACTTTTCTTGACCCAACGTTTTCTTATATATAGAACCAAAGGGAGTATTAATTAAAAAAGCATTTGGCCATGCTTTATTGGATGTAAATGTAGCGTGCATGTTTGGAATAACTTCCTTCGATGGATTGAACTGTATCAATTATCATACGTGGAAAACGATTATTGGTGTGATGTATTCCTAAATTACGTTGTTGCGAGTTTTGTTTGTTTGTATCTAAACCAATATTATGGCCTTCATTAAATGAATAGAATCGAATTGAGCTGAAAATATGGGGTATATACATATAATCAGTGGGAAAACTAACAAACAGTATAAGTTTGGCAACACTGACCGCCTTTGCAAACTCGATTCTAAGCGGGTTGCCAGCAAGAGGAAAACCTTGCAGCGATCTCATAGCATCAATGGCATCTTCATCCACTTCAAAATTGATGAAAGCATAGCTTCTCCCCGGCTGAAACGCAACTTTTTCCAACGGTCCAAACCGTATGAAAGGATGCGCAAGCTCATCCTCTACAATACTGTGCGATAAATTCCCAACCCAAAGATGCCTGGAAGGAGGATTGCTGCTGTTCCCACTACCGCTACCACCGCCACCGCGCCCCGGACCACCATTGCCTTTATTGTCTTCATATCTTGCCGGATAATCCCTCCTGGATCGATCCCTTCCGCCTCGACTCGACTATTACCAAACACAACAAAAACAACAAGTCAAACACAAAAAACACCGAAAATTATCATTTTTATACAAATTTTCTCTCGAAAAACTAACACAGTCATACCAAAACATGAAATCACTAAATTAAATAAGTAATTTTTTTGCAACAATTAAATTAAACAATTAAAAAAAGCAATCATACAGTTAAATTAAACAATTAAATACCAAAATTAAATAAAAAAAAAGTAATCAGAACTGAAATTGTACTGAACGGAAGCTAAAGTGATGAAAATTAGTGAAATCGATAAACCCTAGTAGAGTGATGAGTGAGTAAGAGTGAAAGTGTAAAGTGAAATTGGGAAAATTGAAATTGAAATTGAAGAGGTGGTGGTAAAACTAACCATGGTGAATTGAAGATGCGCAATTCGGTGATGAAGAGAAAAAGAGCGAAGAAATGTGAAATTAGGGTTCGCAGTTCGCAGAATTTGTGGATCGAAGAAAGAGAGAGTGATGAAGAGGATAATTCCGCATGAACTATTTACTTTCTCATGCGCTATGCTAATGCTGTGCAGCAACAAAATAGTTGGATATTACAGTGGATAAAAAAAATGGACCAACTCAGGTACATTCAATAATATTCCAAGCAACCTTGGGATATCCGAGGTCGTTCGATCTAGATTAGACGGTCTATCACATTGATAAAATATTTTTAGTTTTATTGAATTATTTCATAGTCCCTCTTATTTAATGAGCATTTACTTGCTAATGAAGAGGTGTGTTCTTTGATAGCGATTGAGATATTGTATCTCCTGATATTATTAGATAATATGAATTTAGTTTAATCTCGGTGGTGCAGTAGGTTGAAATATGAATGTTGTTTGGCGTGTCATAGTTTTTGGACTTGAGAACAGAGAGTTGCATGAGAAAGGTTATTGTCGTCGTTTATCTGGCACAACATCCATTGTAAGTTGTGAAGGATTATGTTGTGGCGATTAAGGCTAACATAGTTGTGGAAGATGTTTGTTGTGATAGGATGGAAGCCCCCCTACAAGTGGTTGGATTAAATTGAACAATGATGGTTCGTGTAAGGATTGTGATATAGCTGGTTATTGAGGGGTCTTGAGCAAGAAGCGATGGAGAGTGGATGGGGAGGTTTGTGGTGTGTATGTAAGAGAGTTATGGCATGTACGAGTGTTTGAAGGTTTAAGATATGCAAGAAGACTTGTTTTTGGTATATGGAGTTGCATGTGTATTACTATTATGTAACGATGGTGTATGGTACTCCAAGCGGGAGGTCTCTCGCCGTGCAGATTAGGCGGTTGATGAACATAGACTAGTAAGTGGGTATTCAACATACTTACTAAGGCAAATTAGTGTGTTGGTGCATTAGCAAATTTTGGATGCTCTTTGAATTCTAATTTAATGTTTTTTGGTTCATGTTCGCTGCAGTTTATGCTTTGGAAATTACCGCCCCTGAATTAGTTTTCGTGTAGTTGTATTTTCTTGGGCTTAGACCCTTTTTGTAATAAAAAATAATAATATAAGTTTTATATCATCTATTTATATATACGATTGAAATAAATTCCATGAATAAAAACCAAAATTTTGGTTTCCATTTATTGTTCATGTTTCATTTTGCCAACTCACAACACTAATACAGACGAGTCAATTACAGGAAACGCGAGAATCACAAACGTGCAAAGGATGACTCAAGCTCGAGTAACCAACACTTGCCTAAGAGTGTGTTTGATTCCTAAGAAAGAAGAAGGATGGATAGGTTGTGGACAGAAAGAACGAAAATCAAGAAAGTTTCCATTGTTTGTTTCAAATGAAGTTAACTAAGGAAAGAAAGACATGTGGGACCCACTCCAAAAAATGTTTCCACCCACTACTGTGCGGAAAGGTTGGAAAGCACTAGATTTTCCATCTTTACCCATTACCCATATAAATAAATAATGATCGTCAAAAAAAAATATAAATAAATAATGGCTAAATAATATAATATGATATTATATATCTCTTAAAAAATAAAATCAAGTATATGTAAATGGTATACGTATTAACTTTTATATATATCTACAACTAAATATTCTTTTTTTGGTGGTGAAAAAAAAATATTTAGTTGTAGATATATATAAAAGTTAATATGTATACCATTTATTCATTCTCATGTAAGTATTAACACATCAATTTTTACTTATTAATATTATCAACATGTTATATTAAATAAATAATAAATACATCAACTCATTTTATCATAAGGATATTTTTGTCATTTACTAGATATATTTCTTTCTTTCCTTTCACTTTTTCACTTATTCCAAACAATCCAAAAATCATCTTACTTTCATTTCACTTTCTATCCACTTTCATTCCTTCATCATTCTTTCCTATTACTTTCTTTCCTCACACTATCCAAACATACCCTAAAGAATTACATTTATAAATCACTTTTATAGTGGAAGTGAGAGAATGGAAAGAACATGTGATGGATGTAGAATTATTCTCATTATTCTATGATAATTCTCTCTTTCCACTAATATTCTTATGCATTCAGTTCTAGGGATGGTGAAGGGGTATGCCGAGCTAGTTCATTTAACCCGTCATTTTAGGTGGTTTGGGCCAAGATTTTTAATGCACCTTCTCTAGTTGGCCCGTCCCTGTTTAACCTGCTGAAAATATTGGGTGCAGCTAACTCACTCACGGGATCGTTAAATAATTGTTTCATTATTTTTTTTCCTTGTACTAGTTGATAACAAGTGATTCAATTTTTAAGTTTTTCCCTTTAAAAACAATTGGAACATTCTTTAAGGCACGCAATAACTGGTCCATTTTTTATTGGACAATTGATTTCCCCTAAAAACAATTGGAGGACCTTTCATTTATTCGTACTAGTGAATTATTATCTTTCTTTGATAGGCCGCAAGTGTGTTATTTATGTCGCGTAATAAAAAATATTTATACCACAAGGACTAATGTTGATTATCAATTCCCTTTTCTAATTTGATAAGCTAAATCATTTTATTTTCAAGAGGTTGAATTTGATAGATGTGTAACAATAATATTAAAAATATCTTATGATTGTGGCTTCCATCACAGATAAAAACTTCAATATCAATTCCTTTTATTGCTATGAGAATCAAAAGGATCCAACCAATTTAGTATCGACATTTAGTGATCCTTGTAAGGAGATAGTTGCACCATTCAATGATAAAAAAACAAAAAAAAAAAAAACATTAGCCATTGGATAGCAATCCAAATAAAAGGTATCCAGTCAGTCAATATGTAGTGTGATCCTTGTGAACATGCTCAATAAATACACTCCTCTCAGAAATCTTTTCCCAAACTATTGATTTCAATTCTTCAACAGTTTTTCAAAGATCTCGCACAGCGGAGAGAAGTGAAAGTTGGTACTTGAAGTGGTGGATCTATTTCGTAACTTTAAAGAATAGGGGTATCAAAATTACGAAATTAAAAGTGTGGGGATCAAAATCCAAAAATTGATAAAATAGGAAGACTAAAATTGTAATCAAGCATATCTAATTTGTTGACGTCAAAATGAGTTGTATTTTTTTTTCAAATAGGTTTCTAAGAATTTCATTGAGCTTATCCAAGAAATTTATTTATAAACATGACACTAATTAATAGACACTAGATTGATGACCCGTGCGCCGCACGGGTCTTATGAGCTGAAATATATTTGCTAATAGTATAATGCAGTGAATACTCGAAAAAAAATATTTGCTAATAGCTGAAATATATTTGCTAATAAGATCTCGAAAAGAAATTTAATAATAATGTATCGTCAATTGATAGTAGTAATGTATCGTTAATTAAAATGCAACATCAAGAATTATTGAAGTTTGATAATCACCTACATGATGCCGTTCAAAAAAAAAAGATAATCACCTACATTATAGTTTTTTACATTACACATTACGAAATAATACTAAAAGCCCTACATACAAAACAACACCAATGTAAATACACCAAACAACCAAGACCATACCCATCAGAGACCCTTCACTCCACAAATCAAAAATAAAAAAACAACCTTGGTACAATACAAAACAAATCATCTCTACTCATTAAGGATGCATTTGTCGCAACTTTTAAAATAAATATAATTTGTATAGAGATTTTGAAAGATTTTTTTTTTTTGAAAAGAGAGTTCTGATAACATAATATAAAATCATTTTGATTAACCGCCTAAATGATTGTTTTTAAAAGCATATCTGATTGCAATAGATTTTCAATTTAGTTTGATGTTATTGAATGAGATATGGCAGTATGACAAAACAATGGTTCATGTAGCAGCCGCTGTTTTGTTCATTTTTTTGTTTGGAAATTGAACAAAAATTAATTTTATGTGATAGACATTTAAAACATTGAGCCTTGCATTGGATTAACAATTTTCAAAACCGTGAGCCACACAATCATAGATAATTTGAAATTCAAAATATAAAGAATTTAAAAGGCTAATGTATCACGGTTAACAGCATACTTTAGTTAATGCCACCGAATTAATAAGGTTTGATTCTAAAAAAAAATTGAAATTCAAATTGGCAAGAATTTGGGAGGGAAATATATTAGGGTTAACATGCTTAAGAATTAATGCAGCACAATTACAGGGAAATTATTAGGTTCAGATGTTGTTTGACCTAATAACTTTTAAGAATAAGGGATTTATGGCCTAATTTGCTTGTGATAACTTTACTAGATATTTGGACATGTTGCTTGTGGTCTGAATCTAATAATGTGACATTTTTATTTAAAAGTTATTTGGAAATATTTATTCAAAATTATTTCTACGAAATAAAATTTGGACTCTTGAATGCAATTTCATAACTTCGGGTAAATTAGATGCACAAGTAGAAGGATTGATCATAAAATTTGCTATACAGAGATAGTAATTATATCCAACAAGTGGATAACTAAATTTTCCGTCTTAATGCAATTTGGCTTTAGAGTTGCAAGAATAATTCATAGGATTCAAAAAATAAAATTTAAACATGTTTTCTTTCAATAAATATCATTCACATCACTTTGAACTGTTGTTTGATAAATACTTCAAAATTTATAACGATTTATAGCTATTGTGATATCAAAATAATAGTTACACTTTTGATGAAGAAAGACATGATAGTTACACTCGTGATCAACTATGATAGTTATTTATAACTTACATTGTTTTGTCTTAATGAATTGCATGAACTTTTTTATTTTGTCTTATCGTATGAATTAAATTATACTCAAAACGTACGATCATATATATATATCATAATTATTGAGTTTACATAGACAAAACTAACGTATTTGAGGGTTTTAACATTAACTTTTAAACTTGAAATATTGAAGGTGGAGAACACTGATTAAAAATTACATTGAGAGAGAACAATCAATGTAAAGAATAGAAAGATTGATCAAAAATTACTTTCTAAATATGAAAATGTTTTGATCTACCACATGAATGACAAAAATTACCTTTTAATTTTTGTTTTTTAATTATTGTTTTGTAGCATATTCAATTGTTGTAATTGTTTATTCAAGTTTTAAGAATTGATTCACAGTGTGATCTTAATATATGAATCGAAAATAAAGAAATAAGAACTTTGGGAATATAATCCTTTATGTTGTTTTGTGTCTCGTGAAAATAATTCCTTGTGTTTTATGAATATTATATCCTTTTCTATTTTCTTACAATTGTTTTTTGTAGGGATGTCAAAATGGATGAATATGAATTTGGATCCTAATGGATGGATCTAAAAAAGTTCATTAGTCTATTACAATCCACTATTTTTTCTTGTTAAAAAAATCATTCAATACATCTATTAAGAATAAAGTCCATCAGATCCATCCATTATTATATTTTAATGGATGGATAATCCATATATTTTTAAATTATTTTTTTTAATAAAAACAAAATTAACATAGTTTTTTTATTTTAAATCCTGAACAATTTAAAAAAAAATCCAAACAATATTTTTTTTAAATTCTAAACAATTTTTTAAAAAAAAAAATCAACAAAAAACTCTCTCCCTCCCCCTCCTGTAGTTAAGCACAAATGCCAAATTTATCTAATTAATAGGTTCCACTTGAAGACATAATCACTTTCGCTTTTCACCATAAACCTCACTTATAATCGCAAACAACCTTCAACGGTAACTCATCAACATTTTCAAATATAATATTAATGTCAGGCTCAATTTCAGAGTGCAATATAATGCAACCACAATCAATAATTTCTTACTAGTATGTTTTCTTTTTAATTTTAGGAATGATATGCAAAATGAATTTTATAGTCTTAGCGCAACCATATCTCTTAACTGGTATTTTAGGAATAATATGTCAAATGAATTTTATAATCTTCACTAATTTGATTGTGTGAATAGAATAAAGTCACCCATTTATCATTTCCACACGCAAGTATAGAAGCAATCAAGAACAGAGAAAAAGAAGACCAAGATATAAGTTTCATAACTAACGAATGCCAATAACCTATATGTTATGGTCAGAAATTAAAACAACAGAACAATATAGCTGCAGAGAAGTATTTCACTAAATTGAATAAAGGAGGATACAACTTAGGAATATATCTCTGCTAAAATCCATAACTATGACTGAATATCATTTCAAAGAATTTAATGACAGTACATGAAGAAAAGGTAATGGTGAGTACTACTCAACCAACAGAATTACAATAGAGAGATAGAATTGGTCACAAAATATTTCACACCCATAACTCTCCTTGTTGTTCCCTTTTAGCAAAACAAGCTCTAAATTATTATACCAAGGGCAAATATCACATAAGAAGATGCCAAATTACCATATCAAATAAGAAGATACCAAATTACATTGATAATTAGTCCAACAATCTTAGAAATTAAATTAGAAAACATAATCCATTAATCCTATAAAAAGGTCAATATTAAAGTCCAACTTATCTAAGCATGAACTAATAAATAAGTCCCTAACTTATTGAATCTCCAATAGACTGCTCCTTGCACTCTTCATTAGATTTGTCTGTATAAGCTTAAATTCAACACATAGGAGGTCAGCACATATACATGTATGTGGAATACAATTCAAGCATAAAAATGACATAAGGTTCCAATTGCCTTATCATACGCAGCAAGACACCATAGATAACAGAAAACTAATTTAAAGTTAAATGATAACAAGGGTTTGCACTGCTCACAACCCTATGTTGTAAGTCTTAGAAAGACATGTTTTGGTAAATAAAAATGTCTTAGAAATGCATGAAAGAGAATAATTAGCAACAAGTGACAGTGACTTCCTTAACTACACCAACATAGTTAATCAAACCAATGCAGATATTAGAATTCAAATTTCAACTAGTAGATATCCAACGTTACAAGGTATGACAGTGGATAATGTATCAAACATATGACGATGACTTCCTTAAAATATGACAGTGGCTTCCTTAAGTACACCAACAGAGTTAATCAAACCAATGCAGATATTAAAATTTGAATTTCCACTAGTAGTTACAAGGTATGGCAGTGGATAATGCATCTTACATTGCTCCTAATTTTAAATAGCAAGTTGGTAGATATTAACCAGGAGTTCCACAACGTCAATCATGTGTGCACAATAATGCTTCATGTTAAATTCATAGAAGAGAAGACTGACAATTCCTCAACAAATTGAGGACCATCATGAGATATTTTAGCTACAAAAGAGAACTCGCTGAATTAAAAAAGGCACATGTTAAATGAAAAGATTATAAATAGCAAGTTGGTAGATACTAACCAGGAGCTCCACAAAGCCAATCATATGAACACAATGATGCTTCAACATTATCCGGCAAAAGAACACTTCTATATTTATCAAGTATCTGTCCACCTACAGTGAATGAGAATTCTGATGCCACTGTAGTAATCGGGATGCTCAAAATATAACGTGTCATCTTAGAAACTTCGGGGTATTTACCCTCATTCTCAAGAACATCTAAGTTAGCATATTGATTATGATCAAGTCTCTCTTCATCCAAATAAGTTTGCAAATCGTTCTCTTTTCTTGAAGGTCCACACAATTTACTTTGATAATTACTAAAATCTTCTAATTCACTTGAAGGAATGATTGGACTACCTCTACCAGACTTTTGTGAAGATGAAACACTTAGCTCATTAGAGGACATGAGTTATTCTTAAAAAAAAATCATCTTATCAAGAACCTCATTTACAATTTTAACTCATTCATCATTACTAAACAACTTCACATAGTAGTATTCAATGAACTGTAACTTACTATGGTTTAATATGGTTTGAGTGTGATACTGATTGTGTATTGATGACAATGTTTGTATAAGTTGCTTCGTTAGTATATGTCAAACTTTTTTTTTGTAATGACTATCAATATTTGATTTTCTTTTTTGTTCAAACTATGACAATGTAAATTAAAATAAATGTAATGTTATGCCTCCCTTTATTTCTATGTTGATTTAAACCAACTTTAAATTTTTGTTTTATGTATATATCAAAAAGATAGTATTTTATAGTTGACCTTATGGCATACATTAAAGCAAAAATATGTCATTCTTTTTGTAAGTAAGTCTTACACCTTGACAATTGTATTTTGTCTTAAAATGACATGAACAATTATATTTATACATGGACAATTGTATGTTGTTGTGTCGAGAGTAACCACACAAAAAAAAGGTTGAAAATGTTGATTTTGGATGAAGATGGCCACACATACACCTCGACCGTCAATGTTGTTTATCTAGAAGTGTTTGATAATTTGTAGAACATACTTTACCAGGATTTAATACACACACACACACACACACACACACACACACACATATATATAAATTGTAAGTTGCATATTATAAGGTTTAATTAACATTTCCATACTCTACACTATATAAGTAAAATTGAAGAATCTTCGATTTCTTTTGTAGCTAATATTGGAGTTATGAAGCGATGTTGAATCTATGAATCTATCGCCGCGAATGAATTTTTTGGATCACTATACCTTCTAGGTGTTGTCATATTTTTTTGTGACTTATAAATTATGTCGTCATTTTATCGTTATTAGCCAATGTTGTGTAATGGAACTAAATTGACTAAATGATATGTCAGTCGATGACATTTTTATTTATATGAAGATAATCACATTTAATTTATCTACGAATTACATTATATCTTTTATATTTTCTATTATGTTGAGAGTCAACATTTGCAACATTACAATAAAACTCTTTTCGCTCATGTGTTACATTATATATTAAAAACGTTTAAAGAAGAAAAACAATACAAAGTTAGAACCCATTAGTTTACTATGTAGATGTTTATAAGACTAGCCTAAACTTAGGATGAGAATTCAAGTTTCTCACAGTCATATTCATTGATTTAAATATTGGAAAGAAATTATGATATTGTATGTGTAAAAATACGGTAAAATCTAGCATGAAAAATATTGATTGATTGTCCAATTTGCAACACTAGTTTTGCGTGTTAGACTAATCACCATATTAATCATCTATTTTCTACCCAAAAATCACAATATTGTAGCATAGCTTCAAAAATTGGTCGAGCAAAATTGTTGTTTTGTTATTTATGAGTCAAAATAAAAGAAAAAATTATTTGAGCTTGGACTAAAACAATAGTTTGTGTTTACTTCGATAGGATATAATTTTAAAATCTCTACATATATTGAAGTTGTGTTGCATGTTGGTAGTGATACACAAGAGGTAGAATTTAATACTCTGAATGATGTTTGAATCAATAAATAAAGATAAGATATAAAATACAATAGATTTCAATATTTGATACAACTTCGATGTTGAAAAATATATTTTTTAAAAACTATTTTAAAAAAAAACAAAAAATAGAAAAGTAATACATTTACTACTTAAACAAACATGACTAGGAAGTCATTAACTAATATCAGCTAGAGTAAAACCTGTTGAAACATCAAGCACATTACTAAGTTTTTTGGCCATGAATAAGAAATTTAACACTACATTTTTAACAACATATAATCATTCAGAAACCGGGAAATTAAGATTGGTCTTGAGATTCTACAATGCATAAAAGAATTCCACCACACTTCACATTGTTACTGTGCCAAACAAGGAACTCCCATTTAAAGCTCTTAACCTTTTTTTAATGGTTCTAAATAATAACCACACACCCTAAGTACAACTGGGCGGAAGGTAGTTGACTTTATAAGCCAAGTGATCCCAAATGGATCAGGAATACAGGTAAAGCCTTGCAGTATGCAGTACCTCTACATGTCCAACAAACTGGGCACCAGCAGTAACAACCCTTCTGACCAGAAGGAAAAGGAGATCACTCACGATCTATATAGGGCCAATCTTCGGCCTCAAGTTAGGTGGAGGTGGGAGTGCGGAACAAACTCCTGAGTCAATAACCCAGAAATAAGAACGAGATCCGTTGAACGACAGCTGAAACCACATTCTAAAGCAATGTGAAACACTCGTTCCATTATCCGTAGAACACATCATCCCGAGTTGTAACTCCAACATTTGGGCGTTGAAAACAGTCTTGTAACAACCAGCCGCAAGTGGGCAAAATCCTTGTGGCACATGAACGCAATTCTGAAGAATCTCCACATTATTGAATGAAAAATTATTCAACTAAAATACGTTTTGAATAAATACCGCGCAACTGTTTGCTATTCCCCAGTTGAGTGTATTCGTTGTTCAGCAGTAACGATTTCTTTCAATGAGGAATCGATGTGTATTGTTCACGTTTCTGAAGCAACTCGAACTGAAATTACAACATCAAATAGCTTGAACATGTTTGCTAGCTGCAATATCCAAGCTTTATAACTTCAAAACAGTGTACCAACTCCAACACTAGAGAAAGAATCGTCGTCGTTCGTCGGAGAGACACGAAGATCGCCGTTCGAGAGAGCTTTGCAACACTAGTTTTGTGTGTTACACTAATCATCATATTAATCTTCTATTTCCTACCCAAAAATCACAATTTTGTAGCATAGCTTCAAAAATTGGTTGAGCAAAATTGTTGTTTTTTTTATTTATGAGTCAAAATAAAAAATTGTATTTGAGCTTGGACTAAAACAATAATTTTTGTTTACATCTATATGATATAATTTTAAAATCTCTGCATATATTGAAGTAGTGTTACATGTTGGTAGTGACACATAAGAGGTTGAATGATGTTTGAATCAATAAATAAAGATAAGATATTAAATACAATAGATTTCAATATCTCGTACAACCTCAATGTAGAAAATATATATTTTTTAAAAACTATTTAAAAAAACAAAAATTAGAAAAGTATAATAAACACTTCCATTACTGTCCTAGTGAGTTTAGCTCAGTTGGTAGGGACAATGCATAATATATGCAAGGTCCGGGGTTCAAACCCCGGCCACCACAAAAAAAAAAACACTTCCATTACCACAAATTAGAGCTAGGGGTTAGATTCTCACTCTATCTTTCAGTTTGTTTTGCATATAGCTGGTAGAATTAGATAGATTATGGAGAGTGTAGGTTTGACTCATGATAGTTTACCATCCAACGTGGTTGCGTCGGCCTAATTTATTGTAAATGTTGCTAATTTGTTGAATATAAAAGAAATTGAACTTACTAGGTGGGTTTTACTCTCGCTATTTTTTATTTCTTGTTTGGTTTATACGTTAAGTTTTGAATTTTGTAATTGTGGGATATTTTAGCTTTTCTTATGGCAATGGGTGATATTTCACTGAGGAAGACTGATGTGGAGGACAAAAGGGCTAAAATGCATAAGGAGTCGAAGTTTCTTCTCGATTATAATCGAAAGGCTATAACGAGGTTAACATATTTAAAAAGGTATGGTTTTGAACTAAATATTGGATAAGCTATATTAGAGCAACAATTAGATATGTCAAATAAACGAGACCTTGAGTTGTAGCACGAATAGGTCTACTTGGTAAACATCATGAACACAAACCTCAAATTGTAATTGAACTAGTAACTTGATTTACCAAACAAGGAGATACAGGGGATTCAAGGAATCATAACTGTTCGTCATCATTTTGTGTTAACCTATTTTATTTTCTTTGCATACACCAAATCCTATGCAAACTCCCGATTTATTGTTTTTAATTAAGCTTAATATAATTGTTGAGTTGAACAACAATCCATGTAGAAACAATATCGACTTACTACTTGATTACTTGTGCGATTCGGTATACTTATTTTACTTGTCATAAACCCTTAACTAAGGTTCCAATAAGGCGAAGCTGATCTGATCATGATAGCCAAGTGGAAGAGTCGTATGAGATTAAGACGACACTTTGAAGGGAGTATACACATAAGGTTTGGAAAGTTTAAGACGAAGCAACTTCATATTCCTATCCGTCAAATATTTCTTTATTGTCAAATGTTAACCTAATTTCTTCCTTGTTCTCAAATGTTGAACTCAATAATTTACATCTTATTTGAAGGGAAAAAAATATCATAGTTTAGAAAGTGGTTGAACTGAAGTGGAAAATCGAATTAAATTGATAGTTGAAAATATAAAAATGTTATGAATTGAATGTAAAGTAAATATGCAAATAACAAAAACCATATGCTAAAATCCGTAAAATATAGGCTCTGTTTGGTAAAAAGAAGCTATAAGCTAGCTGATAGCTGATAAGCTAGCTGATAGCTGAAAAGCTAGCTTATGACTGATAGCTGATAGCTGATAGCTTATAGCTGAAAAGCTCGTTTATTAAAAATAATGTGTTTGGTAAAATTAGCTGTTATAAATATAAAATGACATAAAAGTACATGATAATTTAATTTAAAAAAAATCAAAATTATGTCCAAAAAAAATATAACCTTTGAAAATAAACATTCATCAAAACCTAACTTTCAAAACCTTTGAAAAATATACTTTCACTTTCAAGTGATTTTTTAGAGAAAAATAGGAAAAAAGAAGCTCCTAACTTTTTACAACACTAACATGGAGCACTTCAATGTTTGAAAAACTACGTTGATGACAAAAATTTAAAGAACTAATGTGAAAACACACTAGTCTACTATTTTTTTTTTGAAAGATAGTCTACTCTTTTATTAGATACTTAAGATTAAGATTTATTCATTTCAACATGCAACTCTATACAAGGATTAAAGTGACAATTAATTCATGTTCAGCAGCATAACATAACACATAAAATATCATTTAAATCTCCTTAAAACATTGATATACACACTTTTATTATGGCATGTAACCTCAATTGTATTGTATATATATAATTCAAGCAGCTGCTGTCATCACCGTGTGACACATTGCACAAGAAACGAAATAGAATCAGAGAAGAGGAAAGCAAAACGTGAGTGAGTGGGACGGTTACTGTATAAAAAAGTAATAAAAATTAAATAATAAGGTTATTATTGGAAGAAAATGTAAAAAGCTATCAGCTATAAGCTAAAAAGCTACTTGAAATAGCTTCTCAAAAAAAGCTATAAGCTCGTGAAAAAAGCTTGTTACCAAACACATCACGTTTTCATCCAACAAGCTTATAAGCTAGTCCAACAAGCTTATAAGCTAGTCCAACAAGCTATAAGCTAGCTTTTTTGTGTTACCAAACACAGCCATAATCGCAAGTTTGAGATAGATAGTGGAGTACATGTGGATATTTTTTTATTTGTGCCACTTCATTGTGAGACTTAGAAATAGAGACGCATGGAGGTAATAACAAACTCAAATATCCTTTAAAAAAAAAAAAACAAACTCAAATACATCACACATAAAAATCCACCTCACAATCAATTAGATAGAGTGGATAATAATTGGAGCTCCATGTTGTGGCTTAAGAGTAAGACGATTATGAGGAGCATGAACATAAGAAGGTGAAAGCTGAAATGAGAAATGTTGAAGAAACATTGCAAGAGCCATCTTTGCTTCAATCAAGGCAAAGTTTTGACCAAGACATATTCTTGGACCCCAACCAAATGGATAAAAAGCAACTTGATCATGAGAAGCTTTAGAAACCCCTTCAGAAAACCTGTTTGGATTGAACTCTTCTGGGTTGTCCCAATACCTTTTATCATAATGAAGAAGGATAAATGGTAAATAAACTTCAACCCCAGGTGGGATGGCTATGCTTCCTACCTTTGTTTCACACTGTGTGTATCTTTGAGTATGAGTCACAGGTGGGTACAATCTTAGCACTTCATGAATTATCATTGTTACCTACAAATCATAGCCAAACAAATGTCTATGCTAGTTTCACGAATTAATTTTGGTTTAAATAAGAACTAAAGTTGATATTATACACATTTTACGGGAACTAATTGTAACATGAATAAATTTGTATAGGGATTAAAAAGAATAGCAAAGACCAAAAGCAAATTTTATTATATTCGCAAGGATTAAAGAAAAACAAAAAATGTTTTTTTACTGGGATTAAAATCAAAATACTTATACTTTTAGGGATAAAAAGCATATTTAAGGCTTTAATTATTGCATGTTATTAGTCTAAATTGTTTTATGTTGTTAGCATATCACAATTAAACATATATACGACTATAAAAATAATTATGATTAATTCTTTTTTTGAACAAGTAATTATAATTAATTCTAAATTTCACTAATTCAAAAGGGAGACATAAGTACAAGTTTCTACATCATATTTGCAAATGCTATATATAAACAAAAATGCGATGACAATGATAAAGTGCAAATAATTAAAAACTCGTAAGTTCCAACTCGCGCTCTGCATTATAATATTATTAATTTGGATGAGTTAATTTAAATTTAACTTCTTAAAAAAATATAGATCTTTCAAAAAGAAATGTTATTAATATAATGGAAGGGGCACAAAGGTAGCATCACCATGACTAAAACGCTAAATAGAAAAATGTTATAGTCTATTCAAAACATCATATTTTATATTTTTATTTTATTTTTGAAAGAGAAGTCATATTTTATTAAAAGTCATAGTTTATTCAAAAGTAATATTTAAATAAAAGTCATATTTTGGTTAAAAATAAGCCTTTCAATCTCATCCGTCGAAAGAAATACTTTTGAAAATAGACATTATTAATAGCTCCAAGGTCATATTTAAATAAAAGTCATATTTTGGTTAAAAATAAACCTTGCAATCTCATCCGTCGAAAGAAATACTTTTGAAAATAGACATTATTTAAATAAAAGTCATATTTTGGTTAAAAATAAACCTTGCAATCTCATCCGTCGAAAGAAATACTTTTGAAAATAGACATTATTAACAGCTCCAAGGACCAGTCAAAAATAAATAAATAAATAAACTCAAAAGGTCACAAAAGTAGCTTATTATGAGGATTGAGGAAGCCTTACATAGTCACTATTATTTGGTCACATTCCTTTAGAAAAACTATTTGGTCACACTATATAGATAAAACTTTAAAGGCATAGACAAAATTTATTGTGCTATGATTTACTCCCTACCCTTCAAAATAATAGTCTTCTAAGCATTTTATGTTGGATTTTTCACTAATTAAGTTATTTATTTAATTAAATAAATAAGTGGTAATTACACACTAAGTGCTCATAGTGGTAATTACCCATTAATCAGAAAATGGTCTTTATTCTTTCCCTTAAATTTAGTAACTGCCCATTATGAGTGAGTGGAGGAGCAGTTTTGTTTTGCACGTTCAGTAACTTCTTGATGGCAGAAGTTATATAAAGGAGTGCACTTCATTTGTTTTGGTTCCCTAAGCCTAACATCTCTATTCAGAAGACTTACACCATCAAAGTGAGATTGTGGAAGGTTTAGAAGAGCCTCAACTTCTTCAAACAAGAGCAATGGCTGGAGGTATGCCTTGATCCTTTAATTTAAGTTTCCGCTGTTTTAAGTAGTTATTTCTTTTGTTCTTTATGAAATAACTTACATTTGGTATCAGAGCCTGCTCTATACCTCTGCCTTGCTATTAGTTTTCTGCATTTGGGTGATTCTGTTGAATTAAGTTTCGATTTATAATCAATTCCTAGTTCATAATTTTGTGGTTAAGTTTAACTACTAGAAATTGAAATCGAAACTTTTTAATCAAAAGACCCAAATCAAAATTAATAACCAGGGGTTCAGTTGTGTGGGCGTGCCCCATTTTTCGAACCGACTCAAGCACACAACATTACTACATTTGTTGCTTTATAATATTGTATTATTATTATTATTATTATTATTCATTTTCGGATTATACGCTGGCTGCGACAACATGATTTGCATTGCTTGATTTTATTATTATTATTATTATTATTATAATAAAATGCTATGCTATTGTGTATATGGTTTAATTTGTTTTGTATAACACTTTAGTATTATTGTTGTACTATTGTTTGTGGGTAGGCCGTGTGCCTGTGTTGTGTCTTCTGTATCTGCTTAAAATTTCCTTTGGTTTGCATGTTTTACTATTGCATTGGATGTGTGATATTATGGTATAATCACGCAATTTTGGAATTTTAACATATTGGAAAAATCAATTGATTTCTGGTTATACAATTGAGTACTGAGTTAAATGTCTAGATGATCTATATAATTTTAATTAATTAGGGAGTAGCCACAACATCTTTGATTATGCAAAATTATATATTAAGTGTTTAAGAAGATCATGGTTGTGACATTGATGGTAATTAATTATATTGAACATAGTAAATCTTATCCCACAGGAATTTTTGTTATGTTTTGTATAATTAATTAGGATGAAATATCAATTTATATTTTCTAACTTACCCTCAGGAATTAGAAAAAGGAACATAAATTGATAGTTTTGTCATTCGGTTATATGAATCTAATTGAATAAAATTTTAGCCCACAGGTAAATTTTATGTCACTAGGTTCATAGTTTGAAACATGATTTACGTTGGTAAAACATGATATTTGTTTAGTAGTCTCAATTTTAATTATAAGCATGTATGTTTAATTTTTGCAGCTATGCAGCCTATGAATTTTTCTGATTTTAAGTGTGAAATTCCCGAACTAAGGGGTGAAAACTATAAGGTGTGGAAGGAGAGAATTCTTCTTCACTTAGGGTGGATGGATATTGATTATGCTATTCGGAAAGACGAACCGCCTGCAGTTACTGAAACTAGACTTCAGGAAGACGTTGATCTTTATGAAATGTGGGAGCGGTCTAACCGTCTCAGTGTGATGTTCATAAAGACCAACATCTCTGCTAGTATCCGTGGTTGTGTCGATCAGCATGATAATGTCCAAGCATTGCTTAAGGCTATTGATGAACAATTCAAAACATAATATAAGGCACTTGCTAGCACCCTTATAATGAAGTTTTCATCCATGAAGCTTATCACTGTGAAAGGTGTGCGTGAGCACATCATGCAAATGAGGGACTTAGCAGCACAGCTAAAGACTCTTGACGTTGATATGTCTGATTCTTTTCTTGTGCACTACATTCTGAACACTCTTCCACCTGAATATGGACCTTTCAAGATTTCTTATAACACACATAAGGACAAATGGTCAATTAATGAACTCCTGACCATGTGGGTTCAAGAAGAAGGAAGGTTGACTATGGAAAAAAGTGAGAGTGTTTTTGTTGCAACTGAAAGAAAGAACATGAATCAAGCGAAACATAAGGGGAAAGGCAAAATACCACCTCAAGGTGGAATTAAGAAAGAATCCAAGTGTTTCTTTTGTAAAAAGAAGGGACACATGAAGAAGGATTGCCCCAAGTTTCAGAAATGGCTTGAAAACAAAGGTAAATCAATCTCACTTGTCTGTTATGAGTCTAATATGGTTAATGTTATTTATAACACATGGTGGATTGATTCTGGTTCTACAATCCATGTTTCGAATACCTTGCAGGGTATGAGAAGCCTAAGGAAACCACTTCCAAGTGAGCAAGGCATCTATTCAGGAAGCAAGATGCGTTCTCATGTGGAGGCTGTTGGAACATGCAATTTAGTTTTAAGTAGTGGCTTTGTTTTAAATTTGGAAAAGACTTTTTATGTTCCTAGTTTTTCTAGAAATTTAATTTCCATTTCAAGACTTGTACCTTTGGGATACTCTTTCAATTTTTATGAAACATCTTTCATTTTGTTTTATAAATCTAATTTTGTTGGAAATGGTGTATTATCCGATGGTCTTTTCTCAATTAATTTGCAAAATAATGCCACTAATAATGTTATGCATGTTCACGCTGGAACTAAACGTTGTGTTATAAATGATGAATCCTCTATTTTGTGGCACCGGAGATTAGGACATATCTCCATTCAGAGAATCAAAAGACTAGTGAATGATGGAGTACTTGGTACTTTAGATTTCACTGATTTTGAAACTTGTGTAAACTGCATTAAGGGAAAGCAAACTAACAAGTATAAGAAAGGTGCAAAGAGGAGTTCTGAAATATTAGAAATCATACATTCAGATATATGTTGTCCAGATATGGACATACCAGGTCCGAAATACTTCATCTCTTTCATTGATGATTACTCACGATATATGCATGTCTACTTGCTTCATAATAAGTATGAAGCATTGGATGCCTTTAAAGTTTTTAAGGCTGAAGTAGAAAAACAATGTGAAAAGCAAATTAAGATCGTGAGAATTGATAGAGGTGGAGAATATTATGGTAGATATACTGAGGATGGACAAGCCATGGGTCCATTTGCGAAGTTTCTTCAAGAAAATGGGATAGTTGCCCAATATACCATGCCTGGTTCTCCAGACCAGAATGGGGTGTCAGAAAGAAGAAACCGAACTTTAATGGACATGGTTAGGAGTATGCGTAGTAACTCCAGACTTCCAAAGTCCTTGTGGACTGAAGCTCTTAAAACGGCAGTGTATATATTGAACCGTGTTCCAACCAAGGCTGTCCCAAAGACACCGTTTGAGTTATTTAAAGGTTGGAAACCGAGTTTGCGTCATATACGCGTTTGGGGATGCCCGTCTGAAGTAAGAGTTTACAATCCACAAGAAAAGAAACTAGACCCTAGAACTATAAGTGGGTATTTCATTGGATATGCCGAAAATTCTAAAGGGTATATGTTCTATTGTCCATCTCATAGCACTAGGATTGTGGAATCAAGAAATGCAAAGTTTCTTGAAAATGACTTGATTAGTGGGAGCAATCAATTTCAGGACACTGGTTCTGATAAAAGTCAAATTGATGTTGAACCGTCCACTTCAAGTGACAGATTGATTGTCATTCAGAGTGCCCCTCAAGATCAAATGGGTATTAGACAATCAGTTGTTGAAGTTCCACAAGCGGCCGATAACAATCTAGTAAATAAAGATGTTCAAGAATTTCCAGAAATTGTTGAACAAATGGTTGAGCAACATGATCCTCCGGAAAATGTTAAACCAACATTAAGGAAATCTACTAGAGAGAGAAGGCCAGCTATACCTAGTAATTATGTTGTATATTTACAAGAATCGGACTATAATATTGGTGCTGAAAATGATCCTGAAACGTTTTCACAAGCCATGAGTTCTAGAGAGTCAAATTTACGGTATGATGCTATGATAGATGAGATGAATTCAATGGCATCTAATGGAGTTTGGGATCTTGTCGAGTTGCCTAATGGTTTAAAAGCCATTGGTTGTAAATGGGTCTTTAAGACAAAGAAAGACTCATTAGGCAACATTGAGAGATATAAAGCTAGACTCGTTGCCAAAGGATTCACTCAAAAGGAAGGAATAGATTACAAGGAGACTTTTTCCCCTGTATCTAAGAAGAGGTTTATATGTCTGATTCTTTTCTTGTGCACTACATTCTGAACACTCTTCCACCTGAATATGGACCTTTCAAGATTTCTTATAACACACATAAGGACAAATGGTCAATTAATGAACTCCTGACCATGTGTGTTCAAGAAGAAGGAAGGTTGACTATGGAAAAAAGTGAGAGTGTTTTTGTTGCAACTGAAAGAAAGAACATGAATCAAGCGAAACATAAGGGGAAAGGCAAAATACCACCTCAAGGTGGAATTAAGAAAGAATCCAAGTGTTTCTTTTGTAAAAAGAAGGGACACATGAAGAAGGATTGCCCCAAGTTTCAGAAATGGCTTGAAAACAAAGGTAAATCAATCTCACTTGTCTGTTATGAGTCTAATATGGTTAATGTTATTTATAACACATGGTGGATTGATTCTGGTTCTACAATCCATGTTTCGAATACCTTGCAGGGTATGACAAGCCTAAGGAAACCACTTCCAAGTGAGCAAGGCATCTATTCAGGAAGCAAGATGCGTTCTCATGTGGAGGCTGTTGGAACATGCAATTTAGTTTTAAGTAGTGGCTTTGTTTTAAATTTGGAAAAGACTTTTTATGTTCCTAGTTTTTCTAGAAATTTAATTTCCATTTCAAGACTTGTACCTTTGGGATACTCTTTCAATTTTTATGAAACATCTTTCATTTTGTTTTATAAATCTAATTTTGTTGGAAATGGTGTATTATCCGATGGTCTTTTCTCAATTAATTTGCAAAATAATGCCACTAATAATGTTATGCATGTTCACGCTGGAACTAAACGTTGTGTTATAAATGATGAATCCTCTATTTTGTGGCACCGGAGATTAGGACATATCTCCATTCAGAGAATCAAAAGACTAGTGAATGATGGAGTACTTGGTACTTTAGATTTCACTGATTTTGAAACTTGTGTAAACTGCATTAAGGGAAAGCAAACTAACAAGTATAAGAAAGGTGCAAAGAGGAGTTCTGAAATATTAGAAATCATACATTTAGATATATGTTGTCCAGATATGGACATACCAGGTCCGAAATACTTCATCTCTTTCATTGATGATTACTCACGATATATGCATGTCTACTTGCTTCATAATAAGTATGAAGCATTGGATGCCTTTAAAGTTTTTAAGGCTGAAGTAGAAAAACAATGTGAAAAGCAAATTAAGATCGTGAGAATTGATAGAGGTGGAGAATATTATGGTAGATATACTGAGGATGGACAAGCCATGGGTCCATTTGCGAAGTTTCTTCAAGAAAATGGGATAGTTGCCCAATATACCATGCCTGGTTCTCCAGACCAGAATGGGGTGTCAGAAAGAAGAAACCGAACTTTAATGGACATGGTTAGGAGTATGCGTAGTAACTCCAGACTTCCAAAGTCCTTGTGGACTGAAGCTCTTAAAACGGCAGTGTATATATTGAACCGTGTTCCAACCAAGGCTGTCCCAAAGACACCGTTTGAGTTATTTAAAGGTTGGAAACCGAGTTTGCGTCATATACGCGTTTGGGGATGCCCGTCTGAAGTAAGAGTTTACAATCCACAAGAAAAGAAACTAGACCCTAGAACTATAAGTGGGTATTTCATTGGATATGCCGAAAATTCTAAAGGGTATATGTTCTATTGTCCATCTCATAGCACTAGGATTGTGGAATCAAGAAATGCAAAGTTTCTTGAAAATGACTTGATTAGTGGGAGCAATCAATTTCAGGACACTGGTTCTGATAAAAGTCAAATTGATGTTGAACCGTCCACTTCAAGTGACAGATTGATTGTCATTCAGAGTGCCCCTCAAGATCAAATGGGTATTAGACAATCAGTTGTTGAAGTTCCACAAGCGGCCGATAACAATCTAGTAAATAAAGATGTTCAAGAATTTCCAGAAATTGTTGAACAAATGGTTGAGCAACATGATCCTCCGGAAAATGTTAAACCAACATTAAGGAAATCTACTAGAGAGAGAAGGCCAGCTATACCTAGTAATTATGTTGTATATTTACAAGAATCGGACTATAATATTGGTGCTGAAAATGATCCTGAAACGTTTTCACAAGCCATGAGTTCTAGAGAGTCAAATTTATGGTATGATGCTATGATAGATGAGATGAATTCAATGGCATCTAATGGAGTTTGGGATCTTGTCGAGTTGCCTAATGGTTTAAAAGCCATTGGTTGTAAATGGGTCTTTAAGACAAAGAAAGACTCATTAGGCAACATTGAGAGATATAAAGCTAGACTCGTTGCCAAAGGATTCACTCAAAAGGAAGGAATAGATTACAAGGAGACTTTTTCCCCTGTATCTAAGAAGAGGTTTATATGTCTGATTCTTTTCTTGTGCACTACATTCTGAACACTCTTCCACCTGAATATGGACCTTTCAAGATTTCTTATAACACACATAAGGACAAATGGTCAATTAATGAACTCCTGACCATGTGTGTTCAAGAAGAAGGAAGGTTGACTATGGAAAAAAGTGAGAGTGTTTTTGTTGCAACTGAAAGAAAGAACATGAATCAAGCGAAACATAAGGGGAAAGGCAAAATACCACCTCAAGGTGGAATTAAGAAAGAATCCAAGTGTTTCTTTTGTAAAAAGAAGGGACACATGAAGAAGGATTGCCCCAAGTTTCAGAAATGGCTTGAAAACAAAGGTAAATCAATCTCACTTGTCTGTTATGAGTCTAATATGGTTAATGTTATTTATAACACATGGTGGATTGATTCTGGTTCTACAATCCATGTTTCGAATACCTTGCAGGGTATGACAAGCCTAAGGAAACCACTTCCAAGTGAGCAAGGCATCTATTCAGGAAGCAAGATGCGTTCTCATGTGGAGGCTGTTGGAACATGCAATTTAGTTTTAAGTAGTGGCTTTGTTTTAAATTTGGAAAAGACTTTTTATGTTCCTAGTTTTTCTAGAAATTTAATTTCCATTTCAAGACTTGTACCTTTGGGATACTCTTTCAATTTTTATGAAACATCTTTCATTTTGTTTTATAAATCTAATTTTGTTGGAAATGGTGTATTATCCGATGGTCTTTTCTCAATTAATTTGCAAAATAATGCCACTAATAATGTTATGCATGTTCACGCTGGAACTAAACGTTGTGTTATAAATGATGAATCCTCTATTTTGTGGCACCGGAGATTAGGACATATCTCCATTCAGAGAATCAAAAGACTAGTGAATGATGGAGTACTTGGTACTTTAGATTTCACTGATTTTGAAACTTGTGTAAACTGCATTAAGGGAAAGCAAACTAACAAGTATAAGAAAGGTGCAAAGAGGAGTTCTGAAATATTAGAAATCATACATTCAGATATATGTTGTCCAGATATGGACATACCAGGTCCGAAATACTTCATCTCTTTCATTGATGATTACTCACGATATATGCATGTCTACTTGCTTCATAATAAGTATGAAGCATTGGATGCCTTTAAAGTTTTTAAGGCTGAAGTAGAAAAACAATGTGAAAAGCAAATTAAGATCGTGAGAATTGATAGAGGTGGAGAATATTATGGTAGATATACTGAGGATGGACAAGCCATGGGTCCATTTGCGAAGTTTCTTCAAGAAAATGGGATAGTTGCCCAATATACCATGCCTGGTTCTCCAGACCAGAATGGGGTGTCAGAAAGAAGAAACCGAACTTTAATGGACATGGTTAGGAGTATGCGTAGTAACTCCAGACTTCCAAAGTCCTTGTGGACTGAAGCTCTTAAAACGGCAGTGTATATATTGAACCGTGTTCCAACCAAGGCTGTCCCAAAGACACCGTTTGAGTTATTTAAAGGTTGGAAACCGAGTTTGCGTCATATACGCGTTTGGGGATGCCCGTCTGAAGTAAGAGTTTACAATCCACAAGAAAAGAAACTAGACCCTAGAACTATAAGTGGGTATTTCATTGGATATGCCGAAAATTCTAAAGGGTATATGTTCTATTGTCCATCTCATAGCACTAGGATTGTGGAATCAAGAAATGCAAAGTTTCTTGAAAATGACTTGATTAGTGGGAGCAATCAATTTCAGGACACTGGTTCTGATAAAAGTCAAATTGATGTTGAACCGTCCACTTCAAGTGACAGATTGATTGTCATTCAGAGTGCCCCTCAAGATCAAATGGGTATTAGACAATCAGTTGTTGAAGTTCCACAAGCGGCCGATAACAATCTAGTAAATAAAGATGTTCAAGAATTTCCAGAAATTGTTGAACAAATGGTTGAGCAACATGATCCTCCGGAAAATGTTGAACCAACATTAAGGAAATCTACTAGAGAGAGAAGGCCAGCTATACCTAGTAATTATGTTGTATATTTACAAGAATCGGACTATAATATTGGTGCTGAAAATGATCCTGAAACGTTTTCACAAGCCATGAGTTCTAGAGAGTCAAATTTATGGTATGATGTTATGATAGATGAGATGAATTCAATGGCATCTAATGGAGTTTGGGATCTTGTCGAGTTGCCTAATGGTTTAAAAGCCATTGGTTGTAAATGGGTCTTTAAGACAAAGAAAGACTCATTAGGCAACATTGAGAGATATAAAGCTAGACTCGTTGCCAAAGGATTCACTCAAAAGGAAGGAATAGATTACAAGGAGACTTTTTCCCCTGTATCCAATAAGGATTCTCTTCGCATCATCTTAGCATTAGTTGCTTATTTTGACATAGAACTACATCAAATGGATGTGAAAACTGCATTTTTGAATGGAGATCTAGAAGAAGAGGTTTACATGAAACAACCAGAAGGATTTTCTTCTAGTGGTGATGAGCATTTGGTATGCAAGCTTAAGAAATCCATTTATGGACTCAAACAAGCTTCCCGTCAATGGTATTTAAAATTTCATGATGTCATCTCTTCTTTTGGATTTGTAGAGAACATTATGGATCAATGTATATACCAGAAGGTCAGTGGGAGTAAAATTTGTTTCCTTATTTTGTATGTGGATGATATTTTACTTGCTACCAATGATAAAGGTTTGCTTTATGAGGTGAAACAATTTCTCTCTAAGAGTTTTGATATGAAGGATATGGGTGACGCTTCTTATGTCATTGGCATTAAGATTCAAAGAGACAGAGTTCGTAGAATTCTGGGCTTGTCACAAGAGGCTTATATCAATAAGGTCTTAGAGAGGTTTCGGATGAAAGATTGTTCACCAAGTGTTGCACCTATTGTGAAGGGTGGTAGGTTCCATTTGGAACAATGCCCGAAGAACGACTTTGAAAGGGAACAAATGCTTAATATTCCATATGCTTCCGCTGTTGGAAGCCTAATGTATGCTCAGGTTTGCACACGGCCTGACATTGCATTTGCTATTGGAATGTTAGGCAGATATCAGAGTAATCCAGGTATGGAACACTGGAAAGCTGCAAAGAAAGTGATGAGGTACCTTAAAGGAACCAAAGACTACATACTTATGTATAGGCGAACTGAAGATTTAGAGGTCAAAGGTTACTCTGATTCAGACTTTGCTGGTTGCGTTGATTCAAGAAAATCAACATCCGGTTACATTTTCATGTTAGCCGGCGGGGCTGTTTCTTGGAAAAGCGCAAAGCAAACCTTGATCGCCACTTCCACAATGGAAGCTGAGTTCGTATCTTGTTTTGAGGCTACATCACATGGTGTATGGATGAAGAGTTTCATTTCTGGGTTGAAAATTGTGGATTCAATTTCTAGACCACTAAAGATGTACTGTGACAATTCAGCTGCTGTTTTTATGGCTAAGAATAATAAAAGTGGAAGTCAAAGTAAGCATATCGACATTAAGTACTTAGCCATAAGAGAACGCGTTAAAGATCAAACAATTGTTATTGAGCATATTAGCACTGAATTGATGATTGCTGATCCGTTGACTAAAGGCATGCCACCGTCAAAATTTAAGGATCATGTAGAAAGTATGGGACTTGGTTCCCATATCTGATTTTCGTTGTAAGAACGATTTTAGTTTTTTGAAACTCTATGTATGATATTTTCTCATATTTGATCTCTAAAGTGTATACATTTGATTTTGAGATATATCAATTAAGTTTGGAACCAGAATAAACATAAATGATATGAGTTTATTCATTAAGTTATATGATTTGGTTAGAGACATAATACATTGTGATACATAGAAGATAATACTCAATTAAAGAGGACTTGTCGCTATGATCCGTGTGTTTTTGTTTCTTATTATTGTAAGTGAAAGAATATGTCGACCAAGTGGGAGAATGTTGGATTTTTCCCTAATTAAGTTATTTATTTAATTAAATAAATAAGTGGTAATTACCCACTAAGTGCTCATAGTGGTAATTACCCATTAATCAGAAAATGGTCTTTATTCTTTCCCTTAAATTTAGTAACTGCCCATTATGAGTGAGTGGAGGAGCAGTTTTGTTTTGCACGTTCAGTAACTTCTTGATGGCAGAAGTTATATAAAGGAGTGCACTTCATTTGTTTTGGTTCCCTAAGCATAACATCTCTATTCAGAAGACTTACACCATCAAAGTGAGATTGTGGAAGGTTTAGAAGAGCCTCAACTTCTTCAAACAAGAGCAATGGCTGGAGGTATGCCTTGATCCTTTAATTTAAGTTTCCGCTGTTTTAAGTAGTTATTTCTTTTCTTCTTTATGAAATAACTTACATTTTATTCTCTGTATCAAATTAATTGTCACTTTAAAATATTAATGCAACATTCATTATTTTTTTTCCTACTATTATATAATTATTTATTTAATTTTATCTAATTTAACTGCTCCACTAACTACAATTAATAAGAGTATTTTAGTAAATTATACCAATTTTATCATTGAAATCAACTCAATTAATCATTTCCTTAAAAATCGTACATAAACCTTAAACGACTATTATTTTAAGACATATGGAATAATTTACTTACGATTTTAAGGCGATTTATGGCTTCAAGATTAGGAGTTTTTGTGCCACAAATCTCAAGTACTTCAGCTCTTGCTTTGTCTTGCCAATTTGGATGCATACATAAAACGATAACCGACCATGTAAGCAAGTCAGTCGTGGTCTCTTGGCCAGCAAAATAAAACAACTTGCATTCTTCAATCACATCCTCAATTGTAACACAACTGTTACTTTCTTCATCTTTGTTTTGTAATAGTAGGCTTAATAGATCATGGTTTTCAATTGCACCTGTTTTCATTGCATGCTCTTTCCTCTTTATCATTTCTTTCAATATAGCAGTAATTTCATCGTGTATTTGGTATCTCCTCTTAACTTTCTTAGTTGGTATGAACCTGCATGGGTCACAAAACAACAACATGGAGACTTTCATAGTTGGTGCTAATTGCTACATAATTTGATAATGTTACACTGGAATATTCTTGTTTTTTCGCATTGGGTTGGAGTAACCTAAATGCAGAATTAATTAGCTTTTTTTATTGACGCGACTAAACATATACCCACCCATTGTTGATTATATTATATCTCTGCTGACTAGAGACTGTAACATTAATTGCTTTTGTCCACATCTTGCGAAATGGACACTTTTGCGCCGACTGATCGACCAAATTTAGAGCTCCTCTTGAGAGAGATTAGGGTTTTTGATTTTTCTCCCCTTTTATTGGCTAGTATTTGCTTAGCTCATACCATGGGGTATCTTTCATTAGACCTTAGTTTTCTTTTCGGTCTTTTTCTTTTTTCCAATGATAAAAAAATTAATCTCAATTAACATCTTAATAGTTTCTTCCGTTAAAAAAGTCATAGGATAATTTCTTCTAATAATCATATGGAAATAAATCATATTCCCTCCGTTCTAAAATATAAGCAAAAATGGATCAATATAAATTGATGTATTTGATGCAAACTTTAAACCAGATATATTAACATTTGTTGTACTATTTTTGTTTATTTTTTTTTTTTTTGACAAAAGAGGCTGTACGAGTTTTGTTTATATTACTATTGAATTGTAGTATATTTCACCTGAAACCTGGGACATAAGTGCCAAAATAGGCTTCTGACACTAATAATGCTTGCTCATGCTGAAGTTCAAATATCTTTTCTCCCTCTTTGTAACTGCTTCCAAAAGCTGTTCGAGCAATAACATCACCAGTAAGAACATAAAATTCTTTAAAAACATCTACTTCGTATAATCCTTTGGATTTTACTAGCTCCTGCCACCGTTGTATCTGGCTACAACAACTAGTTGAAATTGCTGGAATCATTGCCTATTTTTGTATTAACAAGATATTAGTAATAGTACAATGAGTAGGAGTCTATTGGAATTTGGAGTATAATGATAGGAGTGTGTTATTTTTTACAATATCGCCGGCCAAAAAATAAAATTAGTGAAGGATAAACTATGCTTCATGCGTTTCAAGATATATGTCACTTTTTTGTTATAACGATATTGATGCAAAGTTTTCACCGCTATTTAGCGATAACTAATCTACGCCGAAGAACATGTGGCTATGTAGCACACAAAGTAGATTCTTCCCTCCCAACAATCTTTTTACATACGCATGAGTCAAGAATCGAACCCCTAATTACATGCTTAATGAACCCAAGTCCCTTAGCACTTGATCGAGCTAATTGAATATACTCTTTTAACTAATGAACTGTTTAAAAGTGATTACCAAATAATTAATGATTTGAAGACTCTTTTAACTAATTAAACATTTTTTCCGTTGCCTATCTATCAATCAATCAATAAAATAATGAATTGGTGGTGTACCTTTAGCTTCTCAAGAAGGAAAGCTGATGCAGTTAGTTTCCTTCGTTTACTCCATATTTCACCATCCAAGTTTGATACACCCATATGCAGAATATTTACTAGAGGGTTTAATGGTGGTTTGATGAAGTGGCCATTCTTATTTTGTAAAATTAATCTCACAAGTTCTACATCATCAATCACCATACATGGAGTTCTTCCAAAGCTAAAATGCGAAATATTACCTACACAGATTAAAAAAATGGTTGGTACGAATTATTTTTTTTATATAAATATATGGTAAATTTATTAGCAAACCAGCATTTTTTTTTTTTTTTTGGTAATAAGCAAACCAGCATGTTAATACTGCTTCACAAAATCAACTATTTTTTATTAAATATTAACGACTAATTCAAAGACCAAAAACTTTTTTAACGCGTTAGCAAATAATTATTGGTGAGCTATGAAACATTGAAAGAGTTTAAAGGAGAATGTTCTGATTCGATCCCAAAAACTAACATTTCTAAATAATAATAATTATAATTTGTATTATTATTATTATTATTATTATTATTATTATTATTATTATTATTATTATTATTATTATTATTATTATTATTTGACAACTTTTACAAATTGGTTTTTAAATTGATTAGTCATAAACTCATTTAATAATCCATCTAAAGATTGACTTGACAAATTGTTTGCTATTGTGATTAAATTTTGTGGCCTCTAATCAAACAATAACAAAACATATAACTATAAGGATTTGATTTGTAAGGGTTTGATTACCCCTTATACTTGTTATTTAATTCCATCCTTTGCTTATAAAAGAATAAAAATAACAAATAACAAAACTATATCATTAGTAAAAAACAATACTTTATTTTAGGGGGAAAAACAAAACTTATATAGTTTACATTACAACATCCTTTTAAATTTAGCCAAACATATATATAGTATGTATTTTTGTCTTTAAATTTACTCACCATACTGCTGAACCATTTGGTTAAGAAATGGGATGACTCTAGGAACAATATTTTGGTGGTTCAAGTTCAAGGGTTTAGATAATGATGCTTCACGGGAAGACCTTATCATTTGTGGCAAGTCACCATACCAAAATTTGTAGGAAGTTCCTCTCACCCCTTGTTGCCTAAGTTGTTGCTCTACACCTTTGGGTCTCCACCATAAATTGTGGACAAGTTTTTTAGTAACATGTAGAATAATTAGCAAAGCAAAAGAGATTGTCAAGGTTTTGAGGATGTTAATCTCTTCTTCCATGTTTTCTGTAAGCAAAATATATTTGTTGATAACCTTCAGCTTGTTTATTTATATATAGATTTTATAATTAAAGAATGGAAGCATTATTGGCATCGACAAATACAATATGGAGTATAATGTAAATAAGGTTGGTTAGAGGTTAAATAATGAATTATGGACTTGTCATGCCATAAATTAAAGACAATATTACGTAGTAGTAGTAGTAACCCGTATTGGTATATATTAAGAAAGTACACCTATTCTTATTTTTTTTAAAAAAATCTATATTTTAACCAAGTGATTAAGCTAAATAATTTATGAACTCCACTAAAAATGAATAAGACCATCCACAATGGTGGGTGCTTCACCTATTTAGCACCACATTAAATAGACACTCCATTGTGGAGTATAATACATGGGTGCCTATGGAGAAGGGTGGCTATGGAAGCACCCTCTCTCTCTCTCTCTCTTCATTTTCATGGGTCCCATTTAATAAATCTTAATAAAATAAATAAATTTTGTTCAAATGTAATGATATAAAATTATTTGTGGAACCTATTTAATAATTTCTTTTAAGGTGATGGGTTGAAAAAAATTGGTGCTTATTAAGTATTACGGTGAAATGAGTGATGTGGACATACAAATTTAATGTAAGCACCCAATTTAGGGTGCTCTGTTGTGGATGGTCTAATTGGGTAGAAACCAAATTTGATTTTTTGATGGAATAGTTTTTGATCAAGTTTTACTAATTTTTCAATTGAACTCCTAATTATCAGATATTTCCTTATGAATTGAAAGATTAACATACAAAATAAAGAATATCTTTTTAATCAATAATTAAATAATGTGGTGAATTAAAAATTGCTAATAAATGTAATATTTTTTTTGCTAATAAATAGATGGGTAAAATATGTTTTTGGTCCCTATAAATATGTCAACTTTTCGTTTTAATCCCTCTAAAATTTTCCTTCAACTTTTAGTCCCTATAAAATTTTCAATCACTACTTTTGGTCCCTATTTTTAATTTAATTTTTGTATTTTTTAATGAAATTGTGCAGAAATATGTAAAATATTCTAAAAATAAATTCCTAAAAAAAATTAGAATTTTTTAACAAAACACAAATTAAATATAAATTTTTAACTGTAAAAAATATAAAAATTCATATTAAATTCATGTTTTGTTAAAAAATTCTGAATTTTTTTTGGAGTGATTCTTATAATATTTTGAATTTTTGTGAAAAATTTTATTAAATAATATGAATTTTAAATATGAGTTTACTTTAAAAGAGAGACCCAGGGCCGTTCCTAGCATTTTAGGGGCCTTAGGCATAGAATGAAAAAGGGCCCCTTACATAATTTTTTTTTTGCTCTTTGTTGTGATTTTATTAGTTCTTCATTTCATTTTTTTTCTTTCTTTCACTAACAGATAAATATTTTATAAGCTACATCTTAAAATAAATCAAATACTCAATAGAAAGCAAAACAGAATAAAAAATAGTAAAAGTAAAGAACTATAACACATGCAAAGTAAACTGAAATTTTAGCATTTGAGAAATATAGACTAAAATTTTAGCACTTGAGAATAATAGCACAAAAAAAAAGTAAACAAAAAAAAAGTATGGTGGACCACATGATCATAAGTGTGTCTTATATAATCTTGCATTTCAAAATTCAATTATACAATCTTTTCAATCAATCTAAGAAAATTGACACTATTATATTAATATAATTTATTTTTTTTATCCTCTAAATAAAAGATTAAAATTGATTTCTCAAGTAGGCCCCTTTTCAACTAAAGTGTTTTGTTTTTTTATGAAGATTCTCGCAATTTCTTGGATAATAAATATTACCAATATTTTTATAATTAGTGAGACACATTATTAGGAACAAAGGGCCCATAAAAATCTCATCAATATCTTGAATAATAAATTTCTTGACACATAATTAGAAACAAAAAACCACATTTTTTTATACCTTTCTCGGTCTTTTGGCTAAGATCAAGTGTAGTATCTGTTCTCGGTAAAAAAAAAATCACATTTTTTTTAACAAGGAGGGTGTATATAGAAATCTATTTTTAATATGGGAGTATATATAGCATATCACACTAAAAGGGCCAAAAATTAAACAGATCAGCCCATCATCTTATATTTGACAACTAAGTAGTCGGGCCTCTTAATAAAATTTGCTAAACATACCCCCAAAAAACCAAGTTTTGCTATATGCACCCTGCCCCTAAAATTATTTTATTGGGCCCCTACGGGCATGGGCCCTAGGCAGTCGCACCCCTGGCCTATGCCTAGGGCCGGCCCTGGAGAGACCAAAAGTGAAGATTGAAAATTTTATAGGGACTAAAAGTTGAAGGAAAATTTTAGAGGGACTAAAACGAAAAGTTGACATATTTATAGGGACCAAAAACATATTTATCCCTAAATAGATTGATGGAGTCCCCTAAAAAAAGATTGATGGAGTAGCAATGACGGGAGCTGCTGACGGGGCTGGCCTCACTTTCACTTAGGCCATTTTGTGTAGACTAGAACGTGATTTGACGCCCGGGTGTTGATGTTATTTATATATATATATATATATATATATATATATATTTGTTTTCATAATTTTTGTATATACAACATATAGTGACAAACAAATGACTTTTTATGAGTAAATAGGCAATTACCCCCCTGAAATTGTAAGTTTCGTCAATTACCCCCTTAAAATTAACAAAACTTCAATTACCCCCCTGAAATTGCACAACGTTAATCAATTTACCCCCTCCGTTAAATTTTTCTGTTAGTCAACATGACGTTTAGCAAATACCCCCCTGAAGTCTTGCACTTATGTGCAAAATGCCCCCCGAACTTGAAAATTTATATTTTTTTTTCTTATTCTTGACTCAAAAGATATTAAAGGCAAACAATTAACGGTTAACTTTAATACTTTAAACTCTACAATATTACAAGCTATTATTCCTATTCCAATGAAAAACTCACAAGCAGCAATTCTTTTATTTGTATTTGGTTCTTTCTTAAACAATACTATTAGTTCAGAATCAACATCAGTTTAACACTTGAACCACCTACATTGGCCACAAACATCCGCGGCAAAACATCACAAACATCTGTATACATATGCACCAACAAATTTGACAAAACATCCTAAGTTTGACAATGATTTATGATGAGTACTCATGCAGCCAATGACTAAAAGGAAGCTATTGACACATACAATATAAACAAGGGTCATGTTATCTTATGTCCTAAGGGCACATGTTAAGCAACCCAGAAATAGAAATATTCTTTTAAATTTTGTGCATTCAATTAATTAAAAGTTAAAAAGTTGAATTCAATACACAAGTTCCAACAAAAACTTTCTACATTTGACACATTAACTTGTGCCTTAAGGATAGAAGTTAACGTTTCCCTATAAACAAAGCTTTAGGTATGAACTAAACATAATAAATAGGTCAATAACAACATTGATTTCAATCACTACGTTACATGGTATCATAGCTTGTGCATTTCCACACTACATCACCCCAAGTTTAACAATCAAATAAAATTTTACACTCTACAATATTACAATCCAATTAAAGTTAACCGTTAATTGTTTGTCTTTAATATCTTTTGAGTCAATGATAAGAAAAATATATAAATTTTCAAGTTCGAGGGGCATATTGAACATAAATGCAAAACTTCAGGGGGTATTTGCAAAACGTCATGTTGACTAACAAAAAATTTTGACGGAGGGGGTAAATTGATTAACGTTGTGCAATTTCGGTGGGAGGGGGGGGGGGGGGGTAATTGAAGTTTTGTTAATTTCAGGGGTGTAATTGACGAAACTTACAATTTCAGGGGATAATTGACTATTTACTCGACTTTTTATATACATAACTAACGAAAAAGAGTTAGAGTGCATAACAATTGATCTGGAAAAAAAAAGAATTATTATCCAAGATTTACGCGAAAGAAAAGGTAAAAAAGGAATGAGAACAATAGTGAGTCTAGAAGAACTGTTGTATAAAACATGATAGCAAATGAAATAACTAAAGAGAAATTAATTAATGGTTTTTGAAATTCCAAATCTCTAATTGTTAAAAATTACAAATGCCATCTATAGAGCATATTTTTTTTTTTGTGGTGGCCGTGGTTCGAATCCCAAACCTTTTGCATATATTATGCACTGTCCCTACCAATTGAACTACGCTCACGAGGACATAGAGCATTTGAATATCCTGAACAATATTCTTTTCATTCGATTAAAGTCGAAAATCCAAATAAAGACTTAAGTATAAACGGTTTAAAGAATGAAAAAAAAATATAAAATATGCATGTCTAATATAGTCAGAAACACATAATTACAAACAAAAAAAATGGCAAAAATGTCCAATAAGAATAATCACAAAATAAACCAAAATCTTATAAAACAGAGGATATTCAATCTACATCTCATCGTCAGCCAGAACCTCTTGCCCAAGCCTGAACATGCTAATATGGTAGTCCCGGTGACAAATAACGCCCAACCATCTTATGCACCAATTGACATTCAAGCTGCAATCCGTACTTTATCTACGGCTCCTCACGATCATCGATGGTACTTGGACACCAGGGTCCCTCTCACATGACTCCAAATGGAGGTAATCTCATATCTTATTTTAATATGAGCAATAATATTACTGTAAATTTATCATTGATAATGATATTTTTGTTGAACTTGATCACTTTGGGTTTTCTTTGAAAGATTTTAGACAGGTATTTTTTAACGAGATATAATAGTCCAGATGACCTTTATTCAGTTACTACAAAAATTAATCACTATCAACTCCTCACCGTCCACCTCTGTCGCTTTATCCAAATAATCATGACACAACCTTTAGAACATCCTTACGCTCATGTTTAAGCTCTCTAGTCTCTTCATCGAAACAATTATGTAAAATTGAACCTAAAGTAATTTTGTAATCATAAGTTTTTTAACAAGTTAGCCAAAAATGGAAATGGTTTTGAAACCATTTGAGATAAAACCGGTTTATTTTGGTAAAACAGTTTTAAACCGTTGTGGACCCGGTTTATTTATCTTGGTTCAAAATTCAAATCACACGAGTTGCAACCAACCACCACATCACAGATCGATCGATCTCCATTTCCAATCACCACCGTCGCTAAATAACCACCGTGCCGGCTAACAAAATTCCAACCACCTCTCCGATCCTGACTTCGAGAATCAATGTCCGATCAAGAAGCATCAGTCTCCACAGAAGTTTCTGGAATCAGCGAAGTAAAAGAATGGCTATCCAAAACCTTCGAAGTTGCAGGTAAACCCGTTCCCGAATTCGAATACACACCACGCAGTGTCTCTCACTTGCACCATCTCGTTACTCTCTCTAAAGCCAAAGACGAAGCCGCTCGTCTCGTCGCTCGTGATTTTCGCCTCAAAGCCGCAGAATATAGATCCCAAGGTAAGATAATCACTCCCATTATCACCAATTAGGGTTAGGGTTAAGGTTTGGTTCTCACTTTATCTTTCAATTTGATTTTGCATTGTAGCTGCAAGGATTAGAGAGATTCTGGAGAATGTAGGTTTGGCTCAGGAGAGTTTACCGTCCAATGTGGTTGCGTCGGCGCAGGTTCTAGCAAATGTTGCTAATTTGTTGAATATAAGAGATACTGAACTTAGTAGGTGGGTTTTACTCTCACTATTTTTGATTTTTTGTTTAGTTTCTGTGTTAAAGTTTGAATTTTGGAATTGGGTTTTTTTTAGCTTTCTTGTGGCAATGGGTGATATTTCATTGAGGAAGACCGGTGTGGAGGAGAAAAGGGCTAAAGTGCATAAGGAGTCGAAGTTTCTTCTCGATTATACTAGAAAGGCTATTGCGAGGTTAACATATTTGAAAAGGTATGGTTTTGAACTAAAAATTTAGGAATTTTTGAAAATTTAGCATTGATACATAACTTGGTAGTATTAAATAATTTAGCTGTAAAAATTAATACTGTGGTAGTATTATTGTTGCTAAAATAATATCAACAAATTGAAGTGTAGAAAGTTTTTGTAAAAATACTAGATATAAGTATGAGTAAAAATGTAAAATGAATGTGGAACTTGGCATAAACCTAGACAGTTTTAATTTGACTACCAAAAACTACAATAATGTGCTCAAGGGGGACAGAGAGCTTTTGGCATACAATGTTCTTTTGTTCCTCACTAGTTTAGTATGAATCGATGTTTGTGCAGAACACTAGCCCAATTGGAAGATGAAGTAGCTCCGTGTGAGGCTCAGATGGAAAGTTGGAGCAATTACTTGAATGTGATGGCTCAAAAAGAAAGACAGTACGTGCAACAATGTGCCAACTATGAGGTTAGTTTATTTGTTTTGAGGGGGGAGTAGGTGTTATTCAATTTGGTTCTTTATTGTGATGTGTTTTGAGAGCGACGCGAAAAATGGGTGAATGAATTTGATGTTAGATAAAAGGCTGTAGGGTTAACTTAGCATGCAAGAGATATAGTTAGAAAAAGGACAGAAAAGGAAGCGGTGAATTATCCTGTACCCATTAAACTGGTTTTATTGCATAAACCTAGAATATTGAAATAACAAAAGTAACTTGAACAAGAGAAACAAAAAGGCATGAACAAAATATAGCAACTTTGCAAACTTGTGTGCTTTTTTGTTTTATCTATTCATGCACAAACTTGTATCATGCAAGACTGTGGTAGATACACTGCAATGTGGTATGATTCGTTAAGTGTATTTTAGCTGTAATTTTTGTCGGATGATGGATTTGCCAAACTGAATTGCTATACGAAAAGAGAAAGCATAACACATTTTTTTTTTTAATATGCTTATTGATTTAGTTGCTGATTTCTAAATCTGTCATCAAGTTGTATGTTGAATTGACGATTCCCTTCATGGAGGTTGTTAGGGTAAAGGAATGAGGGACAATCAGCGAAGCCAACCAGTTTACCCAGAATTGTTTTCAATTAAGAACAATTAGAGAAGCTAAGTAGTTAGAGGGAGGGTCATGTATATAAATAGGATAAATTTGGATGGAAGAAGGCATATATAAATATGTGAATTTAGAAAATTTGTGTAGAAGGATGTTAAGTAAATCAGGAATTAAAAATCCATTGAATAGAGCCAGTATTATTAATGAAATTCTCTGGGAACAAAGAGTTCCGCTGAGATAGAACACATAGAATTGAAGTGGGCAGTTGCAGAATTGACTGTTACCATGGTTATCGATTTGACAGGGAATTTGAGAGCCTGTTCCTCTCCCATTTATAAGATAGACACTGACTATACTAGCATTACTTTCTTTACAAAAGCCCAGAAGTTTCTTGGGCAGTGTCTTTTAGTACATTCAACTTCGTGAACATTTAAAAACTGCCATTGACGAAATGATGATAGTATTTTTTAGGTGACTAGAATCAAGAAAGAATGAGATTTGGGAATTGGAAATTGGGTAAAAGATCATAAAGTTTGGAAGTCCCACATCACCCCACATGTGTTACAATCTATTATTACTTTTTTATGAAATAAGGAAATGTTGTTCAGTGGGGGGATTGCAAGGAGTAAATTTGATTCTGAGGGAAACTTCTGAACCTACATTTGCTCAAGATTGGCTCCTTAAAATTGTCAAATTCAAGTATACTTCTATAGATTAATACTTGTTAATGTTCGGTATAAAATTCTCAGGCCTATCTTTAATCCATCAAACATAAAAAAGGGGGGGAAAGTATTCGCTCGAATGATATTATTTTAACTTGACAGAATGCAATTCTTTACTAACATGCATATCTAAAACAAAAGCAGACATTGCAATCAATATTAATATATACGTTACTTCTAATTTCCAAATCTGCATGCTACGAAATAAATTGCTACAGTCATTCAACTATCAAGATTTACATATCTTACTTAATATAAATCTAAGGTGGTCTGATTTCCCTAAATCCCTAACCCTAATGCAGCCCTAACACCCCAAAATGACAAATTTAACCTTGAATAAGAAGCTTTTTCCCTCCTAAATCATCCTATTAATGAGCAACTAACTACTACTTAACATTGTCTTCACCAATTTAATTTTGCACGTTTTTTGCTACCTAGAACCATGCCAATAATAAATGCAAACATGAAAAAACGTGCAAGACGCGAGACTCTAGAAGTGTTTAGTTGCACACCTTTGGGACCTACAACTAGGAGACATCATTTAATTCTTGGTTTTTTTTTTGTGTTTCTGCATGTTATGTTCACGCCAACTAAGAACCTTATGTCATTCCTATAAATTGGTGATACCATTTGGTCTGTTTGGCTATTATCTCAAGTTAGCGCACCTGCATACAAAAGCTCAGTAAAGAACATTTGATATCTTGAGCTCTTTTTAAGCGCATCCATGGCAACCAATTCTATATGTTGCATTGTCAAGAGTTACATCAAGGAAAGACTTTAAGATATTGATTATTAATGATGAAGGGGAAGATAGTTATGTCACATCTAATGTAGTTTACAAAGAAAATTTTTAAAATGTACTTTGATTTTTTGTTTAAATGTTTGACTTTCTTATAAAAAATCCATGTATATCACATTGATCAATGATACATGATATCCTAGAATGGTTTATTTTTCAATTTGCTTGAGTTGATTGTAATCAAAATATATTGATCAATAGTCTATAACAGACCCGCGCGACAGCGCGGGGTCAAGAGTCTAGTAGAATCTAAATGCAACCTACCAAAATGAATTTTATCACAAAATTGGGGAGTAAACATGCAGGAGACAGAGAGCTTAGTTAAATCTGTAGTTTCTGTTGCACATTACGCCTCACCTTTGATTGGACAAATTAAATTTGTAGCATGAGATTATTCAGAATCTCAGCAGGTAACCACAGTATAGAATCTCATGGAAATATTAATTATTTTAGGGTCTGTTCGGGAGATTGGAGGGGAGGGGAGGGTTTGGAGAAAAAGGAAGGAGAAAGTGGAAGAAATTGAAGAATCTGGGAGAGGAGGGCTTTAGGGGTTTCATTTTTCTTGATAACTCAAAACCCCCTACGGTAGGGGAACTCAAAAAATGTACTGGAGGAGGGTTTTGGGAGGTTTAGATACATTCTTTAAACCCAATCTATGTTATGATATTCTTAATTTATTTATTTTTCAATTATAAGTCTTCAATCATTTATCATTCTCTACAAATGACAGGTTCGGGGTTCGAACCCCGGCCACCACCAAAAAAAACTGACTCTCTTAAAAAAGATGTAAGATTTCTCCCTTTTCCTCTAATCCCCTCCTCTCCTGTCCCCTCCCCTTCAATCTCCCAAATTGACTCTTAGTCTTTGACGGATAACATATTATAAACTGGCTAAACATTATTTACAAATTGTCTTTGCATTGTTATTTTTATATATTGGTCTTTTGAATTTGAATGCTGAATAACATTTGCTGCAGACGAGGCTCAACCGTGTGGGCTATACCCCAGAGATTAGCCATAGGGTTTTGGTTGACATGGCTGAGCATAGGAAGGAGCTGGAGAGGCAAACTAAGCCCATCCTTGATACTCTAAGAAGTTACCAAGATTTGCCTCCGGTATTTCATATTTTTCATGCTTTCTATTTGTTTTAGTTCTGGAGTAATATTAAACTTTGTTGAGATTATTCTTACATTTTGCCCGTGTGTTTGGATTATCCAGGATAAAGCTCTGGCTGCCTTAGCAATTGAAGATAAAAAAAGGCAGTATGCCGCTGCTGAGAAGCGTCTTGAAGATGTATTGCAAGCAGCTCTTCTAAATGAGGGGTGATACACTAATGTAATGTAATTTCAAAGCACATTTTTTGGGTTTGGTTTTAAGATTCTGTTTTCAAACCAGGCTTGTATACTGCTGCCTACAACAATGATATATTGGTGGTTCAGTTGATGAATGGATTCAAAGACAGTTGATTACCACTCATATAGAAATATTGTATTAGAAATTCTGTATAAGTTAAAAAAATTGGTTTTTAAAGCAAAAGTTCTATTTTTTGATTTTTTAATAAGTAGAACATGTTAGCAAGATACTTTTATTTGCTTAGTTATTTAATTTGGGAGGGAAGTATAGGTAAATGAGTAATGGGTAAAAAGTGTTTGTATTAAAAATACAAGTCGGACAGATATACTTACGTCAATGAAATAAATTAGTGAACATGTGATGTCCATTTTATTCAAAAAAGAAAAAAACATGTGATGTCCATTAACGAAATGGTAGAACATACACTCTGAGTACCCACAAAGGTCTGCAATCATAAATGCTTTCTTCTTCTCAATGAGTATCAACTTACAGCTTTCAAAAAAAGAACATAATTCAGTTAATCTTTATCTAAACCAACCCACCATAACCAAAACCTCTCGTCTCTTGCCAATCACTAGCAAAAGGAATGGACATAATTCTTGCGGGACCACTGGTGAGAGTTTTCAAATTCAAAATATTGGATTGGAATTGGGAGTCTGGAATTGGATATATGTTGAGCTAACTCTGATAGCAAATTAATTGATTGATTAAATTTGTGGTGTTTCATAAAATTAGTGGTTAAATTAGCTGATAAATATAAAATGATATAACTAATATAAATTTAATTAATAAGTTAGTTAAAAAATCCTTATTTTGGTCACAAGTCCTTTAAAATTTTATACATAAATAGAGGAGTTGGAGTTCAAACTTCAATCACGAAGTCCAACCTAATAACTTTGACATTTTTATCAGTCGGGTTAAAACTTATTATTTTTTTTTTAAGGATGGTTGGGTTAAAACTTGTAAACTCTATTTATTCTCTTTATTGAAGGTAAATAGGTAATTATATTTGAGTGTTAATGTAAATATATCTTTCGATCTCCAAAATTCCAACCTTATGGAAAGTTTAATAGGCCATATCTAACAAACATACATATGTTTTTTCTCCTCGAGTTACAATGATAAAATATTGAAGACAAATGTTAACGAATGTCTTTAGAGTATCATTTAAAGAAACAAAAAGTAATTTTTAAGTTGATGTTTTTATTACTTTGACAAGTACTAATATTAAACTTGTATCTCCAAAACAAAATTTTCTTTTATGAATTCCTTGATAAATATTCTTATGACACTACAATATCAAAATATGGTTGTAAAGAACATGCCTATAAATCATAAACAAATTAAAATGTGTAAAATGGCAATGTCTGGTAGTCCCTGTTGAAAATAGACATCCTACTCTCCAAATACCGTATAACCAACGCAGTCAATTAATGAAAACCACATGATATGTGGTATTGTTATTATCGATCATTCAGATCCTTTGTCCATTACATAACTTAAGAGGATTGAACCTAGCTAGCTAGCAATATGTGTCATTTTCCTTGGTAGTTAGTTTTATTTTCTCCTTTCCCATGGCAAAACTAAAAATCCCATCATTGTCGATCAATCTTGATTTAGTACATGTGAATGTGATCTTAGTTTCCACTAATAATGCAAAATCAAAACAGCATACTTAATTGACACCAAGAATGCCAACCAACCAGAAAGGTGAACGTTGAACCGAAAGAAGGTAACTTAAGGCTCTATTTGGCTAACAATTGTTTTAAGAGTTATAGTCATTTTTGATAAGTTATTATATTTCTAAATAGTGTTTGAACTTATACTTACTCCAAAAATTGCAAACGAAACGAAATATAAACAAAAAGGGAAATGTTAACTAGTTCCCCCGGGGCACTGGTTAAGGACCTAAAATAGTAACTTTTTTTAAAATTTTTTGTAATCAGTGCATTGGAAATTGTAAACTTTTAAATTTTGAAAGAATAATTACTTTACTTAGCATGCTTAAAGAGTGCCCCGTGGGCACTCGTTAACAAGACTCAAACAAAAATGATAGTTGAAAAATTGTTATATGTAGAGTAAATTTTAAACCATATACATGAATATTTTTTTAACAACAATTTTTTTTATTAATAACAGCCCCGTCCACTCAAGACGGGCCAGAGTATTTATACAAATTATGTTCTAATTACATATTTATCCGTCGATTCAAACACAAATCTTTTCAAACATTACAAATTCAATTTGGTAACATAGTTCTCAGCTCATCCACTATCAGTTTATCATCAGTTATCGACTATTTCTTACCATACATACCAAGATAAATCAATTAAAGTTTGTTAAAATAGAAACTCTCCATATCTTTTGCCTTGAAATGACTTATAAATTGGATCACAGTTTTGGCATAAAAAAAATAAGATCCATCTTTAATTTTGAGAGGATAGAAGTTGGATCCAAAAATAAATAAACGGTGCAAAATGAGTTAGTTAGGTAGTAGCTGTTATAATCCATTAAATTCTGCCACCAAAAGTTAGAAACTCATTTTTCCAAATCAAGTCCCTCTATTTATTTACTCCAACTATATAACATACCAATCATAATAACACATATTCAATTTAACACAAACTTTCAACATAGATCTACAAAACAAAAACACATAGCTAAAACAACACAACCAAAGTCCAAAACCTATCACAAAAACTAAAATGGCTTCTACAACATTAGTAGTAGCCATTGTTTCTTTACTCTTTGCATCACTCTCATTTCATGGAGATGGAGTATCTGCTGCTGCTTTGGCTCAATCACCGGCACCGGAAACCGCGGTTTTAGCGCCATCACCGGCAGATGATGGATGCTTGATGGCTTTAACAAATATGTCAGATTGTTTGACATTTGTGGAAGATGGGAGTAAGTTGACAAAACCAGACAAAGGATGTTGTCCTGAGTTAGCAGGGTTGATTGATGGCAACCCTATTTGTTTGTGTAAGCTGTTAGGTGGTAATGCTGCTGATTCTATTGGTATCAAGATTAATATCAATAAAGCTCTTAAGCTTCCAACTATTTGTGGTGTTACTACTCCTCCTGTTAGTGCTTGTTCAGGTAAATCTTCATGTCTTTATTATGAGTCTTGCTTTATTTCTTGTTCAAATTTTAAAATATTTGGCTAGAATTATCTTTGATCTGTAGATCTTGTAAAAACATTACTTATATATATATATATATATATATATATATATATATATATATATATGGTACAATCAAAAATATAAAAGATGCTATAATTTGGTGACTTGATTTATTTAGAAGATTTAATGTGATTAAAGTAAGATTACCTAGATGAGAGATAATTAACGATGAGTTAAGAGGGTTACATAGATTTTGTTTTATGATTATGTGAGAAGTTGACATTATAATAACTGAATTGCGGACACATCCTCAAGTTTTTTTTTAAGGATTTTCAAGCGTCTTACTCCATCCGTTTCAAAATGAGTGTCGCTTTAGCCAAAAAAAATTGTTTCAAAATGAATGTCACTTTCAGTTTCCAATGCAATAATAACTGTTTCTTTTCAATTGTACCCTCCAATTAATACTTTGCACACTACTTCTAAAGTATTACTTTTAAAACTAACCAATAGTTAATAAGGATAATTTGGTAAAATAATCATTCTCTTTCTTTTTAATCATTGCATTTCTTAATATGTGTGTAAACACATAAAACAACACTAATTTTGAAACGGAGGGAGTATTTAATTAGCCATTTTGTCAATTATTTTTATCCCAAAATATGTTTTTTTTGGTAGATCTAAAATGTGTTTTAATTTTTAATATTATACAAAAAATAAAAGAGACGTTTTAAAATACATTTAAAATTTTGATGCTTTTAAAAATTATAATGACATCCTATCAAACAAAACTTAAAAATAATAATTTGGAGATCTTAATCATCGATCTTTATATATTACCAATGATTATGGTCTATTATTGATAATATGAAAATCAATAATCGAGATCCAACATACCTAAACCTAAGAAGAGAGACAAAGTTACCAACATAGTGTTACCTTTGTTTTAACATTATTTAAACATTTTAAATTTGTTGTATGTACTTAAATTTGTTAAAATATACACTATAATTGGTCAGTTTATTAACAAAATTATAAAACTTCCAATGTCAGTCCATCACCATGTGTAATGGAATTGGCTAGTCAAGCTGACTTCCTTCTTTGTTGATACCGCCTTCTTTGAATTTAATAATTGTACTACTATGTTCATATTATTTAAAACAGAAATACATGCCAACTTTTTGAATAATTCATATGTGAACGTTAGTGCACACGTGACTCTGTTTTTTAATTTTAATTTTAATTTTTTAAATATACAGCTATCTTGTGATAATATTGTACATGCACCCATGTCTGTTATTAATTGTTCACATTCAAAATGACAATAACACCTCTCCACCATATTTAGTTAGCCAACCACAGCAATAATATTGCAATTACTAGTAAGGTAGGGATTGTTGCCCTTTACCATTCAACAAATAAATTTGCAATAAGTGATGTAGGACCCAAAATAAATAATTGTAACACCAACTCCAAATTGTTCACCTTAATTTGTCATGCCACTCTTTTTTTATTTTCTTTTTGATGTGCATAGTTTCTATTTGAAGAAAGAAAAAATATAGACTAGTATAGAGTCAACTAAAATGTTTATGTAAATTTACATGAACTTGGATGCAATTACATGTTGAAGACTATTTCAATATTTTTGTTTCAATTTCTTATATACTATATATATGTGTCACAGCTATTGGAGTTCCTGTGTCCTTGCCTCCATCACTGAGTGGAGATGCTATGTCACCAAGTAAGTTTTCCATAAGTTAATTTATTGTTGTTGAGCAATTATTTGAAATTATGCATTCTTCTCTTAATATATCTTGAAATTACCTTGATCATCTGTGGTAACTTAAATTTGTTTGTTTGATAAAATAATGAAGATATGGCAATGTCACCAAAAGGATTAGCCCCAAGTCCTTCAACTTCATCTGATAGTTCAGGTATGTATCATTCTAATTTTTCTCATTTTATAGTTAGAGTTTGATTTTATAACTTAAGTAAAACTCATTTGGATAACTCAATCAATTGAGCTAATGATCATAAATATCAATCGGTCACACAATATGTGCAAGTTTTTTTTTTTTTGAAGGAATGTCCAAGTTTAGTACTCTCCTTATTAACTTTTATGTGCATGGAAAAAACATTTCATTAAAATTTTGATATCCAAATATAGAATTTTCCATCAACATATAGTACTAAAGTCTAATATTGATGTATTTTTCAAAATTGTGCAGGTGTTCTTAGCCCTTCTGGAAGCAAAATTGGAGGAGCCTCAAGCATTCAAGCCTCTGCACTGACTTTCATTTTTGCCCTGTCCACTGTCTCTGTCTCCATATTCTTCTGATTTTACATTCACATTTATCCTATGTGTCATTAGTTTCATATATATTAATTTCACTTCCTATTTGTGTATTGAGTGCTTTGCTTTAGTGGATTGGATTATTACACACTTTAATTAGGACCTACATCACAACACTACCGAGTTCTTCGTTCTTGGTGATGTGCTATTTATTCTTATTTTTTCTTCCCAACTACATTCTTGCTATATAGTATGTAATAATATGTTTATTTCAATATGACATTTCATTAGTCGATGATTTGAATATGATATTGATGCTTACCGAATAGACTATATTATATATAAGAAAAATAGCAATTGCATATCTGGTGACCAAATTCGAATGATTTCCAGGAAAGAGCCAATGAGTTAAGATAAATACTACGATGAGTATTTTTTTTTCCCTCTTTGGCGATTCTTTTTTCTCTCCTAGGGTTTCCAAAAACCTAGTGAGAAGTTTCTCTCCTCAGTGAGAAGTTTACGTCGATCTCTGATATCTCTCTTCCCTAATTGTTTTCCCTTACACTTATACCTTCTCCTCAATCCCTTTTACTCACCATGGAGCACCTCTACATCGAAGGTGAAGAAGATGAATTGGAAATTCTAGTTGATGAAAGACAAATAACTAATGACGTCGTTGGAGCGTCTTATGTCCTGGTAGGGCGTTTTCTCACGGATCGACCAGTTAGATTTCATATGATGAAAGAAAAGATGGCCGAATTTTGGCGTCCTGTCTGCAAAGTTTCTATCAAGGAGGTTGAACCTAACCTATATCTTTTCCAATTTTTTCACCCTCGCGACATGGAACGGGTTATCAAACAAGGTCCTTGGTCTTTTGATGGCCGCACCCTTATTCTAGGGCTTCTGCAACAAGGAACCACACCCAAATCTGTCCCACTCAATCACGTCCCTTTTTGGGTACAAGTCCATGATGTTCCTGTCGGTTGTATGTCTCTAGCGGCAGGTAAACAACTCGGTAGCTTTATTGGTGAATTTATGGAATACGATGAGAAGAATAACACCAATTTTCTTGCTACCTTTATGCGTATCCGAGTGTTGATCGATGTCCGTAAACCTTTGATGAGGTTTAAGAAGATCAAGACAAAGATTGGTCTGCACACAGTTCGTTTCAAATATGAGCGATTAGGCTCTTTCTGCTATTATTGTGGTTTGCTGGGCCATACAGATGATTTCTGTAGCACTCTTTTTGCAAATCCTACTGATGATGGAACACGTATGTGGAGCTCTGATCTTCGCGCTCAAATAAAAAGAAACAACAATGGCGGTTATGGCTCTAAGTGGCTGCGCGAGGACGAAGGTCCGGTTAGGACTGCGGGTGCAACACAGAATCCAGGAAACATTACAAAAGCTAACGTCTCTGATGGAGGAAATAGCCAGCAGTCAAAGCCGCCCATAATTGTCAATAAATTAGGAGAAAAAATTTCTTTGGCTGAAGCTTTTACCAATCCATCCACTTTATTTCCCCAAGTGTCACGTAAAGAAAATAAGGAAGTTCATGAACATGTAGTTAATGAGGCAGAACTAATGGAGGAGGAATTAGATGACACATTAAAAAAGAGACCAAGGTGCAATAATGATAATTCAGAAGTCATAACTGATGATGCAGTAAAGACCCCACAAGGAAGTACCACAATATCTATGGAGGGTGTACAACTTACGGTTCAGAAGCAAACCACAATGGATACACAACATTTTTTATCGGCAGAGTCTGGTTCCCAGACCTGCCGGACGAAATGAGTATTTTATGTTGGAACTGCCGAGGTCTGGGACATCCTAAGGCAGTTCCTAGTCTTAAAGACCTTATCCGTGTCTATAAACCGGATATTTTTTTCCTTATTGAAACTTTGTCGCATTCTAATAAAATAAGAGAAGTTTGTTATTTGCTTGGTTATGATTCTTATTTTACTATTGATAGAGACGGTCGTAGTGGTGGTCTTGCTGTTATTTGGAAGTCCTCTATTCAATGTAATATCATCAATTATTCATCTAATTTCATTAATTTGCAAATTTATGACTCCGACAAAGGCAACTGGCGCCTAACTTCATTTTGGGGCTATTCTAATAATGCTCAGCGTCGACAATCTTGGAATCTTCTTCGAGATCTTGCTGCTATGTCCGATGACCCTTGGTGTATCATAGGCGATTTTAATGATCTTCTTACGAGTGATGACAAACGAGGGGGATCTGAAAGACCGACTTGGCTTTATAATGGTTTTCGTTCAGCAGTCAATGATTGTAACTTGCATGACCTTCCTTTAGAAGGATATCCTTTTACCTGGTTCAAAAGTCTTGGAACCCCTCGTGCAGTAGAAGAAAGACTTGATAGAGCGTTCCACACATCCTCTTGGCTTACTTTATTCCCGAATGCAAGATTAATTAATCTTGTTGCAGCCACTTCAGATCATTCTCCTATCCTTCTAAAGCTGGATCCTGAGAGGTATATTCATTCGAAACGTAGTTTCCGCTTTGAAAATTCATGGCTCCTTGATCAAAGTCTCTCTGATATGGTTGATGAGAACTGGCACTACTATCCAACTAATAATGTTTTACAAAAATTAAAGTATTGTGTTGATGATATGGAAGCTTGGAGCAAAGCCAATACACCAAATTTTCGTCGTGAAGCCAACAAATTACGGAACGAGCTCGCTGCCATCCGAAGTAGTAATGACCATACAACTGATGCATCTGTTACTAACATCCAAAACAAGCTTTCTTGTGTTTTGTTGCAGGAAGATATTTATTAGAAGCAGCGATCCAAAGTCTTTTGGCTTAAGGACGGGGACAAAAATAGTAAGTTTTTTCATGCATCAGCCACTGCAAGACGCAAGAGAAATGCTATAAAAAAGTTGCGAGATGCTCATGACATCTATGTTGAAGATCAATCTGGCTTGTGTAACATTGCCCAAGACTATTTTTATAACCTCTACACACCTAGTGATGGGGATCATTCACCAATTATTGCTACTATCCCTCAATGCCTTTCCCCCCAAGACAATATGTCTCTAACGGCTCCCTTTAAGGAAGAGGAATTCAGACATGCTATTTTTTCTATGCACCCTGACAAATCTCCAGGCCCTGATGGTCTTAATCCAGGTTTCTTTCAAAAATTCTGGCCCCTTATTGGTAGAGAGATTTTCGAAGCTTGTTGTTCATGGCTTTATGAAGGTAGCTTTCCTCCTAATTTAAATGATACTAACATTGCTTTAATTGCAAAAGTAGATCATCCAGAGAGCATGAAGGACCTTCGTCCCATATCACTTTGCAACGTCATTTACAAGATTCTTTCAAAAGTCCTTGCCAATCGACTCAAACAAATTCTCCATAAGTGCATCTCTGATACTCAAGCAGCTTTTGTCCCTGGTAGAGATATTCTTGATAATGCTCTCACTGCTTTTGAAGTACTTCATTATATGAAATGCAAAACCAGAGGTAAAGAAGGAAATATTGCTCTAAAGCTTGACGTTAGTAAAGCCTTTGACAGGGTTAAGTGGAGTTATTTACAAGCGGTAATGCAAAAAATGGGGTTTTCAAATATTTGGATTCACTGGATTATGCAGTGTGTCTCCTCTGTCAACTATCATGCGCTTGTCAACAATGATCGTGTGGGACCTATTACTCCTCTTTGTGGCCTCCGACAGGGGGATCCCCTCTCACCTTACCTTTATATTATTTGTTCTGAAGGCTTGAGTTCTTATATCAGGCATCATGAGAATAGCGGTCTCATCCACGGGGCACGCATCTGTCGGGGGAGTCCATCGATTACTCACCTCCTTTTCGCAGATGACAGTTTTCTTTTCTGTAAGGCTACTATCTCTGAAGTGACAACCCTCAAGAATATTCTGGATACTTACGAGGCTGCTAGTGGGCAAGCTATTAATTATCAAAAATCCTCCATCGCTTTCAGCCGAAATACAAATTCGACTCTCCGAAACAATATTATTCATCTCTTGGGAGTCGTGGAATTTATGGGGCACGGTAAGTATCTTGGCCTCCCATCTATGATAGGCAGAGATAAAAAATCAATATTCACATTTATTAAAGAGCGCATTTGGAAAAATATACAAAACTGGAATGCTCGCTCCCTTTCACGTGCAGGTAAGGAAGTGCTTCTTAAGTCCATTGCACAATCTATTCCTACTTACTGTATGAGTGCTTTTTTACTCCCTACCACTCTTGGGGAAGAAATAGAGCGCATGATGAATTCATTTTATTGGGGTTCGAAGAAGAATGGAGGTCGAAGTATTAATTGGTTAAATTGGGATAAGATGACTACTTGTAAGGATCAAGGTGGTCTTAATTTCCGTGACCTTGAAGGTTTTAACCTAGCCATGCTAGGTAAACAAGGATGGAAGCTCCTCACAAACTCTTCCTCTCTCCTCACCAGGGTTCTCAAAGCTAAATATTTCCCTAGAAGCGGTTTTTTGGGCGCCAATATTGGCCATAGCCCAAGTTTTACGTGGAGGAGTATCTGGAGCACTATTCCGATGTTATCTCTTGGCTATAGGTGGAAAATTGGTGACGGTAACGATATCAATGTTTGGAAAGACCCTTGGATCCGCACTCGTCAGAATTTGCGGCCTTTCACGATACCGACAAGTAATCTTACCAACATGACTGTCTCCCAGCTTTTCAACCCAACAACCAACACTTGGAATCGAGACTTTATTGCTTCTATCATGAGCACGCAAGATACATCCGATATTTGTAAGATACCTTTGCACTCTCGAACCGACTCTGATACAATTATTTGGAATGCCTCTTCTAATGGCTCATACACAGTCAAATCTGCCTACAAGATGTGCTTGAGTATTTCAAACCAACGATCAAACTATCATGTCTCGGGAGATTGGAAGTTGATATGGTCATTACATGTTCCACCTAAAATCAAACATTTTTGCTGGCGATTGCTTCGTAATTGTTTACCTACACGGTCTAATTTGCAAGGTCGTGGAGTACCTTGTCAGTCAGCTTGTGTTACATGCAATAATAACGACCTAGAAGATGAAATGCACCTTTTTATGCATTGTAAGTTTGCTACTGATTGTTGGAAAGCGGCAAATCTTTGGGGTATGATAGCACCGTACATGACGTCCAGTGGCAGTTTTTCCGCTATTATCTTTGCCATTCTTAAAGCACTTGAGGAAGACAATTGTGCTAGATTTGTAGCTATCTTATGGAGTATTTGGCGCGCGCGTAATGCTTGTTTATGGGAGCAAAAACCAGTCAATGCAAACACATCTTGTGTCATAGCATTGGATATTGTTCGAGACTTCAAGTGGTGCAACCGTCCCGATGATAATGTGCAGTCTGCTACTCCAGTATGGTCTAAACCGCTGACAGATTGGATCAAGTGTAACGTAGATTGCGCCATCTTTGAAGCTGAAGGAAAATTTGGTGTTGGTATTTGTTTTCGAGACAGCCTTGGACAACTTATCCAAGCTCACTCAAAGGTTTTTCCTTCTATTCCAACTGCAACTGAATGTGAAGCTACTGCTATACAACAAGCCCTCCAAATTTCTCTTGATCTTGGCCTTAACCGAGTAGTATTCGAAACAGATTGTCAGCTAGTTGTGAATGCAGTCCTTGGTAATAGCTCCTATGTGAATGAGTTAGGAATTTTACTCTCTAATTGTAGGACTTTGCTTTTTTCTAATGCTAGTTATGCTCTAGCTTATGTTAGGAGACAAGCTAATAGAGTCGCTCATAATCTTGCTCGAGCGTCTATATTACATGCTAGTCCCACTACTTTCTATCATTCTCCATATTGTATTCACTCTATTATTTTGGATGAAATGAAATGAGTTATCTTTCCCTCAAAAAAAAAAAAGTATGGAAAAGTAGGGAATTACATGCTCCGAACAATTATCATATTCAAGGTAGCAAATCAAATAATGAATGCCTTTCGCTGTCGATGAATATGCAAATTCATAATAAAGCTTTAGGAACTAGAAGTTTTATCAAATGAGTTATATATTCATTCCTTTTGCCCACTCCTTATAACGAGTTGGTTGTAGAATCAGTAGCCATTTTGCACTAATGAATATTGAGTGAATAGTTAAATATCCTCCCAAATGGTAGGGTCATGGCAATTACCCATCTCAAAATTGAAAATTGATATTTGAAATTTTCTAATTATGCTCTAAAAATATCCGGTTATATTCTAACTTATTTAAAATTCAATCATAATATCAAAATTACCCTTGTTCACTATGCAAATAAATTTGTTGTTTTTCCTTTCTCTTAGTATATGTTGTTTTCGTAATCGAGTCCAAGAGAATGATAAAGGAGATAGAAAGATGCGCGATGAGGGGGAGAAAAAGAAATTGAAGAGAGGGAAAATGATTAGAGATGACGAGGAGAGAGAGAATGATTGAATAGTAGGGCTAAGCATGGTTAACCAAACTATATAAACCGATCCTTTTTTTTGGTTCGAGTTTCATAAACTAGACCACTTTTTTGAAAACCCGATTTTTTTCTTTTAAAATGGTTATGTCTAGTTTCTTAAAAAAAAAATGGTTATGTCTAGTTTCTTAAAAAAATGATTATGTCTGGTTAAAAGTCGATTTCAAGTTTAATTTGATTTTCACTCTATAACTTGCGTAAAATATTGTTCAGGTTTTCTCTACACTGTCATCCTTCGCTATTTCTCTCTTCGTTGACCCCACCACCACCATTTCTCTCCATCGCAATTAATACCGAATATAGATTTTCTACCACTGTGCGGTTGTCGTTGTAGTTGTTGCATTTATCGTCACCGTTCTTGTTGTTAACCTATCGTTGTCACCGTCGTTGATAAGTTTGTTGTTGCCACTGTGATTTGGAAGTTGTGATATGAATTGAGAAGTTCATAATGGTTTTTTGAGTTTCGTTTGTGTTTTCTAGTTGTGATTCATGAGTTGAACAAACCAATTCTAAACCAATTAACTTATGATAAACCGATTTCCTGTTTTTGTTATTATATGGGTTGGTTAGGTTTTTTTATTAAATGGATTAAGCTTTTGAAATATGGCCCGATTTGGTTATGGTTAATTAAAAAATTTGCACACCCCTATTGAAGAGAAATGACGTAAGGAGAGAAGATATATACATATATAAGACAAGGGAGAGAGGGAATATTTTTTTAGATAGAAAACATAAGGGTGTTTTGGTATTTTCAATAGTCTGTACGTGTGACAAATAAATAAAGACCCAACGAAAATTGGGGAATTGGACCGACCAGTGGGCATGGGTACAAGCTTAGTCAATGTTTCATGAATTGGGGCCCGACAAAAACTCTATATGATTTGATGATTTTTTGATTTCGTAACAAGAAAGAGATTTCACCTTCTTTCTTCTTCTATTTCGATTTCGTGACTCGTTGAATGCTAAACCCTAAAAAACCTCCAAACCTTTATGCACATTAGTACAAAGAAAAAAAATGAATAGACGGATAAGGGAGTGCCTATCTGAATGCGTTTAATTTTAATAGGCTATTTTATAAGAAAAATTTCACCTTACACCCCTACATTTGTAGAGAGAGAGAGAGAGAGTAAACTCAAATTGAAAAACATTTATCAAGTTTTTTGGTTTGCTTGTTCTTCCCGAAAACGATGTTTTAAGTTTTCTAGTTTTCATGTTCTTTTTAGAAAATGCAAGCCAATTTTTTTGGTTGAGAGTTGTTTTTTCGAAAAACACAATCTATGGTTTTTGGTTGAAGTTTTCTTCATAGAAAACACAATCGAAACTTTATAGCATAACCGAGGCATGTTCCTACATATTTAAAAAAAGCGATAGCAAAATTACAATCTAAAAAAATAGGAATTTTTTTTTTTTTTGCTGACAATTAGGAAGTATACCACCATTTGAGGTTTCAGGTGCTATATCCCTGCTAAATCGAAAGTGTTCCATTTGAGTTTTTGGAAATGTGAAATGCGAGTTTTCGAAAATTTTAAGAAATCTATGAATGTTTTGAATGTTTTATGTAGTTATTTTTTGGAAACTACATACTTGAAATATCATGCAGGGAGAACTCACCTTCAACTTGGAAATGAAAAAAAAGTATAAACTTGTAATTTTTAACGGGGGTGAAAATACAAATATAAATGTATATGAAATTATTTTCAATTTATAAATCTAAAAATAAAAGGTTTAAATATATTTTTCGTCATTTTATATTTTAGTCCTTTATATTTTTTTCTAAATCGTTTTAGTTTTAGTAAAAAATAAAAGACGAAAAATATAATATTTAAACAAAAAATAAAATGGGCCTTATTGGCTTGTGAACCCGATCCAGTCTCTCTATATAATTTGGATTCTGATTGGGAATAAAAAATTCGTCAATTTTCACGCTCTTCTTCTTCTTCTTCTTCTTCTTCTTTCCCTCGATTCCGATTCCAATTTCACGCTAAACCCTAGACAACCTCCAAACCCACGATAGCATACCATGGCACATAGATTGCTGAGGGACCACGAAGCCGACGGATGGGAGCGGTCCGATTTCCCCATCATCTGCGAATCGTGTCTCGGTGACAGCCCCTACGTCAGAATGGTTCGTCTCTTTCCCCTTTTTCATTCATATGGCTTGTATAAGTAATGATTATGAACATAGCTATGAAATCAATAACATAATTGAATGATTTTTGTTTTGTTGATTTGTTGAGGTACTTGTAATGAATATTAATAATTGGAAAGTTCATTCTCCAATAATTCTAGTTTTTACTTTGTTAAGTTAAGTTTAAAGGTTTTTAACTTATGCATAATTTTCCAACCCTTTTAATTTAATAGGGAAGATATATATGTATATATTCACCCTTTTTCACTAGATTTGGAGAACCTAGGTGATAAAACTGAGTAAGGAAAGACAAGTATTACATTTGATTTTTTATCATGGAAGTATGGAATATCGCTTGTTGACTCGAGTAGTTAATGTTCTAATATGATTTCTTGGTGCATGAGACTGCAGTGTCAGCTGAGTCCATTGATATGTATGGTCATTAATCAATAATTTTCATTTTCATGTGTCAGCATGTTTCATTAGATAAGTAATAGTGGGATTGCAATTGTTTGTGTAATTGAATTTGTGTTCTGTTTATCTTCGGATGCAGACAAAAGCCGAGTATGACAAAGAGTGCAAGATTTGTACAAGGCCATTTACCGTTTTTAGATGGAGGCCAGGTCGTGATGCAAGATATAAAAAATCAGAGATCTGCCAAACATGCTCTAAGCTTAAGAATGTTTGTCAAGTTTGCTTGTTGGATCTGGAATACGGTCTTCCGGTTCAAGTCCGTGACACTGCTCTCAGCATCAGCTCAAACGATGCTATTCCAAAGAGTGACGTCAATAGGGAGTATTTTGCTGAAGAGCATGACCGCAAGGTATGTTTTATTATGATGAACCCTATTTATAGTTTATTGTTTGCTCCTTAGGTTGTGATCATTTTAGTTTTTACTAATTATTTAAATATGGTGCAGGCTAGAGCTGGTATAGATTATGAATCCTCTTTTGGTAAAGCACGCCCAAATGACACTATCTTGAAGCTTCAAAGGACAACACCTTATTACAAAAGAAACCGGGCACATATTTGCAGTTTCTACACAAGGGGTGAGTGTACTAGAGGAGCCGAGTGCCCTTACAGACATGAGATGCCAGTAACTGGGGAACTGTCTCAACAAAATATCAAAGATCGTTATTATGGGTACGTACAGTTGTCAATGACATCTTTATTTGATTTTTGATTTCCTCTCTTTCAATTGCTTTTACTTTTGCCTATTTATGTAATGTCAGAAACTTGAGCTTTTTGTGTGTGTAATGGGGATAGTCGATATAATTACCTGTGTGTGTATCCAATATTCACGTAACAACACCATGGTTTCTTTTTACTGCAAAGTCATGATATGGTTGTGCTTGACATAGGGATAAAGTCATTAATCATTTTTCTTTTTCTTTTTTGGATTTTGCTTAAATGGAAACGCATAATTTAACTTCTAAGGTTCTTAATCTGTAACATTGCCTTTCTATAACAATTATTTTGTAATTTGCTACTTGCATCCTACATGCTAATGTGTAGTTTGAGATAGTTTTTTTGACATGGATGAATGTGTACGCCTTTATAATATGTTACCTTTATTCCTCTAATATTGCCAAAAATGTAGGAGACAACCATTAGCCAAAGAACATGTATCAAACGTACTTTGATGATGAGCTTCTGATTCCTATGTTTTTATTCCATCATGGATACAATGATTTTATTTTTCCAACCCACTTTGGGTTGGCCTGGTGGTGGTGTTGGCTTGGGACCTTAGGACAGTGTGCTTCTCTCAAAGTCTCATGTTCAATTCTCCCCGGTGCCGATCTAGTTTGGCTTCCTCGAATAGTTTTTATTTTTCCATCATATATTAACATATGCTCTACTTCTTATTGTTCATTTGCTCCGAAATTTCCTAGCAACTGCAAATACTTGTTAGTTTTATTTATGTAACTACCCAGTTGGTGGCGTTAGTGAACCCTAACTAATGAGAATAGACTCTTAGTTATTAAAAAATTTCTTGTAACTACTGATATTGGCAACACTTTCATTTGTGTAGTTTGTGACATTTTTAATATTGCTTCATGCTTTTAACTTCATTTTTATTTAGAAAATTTTGCTGATCATGCTTTTGAATTGCAGGGTGAATGATCCGGTGGCTATGAAGCTACTTGGTAAGGCAGGGGAGATGAGCTCTCTGGAGGTTCCCGAGGATGAGAGCATTAAAACACTTTATGTTGGTGGACTTGATGCTAGGGTCACTGAACAGGATCTGCGTGATAACTTCTATGCCCATGGAGAAATTGAATCAGTCAAAATGGTTCTCCAACGGGCATGTGCTTTTGTAACCTATACAACCAGAGAAGGTGCAGAAAAGGCAGCTGAAGAACTCTCAAACAAACTGGTCATCAAGGGCCTTAGGCTAAAACTGATGTGGGGAAGGCCCCAGTCAGCAAGACCTGAGTCCGACGGCTCTGATCAAGCAAGGCAGCAGGCTTCTGTGGCTCATAGTGGATTGTTGCCTCGAGCAGTTATATCACAGCAGCAGAACCAGGATCAAACCCAAGGAATGCTTTACTATAACAATCCACCTCCTCCTCAGCAGGAAAGGAACTATTACCCTTCAATGGATCCCCAAAGAATGGGTGCTCTTCTTCCATCTCAAGACGGTCCTCCTGGTGGGCCTTCTGGATCAGGGGAGAACAAACCTAGTTCTGAGAAGCAGCAAATGCAACATTATGGCCGTCCTATGATGCCACCTCCACAAGGCCAGTATCATCATCATCATCAGTACTATCCTCCATATCAACAGTACCCACCACAATACAATGCTGCAATGCCTCCAGTTCCCCCTTATCAACAGTACCCACCACAATACAATGCTGCGATGCCTCCACCCCAACCACCTGCTGCAAACCATCCCTATCAACATCCTATGCAACCAGGTTCTTCACAGACAGGGTCTGGACAAGCTGGGTCTGCACCAGCCGAAACTGGAACATCGACATCAGGGTCACAGGAGCAATGAAAACTCCTAGATAGTAATATTTATAGTTATTTTAATGCTAAGTTTTTCCTTGAATTACCAATGTTGACAGGGAAGATATTTTGGCTCAAGCAGGCAGTGTAACTCTTGATATTCATTTGCCTTGCAGCTTGAACAAGTTATTTTATGCTTTGATTTTGTGCTTTTGTAAATCTTGGTTCATTATTACCAGATCATTGTCATGACCAGGCTCAGCTTTTGGATGCGTTGCACTAAATTATATTACAAAACGTTGTTAGATTTTTTTCAAAAAATTATCCCCTCTATTTTGTACTCTTACACTTAAACCTGTGTTATTTTACAACTATTTACATAACCCACTGAAAACGTCAAAACCTTTGTTATTTTATAACTATTTCCACAACCATTTAGAAAAACTATTTCCATAACCTACACAAGTAACACAACCAACTTTTAAATTGCTCAAATGTTATTTTTGTATTTAGCTCTCAGTTGTGAATGAAGTCTGACACAGATGATATAAGTGACAGTAAATCTTATAATTGGCAGACTTGTATACATATTGATGAAAGATAAGTCCCCGACATGGTATATGTGAATACTCAATAGTAAAACAATGACTCCAATTATAACCATCACGTATCCATAACAAATAAATGTTATTAGATGTTGAGAAAGAAAATGATCATTGCCTGTTTTAGTATAACATTCTAGGCTGTTCCTCTTTGAAAGGGTACACCGGCGGTGTTTCTTTATAGATGAATGTTAAATCGTGATTCTCTTTGAGAGCTGGCCGAATTGTCTAGAGTGTGACACGCGACAGGGGACGGTGACATGAGTCCCACCCTAGTTCTTTGATGGACGGTGCAAACACTATAAAGTTCAAGCCATTAAATGATTGATATGGGGTGAGACGTGTATACTGAATGTGTATCGTGATTTTAGGGAGAGATTCCCTTATATAGTCAAGTTGTTGATCTGATTTGGCGGGAAAGTCTGTTGCAATTGTAACAAAACACAAGAAAATTTGCCGCGATATGCGAATCATAACCTGATTGATCGTGTGACTATGTGTGGAGCTTCTAGATCACTCTAGAGTAGATTTGGCTCTATGGCATAAAGGCCTAGAACAAATGAATATTAAGAATTATTGACACCTGTGAATAAAAATAAATGAATATTAGAGATTTATTTTACTAATTTTGTGAACAGTTATACCATTGTTATTACTAATGATTAATAAAAAGTTGTGTTATTTGAACATCAAAATACAACTACCATATGTGACAACGTATATGCTTATCTCTATCTTGATCTTACTCTTTATCTTTTATATCTTACACGCATTTTAGAAATACACAAAAAATAAATGACATTGCATGTGTTGTCAAAATATCATTCTCATAAATAAAACTAATTTTCTAATCATACATGTATATTTGTCAAAAAGATGTATATGATAGGTATTAGTTGTATTTTACTAAAATGAACATTTTAAAATGCAATGCATAGGCAAAAAAGAAGCAGAAACACATAACCATTTTTCCATGTCCTTGAAGTGTATTTTACATTTGGCGACTGAGTTCACTTAAATCCAACAGTAAGGGACAAATAATACTTTGGATATGACTTCCAATCCGTCTTTAACTAAGCAACAGTAGTAGTTAATTAATGCCAGCATGAAAAGCTTAGGATATAACAAACTAAGTTAGCTCAAGTTGTATGCAAATCCAAGAAATTCTCAGCTACTATAGTAAATACTAGTAATGCATATATATAAGAAGATTGACACAAACTTAAGGGAATCACCAGCAAAATGGCACAAAGGCCAATTATTACTATTATTGGTTTGGTATGTTTTTGGAGTTGGATGCAAAGTACACATGGTGAGTACTTAATTGGAGTTGGAAGTTATGACATGACTGGTCCTGCTGCTGATGTGAACATGATGGGTTATGCCAACATTGACCAGAACACAGCTGGTATTCATTTTAGGCTAAGAGCTAGAACTTTCATTGTTGCTGAGAATCTTCAAGGTCCTAGGTTTGTTTTTGTCAATCTAGATGCTGGAATGGCTTCTCAGCTTCTAACTATTAAGCTTCTTGAGAGACTTAAAACAAGGTACATAAATTGAGCTAATAATGTTTCTCTCAAAAGCATATATCCAATAGAGTTTATAGACTTCATTTTATATATGTACATCAATGAATTGCATGATTCAATAAATCACTTATCACTTTTTCCTCTAAATTAAAACTTCACCAGAACTAAATTGAAACGTAGAATTTGTATCGTCTGAAAGTACACTTTAAGACAAAATATGTCGTCCAAAAGTACACTTCTGAAAACACGTATGATTTTTAAAAACATGGATGGTAAAAATTCCTCATTAATGCTTCATTGTGTGTAACTTAAGGCCCAAGGAATCTAATTAAACTCAAAATACATATAAATATGTGAAAAAATAGCATGACTTTTTTGGTCCTGATTGATTTTTTGAAGGTTTGGAAACTTGTATACTGAAGAAAATGTAGCAATCAGCGGGATTCATACACATGCTGGCCCTGGCGGTTATCTGCAGTATGTGGTTTACTCTGTAACCTCTCTTGGTTTTGTGAAACAATCCTTTGATGCCATTGCTAATGCAGTAGAACAAAGCATTATTCAAGCTCACAATAACCTCAAGCCTGGTTCCATTATTATAAACACAGGTGAAAATTTTCTCAGTTTGTCTTTATAAATGAATCAACCTCTTATCCGACTGCAATATTTACTTATACAAGGACTTTGTTATCTTTTTTATTATTTTAATGTATGTTGAATACTTACTTTGTTGTGTCAACGTACTTGTATAATAAATGACCAATTGAGAACTCTTTCTTGTTTTCATGTTATTGCTTGGTGCCTTTAGGAGATGTGAAGGAAGCAAGTATAAATAGGAGTCCAAGTGCATATCTGCTAAATCCTGCAGAGGAGAGATCAAGGTATCCTTCCAATGTTGACACACAGATGACCCTTTTGAAATTTGTGGACAGTGCAAGTGGCAAAAGTAAAGGATCATTCAGCTGGTTTGCGACACACGGAACCTCCATGAGCAATAACAACAAGCTTATCAGCGGAGATAACAAGGGTGTTGCTGCAAGACTCTTTGAAGATTGGTTTACTTCTCAAAATAAATCTTCATCCCCAAACAGCAATTCCACAGAACTAGGCATGATAAAAATCTAATCAATACTTATTTGTTTCAACTAGTGTTATGGAGAGATTAATATAGAGTTGCATATTATATTATATGAACAGATATAGGAGAACTAGTGCAGATAGCGCAATTGCTTAAAGCCACAGGTGGAAAGGATTGCAACCAAAAATCCAGCCAAGCATCTAAGGTGAGGAAAAATGATGGATCCTTATTTGTTGGAGCATTTTGTCAATCAAATGTTGGAGATGTGTCACCAAATGTATTAGGAGCGTTTTGCGTCGACAGTGGAAAACCTTGTGATTTCAACCATTCTTCATGCAATGGCAATGACCTTCTTTGTGTTGGAAGGGGACCAGGGTAATGAGCCTCTCTAACCAATTAGTTGCAACACATGCTTATTTTCTAATTCTCTATCATATGGAGCAGGTACCCAAATGAAATATTAAGTACAAAGATTATAGGAGAAAGGCAATTCAGAAGTGCTGTGGAACTATTTGGGTCTGCTTCAGAGGAACTTAAAGGGAAGATTGATTATCGACATGTCTATCTGAACTTTACAAACATTGAAGTAGAATTGGACAACAAGAAGGTGGTTAAAACATGCCCTGCAGCTCTCGGTCCTGGTTTTGCAGCAGGCACTACAGACGGACCAGGTGTTTTTGGTTTTCAACAAGGTGATCCAGAAGTAAGTGTCCCTATAGTCACTCTTTGCACACAACACATGAATTTATGCTTTTTAGTTGCAATGAATTAATACCAATTGTTGAAATAAATTATCAATAACGAAAGCATTGGAAGAAGATAAACAAAAAAGCTCATCAACTTATTTTTTTCATATGAACTGTTAACTAAGATGCATCTCTGTGCAGATTAGTCCATTTTGGAAGAATGTAAGAGATTTTCTAAAAGAACCAAGTCAATATCAAGTGGACTGCCAAAACCCTAAGCCAGTTTTGTTAAGCAGTGGAGAAATGTTCGATCCTTATCCTTGGGCGGTAAGTCTTCAGTTAAGTAATTATCAGTTATTTCTATAAACATAAATAACAGTATAACACAACTTGCAAACAATGTACTAATCAAAATATTTGTTTCTTTCCTGGATTTGTATAGCCAGCAATTCTTCCAATTCAGATTCTGAGATTGGGAAAACTGATAATTCTTTCTGTACCAGGAGGTTTGTATTCTTGCTTCTGTCACACTATTTCTATTTCAAATATGGATTCAGCATAATTTGTACCATTGTTAAATAAATAATGTAAGAGAAAAAAATACGTTCTAATCCTTTTGAATTTCAGAGTTTACAACAATGGCGGGTAGAAGGCTAAGGGAGGCAGTAAAGGAGACATTAATATCCAATAGCAATGGAGAATTCAATAATGAAACGCACGTCGTTATTGCAGGACTGACAAATACTTACTCGCAGTACATTGCAACTTTTGAAGAATATCATCAGCAACGGTATGAGGTAAGGCCAAACAGAAGAGGATACCGAGTTACTTTAGAGTACAAACCTATTGGAAATCCATATTTGACAGAAGCAATTGGTTATCCTTTTTATTGCTAATAAGTAATATAAAATGTGCAGGCTGCATCTACTCTGTATGGTCCTCACACATTATCGGCATACATCCAAGAATTCAACAAACTAGCACAAGCAATGGCTAAAGGCGATAAAATCAATGGAAATGGTACTTCCCCACCAGATCTTTTATCTGTACAAAAAAGCTTCTTACTTGATCCCTTTGGAGACACAACTCCTGACGGAATTAAACTCGGTGACATTAAAGAAGATATAGCATTTCCAGGAAGCGGTTATTTTACAAAGGGAGATAAACCAAGTGCTACATTCTGGAGTGCAAATCCAAGATATGATCTTCTAACAGAAGGTACATATGCTTCAGTGGAAAGGCTTCAAGGGGAAATATGGATTCCGGTTCATGATGATGATGATTTAAGCTTGTTTTTCAAGTGGAAAGTAGACAATACTTCCTTTCATGGTTTCGCTACCATAGAATGGGAAATACCAACAGATGCAATTTCTGGAGTGTACAGACTAAAACACTTTGGAGCATCAAAGAAAACCATAGTCTCCCCTATCAATTACTTTACCGGTGCTTCAAGTGCATTTGCAGTGCAATAGAATAATAAATATCTTTATATTATTGGATGTTTTAATAAAATACAAAAGAAAACATCACAGTTCAATATTTTGAGTCTTGCAAACTATGATTCAAGGACTAGGATACATAAGAATTTACTCATTTATCCATCCAAATCACGCATCTAAGACATTGTCCATTTCTCAATAAATCAAAAGCTTTGTTGATGTCCTTAAACTCCACCTCATGAGTGACAAATTCATCCAACTGCAGTTCCTGTTAATAAACGGCGCAAAACTCAACAGGGTTGAAATGCCCCAAATGATTTGAAACTTTATTTTGTCATTAATCATTACTGTTTTCACACAGTTAATACTATTATGTATCACAAGAATGCTAGGAAAAGTGCTAATAAACTTTTTGATCCGCTTCATCCAATAATTGTGGTAAAAAAAAAGTGTCAAAGAGTGTTTTGCTAGCACTTCTCGTGGCTATATCATAGAAGAGGGTACAAAAAATATGATCCAAAAATGAATTGACAGAAATTGCATACAGTACCTTGTCCATGTATCGTTTGAGTAGAATGGATACATGAGACTTAGGTTTGAGTCCTCCAAATAAATTTCCCTGAATTGTCTTCCCATCATGTAGGACCTCACTACAACTGAGGCTTAATCTGGATCCAGGTTTGTCCAGTCCTAAGACAATTGTTTTTCCCCAACCCTGAAGGCAAAGCATAGGTTTTCCACTATAACTATTACATGGTCATATAATATTTGGAATTTTGAATTAATTAGCACAAACCAAGACATCACTACTGTTGGTGGCCTTTCAAGCTTTTGAGAATGTGAAGTGCCAACAACTGAGAATCATAATTTAGTTATAGATTCAATCACAATATTACTGTCTGCCTAAATAAATATAAGAGGGTGACATATACCTTTCTGCAAGAAGCATACGCGTCTTGCACCAATGACGCCATACCAACACACTCAAAGCAATAATCTGCTCCCCCATCAGTCATCTCTGTGATGACCTGCTCAGCAGACAAATTCAGATTTAGTTCGGCAGAAGTTAAGTAAAGACATTCAATTCATAAACACGCTTAAAAAAATTAATTTTTTCAATAATCTTCAATCTCATGCAAAAAGGAAATATTATATCTACTTCCCTTAGAAACAAGAGGGAAAATTAAAGACTTGGAGCATATAAATTGAAATAAAGAATGAATCTTTCAGGAGGCTAGACCTGGCTCACAGGTTTGCTCCCACATTTTCCAGCATGGATAAAGTCTGTAAGTCCAAACTTCTTTCCTGATTAAATAAGAACAAACACATGAAATCAGATTCTGAATTCTTGCATAGTGGTAGCAATAAGCCAATAAAGGAAATCATACAGAACATGTGATAGAAACTGGAATTGATGTGTTATTGCATTCATAAAACCATAATTTCCCAATTCTAGTAATCTGCAAGCAGTTTCTAGTATCAACCTGTGACGCAGGAGGGTGGCTAACTATATGTTATTTGATTGACCTTTAAAAAACAGTTCATACCGACTTCAAATTTTTCTGGGTTGACATCTACGCCTATAATCTTAGTTGCTCCACAAAGTCTGGCTCCCTCAGCAACCTAGGAAACAAACCGATTGAGAAATAATGAGTAATTTGATAGACAAGTTTTCAAATTATTATTAATTGAAGTGGCACTAATGGTCATTTTATAACCGTCCTCAAGGGAATTTGAACTTTGTCCCTTGAGGTTATAATGCAAAACTCTTGATGCTAAGCTAACACCTCATGGAAAATTTTGATAGACAAATTAAATAACTATCAAATCAAATAAAAAGAGAGCCAAGTTTGAGAAGTCCTTACTGCTAATCCAATAGATCCTAGTCCAAAAATAGCTACTGTAGACCCTGGCTCCACACCTGCTGTTCTCCAAGCAGCACCTACCCCTACAAATGGAAGTTTTAAATAAAGATTTCAAAATAATGAATTAGTTGTAATACAAGCAACCTTTCCTTTATTCATGACCAATTCATTTGACCACAATTTAGAATTAATATTGGTCCTTTCTATATTTAATCAGTTAGTATTCTCGTTGCCGAGGAAATTACCCGCTCCTATACCACAACTTAGAAGGCACGCCCCGTTGGGAGGAATTTCTGGGTCAATCTTTGTTACATTGGCGATGTCAACCACAGTGTACTCGCTGAAACTTGAAACATTCATGAAATGATATATGATCTCTCCTTTCAGGTCTGTGAATCTGGTGTTCTCATGTCTAGGCATCCAAGGAGAAACTTTGAATGGGAAATTAGTACAAAGGTTGCTCTTGGTTGATTTGCAATCTGTACACTCCCCACAATCTGGTAGAAAAATTGGAATAAGCACATCTCCTTTTGTAACTTCAGTTACATCCTTCCCTACACTTTCCACAACCCTATTTCACATAAAAATTGATTGAAATGCATCAGCTCTCATAGTCTTTACTGTTTGATTATGCAGAAAAGATTGATTGATGCACAATGTAGCAAATCATTTGCAACCAATATGATTATATATATAACATAAGAAGAAACATACATAGTCACAAATTTTTCTAAATAATAAATCAATGTTCAAGTTACTTTTATTAAATCATCGAAATGCATAAGATACTACTAGGAAAAAAATCACAAACTAATAATTTAGGACAGAAAGTAAAAACTCACCCAATTGCCTCATGGCCCAGAATTCTTGGAAAAAAGCCAGGAGGGTCCTTCAAAACATTTTCAAAAACATGTCTTTAATTATAAAATCAATTAAAAAAGTATCACTAACAAACATATCATTGATTAATGAATGATTAAAAAACACAGAGGTGTGCTTTGGAGAGGCAGTGAAGAATAAAGAAAGAAACCTTCATGTCAGAAAAAGCGAGATCGATGTGGCAGATAGAGGAACATATAATACGGATCCGAACTTCACGTGGCATTGGTGGTGCCACCATGATCTCTTCAATCACCAGTGGCTCACCAGGTCTTCTTGCAACCGCCGCTACATATAGTGTTGCAATGATCAAATCAAAGTGATCAAAATTGAAGAAACATATATGTATACATATTTATAAAGCATGAATGAATGATGTATACCTTTACATCTTATAGGTTTCCCTTCTCCTTCACTTGCTGTTGCTGCCATCAATTCAACAAGAAAAGTTGTGTTTCTATCTTTGGCTTTACACTACGGAAGTGGAACTGTTGAGAAACTTAACTGAGAGTATATATGAATTCATTCACTCATTTATGGGATGGGACATGTCACATGCATCCATCCTTCATTCACCTTCCTCTCCATGGCATTGACTGCATGCTATTAATAGAGTGGTTGAAACCGCCAAATTATCTATACCTACAAATGACAGAAATAAAACAAGAAAGCATTTGAAAATTTGCAACGTTTTATTCGTTTCCAAATCAGTTTCACTTCAATGTAAAATTCAAATAATGTCGGTGCATATAATATATGTGCATTCCTAGTAGTAATTGAAGTATTTATGAATATGTAAGACCTAGCTTAACTTGTAACCAAAAAAAAGACCTAGCTTAACTAATAATGCCGATGTTGTTAAATGGTATATCTTCATTCGGGTTTGAACTCGAGACCTAGTAGTTGTGTGCAATTCTGATGGTGTTTGTCACTTCATCTATAGACAAAAAAAAAAAAAAAAATTGATCCGACATAATCCTAAGGCATATCCACGTTCTTGACCTTTGATTCCACTATGAGACTACTAATCCTCGAGTCCGTAATAGGCTAATTTTTTTGTACATGGAGTTTGATGGATGACGGCAGGAATCAAAACTCGATTTTCTTTTTGTAGAGGGAGAGTCTTATTATCAACTTTTTTTAAAAAATATTTAAACACGTTTTGACTTTCATCTCCATAAAAAAGCGTTTACAAGCTTAGATAGACCATGAAATGCAATTATCATTTTTTAATAAATGACTAATAAATCATTTTTACAAAACATATTTAAATATTAATATAAGCAATTATAGGTGCGACGAGATAATACTATTGGAATTGTGTTGGAGTGAACACATTGTTAAAATTCTTGAATGTGTACACGTGTTTTGACACCTCATTATTTGAGCTAGTTTTTAAGAGTGAAATATACCTCCATTTGAGAGAGATATTTTAAATGTAGTACTAGTAGATTGACTAGACAAGAGGGATTTTTTGGTCTCTAGGCTTTTTAGTACTGTTTAAATCAAGTCACTATCCAAAAAGGCCATATAGTATTACATAAGAATGCATTCATTTGTCCATCCAAATCACACATCGAAGACACTGTCCTTTACTCAATAAATCAAAAGCTTTATTGATGTCCTTAAACTCCAACTCATGAGTCACAAATTTATCCAATTGCAGTTCCTGCAGTTAATCAATGAGCCAAAACTTTAACACATTGGAAATGCCCCAAATCATTTGATCTTTCATGTTTTTCACTTTATTATTATTTTACTAGTATAAAGTATAATGTCCAAAAATGAAACAAAAGGAACTTAATATTATACCTTGTCCATGTAACGTTTAAGTAGAATTGGTACATGAGATTTGGGTTTGAGTCCTCCATATGTGGATCCCATAAGGCTCTTCCCATCATGAAGGACCTCACTAGAACTGAGGCTTATCCTAGCTCCTGGCTTGTCCACCCCTAAAACAATTGTTTTTCCCCAACCCTGAAAGCAAAATTTAGTTAACACTAACACTTAACAAACAAAATGGTCGAAGCAAGTGGTTAATATGTTTCAGTTAAAGGCAAATAGATTAGGTACGTTTGAGTTTGATCCTTGGCTGAAACAATTATTTGTGAAGTTTTACTTTAAAGGTATATCAAACTTTATGAAAGGGTGATTAGTCAAAATCATTATTTAGTTATAACATTAATTACATTATCAATTTCTGTCTCTATATGACAGTGTAAGGATGTGTGTTTGGAACATTTGAGAGAGTGACATATACCTTTCTACAAGAAGCATATGCTTCATGCACCAATGATGTCATACCAACACATTCAAAACAATAATCTGCTCCTCCATCAGTCATCTCTATGATAACCTGCTCAGCAACCACATTTTGATTTAGTTTAACAGATCATTAGTAAATAAAATTTTGTCATGAATATACTTGCAAAATTTACAAATTTCTTATATTTTCTTGTCATTTTGAAAGAGACAATATCATAAATCAAAGTTAATATTGAAGTTTCAAGAGGGTGGACCTGGCTCACAGATTTGTTTCCACATTCCTCACCATGAACAAAGTCTGTGAGTCCAAACTTCTTTCCTGATTAAATGAAAGGAAAAAGAACATGAAATCAAATTCAGAATTCTTGCATAATAGCCTCAGAGGTGGTACAATTCACCTAATAGTTAGGATCTGTTCTGATAAAAAAAAAAAAAAACTTATAGATTAAACATTTATAAGCGTTTATCATATAAGTTCCTATGAAGAAGTTATGAAAATAAGTTGAAAACAACATATGAACATGTCAAAAGTTGTTTCCGTAAGCTCGTCTAATTAAGTATTCTCAGATGTGCTTATGCCACTAGATAAGCTCAAACAAGTCAATCTAAACAGACCTTTAGTACCATAATACCTTTTTCTAGTGAAGGGCTTTGAAACATGAGGGTGGTTAACAACAAAATATTGGACTTAATGGTTGATATGGTCTTATTGAGTGAGCAATGTATTACCAATTTCAAATTTTTCATGGTTGACATCCACACCAATAATCCTAGTTGCTCCACAAAGTCTAGCTCCCTCTGCAACCTAAGAAATCAATCAATTGCAACAAGTATTTTAGTGTACACATAACCATAAAGAGTCGCAGACTCAGAAATCAAATCTGAGTTTTAGAGAGTCCATACCGCTAATCCAACAGATCCAAGCCCAAATATAGCAACTGTTGACCCTGGCTCCACACCTGCTGTTCTCCAAGCAGCACCTACCCCTACAAATTTACAAGTTTTAACTTTTAAATAAGACTTTGAAACATTGAATTGGATTAATGTTGTTAACTTGTACTACAAACAACCTTTCTTTTATTCATGGCCAATTAATTTGACCCTAATGGACCGTCATATTGTTCTTATCTATATTCTAAATTTACTTTTTGCATTGATAAAGAAATTACCTGTTGATACACCACAACCGAGAAGGCATGCCCTATCAGGAGGAATTTGTGGATCAATCTTTAGTATATTGGCGATGTCAACCACGGTATACTCGCTGAAACTTGAAATAAACATGAAATGATATATGATCTCTCCGTTTATGTCAGTGAATCTAGTGTTCCCATATCTAGGCAACCAAGGAGAAACTTTGAATGGGAAATTAGTACAACGGTTGCTCTTGGTTGATTTGCAATCTATACACTCCTCACAATCTGGTAGGAAAATTGGAATAACTGTATCTCCTTTTGTTACTTCAGTTACATCCTTCCCTAAGCTTTCCACAACCCTACATCACATAAAAATTGGTTGAAAAAGAAACACTTCATTATCTTCCCATGGGTCTTAAATATTTGAGCATGTAGAAGAACTTAATGGCAACGCAAATCCATTTTATAGGGTTGATTTTATTGCAGATACTCATGCTCAAAATTTAGACAGCAAAATCAGTCTTATACTAACTATACTCTATAGTGATGCAGTAAATAAAATCATAGAAACTCACCCAGTTGCCTCATGACCCAAAATTCTTGGAAAAATGCCAGGAGGGTCCTTCAAAACATATAAAAGGGTATCTTAAAAATTCATTCAAAAATCAAAAGGCATCATCACTTATAGAAATTACAAACAGGAACAAAAAAAATGGTAGTTGTGAGTGATAAATATTTAAATAACTAAAACCTGCATCTTCCAAAGAGTGACATCACTGTGGCAGAGAGATGTACATAGAATACGAATCCGAACTTCACGAGGCATTGGTGGGGCCACAATGATGTCTTCTATAACCAATGGCTCACCAGGTTTCCTTGCAACAGCAGCTACAGTTTTTTCAATGAAACAAGGGAACAAGACGAAGCATTATTCGTCTAAAACTTCAAATGATAATGGCCAAGAATTATGTATAATGGATCTATCTTACTACTGAAGTTAAGAGACATATAGATATTTTAATCATGAAACATGAAGCAGACCTTTGCATCTTATAGGTTGTCCTTCTTTTCCTTCAATTGTTGTTGCTAGTTTATGATTGTGTTCCATGGTGAACTCACTTAATAACAGAACTTGTTGTTTCTGTCTCTTTGCAATGTTTCAGATTACTTCAGAAATAAAGTAGCAGAAAAAACTCACTCACCTTACCTGTATTTGGAGTTGGATGCTATAAAAATAGTAAACGACAACGTGGCTTTCATCATATATGAGAAATTGTTTATCACATGTTTAGAAAAGAAAAATATTTACCATTTAGGCTTTTCCCCTCTTTTGTACCAAAAAAAAAATATATATTTTTATTGGAAAAACCAAGTCATCCCTTACGGCCTAATAAAAAATTGTTTCACGGAATCGAATTTTGGTTCACCGGAACATTTCTTCATTTGATAGAGTTCATTATCAATGACTTGTTTTATAAATAGTGACACTCCCCACTTTACAAATTAGTTTTGTAAGAATGAATTAAATTCAAATTAAAAACCTAATAGTTTTAAGCTCTTAATTTTATGAAAGAAACAATAAAGAACTCAGAATATTTTTTTTTGGTAGTGGCCGGGGTTTGAACCCCGAATCTTGCATATTTTATGCATTGTCCCAACCAACTGAGCTATGCTCATGATGACAAGAACTCAGAATATTATCTACACATGATGGTGTATTTGTTATAATTAATTTTTAAATATATATGATATGATTATTTCTTATCATTAGTAGACACAAGCAATAACATATGTAAGGTCCGGGGTTCAAACCCCGGCCACCACAAAAAAAAAGCAATAAAATTTGATATATGATTATTTTGTATTATTGTTTTTTAAGTAGTCTATTGATTGAGGTTCACCTATTTTAAACATAGAAAGTGAGAAGTTTAAAGTTTGAACCCCCAATCATGAATAATATTGTCCTTGTAGCTATCAACTGATTTGTACTCACACGATATTTTTTACCATTGTTATACACGAGTAATAAAATTTAGAAGAATTAATAAGTAATTAAAATTAGTAATTTTTTTTATCATTTGTAACATTATACATGATTTTTAGATGATCTAGACAACAACTATTTTTTATAGTGGTAAAAATAAAAATTATGAGTACTCTTAAGTAATTTGTTTTTTCTTTTATGGGGCCAATGGTCCTCGTACCACTCTTAATGGATAAAGGAGTAAACGATTCGAATGAAATCGAAAAACTAAATTAAATCAAACCAATTATTATCCGATATTTTTTTTATCTAGTTCAAAAATTGAACCGAACCGAATGAAACCGAACTCAGTTGATTTGATTATCATTTTACAATGTTTAAATGTAATAAATCGATAGGTTTACTAAGTCCACTTTGACTTAGCTCAGACCCAACATTTTACTAACATATTGACACCAAAACAACAAACAAACAACCAATATGATCGTTGTTCTTCTCAACAACCGAACTTGAAGCATTTCTTCAGTATTGATGGAATTGTTAGATCTTGCGTTGGAGGATTGCTGCAATAACTTAAACAAGAAGAAGATGATGAACATGATGCATATTGCACAAAAATCCCAAAGCATGTGTGAACATACTAAGCTTTAAGTTCGATTCACCCCACCAATTTAAGTCAATCAGATGCAAATGTGTATACAGACGAATCCCATTTATGTTCAATAACTCCAAGCACGCCACATCAACATGGGGACACTCTTGTCTTAGAAGATGATGAAGTTTATCAAAATAAGTATATACACTCTGATGGCGTACGTGCACCTCTCTACCCACTTTGTCACCCTACAAATCACCAACCCTTGCGCGAATCCAAATGTCTTTTCAACTCGCGCTTCAGGAAGTTGAATCGTGTATGATCCCATTTAGTTTATCCTACTTCCTGATCAACTTCCTCCTGGTTATATCCAATCATATACACCATCAATGTGGCCCCATCAGGTTAGTTCAATGTTGTATGGACCAACGAACGATCCTGAACAGACAAGACACATCATCTAAAGTCATTATCATCTCCTCAACCGAGAGATGAAAACTCTTAATTTGTCTAACCACCTCTCAAAAAATGTCGACAATAAGTCATGATCACTTATGAAATCAGTCCCCCAATTTTAAAATCACTCAGTTTGGTCTCTATTATATTTATGAACTTATAATGGTGATATATCATATTTCAATTGAAATTTTTAAGAGATTTTCTGGTAACTTTATATTTGGTGATAATTCTCCAATATCAAGTTGTATGAAAATTCATTTAAAGTGTGCCATATCACCATTAATGAGTCAAAAAAATATATGAAAAAGTATGAAATTTCTTAAAGTTTGTTCATTTATACATTTTATTTTAAAAAAGATAAATCATAACTAATTTACCGTTTTAACTTGACCGAACCGGGGTCGTGTCCGGTCCGAGTTGAATACTGGTTACGTACTTACGTTATCTTTTACTGACATAGAAAGAAAGCAAATGGTCTGAGAAGAAGCAAGACATTCAACACCACCACCACCACCTTTCAGTTCATCTTAGCTTGTGTTTGTGTTTCAACTTTCAACCGCATCGTTTTCAGCATCTTGTAACTCTCCTTTTCCTTTTTCTTTATTTAATACTATATCATCTTTTTTCTTCTTTTATTTCCTCACCTACTTACTTGCCTCCTTTTGTTTTTCCATCAGTATATCAACTGTTTGTTTAAATGCCTAAGTGTTATCACTGCAATCTTTCAGTTTTCTCAACATTGTTAAATTGTGCTTACACAGTTTTCTTCCAAATTTTATACGTTTAATGTTTGGATTTTAATGATTTCTTTTAGTAATACAATTGAATGCTAAATTATGAATTCATATGGTTATGTAAATGCTAGGTATTGGAACAGAGTAGCTATGGCTTCCTGTTACTTAAACCCTATTCCAACTAGCTCTCGTCTCATTTCACCAGACTTATCTACAAAATTCAAGATTCCTAAGCTTCTTCACAGGGTAAATTATTTGCATTTAACATTCTTAATAAACATGACTTGCCATTTAACTTTTACTATAAATTATATTCACCCAATTTTCAGTTGTAATATATGTCTTTCGATTAACTTTGATAAATGTAGCTACCGACACTAAAGTAAAACTGTTTAATCTTTCTTGAAGGCATCATGATATATTATTGCATTGATAAATATGGATCTTCTGCAAGAAAATGTTTGACTATTAAAATTTGGACTTTAACACTACTAGGGAAGTAATGATTAATAATCACAGGCATGTTTGAGATAGTGTAGCTCTGTAGTGTTGGTTGTTTGTGTGTAGATTATGTGTGTGTTGTCAGTATTTCCTTAACATAAAAAATTGAGTAGAGTCATTAAAGGTTTACTTTTACAGCACTTTGAAAAGTTTAATGAGTTTCATTTATGCCGTGGACTACTTGTTTTAGAAAAAAAATGATTTTTATAGTTTCTGATTCGTCAAGTGATTTATTCTCTATGGTAAGTGGCAATTTTTTTTCTGATTTGTGGCTATCTGTTTCCTCCTCAATTGTATTTAAGCAGAAAAAGAGGTTTGGTGTCTTGCCCAGATCTTCAAAAGTTACAGCATTTTATGGTTTGAAGACCCCTCCCTACGAACATGTAAGTGTACCATATAGTTACCCGAATCCATGTTTTTGATTGAAGATATACTGTTTTAACCTATATACTTGGATTAGTTGAATGCTGCACAATGCTTATCAGAGAGATCATTGCTGCCATACGTTGCATCGTCATATTTTGCTTTAATTGAGCTAGTTACATAGCTATTCCGATTTTAACCAATATAATGATAAAGAAAGAAACTAGAATTGAGAAAAACATTAGTGATCGACAAAGGGATGACATCATGCAATTAAGTCCTTTCCATTGCTTTTGTTGCTGTTCATTTATTTCCTCCTTTTTGTTGATCCTTCAATTAAGTCCAACCTTTAACAAACTCAAAAATGTAACTTACCTTCATATCATGATTCTAACTTTATTTGTTGCTTCAATATTCATAGGATGCATTAGAGCCATATTTGAGCAAGCAGACAATCGACATGCACTGGGGAGAGCATCATCGGAATTTTGTTGAAGGTTTGAACGAACAGCTTGGGAAGGATGATATACTTTATGGTTACACCTTGGATGAACTAGTCAAAGTGACATACAACAATGGCAATCCCTCACCTGAGTTCAACAATGCAGCTGAGGTATTAACTTATTGATAGCTTACTGACTTTGATCTTTTAAAGTTGATTATGGCTCTGTAGCGGCTTACTTTTCCACATAAACCTATTCAAAATGCTTCAGTGTATATTACATAATAAAATTAGGATACACACTCCCAAGTGTTGATAATATTGGCGTCTTCCCCATTCATAACCGGAAACTTGTGCCCGAGAGTCTGAAACTCTTCTGAAACCATAAAAATGTATTTAGTCATAATGTCTTTAATTGTAGAATGTGGGTTTGAAACTATATCAATGTAAGGTGGAAGTTGAAATAAATGAATACTCTTTCTGTGGTTCCTGCACTCTTTTCCATTTTTACGTGTCATTAATAAATGATTTTTCCTTGTTTCTTCAACAAATGATTTTTATTTGGTTCTTTTCATTTTACCTAGCTTGCATGAAATTGGAAATTGTCTGCCCAATCTGTGTGGGATAAGGCTTGGTTGTTGTTGTTGTTGTTGTCGTCTGCCCAGTCCATGTGATGTAGATATTTTTGGCTGTTCGTCGGATTACAATAACTAACAATAACAAAATTACAATTGTGGTAGCTTTGTGCTTTTATATTCAAATACTGTCTATGTGAATTGTAGTACCTAATTATTTTTTCCTCTTCCGAAAGGTTTGGAATCATGACTTCTTCTGGGAATCCATGCAACCGGGAGGAGGTGATATGCCCATTCTAGGTCTCCTTCAACAGATTGAAAAGGATTTTGGATCATTTACGAATTTCAAAGAAAAGTTTACAGAAGCTGCACTTACATTGTTTGGTTCTGGCTGGGTTTGGCTAGTTTGTAAGTCCTTTTCTAATTGATTCCCCCTTCTCCCTGTCTTGCTAAAGTGATGTGTGTGAGTTATTCAGTTCCCATATTATCTTCTTAATATGCCATAAAATCATTGGACTTCTCTTATAACAAGCGAATATCTAAAATAAATATTCGATTTAAAAATAAGAACCAAGATTTTGTTTTTCTGAATTGTTAAATTCTCATTTTTATCTCACTGGGAATATTTACATATTTTATGCTTGAGGCTGTCACTTGTCTTTTGTCATTTGGTGGTTTAGTTCTACAATAATGGCATTCCCAGACTGTTGTGTAGAACTATGTTGATGTATACTATCTTAAGCAAAACCTTATTGTTTGATATTGCCGGCGATTTAGTGCACCAAGTTGCCCTTTTTTTTTATTGCTGCCGATTGATTGTTGCAAATGTTTGTTGGTTGTTTCAGTGAAGAGAGAAGAGAAACAATTAGCCATTGTTAAAACTTCAAATGCCATTTGCCCAATTGTGTGGGGTGATATAGTAAGTTATTTACCCTTCATTATATAAAATCTGTCCTATTTGAAATTTGAAATGGAGCTGATAGTCTTTTCTCGTGCAGCCAATATTCAATTTGGATTTGTGGGAGGTATGATTATCTCTCTCTACCTACAACACAAAACAACACAAGTAGATGCATATTAAAATTACATAGCAACAACCTTTATGTTAGGCATCATTGACATTTTTTTTTACTCCAATGCAGCATGCATACTATCTGGATTACAAGGTATGTAACCATCATATATCATCGCTTATTTTTCGATAAACATGAACTCAGCAATTCTCACGTCGTGCAACTTTTGGACAGAATGACAGAGCAAAGTATGTGAATGTATTTCTGAACCACCTTGTGTCTTGGAATGCTGCAACGGAACGCTTGACATGGGGAGAGGCTTTTGTGAACTTGGGAGAACCTAAAATTCCTGTTGCATAAAATATTGAAATGCTGAATGATTACTATACTTATGAACAAGACATCTTAAATGGAGTTGGTTTGAAATTCAAAGGCTTCACATGTCATAGGGTTGGTCGTATAGCCAGCCAGAAAGGAAGGAGTGGATCAGTGATTCATTAAGTACAACATCTAATGTGTCCCATGTGCTTCTTTCTGGTTATCTATTTTTGCTGTGTTAGTGTAGGACTGAGGAAAATCTGCAATATGGAGGGATGTAGTGAACTTAGTATGGGAGACAAGGATTTTTCAATGTAGAATGAGATAGAAAAAAGAACATGTTGTTGACTTATTATAGTCTAGTTTATTCCACATTGCCGCTGCCTAAACTTCTCCTTAAGGATTTATCAGTATGGAACGGTAAGTTAAAAATAAGGTACTTTGCAATTTTGTATGAAACCTGGATTGCCACGTAGATGTGCTCCAATGAAAACAAAAGTTATGAAATAGTTGCCTATTATTTGAAACTCAATGATAAAAACTTGTTGGAAATGCTCCAAGTCCAAAAAAGTTCATGAAAAATTAGCAAGTCCTTTTTTTTTTTTTTAATACAGAATACTAGCTCCCTTCTTAAATATAGAATCTCTTAAAATAATACTGTCTTTCACTACATTAACTATTTCTTTATCAACATATTTTGAAATTATTATTACATATATATTTATTTATTGTAACAAGTATCAAATACTAAGATGAGGCGATTAACTAATTTTTGTTTTTTTTTTTTTATATATTCTTAACGAGTGTTCTTGAAACACTCTTTAAAAATTTCAAAATTATTTAAAAAAAATTAAATACTTCAATCTCCAATGCATTCGATACATAAATTTCCATAAAAACTTATTCAAAAATAAGAAATTATGAATGAATTGATAAACTATTGTTAAAATTAAAGATACCGAGTTCCAAATGAGGTGTTGTATTGTGGATAGTCGATGAATTACCGGTGAAACTCTAATGAAGCATATGACATGTCATCTTATTGTTGGTTCATACGAAATGGCTCAAATCAAATCAAGGAGTCAAATCAAAACATTTTTTTACTTTAATTTAATGCCATGGTAGCAATGCAATTTTATTTGAATATTGAGGGTTCCACTTGTGTAACATTGGACATTTTATGTTATATACCATTGTCCAATCAGGGTGTGCCACGTGGCACACCTTTTTTAAAAAAAAAATCAATTAAAGCTGATGGAAAGTTGGTCTGCATGCGCTATTATCACCCGTCGGATTCATCTAACGGCTAGAGAAAAAAGGGAATAAAGGGAAGAATAATAATTAAAAAAACGTCATTGAAGAGAGAGGAAGATCGAAGAACTCCCACGACGAGGAACTGTGCGTTCGGCCTCCTTTGCCGGTAAAGGCGGTGCCCCATTGTAAGGCCACGCCGCCGCCATGAACCGTCACCGTAAAAGTTGGGTCCTCATGCAAAAATGGGGAATTGATTTTTGGGGTGTTAGAGCATTACTACTCAAAATTAGTATTTTAAGAACTAGAAATCATTTCAAAAACCCCTAATTTTGTGGTAGTGCCATCGCCTTATGTGTTTTGTTCCATTGGTAGGTTATTCTTGCCTTACTCTCCCCAATTCGTTAAAACCCCTAATTGATAATTTATTTCAAATATCAAATCTCAATTTCAAGTTAAATTAATTTGTTTGATGGAAATGGATGAGAGTACTGCAAAATACAACAAGAAGAGCTACATTGTTCAAAGGAGTATTCAAATTCAATGAACTAATGATAGGAGATTTTGGGTTCAATTACCATGATTACATGTCTCCATGGAACCTGTTGAAGAAGAGAGATGACTGAGGAAGAAAACACACGAAAACTGAAGGGAAAAAATACACAGTGCATAGGAGAGACCGCAGGATTAATCTGAACAGTGCATCAGCTTTAATTGATTTTTTTTAAAAAAAGAAAAAGGGTGTGCCACGTGGCACACCCTGATTGGGGAATGGTATATAACATAAAAATGTCCAATGTTACCCAAGTGGAACCCGAAGATTGAAACTTCTCCCATACACAAACCAAACCACTACATGATGGGTCATTATTATTGTATCCCGCCAAAGGCATATTTATTTTTCCCAATTAATTTGGTGAAAAAGATGTTTTTATTTCCTTTCCCTCTCTTTTTTTTCTGAGTTATTTTCGGTGACCATAACATAAACCCAAACGATTCAGTTTCTCCAATCCCTAATTCCTCCTTTTCCGCTACGATTCCCTTAACCCTAATTTCACCGTTTTCTTCTCTCTCCTTCACTCCGCGACTAATAAATAACTCAGGTTAATTACTAGTACTTCAACTTTTGATTTTTCACAATTCCATATTGTTATTTATGTTGTTCACTTTCTCTGATTACTTTCTTGTGAATCTGTAATAATGTTTTCGAAATTTATGTTGTGAAGACCTAGATTGAGGAATAGTGGTGTGGGTGTATGTGTATAATGAAAATGGGGGGTATAATTTCAGCACCCATTCGAAATGGGTTGTTCCAGCTCGGTCTCAGATTCTAACCAACAATTTGGTTTGTTAAATGAAGCAATTAGGGGTTGAACTAGGTGACAACTTAGTTTATAAACGTTTCTTATAAACTGATTTCTCTATGTACTTGCAGCGTGTATGTAATTTACTTAAATGCTGTATTTACTAAAAAAAACCTCTTTCATGTCTTTTGTATTGCTTTGTATAGTTGTCACATTCATTTTCACTCTGAAAGCTTGCTGTTCCAACAATCAAATGCTTATAAAATCAGCATCATCATTGACATTGTCATTTGTCATAATTTTTATTCCTGAAAAATCTGGCAGATTTTTGGACAAATTTTGAACCCATTTTTCCGTAAGTGAATAGCTATTGAAAGAAGTATGTCGGGTGGGTTAAGCGTACCACATCATGTCATAATTCAATCTCTCTTGTCACGGGGCCCGCTCAAGGAGAAAGACTTACACTCAATGTTCGAGGATCTCACTAAGAAAAATCCAGGTTTTTCTTTTTCCTTTCCCTGAAAATGTTTACAAACTGTCTTTTCTCGTTGAACAGCTCCTTTCTTTGTTCAGTTTTAGTTTCTCACCTCCCCGCTTTTTATTTTAATTTATATTAGAGTTTTTAATTTTGAGTTTTTTTACATTCAAATTTTAACCTTCTTTTTCCACGATAGTTTTAGCATGTTGATCACTGAGGATGTAATGCGACATAAATGCCTTTATATTTTCCATTTTATATAATTTTTAGTTTGGGACTATTTGTGTTTCATTTGTCCTTGTTAGCTTTTTCTTTTATCATGTTCTTGATTGAATTGGTTTCTCCTAGTATAGGCACTGATCGTCGGCTATTTGATGCGTTTATTCTGGCAATGAACAAGGCCCTTTCTTGTGCTAACTTTGAGTTGCGTGGCTGCATTGATCAATATGATGGCCAAGTTTATTATGGAGTAGTTAATACTGTTTCAGATGAACAATCCAAGCTGGGCACAAAGTATACAGTTCCACAAATTGCTTTCTATAAGGCCATTGTGAGTGTAATTAAACTTGCCTCTGTTTTCCTGTTTATCTGTTCACATACGTGATGTAATGGGCTTTACAAGCTGCTTTGCATATTCCATTGTGGGTGAAGTTCTTTTTGTTTTCTGTGTGTACATCTACTTGTGTGTCATATTAGGACACTGTGTAATTTGTTTGAAATGTCTTAATATATGGTTGATTTATAAGGAAATATTAAAATTTGACTATGGAAAATTTAAATGGTTTTGGTCAATAATTAAGGTGAGGTGTTTAAAAATGAAGTTTAGGATGTTGATTGCATGTCAGATGGGGTTGCTGGGTTGTCAGATGTAATATTGAACAAATAATATCCATATGTACAAGATCATAGAATTAAAAGAAGATTAGGCAAGACATAAGATTCTGATGCTTTCATAAACTGCAAATCCGATTGTTTCATCATCAATTCTCATTTATTCTTACTAATAGGGAGCTACATACTGATAGATCCAAGTGGAGGTTTCAATAATTATTAATTGAATTAGGACCTCTTCTTCCATTTGCGCATGTCGATTAGATATAGATAGTGTAAAATTATGCATGTTTCTATGTATGCAGAACAATATCATTTGTTTGTTCAGTTTAATAGCTGGGTGCCTGATACTATGACATCTCAAAACAAAACACTTATTATGTTCCTTTAATAAAAAATAACAGATTGAAGCAATAGTTCAAGATGCCACTGCAGATGGTTTTATCTCCAGCATTGATGCTCTCAATCTTAATTTGGAAAGCCAGGTTATAAACTTTCACCTGCCTACATTTTTCTGCTCATCAAAAATTGAATTTTGATTTAACATACTAGTGTTTGAGATTGTGAAGTATGATCAAACATATCAAGGTAAAGCATCGTAATTTATAAAGTAGATTAGTGAGATTTTCTTGGTTGGTGGATGGAGCCAAACAACTGAAATTAGTGAGAATCTACTTGTATATAGATGCAATCTCTTGTATATTATGTAACGTTTCTTACTATGTAATCCCTAGTTTTCATCTGTCAAACATTGCCAATTTTCATCTCATTAAACTTGAGTCTTGATACTCATGTCGCTTTTACAGTCTTACTTAATGAAGGATTTTTGATTGTAAAGTCTTCTTCCCAGATCATATTGAGAATTTACTCGTTGTCTTCAATAATGGATCTAGAAATTTTCTACAATGAGGGCAAGAAGATAGTATATAAATTATTTCAACTTTCAAGACAAATATTATAAACTTTTACAAAATATTTTTTTAACAAAAGACTCCGAAATGTCAAAGCTTCTACTCATTGCAATTGTCTTCTACACATTTTCATATTTTGTCGAAACTTGAAATATAGATAATACCTGTCTCAAAGAAAATAATTGTTTATTTTGTTACTGTATGCCGCCAAACTGAAAGTAGATGTCCATATTGAATAACAAGATAATATGATCTGCTCGTAGAAAACTTTTACACCTTTTACTGAGCAGAATGTTCGTGTACATTTGTTGAAACATAGATGATGCTGGTGTCTGTTAAAATTAACTTTAATGTTTTGTATTGTGATTGTTGACAAAAGCAAATTTTATGATCTATGTTCAGGTTACACTTGTGACTGATTCAGAATCTCAAGGAAGCCAACCACATGTGCCACATGCATTGAAGAATTTTGGTTTGACTCAAAAGCAAAATACTCTAAGAGAACTTGCGAGGGACTTGTGGTTGGACATGCCTGCAGATGGTAATGTTAGACTTGGTGTAAAATCATTCCTTGATCTCCGCAGTTGGTTTCGAAGTAATGATGTTCCATCCTGTCACGTTTGCAATGAAGCTGGAATAAAGGTTGTCCCTGTTGCATTTTGACAATCTTACTCTATAAGTTTCTTTTTCCTTTCCACATCATTAGCTGTGACCACTTTGAATTAACATAGAGCTTTCTGTTTACTCCTTCTGTTGGGTGTTAAATATTCTGTACCACCGAAATTGTAGGGAAAATGTTGAAAGAGACTAGTGGTGTGGTTATTTATTGTTCACATTTTAAACATCTTTAACATGTTCAAGGGTTTATTTTTCTTAAACTAATATATTGACCATGAATTATATTTTTCATAAATATAGCTTTCTTCTAATTTTACGGAGTAATCTTTAGGGAGGCATTGAGAACCTTAAGACAAACAATCACCAATTTTTTCTGCCATTACAAGGAACAGATGGAAAATTTGTAATATGCAGATAGTACCAGTTGTACTTTCGCTAAATTGTTGCTATTTCTGGATCTGATAATTCATTGGTCAATACCTAACAGGCAGAGCTGTGCAAAAATGAAAATTGTACTGTACGAATTCATCACTACTGCCTGAAGCAAATTTTCTCACAGATAAAGGTATGAAGTCTAGTTCCATTTTTACCATCTTAGAAATGTTCTGTTCCTGTCTGTCGTCTTATTGCTGTTACTCATTGGTGTTTAGGCTGCAAAAGCTTGCCCAAGTTGTGGCACTTCATGGCCATTTGCAGTACCCAAAGCAGAAGCCGTAGAGACTGAAGATGACACTGGACCTAGGCAAAGCCAACGAGCAACTGGTTCTAAAGGTAAGAGGCGAAGAGCCAATACAATTGTTGAGGATGACGCAGTTGGATGCAGCAATCAGGATGAGCTGAATGAACCTACTGAGAGCCAGCATGACAATGGACGGGCACGAACAAGGACTAGGTCACGTAGCACACTTGAAGCAGATACAGTAGGCCCTGATGCATCTCAATCATCATCAGGTGTCTCTGATCCGCGAAGAATAACCCGAAAATATTCCCGTCGGACCTAAACTTACAACAGCGCCCTAGGGAATGCTAGGCGATGCACTATATTTTGCTGCTGACAATTTTTTTGAGGAGCTTCATGGATATGTATAATTTTGCTTTACTAGTGATGCAGTTAGGTAGTTTTGAGTAGCTATTTCAAATTTAGCAATATCTTGTTGTGGTTGACTGACCTGTGGCTCGAATCACAAACCTTCTAGTAATCTAAATATCAGCTTGTGAATTCGTGTCAATGCCATTGAGGTAGGGGCATTGATGTTATGCTCAACTTTGATATTGTTTTTTGTTGTTACAGCCTTGATATTGTTTATTAGTGGTATGCATCTTCAATCGTGTCATTGTTTTTTATTATAAAGCCTACCCTTACTTTATTTATTTTGCTTTGTATTAAACAATAAAAATAGATGTCTAACGACATTCACGTGATTAAGAAGGTAACATTTAAGTAAATTTGAACATTATAGGAGAAGATATGTGTTTTGTTGTATCCTTGGCGTAAATTTAAAGTAAAATAGGATTGAAAAAATATCGTAGGCAAAATGGCCAGTTCCTACTCAGACTTCCTGCACACTCTACAATATTTTATATTATATAAATTTAACAGTGTAAAAGAAGTTTTTTTTTTTTTGAAAGAACAGTGTAAAAAGTTAAAAATACCCTTCAATACCTTATCATATTTTGAATTTTATGATCCGCGTGCTCTTATACTTTGTTGTATCTTTTCTAGCAGAGCAACTTTCCTCTCATCCGGTTCTAGCTACTAATTACATGTCGTTTTTTACCTCTAAAGTATGGTTTGTTAGTCTTTTGATTAAACATATGGTGAAAAGCCAAACTAAATGGGATGTCATCCACAAGTCAAACGTATCTCTCTCCTTTACCAAAGTCTTTTTTAATACACAAAATACCTACATTTTTTTAAGCGTATGTTTGATATTACGGTGGATATATCTGAATTAAGATAGGTCATCTTGATATTGAAGTACTTACCGTGATACCAAACATCGCCTAAGTTGATGATTTTGATAATTTAAACTTCTGAGTTGTTTGATTGTAATATTGTTTGCAAGGTTACATCATAGCCAAACAATGTCACTACGTGGGCATTTTTATGACTAAACCACAACACTCTGCAGGACTACATTCTATAGGTATAGCTACCTATTTTCCTTTTATACATTTTCCAAATCCACATTTCTATCAATGCCAAGCATTCGACAAAACATTAGCAGAACTCACTTTCACTTTTATCTAGTGATTGCTTCTTTTTTTTTTTCCGACAAAAAAGGGGTCAAGCCTTAAAGTGGACGTTTGTTTTACATGCTCAACTATTTCGAGGAATAATGTATCTGAGAATATAAAGACGGGAGTTTGATTCCTAAATAATTTTAAAAAAAAATTGGTTTGGCACCTCTTTAATATTCTTAGGATAATTGGAAGTTATATTTTTTTTTATTTAAAAAAGTATATAAAATTCCATGGAAATCCACTTTCCAACCTTTTACATGGAAATAAATTTATAGAAATATTGAAAGTTATGAGAAGTTATTTCATTCACGAGAACCATCATCTCAGTGAATAACTGTTTATCAATCTTATAACAAACATTGGTATAAAATTATTTCCTTACCTATGTATTCCAAGGAATGCAAAACTTAAACGGGAAACAAACACACCAAATAAAAAAACGAGAGGAAAATTAAAGTCTATAGGAAATGTGACATAACTTCTATCAACCAACACAGAGAAAGAGGAAAAATCATGAATCATAAAAAATACTGGACAAACTAGCAAACTTAGCAAAATAATATACTACTTAACTGGCTTCATAGTAGACATGTGAGACTCTATAATAAGAGAACTCAACGAACAACTCAACAATGCGAGAAACTAAACCATACCAAACATGTCTAAAAGGAGAATTCTTTATAATCAAGGACTTTGCAACTTGAGAGTCAAATATGATACCAATGATTCTAAAACCCCTAACAAAAACCAGCTCCAAACCTTCGTAAATTGGCCATAGCTCCACCATTGTGCTAAAGGAAGGTTCTACCACAAACAAATAGGGCATCTTGTGAGGGACCTTGTTTGCCCTACTTGCTATCCACCATTGTGGCGTCTTCTAAGTATGGCAATTTGCATAACGATAAAAGACAGAAGTTATATTTGTTTCTTCAACTCGGGTCTCCGAGATGTTGTGCCCCCTTCTAGTCGAACTTAGAGTATCATTTATAGAGTTCTCTTTAATTGATTCAAGGCACTTACTTTCTCTGTCTGTTCAACTCAACATTGGCGTGTGTTTCTTCAAGGGTAGACTAGTACGTAAATTAAGATATCTAAATATTACAATAATGAAACCCTATCAAGTTGAATGCATTGCTCTCAAATAAGTTAAAACTTGAGTGTAGAATTGAGGTCGGAACAAAGCTTGAACTCAAACTTTGTTAAATTTATCGTGAGATAAACAAATAAAATTACTCATGGATTAATCGAAGTAACCATGTCTATAACTAGTTGTCTGACTCTCATATTTATTTAACTAATAAATTCAAACATGAACATAAAAAATGCGCATGGTTTCTTAGCAAACTCAGTTTCACACAGTTTGATTTCGATCATTAATATAATATCAGACAACCCATATAACATAATTGATATCACACAATTAAACAATCCATTTACAACTATTACAACGATAACGGCACACATTTATAACTAAAAATTCATTTCCAAAAAAGACATACATGAAAATGAATGGTTAAAGAAAGTGATATTAGATGGTTAAACAAAGTAACACCATTTTAATGAGATTGAAAAGGGCAAAGCTTGTGTGATTATGATCTTAAGTTCCTTTTCATACTCTTCTTGTGGGTTCCACAAACTCTACAACATAAACATGAGATGTGAAGCCAATTTTATATGCCTTTTGCATGGACCGATCAAAGGCTGACTCACTCATCAAACTCTTCCATCTTATTCTCTTTCTCTCACTACAATTTCATTTTCATTTTCTCTCTCTCTCTCTCTCTAGAAAGAACAAAAAAGACTTCTCTGTCCATGATTTTCACCACCGGAATCAAATTCCCCTGCATGCGCCTCTGATTCAGTGCACTCTCTCGGTACATGAAATTTCTTAACTTTATCAAATTCCATTCCTTTTCTATTGTTCTTCTTTCCGTTCTTCTTTTTGTTCCAATAAATACATGTACTGTACCATTTAACTTTGATTGAAATTTTAAAACTTTTTAAGTTTTTGAAGATTACCCTTTTTTTGTTTTCCTATTTTGTTAATGGGTTTGTGTTTTCTTTTACTAAAGTTGCTTCCTTTACTGTTAAATTTCATTTCTTTCTGCATCTTCAAGCTCTGTATTTTTTTACTGGGTTGTCAAATTTTGTGTTCTGTTGTTTTGCTATTCTGGTTTTCTGCTTTGGATTGTCCTTTTTTATTTTATTTTTATCACTATACATATTTAATAGTTTTTATAGAAGATGCTTGTGATATTGCTTATGCATGTTTGATTTGAAATTGTTGTTATGTGTTTTTGGTCTTTGTTTCTACTTTCTATGCTTAGATTGGGTAATTCGGCTGTGGGAATATTCATTTCTTGTCAGAGCATATTAGTTATCTGTGTTATTTAATCGGTCTGATGGTGAAGGCTTGAGACCTAGGAGTTTGCTTAGGTCTCAGGGCTGAGTCCCAAGGTGCCTAAAATTACTGTGTTGGGCCAATCCATACTTCGATTGGCCCCGTCAGTGGATCACGGGATTGGTCATCTGGATTAGTCAGTTCTCTCGCTGGATACCGAGTTTCCAAAAAAATCTGTTTTATTTAATACTTTTTCAGATAAATTAAAAACATTGCTTGAAAATTTGTATTTTGGATATGGGGGAGGGGGTGATCTTTCTACTTTGATTGTCGTTGTTTGCCTTCAGCAATTGATGGTGCTGCTTGTTGTGCTGTTGACTTAAGTTCTAGCATATAGGAGCTTGTTAATTAAAATAAGTTTATGGTTGTTCACTCATGGCTTATGCTGTGTAGAAGTTAGATTATAGAACTTTTAAACAAATTAAGATGCAAATACTGATTTCAACTTACATGAGAAGTTAATGTTTATATCCGCGGAGTTATTTTAAGTTTTAACATTATTTAATTTTATTGTTGATTATTAGTCGTGGAGAATGTTAAAACTTTTCTTCATAAGTAACAATCGACAAAAAAGCCTTTGGAGAGAGACATTCTGAGCTATAAAGTCAAAATCCGACAAAATCGACAAAATATAGTTAAAGAATGTTTCTTAATTGATAAAATCTGATCAACACATCAGTCATATAAAGAATGTTTCTGAAACGACAAAACCAGTCATAATCGACAAAATCTGACCAACACGTCAGCTGAGCTATAAATGCTTAATATTTAATGATCGAAAAAATCTGATCAACACATCAGTCATATAAAGACACGTTCTGATCTTTAGTTTTCGTGTTGTTCCTACATGTATATAATATATTTATTGTTTCTCGAATACATTTGATACTGAGTTAATCTGCAGATAAACGTCTCACTCCAAAGTTTGCATAAAGAGAAAGGAAAGCTACATCTGGGCTAATAATGGGGGCCTCCACCTCCAAATTGGATGATGATAAGGCACTTCAACTATGCCGTGAAAGGAAGAAATTTGTTCGGCAAGCACTTGACGGGCGATGCTCGCTAGCAGCTGCTTATGTTTCATATGTTCAGTCATTGAAAATTACAGGAACAGCTCTGAGGAAATTCACGGAACCTGAAGCGCCAATTGATTCTTCCTTGTATACTTCCACCAATGCAACGCCCGAGCCACTTGCTTTTAATGAGAAGACCCCATCTCAGTTCTCATTCTCCTCACCATCTGCATCACAACGCATTGATCCACCTGAAACCTTTTCTCCAACGCCCTCTCCTCCCAGCTCTATTAAGTTCCAAGCCAATCATATGAGGTTTAGCAGTAGTTCATCTAAAAAGGTAGAAGAAAAACCACCGGTACCTGTTATAGGAACAGTAACATCATCAGGTACTCCGCAAAATGCCACACCTCGTTCTACTGAAAGGCCCGAAACATCAGCATTTGAAGATTCTTCTCTTCCAAATGAAACTCCATGGGATTTTTTTGGTCTTTTTCATCCTATTGACCATCAATTTTCTTTTCAAGAAGGAAAGGGCATGCGCCAAGATATGGGAATTGCCAGTGATATAACAAGATTAAGGGATGAGGAAGGAATTCCTGAGTTGGAAGCTGATGAAGAGAAGATTTCTTCTCAAGAAAGTGAGGTCTCTCATGACTCTGAAGATGAATTTGATGATGAGCCTGCAACAGACACCCTCGTCCGAAAATTTGAAAATTTTAATAGAGTAAATGACCATGTTCAAGCCAATGGATTTCCTGGTACAAATAAGCCTCAAGCAGGGGATTCGGCCGTGAATGGTGAGAAGGGGAGTTCTGCCTCTCCTTATGTTTCACCACTAAAGACAGCAACTACTGTATCAGTGCTTCCAGCTGAAACAAATAAGTCAGTGGAGACAGAAAATCACCCTGAAAATAAAGTTGTACCTAAGGACTTCTTTGCAAGCATGAAAGAAATTGAATTTCTCTTTGTTAGAGCATCTGAATCTGGCAAAGAGGTTCCAAGAATGCTTGAAGCAAATAAGTTGCACTTTCGTCCTATATTTCCGGGCAAAGAAAGTAATTCCTATAGCTCTTAATTCTTGTTATGTCTATATGTATCAGTTTCCATATGGGAAATATTAAATTTTTAGCATTTATTTAGTTAGTCATGGATCCCCTCTTCTGACTTTTGCACCTGAAAGGTGACATAGTGATGGAGATCCTGGAAAGGATACAGAGCCCTGCGCTTGCAGGAGAACATCCAAATCCATTTGCAGAGAAGTGAAATAAATATTAAAATGATGATATTTTTTATGATACGCTTTCCTTTTGCTTGTAGTTTATAAACTATGCCACTTCTATAGACTACATTAAGATATGCTATATAGATATTTGGCTACAAGAATTCAAAGGGAATTACCATATAGGCTATATGGGCAGTTACTGCATGAATGTCTATTATTTAGATCCTGATATATGTTTGACTAAAACATCCTGTTGTTCTCAGGGTTAAAAACAGTTCATGTTTCTGTGAGGTTTTTTTCTTTTTCTTTTCATTACTTGTCTATGTAATTCACTTCAACATGAATGTTTAACCATGAAATTCTTATTTGTAACAGATGCTTCGATGACATCCTCATTTTTGAAGGCTTGTTTCTCATGTGGGGAAGACCCAAGTCAAGTTCCAGAAGGTATTTTATCGTTCCTTTTGCTTTTGCTCTTTCAAGTTACCACGTTGCCAACCATCTTGCATTGCATTTACTTTTATTAAATATTGATATTGTTGGAATTGTTCAAGAGATTATTGGAAGTTTTATATTAAATTTGTATCTCAGAGTGTCTCTTCCACCTTGGTTGTTATGGTTCATATGATTCATATTCCTAACTTTTTTCATGCTCATCTTGGTATTTAACTGCTCTTTGATGTGACGTGTTAAGAGAATAGAAGCTTATAAAATGCAATGTATATCATACTCATTGTTGTTTGTTGAAAGCTGTTTCATGAATTCCATATCTAACATTTTTGTTCAATTTTCTTAGAACCTGCTCAAAACTCGGTTAAGTACTTAACTTGGCATAGGACAATGTCATCTCGATCCTCTTCATCCAGAAACCCTTTGGGAGCAAACTCAAGAGATGATACAGACGACCATACAAATAATCTCTTTGATAATTTCTGTATGAACTCTGGAAGCCATGCCTCAACCTTGGATAGATTATTTGCATGGGAAAAGAAGCTCTATGATGAAGTCAAGGTATTGTGTACTCTTTGCATTTCTAATCAACAATTATGGAAACTATTCAGTATAAGTATGCCATGTTTTAATAATAGGATGTTAGAAGAGTTCCTATATTTGAAGCCTTGAATAAGCTTTGAAGTTTTTATTTTTATTAAAAAAAAAAAGTTAAGTATTTTATGCAAGAGGTATATGTCATAATAGAAAGAAATGAAGGATATATCAAGTGTTAATAGCGAAACAGTTTATTGATTGGTTTGATGCAGCTACTTTCCATTACACACACAGCATATCCAATTATATCGCTAAGTGGTAGGCTTTTTTTTTTTTTTTAATTTTATTTTTTCCAAAACGGGAGGGAAATGTTAAGAATAATCAATTACTACGAAATATATTTGTAACAAAATAAAATGTTTGCATACTTTGCCTCTCAACAGTATTTACTAAAACCTTGTATGAAACCTAATTCATTTATGCCTCTTCTCTGTCTGTCCAGTTTTCTCTCTCAACTTTTATAGGCTTAATTAACTCACCAATACATACATAGAATAATGACTCTTGAGTGGCTGAAGCTAATACTTTTACCCTCCACTACTAAACTCTTAACTGACACAAAAATAGCTGTTATTCTTCATTGGTATGCTGCCTTGAAAGTGGAGCCTTCTTAATTCTCTATAACTTTGTGATCTGATTTAAGAGGAACATTTCTCTATATATTTGCTAATTTCGTTGTTCATTTCTGCTAATTGCAGGCTAGTGGGGTGATCAGAAAGGAATATGACATGAAGTGTAAAATCTTACAGCAACTGGAATCAAAAGGAGAAAAAACCTCTACGGTTGATAAAACCCGTGCTGTAGTCAAGGATCTGCATTCAAGAATCAGAGTTGCTATTCTTAGGATAGACTCTATATCTAAGAGAATTGAGGAATTACGGGACAAAGAGCTTCAACCACAACTTGAGGAGTTAATTGACGGGTATGATTATTTAGGTTCCTCTTGTTTTACCAAGGCTCTGTTTCATGTGGTTATGTGTTAGCCTTATAGTACATTATATTTTCTACTGGAGTAAAAGGTTCAACATCGAAGAAGAGAAATGGAGGTGTCTCGTTTAACTTAAATATAAAACATTTTTTTACCACTAGCTTGGTAGACTTGCTCCATTATGTTTAGTGACAAACAAGATTTTTGAAGAAAAAATTCATGAGGAATTTTCTAGTTTCACTATTTTTTGGTAAATGTTGCAAACATTTTATGCATGTCTTGATTGAAACTTTTTGAAATTGCTATTTGCCTCGATCATAAGGAATGCTTCAAAATGATCAGTTACCAAATTATATATATTATTGCTTATGGTGACAGTCATTCTAGGTCTGGCTCACAAAACATGATAATTTGTTTCAAATTCTTATCCATTTTTGACTGTGAAAAATAATTTATATAGGTCAAATCTTTTAATGTTATTCTGGCATGCAAATGACTCTACTTCCTCTCTATTTCTGCTCACCACTGTCAAATGATTATTATCATTCTATGATTTTCAAGTGGTTGCATAGGGATACGGCATAGGTGTCAACTTGGGCAATGGGTCCTGCTTATATAAACAGCAGAATACTATTTCTCCCCTAAAATAGGATTAGTTTGATAGCTTATTTGCTGTATGATGCACTTATATGATACGCGTATCAGATAATATGTGGTTTATTGGAAAATATATGATACAACATTTAGGATACATATATACAAAAATAAAAATTTCACCAAATATCAGCAAAGGTAAACTTGTTTGTGTATAGATCTATCCAATGTTGACTTTTCATTTTCCAATACAAATTGTTAGTATTATAAGATATATATTTGGAAAAACAAAACTAATTGTATCTTTAAAATCGCAAAGGATTTTATATTTAGGGCCAAAACAAATGTTCTAAAGGGATATTATAATTAGGAACAGAAAGAGTACATTTTATGAGTAAAAGAAAACTTTTTTATTGAACTGACATGTTAATTTGTTTTTATGATAATTAGAAGTTGAGGTAAAAAAGTAAAAACCAGATAAAGGAACACACAGGATCAATACTTATATCATACACTAAAGAAGTTAAGAAAGCTCTAAAAAGTTGTATTATATTACATATAAGCCCTTTTTTGCTAAAGCTTATGCTAGTGCACCCTAAGTTTTAATTCAGTAATCGGTTGAACAAAGCTGCTAGCTTCCTGTTTTTATAACTTAGTAGGACCTTTCAGAAACTATGCTAAATTGCTAATACCTTTGAATATGGATAAGCGTGTTACTTGTGTTTTTGTAAGAGTAAAGATGTATTTTGCTTGTGTGCTAAATATGAGCTTGTTGTTTCATATGTTCCTATTTTCCTTTGGTGCCAGGTTAAGTCGGATGTGGGAAGTGATGTTTGATTGCCACAAGCTCCAATTTCAGATTATGTCAACAGCATATTACAATAACCATGCTAGACTCACCATGCATTCAGAACTTCGTAAACAATTTGCTTCATATCTTGAAGGTGAACTCGTTTATCTGGCATCAAGTTTTAACAAATGGGTTGGAGCTCAAAAAGCTTATCTAGAGGCTATAAATGGATGGCTAAACAAATGTGTTTCTCTTCAACAAAAAACAACCAAGAAAAAAAGGAGGCCTCAACTTCCACTGCTCAGAATGTATGGTCCTCCAATTTATGCCACATGTGATATCTGGTTGGAAAAGCTTGGAGAATTACCTACCCAGGAAGTTGTGGATTCCATCAAGAGTTTAGCAAATGAAACTTCCCGGTTCTTACCGCGCCAAGAGAAGAATCATGTGAAAGTCGCAAAACATCCTCATCTAGCATCCTGGAACGCTGACATCGGAAATGAGTCATCGGATAATCTATTGAGAGATGACGTTTCAGAGGACTGGATGTCTGGATTTGATCAATTTCGAGCAAGCTTTATAAGATTTCTTGGTCAGTTAAATAATTTTTCTGGGTCTTCTTTCAAGATGTACACAGAACTTATACAAGCCATTCAGCATTCCAAGACTCATTATTACCATCATAAATCTAATTCTCAGACTCAAGATGATCATTCAAAGCAAGAAACTCAAGTTGATCAATCTGAGAATAAAAATTCCAAACAGTAAAAAGATAATTGCATTGGACACAAGGGAGTTTGCAGTATTATAGCTCTACAGTGAACAAATGCATTTTTGAACTTTCATATAAGCCTTTTTGGATGTAGCATTTGCACATGAGAAGGATAGAATAAAAACTTCATTGGTTGGTAAGGGAGTGATGAACTTACAGGGTAGATAAATGCTGTAATTACTGGGTTCTGTTGCAGAGATATATACAAAAAGAAGGAACTTGTAAAGTGTCATTTTTGTACACAGCATGTCTTGTACTAAATTTTCTTTACCGATATAAAAATATAAATTTTTGCTTTTATGGTGTGCATGTGCAGGTTTATTAAGGGTGTGTATGCCCAAGTTTTTTCCTCAACTTATCTTCTCCTAAAACAGGATAAATTGCACCAAAACAGTTTTAGAATAAAGCTCTTCAAAAGGGAAGTACAGTCAGCCGGAGGGTTGGAGCAGTTTGGAGGGGAGGATTTTGTGTAAAAGGAAGGAGAAAAGAGAAATGGAAGAAAGGATAGTCCCCGTACTTGAATAGGGGATTTGTTTTTCATAATAACACAAAATCCCCTCAAAATGGGGCAACTGAAAAAAAATATTAATGATAAACATTCATTTATCATTCTCTACAAAAATAATCTCTCAAAATCTAGAAGATTTATCTGTTTCTCTCCTTACTCTCCCTCCTTCAAAGCCCTTCCTTCCTCTCTTCTTTAAACTTGCACACCGAGCCTAAAACAAACTTGACCTTAATATTTTGGAAGTTAAATTGAATTAAATTATTATTATATATATAACCTTTAAAATAAGATTTTGAGTTCGTCCATAAATAAAGTTTTTCAATTAGAAATAAAATGATGCATTCTTTTGAAAAATAAAATAAGTTATTGAAAAGATAAAAATATGGTTTGAAGGAAACTCCTCTAAAAAAATTGTTTTGAAGGAAACTCCTTTAAAAAAATGTTTTGAAGGAAACTGTTCTATGAAAAAAGAAAGAAATTGATGATGAAGATTTTATTAAATTTTGTTATTTATACTCTGTGCCTATTTGTCTGTTTTTTTTTTTTATTGCATTAATGCATATAAATCATAAACAATTTTTTTTTACCTCTTAAAGGATTTAAGTGGTTAAAAAAAAACTTAAATGAGTTAAAGAACCTCTGATATAATTTAGCCAAAAATTTATGATTAATAACATTACGCGCTTTTCTAGTTACACCCCAAATATGTACGCTTAGATCCAAAAAAAAAAAAGTTTGAAATCTAATTAGAATACCAAAAATGTTCTTGGTCATATAATCTCTCTGTGTGAATTAAATGTTCTTAAGTGAAATAAATGTCCGTTTGGATAAGGCTTATTTTGAGTTTATGTAAAATAGTTTATGAAAATAAATGATTTTTTTGGTATTATTTATAAGATTGTCAATGTAGTTTATGGGAAAAAAAAAGGTTATGAAGATACAATTTTAGTTAGTGAAAACTTGTAAATTAACATAAAAACTTATTTATTTGCATATGTTAATTTTCATAAGCTTAAAAATAAGTCAATCCAAACGGACCTTAATTCACGTAACCCAAGTTTTATAAATTTGGGAGTTAGTGATTCTTGTTGTTCCCCGTGACAATTTTTCCACCCCATCCCTCTTGTGCTCCTTTTAATTCAAAGCCTTGTCTTTAGGATACTTGATTTGAAAGAATTTTAATTCCAAATGATTTTGTTAGTCTGAGTTACAAGGGCTTTAAAATTGGGTGGTATTTATGTGACCCCCTATCACATTTAAAAATGGAACGCATCATATTCAAAACAAAAGGGAGAACAAATAGAAGAAGGGAGAGGGAGAAAAAAAAACATAAGAGAAGAGACATGAGATAATGGTTGAAAATTTGAAAAGGAGTTAGAGGTATTTTCTTCAATTTAAGGAGCAACAAAAAACTGAACGGTGTATCAAAGAGTGATAATAGTGATTTCATCAAAACTTTCTTCACACTTTTTGTCAATCATTGCTCCATTTTACACAAAGTTAAGAGAATATTTTACTATGTTAACTTTATTCCTTAATTATTGCATCAAGTGACATGTCCTTTTTCTCTAAACATTTTGATGACTCCAGTTTCTTCAATTAGGATCATAACATATGCCAAAATAAAATTCCAACTTGGAATAGTATATTTAGGTGTGGTATTAATAGGGGTGAATTCCTTGTTGTGTGTTGGCGGAACCGTGGAAAATACAGATTGAGAATATAGTATATAAGCACTGATGTATTTTTAACTAAAGACAGTAAAAATATTTGCAAAAACTAACATTTGAAAGTTGACAAGAGGCTTCATGGAAGACGTGGTTTTCACCTTGAGGGTGAGAACATATATGAAAAAACTAACGTTTGACACTTCATGTTGCAAATATTTTAGTTAATCAGGTAAAGAAAAACGTTGATTATCGACAATAATGGACCAATAATATACAAAAATTGAAAAATCGAAGTTTACTATTATATCTTCCACGAAAATCAAATTGTAAGATATAATACAGAAAAACAAAAATAAATTATGAATGGAAATATACATTCCTTCAAAAAAAAAAAGAAGAAGGAAATATACATTCAATAAAAAAAGTATGCATAATATATATCTGCTCAACAAGTAAGTATAAAGTTTCATGCAAACCCCTAAATCCAAACAACGATTCTAATTTCACCACGAAGTTATGCTTAATATCTGCCAAACAAGTAATTATAATTTTTCTTCCAACAATTCTCGTCAACAATCTTCGCCTGCTCCGTTAACTCATCAACCGTCACGTTACATTCAATCATAAATTCGACCTTCCCCATATTAACAAATCCAACTTTGAATCCCACTCTTGTCTTAAGTTTCAACGTTAAGGTCATGTTCCGTACCGCAACATCATTCACCAACGCTTTCTGATCAGCATCCGCAAGTACAATGTTGTTACCTTGTAACACCATGTTAAACACGGTCACATTATTTTTCGGCTGATAAAACGTCGGCAACAAGCCGTTACAAAGCTGAGCATCTTTATAAAACATTTCAACAGTGTTGTTTTTCTTATAGTAGATTCCAATCTTGTTAACATTATCAGCCTTAATGGAGACGTCAACCTCCGGTGAAATAGAAGACAAAGACGCGAGGCTCATTCCCTTGACAGAGACGTTATCGATTGCGAATTTAGGTGCTTCAGGTCGGTAAATCAAGTATAAAGTGCCTCCTATAAGGAGAAGGAGCACAATCAGAGATAAAAAGAGGCTGATAATCCCACATAGACAGCAACAATACCGGATCCAACGACTTTTGGGTTGAGTGTTGTTGGTGTAAAATTGATCATCCATTGGGGTGAGTGTAAATAATTTGCACACTTTAGAGATGTGAATGTGAAGGTGTTAGGAAATCAATCTATGCACTATACAAATACAGAAATATTTATTTTATTTTTTTTGATTTGTTTGATGAGCAATGCTATATATGTGGAAGGGGAACATTGCAAAATCATCCAAAATAAGAAACCAACCAATCACAACTCAGTGCTAGATGGAAATAAATGGAATGTATGGCGGAAAACATGGAGTTAACAAATAAGTATGCAATGAAAAATGCCAACGCCAACCGTATCGTGAAGGATTTGCTATCAATAGTATTTTTTGTTTTTTTTGATTTGTTAGTTTTTGTTGGAACAGTATAGTGTTCCAACAAAAAAAATACTATTTTTTAAGATATCTTTATTTAGTGTTCCAACAACATTTTTAAAATATCTTTGTTTTTTAAGAAAAAATATATTTTTTTAAAAACAAAAAAAAAAGATTTTTTCTTTCTTTAAAAAAAATTATTTTTAATTGTTAGGGTTTGATTGAATGTTTTTGTAAAATTATTTTATATAGTCATTACATATAAATTAAAGGAGGTCATTTTAGAACCTAAGAAAATTAAAAAACCCAATTTAGTTCCTAACAAAAATAAAAGTAATTTTAATTTTGAGGAAAATAAACATGACAACATAATCTCTACATTCCTTTTTGTATATTTGGTTGACGAAAAAAAGAAGAAAAAAAATAAAAAAGAAAAGAAGATGATGATTTTGATAGTTTTACAAAGTTTGTTAAACCAAAACTTTAATAAATACTACTGCACAATATTAAAGTTATTTTATTTGTGCTCCCCTTAAAAAAAGTTATTTGTGCAGATATCTGAATATACAGAGAAAATTAACAAAACAAAAAACAGTTTTGTTTTTGTCAAAAAAAAAAAAAAAACAGTTTTGTGTTTGATTGATGTGTGTCTTTACGTTGTACAAAATAGGTGTATAAGTGATAACTTTATATATCGGTATCAAAGTATCGTAGATTGTCGCATCCACGTAAACTTTGTAATTGTTTAACCGTTCATGAACTTTTAATATTCTAAGATAATGGCTTGGTTGAGAAATTGTTTATAAAGATCAACCGCGAAGATTAATGAAAATAACAGGTTTAAAGAGTTGTTTTAGGATTAGAGGTCACGAGCTATACATCTAATGTATCATTTTAATCAATTGTTTGAACCATACCTTGACATTTGCTCATCATGTGCTTCTGTGTTCGATAAACAACAAAAGATCTATTATATCTATTAAATTTTGATGTCTCGTTCAATTGAACGATACAATGTTCAGAATCAATATGGTATGTGACCGTAAATCTAGCCCTATGTCTACTAACTAGTATATACAAATGAACTTATTCTATATCTTTAGATAGAAAGTCTATGTCTAACACTTTGTAAATCAAGTTATCAAGTTTCAGAGTTTAATGTCGGAAAAGAATTAAGTACATGAATAGACCATCAATATAGTGAAACAAGGATAATATATAACCAATAAGTTGATCCCTTAACAAATGAATACGACAACATGTTAATTTTAAAGTTAAGTGAACAAGTTGCTTTAACTTGCTTATATTAAAGAACAAAATTTATTGATTTTAAAATTAAACGTTCATGTTGCATTAACTTATATAAATTAAAAGTCGAAATTGATCGGTTTTAAAGTTAAGGGATCAAAACAAATTTTAAAGGGGTCAGTTCTTTTCATTGAACACTTGCAATGAACTCAAGCACTTTGGATGCATGAAAGTGGACAATTCCACCAATCCAAAAACATGAAACTGTTTTTTCTTCCTTCCTTGCAACTGAACCAAATCCACGACATTCATTTGATGTTGTCAATCATCGCCGCCAAGTTTGTCGTCTTTCCGTTAAACATTATATAATTCCTTTTCAATCAAATACAGCTAGTAGAAAACCAAACTAAGTCAGATAATCTCTCTCCTTTCTTCCCTTTTCCATGAAAGTTGTTTTTACGATAATTATTTTTGTCATCCAAAAAAGTGTAACGACGCAACTTGTTAACTGTTTGCCTTTCATTCATGTTTAATTAGTCATTAATAAATATAATTGAGTTTATAAAATTTATTTACCAAAGACATATACCTAATATCAATTAAGTCATGCTGATGTTGGCTATCCTAACTTTAGGGGATACTTGAGCTTGTGGAAGAAACTGTTCGATCATTTGACTCAAGTGATTGAAATGTCATTTACTTATTTGGGTGTTGTAAAGCTAAATAGAAATATTATGCAGCATCAGCATGCCTCCTTTTCTGTTGAAATTTATGACTCGTATCATTGTATAGCTTAGCTTGTATAACTTTTCACACAGTTTTATTAGAAGAAATTATAATAGTTGTTAAGAATTTCTTTTACTTGATGAGAATGTCGAGTTACGTGACAATGTTGGTGTACATGATACTTGACTTGAAATATATCACATGAAGAACAAAATCAAGAAAACTATTAGACAAATTGAGTGACTTAGAGATATCATTAGAGAAAGAAAAAAATGGTCATATGACCTGTTCTCTAAAATTAAGAAAGGGGTTACATGATATTCCACAAATCAAATAATAGAATAATATATAATAGAATCAAATAATAGAATCTAAAATTATGCATAATATTTGTGCAAAAAAAATAAAAATAAAAAAGCACTAAAAACAATTATCAAACCCTAAATCCAAACAACGATTTTCATCCCTTAAGATCAAATCCATACCAACAATTTCTCTTCTGAAGAATCTTCGCCTGCACCGTTAACTCATCAACGGTGACATCACATTCAAGCCTAAACATGATCTTCCAACTCTTAAAACGGGATCCCACTTTAAATTTTACCGGTGCCCTAAGCTTGAACGTCAACGGCACGCTCCGTTTTGCAACAGCATTCATCAACGCTCTCCAGTCTGTTTCCGCAAGTTCCACGTCATTACCTTTTAACACCGAGTGAATCACCGTCATGTTATTTGATGGTTGATAAAACACAGCCGGTAGCACTCCTTTACAGAGGCTAATGTCTCTGTAAATTATTTCAACGCTGCTATCCTTCTCATAGTAGATTCCAAGCTTGTGGTTACCATTATCAGCCTTAATGGAGACGTCAAACTCGGGCGAGATCGAAGTAAAAGGCGAAGAGAGGTTCATGTTCTTGACAGCAATGCGATCAATTGTATAGTTAGGTGATTCTGGGTGGACAATCATGATAAAAGTGACGACGGCTATAACAAGGAGCACGATGAGAGTGAATAGGAGGGAGATGAACCCACAGAGACAACAACAACACTTGCACCAGCAACTTTTGCGACGGGGCTGGTAATTGGGAACTCGATCAGCCATTGGGTAAGTGTAAGGGTTTGCACTTTGGAGGCTATCGTTGTGATATGAAGGTGTTAACAAATTCACTTAAATAAACATTTACGTAACAAAATAAGCAACTTCTATGAAACAAATAACAAACCCAGTTTCTTTTTTTCCCTTTATCTTTTAAAAAAAGTGTAACAAACTAAATGAGTATATAATATTTACTTTTTCATTATCCAAGTATAGTCTTAAACAACTTTTTCAATAATAATTTTTTGTGTCGGTGGCGTTAAAAAAATAAGAATTTAGATTATATTTTTTTGTTATATTGTTGGTGTGAAATAGATAATCATCGTTGGTAGGTTTGATTTGTTACAATTTAAAAGAAAAAATCATTTATATATTTACTTTTAATAATAATCAAATTTCATAAAAAAAAATATCCTTCCTAATTTTCAAACGTTATGTGTCCGTCTTTTCACTAGTATAGTATAAATATTTTAATTAACGTAAATTTTCCGGAACATATTACTTAATCAACGTAAATTTTTTACTCCTAAATTTTGTCTGGAATATTGTTTATTAGAGTAATTTATTTTTCTAACAAATAACAAACTTTTATGGAACATATTATCTATACTCTATATAAAGAAAATAGTCTCTTTTGGCTGGCTTTTTCTCCTTTCTGCCCTCAACTTTCAATACAATATCAAATATAACAAATAGATAAGAGTAAATTGAAATATTAAAATAAAAGTGTAATGAAGACGATATGAGTATATATCCATTTTTTTATTTTATCCTTTAAAAAATGTAACAACTCAGATGAATATTATATACTTTATATAAAGGACATAAATGACATAATAATTACTATTGTATTAAATATTAAGAACGACATTTATTTTGAGAGAAATAATTTTACAAGAATCAAGTCGGATAAAATGTTATCGTCAATGAAAATCCAATATAACATAGCGAGAACACAAATTACTGTTTTTATTATTTATATTAGAGAACTTATGAAAATAAACCGAAAAAACAAAACTTATGAAAATTGTCCTAAGCAGTTTTCATAAATTTCTCTAAATAGAGGTCTTTGAGTGATGTCTATTGAGTTATTTCAAGGTAAAGTTGATCACAAAGGGGCTAGTTTCTTAGAGAAAGGCTTTGAGTGATATTATTGAAAGATCATACAGGTGCTAAAGAGTGAAAGCATAATATATATCAGAGTTCTTAATAGCATGTGAAAATTAGAGGCTATATGCGCAGCAAGGGTGTGAAGGTATATGCGTATATTAGCATGGTTCGTAAGAGCATATGGCTTCAGCTTGTTGCTGCATAATTTTGGAGGAGGGAGGCTTTAGTCTTTTTCGTTTTGTCTTCTTTGGCAGTCTACTTGGAAGTTAGTGTCTTTTATGTATTAGTATTATGTTGGAGAGTTTATTTTCTTAACGACAAATTCCATTTATTTTTATAAATAGAGAGGGTCTTTTACTCCTTCATTTTTATCTTTGGACACATTATGCTTGACGTGTTTTTTTTGGCATTGACTCTTATTGCTGTTATAACTTACAAGATACATACAAGCAATTAATGATTTGGTCCCTTAAGTTATTTGTTGGTTACATTTTGGTCCCATAAGTAATTAACGTTACAATTTGGTCCCTTAAGTTACCTTTTGGTTTCGTTTTTGTCCCTTAACTATTAAAAGTTTCGTTTTGGTCCCTTAACTTATTTTTTGGTTTCGTTTTGGTCCCTTAACTCTTCCTCCGTCAACCACTTTGGTCTTTTACGTTAGGATGAATGTATTAGAGTTAAGGGACCAAAACGAAACCAAAAAATAAGTTAAGGGACCAAAACGAAACCAAAAAATAAGTTAAGGGACCAAATCGAAACAAAAAAATAAGTTAAGGGACCAAAACGAAACTTTTAATAGTTAAGGGACCAAAACGAAACCAAAACGTAAGTTAAGGGACCAAATTGTAACGTTAATAACTTAAGGGACCAAAACGAAACCAAAAAATAAGTTAAGGTACCAAAAGAGTAATTAAGCCCTTTTATTATAATAGTTGGTGTTATGCTGACATGTGCCCTAATAACAAGAATTTATTAAGAAAAATTAATGTTCAACCTTTTAAGAAATAAATTGGTATAATTTTCAATACATAATTTTTATTAGTGAAATTTTTAACAAGTTATTATATGAGACATGTTAGCATTTCCCTTGCTAGTTGTATGTCCGTTTTCATTATCGGAAACACTATTTATCGCGAGAGCATATTTCACGAGTAATCCCGACACACCTAATAGCTGGCTCCTTAATTTTCTGCGGCGGTTGTATGGTTAGTGGGGTCTTCTTTTTTTTTTTTTACCACTGCAATTAGGATAAATTCGTTATAAATTCTATCGTGATGTTTAGCATCACTCTTTCATTATTAACCTCTTTTGACAGTTTTTAACTAAAGATAAAGTCGTGATAACTTATGAGAATCAACACATACAATACCTCGGAAAAAGGTGCAATAAACTTGAGTTTGGAACAAAAACCACATTGTATATATTATTGACAAATGCATAAGTCTTTCGCTATAAACTTTGAGTTTGGAACAAAAACTCGTTTTTTTTTGGTTACAGAACAAAAACTCGTTTGCAATAAACTATCTTACCAACTATCCACTATTTTTTACCAAAAGATCCTGAGTGTTTGAGCATTATCATGTGATTTTTGCAGAAGTAGGTACATGAGGTGTACCAAGATCACGAGAAATTGGATTATATGTGTAAGGAAACATGAGTTGTTTATATTTTTGTAAATCCATCCAATTTGCTGTTAAGCTAGTAACATTTTCATGATGTGGCAACATATAAAAAAAAAATAATTTTTTTAAAACTAATAGTAAATATAACCAAGAAACAAAAAAAAAAATCACCATAACTATTATACGTAAATAAAATGTACTTCATAAAATACATTAAAGCAACAAGAACGAATTATAAAGGGTTATAATTTACACTAATCACTTTTTTTTAGCTATCAAGAAAAAGCAAAGTGTTAATAGAGGGTTTATTTTTACAATAATAAAGGGTTAATAAAGTGTCGTTAAATCTTTTTGAGCCAATAGTGATAATTTTCTTTGCGAGGAAGTGAAAGATTGTTGTTGTCGTCATATTTTTATTGTCGATCAAAGAATATGTATATTTTTTTGTGTTCACCCTCTGGTTTCTAGAAGACGGGATCAAATGATTTGGAGCTCAATTGAAACGTAGATAAAGTAAAAAAAAAAAAAATTATTCCACGTAAAATCAAATTTGGGATAGCCAAATATGCATATATATATATATATATATATATATATATATATATATTATTAGGAGTGGCTTAATATAAAAATAAACACACTCATTCAATAATTTTTTCTTCTTTGGGGTAGCCATAACTATCCCTTTCGTATGAAAGCAATCACCCCTGCACCCAAAATAATAATATAGTAATAACTATTGTTTAAAATAAGAATTGATTTGTTTATAAAGATAAACAATATTTGTACAACCATTTTGTGATATCTTTTGAAACATTTGTCTTTAATACTTTATTGCATTCTTACTTTTTCACTCTATTACTTTGATTTTCATATCGATACCTAATTTTCTTCATATATCTTTAGTTGTCCCATATGTTCCTAAAATGATTGTTCAAATTAAATCCCTCTTTCATTAAACAATCATTCTTGTGAACAATTTTTGCCTGCTCAGTTAACTCATCAACTGCCACATTACATTCAAACATAAATTTGTTCTTCCATGTCACCCCAACAATTGGAACTTTTAAAGTCATTGATGCGTTCAGCTTCAACGTTAACAACACGTTGTGTTTAGCAATATCACCCATCAACACTTTTTGATCCGATTCCGCAAGTTCAATGTTGTTACCTTTCACCACCATGTTAATCATTGTTACGTTATGTGCCGGCTGATAAAACGCAGGCAGCACGCTGTTAGATAGTTGAATGTCTCTATAAAATATTTCAACAACGTTGTTTTTTCCATAGGTGATTCCAAGCTTGTTATCGTTATCTGCTTTAACGGAGACGTCAAACTCCGGAGAAATCATAGACAAAGACGTAAGGTTAATTCCTTTGACGGAGACGCTATTGATTGCATATTTGGGTGGTTTTGGATTGAAAATCAAACCAACAACGATGCTTATGAGGATAAGAACCATGAAAAAGATGCCAATGAATAGACAGACAGAACAACAAAGACTTCTGCGGCGATCAACCATTATGGTGAGTAGAAGGATATGCACACTTTGGAGATGTGAATGTGAAGGTTTAATTTTAAGAAATCAATCAATGTACTATTCAAATACAGAAATATTTTCAATCTTTTATATTTGTTTATGAGCAATGCCAAATAAGAAACCAACCAATCACAACTCATTGCTAGACAAAATACATTGGAGGTATAGCAGGAAACATGGAGTTAACAAAAAGTATGCAATGAAAATATGTCAACTCCAACTGTATCGTGAAGGCTTCATGCCTTAAATTCTCTATCAATAGTATTTCTGTTTTTTTTTTATTTGTTAGTATTAATCAATTGGTTTTTGCTGAAGTTTAATTTCGGTCCAGTTATCTTTTTTTAGGTTTAGGTCCTCTTTGTAACAAAAAGAATAATATTTTTTTTTTCATTTTTTAAGATTCTTTTTTAACTAGACGCCTACCCGTTAGATTCACATGTAATTTTTTTTATTGAAATATTATTGATAATTTTTAGTTTATAGAAACACTTTAGAATACAGTTGTAGAAAATGAAGGTATTTTCTATTTGTTGTGCTTTCCGTTTAGAATATAAGTTAATTTTTCATATATTGTATTGCATTATTTATTTAATTGAAACTAAAGTTGTATAAAATGACTTAGTCTCTTCCGGATTATAAGTCACATTAATGTTACTTTTTCTATTATACCCTTATATTCTTATTACTCTCTTTTATTTTAATTCTTTAATTTATCTTTTCTTATACGGTTATACCATTAATGAAGGAAAATCTTGTAAAATAATTCATAATCTACTTTTCTCATACAAAATCAATTACATTTATTAATTTGTTTGAATTTACCGAAATGTTTTATAATTTTGGATGGAGAGAATAATAAATAATGAAATAGACCATTTACATCTAATATCCGTCATATCTTTGTTGTACGTAATTTAAATAAAAGGGACACGAAACATGAATAAAAACACAACAAAACCAATAGAATTTGAAAGTAATAGAGCCATTGTCGAGTGTTATAAAATATAAATTAAAACTTAATAAGCCTTATAATAACCAATATGAAATTGATAATTCATATGAAGATAGCGAGGCCTTAAATGATATTATTTTTTTTGAAGGAAAATGATATTATTTTTATCAAATTTTTGGTTTATGATTTAAATAAAACCATAACGCCACTGTATTTTTTTGAAATTAAATATGCTTATAGCATTTCATTAATAATAAGTGATTCAATACAATCGGGTATGTTAAAATAAACAACGGGACTAGCTAGAAATGTGGCTTCGCCTGCAAGCACATGAGCAACCGCGTTTGCTTGTCGCCTAGCAAACTCCATCCTAAAGTTGGTAAAAGAAGAGCTGAAGAGAGATCGACAAGACATAAATTTTAATGACGTGTACTAACCTTATTATAATTTTTGTGTTGCTCTTTTGAGATTATATTTTACAAAAAATATCTTACTTATAGTTATACAATAAAATGACTAACCAAAAAAATCTCATTCAGTAAAAAATAACCATCCCAAACTCTGCGATATAATGTTTAAAAGATGAGAAACTATCCACTACCTTTTTAGCATCAAGCTTAAAGTCAATAGGTCTTAAACTCAGCTCATGAACCCATTCTAAAGCAATTAAAAGTCCTAGAGCGTCACCAACATGTACCTCGTAAATTGGTTCAAACCATTCAGTTTTGGCCAACACAAAACTCCTTGTCTCATCCCTTATACAAATTCCAATCACAACTTCATTGGTTTGTTTTGAGAAAGATGCGTCAATGTTACATTTAAATCAGCCAACATTAGGTTTAGACCACTTGTTACCTACATGCCTTTGTGTGAGGTAGGTTAAACTTTTACCAATCTCGATGTCTTCCAATCTTGCAACATTAGGTTTAACTCATGAATATTTTTTTTGTCTTTCAGTGTGCCACGTGGCGCGAAATGATTCGTCCACATGATACATCGTTAGTTTTTTTTTTACTTAAACTTAACAGAATGATCACTAACAAAAGTTTTACAAATTGCAGTGCCAATGTAAAAAAAACAGATATCAATTCTAAAATATGGTGAAAGTGTAGGGACCAATAACATATTTAAGCATTTCATTTGAGAACTTGTGAAAATAAACTGAAAACAAAACTTATAAAAATTGTCGTAAGCATTTTTCATAAATTTTCCAAAATAGTCTTTGAGTGATGTCTTTTGAGTTTTTTAGCTTTGGATTTTCGTAATTTGGTAAATGGGAGAAGTATATGTTTTAGAGTTGCTTGATTGGCTGAAATATGTGTCTTGTAAGAGCATATATATGGCTTCAGCTTGTTGCTGCATAATTTTATAGGTAAACCAATTTCTATTGAATCCAATCAACTTTTATACTTGATTAAGTGAGGAACCTCATGCTTAATACACAACTTTGGATTGCAATTCCGTTTTAAAATGTCAAGTTGAGTCTAAACGCAGGTTGTACAATATCAATGTTACTTTAATGTTACTTTTTTTTTAAGGAAAACTTTAATGTTACTTCTCCTACTGTACCTTTATAGATTTATTAATTTTTTTTATTTCAATTCTTTAATTTATATTTCTCATACTATTAATGAAGAAAAATCTTGTAAAATAATTCATAATATGTCCTCCTTATACAAAATTAATTACATTTTATAATTTGGAGTTCGATTGAAAAGTAAATAAAGTCAAAAAATAAATTATTCCACTTAAAATCAAACTTGAAGTAGCCAAATATAAATTATTAGAATTATCTTAATATAAAAATACATCTAATCACTCCATATTTTATTCCTTCTTTGGGGTAGCCATAGCAACCCCAACATAATAGTTAATAATTATCTTTTAAAATAAGAATTGTTTTGTTTTTAAAGATAAACGATATTTGTACAATCATTTTGTGACAACTTTTGAAACAATTTGTCTCTCATACTTTATTGTATTCTCTCTCTCTCTCTGTGTGTGTGTGTGTATATATATATATACTCCCTCCGTCTTTTTTTATAAGCAAAAAACACTAATTCACACTTATTAAGAAAACCAATACTTAGTGATTTGAGGTATAATTTTTTGTGTTCTCCTTGGAATAAGTTTTATGGAAAGATGTAAAAATAATTCTCATTGGTTAAAAATTATGGAGAAAATAAAAAGAGAAACAAATTGAATGCAACATGCATTTAATTTTATATTGGAAAAGATGCTTTGTTTGAAAAAACACAATAATAACATAAAAGTTGGTGTTTTTTGCTTATATTTTGATACAAAGAAAATGAGATTTTTTTGCTTATATTTTAGGACGGAGGGAGTATATATATATATATATATATATATATATATATATATATATATATATATATCACTTTGACAACATCTATAAGGCTTAGAAGAAAGGGGACCTGATAATCCAAATTTTGGTCGGGAGCTAAGTAAAGTCTGACCAAGAATTGTTTCACGCAGAACTCAAACTCAAATTCTCATGAACAATTCATTCTTGGTGGAGCTCATTAACCACTTTAACTCAATTGATTAGTTAATATTTGTTTGTTTGGTTTGAGGTTTAACCTGTTATGTATACATTTATATCTATATAAAAAGGTATACAAGATTTTGGAATGGTTTTTTTACTTCCAATTGTATCTCTTTACTTTATTATTTAAATTATTAATTAAAAAAGGTGTTAAACTCCATTAAAATATGAACAACACCAGTACACTAGAAATTCAAATTATTAATTAAATAATGAGGTAAATCTTATTAAAATAGGAATAATATTTGACACAATTTTCTTTTGACAGAAAATATTTGCTCAGAGTTATATGTCTAAATTGATATATCCTTTTATATACAATCAAAAACATAAGAAAATATATGTAGTTTGTATTTAGGACTTGTTTCGCATTCATGATCTGGTTCTAGGATAATACTAAAGATAAGACTTGCAAATGCAATCTAATTTTAATCATGCATGAAAATCTTTTTATCACATTGCTTGATTCACTAAAAACCTTGTGAATTCATTCTAATTGCATTCATCTTTAAGTGGGTGAAATTAATTTTTTTCGAGGACTTTTATCTAAGGACAAACAAAGTTCTATATTGGGGAAAGTTGATAAGTGCCAAATTATAGTTATTCTCACCAGCACTTATCGACTTGGTGCAAAACAATCTGATGCAAGTACATTCATTGGAAGCCAAGCCAGAGCAACTCAAAGGCATTTGAGCAAAACCCGATTCGCTAGGCAAGCTACATCGAAGTGAAAACGAGACAAACCAGAGAAAACCAGGAGAAACGCTAAAAGTCTATTCGCTAGGCGAGAAACAGTTTGCTAGATGAACTAAGGTGGTTACAAAAAAGGACAAAGTCAAAGGACAAATGGATTTTCCCTCCAAAGAAGAAATCTTGATTTGCTAGGTGAGAACCACTTTCGTCTAGCGAACACTTGCATAAAGTCTAATCTAACACGAACCATTGGATGAGATGTTATCTAAGTCTAATCTCAACACAATTTTTTTAACTTGTCTTAACTTACTTGTGAACCTGCAACCAATTTTTTTTTACAAACCTTAACTAAAATTTCTTCTACGAATTTAAGAATGATGGAAACTAAGCACGATCAGAGGTTTGATACAATTTATTTTTTATAAACCCGCAATAATACTTACAGTTGTACGGGGATAGATAAGATAATCTTTATTAAGGTAAGAAGGTCAATTTTTTAAGTGTTTAATTATCATGTGATTCTACAAAACGTAGGTACAGAAGGTGTACCAAGATCAGGGGAAACTGGATTATGTGTAGGGAAACATGAGTTGTATTTATATTGTAAATCCACCCAACAAAATAAATAGTTAATAAGTATCTTTTACAATAAGATATAGTTATTTTTAAAGAGAGATTATTTGTACAACCATTTTATTACAATTTTGGAATAATTGTCTCTCATACTTTATTGTGTTCTTACTTGTTCCTAAATCGATGTTTAAATAAAATGCCTTCTTTTAAAAAAAATTCACCCAACAATGATTGTTGTGAACAATTTTTGCCTGCTCTGTTAACTCATCAACCGTCACATTGCATTCAAACGTAAAGCTCCTCGCCATCGTGTTCATTTTTCCAACTTTTAATGTCACGTCTACCTGCAGCTTCAACATTAACAACACGTTCTGTTTAGCAATATCATCCGCCAACACTTTCTGATCCGATTCTGCAAGTTTAACATTGTTACCTTTCAACACCGTGTTAAACACTGTCATGTTATTTGCTGGGTGATAAAACGTCGGCAGCACGCCCTTAGAGAGCTGAATGTCTCTATAAAATATTTTAACAGTGTTGTCATACCCATAGTAGATTCCAATCTTGTTACCATTATCAACCTTAACGGAGACGTCAAACTCTGGAGAAATAGTAGACAAAGACGTAAGGTTAATTCCCTTAACGGAGATGCTATCGATTTCATATTTAGGCGCTCCTGGACGGAAAATCAAAGTAGCAGCGGCGCTCACGAGGATAAAGAGCGCAAAAACTATGCCAATAAGCCGACAGAAAGAACGACAACAACTTCTGCGACGAGTGTTATTGGCGGCATTCTCTGGCGGAGGAAAGTTGTGATCATCCATTGGGGTGAGTAAAAGGATTTGCTTACTTTGGAGTTGTGATTTTGAAGGTGTTAGGAAACGGAGACCATAAAATCAATGCACTATTCAAATACAAAAATATTTGCAATCTTTTATATTTGTTTTGAGCAATGCCAAATAACAAACCAACCAATCACAAGTCATTGCTAGAAATATACATGGGAGGTATGACGGAATACAGGTAGTGAAGGCTTCACAAATCTTAAATTTACTATCAATAGCCTTTCAGTTTTTTGATTTGTTTGCTTTTTTAAGATATCGTTCATCCTAAAGCAAACGCTTGTTATGCCGTTGGGTGGACTTCTTAGCTAATATTGGGTGTGATGGAAGCTAATCCTTAATTCTTTTAGGTCGTGATTGGAAGAAAGGTTTAGGAGGGGAATGAAGCGGAAATGAGGAGAGAATTTACTTTTCATTTTTAAATTACGAACATTATAAAATGTTTTTAAAAAATTGAAATTACAACATGATAAATGATCATATAATACTTTAATCACACTAAATTTATTTTGAATTTTTTTTTTTAAATTGTCTGTATATTAAGAATGAAAAGTAAGTTGTTCCCTCCTAAACCCTCAATCCAAATTTAGAGACTTGTTTGGTTTGTATTAATCAATTGATTTTTTGTTGATGTTTTGTGAGTTGATATTCCCCATTTAATTTCAGCTAGTTTTCTTCTTTTAGGTTTACGCCATCTTTGTAAAATAAGATAAAAATAAAATATCTTCTTTTTTTCCCCCAAAAAAAAAAATTCCCAACTTTTTTTTTTTACCAATTTTTTAAGATTCATTTTTAAATTCCTCAAAAAAATAATGATATTCTTTTTAATTGTTTTTTAAATTGTCACTACATATAAATTAAGGAGTGAAGCTAAGAAAAATGAAAGTCATTTTTAATCTATGAGAAAAATATAGAAGGACAACGTAGTCCGTACATTCTTTGAATGGATGATGGAGGAAAGAAAACAAAGTAAAAACTAAATAAACGATTGTTTAGCAGTTTTAAGGAAGATTTTAAAAAAACATAACAAAGGCTCAGAGGTTAATAAGTTTGATAAAAAATGGTTTATGATAGAATATTATGACATTTGTTTGTTTTGTTTTGGGTTTAATTAACCTGTTATCGTGTATTAAAAAATAATAAAAATTGAAGGAAATTATGGTATTTAGTAGTTGTTGAATCACTTTAAAAAAAATATGTTGACTCATTTTTTAGTGTGGAAGTCAAGTAAATACATTAGGATGCATATAATCTTACAATCTGCGACATATTGATCTGTCCAAGATTTTAAGAATACATTGATTCATTTCCTTCAAAAAAAAAAAATACATTGATTCATGGTTAAAACCCTCTCCACGACAATAATCTTGAAACAAAATAAAATGAGACGAGCTGTTTTATCTTGGTTTTTCGGGTGTCAAACATTGATTAAGTTTGAACCTTTTCAACCTTTGATATCTCATTTTTTTTTGGGAAGGGAAAAATAAGAAGAAAAAAAACCTTGAGAATCGAGGTCCGGGAGTTGTTTTCGTTATGGGAAGGTGTTAGGCACCCATAACGACTATAGTATCCTATAGGAACCGTCTTACTTTCTACACACTCGCTTTATTTTTAAATGCTATTTGAAAATGTTATTTACACCTAAAGGTTTGCTAGGTTAAGAATTGGAGGGAGAAGAATGTGTTTGAATTTTTGTTTTATTGGACTTGGAGAAGTTTTGACTTCTTGCCTACATACCCTTTTAAGGGATCAAACTCCATGTAGTTCTCTTCCAAAAAATGTTTTTGTTTTCGTTGGTTGATTTTAATTTTGAAAATAGAATTTTGAAGAATAAGAGAGAGAGGCCTCAAGGGCATAGGATTTTGGGAAAATGTGAGGTGTGTTTAGTTATTTTGCAAAGAGGTCTAAGTATTTAGCAATTGTTTTATCATTTATTAAGAAAATAAAAGGGAAAATTCAATGGGATTTTGATCCCAAGGTTTCTTTGGAAAATTATTTGAGTGAAGTTGTTCACATTTTTTTGGAAAAGAGGATTTTTCTAAGTATCGTGATTCCTAAGCATACATCTAAAGCATACATTCCCCAAACATACATCTAAAGTATCCATGTGATGTGTGTGCATGTGTCGGTGAGTGTCGGTGTACATCATTAGAGTCCATTGTCCATTACATAGGCCCTAGTTTACATGCTATGATCTTGCAAGAAATTAAAAGCATAAAGAAAATTACAAAATCCCTAAGTCTGTACATGCTAAGTCTTGGCAAAATTTAAAGTGCAAGAAATAAAAGCTAAGAATATAAGATGGAGGATGAGATGCTTATGGAATGTATGAAGCATGAAATAAAATGGTTAGTGGCATAAGGAATAATAGGAATTGAAATAGAAGCAAGTAAAATAGCATAGTAAAGTAATGAAACTTGACAAAAAAAGTAACAAAAACTTAGCACAAAAAGTGGTAAAATGTGCCTAAACTTTGTCATGAAATTCACACAAACATAAAGCCTATAATTTCCATGCCATGACAGTTTTTCAAAGAGTTTTATTTCAGCTATGACATGAAAATTATAAAGCAATATCAAGCCAAAAGTTATGACACATTTTAAGCACATTTCACACTTTATTTTCACATAGAAATACTCACATAACTTGTAAAACAAGAAACTAACAAATCAAATCTCAAAACAGTAGAGAATAGCACCAAATCAGAGGCATACACTTTGTAAATTCACATATCAAGGATCAATATATCATAGCAAGATTTTAGGATCAAGAACATGCAAAAATTTCACAAAAAATTAACAAAAAGTAACACAAAATCACAAGAAAATTCCACATATATTTTTATCAATTTTCAACATGCCAAAATATCATAAGAAACAAGTTTCAAGTGTCAAAAATAATTGCAAGTGAGTTCACAAAATTTTTAGAAGTTTTTAACAAGATTTTTAACAAAAATGAAAAAAGAATTGAATTAACAAAGAACAAATTATTTCCTCATATCTTTGATCAATACTTAACATGTAAACACATCAAGATTCATCAAAAATATCAAGAAAATCATTGAACAATTTTTTAGGAATTTTTTAAAAGGTTTTTGGTATCACAGGGGTGTGAAAAGCAGTAAACATTGTCACAATAGCAAAAAAATTAACAAAACGCAAGTAAAGACAGTCCAGGCCCAAAACAATGAGATCCACATCAAACAGAAAGTTTCAGGGACCGTAGAATTGATCCAATTGGATCAAACCTAGATCCAACGGCCAGGATGCAAGGGGAAACAGACCAGGGTTGAACCGGACCGGTTCAGGTGTCTATATAATGGCTTAGGGACCGGTCCAATTCATTTCTCACTTCACTTTCTCTCTCTAACTCTCACCTTCTCTCACTAGGTTCACCGGTTTCTCTCTTCTTCGCCGGTTTCTGGAAGAGGACGGCCGGAGAAGATGAAGATTCATCGAAATCTTCATCATCACCGCCGTGAATTCCAGATTCCGGCGAGGTCCTACTCTCGCCGATCTAACTTAAACTAAACCCTAAACCACTCGGTTTTTCACACTGATTACGAATATGAACTCTGATTTGGAAAATAAACGGTGAAACGTTGTAGATCTACGTTTGAAACTTCGGCTTCAAATCTTTTTAATCTTTTTCAAAGTTCTTCGAAAGAACAAGTCTTAGAACTTGTTGTTCTGCTTCGATTCACCGTTTATTTGTGTTTGTAAACCTTTGATGAGCTTTTGCGATGAAAACGAGAAAGTTTTTGTGAAGTTACCTGAGTTTAATAGGAGATTCGAACAAGGAACTCTTCGAAGAGCTTCGAATCCTTTTGGTGAGTAATCCTTCGGTATTTTCTTCTCTCTTCTTCACTGGTTCGATTCCTCTTCTTCAATCCTTCTTCTTCTCAACTTCGATCCCTTCGTGATCGTGCTTGAGTCCGTTGCTTTCAGTGATGGATTCGCACTGGAATTGCGAAGGGATAGGTTCGATGATGAAGATTCAACGGTGAATCTCTGAGAACTCTCACAAATTTGTCGAAATTGTGTTGAATTTGTGGTTCTGGAATTTTAGGGTTTGGAAATGTTCTTCATTGTTCTTGGTGATTTCTGAAAACGGTTAGGATTTTGATCTTTGATTCTGGAGAGAGAATGTGGGATGGTGTTTGTGTGAGTTGGCACTGAATGATTGGAATTGCACTGTTGTAGCTATTTATAAGCTGCCTTGTGTTCTGATGCTCCAATGGGATGTTGACACCTGGATTGGACCTTAACAAACTCGGTCTTGGCTTAAAATTGACTTGAGGACCTTTCTGCAATTTGACAAACTTAAAGGACCGAACTGCAATTTTGAAAAAAGGACTAAAAAACAAAAACTGGAAACTTAAAGGACTGAAATGCAAAACTGCCAAAGGACTAAAATGCAAATTTTAGAAATTCAGAGGACTGAAATGAGAAAAGGACTGAAATGCAAATTTTAGAAACTCAGAGGACTGAAATGAAATTTAAAATAAAATTGGTTAAAATTGGTGAATTGAAAATAACGTAAAGTGAAACTAAAAATAAAATCAACAAAAGGACTAAAATGAACCAACTACCAAATGAGGTACTTTAAAGTAACCACTCTCTGTCAAAATTTTATGTGAAATGACCAAAATGCCCCTAGGGACTAAACTGACTCAAAATAACTCAAATACAATTTTTGAAATGGATTTTAACATGGAATTGAAACAAGGATCTAGACAAACAAATTGAAAAGCCTCAGAGACCATTTACAGGGATTAAAATGAGTTTGAATGCAGGAAATGACTAAAATGCCCTTTTTCGTGAATTTTTGCAATTAACATTGAAATAAAATGCAGAGAAATATGCAATTGATCAGAGACAATTTCAAATGACTTGGCATGCAAGAAAAACCTTTTGGATGGCTTGAAATGCAAGAAAACATAGACAAAATCACAATTGAAAAGATCTTTAAAGCAAAATTGGAAGATAAAGCAGGGTAAAATATCAGTGTAAAACAATAGCAAATTGGCAATCTTTTAAAGGTCAAAGACCATACCAGAGATGAAAAAAACATTTTGAACAAGTATTTTTAGGTCCAAAATTAGGGTATGACATGAGCAAGGATAACTCATTGACTTATGTGCTTCTTCCTCAATTTGTACTCCTCATTAATTAGTCTCTCTTTAGATGCGCAGAAGGGCAACATGTTAGGTGTTCAGTTTATTGGAGATCATGGTGTATCTTACTTACTAAAGCTCGTCAGGTCAAGCTAACCCTAAAGCTAGCATTTCCCCGCTCATTCTAAAGCATTTATGTCGACGCTTGATCTCCTCACCTTTAATACACGCCATAAAGTCATTTTATTACAGGTTATAGTAACTACCATTTATAACACGATTGCATATTATTTTAATTTTTGAAATAGAATAACTCACGATTGCTGTATTAATTGTCATCCCAAATTAGACCCGTGAATTACGTACAAAATTGTATAATGGAAATAAAATAAGACACAATCAATTGTATATTGATTAACATTAAAACCACACAGAGGCCACATGGTTGCATATTAAAAATAACAGCACATTTTGCATATTAAAAGAAAACCACACGGTTTGCATAATGGAGATTGTACAATGGAAATAAAATAAGACACAATCAATTGTATATTGATTAGCATTAAAACCACGCGGTTGAAAATTTCTTTTAAAAACAAAAGAGATCAAACAGTTGCATATTAAAAAAAACAACACCTTTTGCATATTAAAAGAAAACCACACGGTTTGCATAATGGAGATTGTATAATGGAAATAAAATAAGGCACAATCAATTGTATATTGATTAGCATTAAAACCACACGGTTGAAAATTTGTTCTAAAAACAAAAGAGGTCACACGGTTGTATATTAAAAAAAAAACAGCACCTTTTGCATATTAAAAGAAAACCCCACGGTTTGCATAATGGAAATAAAATAACACCCAATCAATTGTACATTAATTAGCATTAAAACCACACGGTTGAAAATTTCTTTTTTAAAAAAAAAAAGGCAACACGATTGCATATTAAAAAAAAAACACCGTTTGCAAGTTAAAAAAAAACACACGGTTTGCATATTAAAATCAGTCTATAAAACCAGTCTCCTTTCTCCTTCCATTATTCTATCATTGATTCAAATGGAGGGTCGTGATATTCAAATACGATTATTTTTCTCACAATTACGGCGTGTTTTAATATCGTTTCCTATTTTTTAAATCTTTATGATGTTGCTGGTCCTTTGCTCAAAAATCCAGCTTTATCCTTTGAAAGTGTTGTCAACAAGTATTGTGTGAAGTTTAGGACATACATAGTCGAGTATGATGTTGAAGAGGTGAAGATAATTTTGTCTGACATGTTTCAATTTTTTTTTTGTTATCTGTAATGGTTCTAATCGTGTTTAATGTTGCATCAGGGGGCTGTTATGCTACCGAACATGTTCGTGGACGACTTTGGCGACCAAGTTCAACGATTTGCGACTTTGATTGATGCAAAAAACAATCAGTTCGAGGTGTTGGTTGAAAGAATTGATGGGTCTATGTTTTTCTCCAATGGATGGAAATCCTTGAGTGATTTTTATGGGATCAGCTTGGTTGCTTGGGTTTCTCTTATATTTGTGGATCAAATGAAGTTTGTGATTAAACTGAAAGATAGGTTTGGCAAAGTGATTAAGCCTCCCTTATTTGATCCTCCTATGTATTTTATGATTGACAAAACAAATGTCCAGACAAACTTTTGATCATAATCTCTCCCCTTTCACTCCTTTGATTTCTTATCATCATGATGTCAATAACTTTCAGATAGAGTTTGTGAAGAAGTTAACTGTATTTGATGTATCCAAGGGTTTTTTGGTATGGAAAATGTTTGTTGTAAGAATATTTATATTTACCAACGTCTATCTTTTTTTGTTAGGTTCTTGACATGTTGATTTATTTTTCGTGTTAGGTGCTGATTTATGAAGGAGAAGTTGCGAAGATGATGGCTATCGGAACTACTTTTATCCAGTTGGTGGATGATTACGGAAATGGCTGGGATTGCGTGTTAATTTTTGGATCTACTCCATACCAACACGCCATAATTGGTGGGCAGCGGAAGCATTTTGTGGATGCTCGCAGGCTTCGCGAAGGGGTTCAGATCAGACTTGGTGTGCCAATGGTTGGAGAGAATGATACAATCTATTTAACTGTCATTGCTGGTTAGGATTGGAGGTTGCGGATGGTTTATTCTTGATGGAATTTTTCCTAAATTGTGCACTTGGAAGGATTGACCGAAATTAAACTTCTTCATTGTTAATTATTTATGCCTGACAAATTTCCCTAGGTTCTGTACTTTCTATTATTTAACAGAATTAAAGTTCTTCTATTCCTATGATTCATGGCTTGGAATGTATCATAAATTTTGTACTCTCTATGTTTTACGACTTATTGTTATAATTATTATGACTTATTCTGCTATGGTATAATATTGGCTTAGGTAACATTGTGAGTTTCTATATAAAAATAAGACACGTGCGTCAGCACGGGTCATGGTTCTAGTATACATTGTGATAGTCAATTAGGGCTCTCATTATGTTAAAATGGGTCATCTAGCAACCACTCGTAATTGAGCACATGTCAATTCAATTAACCACCTTATTAAAAATCCAATTAGTCTTGTTACTTATTGTTGGTGGAGCAAGAGTTTAGTCGAGGTATCGTCTAAACTCTTAGCTGAACTCGTTGGGAAGAATAAGTTTTCATTACCCCCACTCTCCTTGTATGGATGTGATTGTAGGACATGAAGTCTCAACGACTCCCACTCTCCTATATTTGTTTTGGTGACACCCAGATAATCCATTAACGAACAAGATCCATTGATCTTCACTAGTTGGGTGTCTAGTCTCGACAATATGAAGTTCTCTAATACTTTGGACTTAATTTCTTCTCTCGAGTCGAAATTAATTTGAAATTCTGAAAGCTCTAAAGACTATGTCATGATCCTACTTGAGAGCTTGGGTTTTTGTAGGATTTTTGTATTGGAAAGTCAATTTTGACTATTATAGAATGTGAGTGGATGTAATCCCTAAGTCTGAGTCAGGGCCGGTCCAACATGTCAAGAGGTCTAAAGTAAATTTATAATGAGGCCAATTGGAATTTTAAAAAAAATAACAATATGCTTATTAAAAGCATAATAAATCAAGTTTTGTTGAATCAAAGATTTGAACTTAGGACCAAAAGGATTTGAGACCTTAAAATTGATCAACCACACGCTAAATAAATATTGATTATTAGTATGTCATTATATATTTATAGCTAAATTGACTTATTTTGATGCCTTTTTTAACACAAAAATCTTGAGGCTTAAAGCCCTTGCTCGGATGACTTGGCCCTTAGGCCGGCCTGGTCAGAGTTGTGATCACCAAAGCATATAATGAATTTTCCATTTTATGTTATCATACATAGGCTCCCTGCATCACGTTGCTAATGAAGTATATTGGGTATTGTGTGCCTTCTTTTTCTTCAACTAGCTCTGAACTTAAGGCAACCTCTGTAAATGATATGTACAATGTTAGTCTAGCACATGGGGCCGGTCACGTTAAGACATAAGGTAATGATAATAGCTTTTTTAACTGGGTGATTGATGCATTCATATCTATTTCAATATCTCAGAAAGCAATCAGGCCAAAACGGTGGAAATGTAAAACATTGGGAGAGATGATTTCAAGCCAAAATTAACTCTCAATCATCCCTCTTGGTTAGATCAAAGAAGAAGAAAAATGGCAACGGTTAAGGTAGGTTTTACATGAGATCAAAGAACAGAAATTGTGTTTGGAATGATAGCTATTTGTAGATCGTGAAATTTTGTTAGAGACACTAATTTTTAGCAGCTCTCATAATATTATCATCAATGAAAATTCAATATAATGTATTAATGTAGGAGAACACAAATCAACAATATGTGATTAAGTGTTTGTTTGGATAAACAACTTTTTATATTTTTATAACATAAAAGTTTATTATGATAAGCACTTATGTATAAAGTGTTTTCATGATAAGGTTGGAGAACTTATGAAAATAAGCGGAAAAAAAACTTACGAAAATTGTCATAAGCAATTCATAATTTATGCTAGTACACAATCTTAAATAACAAAACAAGTATAATCTATTATTGTCTAAAAAAATGCCGGTATAATCTCTAAACAATTTCATTTAATTCCAAATAATGATTTTCATAACCAAAGGTCAAATTCATAACTACAATCCTTGTCAACAATCTTCGCCTGCGCCGTTAACTGATCCACCGTTAGATCACAGTCAACTTTGACTCTAACCTTCCACGTCTTCACAGATCCTCCAACTTTAATCTTCACCGGTGCTCTCAGTTTCAACGTTAACGGCACGCTTCGTTCCGTAACCGCATTCACCAACGCTCGCTGATCCGATCTCGCAAGTTCGATACCGTTACCTTTCAACACCGTCTGAAACACCGTCACGTTATTCGACGGCTGATAAAACGCCGGCAACACGCCGTTACAGAGACTAACGCCTCTGTAAAACATTTCAACGCTGCTATCGCTTTCGTAGTAGATTCCGATCTTTTTGTTACCGTTATCAGCTTTAACAGAAACATCAAACTCCGGTGAAATAGTGGATAAAGATGTTAGGTTCATTCCCTTGACGGAGACACGATCGATTGTGTATTTCGGTGCTTCCGGACGAACGATCAAGTAAAAAACACCGGCAGCGATGGCCATGAGCACGATCAGAGTAAATAAAATACCGATGAACCAGCAAAGACAGCAACAGCATCCGCACCGGCGACTTTTGCGGCGAGTGTAGTTGGCGTAACGTTGTGCATTCTCTGGTGGTGGGATGCGGTAGGTTTGATCCTTGGGGAGCTGGATGACATATGTTCCGGACGGCGGCGATGGAGCGGTGTTGGAAGGTGGAGAGGCGTTAGGGTGAACACGATCAGCCATTGGATTTGGATGAGTGTGTGTGTGTTGTGGTTTGGTGAGTGTTTGTGTGTGTTTGTACAGTTTGCACGTTGTGAAGTTGTTTAAGTAGCGAGTAAAAGAGAAAGCGTGTCCGCGTTTAATCAATGTTTTTGCATTTTTGCACAACGCGCAAATACAGATATAGAATCTGAATTTTATTACTTTTTTGATTTGTTGCCTTTTTTTAAGATTTCTTTTTCACTAAGTATAATATTTTTTTAAGAGTTGGTGGATAGTATCAATCTCAAGTTGACAAGTTTGTTTAAAAGGGGGATATTTTTGGAATGTAAGAGAATTTTTGTTCTTTGCAATTATTATCAGTTGTGAGCCTATGACTATCTTTCAAAGAATATTTAATTTGATCTCTAGTAATTTTTAATGGTAAAATATAATATTTAAATTGGTTTCTAATATTTTTTATAAGAAATGATATTTATACAATAAATTTTTAATGACTTTTCGAACAATTTTTTCATTTTTATATTATGTTTTTATGCTCTTTCTACGTTTTTCTCTCTATTGTTTTTGTTTCAAATGAAGAAGAAAATAAAGATTATTCTAGAAGTTGTTTAACAAATGATCATACAAAATAATTAATTTATCCTCAATATGATAATGGCAGAGACTAATTTAGACATTATTGAATCCATTTGGATTGATCTAGTGGTTCTCATTTGGGACCTTGAAGTATGTTCTTCTTAAAGTTTTAAGTTTGATTTTCTTAAGTGTCGATTTCGAGCTTGGTTTCTAAAAAAATAGGCATTATTTATTATTGGTGACTAAATTTTAATCGCATGAAAATTGTCAAAAATCAAGTTGGGTTTCACTCTTTTAATTTTAAATTAGTACTATTTCTGTTTTTATTTCGTTTGAAATATGATATGACGAGATTTTTTTAAGTGTGATTTGATGTTGAAATTGAAATTTCACTTCTTAGCTGGATGAAGTTTTTTATACATAAAAGAATAGCTGGATTAAGTGGGTAATGAATATATGTTTTTGCTGCCGCGTTAATGGACATATGTTTTTGCTGCCGTGTGAAGAATAGCGGAATAGTTTCTTGCAGTAATACATTTTAGAGAAATATATTAGGGACGATAATATTAGGATTTTTTAAAGCGAAATGAACCAGTCGTATTTAGTATTTACACAAGGAAGAAAATATTCAAAAAATAAAGATAAAATAAAATAATATATTTCTTAACAAAATGATAAAGAGGATTTCGTAAAAAAAACGAAAAAAGATAGAGAACGTACTCATATTATATGAGATTATTAAAAAAAATATCATATCTCCCTTCAAAAAGAAAATCCTTTTTTATTTAAAAAATATCATATTTTATGAATATTTATTTTGACGGTAATTATAGTTTAGGATCTAAAAATATTAAAGATAGTAAAAAAAAAAGTTCACATGAAGCATATTTAATTATCGTCGTTCATTGGTCATAAAAAAAACATTATCATAGTTCTTTTTCTTAAAAAAAATATCATCGTTTTTTAATTATTTTTTAGGGGCTCATCGTTTTTTATTTTAAAGTTCGCTTTTTTTTCTTTCTTGGTAGTGATTTAAAAGTTCACTTATGTATTAATGTATATTATTTCTTGAAATACCTATACAAATGTTTAAATGTAGAGACATGGTTGAATGTTCTCGTGAGATTAACTCAATTAAAATTCATAAAACATTGTTAAATCGGAATTTCAATAAATATACTTCGCAATAATAAAGTATAAGATTCTTAAAAAATAATAATAAAGTATAAGATTATTGTCTTTGTATCACGTAAAACTTTTTTCACGCGATTTCAATCATTTTTTTTGCAGTGTTACAAAGTAACAAGACAAAAAGAAAAAGAAAAAAAGAGGGAGAGACAAAATTAAGTTCCAAGCTTATCTCTCAGAATGAGAGAGTCCATGTCAAGCAGAGGGCAGTTCCAGCGAGCAGAGCACCTTGCATGTGATCCTTCCTTAGCCATAAAATTTGCACACATATTTTGTTCCCTAAGAACATGCACCAATGTTGTATTACCATTTCCATGTAAAACATCTCTAATATGAAGGATGTCAATAACATAATTGTGCAAGGTATGATCACGACTATCATTAATCAGGTCAACTGCTTCCAAACAATCACTCTCACAAATAATGTTGACATAGCCTTTTAGACAACAAAAATCAAGACCTATCTGGATATCACATAACTCAGCTAATAACGCATCTCCTCCAGCTTCATAGTGAGAAAAACCAGTTATCCAATCTCCATCGTGGTTGCGAACAACACCACCAGCACCTAAACAACCCAAAGCTTCTAGAAAGCTACCATCAATATTGAGTTTAAGTGTACCTTTCGGAGGGGGGATCCAATGAGCTAAGAGGCGTGATGAGTGTGGGTCCAAATCAAGATTGGGATAGTAAGAAATGCATTCATCATGTAACAAAAAGGTCTTTCGCACCACATCTTGAATACGCCAATGTTGATCCTCAAAGATAATATTGTTTCTCCAACACCAAGCATACCATACTCATGTAATAAACAAAATAGCGGAATTACCCTTTGTCATCTCATGAAGCCAAACCTTGACATCAAATTTAGAGAAAAAATTATTATAGCGTCCCATATTCAAGCGGAGTCAAAGCTCTCTAGAGTGCGGGCAATCACGTAAACAATGAAGAATATCCTCTATGAGTGAATATCAACGGGTGCAGCTTGGAGAAGCTACCATGTTGCAATGATGTCGACGAACATTAATAGGGAGAGCATTATGAAAAGAAAGTCATAGAAAGTGCTGAAGTTTTGCTGGTACTTTAAGGCGCCAAAGCCAATTCATGTTACAATTCACATTCCAATCTCTATTTTGTTGAAGAAGACAATTGTATCCACTCGAGCAAGTATATTCACCTTTCTTTGCATGTCTCCAAGTCCACGCATCTAGAAGTCGTACATCCAACTTATTAGGAGCTGGAAGCTGATGAATATATTGAACAATATCAGTCGGTATCATAGTGGCAAGACCTTGCAAGTTCCACCTACCTTCCTCCCACACATCCTTTAAACACATAACTGAATCACTAATGTTAACAAATGGGACCAATTGACAGAGGGGACCAAGTTGTGGTCAGTCAATATTCCAAATCGATGAGTCTTCGAAGCCTACACGAAAACTATACCCGACAGCAAAATTTGTAATGGCATGTTGAATACGCGATTTCAATCATATCATACCAAATAAGATTTTTAAGAATTAATTTATAAACCTATAAAAAATAATTGATTTATAAATGTGATATGTTAAAATGATTTAATTGAATGTACATATATTAAATAAATATTTTTTTAGGTAAATGAAGTGGAAATGGATCTACGACATCCAAAGTTCATTAATACAAAATAAACGATGCAAAAGACTAGGGTACATAGAGTCTGACCCAGTGAACCAAAAAATAAGAGACTCGAATGGGCAATAGAGTAAATTCAGATTTAGACATTCACACACGGTGTGTAGAATCCGGAGCATCTGCGTGCGGGCAATAAACTAATTTGCAAAAAAAAAATGTGATGTGGGAACTAACGAGCAACGAGATCCAGATTTAGAGTTCGACAAATGAACTTGATCGTTAGCACGGTAGTAGATCCACTCACCGACAACCCGTCAAGACAAACATTGACAACAACAAGTAGCCACAAATCTACATTAAACACGCTGGATCGCGATATCAAGCTCTTTCGAGCAACATAAAAACAAAATAGTGTTCGCAAGGCTATCAAAAACCCCTACGAACCTTCGAACCCAGATTCTAAAATAACCGTAGCGCAAGGTTGATCCACCAAAGAACCCACTGTAAGACAAACCACCTTACACGAACCAGATCCCAAAACGTCCAACAATTGCACATGAAAAGCCATAAGGAGCGCGCGAACCAACCAACTTAACTATATTTTAGATATCTTTGATTGTTCCATAAGTTGTCCTTGAAATATCTGTTCAAATAACATACATTATAAAATAAATATTTCATTGTCGGTGCATTATATTCAATTGAATCTTTATAGTTCTTTATAAAAAAATCCGAATAAAATTTGAAGAACACCATGGTTTCTTTGTTAGTAATCAATCATTAAATACGGTTTGTCCAAAAAAACTGCATACAAATTTTAAAACAAATTTACTCAATAGGTTGATAAATTCTAAGTACCTTGAAGTTTGATTGAGTATGGGTACCTCTAAGCAAAATTTATTTAACAATTGAACTTATTCTAAAATAAATTATTATAAAAATATGACACAACATTGAATGATTAAATGAAATATACATACTCAGCTAAACTTTATGGATACCATTATATTCACCCACAAATTATTATTTTTGTCTTAATTGAATCAAAATTCAACAATAAGTAAATACTACTCAGGGCCCGTCCTAGGCATAGGTTGGGGTGCGGTGGCCTAGGTTTCATGCCTATAGGGGGCCCAAAAGTTTTTTTTATAGAGTAAGGGAGTATATATCAATACTTCTTTTAAAAAGGGTATATATAGCAAATATTACATAGAGGGCCCATCCCTATATAAGACTTCAGCCCAGTAGTTCTTCACCTTTTGAAAATTGCTCTTCTCACTCTCGTTTTTACTCATTCCCTTAATTTAACATGAGTTAACCCACGCTCGGCATTTTTCAGTGTGAGTTAACTTACGCTGACACTTTTAAAATCGGTTCAATGACTTTTGTCATTATAAAATCTATATCATTATACAAATGCAACTTCAGAGTTAACTACACTTTTGTCAAAAGTGATATATATATATATATATAGCCATTAAAAAAAATCTCCACCCTCAATTTTTTTTTTGAACAAGCCAAAATGGAATATAATAATCGTCAAGAGCTATTCATCTCGCACAAGGCGTGCAAAGATAAACGCTCCTAAAAGAATACAAAGTTCAGTTTTCTGTTGCCAAATAAAACACCCACAAAAAAAGAAGAAAAGGAACATTAACCCAAAACACCCATACAAATTAAAGGGTGCCGCCACCAGTCATTATAACTGAAAGCTGAAGTTAGCCTATTAGCCTGTAACCAACAAAAAGACACAAACTTTACATTGTCAAAAAGTTGTTCCAAGTCTTTTGCTTTGTCTTTGAAGATCCTGTTGTTTCTTTCCTTCCAAACAATCCAAACGCAAGCATGCCAGATCACCTTGAAATAAGAATGAGTAAATCGCGGTAACCCCACCATGTGACCAAAGTGATGTAGATGATCATTGACAGAGTCTAGAGAGATGAAATAAATACCAAGCCACCGATAAACCTTGTACCAAACACTGCCAAAGATGTCACAACGGATTAGAAGGTGACATGTCGACTCCATGGAGTCACAACCACCTATGCAATATATGTCATCCTGGTGAAGAGCCCTCCTACGAAAAAGATTGTCTTTGGTAGGAAGTCTGTTGTGGAGAAGCCGCCAAACAAATATAGAAACCTTTAACGGAACCTGCTTCAACCAAGCTGCATCAAAAAGACCACGCTCCATTGATGTGTCAGGAAGCATAAGAAACTGATAAGTCCCCTTAACGGAGTAACCGTTAATAGGATCCAGAACCCAACACCATCTGTCAATCACATGATCCTGCAAAACAACATAACACAGCAAAGAAGAACACTCTGTAACCAGCTCCTCTTCCCACACCAACAAACGCCTCCGCCACACCCAAGCATCACCGCCGTCCTCCCACCCTCTTCTAGCCATCTCCCTCACCGTCACCCTTTTATTTTCAGCCAAATCAAATAAGCGAGGAAAACGCACCCTTAAAGGCGTGCCCCCCACCCAGTTGTCGTGCCAAAAATATGTACTACTCCCTCCACCAACCACCCTACGGATATTCCCCTCGAACCAACTCCCCTCCCCCAAACCGACACCACCACGGATATCAGACAACATCCTCCACCACACCGAACTATCCCTCCCACCCTCCTTCAACCGACCCATCTCCTCTCCGTACCGAGCCTTTAAGACTCGATACCATAACCCCTCCTTATCCACCAAAATACGCCAGCACCACTTCCCTAATAAAGCAACATTAAATTCCCTTAACCTCCGAACTCCTAACCCCCCCCTCCTCCTTTGTTAAACAAATAGAATTCCAATTTACCCAAGCAATTTTTTTAATATCCTCACCACCCCCCAAAAAAAAATTCTTAAATAAAGATTCGATAGAAGAAATCATACCTGTGGGAGCCCTGAAGAAGGAAAGAAAGTAAACCGGAATAGATGACAGGACAGATTTCAGAAGAATCATACGACCACTAAACGAGAGAAATTTGCTCTTCCAATTCGAGAATCTAGAGATGATGCAGGTCAAAATCGGTCTCCAAAAATTTAGTTTCCGCGGATCCCCACCTATAGGCAACCCCAGGTACACAAATGGAAAGGCACCAACTCAACACTATAAGACCCTAGCAGCCTCCGACAACCAAGATTCTGAAACATTATTAACTCTCGTAAGCATATTTTTGTAGAAATTAACCTTCAACCCAGACATTTGTTCTAAAATCAACAGCACAGCCCGTATTGAGCGCACATTTAACCAGCTCTTTTGTCCAATAATCAACGTATCATCAGCGAACTGAAGATGAGACAGGGTCAGGGGAGTGTCATGCCCCACAACATAACCTTGAAACATTCCAGCATCCACCAACGCCAACATGAGTACATTAAACCCTTCGGCCGCCAATAGAATAAGGAATGGAGAAAGAGGATCACCCTGACGCAGACCTCTTTCCATAGGAAATTCATCTGTAGGACACCCGTTAACCAACACTGAAGCTGTAACAGTTCCGACACACGTAGCCATCCATTTCCTCCATAGGGTAGGGAAATTCATTCTCTTCATAACCATGTCCAAGTAATTAAAGTCCACCGAGTCATATGCCTTCTCGAAGTCCACCTTAAACAACAACATTTCCTTCTTGAAACGACGAGCCTCATCTACCGCCTCATTAGCCACCAAAATACCATCCAAGATCTGCTTGCCTTTAACAAACGCTGACTGAGAATCTGAGACCACACTACCAATAACAACCTGTAACCTATTTGCGAGAATCTTGACCAGCACCTTATACAAACAACCAACCAAAGATATAGGTCTAAAATCATGAAGCCGTTGAGGACTATCCACCTCAATATTAGTTTATGGTTCCGTCCCTGAAGATGATGAATGAAATGTAATTTCAAATTACCTAACGATTGATCATCAAGTTGAAGGATTCAGAAGTATCACCATGCAATCAGATGAATGGAATGTGATTTCACTTCTCAACTCCATCCTTACCACTATCCGACAAATTTCTCATTTCCTCCTAGAGGATTAGATCAACTATTTTCAACATATTCTTAGAGCAAACAATAAATGTGTCAATTGGTTTGTTAAGATTGGAATTTCCTGACTCATTCACATATCATAATGCCAATGGATACTAATAAAAGGGCTATACAGAAAATTTTCGTTGCACATTGTTTTTTGACTGAAATTTTCAGTGTACATAAAAATGAAAGTGATTGAAACTCGAAAGACTTTCTGTGGGATGTGTATGGTTTTACAAGTGTGAACTCTTGTTACTTGTACAAACATCTAAAATTCTACCGCCTTAAATAATACAAACCTGCATATTTCAACTCAAAATGTATAAAGCCTACTTGTACTAATGTCTCTTGCTAACCTTTAATAACCTTTTTCAGAATTTCTTATGCTCATGATTTTTCGATACTGCTAAATCATACATTTCTTACTCAACTAAATTATGTTTGTCACAGATAAAAAAAACTATTTCAACAATGTATAAAAAAAATTCTCATCTCTCTTTTGACGTAAAAAAGAAGTGAAGTTCTTTAAAATTATATAAAATCAAAATAAATTAACTCGATTTTATCTCAATATAACCCAATTCATTGATTTTACCACAAGTTAAACCGCTCAAAATCGAGTTGAATTTCAATTACATTATATTGACTTTAACATGAAATTTACACCTAAAAAATAAAATCTGGTGATTTTACATTTTAAAATGAGATTTTGACAACATTAGAGTTGTGTTTCATCCAAAAATAGGAAAATGTTACATAGACACCCTTTATTCCCATACACCCTGTTGTTTTTGGATTTCCAAACTGTTAAATTTGGATTTCCAAATTCTGTTATCTACCGAAGTTGTTACTAGGTTGAGTTACGACCAGGTCGCTCTCTTTAAGACGTTTCGTGACACTACCCAAAGTTGTGCAAGGTAGACTATCAACCACGCCGCCTCCAGGATAAAACAAACCCAGCTACAACTGTTCGATTAACTACTGCACTGTAGAAAATCGTTCAAGAATTACACCCTCAAATATGGTTCTAAGACCACTCTTTAATATTGAAACCACTCAAATTAATATGATATTATTATCATTCTATTATGGTGCTGAGACCACTCAAATATGATGTTACCACCATTCTAACTTTAACTTCTCCAAAACATCAATATGGCACTACGACCACTCAAATATGGTGATACTACCATTTCTCATTAAATAGAAAATTCTTGAAATAATTTATATACTGTTAAGATCATTCTTAATTCCGATGGGACATTAGTATTACGAAAAGGGACTATGATCTTAATAGTACTCTATATTCCGAAGGGACTATGAACTTAAGACCACTCTTAATTCCGAAGGGACATTAAACCGAAGAAGGGACTATGGTCTTAAGAACACTCTTAAAATATGGTTCAATCGATTGATCGAAGCCACTCGATATGGTACGTAACCGCTCTATTTGAAACCGAAAGGGACAGAAAGGAGTAGAAGCAGAAGAAACTTGTTAACAGAAGTCGGAGGGAGAAGAGAAGAAAAGAATTCCCGACAACTCAATGAAATTCTTTTCGGTGTGAAGAATGAGTGGGGAGAACTTCTCCTTTTATAGGGAGAGTTTGTAACAAAAAACGAGTGACTTGGGGATTAAGTCTGCTTAATCCTTAAGCAAACGCGTTTTGTTTCTTAATTGGATATATCCGGAAGTTTCTGGATACACGTTATGGATCGGGTCGGATCGTAACAAATTTATTTGTTACGCGTAGCGCTTACGGATAATGATTAAATTAATTAATTAATTTAACATTTTCAAGTGACAAAAAATATATATATCATCTTTTTTATTCGATATATATATTTTGTAAGCGTTCACTCGTTCACAAAATTGGGTACCCCAAGGGCACACCCTTGGAGGTCACTTTGCCCATATATAAACACTTACTAGTTGGGGTGACCCTCCAATGTGGGACATTTTTAAGTCACACCCACACACTAGTTCTTTCATAGTGTTTTTTCTTTCCAATTTTCTTCACTAGAATTAACTAGTGTTCCAACAGACCCTTGTACACCCCATGCACTAGGAATGGAGAAGATGAGATGAAAGAGAAAGTGTGCTTGTGTTGGATCCACGTGACCACGTGTCAGATTTTTGTGTGGGTGTCAAGGGGTGTATTGTCATCTAAGGTTTTCTATGTATCATAACTCAAAAAATATTGATGGGTATCAGGGAACCTAAACAAAACGGGGTGTCGGTTGGTAGTCCTTCTTACAACTTCATTTCGTTCTAATATATAATTCAACTTTTAGTTCTATTCAATTAATTAATATAATTGTAACTACAAAGTACAAAATGTTTAACTGTAAACGAACCTTTGTGGCTCAATCTCAGTTTGATACACTGAACCTGAAGATTGCAATCTAACTCTTCACTATCTAATTGTTCATAAACCATATTCAATGAATGAATGGATTAAAAAAAGTTCTAATTTGTTCCTTTAAAATTGGGTATATATAATGATCAAAGTTGTAGACCAAATAATTACTCAATTAGTCTTCTTGAAAACTCTTTTGCTTGCTTATGCAATTACTGTCCCTGCCTTATCTCCGGGGACAAGTAACTAAAGTATCATGTTATGTTAGGATAGAAAAAACCAATAAATAAATATTACATATGCATGTTTCTTTACTTTTTAAGCTTGACACTAGCTCCCAAGTTACAAAGCTATTTTATGTAATATTTTGCATCAATATCACACAAAACAACAAAAGCTTATTAAATTAAGTTTAGGTAGAACAATTATTGGAAAGTGTCATGTTCATTCCATCTACCGGTTTTATTCCATAGCACTCAATATTTTATTTGTAAACCTAACGTATTGTGACAACCGAGCTAAGGAATTTTTAAGGCTTTGGGAGTAAGGATCTACCTTTCTCCATATTATTATAACTTCCTAATGAAAGATAAAAAAAAATCGGAAGAGGGTTTTAGATATTTTTAAAACAGTAAACTTTAACAAAAACAAGAAACAACTTAAAGGCTCGTAGTTAAAACAAAGATAAGAGACGAAGATGAACACCAACTATTTATATGGTTCAGCCTTAAAGACCTACTTCATGGGATAGAGAGCAATACGAATTTAGTATAAGGAGTAACCAGATTAAAGTTGTTGTGAATTTGTAACCAACAATGTTGCTTTAGTTTCTTTTTGTTCTTCTCTCTGGGAAAAAAAATCACACCAATAAACTTAAATGTGTGGAGTAAGCATCAATGACAATAACCAAAACAATATAAGCAACAACAAACAACTGTGTGCAAAGAAAAATCCAAAGAACAAAGATAAAGAAAGTAGAGAAACAAATACATCAAGATTTGTTTACCCAGCTCGGTCAAAAAATGACATACATCTAGATGGAAAACAAGCCTTTGATCCCTATGAAAGAGTCTTTACAAAGAGATACAAGAATTTAGCTTTCAACAATAAACCCTAATTTCTACTATTTTTTAACTCTCGTCTCTTGAACAAGATAGTTGCAAAAATTAACAAGAAATTGCTCTCAATTAATTGCTCTTCATGAGTAATGTGTTAGAACCCGAGTGAATCACCTGGTGATTTGTCTAATATGTAAAACAGTACAATCCTCGATTGTAAAATTGCCTAACGGTTTATCTAAATCTCTTAGCGATTTGAATTAGAATGTTCAACCCCATAAATGCTCGAAAAATGTCTCGCTATCTTCTTTCTCCGCCTTGCAATTTTGACAGTGCCAAAACCATATTTAACTTTTAAGGCACACACAACAACTCTCCACATGAGCTTCAAATCAATGGTTATGTCAATTTCACCATCAATCACATTGTTGCCCTCTTCATCCTAAAACTATTCTTCAAGACAATTTTTCAAGTTCAAGCATCATTTGAACCTTAATCTAGGAACCCGACCTACAATTGCATCCAACCACCCTTGATAGTCCCACAAGCTTCCAAGTACAGTCTTTCTCCTTGCATTCAGCTACACTTTGTAGTCACACAAACTAGCTTCAGCATTGCCTCTTCAATCCTCGGAGAGCCTTCCGCCCACTTGAAGAACTAGCATCCAACTATCTTAGGATTTTTAGGTAGCATCACAAGTTTCACCATAACCTCTTCATCCCCTAGAGTGATCGTTTTCATCCTTTTGACGAAGGAAAAATTCCTTCGGTTACCCTTGAATTTGTAGGTAATATTCTCATAAGTCTCCAAACTTTATTCAACCCCCGAAATATCTTTCGTCCTCTTGAAGATTTCCTTGCCTTCACTAAGAACATAAAACACAATATCTCTATAGTCATATCACTTTGCTGCCACAATGAGTTGTATTCTTCTAGTCCTGCTAGCGGAAGACTCAAACTCAAGAGCAATTTTTTCCACCAAAGTTTTCAAGCAAGTACTTTCATTATGTCTTTCACCTTGTAACCTACAAAACTTATCAAACTGCTATGAAACAAACTCCATATTGTCAGTTTCCAACATTTCTAGCTCAATTTCATCCCCTAGAAAACCTTGTTCAGAAAGTCAACTAAACTCATTTTACAATCATGCCCTAACTCAAAATCACATGCCTCAAAACTGTCATGTGAGTCTTGACTAGTTATTGGTGCATGCTCAATAATAGTAGAGTCATCTAACATGTATTGATGCAGGAGGGTTTTATTAGTAACTTAGTAGTATTTATTATTTAGCCAAATCTTAGTAATTTTCTAGAACTCTCTATTATTATTACGTTTTATTTTATTTTGGCCCACGGGTTTGTTATTTCTTTCCCTATATAAGCAGAACTTATGTAGCCTAAGAGGCACACTTTTTCATTCATTAATAATATTCGAGATTTTCTCTCAATTCTGGTGGATTCCGGAACCCTTATTTTGATAGGTTTGTCGCTTGCAACCCTATTTTCACAAGTTTGTCGCTTGCAAACTTGTTCTTTTCTATCTAGGTTTAGCGTTTGCTAACCCTACGCTTCCGTACTGCGTCAGTTGGCATCAGAGCAGGTTTCTCCTGTTCTTTTCCTAACGTGATCAGCCATGGGAGATCAACCGGTGACGAAAGCAGAGGCTGTCGCGGCTCTTACCCCGGCCCTTAATGCTTTGGTTGCACAAATGGCGATATTAACAACTAACCTGAATAACATCGCCAACAACAACAACAACAATAGAGACAATTTGAATAGGAGAGGAGAACCAATTCCGGTTATTAGGGTTCGTAATAACAATCAGACTATTGATGGCGATGGATGTGGGAATCACCATGATTACCGCGTAAAGGCTGATATTCCATTGTTTTACGGAACGATGGATGTAGAAGAATTTTTGGATTGGGTGATTGATGTTGATAGATTTCTCGACGTCATGGACGTCCCGGAAAGCAAGCAGGTTAAGATGGTTGCGAACAGACTGAAAAGTACCGCATCTGTTTGGTGGGATAGACTCGTTGTTCAGAGACAGAGACAAAGAAAGAACCCTATTCGAACTTGGAGAAGGATGAAACAGTTGATGCATGAAAGATTTAACTGTCGCGGTAGATTGTCTCTCTCGCCGCTTGTTTCAATTGAAAAATTGGAGAGGAAGCAACGCTCGTCGCCACGGATGTATCAACCGCCGGTGAAGGGTGGATATACTGAAGAGGCGGATCAGTTCATTAATAAAGTGGATTTTCATTATTCAGCAGACTTGTTATCAATGGAGACAACACAAAATGAATCATATGCTCATCAAACCGAGAACGATGTAATTTGTTGCTCTTTGCAAAATAATGGGAAACATGTTGGTGCAGATTTGCATCATGAGGCAAATGACTGCGTTTTGGCTGAAGTGGGTGACAAAAGAGAGGAACAAGATCATTTCAAACGTACAGATCAAGAAAACTTGATACTTAATTATCGTTGCTTGGAATCAGTACCCTTGATGGAATCCTCCAATAAAGATCACACGATCACCATGTTACCAGAATGTGCAAGTGGGTTGATTAATGCTTCTGGTATACTTGAGAAGGTGGAAAACTTACATGATGGGGTTCTGATGAACACTGGACCAGTTATTGCTACTCCGAACAAAACTGTTAATGTATTCTCTGGAGGTGTTAGTATAAATGATATTATCGTGTCTCATAGTTGTTCTCATGTTACATCTGAACAAGAGGAGCTATCATATGAATTGTTATCTAACGTGGATGAAAAGGCCATTCAAGAAGCACCTCCAATTATTAAAGAGACTCCTGTTATAATTAAAGATACTGAACAGATTAACTCTTTAATGGCTGAAGTCAATAATTTGAAGAAACCACCAGACCGAAGCAGCGTTTTGGCTCGAATCAAACTGCAGAACTTGAGTACTTCTGTTGAGAAGAATGAGCTCCGACCCATGTCCAATCTGCCACATCGACCACCAGCAAAACCGCCGCATCACAGCCGTCGCATTGGACTCAAGGAATTGCATGTAGACGGGGTTCAGTTCAGATTTTGCCACAAATCTTATGCTGTAGAGGATAGAGACCAAAAGTTCATAACAAAAGCTGTTGAAGAAGCATATAAAGGTGTTGAATGTGGTGATAGACGCCCATTTGGTGCAATCACTGTCCTAAAAGATGAAGTAGTTATAAGCTGCCATAACATGGTTTTAAGAAACAAAGATCCCACTGCTCATGCTGAGATTACTGCTATAAGAGAGGCTTGTCAAAAGCTGGTTCAAATTTACCTTACCGACTGTGGAATCTATGCTTCTTGTGAACCTTGTCTAATGTGCTTTGGTGCCATTAATATTTCAAAACTTAAGAGATTGGTTTATGGAGCCAAAGCAGAAGTTGCAAGGGCAGTTGGATTTGATAGTTTGGGGATAAAAAAAAATGACGGCAATGCTGCTGAAATTGCAGAACAGGTATTTGAGAAGAAAAAGGGAAAATATTATTCAATTTGTAGGAAGATCTACTTTAGTATGATTTGTTATGCTCTTAGGAATTTCAATTCTTCAAGTTCTAGCACGCCAATTGAAGATTACTTTAATGAATTGTGGCTGAGGAACTTGACAAATCTTACTTCATATTCCATCCATATTTTTTGGAGAATTTGTTTCATAACTTCAGTTTGGGGCAATGGGCAATACATTCTTGGTTACATACTACAACATGAGTCAAACTCAGCAGTTTCATTGCAAAATTCCCTAGTGTTAATATATTTCAATTATGAATATTTGCACTGGTCTCTGACAGCATTCCACAAGCTGGTTAAAGGAGATACACTATATCAGAAGGCTATACTGCTTGCTTACTTGAAACTGCACTGTTTTAAGGTTATGCACTGTTTTAAGGCACTGCTAAACACATTGGACCAGTCTGCATGTTTTGAAGCTTATGCATGGTTCATTTATGCATTTACTCTTAAAATGATGTTAGTGGGTGTGCTACATAGAAAAATGATTGAATGGGGAAGTGTTCATGTTCTTAAGGTTCTATTCAAATGGAAGATTTTTCCTCCTTCTGTTCTATTGTCAATTACTTATGGAGCGGCAAATTTTGGGGAAGAAGCTAACTTGGACAATGGAAAATGTATGGTGATTGGTGTCTATAACTCTCTTTTGTCGAAGTTATGCGCAGTACTACTTTATGCTACTTACCACTCTTTGATTGAGAGATATCCTTTAATCTTTCAACACCGAAGGTTGATAATTGTTTTGCATAGGAAGATGATCTACAAGGATAGTTTTTATGCTCCTAAAGTTTTAATCAAGAGGAAGGGTTGGTTTCCAAAAATGATGGATCTAGAAAGTATTCGGCATGCTACTACATTTTTTTCAATGGGATCCAGGAGGATGGTGGTTTCTTTTTCATTGGAGGAGTCAACATGCATGGGAAGCTCTTTATCAAAATGAAAACTCGGGTCGAGTTCTTCAGAGGTGGAGGAGACTGATGCAGGAGGGTTTTATTAGTAACTTAGTAGTATTTATTATTTAGCCAAATCTTAGTAATTTTCTAGAACTCTCTATTATTATTACGTTTTATTTTATTTTGGCCCACGGGTTTGTTATTTCTTTCCCTATATAAGCAGAACTTATGTAGCCTAAGAGGCACACTTTTTCATTCATTAATAATATTCGAGATTTTCTCTCAATTCTGGTGGATTCCGGAACCCTTATTTTGATAGGTTTGTCGCTTGCAACCCTATTTTCACAAGTTTGTCGCTTGCAAACTTGTTCTTTTCTATCTAGGTTTAGCGTTTGCTAACCCTACGCTTCCGTACTGCGTCATGTATAAACCAATCATTTTGGTACCTCTACCTATTACTTTAGCATTAATAGAAATTTGCATGACCCCATGCTCAATACTAGTTCCATATCCAAACATTATCAAACATTCTTAATAATAAATTTTGCCTAAGTTCAAGAACATACCTTACACCATGTAAAAAGAGTTACAGTAATAAACATCATAAGACAACCAAACTACTACCTTGAACTTTATAAGTCTCGCCATTTCTAAGGTGAACATTCCCACCGTCTTTTAGCTTAAGGGTGTGTTTGGATCGCCAAAGAAAGTGAGAGGAAAGATTGTAAGAGGAAAGATTGTTAAAGGAAAGAAAGTATGAGAAAAGTGAATGGAAAGTGAGATGATTTGTTAGGTTGTTTGATTATAGTGAAAGTGAATAGAAAGTGGAAGGAAAGAATAAACTATATTTTGTAAATGACATTTATACCCTTTTATAAAAATGATATATACACACATGTATTATTTTATAATAATAAAATAAAATGATAGTAGGTATTATGGTCTTTTCACTCAAAAGTTGCTGTTTCTACATCCTTTCCGTCCAAAAAAGCAGGGAAAGATTTTAGGCATGGGTCCCACCAAAAAGATACTTTCTTTCTACTCTTACAAAGCAACCAAACAAGGGAAAGAATGTTTTTCCATAAACTTTCCATTCTTTAGGCTTTCTTTCCTTGATCTATCCATGGTACCAAACACAGCCTAAGAGTCTTGCATCATCCCTTCCTTGAACACATGTGAAACATCTAATGTCTATGAACAACTCTCCTCTGGCTCCCAACTTGTAATCACTAGCACCTCCACATCATCATAATCATCATCATTTGAGTCAACTACAACCCACGTGGAATCATCATTGTCCTTTAACTCTGGATAATCTCTCTTGAAATGACCAGTGTTTTGACAATTCAAAGACTTTAACTTGTCAACACTTATTCACTTTGATTTAGACTATTTGCGTTTACTTTCACCTTTTCCTTAACACATTCAAGACTCCATCACTATTATCCACCTTCAAGTCTTTAAATTTTGTTAGCTCCTTGGTCCTAAGATATGATGGTTCCTCGTCCAAGGTGATGGTGCCTTCTTTTCCATAAAGTATTGTATCCTTGAAATGTTCAAATGATCTAGGTAACAAACACAATAAAAGTAAAGTCTTATCTAAGTTCACTTCAATATTCACCAAATCATCAAGAATCTAGTTAAATTATGTCAATTTCTCCACAATATGTTTAGACTCCACCAACCTAAATAAGTAGAGTTATTTCTTCATAAATTGTTTATCAACCAATGACTTGGTCATATACAATGAACATAACTTGGTCCACATCAGCGTCATGCACATCTCCTTTATGAGTTCCGTTAAGACCTTATCTGAGACACAAAACTATATTCTTTGTTTTATATATCATCTCGGTTTTCTCTGCTTGTGTTAGGTTTGCTGACATAGCAAGTCCACCCTAAAATGCTTCTACACAATTTTCTTGACTCAAAATCGCTTGCATCTTCACCTTCCACCATCCAAAATCATAGCTTTCGGCAAACTTCTCGATATCCCATTTGGAACCTATGACACTGATTTTAAAAATTTACTTCTTGCCCCACGGTGAGTGCCAAAGTACAGGAACAAACGCATCAAGATATGGTTACCCTGTTCGGACCAAAAAAGTGTGTCTGGGAGAGATAACAATTGTTTGATCCACTATGAATGAGTATTTACAAAGAGATACAAACAATTAGCTTTCAACATCAAACTCTATTTTCTACCTTTTTCTCACTCTCTTTCTTTAAACAAGAGATTTGCAAAAGTCACCAAGAAATTGCTCACAATTGTTCTCCAAGAGTAATCCTCAGTTTCTCTATTTTTATCTCTTAACTCGCTCAAAGATAATCACTACCCTAGATGTTTATAATGTATTTCTCAACCTTAGAATCTCAACCAAAAACATTAAACTCTTACTCTAAAAATTCCCTCCTTTGATCTCACAAGATTACACAACAAATATGCTTAAATATGGACAAGACCGGATCAAATCGTCTAGCAATCTGACTTGCAAAACAATATAATTTTGGATTGTAAAAATCACATAGCGATTTGGACAGCATGTTCAGTCCCATAATTGCTCCTGCCTTGCGATTTTGGTCTCTCAATCTCTATTTTATACAAACAAGAGTTTACAAGTTCCTCACATCCACACACTCAAGTGTTTCCAATGGATACCTATGTTACTTATGTACACCCTAAATACACATAACATAAATTACTATGCACGTTCTGATTAGTAACTAAATGTAACTAGCTCTAAAAAAGTAACAAACTCTCATATTTCTTTGGTCACTATTATAACCAAGTATTCTCTTTTTGTCTCTTCAAAAAAAAACCAGTTATTCTCTTTTTAGATTCAATAATTCTGAAGAAAAGAAAAATGAATTTCGGCTTATAATAGTGTGATCGGATGGAGTAAATAATTCATTGTAACATGCAAGGCAACATCTCCTTATGATTGAAATTCAAGTGTTGCAAGTTGCAACACCTGCATATATCACATTTATGAGACACTTGTTGTACATATAAATATCTTTTTTTTTTTTACTAGAACAAATATGTATTTCTGGGTAACAGCATACAGATTAACTTCAAATTTCTATTTCTGGTTTTATAAGCAGTTGCAGCACGGCAAAACAAAGCCATATGGCCAGCTATGTTGCTGTTTTTCTTTATATTTAAGTTAAGGGTTATGTTATGGCGCTTATTAAGGAAACCAAAAGTAATATATTTGTATTGGATTCAACAATATTTTAACTTTTAAAAGATTACATTCATCACTTGTCACTATTTTTTAATATAATATTTCTCTTTTTATATTTTTAACCAATACCTTAAAAACACTCTTTAACATTTCTTTAAATAATTTAGTTTCTTTTCCTTGGTACGGGTACGGTGTGCCAATATATACTCCTTAAGTACAAGCTATAAATTAATTTATGTGTGGTCAATGAGACCCTTTCGTTTTCACCACTCATTAACTAATTTGAAGAGACGTCAAACTACTATAAGTCAACAGCCTAAACTTCTTTTTATTATTTTGTAGGGACCCGCTTAATTATTTGAAGTTACAAAAGTAAAATATCTCTCACCTCTATTGATATTTGTTTATTTCATATTTAAACTCTAACTAGTAGTATTTAATAACTAAAACAATTCATGTTTCTATTTGTTTAACATATCTTTATACATGTGCGTGAACTAACTGATGGGGCTAGAGTTTCTTGTTGAATTGATAAAATATGTTGCAAAGAGTGTCCAGGTGCTTGCACTTAGAGATGCTTATAAACAACATACAAGAAACCTTCCATGTTCTTTGTCAGAAAACTGTTGCTTGATGCATATAGATGGAGGGTTTAATGCCACAAACAGGTTTGCCCCTACAAAAGGGGTGACCCTGAATGCCCTCTATCAAATTGACATTCGGTTTCGTTGCACATTCTATCAAAAGTATCGCATATAATTTTTACTACCTTGATGTTTTACAATCACAGAGAAAGAAAAGAGAAACATTTGTTGTATACATTTATTTCTTACAATTTTACCTTTTATTTACTTATTTTTTTACTATAATTTTATCGTTTTTTGTCTATTGAATCAAAGAGACTGTCGCGAAAGAATTAAAACTGAATTTAAATGTGATATTAATATAAAAATAAATAAATGTGATGTTAATATATAAAAAAAATTAAGACACGATAGTTTATCATATCATGTCTTTTTTATCTTGGTCAACAAACTAGGCCATAATATTTTAATAGCCAGACCACTCATTAGGTCAATAAAGAAACTAATATAAGTCAAATATGTCTAAACTAATGACATTTAAAAATTATACAGTATACTCTTGTAAAAAAAATGATATAGTATAATATGCAATAAAATATTATAAAATAAAATATTTAGAAATTTAATCATAGAGAATTATAAATTGTTATTAAATACCCATATTATATGTTTTAAAGAAGAAAAAAAAGGAATATACGGTGTGTGGCGTGTATTGGATTCTCACTAGCGACGCCCCTCGTCTTGAAGTTGCTACATCGAATTCATTTTGGCATGCAAATGTTCCTTTGAAGGTGTCATTGCTTGCTTGGCGATTGCTTCAAAATAGACTGCCGACAAAGGATAATTCATGTCACAGAGGTGTTATCAACGCAGACACCCAACTTTGTGTTACGGGATGTGGAAACTTGGATATAACAACTCATTTACTTTTAAATTGCAATTTTTTTGGGGTCACTTTGGTATTCGGTGACATATTGACTTGGTTTCAATTCGATCTCTCCAAACATTGTTGAAGATTAGTTATTACAATTTGAATACCTCGCAGGTGCTTCTAAACCTCGACGGTCAATTCTGATGATAATTTGGCTTGTGCGCTTGTGGTTATTTGGAATGAAAGGAATAACATGATTTTTAATGACAAAGCTTGCTCAATATCTCAATTGCCGGATCATGTCAAGCTTCTCTCATTTAGGTGGCTGAAAACGAAAAAGACATATTTACCTTTCGCCTATCATAATTGGTGGCATGATCCACTTATGTATTTAAGCTTTGGTTAGTTCCTATTTTTTCCTATTGTACTGCTCTTATTTATTTTTCGTGTTTTTGTAATTTCTTTTTGTTCAACCGATATATTTTCAATAGTAAGTAAAACTTATACGCCCTTTTTAACCATATTATTGTTGTGAAGTATTTTTCGATTCTACCGATTATCGACATCTATAATAAAACTTGACTAACCACTCTAACGAGATTTTTTCTCCTCATCAAATTTACTCATCCAAGAAACTCAAACTTGAGATATTATTGTATGAACCAAATTTAAAACTTCTATTTAGACCAAGTCATATTAGTTAAACGTTTGATCCTTAAAAAGAAAAATCAGATATTAGTGTGAATAACTATTATTCACCAAAAAGGGAGTGATAAGGTTTGATAATGGTGAGTCAAAAAAATCACAAAAATGGACACAAACGACAAAGCATGATAAATAAAAAACGCACACAAACCATTCAACCTCTCGGACAGACACAATGAACAAACAGCCTAACTGCAGTACAGTACTTACTACTAACTAAGTATCTCAAAGTGCTAGCCTGCTAGATCGCACAACAATGTGTTGCTGTCACCTGTCAGATTAATTTTGCATCAGGTGTCTATTATATGAAGGAAAAAAAATTAAATTTATTAAATAATTGATGTATATAATCTAGGCTTAATTGCATGTTTGATCCCTTGTGTTTATTTTAGTTTTCAAGTTGATCCCTTACGTTTTAAAAGTTTCAAGTTGGTCCCTTACGTTTTAAAAGTTTCAAGTTGGTCCAAAACGTTAGTCACGTATGAATAAGTTAGTCCCTTCAGTCACTTAACGTTTAAATATTCGGGTTGACAATATGGGTGATGGAACTTAACTTATTTAGAAAAACAGTTTTAAAACATTTTTTAATTTTTTTTTTGTTTTATTAAACTCAATATCATGTCATAAAATGGATTAACTTATTCCAATGGGAGTAACGTTTTGGACCAACTTGAAACTTTTAAAACATAAGGGACCAACTTGAAACTTTTAAAACATAAGAGACCAACTTGAAAACTAAAATAAACATAAGGGATCAAACATGCAATTAAACCTATAATCTATTATATAGACTAAATACAATTATCTTATTAATTAACAACTCATCTTTAAAAAAAAAAATTATGACCTCGGCCACCACAAAAAAAAAAAAATTTATCTAGTGTACTATACAATTTTTTTTCTTGCTCTACCATACTTTTCTTTTTCTCTTTTTCTCGGTCAAAATTAGAACTTTTTTTGAAAGATCTTCGAATTAAATTTTAAAAGCTCTCGTTCTTTCCTTCAAAAAAAAAAAAAAAAAACTCTCGTTCTTATTCTCATTTATTGAGAATATATGGTCTACAAATGTATTTATATTTATAGGAAGTAGGCTCAACCTCACCTACAAAAAAAGTATATATGCCCTTTTTCAAAGCATTTTCTTAAACAAGGACAATGTTTTTTTTTCTATTTTCTGATGGTAAATATATCTCAAAATATGTAGTGTGAATCAAATCCATGTAGGCTCAATCAAATTTAAAGATAGGATTAGAACTTATCCAAAATTTGTTGGACTATTTCTTAGATGATGATTTTGATTTATACTCAACTCAAATTTTTTAATTCCTTATATGATCATTTTAATTTATTATACTCAACTAAATTTTTTTAATAGTAATCCTCAAACTAAAATCAAATACACTATTACAGTCTACACTGAATGACCAAAAATTTTTGAAGAAAAATGAGCAAATTTTTTTGACACGTGCTGTTTTTATTTCACGGCACATTTTTATAATACTTGGGCCAAATTATCCACCAACTTTTAGACAAGTACCTCAAGCATCAAAGAAAAGCATGGGTTATGCAAACTCAAGAGCATAAAGTACAAAAGTTGAAAGGTTAAACTAGGCACCTAAAAAGATAAACACTGTGTGTACATATATTATTGATCAATTTTAAGTCACTCACAAGATATGACCCTTTCAATTGTCCTATGAACAGCCACATTCAATGGTGATGAAGTGAAGAACAATGAAAAAACCATTTTTGATTAATTGACAAATGACTCAAAAAAGATGTGAACAATCATGTCCTTCAAAAAAGAGACCCCACCACACAAGCATACAAACTCATCACGCAATCCAAAAGCCATTCAACTTAGAATCTGCCAAACAAGGGTCCCATTTCACATGGGAATAGGATATGCATGAGAAAAAAGATTCAATAAAAGGACAAATTATTTCATCTATCCAACAATTTTACCCACAACAGGGCCATACATATGATGGTGTAACCAAATTTTAGAATTCTTATTTATATCACAAGTCTTACATAACATAGAATAATCTTAAGTAACAACAAGACTTCACTGAATTAAGAACAAAAACATAGACTAAAACAAAACAAAACAAAACAAAACCACAAGTCTACATTATATTATTGGAATAACAAGCTTTTATTATTATAACCCCATATCAAACCTAAGGACAAGCATAAAAATAAAATCTAGTTTTTCTAGGACTACTACAGGATTACATGTGAAGAAAATTGCAGTACACCTTTTTGGCCTAAAGGGAAACTTCACATGATATGATATGGGTGGCCAAGCTTTGAAAGAAAATAAAGAGTTCATGATAAATAAAAGAGTATGAAGATTCCAGCTGTCAAATTCACTGGTACCATACTGATGAAGAAATATCTGGCTGTTTCTGAAGATGATCCATGATGCCTACTCCATGCATATCTCCCTTGAACTCATAGGATGTCAAATCACAATGTGGGGACCCAAACATTAAATGGAAATTATTGTTGTGATTCTGATTGTGATTGTGATTGTTCTCAAAGGGAGAATTCAAAGCTTTGAACCTTTGGTCAAATTGACCTTCATCTCTAGCAAACATGTGATGATGATTGTTATTGGACATGTTGGTTTCTTCAAACATGTTTCCTTCCATCACCATTCCTTGACCCCTGAAGTAATTCTCATGCTGCTGCTGCTGCTGAATGCTGCTAGCTTGCGGTAAGATGTGATTTTCCGCTGCGGTTAAGTGGCTGCCAGAAGTTAAATTCATGTTGCCTTGAATGTCTGAATCATAGACAGTCATGAGGCCACCAATCCTTTTCTCACCATCTTCAGAAACTCCAAGTCCAGTTATATCGATGGAAGGTGGAACCATATTAACCGGCTGAGCCATTGGTTTCGGTTGAACGAATGACTGAGGATATATGACTGGTTTTACCTCATTAGCATGAAAACTTGGACCACCAAAATCAGATGAAGAAGAGCCTCTATATGGACAACTCAATTGATGAGTATCCCTAGAAGCCCTGTCTGGAAAACCGATGTGAGCTTGGCTATAAGGACATGTTGAGTGTTGGCAAGTGAAAATTTTAGGATCCATCATGTTAAATTCACCAGAGATCTTCCGCTTCCTCACGAAATCCAAGTTGGTCACAGCCTCTTCCTTCATTGCGAAAGTCTGCTGAAATGGCAGTATTACATTTCTCATTCTCTCCATCATCCCAATGTTGGATTGATGAAGAAGATTGTCAGGTTTCCGTTCCTCCACATCAAAATTTGGCTCCTCTTCTCCCCCATCGACATCATACTCATTGCCTTCATTGATGCCGAAAGGCCCAGCTGCGACAAATGGGGGGATATAATCAGGATAAAGCTCCCGCGCTAAGGCCTCCTCTTGATTGACGATTGCAAGCCAGGTTGCACTTTCCTTAGCCGTCATTTTATCTTGAAGGCATTTGGATTGCCTTACAAGCTTGCGAATTTTGGCAATGTCGGGAGACATGTGCTTGATGACAGCAGTCAGAACTCCAACCTTCCATGCCTTCTTCAGATCATGAGGTTTCTTGTAAGGCGGAGGACCTTGATCTTTCGGTAAACCGATTTGGGGCCACCACTCTTCCTTCCCTGTAGGCCACCATGGAGGAGGAACACCCTTCTCCAATGGAAACCGCCTCTGAGGGGGATCACAGTGTTGCATGAGTGCAGATAAGAGAGAACCCAAGGTTGTGTCCTGCAGCTCTTGCAAGGTGTGAGGAGTTGGACCAATCGGATTGCCTCCATCATTCTTCCCCGGAATTGCATTGTCAGCTTGGTACTTGGATATGGCAGCAGGACCGTTGCGGTCAAACCTAACCTTATCCTTCCACCATTCGCGGAGATTATCCGATGCCCCGGTCACAGGCTTTCCTTTCTCGGGAATGATCCCGTAAACAAACCCTTGAGCCTTGCAAACCTCCATCATTTTCAGCATGTACTTCAAGATTCCATCTTGAGCCCTTGACATCTTTTTCCTCCTTGCCTGTTCCTGGGATTGCCTCTGCTTGGCCGCATCGGATCCTTCCTTCGGTTTGACTTGCTCCTTTAATCGCTTGAGAAGCACCTTATCCCTCCACATCCTCCTCTCAAGCTCAGCAACATCAATATCATCGTCGCTGTAATCTTCGTCAACCATCGCCTCAGGTTCAGTTAGCCGGGCGGTAATATCCCCCTCAACTTGGGGTTGGGGAGCAGAAAATGCATCCAGATCACCAGATAGAGCCATCTCATGATCAAACATCATCATCATTTTCCAAGGTAAAATAACCCCTTAAAGATAGCCAAAAAAATCCAAAAATAAAATATGGATTCAACCTACAAACTTCTGATGACACCAACTATCACTATTCACCACTTCAAGTCAACAAATTCCGCAATTTTGATGACAATTATAAACCTGCCAACACCAATGAAACAAAGAAAAATTAAACACAGTACAAAAATCAAATATTTTCCACATAATAAAGAATTTCCAGATCAGAAAACATAAACTAGTATCTTCAAGATATATCTACCAAAACTCAAAATTTCCTAATTAGATTTTTTTTTCTTTCACATCCAACAAAGCTATAAACCTTAATAGAATATCATTAAAAAAAAACTCAAATTCGCCAATTGCCAATAAAAAATATCAATTGAAAAAGTATTAAAATTTCCCGCTTTTATCCAAAGACAAATAGATCAGGGAAATACCAATATCACAAATCAAATTTCATCCTTGAATAAAAAATATCAAAGTACAAGCAAACATAAGTAAATATACCATAATATCGGTGATCAGAAAAATATTCATCTTTCAAGGAAAAAAATACATTAAATAAAAACAAAAACATGAGTTAAATTGATGAGGAAAATTACGAAACCAACAATAACCACAACAATTTTAGCAAGTTATGAATAAAAAAAACAGCATAAACAAATAAAAACAGAGACTTTAGCAGAATAACAGCGTAATGAAAATGAAAACAACACTAACCAAAACAACAAAAACACAAGCTAATGAAGATAAACAGCCAAAAGGGTAAGCAAAAAACTAAAAAAGATAGAATTTTACCTAATGATTCGGAACTGGGTCTTGAAAGTCAAATGAAGAAGAAGAAAAATGAAGGATGAAGAAGAAACAGAACAGAACAGAGGAAAGAGAAAATGAAAAGGGACTTTAGAGTTTAAACATTATCCCGATTTTAAAGCATTATGAAAGTGGGGCTGTCCTAGGTGAATGTGAAGAAGGTGGTGGGTTATTATTGGTGGGGTAAACCCAATTTTGAGGAGAGAAAAAGAAAAAGAAAAAGCAAGTGGAGTGAGAGAGATATTTTACTACTATACTCCACTTTGTAATTTGTGATTTTGTGTGTTGGTCTTAAAGAATAGACCCCCTTTATATAATTTTTTTAGGACAATATAATATTATTAATTTATCCTTTTTTTGATAAAAAAAAATCTTTTTTGATAAAAATCTAATTTATCTAAATTGAGCCATTAATTTATAGAATCAGTTGATAAATATTGATAAATAAATAATTAGTTGATATTATCCATAAATATTTACTTAAAGATAAGCGCGTCGAATCACTTTTTTTAACGAAACGCGCGTGGAGTATTCGATTTTAATTTTTTGCTATCTTTTGTTTTTTCGTTCTAGAAGAGTCAAATACCGTTAGAATTTCCGTAAAAGAAAATTAATTTTAATTTACTTAATTTTGTTTAAAATTGATAAATTAAAAACGAAATCATGTAAATAAATGTTACGATGTTTTTTTCTCGGAAACTTTAATGCGTTTCAGTTTCGTTATAGATGTGTTCTTTCAGCGATTAAAGATTGTTCGGTAACCGATCATGATTAAAATTTCTCCGAAATGTTTACTTGTTCTTGCAGTAGAATTGACTCTGATGTTCCGATGTCGATGTAAATGGCCATCGATATCATTGTTACTAATAATAATTTTCATCTTAAAATTAAAATTCAACGTTGACTAATTTAAATATATTAGTGACCACATTTTTTTAATATTAAATTAATTTATACAATTAATATTTTAAAGTCAATTCAAATCTTAAATTAATATTATTTTTTGACGATAAATTAATTTTGCTATTTTTTGTTTGTTTGTTCTAGAAGAGTCAAATACTGTTAGGATTTCCGTAAAAGAAATTTTATTTTAATTGATAATTTTATTTTAATTGATATAATTTTGTTTAAAATTGGAAAAACGAAAAACAAAATCATGTAAATAAATGTTACCGTGTTTTTTCTCGAAAACTTCAATGCTTTTCAGTTTCGTTATAGATGTGTCCTTTTAGCGATTAAATATTGTTCGCAACCACAATCGATCATGATTAAAATTTCTCCGAAATGTTTGCTTGTTCTTGCGGTATAATTCACACGGACGTACCGATGTAAATGGTCCTTGCATATATCATGTATTTGTCCATATCAACTGAGCTAAGCTCACGAGAACCAACATTAACTAATTTAATATTATATTAGTAGCCACGTTTTTTAATATTATATTAATTTATTCATTTATTATTTCAAAGCAAATTCAAATCTTAAATTCTTTTTTTGTCAAAAAAAATCCTAAATTAATTTTATTTTTTGACGATGAATTAATTTAAGTGTTAATATGTGTTTACCCCCCTGTAATATAGGTCATTTCCGATTTTCCCCCTGTAAAATATTTTTTTTTGAATTTCATCCTTGAAATTTGAAAATATTTTGGTTTTAGACCTTCAATGAATATTTCACCCCCTGTAATTTGAGCAAATTTAGGTTTACCCCTCTTGTAATTTGAAAAAAATTTGGTTTACCCCCCCCGTTCATTTGAGCAAATTTCGGTTTACCCCCTGCCATATCTTTGATTTTGTACTGTCAAAACTCATGAAGGTCTAAAACCAAAAATCTTCAAATTACGAGGACGAAATCCAAAAAAAATATTTTACAGGGGGTAAAACCGGAAATGACCTATATTACAGGGGGGTAAACACATATTAACCCTTAATTTAATCTACATGGCATAGATTGGGTTTATCCTTTGTTTGTTTTTTTTTTCACCTTCTCTTTATCTTCTTTGTGTGGGGACACGTCCTCTCTAGTTGAAATTGGATAAAACCAAATTGACCAATTTATTTATTTGTTCTTTTTACAAAAGACCAATTAATTTATGAAGTTAAGACACGCACAAACATACACACGTACTACAGTGCAAAAACGCCAGTAGTAGCAGATTTTTTTTTAGATAAATTGTAGAAAAAGCATTTTTTTTTTTTAATAGAAGACAATAAACTACACCCACAAAAGGATCCATGGAAAAGCACTTTTACCAATTAATCAGTTCAGCTAAATATGTCAAATACTGATTTTTCCCGTTAATGGATTATTTCGCTTCTATCTTAAAATGTGGAAGTCTTTATGGTTAAGCATTCGCTTTTTTAATGTATCTTTTTCCTTGTTGATGGTGGAAGTTGGGTTCATTCAAATACACCGTTATTGGCAAAAATTTACCTTTGGATTTCAATTATTGGGTAGATACACATTTAAAAAATCCATATCTCATTTGTGTTCATAAAATTGTTTTATCCTTGTTGTATGCAATTTATTTTTTTATTTCTTTTATAAATCCACCTCCTTATAATTAAGTATGTAATTAAAAAATATTCAAAAGAATGATTTTCTAGAAAACTTTTATGTATTTTTTAGAATACTTTTATATATGTAAATATAAATTAAAGTAATATTTTATTTTAATTACTATAAAAGTCGTACAACGCACGAGGACGCATAATGGATATGTGTTCGCTTGAATATTTAGAAAAACAATTACAATTTTATTATAGAAGATACGGGAAAAAAATTTGTTTAGAAACATTTCAATATTTTTTTTTAAAAAGCTAAACAAATTATTTTTTTTTTTTGGGAAAAAAGGGGCCTAAGCCCAAGAAAAAAGTAAACTTAACAGAAATGACTCTAGGGGTCGCTATCCCCATAACATCAGCTAACAACAGATAACTAAGCCTAGCTGGACACTGCTCATACACACGCAACCCAGAGCATGCTCACAACCCATGTTTGCAAGAGCATCTGCACACGAATTCGCTTCACGATAAGAATGACAAATTTTCACTTCCCACTCTAAAGCAAACAGTCGGCGAATTTCTTGAATGAGACGCCAACCAGCAACACTTACATCCTTAGTTGTCTGCAGGCTATGCACCACCACACTTGAATCAACGTGCTAAACAAATTACATTAAAAAACCAACACAAGTTTTTCTAACACAAAATGTATTAAAGAAACGTAAAGTATTCAGAAATTACATCGAGAGAATCCACAAGCTACGACAAAGTAGTCAAGAAAAATAAAACTACGTTACAACTTGAAAACATAGTAAATGATTTAACCTCCAAACCAAATACTCAAAATAAAAAACAATATTATAAGATTTAAATCATCAAAATGCTTGGAGTTTAACCTTTTTCCAATTAAGATAAAAGTTGTTCTGATTTATTGTGAAAATATTTCATATTTCGGTCCTTCCAAATCATAAAAAGAGCTGAAATCCATATTCCAATTCTTTTTGAAGAAGCTAAACAAATTATATTAAAAATCCAACACAAGTTTCTCTAGCACAAAGTGCACCAAGGAAAGTTAGAGTATCCAGAAATTACAATGAGACAATCCACAAGCAACGACAAAGTAGCCAAGAAAAATAAAATTACGTTACAACTTGAAAACATAATAAAGGATTTGACTTCTAAACCAAATACTCAAAATTAGAAACAACATAATAAGATCCAAACCACCAAAATTCTTGGAGTTTAACCTTTTCCAATAAAGATAAAAGTTGTTCCGATTTATTGTGAAAATGTCTCATATTTCGGTCCTTCCAAATCGTAAAAAGAGTTGAAATTCAGATAATATTAAAATCCAGACAAGACCTGTCGGAAAAATACCCAAGACCTCCAAACTGAAGAAAATGCTCAAATAAGGAACATTGAATAGTCGTTGAAATGTCTAACCATTCAAATATTAAAAGCATTTCTAAAAAAAAAGATATTAAAAGTCAAAGTTGCCCATAAAAAGCACAAGAAAATAACAAATGACCACATCCTCAACCAATCTGCAAGCCGCCGAACAAAAAGAATCATTATAATCCAAGATATTTATCATAAACAGGTTCATCGTAGCTGCTAATCTATTCAGGAACAAACGCCAAATAAAAATATTCACCTTAAGCGGAATTCGCTTAAGCCATAAAACATGATTGCATCAGTCATTAATTGCCACATCCGAACTGATCAAGTGATTATAAGCAGTTTTGACTGTGTCTCTGTGAGAAGAGTGCAACTTCCAAATCAACCTGGCAGACACATAGACCTGCAGAACCACAAGTGAAAGCTGTTCCGCACACTCCCTCACCAACCCCTCCTCCCACGCAAACAGACTCCTTCTCCCTCTCATGCCTTACCATTAACCTCCTTCCCCAAAAGTGAACATCTCCGCAATAGTGGCACATTTGTTAATAGCAAGATCAAACAATCTAGCATATCTAACATCTAAAGAAATATCATCCAACCAAAGATCCTTCTAGAACAACGAAGAAACCCTATCCTCCACCTGTCTAGAAATATTATCCAACAACCACTGATCATCTAACAAACTCCCCCCTCTTAATATAGTTCACGTTTTGCCACAACACTGAACCCCCTTCACCACCAACACATAATTGTCCCCCTCCTCAACATATTGCGTACACAATACATTATATCACAAGCTTCCCCCTTTCCTCCAACATCCTCCACACCTATTTACCAAGAAGAGAAAAATTAAACTCCTCCAGCCTCCTAACCCCAAACCTTCATTCCATTCCATTTTACCCAAGACAATTTCTTAACATCCTCAACCACTACCCCCCCCCCCCCCAAAAAAAATCCTATTTATTTATTTATTTAATTACAAACAAGTCTAACTTATTGAATTATAAATATGTCTCATTTATTTAATCTTTCATATGTTTGTCCTTGGTGTGTGACTTTGTATGTTCACGTAATGTTGACAATAATATTAAGTTACACGGTTTAATATTATAAATAGCAAGAAACATCTAGCAATACATCATTGGTATCAAGTGACAGCAATGTAAAGTGATTTGACATAACATGTTCGAGACGGAAATACGCCACTATCACTATAATAATAGCCTATGAATCACATATGAAAACTATGTAGCATTTTCATAGCAGCTCAGCAATAACAATTATTACTTTGAATATTTATACCTATTTGAAAGCCTAATAACTTTTTATCCATGATTATGAAATGTGGTCATTTGTCTACCCACACAACAGTCTTTACGCCTTATAATAATTCCATTACACAGTAAAACTCTTTACTACAGACATTGAGAATAATGTCAATTAGTTTAATGGAGTATCACAATTAAGTCACAAATAATATTACATTAATAGACTGGTGATATTGGTTTGGGACCAGACTAACTATTCTAGAGACCTTATTATTTTTGAAACAAAACAAAACTGATCGTACCTGATCAGAAGATGACTGCCGGTGCAGTTTAATGCGGTGGTTGTACGGTGGTGGAATGCATCAGTTTGATGACTGGAACGGCGGGGTGTGTGTACCTGCAGACACTCCGACAATCAAGTCAGTAAGATATCTTAATGGGGGTTTTAGAGAGAAGATAGATTCTACCATGGGGATTGCGAAGAGTCCTCTTTATATAGAGGTGGATGTTTGCAGAGCCGTTGCAAGGCACACGTGTGCTCGGCGGTTACGAATTCGTAAGAAGTCTAACCGCTGAGGAGAGATTCACGAGAACGTGGGCAGAGACGTTACAATTTGTTCGAACTAGTCTCAATTGCTCCAAGCACCCCATCGCGGAGAAGGGGCGTGTTGCGAGTAATATTGTCAAATGCGGAATTCGGGTTGTAGTTGTATTGGACCTAAGTGATTGGGCCTAAAGGCTATAGCTGATCCAGTACAAAAACCAATAAAAAAATGTCTTATTATTATTGTTTAAATTAATAAGATCATGCTACATTATTAAAATGAGGCGGGATCCGCTGACACCAAGTGTAACTCTAAAGACTTATATCAAATCTCAACCGCTTGATTAAACAAATCCAATGGCTCTCACTCATCAAATTAAAAGAAATCAAAAGTGAGGCACATGCAATTCCCTCTCCTACTCCCTTCTCTTCTTGCAAGCGCTTACCAAATTTTAAGAAGACTTTTTCTGAATAATTTCTTCTCCCATGATCATGGATTGAATTCTTCCTCAAAGTCCTCTTTATCCAAAGTAGGGATAGCAAAATGGGTTGGACCCGTCGGGTTGGCCCGTTTAACCCGTTATTTTCAACGGGGTGGATTGAGATTTTGAACCCGCCACAAGTAGGGTGTCCGCTCCGCCTAACTCGCTAAAAAGCGGGGCAACGATGGGGTGGGGCGGGTTGGCCCGTTGGGTTGATATGTTAAAAAGAAACTCCCTTTTTCACTTCTTTTTATTTATAAGTCACAATCAATTTTCCAATTTTCACCTTCTTACATTGGGGCAAAAAATTCAATTAATTTTATCGCTTTAGGTTTATGATTTTAGACTTATATTTTTAACAATTAGTTAATTTATAACTCATGGAGTTTTTATTTTCAATGCCTTATTGATTTATTAGAGAATTTTAGAAGATGTAATTTATATGTTTGAATAATTATTTTATATTTTTAGTGGAGTCATTAGTTATATATTTATATTTCTTTAAATTGACTTTAATTTTATATATTTTTACATTATTTATGTGAAGATTTTAATTAATAATTTTTTTAAAAAAACATCGACGGGTCAACCTGTCGGTCCGCCATAAAACGAGGCGGGGTGAGATTTTCAACGTTATTTCTCTAGTCGGCCCGCCCCGTTCCGCGCCTTTTTAGACGGGTTATTGATGGGACGGTGCGGGTTGACCCTTTTTGCCATCCCTAATCCAAAGTACCCATTTATATGATCTTGCATTAGACACAACGGGCTTCAAATTTTGATGCATATATTAGAGTAAATTAATTCATATCATTTACGAGGGTTTTCTTTTGCTTAATCATTTACCAGGATTGTTGACCCATTAATCAAGTGGAAATCTCTGAGTCTCAATGATACTTCATCTTAATTAGATCAATCTCATAAATCCTATTGCACCGGTGGTGAGTTTGCATAGATGTGCTTTGATAATTAGGTTTCGATCAATTTGGTTTCTCCGAAGCAAACCAATAATACAAAAAAAAAAAAAAAAAAAAGAGGTGCATGTGTCTCACTTAATTTGATATGTGAGAGCCATTAAATTAATTTAATTAAACGGTTAAGATTTGGTGTAAGTCATTGGCGTCAACGGATCATGCCTCTATTAAAATTTAGACATAAAACCATTGACCTTTACAGCTTACTCCAACAAATTTGTTATCGAAACTCATAAATTGTAATTCCATCTTGAACCCTTGGATGGGATTTTATGAAAATGTGAAAAATAGGATGAAATATTGCCTTTACAATAACATGAGTATTGTTGATGTCTTAGATTCATACATACTCAATATATGTCTCTTTGTGATAAATATCGATCACAGTCAGAAACTGGAATGTGGAAATTTTGAAATATTGTAAATAAATTTGAATAGACGTCCTACACATAAAATTTTAATGATATTATGATTAGAGGTGTAAAAAATAATCTCTTTTATTAGGCCCCTTACAAAGTCTCATATTTCTTTGCCCTCTCTTGCGTGAATTTATATTAGGTCATAGCCTCACTTTTATGAAATTACTCTTCTCACCTACATTTTTGCTCCTAAATACTGCAAAAATACCAAATTACCCATGACCGTTAACTACCGCTTGCTAGATTTTGTTGGCAGAGAACGACGGTTAATTACGGTTGGACGTATTTTGGTATTTTCATGGTGTTTGGGAGCAAAAATGAAAGTGAGAAGAGTTAGATCCCAACATTTAGAATTATGCTCTTTACCCAACTAAAAATGCTCATTCTCAACTGAACTTCCGAAAATGCTATGTGTGAGTTAACTCACGCATGTGTTAATCCTGCATGAGTTAACTCACGCTAGTTTTAAAATTTCATGCATAATCATTGATGTTGCAAGTAATGCCAACTTGTGTATATCTTTTTGTTACTTCCTCCGGTCCTATTTATAAGAGACATTTGAGTCAACAAAAGTGGATGTATCTGGACCAATTTTGTAACCAGATACATGATAAGTGCTCAAAAGTAATATATTTCATGTGTTAAAAGAGGCATTTTTAGTGACTTGTTATGCAAGTTATCTACGGAAAAGCAACCAATTGTTATAATTATACCATTTATGCTTTATATGCCTAATTCTACCCAATTTATGCAGGAAATGACAAGCAAGGACCAAAACTCAAGTTGTGTGAACCAAGCAAATCTCGCTTACGCGAGGTCATCTCGCTTAAGCGAGATTCCTCCAGGGAGAAGCTCAACCTTCGCTTGCATCTCGCTTCCAGGGTCGCTTGTGAATTTTAGAATCTCGCTTACGCGAGATCATCTCGCTTACGCGAGATTTCTCCAGGGAACAGATGAGCATCTCGCTTTCTATCTCGCTTCCATGTCGCTCAAGCAGGATTCTAAGGCGGTTTAAGTTTCAAGCAACTTCGCTTGCGCGAGGTCTCACTCGCTTACGCGAGATGCAACTTCATCAAGGAGCAGGGCTACGTGGCAAGACTTCATTGGCCATTGTTAGATATTTAGGCTTCTCGCTTAAGCGAGATGAATCTCGCTTAAGCGAGATTACACGTTTTCAGCCCATTTAAATACAAGTTTTCCCTCTCTCTAGCACTATTCACTATTCCATTGAAACATTTTATACATTTCTAGAGAGAGGTTAGAGCTATTTCATAGAGAGAAACACAAAGCAAGTGATTAAGGAGTAGATTCAACCCTAGATTCATTGAGACATCAAGGATCTTGGCATGGAATCTTCATCTTTCCTTCCTTCCTTGCATTAGTTTACATGTCTATATGTAACTATCACCTTCTATGTAGTATTGAGGTAACAATCAAGCTATTATGTAATCTTTTGATCTTTTAATATATAAGGTTCTAGCTTAATGATTCAATATTGTTGTTATTCTTGCTTTTAATGCTTTCAAAGAGATTCAAGATGATTTGGACACAAACCCTTGAATCTAGAACTAGAATAACAATCTATCTTATGTTATATCACTCTTGACAAGTTTGTAAACCTTTGATAATTACTTTTAATCAAGATTTTAATGCTTTCGGATACTTAATCAGGCTGGACACGGTCGATTAAGTTATCCGATCGACTTTGTTATCGTTTAAGGAATTTGGACACGAATGTTTAAACGCTAACTTGGAAATAACGATGTCGCTTTGGACACGAAGGATATTGTAGAAATGATTGTAATAATATTGGTTATAAAGCTAGAGTCTGTTAATCGATCGAGAGATTGCTGCTGTTATGCTTGCTCGTTATCTTATACCGCAAGCGAAATAGTTCGATCCCCTCTCGTTTTTACTTAAATGTCAAATATGGATATAGTGTTACAAACAAACAAATTATATCCAAACCCTTAATGTGAACGATTGTGTAAATGCTTATGATTAAACGTAACTCCCTGTGGAATCGATCCTATATATACTCACGTGTACATAGTTATATGACATGTAGGAAAAAACTTACATCAATACATTAACTTTTGTTGACCAAAATTTCTCTTATAAATAGGACCGGAGGGAGTACTTCAGGAAATTACTTTGACATCCTTGCAAACTTGTTGACCCTTGTGAACTGGTCACGTGGTCGAACCACTTTACTCCTTCCGTCTCTAAATAATAGTCGTTTAAGGTTTATGCACGGGTATTAAGGAAATGATTAATTGTGTTGATTTTGATGGTAAAATTAGTATCATTTACTAAAACACCCTTATTAATTATAGTTAGTGGAGTAGTTAAGTTGGATGAAATTCAATAAATAAGGGTATAATAATGGAAAAAAATAATAAATGCTGTATTGGTATTCTAAAGTGACAATTATTTTGAGAAAAAGAAAAAAATGGTAAAGAGACAATTATTGTGAGACGGAGGGAGTAGTTCGCTTTTCATTAAATTAGTTAAAATCTTTTCACTAGACTGAATTGTTTGGTTTAGCTAAAACCTCAAGTGATGAGGCCTTTGTTATTGTTGCAGCCTTTTCACTAGACTCAATTGTTTGACTAGACTGAATCTTTTCACGTGGTTGGCCTTTGTTATTGCTGCGGCCTATGTTACTTGCAACATCAATGATTATGCATGAAATCTTTAAACTAACGTGAGTTAACTCACACGGGGTATAATACCCGCATGAGTTAACTCACATAAGGGCATTATAGTCATTTCAATAGGGAATGAGCATTTTTGATTAGGTAGAGAGCAGAATTCCAACATTTATGGGCCCTATTGAGCCCGACTCAATTGTTCAACATTTTTTGAAAAATATTTTTTTGTTGAGAACAAATTATTAAAAAATATATTTTTTTGAAAAAAAAAATTTGGAATATTTTTTTAAAAAATAGTAATTAAAAAAATGAAAGAAAAAAATGAATGGGAAGGGGGCCAACTTTAGGCCTCCTTCATATCTGAAGCTTACAACTTTGGGACCAATGATAAAGGGGACTCATTATATTTGGTATTTTAGGTCCCCTCGAGATGTAGGTGGAGGTCAAATTTTTAAATCCCCTAAATTGACAACTCTAATTACAAATGAAATTCAAAGAAAAAATTTCAAAAGAAAATAAAGAATGTTATCTTGACAGCACAAATGAAATTCAAAGAAAATTTTTCAAAAGAAAATAAAAAAAATTGTCAGGAGTAACAAACTAAACGAATCACGAATGTGTTGTGAGTGGAAAGAAAAGAGAAGGTTTGCTTGTAAATAACTATATACAGTGAATATCGTTTGAACTCCAAGAAAAACAAATATCGTTTGAAGCTAACCACATTACGACCAATATCAAGACCTTAGTTATTCATGATTGATAACATGTTTTGTAATTATGTTTACATGTATATCAAAGTTGATTTGTTGTGATTGCATTGTTTGGATTGAATGTTGAGTGGAATGTTTTTTTTTTTTTTTTTTTGAAATGGCAAATATTATTAACCAACGAGCCCGTGCAAGACGCACTAATAAGCTCGGGTGGACAAAAAATACAAAGAAGGGAAAATCGGTTGCCGTTGTAATGTGGCTCGATCAAAAACCCCTTTAAAAAACCACCCTAAAGAAACGGACCTAAATCCCAAAGTAATGACGCAGGTGTATACGATTGTCAACACACACGCATACCCCTGCGTCAACACCTAGCCGAAGGAACCAGCAAAAAACCGCCAAAAGCAAGCCTAGAACCACACCAAAAACTGCTGGAACAGCTAGCCAAAAATATTGATACTTTGATTAAGCATGTATTTAATCTTTTTGCTTTGATGTATTGAACTTGCATTTCATGAATCATGCAAACTTAAAATGTTTAAATCAATTCTTTTTGAATGATTACAAACCTTGAATGGGTTATGAAATATTGATATTTGAAGTTGTTTAGAATTTTTTTATAGGACTTTTGTTTGAGAAAAAATAAGTTCTAAATTTGGGAGAGTTGATAAGTGTCAAGTAAGCATGGAGGGAGCCAAGTAAGAGAGTTGAGGAAATCAGGGGAAGGCAATTAGTTAATCGAGCCCAAAGCAAAGTGAAGATGATTCAAGTGAGAGAGTTGAGGATATATTTCAAGAGAAGATTCGTTATGCTAATTTCAATTTTCTTAGCATTAAGGTGGCATTAGTGACCTATGAGATACATGTTTGAAAATCATATTAATGGGGTGAATCATGTAAGGAAGCAAAAATTCTTTTATTGTACTCATTCCCATAAAGGACAATCCACAAAAGCTAAATGACTATTGACCCATGTTTTGAGTTTTTTTTCTCACATTTATGAATCAGACTATTGACCCATGTTTTGAGTTTTTTTTCTCACATTTATGAATCAAATTTTGCAACAGTAACTTCTTTCCCCCACACCATATATATAACCTTACTTCATCTTCTTCCTCACCTACATAGAAAAATGATGGGAGGTGAAGTTGTATATTCAAATGATGGACATCGAAAGAATAAAAAGCTATTTTCCCATGTGTAAGAGCAAGATCATCACTTCCACATGTGAAGCAAGAGCATCTGTCCAAGCTTATGATTTAGGGTTGAGGAAGAAGATGAGTAAGGTTATATGGGAAATTGAGAAGAAACTTTCTTAATTTTAGTCATCAAACAATTTAGCTGGGCCGAAATGGATATGACGTAGTAAGTTCTTTTGGATACCTCTAAATTGGTCTTTATACCCACACTTATTGTAAAAATTTCAAAATACCCATTACCCCCTTTAATTTTTTTCTTTCTTTCTAGAAACCTCAAACTTTTTTGTTTCGCAAATACCAACTACATTTTATGAGTCATTAGAAGTAAAAAAATATTTCAAAGGTATGAGTCATTAGAAGTAAAAAAATATTTCAAAGGTTAGTGAAAAAACAAAGTTAGTGTGAGAAAATCAGTATTATCTTTTTGAAACAGCAAATTTTATCAAACGACCAAATCTTTGCTCAAGACGAACAGAGACCGGTGAAATTGAGAATACAAACAAAAGACACCGTATATGGACGGAACATCCTAAAATAAACACCCTAAAAACACCCAAGAGGACGACACCCACCAAAATACAAGTCACCACCTAAAAACATACTCCTTCAAGAAAACAACCACTAAAAAAACGATATCCAACGCCACCCGTCGTCACTACTCACCCCTAAAGAAAAAAACCCCTCTATAAAATTACAGACATGAACACCAAAGCTGAGCCACATCGAAAAGCTTCTATCTAAGTATCAATCAGCTTCCACCACCTCGCGACCTCCGACCCATCGAAGGAAACCATAAAAAAGCCCAAAACCAATCTTGATCCAAAGAACCGACTCCCGATCTCGAATCAAAAGTGATTGGTCCACCAGACTTTAAGACCAAAACATAAGGGCACCCCTCACCCTCGGTACATCAGAGAAATACCAAATGACGCCAAACAAAATTGCAGCTAGACACCAACTCCCGATCTCGAAGCAAAATTAACCGGCCCACCGAAAACCAACACACAAAAAGTATGACAACCAACATGATATGCGGTGGTGCAAACACCAATCAGATCACCAAAAATTGATGATAACTAAGAGAAGAAAGAAATAAAAACACTCTTAGGAAATTAAGGTTTGACATGAGTAACTAGTCTCAATGAAGGGTGTCGTTTAGGAACATCTTGGCTGTAGCACCACAAGTAAGAGCTTCTGTAGGTACTTTCCTAATTTTGTGAACACCCTCAGCAAAAATAACACCCATTCCCATATGCAAATGTTGTTCAATGTGACAATGAAACGCCCAAACACCAGGATTATCTGCCTTGAACCTTAATGCAGTCCAACCATATGGAAATACAACCACGGTGTTCCTTAAAGGTGCACGTGTCAAATTGAAACTTTTCGCATCACTTGGTTTGAATTTCCCTTCTCCATATCCCAAAACCCAAAAATCATGTCCATGCAAATGCCATGGATGAATTTCACTACCATTCCCATGTAACTGGTTTGCATTCTGTAGTATCACATCAACAATCTCATCTTTATTAAACATGTAAACACCGTTACCGGTAGTTGTATTTGGATTAACTGGATTTTTAAATATGTCATAATCCTTTGGAAATGTCTCTGGTGGTGGATTTTTATCAAATGTATTGTTTAGTTTATATTTGATTGATCCTAAGTAAGGTGTTGTTGGCAATGTTAATGAAACATTGTTAATAGCCCATTTCGTGAAACTACCGATTAGGTTTTGTGTGTTGAGGAGAAGAATCCTGCGGTGTGAGAATTTTGGTGGCTGTGGAGTTCCCATTTTGGAAATGATTTGTTTTGTGAATGCTTTGCTATGTTTGGTATCATTCCATAATGGAGTGATTGGTGGTGGTGAGTTTGGGATAACAGAAAAGACAGAGCTTGTTTTGTTAAGGTTTGTTAAACCTTGTGGCGTGTTTGGTTTTCTACCTCTAACACCGATTGAGTCAGAGATTGTTTTGTAGTTAAGGATTGTTAGGGCTTGTGGTGTTTTTGGCTTTCTACCTCTAACACCAATTGCAATCCAGTAGTTTTTTGAGGGGTCTTGGTTTGTTTTAATGAGTACTGAGTAGGTTTCACCTGAGTAGATATCAATGTCATCGACTGCGAATGGGTGCACGTAGTTTCCATCTGCTTCTACTACAACAAGTTTGTGATTCTGCAGCATAGACAAATTATGGGGCATTGTTAATTGAAGAATGATCTGATCCATGGCGAAATTAACGATGAAACTAATTAAATGATGATGAGAGTGTGATCTTCTACTTGGCCTATTAGTCAAGTCTTTCTTAAGCTACATACCTTTCACACCTTTTTTTTTTTTTAATAACTCTAACTTTCACCGTTACCTAAATTATTCCATTCGTTTTTGGTGAATTAAACTTATAGTAATATGTAAATCTCCGGGAAGTGCGAACAATGAAATGATATTTTTTTTTCGACAAAGATGGTCATAACTAGAAATAGATCAAAAACTTACTGAAATGGCCATGTTGAGAGAAGCTAATGACGTTGTACTCGCAATCCTTACTCTGTAAGTCTTTTTTGGCTTCACTTGAAGAATATATGGTGCACATTCTTCATCACCTTTGAAATTACATTGGGGTAGGGTGGTCTTCACAAATTTAGCTGCCAGGGAACAATTGAATTGTCCTCGTCCATTGATGAGCAGTGTCTGAAAAAGTTAATTACCATAGTGTGTGATAGGTTAAAAATGTTCTCAAAAATAAAATTAACTATGCGTTTTTATAATGGTTTTCTCTATACTACATTTGAAGAATTGTAGAGAATTTATTCAACCACCAATAAAAATTGGCAACATAAACTAACTTGCTAGTGGAATAAAAATTAGTTTGTGGGTATCACTTGTAAATTTATTCATGTGACTAATTCCCCTTTTATAATATACTTAGTATAAGGAGTGCTGTAATTCTATCTAACTGAGTCCAAAAATAAAGGATTCTATGTCTAGAAGGGATCACCAATTCACTGTACTAAAATTGGTAAATGTCTACTATTAACCGTTTTAATATGAGTTAATTACACTCTCTTCCCCTCAAAGATGCTTGAATTAAACTCCTATCCCCCTCTTATGTTAAAATATACACTCCCTTTCCTTGATACACTCCCCTTCCTTGCAAAGTAAAATTTATACTCCCCTCCCTTATAAGATGTTTGAATTACAACCCCCTTCCTTAATAATTAAATATGTTTTACACTTTAATCTATTTAAAATAAATAAATATTTTTATGATGTATTTTAATTTTGAACCACCATTTAAGAAAACATAATTCATTTCTTTATAATTTAAATGTCGATGATAATTAAATTTAAATATTTTGCTATTGATTTTATAATTTAGAGTATTTTTTTTTTTTTTTTAAGCAAGGAGTAAGGACCGACATCGGGAGGAAACACCGACATCCCAACTAGGTTGGCATCCCGGGAAACCTCCGTCCTATGCCGCCAAACTCTAAAATTTTATTAAAAAAAGGAAAAATATATACAAGAAGAGGGGGGACTAGGCCAAAACCCTCAGAAGAAAAACAAACAGAAAATTGCTAAAAAAAAAAAAAAAAAAAAAAAAAAAAAACTACCACAGACTAAAAAAATCTGCAATTAGGCAAACCAACGCTATCTCGAAAGAAATCTATATGCAACTCTGTCGGAAGCATTTCAAACCAAACTGAACCCTGAACATCAAGACTCTCTATCATTTATACAATATTTTGACACCCCAATACTTTCCCAATACCACTAGGGAACATGTTCAAAATAAACCATCGGCTCCGGAATTAGCAATGGCTTATGAGACATAAATCATTTTTTTATAGCAATCCTAAATAGAGCAGTACCAAAATCAGCTATAATTGGCTCCATATTGTCATCAATAAGAATATTTTTTGGAGCTATGTTAAACCTGACAATCCACGTTAAGGGTGATTCATGTAAAATATCATGAAGGCTTCTTTCCATGAATTCATACAAGACTAAACCATGGTCCTCTCCAATCCAGTAGTATATGTAGTTGATTATGTTTCGATGCATGCTCTTCCCGATAGAGGTGTCAATAGAGCCCCAAATTTCAAAGCCCACTTAAAAAAGCCCCCACCAAGCCCACTAAATTAAAGCCCCTAGTTGAAAAGAATTATTTGGGGCCAAGCCCACTCTAAAATCTATTTATTTGTGGGCCTAATAAAGCCCCATACTATAATTTTTTTTCTTAACAGATTATTACGATCTTATTTTAAAAAACAACTTATTCAAAACAACTTATTCGAAACAACTTATTTATACAAAACAGCTTATTTATGCAAAACAACTTATTCGAAACAACTTATTTATACAAAACAACTTATTTGTGCAAAACAGCTTATTCAAAACAGCTTATTTATGCAAAACAGCTTATTCAAAACAACTTATTTATACAAAACAGCTTATCTATGCAAAACAGCTTATCTATGCAAAACAGCTTATTCGAAACAACTTATTTATACAAAACAGCTTATTTGTGCAAAACAGCTTATTCAAAACAACTTATTTATACAAAACAACTTATTTATGCAAAACAGCTTATTCAAAACAGCTTATCTATGCAAAACAGCTTATTCGAAACAACTTATTTATACAAAACAGCTTATTTGTGCAAAACAGCTTATTCAAAACAACTTATTTATAGAAAACAACTTATTTATGCAAAACAGCTTATTCAAAACAGCTTATTCGAAACAACTTATTTATAAAAAACAACTTATTTGTGCAAAACAGCTTATTCAAAACAACTTATTTATGCAAAACAGCTTATTCGAAACAACTTATTATACAAAACAGCTTATTTGTGCAAAACAGCTTATTCAAAACAACTTATTTATAGAAAACAACTTATTTGTGCAAAACAGCTTATTCAAAACAACTTATTGATACAAAACAACTTATTTGTGCAAAACAGCTTATTCAAAACAGCTTATCTATCCAAAACAGCTTATTCGAAACAACTTATTTATACAAAACAGCTTATTTGTGCAAAACAGCTTATACAAAACAGCTTATTTGTGCAAAACAGCTTATTCAAAACAACTTATATATACAAAACAACTTATTTGTGCAAAACAGCTTATTCAAAACAGCTTATCTATGCAAAACAGCTTATTCGAAACAACTTATTTATACAAAACAGCTTATTTGTGCAAAACAGCTTATTCAAAACAACTTATATATACAAAACAACTTATTTGTGCAAAACAGCTTATTCAAAACAGCTTATCTATGCAAAACAGCTTATTCGAAACAACTTATTTATACAAAACAGCTTATTTGTGCAAAACAGCTTATTCAATACAACTTATTTGTGCAAAACAGCTTATTTTGTATAAATAAGTTGTTTCGAATAACCTGTTTTGCATAAATAAGCTATTTTGAATAAGTTGTTTTGCATAAATATGTTGTTTTGCAGAAATAAGCTGTTTTGAATAAGCTGTTTTTGCATAAATAAGCTGTTTTGCATAAATAAGTTGTTTTGCATAAATAAGCTGTTTTGCACAAATAAGCTGTTTTGCATAAATAAGCTGTTTTGCATAAATAAGTTGTTTTGTATAAGCTGTTTTGCATAAATAAGCTGTTTTGAATAAGCTGTTTTGCACAAATAAGTTGTTTTGTATCAATAAGTTGTTTTGAATAAGCTGTTTTGCACAAATAAGTTGTTTTCTATAAATAAGTTGTTTTGAATAAGCTGTTTTGCACAAATAAGCTGTTTTGTATAAATAAGTTGTTTTGAATAAGCTGTTTTGCATAAATAAGCTGTTTTGAATAAGCTGTTTTGCACAAATAAGGTGTTTTGTATAAATAAGTTGTTTCGAATAAGCTGTTTTGCATAGATAAGCTGTTTTGAATAAGCTGTTTTGCACAAATAAGTTGTTTTGTATATATAAGTTGTTTTGAATAAGCTGTTTTGCACAAATAAGCTGTTTTGTATAAATAAGCTGTTTTGAATAAGCTGTTTTGCACAAATAAGTTGTTTTGTATCAATAAGTTGTTTTGAATAAGCTGTTTTGCACAAATAAGGTGTTTTGTATAAATAAGTTGTTTCGAATAAGCTGTTTTGCATAAATAAGTTGTTTTGTATAAATAAGTTGTTTTGAATAAGCTGTTTTGCACAAATAAGCTGTTTTGTATAAATAAGTTGTTTTGAATAAGCTGTTTTGCATAAATAAGCTGTTTTGAATAAGCTGTTTTGCACAAATAAGCTGTTTTGTATAAATAAGTTGTTTCGAATAAGCTGTTTTGCATAGATAAGCTGTTTTGAATAAGCTGTTTTGCACAAATAAGTTGTTTTGTATATATAAGTTGTTTTGAATAAGCTGTTTTGCACAAATAAGCTGTTTTGTATAAATAAGTTGTTTTGAATAAGCTGTTTTGCATAAATAAGTTGTTTTGAATAAGCTGTTTTGCACAAATAAGCTGTTTTGTATAAATAAGTTGTTTCGAATAAGCTGTTTTGGATAGATAAGCTGTTTTGAATAAGCTGTTTTGCACAAATAAGCTGTTTTGTATAATAAGTTGTTTCGAATAAGCTGTTTTGCATAAATAAGTTGTTTTGAATAAGCTGTTTTGCACAAATAAGTTGTTTTTTATAAATAAGTTGTTTTGAATAAGCTGTTTTGCACAAATAAGCTGTTTTGTATAAATAAGTTGTTTTGAATAAGCTGTTTTGCACAAATAAGTTGTTTTGTATAAATAAGTTGTTTTGAATAAGCTGTTTTGCACAAATAAGTTGTTTTGTATAAATAAGTTGTTTTGAATAAGCTGTTTTGCACAAATAAGTTGTTTTGTATAAATAAGTTGTTTCGAATAAGCTGTTTTGCATAGATAAGCTGTTTTGAATAAGCTGTTTTGCATAAATAAGTTGTTTTCTATAAATAAGTTGTTTTGAATAAGCTGTTTTGCACAAATAAGCTGTTTTGTATAATAAGTTGTTTCGAATAAGCTGTTTTGCATAAATAAGTTGTTTTGAATAAGCTGTTTTGCACAAATAAGTTGTTTTTTATAAATAAGTTGTTTTGAATAAGCTGTTTTGCACAAATAAGCTGTTTTGTATAAATAAGTTGTTTTGAATAAGCTGTTTTGCACAAATAAGTTGTTTTGTATAAATAAGTTGTTTTGAATAAGCTGTTTTGCACAAATAAGTTGTTTTGTATAAATAAGTTGTTTTGAATAAGCTGTTTTGCACAAATAAGTTGTTTTGTATAAATAAGTTGTTTCGAATAAGCTGTTTTGCATAAATAAGTTGTTTTGAATAAGTTGTTTTGCATAAATAAGCTGTTTTAAAAAAACTTTAAAGGAAAATGTTTATAGAAATTTTGGGGCTTTGGGGCCTTGGGGGCTTTTGATTTGTGGGCTTGCATGAAGGTGGGCCTTTTAATCTTGTGGATTTTTAAGCCCCATTACTATGTGGGCTGGGGCCAAAATTTCAAGGCCACGTAATATTGACACCTCTACTTCCCGATACTGCAATCTCTTTGCACATCATAAGTAGTAGCTTCTGCCTGTTCCTTGTGAAATTAAAGTTCCTCATAGCAAAAACCTGTTGACTAAGTAAAACTTTGTACACAATACCAATAACATACTGATCACTAAGGTTCTCTGTAGCCTGCAACACGGCATGCAACTTCAAATTGGTAACAGAGATTCTCATACAAAGATTAAAGTTCCTCATACCAATAACTTTGTACACAACGCCCAAAGATTTGGTAACAAAGATTCTCGATCATTAACACAGAATTTCACCACACCAATACTATGCCAATACCAAGTCGGAATGTAGGAAACATCAATCATTGGCTCCGCAATAAACAAAAGTAAAGGCTTATGCGTTAAAAATAAATTCCTTAGAGTAATACGGGTATCAACATTACCAATACCGCGTAAATTCCAGAAGAATATATTCATTGAGAAGGAGGAGAGGACTGCCCCGTGGAGCGGGTTTTGTAAGGCGCCTTACCATCGAACTTATGTTTCTTTAACATTTGCTGCTGTTTTTTAGATAGCACCGGAACAAAAGGAGTCTCTGCTGCACGCCTATCATACTCCTTAATTTTCTGCCATAGATCAAGGTCATGTTGGATACGAGCATTTGAATGTGTCATTCCCTCCTCTCGGACAATTACCGGCATGTTTCCACCCTCCATATCCGCATCAAATACATCAGCCATTTGTTCAGGTGGAGCGACCTCCCTGTCCGTAGTATCAACAACATCAGTGGCAGCATGAGTGTCTAGAGAGCCTGTCTCTACAGCATTGCCCATCTGCTCCTCCTCTACCTCAACATGCAGCAAAGAGGAATCTGCAGCAACCGGAGATTGCGTAACATCACCAACCTGGGCAGGGCTGTTCCTTTGAGGAAGTATCACCGGCTCTTGTGATTCTACTGTCACCAATGTCAAAATAGGCTCCACTGAAGGTAGTCTCTGTGGCACCTCAACTGTCACCTTTTGCGCAGCCTGTTCAGGTAAAGAATGAGTCACCAACTGTTGCACTGGAGGGGTTTCAAGCACTGGAGGGGCTTCAAAGGCTTTGGAAGAACCAGTGCCCGAGGGATTGTCCTTCAATGGTATCCAGGCATTTGTTTTCGTCGGAACTTGCTCTTTCCCTTTGCGAACAATAACTCTTTCCTTGTCATTATTGCTAGAATCATCCTTCCTAGGATGCAACCAACGGCACTTAGATACATCATGACCAATGCTTGAACAATGTTTGCAAAAATCAGGCAGCCCCTCATACTCTATAGCCAATGGAAACGCAAAGCCTTCACGTTCCACCATAATTTCATAAAACAAATCCTTCGAGAGATCTAGGTCAACAAGAATGCGTGCATAATGGCCATATAGTCTGTTACGCGTCACATTGTCAATGAGTAACGGAGTACCAACCGCCCCGGCGATCTCATACAAAGTCCTCTCCATCCAATACTCTTGCGGTAATTCCCATAGGCGTACCCAAACCTGAGTGTGAGTTTGGCGGTGCGTATGCATGTTAAAGTCTTTTTTCCAATCAAATAAGCGTAGAAGTCCTGGCTTTAAACTCACCGTGCCTGCTGCCCATACAGTTTTCATGTCATCTTGTGAATTAAAGAAAAACTCATAAAAGCCACGACCAAGAGATGTTAGATGCCATGGTCCTTTAACTTTCCACACTTTCTGTAATCTGTCAGCTAGATCCTTAGAGGAGAGAGGCTTATCTCCTTTATTGAACACTAACCTACCTCTGAGGTTTGTTTTGCAAAAATCCAGTCCGCGAGCATAGACATCATCAGTAATTTTAACGGAGAGCATATCACCACGAATTGAGGGAACCGGAAGAGGGTCCGAGAGAGCGGATTTACCCTGAAGGGCCTGAGCAAAAGAGGGTTTTAGTGCAGCTACAACTTGCGGAGCAGTAGGAGGGGCAGTGCGCGTCACAGGTGGAGGCACAGGAATAGCAGGAATCCCCAGCTTGATGGGCGACGATGCCAGCTCCGCCTGCCAATCAAACATGGCTGGAGCAGGAGAACCACACCGGAGCTAGGGCACAGGAAGAACGTGATCAGAATTACAGAGACGGCAGAAACCCTAGCCCTAATAATTTAGAGTATAAAATTAACTTTTAAATAACCCTATTTTATTGTCTTTAGTAAATTTTTACATATTTTAATTTTATTTTGGGTTGTTTCATATTTTATAATAGGGTTTAAAACTACATATTAATGAAATTGTGAATAAAAAATAGCGAAAAATATGTATTCAATTTTTTATTATATTAAAATAGATCCGTAATACAATTTTTTTTGAATTGTGTTAGATTATTATTATTTTTGCTAGATTATTAGAAATAAAAAAATATTGAGGGAGTAAAGTGTAGATTTTAACATAAGAGGGGAGGATAATGTAATTCAAGATTCTCTTAGGGGAGGGGGGTGAAAAATTTTCTAATATATTTTGAATAGGAGGGGGGGGGGGGGGATTGTATATTTTAACATAAGAGGGGAGGAGAGTGTAAATCAAGCATCTTAGAGGGGAGGAGAGTGTAATTTACTCTTTTAATATTGATAATACTTTTCATCATCGCCAATGGTACTTTTTATTTGTGACATATGCACCATATCCACATTTATTTGTGTTTTCCTTTTATCATATTATGCATTTGATCTGTAAACCCAATAAAATAATTGAAACAAACAACTCACACACATGTGACATAAAAGAATAATTTATTTAAAAAAATGTGACATAAAAATAGGAATAGGAAATTGGGAACTAATAAAAACACATCCCCATTGACCCAAAGAAAAAATATTCACACAGAAAAAAGAATCATTCCACTTAACAAAAAAGAAAGACTAATTTCATATGAGAGTGATCATAATTAATAAGCAAACTAGTATAGTGACCCGTGCCAAGCACGGGAAATAAAAAACTTTTTTGATCAAATGTATAGATTTTATATTATGTTATCTTAAAATTATAAATGTGGTTATAATTTAAATTTGATATGGAAAAAAATATCATCTTAATGTTGTTAATTTTGTATATATTTTGAAATATCTAAACATTGCACATAACGATTAAAGTATTTGGATTTATACTTATACTAATTATTTGTAGTATAAGATGTACTCATTGTTAAACTTAGCATATGTAATATTTATGCAAAAATACGTCGACGTACTGTATATTATTATTTGTTGACATAATATATTTTATTAATCATAAAAACTAAAAATATTATATTTTTTTTATATAATAGTCAGTGTCAGATGTATACCCATAGCCTGTGAATGCAAACGTTAAATTTTTTATGGGTGTGTCTAAATATAGTTTGGGCTACAGAAACGTCGATTGTTATTTGTTTTTATTTTTTACAAAACCAATGGTCTAATGTAAATTTGTATTTTGGGGTAACAACGATGTAAAAAAAAAGTTCTACGTACTGTTATACCTGAAAAGTGCATCAATTAAAAGTCAATGGCAGGAGGATCTGCTTATATAGAAATTGCATGTCCTGTAATGACCAATATGTAGACATGGCAACGGGGCGGACCGGGGGCGGGTTTGAGAATCCCCGTCCCCGCCCCCGCTTCCATGCACCCGTACCCGCCCCCGCCTCCGTCCCCAAACCATATCAGGGGTATAAATTGAACACCCAACCCCGCCCTCAACTCCCGGCTCCGTCCCCACCCCCACCGGCGAAAACTTTATTTTTTATAAAATATTTAAAAAATGCATATTTTTTCATTTTTTCATAGCAACAAAAACACAATAATTATATTAATAATTATTTATCTAATAAACTTTTTTCAAAAGAGCAAAATAATTATAATAAATATGTTTCTAAAGAGTAATATTATATTAAAATAGGTTGGTACTTATGGAAATAAGATTATAAAATTTAAGAAAAAAAATTTTAAAAAACGGGTGCGGGGCGGGTGTGGGTGCGGGGCGGGGCGGGAGTAAGCATACCCCGCACCCGCCCCCGTACTAAAACTCCAAATTTCCCCCACACCCGTACCCGCACCCGGTTAAATCGGCTTTTCCCCGTTAAATTCGGGGCGGGGGCGGGGGCGGGGTTTGTTGCCATGTCTACCAATACGCCTTACAAAGAAATTAAAAAAGAAAAACGACTTCCAAACAATACGTAACTTTAGTTTTTTAAATTATAGCAACAACAATTCTAAAACATAGTCAATGATCATACTTTTTGAAAAACTTAACGATACACAACATTTTTGGTTTCCTTGCAAACATTATTATCTTCATCCAAGATGAGCAGCTTCAAACCTTTTCTAGAAGTAACTCGAGAGACAACGACATAGAGTTGTCCATGCGTGAACACGGGCTTAGGAAGATAAACTCCCACTCGAGATAAAGATTGACCCTGACTTTTATTTATTGTCATCACAAAATAAAGCGTCAATGAAAATTGCATGCGTCTGAATTTGAAGGGTAGTTCTGGATCACTCGGAATAAGATTCATCCTGGGAATGAATACCCTGGTACCTGCCCTTTCTCCTGTAATTACAGTAGCAACTACCGTGCTCTTCCCTAGATGTGTAACTGTCAGCCTCATACCATTACACAGTCCATTGGCCTGATCGATGTTTCTCATCAGCATAGCCGGACATCCCACCCTTAGTTTCAACCGGTGATTTGGAATTCCAGAGCTCTTAATACCATTAAGAAATTCTGTTGTGAAATACTCGTTTTGGACATCATAATTTTCACACGATCGACAAACAGAATCAGAGCTTAAATACTCTTTCTCTTCACTTAGAATCAGCGACATCATATATTCTTTAACATGCTCAACTGAATCAAGCGTTGGTGCGAGTATTCCCCTTTCTTGGAAAAATAGCTGGTCACCAATGTTATAATTCAAATCAGGATACACAAAGTTTATAATTGACATCAACGGATTTGTTGTGTCCGATATGAGCAAATATTCAGAAATTTCTACCTTCATTTCACCATTCTCATCCGAAGCGTCATTGTCGTCTCCAGTTGAGAGTATCCACTTGCCAAAATTAGGAATTTCTTCCTGCTCTGCATGCTCTGCAGGTACCAAAGATGCACCCAATCTCATATTAACAGTAAGCCTCAACAAATTACAATAAGCTCATATCTTTGATGAATTGATTGAGACATCAACAATATCCTGCCTCGTTCCTTTTTGGACAACAGATAATATCTGCCTGAAATCACCACCTAAAACTACTGTCATTCCACCAAAAGGTCTAAACTCGTTTAGGGGATCATTCTTGGACATCACACATTGATCGGTCAACTGCCTCAAAGCACCATCGGTGCATCATTGGAGTCTCATCCCAAATTATCAACTTTGCAGCGCACACCAGGTCGGCCCTAGGACTATCCTTTTCCATCGTAAGCGATGATGCCTCATTAATCTCAATAGAGACTGTCAGCGTCGAGTGCGCGGTTCTTCCACCTGGTAATAGAAAAGCCGCTATACCGCTGGATACAACATTCAATACAATTAACCCCTTCGATCTAACAGCATCTGATAATGTTTTACATATAAAGGTTTTTCAAGTACCACCGTAACCATATAAGAAAAAGAAACCACTGTCGTCAGAACCAACGGACTCCATGATCTTGTCATGCACACATCTTTGTTCATCAGTCAACATCAGCGTGTGTCTTATCCAGTTCATCTTTGTTGTCATTTAGCTCATCAACGATAAGCTTGTTTGTGAAAGTTGGCATATCTGCTGCATTTGGCCTGGGCATAGATTTGAAGTCAATAAGAGACCGTCCGTTTTCCTGAAGCAGCATTTCAATTTCAATCAAACACAGTTTCTTCAAGTCATCGTCACTGATACGCAGATCTGCATATTAAATGTAAAGTCCCGAAATTAATATTAACACCTTTGCATGCATATGTGTGCACGTTGAAGAGAAAGATAAAATATTAGCTTTATATGAGAATTCTTTATATTTAAACATATCAGCTTAAAAAATGTAGAAAATGCTGAATGGTATCGTAGAGTTAGTAACTCTTGGTTTGTTCTTTACTATAATTGCCTCGTCCATGTCATTTGCACCCTGATGCTAAACTCGTCATCCCAGAATTCCAAGCAGTATTTGACTTGTGTTGCTTCAAAAATAACAACAAAGGAGTACGCAAAGAGAAGTGCAGTGGAGACAACACTAACAAAGCATATCTCAGTGGAGACATGTTTTTACTTTGAAGTTTTATGTTACCTCTTAATGCATTTTAAGTGCAGCTTTTCCTTTTAAAGTTGCATAATGACACGCCATTTGTTCTAATTCTCATCAATGACAATTGCAGCATGTTCTGGCCTTAAAAAAAATATCATTATGTCTTGAAACATGTCTATTTTCACTTCTGTCTTTGTCATAAAAACTAAAAACGATAGTAAGAGAATATATGCAATGCAACGGAAAAAATGATATTAAAGTTACGACTCAATTCTTAATCGAAAAAAGCTTCTTTCAGCTTAACTCAAACTAAAAAAATAAGCTTATTTGTAAAGGATTTCCCAAGCCATTATCTAATTAACGCGAAAATAAATAGATATAGAAACTGCTACAAAAAGATGTCATGAATGCTCACTAATCTAGATAACGTGAAAAATTAATCAATTAAAGAACAGTTTTGTGGCGTTGATAGTAGGTCATGCATTAACCTTATGTTGTTTGCATTATTTGTGGGTGTGTTAGTGTCAGTTCTGCGCTGCTATTACGTGATGTAGCCGCTGGCTGGGAGGCTTTTGTGTGTGCATAATTGTTGTTGCGTCCGCTTGGCTTTTCTGTTTTTTAGTTGTAGGTATTTCAGCCTGTTGTAGTGCAGCTTTGCTACTGTGCAGCTGCGATTTTTTAGAGGATATTTGTGGGCATTAGGTTGTGAGACAGGGGTACTCTCGTGTAGGCAGCACCACGGTTTGTCGTGGTACTTTGATGGGTTTGGTCTTTGATTAAGGCAACCTAGTGTACACCTCGGCCTCATGATTATTGCACCCGACCCTTGTATATGAATTTACCATCCGCATATATCTCCCTTAGATCATACCCCTATTCAAGCCTTCAAAACACTCCCTACATTCACATTTAGGTTCCCTCGTAGAAAAATATTTTCTCCTAGTGGTATATTTAGAATTAAGCCTCCTAAATCATCCCAAAATTTACTTTTAAAGTTTTTTTTAACCCTGCCCAGGGTGCATAAGCACTAATGATATTAAAGATGTATTGTTCCACTATAACTTTTAGGAATATGATATGATCTTCTATCCTTTTCACATCTATAATATCCTTCTTTCATTCCTCATCAACAATAATGTCTACCCTATTTGTCGGTCTAACTTATAACACTAAAGACGTATTGTTACACTATAAATTGTATAACTATGATATGATGTCCTATCCTCTTTACATATACAACATCCTTCTTTGATTCCGTATTCACTATGATGTCTACCTCATTTCTCGTTCTAACTTTATTAGTGTACCAATTCTAAAACCTTGAACTATCTAATTCTTTCGCCCTTTCATCCACCCACTTAATTTCATGATATTAAAGATGTATTTTAGGAATATGATCTCCTATCCTTTTCACATCTATAATATTCTTCTTTCATTCCTCACCAACAATAATGTCTACCCTATTTGTCTGTCTAACTTGTAACACTAAAGACGTACTGTTACACTATAAATTGTATAGATATGATATGATGTCCTATCCTTTTTACATATACAATATCCTTCTTTGATTCTGTATTCATTATAATGTCTACCTCATTTCTCGATCTAACTTTGTTAGTGTACCAATTCTTAAACCTTGAACTATCTAATTTTTTCGCCCTTTAATCCAACCACTTATTTTCCTATATGCACGTACAATAATCTTCCTTCTAGTCATAGCACCAACTATTTCAATATATTTTTCTATAAGAGTGTCTATATTCCATGTTCCAAAACTAATCATACTCTCTTGTACTAACTTCTTTATCCACACATCATTTTTAGAGGTCCATATTACACCTCAAAATGAATGTGATACAAATAACATACATTTTGCCCAAACCATGGGTCGTTTATGTGTATGATGGTTTACCGAAAATTATCATTGATAGTTGAAAGACCAATTTTAAAAGGCTATATTGTGGTAGCAAAATATTTGCATTGGTTTTGCTAGGCTGTATTTTTTATTCATTGTTTGAAAAATGGAATATGTTATTTAGTATATCAATAATATTAATGGGATTTATACCGTCTTCAATAATTTTTATTTTTAAACCAAAAGTGGGCAATTAGAGTATCACCTCACCAAAATATATTAAATAAAAAATATATACAATAGAAAAAGAGGAGAGACCAAACCAAAACTCTCAAAAATTTAAGAATCTAAAGTTTGATAAACCAAACTTGTGTCCAACAGAATACTCACTAATTTGGGCAGAGATGCTATTGCAGTTAGTATAATCATTAAGAGTCAGACCTAAATTTGCTAAAGCATATAAGCAAAAATTTAATTCTCTATAAATATAAGAAAATATAACTTTCATAAGCATATATGTTCCAAATTTGTTAAACACTCATACAAACTTCTATAAGTAGCTAGCATTTCTCTTTATATATGTTTATATTTGGGTTTCTTAATTAAGATTTCTTTTGTAAAAAAAAAAATTAAGATTTCTAAAACTTTTTTATATATACATTCAAAAAAAAACTTTTTTATATATGTTTAAAATTATATTGGTATAAAATTTGTTAAACACTCGTACGAACTTCTTATCGAAGTCAAATATCTCAAAATTCAATAATTTTTTATATACACTTAAAATTATGTTTGTATAAAATTTATTTAATAAAACACTGATAAAAATGTCTCAAGTAAGTCGAATATCTGTAAAGATTAAAACCAGTTTATATGTGATTAATGCATTAAAATCACGTGATTCTCCTTTATTTCTCCATTAAATATCTAAGGTATTTTATTAATGATATTAAATCGATTTAAACAAAATTAAATTATTTAAATAATGTGATTCTCATTACATGTATAGGAGTAAAGTAGTCATTAAGGAGAATATCTTCATTAATATTAAAATGTGATTAATGATTTAGAAATTTTTATTACATTAATACCATTTGTTTTTTTTTATGGTCCTTTTGAATATTTGTATTTCTTCATCAGTTTGAAAACAAATCTTTATTGTTTGATGGTGAACAACGAAGACCATATATAGAACTTGAGATTCTTAAAATGCTTTTCCAAAGAATAAATATTTACACCAACAACACAACACGATAAGAAAGTGGTACACACCATATTATTGTAGCCAATATATATATATGATTTACTAATAAATCCTTGAATGTCTACACATGACAATTGTCCACAAGTTCATTATGAATATTTCTAAAAAAAATAATCATTATAAGCAGTGGTAGATGTGAATCCTTTAGTTATTTTCGTTTTTTTATTAAAAAAATTGATAAAATTTGTCATTTATTATTCTTAATGATTATCAAAAAATAATAATTATTCTTGCTTTTTTTTTTTAGGCATTTTATACTTACTTGTATAAAACTTATAAATATTACCATGTATTGGACCATGTCAGATTGAATCCGTAATCCTTATTTGTAAATGATAAAAAGCGAATTACTCCTTTGATATTATACCAAAAATATAATATCTATTGAGTATATGTGTCTGCAATTAAATGCTCAAAAGATCTGCTCATAGCAATTATGTTTTGTCTTAAGCCAATAGCTTCTTTTGTTTAATGAGTCAATTGATTTTTGAAATTATTGTGAGACCATTATTGGTTAAATTTTACTTAGACTCATGTCAAACTCCATACTATCATAGACCTTCCATAGAAACTGGAGGGTCAGCACAAAAAATCATTATCATTCAAAATTATTATTTGAGAGTTTAGATTATCGGAAATTAAGAAAGTAACTTTTTTTTACATATATTACTTCAAAAAACCTTTTTTATTTATATATAATTTGTTTTTTTTTATCATGATGGCCTACTATATTTATCTCTTTTTTTTAGGGATATTATATTCATCTTTTTAGGTGTCAATATTTATCTGTATATTTAATTTTAGCAACATTGTTGTGGTAAAGGGATGAAGATAATAGGAAAAAAAAGTCATATATATGATACAACACTCATCAAAGAAATTAAATCAATAAAAAAGGATAGTGTCCACTCTAATTTCCTAATTACACAAAGCAAGTTAACAACAACTATCTATAATATTCAATATGATTTTAATCAATATTAAAATCATAACATAGTCAGTGAGCAAAAGAAACATTCTTATTTGAAATGTAAAATACGATCAACAATACAAATCGTAGCTCTAAAATTAAGTGCATGAATAGTTTTAAAAAAAAAGTAGTCATCGTGTGCATCATATTTCATCAAATTCGTTCTTCGAGATCCACATTTTGAACACCTAAAGAGAAGGTGAAATAGGTTTCCATATGCTGAATTTCCATATGTTCAGCTGAAAGAAAGAAAATTAGAGTGAAATAAGTTTAATTGTTGTACCCGTGGAAAATATAAAAAATAGAATCAATTTTTGGAGACAGATCTATGAAAATAAGAAAAAAATCAATACATTGAAAGATGGATTTCGAAAACTATTTTAAAATTCTTGTATGAAATTAGAGATGATCTGAAAAATGGTGTGGAAAACATGAGCTTCAAAAGCAATATTTATAGCCAAAAAACACCAAATAACCACAAAAATTATTCCATTGATTAATGGATGCAATAATTGGGAATAAATTATACATTAATTTTTGAAACAAACTCATACACATACTCATGATATATTAGTCTTTTAATTTGAAATAATCAAAGTCACAATTTTTTTTATTATAACAATATATTGATTGCGAAAAATGAAAAACATATAATAAAGATTTTTTATTTACGTACGTTTTTTTAACCCTGTGTCGATCTAGATTTAATCTTATAATTTAAATGTGTTAAAAAATCAAATGAATAATTATTTAATTAAATATGTAAATTTTTTTTTGAAGAATGCACAATTATTTTTTATAAAGCGCATATTTTTTTTCTACATCAAGAGTACACAATAAAAACAAATTATTTTTTTATAAAAATATATAAATACTTGTAAAAACAAAGTAGAGTCTTGGAATAACGTATGTTCCATGATTTATGTTTTTTTTTTGAGAGAGTGATTTATGCTTTTTTGTTAAGACTTTTTTTACTATAGCCATATTTACGGTTGTTTTTTTAACTAAAATTGAAATCAATCTTTATGCAATTAATTATCATCAAAGTCTTAATCAATTATTATTAACGCCCAGAAAATGTCATTTTTTTTAAAATTTAAATGTGTATAAAATATAAATTTCTAATATCAAAATAAAAACATTATTTTTTCATACTGAACACTTTTTTTTAAAAAAATTCTTGGAAAATATAATAAAGTGGGGATATTTTTTTTTAAGAATAAAAATAGAAGTTTAAATACTCCTCCAAAATTTCTGGTTCATTAGAGTAATTTCATATGTAAATTTTCGGCTGTCATTCTGGTACATTAAATACTTCTCCGAATTTTAGCAAATAACATTTTGATGTGTATAAAATATTAAATACAGCTTTCAATATAAGGTTGTCACGTGTACTATCAAAGAAAAACGTGTGAATTGAAATTCTTATGAATGAAAATAAAAACTAATATAAAATAATAAAAAATAATGATTTGAAAAATCAAATTATATTTGAACCGTGTTAATAACAAAATGTAGAGATACACATATGTAATATTTTTTTGCATTATTCCTGCGATATTTTTTTTAATAGAAGAGATACACATTGATTGAATGATGTTGGGGATTTTTTTAATAACATTACCAATTTATTGATATAATCTCGTTTGGCCATTGTGATTTTAGAGGAAAGGTGTTGAAATAATATTTTTTTATCTATTAAGCAATTCCGATTTTTTTTTTGGTTTAAGGCTTATTTTTTTTAGAGCAGGTCCACTAAATAGAATCAACTGAAATCATATTTTTGATATTCTCTAATGATACGTTTTCAATTCAAATTAAATACCTCCAATTCCAATCTTTTTCTGTCCTAAAATAAAGTATCCGATTTTCTTTTTCTTTCATAAAACAAACATTGAACCATTGAACGAAATTCATTAAAAAAAATTTTGGTGAAATTTGTTCAACGATTTTTGCGATTTTAGAGGAAAGGTCTTGAAATATTATTTTTTTAGCTATTAAGCAATTCCTCTTTTTTTTTTTTTTGGTTTAAGGCTTACTTTATTTTTTTAGGGAAGGTTCAACGTTTATTTTAGCAAGACCATTAATTAAATAGAATCAATTTATATTATTGCCAAAAAAAAAAGAGGAATCAATTTACGTTAAAAAAAAAAAGAGGAACCAATTTAATAGCATTTAATATTTTTCTTTTTGTATTTCAACCAAAATTAAATGACATGATTCTACCAAAAATAGAAATATCTAATAAGAAAAACATGGGGTTTACGTCCTCTTTTTTTTTTGCGGTAATCGGCGTTTTATTAAAAAATTTAATTGTGGTGGAATTTATCCTTTGACAAAAATAACGTATACTTTTTAGTCTAGTAAATATTTGTATCATACATGACCTTAACAAAATAACCAAATATTATTTTTTTGGGTACCAAGTAAAATGTATCTAGTTAAGTTATATAACAAATTAATGGTTACTACCAAATCTAATTAAATTATTTTAAAAAGTTACCCTTTTATCAAATCATTTTTTTTTTTGAAAAATCAAATCATATTTTTATTATTTGACATATATCAATTATTTCATCTCTTTGATATTTAAATAATTATTTCATTAATCGTATTTTAATTAGATATTACTTGTTTTATTTTAATATCTGAATTCAAATATATTAATTTAAATTATTTGATTATTCAAAAAAAGCATATTAGAATTTGAAATTGTAAAACTTCCTTTTGTATTTGTATTTCTAAAATACGAAACGTTTAGCAGAAAGAAAAAACATTTAATTATTTTTACAAATATAAAGCGTACGTTTTCACAAAATAAATCAACAATAATTTGGAATTCGTATTTTTTGAATGAATAGGAAATGTTTGATTTGAAATTTGAAGCATATTAGAATTTGAAATTGTAAAACTTCCTTTTTTACATAAACAATAAATACAAATTTGTGAGGATGAATGTGGTGAGAGTATTTTGTGAGGATGAATGTGGTGAGAGTATTTGAAAAAAGAATAGGATGAGAGTGCCACGTGTCATAAGAATAGGAGGAGAAAAAACATTTCCATAAAGGGCTATGGAATCGGCCGTAAATTTATATTATATAGATACCACATGATAAAAACAAATAATAATCTTCTTTTTATAAATATTTAAAATAAAGATTATGTTATACTTCCTCCGTTTCAAAATACATGTCCAAGTCAACCACTTCACATATGTCAATGTACAATTTTGACCGTTAATATCTTTAATTATCTAAAGTAAAAAATTATAAAAATTTAATATTTTGAAAATATTTGTCGAGACAAATCAAACAACATCTTACATGCTAATATTTGTATTTATACATTAGTTAAAAAGTATGGTCAAAGTAAGTCAAGTGAATAGTGCATATTGCAAAAATTGAACATGTATTTTGAAACTGAGGGAGTATGTTTTTATCATGTGGTATTTGCTTATTAATTTTGATCATTCTAATCTGGAATAAATCTTTTTTTCCTGGTATGTGTAATATGAGTCTTTTTTATTGTAAATATTTTTTCTCTTTGGGTGAATAGGATTACGAGTCTATTAATTTCCAATCTTCTTTTTTTATTTGTATGTCAAATGTGTTGTGATTTATTTATTTCAGTTGTTTTATTGGATGGAAAATGCTAGATATCACGAATGGATTTTCACGAAAAATATGATGGTCTAAGTTAGCAAAACGCATCTTTTCATTTGGACAAAAAAACTAATTTCCACTGGTGTAAATTGAATGAACATGATATATATATTTTGAAAGACTTTTTGTGTGTTTATGTGTGTGTTTATATATATATATATATATATATATATATATATTTTGAAAGGATATATATATATATATATATATATATATATATATATATATATATATATATATATATATATATATATATATAGGGGGCTGTTAACTTGCACCCACCTAAAAACACTAAGGTGCAAGTTAACAAGTTGCACCTACTTGTACTTTACTAAAACACCATTTTGTCTCTATTAAACTTTATTTTAATTAAAATGACATTTTTGTAAATAGCATAAATAATATTTGTTTATAATAGAAAAACACGAGTGTTTTGGTAAATAACTAGTAGGTGCAACTTGTTAATTTGCACCTTAGTGTTTTTAGGTGGGTGCAAGTTAACAGCACCCATATATATATATATATATATATATATATATATATATTGAAGATATATTTTTGTATATATGAAAAGTTGAATGTATACCTGTGGTTCACCGGTCCATCTCATTGGAGCTGAAGAGAGGCCAACCTCTTGTTCACGTGAGCTTGTGTGCCATAGATCACTGAGGAGCAGATTGAACTCACCATCATAATGAAATGGCTCTTTATGCCTCTTTGGTAAATCTACTATTAGAGAACCATACAACCCTGCTGCTCTTTGCATACCATAGTGTCCATGATAGAAATATGCACCATGCTGCACCGTAAGTATAATCAAACACCCACCCGTTAAAGCAATATTAAATTAAACACACAGTTGGTTACGTGATTAGTACAGTTTGTATGAAAAATGGGCTGGAACATTAATATGTTAGGGTGTGGGTTCAAATCCATAATTTCTTATTAATCTGAACTCAATGTGAGTTATTGCTAGAAACTATTAATTTGAAAAAAAATAAAAAATACACACGGAAACAAAAGAGAAATATGAAGAAGTGCCACTAGTGCACAAATAAGTGATCAAAATCAACATGTATATGAAAACAGAAAGATCAACATTTATATGAAAATCAACATGTATATGAAGAAGTGCCACTAGAGGAGGAAATTCATTAATCACCTTGTCAACTTCGAATTTGTATTGAAAAGTTTCTCCTGGATTTATAGCACACTGAGATATTGCAGCAGTTCCATCAGCCCAAGGAGTTCCACGCTGCAAACATTATTATATATATTAATCAACAACAAATTAAAAAATGTAATGCTAATTACAATTAGACTGGTAATATGCTCCATAACTAAAACCACTAGAACAAGAGAAAGAAAATTTACCTGTCTGATTCCATGCCAGTGAATAACAGTTCCTTCTGTAGAAAGATTGTTGGTAACATTAATGATAAGGGTGTCACCAACTTCAGCTCTGATAGTTGGGCCAGGAAACTGACCATTGATTCCCATCACCACTGCTCTAAGCAATCTGGTTTTTTGTATATGTATTCAACATCAAACTTGTAGTTTCTTTCTTTTGCTCCAAATGATAGCTCAAACATCCCAAACCATATACACCATACAAAAATGGCTCTCAACAACCTCATTTTTGCTAAGCTAGCTTTTGCTCAGAGATAGACCGAGTCTTAATAAGGACTATTTTTATCTACTACAAATGAAATGAACATTTGTATGAATATATATACATAAGAATAATTAGAGATGTATCTCGATTATACTCCCTCTCTCACAATAGGCCTCCCATTTGAGTTTTACGTGGTTAATAAGGAAATATTAATAATGTGATTTTAACATTAAAACGTATCATTTACTAAAACATCTTATTAATTATAGTTCGTGGAGTAGTTATAGATGCAATAAATAAAAATGTGTTAGTGGAAAAATGGAAGGAATGGTATGATTGTCCAGGTTGTTACGGACATCGGACTCTTTATTTTAATCTACCATAGGATGCATAACAAATATTGGGAGATTAGTCACTTTAGTCCTTGAATAGGAAAGGAGTCGTCACTTTAGTCCCTGAATGCAAATAAGTTGCAAAATAGTCCCTGAATGTAGACTTTGTTAGTCAATTTAGCCCCTGAATGCAGACTCCGTTAGTCAATTTAGTCCCTGAATGTAGACTCCGTTGGTCCCTTTAGTCCCTAAAATTGACCAACTGAGTCTACATTCAGGGGCTGTTTTGCAATTTCTCTGTATTCAGGTACTAAAGTGATTACTCATTTCCCATTTATGGATTAAAGTGACTAATTCCCTAACAAATATTACTCATTCTCCCTTCAAAAAATAATATTACTCATTCTCTCAATCTTGTCAAAAAATAGAAAGGAAATAGCATCAGCCATGTAGGAAGTACAATCAACCGTGTGAACGAAAATAATAAAACTAGCCAGCAAGGCACACGAACAGATATATGAATTTTTCTTCTTCTTCTTTTCTTTTTAACTAAAGAAATGTTAATGCTTCCTTTCAAAAAAAAAATGTCAATGCTTATCAACCATATAAAATTTATAAATAAATGGCATAAGGCATGTGAACAGAAATATAAAAAGCTAGAGCGTGTGGAACGGAAATGTTGTTGGATATATTTTATAATACTTTTAAAGTCTTTTTTTTAATATAAATAAATTAAATTATTTTGATTTCTGTCTAAATAATTTAATTACTGGTCAATAAATATTTGAAAGACTTTTACTCAAAAAAAATAATATTTGAAATACTTCCCTCCCGTTTTTTTTAAAGAATAAATATATATATATATTCTTATTATTATATCTATAATTAGTTTGTTTTTTATTGTTTTATTACTGATAAATTATAGACTGATGTACTATTTGGTTAGAAATCGGTCGTCCGTTGACGAACGAGAGCTTTTGTCATGCGATGCAATTTGGGAGCTTCTATGATGAAGTCAGGAAAATGACTTCTTCGGTGAAGTCGTTTGAATGGACCAGTCAGATTTTAAGTGATGACACGTCAGAAACCCTAATCATGTTACAGTGTAGTGCGGTCTACAGTAGCGTAAGTGAAAGAAAACTTTATTTCATGATCTTAATGGTTAGATTTACTTGATCTCTATGTTATTGTGGTACACCGTCTACACATGATTTTTCTTCTAGTACCAATTTTCTCTCCTCTTTATTTTTCTTTATTTATTTATTTATATTCTCTCTCTTATAGATTTTTATTAAATCAACATCTTCATCTTTCCTTCATCTTCTTCATCATATCTTCATCAACTTATTCATCATCTTCATGAGAGAAAGAAAAAAAAACCCAGAAAATTAAAAAAAATGAAATTACATAATAAAAAAAAATATTACAATTAAATACATTCCATAAAAACACTGCCAATTTCAATTCCTCATTTCCCAAATTAATCCCCTAATTAAGCGTATTTCTCCAATTTTATCTTAATCAAGTCCTGAATATAATTTCATCTCATGCATTTTCTGATTTGTTTTTGCTCTTATCCACCGTGCTTCTGAATTGTGAAAGAAAAATCAATTTCATAACAAAAATGATACTATTTAGATCATTACATTGTCCTTTGTAACACCAATTTGCTAAAAAAAATTACTTCGTAAGTTTTACATTTAATCTTTCAGTTTTTCTTACTATAAACGATATAGACACTTGGGTTGCTTTAATTTTATGATTTGTCAAAAGATACTCAAAGATTAATGATAATTTTATGCTTTACTAAATTAAGATTAATTTTCAAAGATACTCTTAAGAAAATTAATGATAATCTTTAAGTATCTTTGAGTGTTTAAAGTTAAAGAAAATTGTTTGAAATTACTAAATTAAGATTAATTTTCAAAGATACTCTTAAAAAAATTAATGATAATCTTTAAGTATCGAGTGTTTAAAGTTGCAAAAAATTGTTTGAAATTAAAAGGATATGTTATTGTGTTCGTGATTATGTGTTCGAATTGAGTTTTCGATGATAAAATGAGTTAAAAGGTAAGATTTTTATTTTTCGGGTCGCATGGGTTCAACCGGATCGTAACGACCCGTCTGGAGGTAGGAGATGAAGTATTAAAAAAATAAATAAAAAATTTGGCCAGTCTGGAGGTAGAAGATGAAGTATTAAAAAAATAAATAATAAATAAAAAATTTGGCCAAACACACACACAAGAATTGAACTCGCGAGCTCTACAACCCCAAAATCAAGATAAACCAAAGCAACATCTTATATTTTCACAAAATCATAGTATTATAATTCTACTTAACTGCTATGTAAATTTTGAAAAGTAATAAATTATTATATACTTATATGATTTGTCAAAAAAAACCATTAATTTTATGATGGGTTGCTTTAAGATATTGCCTAGTTAATCAAGCACTAATGAGATCAATTAATATATGTGTTTTTAAGAACTTGATCGTACAATTGTTTAAATTAAAATTAATTGTCTATTGTTTTATACAATTATTTATTTTTGATAAGATATAAATGAAGATAAAGCGAATCATGGAATGACATTATTCTGACGAACAAAACGGATCCAACGGACTAAGAGTATCAAATATAATTATTCGAACTGTTGTATATGACTTTATTGAAACTAGCGGAAAGACGGGCACTATCGTGCCCGTCTGTCCGCTCTTTCTACTGCGCTAACGCATGTGATTATTTTATTATGTTTGTTTGTATAATTTTGATTAAATTTTTAAATATTAATGGAAATTATTGGTATATTGATTTATAAACAAAATATTGTCAAGTTATATAACAATTATTTATGAACTCAACATATTTTAGTTTTTCTGCATATAAAATAAAGAAAAAATAATGATCTTTTATTGTTTATTCTAATAGTAATTAGTAACATCATAACATAAATGTATAAATGACATTTTATGTAAAAGAAACATTGTTATGATTGCGATAAAAGAATATCTTTAAAGACTACATTTTTCGTAAAGTCTTCATCTTCTCCTTCTATTTTCCCTTCATTAATGAGAACTTTTGTTGAATTTTGATAAACTCCTCTCGATAAAGCTACATATAATTAACCATGACTGAAAACATGTAGTGGAAGATAGATTCCGACACTGGGAATGGTCTGCCCTTTAAGATTAATTTTTGCTCACATTTGTTAGTAATATTTTTTTAGAGGATTTAAAGTCCAATCTTCAACAATATTTTTTGCTCACGTCTATTACTAATCTTTATTTAGAGGATTTAAAGTTCAATCTTTTCCATTATTTTTTACTCACGTTTGTTACAATTGATCAAAGACTAAGGATGAGTAATTTATAACAATAAAATAATATGGAATACTGTTTTTTGAGGAAGGGATATGAAAATACTTGACAATGTTTGTCGGTTGTATTGAGGGGAACAACACAGATGTACAACATAAAAGCGGCTGATAAAAAACTAACATGAGTTGTTGTTTTGTGCTAGTTTTTTTGTGAGTTTGATCTTTGGTTAACAGAGGTAAAAGAGGGTTAACGGTGACGATTAGTTTTTTTGTGAGTTTGATCTTTGGTTAACAGAAGTAGAAACTGGAATTTTGAAAATCGGAATCTTCAGTGTAAGTCGATCTTACAAACTATCCCATTAGAAACCTAGTAAACATGAAAGAACATTACTCCGATGATCAAAACATACCAAACCGACCAACGATATCAAATATAATCAATCAGACCGTTGAATATAACTTTATTGGAATAAGAACGGAACAAGAACTGTAACTTTGGATTAAATTAAAAATAAAATCTTTTTTATTTTTAATTCTTTAAATTCTTTAATTCTTTTAAATAAAAAATCTCAATTTATCTTTAATTCTTTTTTCCAGAATTATTTCACTCAGTTTCACTTTCGTTCTGCAAAAATAAAATTAAGTGCATATAAGCATATAAAGTCTGCAACGGGTGCAGTGTAAATATTTAACGATGTTTTGCATTTAAATTAAAAATATCTATAATTTTAAAAAATATATATAATTTGATTACATGCATATTATTTTAATATTATATTTAATAATGATGTTTTGATTCTAGAAATAAATAGATAGATGACAAAGTGGTTACAATTTTGATTTTGCACAACCATGTACATGGTTCGATTCCTGCTGTCTTCAATTTTGGAATTTCTCTACAAAGATCTTAAAGTCAAAGCAGTTGAACACAATGCAGTCTCTACAAAGATCTTAAAGTCAAAGCAGTTGAACAATTAATTGGATTGGCATATAGGAATCTACGCATTAATTATCATTTAATTCCCACTCCCAAATCTCCTATTATTACCACATTTTCAATTACCACACCTACTTCCCTCTCAAATTGTTTTAAATTTTGCATATATTTTTTTAGAATATTATAGGTTACGCATAATTTTGCTCAAAAAAAAAAAAGGTTATGTATAATATTATGGAAACTAATTTATCTTATACAATTTAAATAAATGTTTATAATTAAGAAGAGATATTTAATTATTATGTCTAAAAAATTATATTTAAATAAAACATATGATAATAATTATCTTAATTATATTGAAGATATGAATATTAAATATAATATTTATCTTTTTTTTTTCCATGATTCAACCACATACAATTAATGCCTAAAAAAATGTCAATCTCTTACTCCCCAAATTAACTTGTCATTATTTAATATAAAACCTTTTTTCAAGAAAAAGACTTCCTTTTAAAAATTTAAAAGTGTATAAAATATAAAAAATTTATGCATTAAAGTAAATTTCTGTGTGGTTTTAGCGTTGAATGCTCATCAACAATCTTCTAATTATGTTGGCTCTATTATTCGAGATTGTATTAGTTTTAAGGGTAGTTTTCATAGTTTAAATTTTTTGCATGTTAGGCGTGAAGCCAACCAAGCTGCTCATTATTTAGCTAAATATGCTCTTAAGAATTTAGATTGCATATGGGTAGAAGAAACTCCGCTTTGTATTTCTACAGTCTTGGCATTTGATTTATTGCCAGACTTTGGTTATTGAAATTGTCTTTAACGTCAAAAAAAAAAAAGTAAATTTCTGTGTGATGTTTTTGATTTTTTTTTCTTTTTCTGAAACGTAAGATGTTTTCGATATCGTTATTAACGCAAATTTCCGCGAGCTAATTAGCCATTTTCGATACTGTTTTTAAATAAAATTTTCGATACCAATATTTCTTCTTTAAAAAAATATAATAATTTATTTTGCAATCACACTTAATACGTTTTTAATGTTTTTTTTGTTGAATCACACTTAATACGTATTTAATGTTTTTAATGTTAGCTGTGTAAATTGAATCACACTTAATACGTTTTTAATGCTTTTTTTTTAAGAAGAAACAGAAATGCTAGTTTTTTTAAGGGCGTTTTAATGGTAGTTATTACTTATTAGTACGTTTTTAATGTTCAACATTTTCCTTTTAAGCCAAAAAAGTAAGTTAGAGTACCTAAGGTTCAATTAAGCCTAAATAGTATGGTCAAAGTAAGTCAAGTGAATAGTGCACATTGCAAAAATTGGACATGTATTTTGAAACGGGGGGAGTATTAATTTAACTTGATTTAATTATATACTTCAAACGTAAGAAGTATTTAACAAAAACTTGACACTAGTTCATTGGCAATAATGTTGTGGATTAACTTTGAGGACTTTGGTTCAATCCCCATTCCGAAATTAGACCGCGCGATTTATACCGATTTTGAACGACGAAAATGATGATTATATAAATCGTTTTAAATTAAAATTGGAAAAATGGATTGGGTTAAAGTCACCATGTTTACGATAATTATATTTTTCCTCTCAATTCACGTCGTTGATACTTTAACCAATATTGTTGCCCCATAAACGAGTACTCGCTGAACCAATAACTACTTCTTTTGTGCATCTATCATAGAGTTTTGTCGTCTCAATTTGGTAAATAATTACTTTTTAATTGCTGGAAATTAACTAAAAGCATAGCTGTATATATTGTCGCATAGCAGCAGCAACTCACACTCTGCTTGTGTCCATCAAGAGTTGGATTTAAATTAGGGTAATTGACTTTTGTGTTGATTAGAAAATGGAGATGAAGAAAATATTGAGATTCATGTTATTTGGAGATGTATTTGAGTAACTATTTTGTTTTTTTGTTCAATAAAGAAGATGATGAAGGTATGAAGATGGTGATGATGTTCATAATCTTCTTGGGTTTATTTATTTTTAATAATGAAATATTTTTTATAAAGAGGATTATCATAAAAAGGTTTGTTTAAATATTTTTTGAAATTAGAAGGAAGAAAAAATCAAAAAGGAGAAAAAAAAAATATGGTGTGAAAGGCAACACAATAACACTAGTGATTTGCTTAATCTGATGGTTCAAAAAAGCTAGTCTACGGTGGTACATATTGAGCAGGTAAACGGTATATAGCATACAACAGTCAACACACATGACATCATTCAACAACGTGGCGCATTATTATTGGATGTAAGGTAACTTCACCGAAAAAGTCAATTTAACGACTTCACCATAGAATTTTCCATGCAATTTATAGGTTTGATATTTCAAGAAATGTAAGTAAAGAATGTCTTCACTCAATTTAGTTAACATGCATGTAGTCAATTTAAAAACATCACAACCATGTGGTCTGATCCTTGGATTTGCGATGGTGGTAACGATTTTGTGACAAGTCCGATTGCTACAGGAATAGAGGATGTCTAAGTGATTTTATTGATTATACTGAATATATATAGAAGTCCGATATTATTAATATGATGTTCAACGATAGAGGATGTGAAAAACATAGAAACTATGTCTATTATTGATGAGGTGCATGATGACAAACGAATTTGCTCGTTTACCCTCTAAGAGGATAATAGTGTTCGTTCTAATTATTGCTATATTATGGAAACACTCGACGATAATAGTAATTTGTGTGTGGTGAAAAACTGGATGAAACTTTGGCAACTTAAAGTACCATAAAGGGTGAAGGTTTTTCTATGGAGGATGGCCATGGGATGTCTACCAACACGATACCGTCTGCAAACAAGAGGCATTTAGTGCAACACACGAGACTAAAGAGAGCGATGAGTGGTCGCCGGTGCATAAAACATGACAATGAGCAACTCTCGATAACTTATACGCGAACCAAATCACATCGGAATGAAAGGGATCTTGAGACCGTGCAGGTGTGAAACTGCATGGTTGAAGGAAGGCTTATAAGAATTATTTAGTACTAACTATATCAACAAGATGCATCTTCTTTCTGGTAGTCATTCCTTAAGAACTCCACAATTAAGCGTGTTTGACTTGGAGCAATTTTTGGATTGATGACCTCTTGGGAAGTTTTTTGGAAAGCGTGCGAGTGAGGACAAAACATGATAAAAAGACTCGTGTTGGTTTGTGGGGTCAGTCGACAATGCTTAAAGTCGCCTGAGATGTTACAAGTGGTATTAGAGTAGACCTCTTCCAATACGATGTTGTTTGGGGACGAACCAAGTGGAAGTTGGTGGGCATGTAACACCCGAGACTAAAGAGCGCGATGAGTGGTTGCCGATGCACAAGACATGACAATGAGCGGCTCTAGAAAACTTCTAGGTGAACCAAATCACATTGGAATGACAGGGATTTTGAGACCGTGTAGGTATGAGACTGCTTTGTTGAAGGAAAGCTTATAAGAATTTTTTGGTATTGTCTATACCAACAAGATGCATCTTCTTTTTGGTAGCCAATCCATGAGAACTCCATAGTTAAGCATGCTTGACTTGGAGCAATTTCGGGATGGGTGACCTTCTGAAAAGTTTCCCAAAAAACAAGTGAACGAGGACAAAACACGCTGAAAAAGACTCGTGTTGATTTGTGTGGTCAGTCAGATATGTTTAAATTTGTTTGGGATGTTACATTTAATGTAGCAATTGATGTTAATGTGTGAGACATACGAAATGATTGGTATGTTTTCTTTGACTGTGATAAATTGGAAGCAATATGTGAAACAGTGATTTTTTGGCACATCATCAAGGGGAATTTGAAAATCGTGGATGCTTTCGTATCTCTATTTTCCAGCTACTCGAACAATTGCCTCAACAACAACTTCTCACTTTTTTTATGACTTCATGGTGTATATGAAAAAAGAAACAACAAACTCTGGAACAATTATAAATCTTGCGTGTGAAACCCTATTGTAATGGTCGCAAGCTCAAGCAAAGGTGGGTCGTAGTGAAGAAGAATAATTGAACATTTGTAGGTCTTTCTGCCATGAACAAAGTAGATGGAGGAAACCGAAAGAAGGAAGGATGTTATGGCATTGATATGTGTCTTAGAGGAAGGCATGGCGAATATATAAATTCTAGGACAACTTGATTCCAACGATTTCTGCAACCAAAAGAGGCGGATGCAAGAGGATTAAAGGAAGCGATAAATTGGCTTGGTATTTTGGATTTGTCTAACGCATCTATTGAACTTGATTTCAAGCAAGTGGTTCACGACATTGCTGGGAGACTCAACATCAATTTCATGTTAAATGTTATTCTAGAGATTTGCAAAGCTTCAGTGAGAATATACCAAAATTTTAAGATAAGTTTCATTAGGCGACAAGCAAATAATGTTGCTCATTTGTTAGCTAGAATGTCATTATCTTATGTTAGTTTCTAAATTCATGATCATGTGTAATCTTGTATTGAGACCGTTATTATTAATGGAATGAGTTGATTTCGTTTCTATCCCAAAAAAATTATCTCATTTTGTAGTTACATTCCACTCACTTTGAATCCTTTAATTTCTTTTATTTAACTTTCACTCCTTTATTTATTTTTTATTAATCCAAACATAAACATTAATGTTAATCACACAGCAAACAATGTTATTGTTTCATTTAAGTTTTAGTCACCAAGCAATTTAGATGGGCGGAAAAGGATAATGCATGGTATGCTATCTTTGAAAATTGCTTCTAGGCACCCCATAATTATTCATTTACCCTCAACAAAAGTTAACTCTAATATTGAATAGCCTTTCCGGTATTCTACATTTTTCTTTTGTTCACCTAAAAATAATGCCTTTTCCTCATATGCATGATTTTGTTACTTCTAAATATAATTTTGAATAACTCATCTGGTAATTTGAATCAGAATAAATCAACATTCTCATAAATTATTATGAACTTAACAAATTTTCAACAAAAATAAATGCCCCTATATATTATTCATGAAGGCGAGTTGGACAAATGGCCTGATAATAAAAGAGAAACAATACATATCATAACATTAACAAAGCAAAACCACCCATAGGCCATAATGTGATGATAACTTAAAAAGAGAAGAAAGAAAGAAAGAAAAACACTCTTAGGAGATTAAGGTTTGGCATGAGTAGCTTAGCTAGTCTCAGTTGTGGGTGTTGTTTAGGAACATCTTGGCTGTAGCACCACAAGTAAGAGCATGTGTAGGTATGTTCCCAATTTTATGAACACCCTCGGCAAAAATAACACCCATTCCCAGATGCAAATGTGGTTCAATGTGACAATGAAATGCCCAAACACCAGGGTTGTCTGCCTTAAACCTTAATGCAGTCCAACCATAAGGAAATATAACTGCAGTGTTCCTCAAAGGTGCACGTGTCAAATTCAAACTTTTCTGATGAACACCTGGTTGAAATTTCCCTTCACCATATCCCAAAACCCAAAAATCATGTCCATGCAAATGCCATGGATGAACTTCACTAGTATTATCTTTTAACATGTTTGCATTTTGTAGTATCACATCAACAACCTCATTTAAGTGAAACGTGTAAACACCGTTACCCGTTGTTGTACTTGGATTAACTGGAGTTTTAAATATGTCGAAATCAAATGGGAATCTATCTGGTGGTGGATTTCTATCAAATGTATTGTTTAGTTTATATTTGATTGCTCCTAAGTAAGGTGTTATTGGCAATGTTAAGGAAACATTATTAATAGCCCATTTAGTGAAATTACCGATTTTGCTTTGGGTGTTGAGGAGGTAAATTGTGCGGTCTGCGATTTTTGGTGTCTGTGGTGTTCCCATTCTGGAAATGATTTGTTTTGTGAATGCTTTGCTGCGCTCGAAATCGTTCCATAAGGGAGTGATTGGTGGTGGTAATATAGGGAAAGTTGAGGCAGGGTTTGTATTATAGTTAAGGATTGTTAGGGCTTGTGGTGTGTCTGATTTTCTGCTTATAATGCCGATTGAGAGCCAGTAGTTTTGGTTGGGATCTTGGTCCGTGTGTAGAAGGACTGAGTAGGTTTCGCCTGAGTAGATGTCTATGCTATCAACCGTGAATGGGTGCACGTAGTTTCCATCTGCTTCCACCACAACAAGGGTGTGATTCTACATGACACAAAAATTATGGCGCACCGTTAATTGATGAATGAATGATAATAATGAACATAATAAAAAACTCTACGTTCATCGATAAAATCAGTTTAGGTCACATAACTTTATGTCAAATCTATTTCTAAAATGTGAAACTCACATTGATTTAATACAAATAAAAAAAGACACATAATTTAATATCATATCTCTTGTAATTTTTTAATCATTTATGTCTACAAATAAAGTATATATTTGAGGTTCTATTCATGCAAGAGTTGTGCATACAACCAAGCCTCCCCATTACAAAATAATCTTAAACGGCTAGTTGAGCTGGCCATGCGACACCATAGATTTGCACATCTACCAAACATTTTTTTATACACAATCGAGGATTGTTGTCGATTTTTTTCAAATATATTTTTCTAACTTCTTTGACCTATTAGTCATGTTTTCCTTGCGATGCGAATGGAATAATATAAATTATGTAACGTAAGACAATGTATACCTTTCATACCTACTACACAAGAAAGAGAGATAGTAAAATAATGCAAATATATATCTAGTAGGTCATAACTAGAAATAGATCAAAAACTTACTGAAATGGCCAAGTTGAGAGAAGCTAAGGACGTTGTACTTGCAATCCTAATTCTGTAGGTTTTTTTTGGCGCTACTTCGAGAATCTTGGGTGCGCATTCTTCACCACCTTTGAAATTGCATTGAGGCAGGGTGGTGTTCACGAAATTAGCTGCTAGGGAACAATTGAACTGCCCTCTTCCATTGATGAGCAAGCTCTAAAAAAGTCATCATAATGTATGGTGGGTTAGGAAAAAAATGTCATTCATAAGGCATGCAATTATAAATAAGAAAAAAGACAATGTTGTTTAGGTACCATATCCATGATTAAATTAATCTTATGGTATTACTTTTATTTAAAATACTTACTGTTTTGTTTTTTTGTAGAAATTTAAAATACTTACTGTAATAAGATGCTTTCACTTGTTTTATTTATTTTAAAAAATATGTTTTCCTTTATTAAAAGTTAAAGGATAAACTAAGGATATAGATCCAGCAGCACCAGTTCAGATTAATAATATAAAAATATAAAATATTATTAATAAAAAAAATACATTATTGTAATAATATAAAAATCAAATTCAAATTTCTTTCTTCAAATATGTGCTGTTGAAAAAGAAAATATTACAAGTGGAGGTGGTTGTGGCCAGCGGTGGTGAGAACTCACTTTAAGATTCAATTTGGAAGCTTAGAGGGAAATGAGATAGTGATTTTTAGAGGATAAGAGTAGAGAAAAAATAAAGAAATCTTTTAAAAATTTAAGAGAGTATTTTTTTTCAGATTTTCAGATAATGTTAATCGCATACTTTTTTTTTGGTACAATGTGTTATTTTTTTGGTCAGGTAGCTTAGTGGCTAGAATTTACCTTATAAGGTGAATAAGTGGGGTGTCCGGGGTTCGAACCCCGGCCCCTACATATAATAATGCATTGTCCTACCAACTAGCTATGCTCACGGGACCTTTTTGGTACAATGTTAATTGCATACTTATGAGTTATGATTAATATATTTAATCTTATGAGTATTATAACAATCTAAATTGGATTTAAAGCAAAGCATTATTGGCATCAACCTAAGCAATAGCCTCAAAGCCAGAAACACTTTTAGAAAGCGAAGCATAAAGCGGATATAGGTATGAGGGGAACACTGAAAAATTTCCCATATGAGAGTGCCTTTGAATAATCCAGATGAGATTGTTGTTGAAAACCATATGGACCAAAATAACTTATTAACAATGAGTATGGAGTGGGTGCAGGTGGTATATAGACTGTAGCCATGATTGTATGGGTTGAAAGAAGTTGAATAGGAAGGGTATAGTAAAGGTTGGGTGATGGTAGAGCTGAAATGGTGTTTGGGTTTCCATAAATGTATTGGTTGGAGGAAGGTAATTATGAAGGGTATGGGTTTGATGATGGTGGAGCTGAAATAGGTGCTAAGGTTGAATAATATGGGTGAGAGGTGGAGTATGCACATGGAGGAGATTAAGTGGAATATGGTGTGTGTGTGGATTGGGGAATGGAGCTATAATACTGGTGGTTGCATTGTGAGGATCGAGTAATATGGATATGTAGAAGGAAAATCAGTTATGGGAGGGTTTTGTGATCAGGATGAAGCACCAATTGATACCATCTAAAACATATCACTAAGGAAACTAGGGTTCTAAGAGCAAAAGGAGAAAAGGACAAAACTAATTAAAAAAATTAAAATAACTTTTTCATTCATTTTTATTCCCTGTCTATTGAGACCATATATACTCAATATATAGTATTCTAACTAGTTCATAGCTATCCATGTGACATAATCTTGAACACCCTAATAAAAGTACCAAAAACATTATTTTATAGGGAAAAGTAACAGAAGCATAGAAATTACAAAACGTTTAGAGAGGTCTTATATACGTTAATTAGTTATAAAAAGTTTAGGGTAATAAATAATACAATGATCAATAAAAACGTGCAAGGCTCTCTTTGAGAGTTGGGAGGGACAATGAGACGAGGACTTTGGAGAGATGAAATTAGAGTAGAAAAATTGAGAAATTTTTCAAAATTTTAAGAGAATGTTTTTGTAGAAAATAATAAATTAATACTTACGATTAATTTATTTTTTACTTCTAAGTATTATAACAAGATAGATTGGATTTAAAAATTTACACAAAACCCAACCCTCTAAAGTTCTCCATTCTTTATGATTCTTGCTTCCTTTTTTTACAAGCTCTACCCTCAAAACTCCCAAACAAAGATTGGGTTTGCTATAAGGAATTATAAAGACATGCAATAATCTTTGACTTTTTGTAGTTTTAATTTGGATCGATTTGGATTTGAACATCATAACAAACGTTAAAAGTAGTTATTATGATAGTACAAAAACAAATGTCAAACATTTTTAATGATTTAACAGTTGTGATTGATTTACGATCTAATTTTTTTTTATACTAACGATGTATATGAATTAAATTTTTATTCTATTATTATATTGATAAATATAGCTATTTTTAAGATTTGACAACATAAATGAATAAAATGTAAATTGAATGAACATGATATTTTTGTATTAAAAAAATTGAAAGTATACCTGTGGTTCACCAACCCATCTCATTGGGGCTGAAGAGAGGCCAACCTCTTGTTCTTGTGAACTTGTGTGCCACAGATCACTGAGGAGCAGATTAAACTCACCATCATAATGAAATGGCTCGCTTTGGTTGTTTGGTAAATCTACTATTAGAGAACCATACAACCCTGCTGCTCTCTGCATGCCATAGTGTCCATGATAGAAATATGTACCAGGCTGCTAGAGGTGTCAATAGAGCCCCAAATTTCAAAGCCCACTTAAAAAAGCCCCCACCAAGCCCACTAAATTAAAGCCCCTAGTTGAAAAGAATTATTTGGGGCCAAGCCCACTCTAAAATCTATTTATTTGTGGGCCTAATAAAGCCCCATACTATAATTTTTTTTCTTAACAGATTATTACGATCTTATTTTAAAAAACAACTTATTCAAAACAACTTATTCGAAACAACTTATTTATACAAAACAGCTTATTTATGCAAAACAACTTATTCGAAACAACTTATTTATACAAAACAACTTATTTGTGCAAAACAGCTTATTCAAAACAGCTTATTTATGCAAAACAGCTTATTCAAAACAACTTATTTATACAAAACAGCTTATCTATGCAAAACAGCTTATCTATGCAAAACAGCTTATTCGAAACAACTTATTTATACAAAACAGCTTATTTGTGCAAAACAGCTTATTCAAAACAACTTATTTATACAAAACAACTTATTTATGCAAAACAGCTTATTCAAAACAGCTTATCTATGCAAAACAGCTTATTCGAAACAACTTATTTATACAAAACAGCTTATTTGTGCAAAACAGCTTATTCAAAACAACTTATTTATAGAAAACAACTTATTTATGCAAAACAGCTTATTCAAAACAGCTTATTCGAAACAACTTATTTATAAAAAACAACTTATTTGTGCAAAACAGCTTATTCAAAACAACTTATTTATGCAAAACAGCTTATTCGAAACAACTTATTATACAAAACAGCTTATTTGTGCAAAACAGCTTATTCAAAACAACTTATTTATAGAAAACAACTTATTTGTGCAAAACAGCTTATTCAAAACAACTTATTGATACAAAACAACTTATTTGTGCAAAACAGCTTATTCAAAACAGCTTATCTATCCAAAACAGCTTATTCGAAACAACTTATTTATACAAAACAGCTTATTTGTGCAAAACAGCTTATACAAAACAGCTTATTTGTGCAAAACAGCTTATTCAAAACAACTTATATATACAAAACAACTTATTTGTGCAAAACAGCTTATTCAAAACAGCTTATCTATGCAAAACAGCTTATTCGAAACAACTTATTTATACAAAACAGCTTATTTGTGCAAAACAGCTTATTCAAAACAACTTATATATACAAAACAACTTATTTGTGCAAAACAGCTTATTCAAAACAGCTTATCTATGCAAAACAGCTTATTCGAAACAACTTATTTATACAAAACAGCTTATTTGTGCAAAACAGCTTATTCAATACAACTTATTTGTGCAAAACAGCTTATTTTGTATAAATAAGTTGTTTCGAATAACCTGTTTTGCATAAATAAGCTATTTTGAATAAGTTGTTTTGCATAAATATGTTGTTTTGCAGAAATAAGCTGTTTTGAATAAGCTGTTTTTGCATAAATAAGCTGTTTTGCATAAATAAGTTGTTTTGCATAAATAAGCTGTTTTGCACAAATAAGCTGTTTTGCATAAATAAGCTGTTTTGCATAAATAAGTTGTTTTGTATAAGCTGTTTTGCATAAATAAGCTGTTTTGAATAAGCTGTTTTGCACAAATAAGTTGTTTTGTATCAATAAGTTGTTTTGAATAAGCTGTTTTGCACAAATAAGTTGTTTTCTATAAATAAGTTGTTTTGAATAAGCTGTTTTGCACAAATAAGCTGTTTTGTATAAATAAGTTGTTTTGAATAAGCTGTTTTGCATAAATAAGCTGTTTTGAATAAGCTGTTTTGCACAAATAAGGTGTTTTGTATAAATAAGTTGTTTCGAATAAGCTGTTTTGCATAGATAAGCTGTTTTGAATAAGCTGTTTTGCACAAATAAGTTGTTTTGTATATATAAGTTGTTTTGAATAAGCTGTTTTGCACAAATAAGCTGTTTTGTATAAATAAGCTGTTTTGAATAAGCTGTTTTGCACAAATAAGTTGTTTTGTATCAATAAGTTGTTTTGAATAAGCTGTTTTGCACAAATAAGGTGTTTTGTATAAATAAGTTGTTTCGAATAAGCTGTTTTGCATAAATAAGTTGTTTTGTATAAATAAGTTGTTTTGAATAAGCTGTTTTGCACAAATAAGCTGTTTTGTATAAATAAGTTGTTTTGAATAAGCTGTTTTGCATAAATAAGCTGTTTTGAATAAGCTGTTTTGCACAAATAAGCTGTTTTGTATAAATAAGTTGTTTCGAATAAGCTGTTTTGCATAGATAAGCTGTTTTGAATAAGCTGTTTTGCACAAATAAGTTGTTTTGTATATATAAGTTGTTTTGAATAAGCTGTTTTGCACAAATAAGCTGTTTTGTATAAATAAGTTGTTTTGAATAAGCTGTTTTGCATAAATAAGTTGTTTTGAATAAGCTGTTTTGCACAAATAAGCTGTTTTGTATAAATAAGTTGTTTCGAATAAGCTGTTTTGGATAGATAAGCTGTTTTGAATAAGCTGTTTTGCACAAATAAGCTGTTTTGTATAATAAGTTGTTTCGAATAAGCTGTTTTGCATAAATAAGTTGTTTTGAATAAGCTGTTTTGCACAAATAAGTTGTTTTTTATAAATAAGTTGTTTTGAATAAGCTGTTTTGCACAAATAAGCTGTTTTGTATAAATAAGTTGTTTTGAATAAGCTGTTTTGCACAAATAAGTTGTTTTGTATAAATAAGTTGTTTTGAATAAGCTGTTTTGCACAAATAAGTTGTTTTGTATAAATAAGTTGTTTTGAATAAGCTGTTTTGCACAAATAAGTTGTTTTGTATAAATAAGTTGTTTCGAATAAGCTGTTTTGCATAGATAAGCTGTTTTGAATAAGCTGTTTTGCATAAATAAGTTGTTTTCTATAAATAAGTTGTTTTGAATAAGCTGTTTTGCACAAATAAGCTGTTTTGTATAATAAGTTGTTTCGAATAAGCTGTTTTGCATAAATAAGTTGTTTTGAATAAGCTGTTTTGCACAAATAAGTTGTTTTTTATAAATAAGTTGTTTTGAATAAGCTGTTTTGCACAAATAAGCTGTTTTGTATAAATAAGTTGTTTTGAATAAGCTGTTTTGCACAAATAAGTTGTTTTGTATAAATAAGTTGTTTTGAATAAGCTGTTTTGCACAAATAAGTTGTTTTGTATAAATAAGTTGTTTTGAATAAGCTGTTTTGCACAAATAAGTTGTTTTGTATAAATAAGTTGTTTCGAATAAGCTGTTTTGCATAAATAAGTTGTTTTGAATAAGTTGTTTTGCATAAATAAGCTGTTTTAAAAAAACTTTAAAGGAAAATGTTTATAGAAATTTTGGGGCTTTGGGGCCTTGGGGGCTTTTGATTTGTGGGCTTGCATGAAGGTGGGCCTTTTAATCTTGTGGATTTTTAAGCCCCATTACTATGTGGGCTGGGGCCAAAATTTCAAGGCCACGTAATATTGACACCTCTACAGGCTGCACCATATGATTAAACACCCACACGTTAATATCATATATATGTTAGCCCTAGTTATTATATTATTATAAAATAAAAGATACTCAAAAACAAAACAACAAAAGAAAAACCATTGCTGGCCTGGGAGATATATGCCACTTGATCTCAAATAAGTGATTAAACTAATCAAATATTTAATTAATTAACTAATTAATTACCCTGTCAACAATGAATCTGTAATGAAAAGTTTCTCCTGGATTTATAGCACACTGAGAGATTGCAGCAGTTCCATCAGCCCAAGGAGTTCCAATCTACAAAACATTATTATTTTAATTAGCAAACAACAACAAAAATTGTATCCTACCAAAAAAACAACAAAAAATGTATAAGGTGCATTAATTTTATTTTAAAACTCGATGAATTGACAAAAAAAATTACTTTGAACTTTTTTAGAAATTGGTCATAGATTGGATAAAACAGACAGCAAGATATTGAACAAAAACAAAAAAAAAAAATTTGTCCCAATCTCTACTCACTTAACCATAAGAAAACTTTTTACAAACTATCAAAATAATAATTTTATTTTCTATATAAAAATAGCTTCTCTCTAATAAAAAAAAAAAAATAAAAATTGATCGAACATTTTTAGAATATGTGCCTCTTTTTATCACTTTGTGTGCATGGCTATACATTTTGTTCTGCCCAAACAAAAATTGGTCCATCTTTACTCCCTGTCTCTCTCCACTCTCATGCCTTTCTCCCTTAACCCTTTACTCTCTCTCACCCATATGGTCTTTACCTCTCCTCTTCCTCTCTTGCTTGCCTACTCATCTTCGATCTCTCTCCCTAGATATCATTTTTATTTCCTCCTTCATCTTTATGAATATTTACATTCATATATATATATATATATATATATATATATATATATATATATATATATCAAGTATTGTATTAAAAGTTATATTATTTTATCAAATACATAGAAATATTAAACAAGATGCATCACAAAATTATTTGCCTTGTCCGTCAACCATCAAATACAATGAAGAGCACAAAAAATAATAATTCATGTACAGTTTAATACCGTCTGTTACTATTATGAGCAATACTTAACATTTTACTAATCAAAGACATCACTAATGTTAATTATACTTAGCTTGTGATGATTAAAACATCTAGAATAAGAGAAAGAAAATTTACCTGTCTGATTCCATGCCAGTGAATAACAGTTCCTTCTGTAGAGAGCTTGTTGGTGAGGTCAATGACAACGGTGTCACCAACTTCAGCTCTAATAGTTGGGCCAGGAAACTGACCATTGATTCCCATCACAACATGCTCTATGCAATCTGGCGTTTTGTACATGTATTCCACATCAAACTTGTAATGTTTCACTTTTGCTAATGAAAACTCAAATAACCCTAACCATATACACCAAACAAAAACAGCTTTTAACAAACTCATTATATTGTTGCTAAGCTAGCTTTTGCTCAGAGACTTTGGTCTTTTAGACTGTTTGTATAAATGAAATGAAAGATTGTATGAATTTATAAGCACGAAATAGAGATGTGTCTCGATTATAGTAGCATTACCTAGGCTGCACTTACCTCGTGCTCGTTATTTTAATCTACCAATATAGCTTGTGCTATAATTGTTATTTTAATATATATGCCAACTAATAATTGTATCTTATTATGAATCCTTCTTATAACAAAACAAGATGTATTATTTTTTATATAATACTTGAATTGGAATACATAATAGTAATTATGGTAAGAGAATAAGATTTATATATTGACCAAAGAGTCCTTGATATGTATCGATTTTGAGACGGTACTAGTGCAAAAAGAGGGAGTTGGGTTTCCTGCAACAAGTAAATCGATGCGGTCACAATAGTCATTTGATCAGGATCGAATATTATAGAAAGTATTGGTTAGGTCGAATTGTACGTGACAATAAAGACATGACAATACTAAGATAAAAGCATATTGGTCCCAAAACAAACCATCAATACATAAACATTTTTTTAAAAGGAGAATTAATCACACGATTTTTTTTAATCATATGACAGCAACATAGTTTCAGGAGTCCTATTAAAAAAACATAATTTCTGGAATCACAATCTTTTCTTTCAAGAAAAGGAATCACAATTTTTCACTAGCATAATATTCCATTTAGCTTATGCTTCAGTAAAATGCAGAGTCTACTCTACTCACGTTATGCCCAATAGAATTGATTCCATGTTCTGTACATATTTCAACAAACACAGCGTTCTCAGCAAGAAAACCATATCTAGAATGCAACATTGTGCATTTCCGATTAATACCAGCAGCAAGAACATTTGCAATCAATAAGCGTAGTGAAGTCAAACCTAGGCGTGTAAACTTGTGAGTGTTTTTCTTTCAACTCATAGAAATAGAAAGTATGAGGGTCATAATAGAAAGGGTACCCAAATAAAAGTGTAGTGTTGTCCTCAAACTAAACTGTAATGAGACAGGTAACTCAAAAGATTATCCGAAGTCGTTCCCTCTTTTCATTGTTTTCATTTTTCACTTGATCAAACCCGCACATTGCGTTCGGGCATGAACGGGTTACAAAATCGAGTCGGGTCTTGTGCTTTCCTAATATTTTTAAGCATAAGATTGATATCAGACAATCACTAATGTCTTGACTGCGTAACTACAAGAAATCGATGTCTGCTTATACATGGGTTTTGAATTTGATACAATAACTGTGTCACAAAATTATTCGTCTAAGTCGTCTGATATGAAGTCAACAATTGTGATAATTTATAGTTGATTTTGATATTGTGTAATTGAACCATTTAATATGCAATTAACCGCTGAGATGCAAAATAGTTTATAATTGCATGATTTTTCAGCGGTAGGCAAGCCGGATCCGTGCATATGATTGCCACTTACATTAAAATTTTGCAAGTATAAATGTATAATAGACAAAAAAATGGAATGTCGTGACAACGTTGTAAATAAAATAAAGTAAAAAAAATTCATTTTTAAAGTATATAAATAGAGTGTCTGAGGTTCGAACCTTAATCCCTATATATATTATTCAAAGTCTCTTATCAAGTGGGCAGGGCCGGCCCCAGGCATAGGCCGGGAGTGCGGCGGCCTAGGGCTCATGCCTGTAGGGGGGCAAATTTTTTTATCTGTGGGGGTGTATATAGCCAGAACTGAATTTTGGGGGGTTTATATAGTAAAATTTACCAACAGATAGGCCCAAAACATTGACATTGAAGACTGGGCTGAAGTCTGTTATTATTTTGGCCCTTTTGATCCATTTTGCTATATATACCCCATACAAAACAAATCTTTCTATTTACACCCTCCAAAATAAAAAATTGGACCCTTTGTTCCTAATAATGTGCCAAGAAATTTGTGATTTTTTTTTTTGGGTCCATTGTTCCTAATAATCTTTCTTACTAATATTAAAAATATTTGTGATATTTTTAGTTGAAAAATTGGGAGAATTTTCACAACTAAACAAATTATATTTTAGTTGAAAATGGACCTACTAGAATAATTTCAGTCTACTTCATAGGAGAAATTGTTCTCTAATTCTATGGTATTTTTTTCTATGGAGTATTTGATTTATTTGAAGATGTTGCCTAAAAAAACCTTTTATCTTTTAGTGAAAAGCGAAGAAGAAAAAAAACGAAATGAAGCATTAATAAAATCATAACAAGAAACTAAAAAAGTTTATGATGTATTATGTAAGGGGTCATTTTCTCAAACTATGCCTAAGGCCCATAAAATGCTAGGAACGGCCCTGCAAGTGAGTTAAGTTCACGAGAAGATAGAGGTGGCTCTTTATCTCCCTCTAAAACTTAAATGTTAGTAAATTGATTGGTTTTATGTCGGTTTTAAGGGTTGAATGTATTACTCCTTGTCATTTGTCAATTTGTTTATTTTGTGTTACGTCTTGAGTTGTGAGTATATATTGGAGTTTGTAGATTTGTCTATCATTTTAATAAGTGGTAATGTTTTTATTGGTTAAACACATTTTTGGTCTTTTATCTTTATTCTAAGATTCATATTAGCCCCCTAACAAAAAAAATGTAAGATTAATGTTGGTCCTCTAAGTTTTTTAAATTTCAAATAGATCGTTTAAGTTGTTAATTTAATGCAACTATTTTGAAGTTTTTTAAATTTCAAATATGTTTTTAAATTGGGTAATAAGGACCTACTTGAAACTTAAAGGACTAACCCAATATTTTTACCAAACTTAAAGGATCATAAGAGGTATTTTGCCTTATCTTTATTTACATGTATTTTTAATTAATCTAGTAGAAAAAACCCAAAAGTCCAAAGCAAATGTATTGCAGTAGTTAAAAAACCCACAACTAAGCATTAATCACTTGAAAAATATCACTGTTGAGAACTACCAACCAATAACTCAGCTAAATCTTTAGTTCAACAAAAAAGACAAACCATAATAACAAGATGTTATAAATAAAAAATGTCATATATAGAACCGCAAAAATAGAAAACTAGTGTTTGTTCAGGGGATTTAGAAACCTTGCTGAACTTGAGGTGGAGAAATCCTCCATGGCTGCTTTGAAAAATATAATGTCATTAAATATAAGTTCATATACAAATTATTAAATGCATTTTTTTAACTTATTTTGAAAAGAGAAGTGCTATATAGTACGGAAATTATTTTCAAGAAAATTCACGAACGCTTGAATATATATATAAGCAACTTGAACGGTTTCTATTGTTATGCACCATGTCTTTATTGTTATGCGATTCAACCAAAGAAAAAGTGGCAGCACCGTTTGAATTTGTTGCACCGTCGGCTTAAGATTAATTCCCTCAAACAAAAAAAAAAATAGTGTTAAGATTAAAGAGTGCTACCCTTTCACGACAAAACAAAAAGAGTGCTAACTTTAAACTCTCTTTTTATTAATTAAATCACTTACTATTCCAAAAAAAAAAAAAGTACCGCAGTTTAGTAGACGTCCGTGAAACTTCGTTGCCACATGTTCCGTACTATTTAGCATTTTTCTTTTGAAATATGAAAAGTCAAATTAAATACACGTACAAACAAAAAATAATTTAGTAATATTCAAACACAAAATACATGCATTAACTGCATTACAAACTTTTTCTTAATATATGTAAAATTTATCAAACGGTTTTATGATAAAGGGTGCAGAGAGTATAATTTATCAACACGTGATAACTAAATATATGTATGTATACCCTTAAAAAATATACAAACAAAATCATGTTTAAATTCACTTTTTTAAATGCACGTGGTTGGCCTCCTCTCAAGATAAGATTTTATTTTTTGATAATTAATTATTACGACGCGTTTCCAGCAAGTTTGGCTTTTTCTTCACCAAACGGAAAAGGAAAAAGATTGGACTTTTTCATTGGAAGCGTACTCCTTTTGTTTTCCTTTTCGAACAGTATAGTTTTCAAAATAGATGATTTTAGATTCAAACTCTTGTTCATACATAATATAATGTCTTCTTTTTTTTTTTTTTTAAAGAACTTAATATAATGTCTTTATCAACTGAATTATACTCACACGATTCATCTAGAGACAACAATATTGGTATAAATAAAAAAAATTATTAAAAAAAATTAAAGCAACCGACCCTGGTAGAACTATTCCATTTAAGAACTCATCTTTTGACTACGAACTTTTTACCAATTCAACCATTAAATATGCTCATATAACGTTAATTCTCAAGCACACAAAATTTCATATAAGTTAGACATTTGGGTCTCTGTAATTTTATACTCTCTCCGGTCACTATTATAAACAAATTTTAACTTTTTAGGTTCATTCAATAAATGATGTATGTGATCTATATTATAGACAATATACATCATTTACTGAATGAATATAAAAAGTAGAAATTTGCTTGTATTAGTGACCGGAGGGAGTACTTTTTTAAAAAAATTATAACTATTGTTATATCAATGATACATTGATATCCCAATTTTGTCGTCACCCTGATGTACGATCAACAACATCTACTAAATTTTGTCGTCACCCTGATGTACCATCAACAACATCTACTAAAATGAAAGAGTATGCACACGAGTTTCCATAATGCAGAGCATGATTCAACACAACATTTCAATCTCTCAGAATGAAAGAATATATGATATCAATAAGAGGAGCATAAGGATGAGTAGGTAGGACACCGTCCTTAATAAAGGTCAATATCGATTGAGAATCTGACTGCAAATGTTGTCTCTAAAATCATGGTTCCATGTGATTCGCAATCTATAGAAAATAGCATGAAGCTCAACATTAATATTAGTGGTATGACCACAACTTCGTGCAAAACCATTTATCATCAAACCACCAACTAAATTTCTGATTAAGCCTTGAGAGCCTAATTTACCAGGTTATCAATTGAGCTACCATCAATATTAACTTTAATTATATTATGCGGAGGAGGTTGCCAAAAAAAACCAACCTAAGAATAGGGTTAAGAGCATGACCACCAAAAGCATTCTTGGGGGAATTATATAGAGAATAAATAGATTTGGCTAAGAGTAGACGAAAGAGGGTAACTGATGATGGCGAAAGCTTCACCATTTTTAGGCTTCCAAATAAACCAACATTATCCATCCAATAAAAAAAAGAGTAAATGGTCACTTTAGTCCCTGGCTCTGCACCTCGCTGTCACATAGGTCCCTGACTCAGGATTAAATACAAACAAGTCCCTGACTCTACACTTCCGTTATCACTTTAGTCCCTGCCGTTAAAAAAATCTGTTAAGTGTTGATGTGGCACGCTGACAAGGAGTATGACGTGTCACAGGGACTAAAGTGAAAGTAAAAAAATGGTCACTTTGGTCCCTGAATCGAAAATCAATATCCTCAATTTATTGTTAGATCTCCGACTGTGTATACTTACTGTCAGTTAGGTCCCTGAATCGAAAATCAATATCCTCAATTTACTGTTAGGTCTCTGACTGTGTATACTTACTGTCAATCAGGTCCCTAATAGTAAACACGAAATTAGGGGTCAAAATCCAAATGCACGTCTTTCATGCCAACTCCAAGGGGTCCGAAGCCAACTATGTGATGTTTGTTAGTTTATTTATGTACCGAAATTGCTAAATTATAAGCACAACTATGGTGCGATATTTTATTTAATATTTTGTTGAATCATTATGTAATAACTTGTTGAATTATATGCCCAAATATGGTGCAATCTTTTAATTACTCTATGGTTGACATTAATGACTTAATAGTTATGTTATGGAAACATTTGTTATTAAACTATGGAATTATTTTTATAAGTGTTATAATAATATTTTGATATTTAGCACAAATACCTTAGTGTTGAGTAAGTAGCATGTTAAACTAACAACTTGCCAAGGATCTTAGTGAAATTTCGTGTTTAATGTCAGGGACCTAACTGATAGTAAGTAAACACAGTCAGGGACCTAACTGACAATAAGTACACACAGTCAGGGATCTAACAGTAAATTGAGGATATTGATTTTTGATTCAGGGATCAAAGTGACCATTTTTTACTTTCACTTTAGTCCATGTGACACGTCATACTCCTTGTCAGCGTGCCACATCATCACTTAACAGATTTTTTTAACGGCAGGGACTAAAGTGATAACGGAAGTGTAGAGTCAGGGACTTGTTTGTATTTAATCCTGAGTCAGGGACCTATGTGACAGCGAGGTGCAAAGTCATGGGCTAATGTAACTATTTGCTCTAAAAAAAAAAAGTATTACGTCTGCTGGGTGCATTCAACTTAACAATATATAAATGCAAATGATCTTTCTAAGGGTCATTTTAAAAATCCAATTTTAGCTTGTGCAAAACCTGCCATGGAACGGGTGACGTTGCCAATGTAGATATTTTTTCTTGTAAAATACTAATTTATTTTATTTTATTTTATTTTTTAAAAAAAAAAATCAAAATGGGATATATTACTCAACTGGCTATTCTTCTAGCACAAGGTGTGCCAAGAAGGATAACAAATATTCACAACAAAGTATCAACAAGAATGAACAATGATTAGCCTATACCTAAACACAAGAACGGGTTCTGACACCAATCATGAAACTTATAATTAAAACTAGCAAATTTTGCTTTATGCCAATAAAAAGAGAGAAGCCTAATGTTCTCCAAGAGCTGGGTAAAGGAGCTTTGTTTTGTTCTGAAAATTCTATCATTCATTTTCTTCCAAATGACCCATGTAAAATACTAATTATTATATTAAACTTTTTTATATGTCTACTTGATATTTTATTCTATTCTTGCTTTAAATTATTTTACTCTATTATTGTATTAAAGTCATTTATTATATTTTGTATTGAAATATTTTACTTCAATTTGATATTAAATAATTTATCTTTGTAAGTGTAGTTAATCATTGATGCTACTTTTTGATATTTTTGGGTACAAGTTTGATTTTATTTTTAACTAGGAAAATAATTATTTTATGTTAATTGTAGTTTGAGCGGTTAATTAAGTTTTTGGTCTATACAAATATCTTAAATTTCATTTTTAGTCCCTTTAAAATTTTCAGTTAGTTTCGATCCTCAAATATTTTCTAAGAACTTTCGTCTCTTTGTTTAATTCAACTTGTGTATCATTCATAATTTTTAAATGAATTTTTACATAGATGTTTATAATATTATAACTTTCTCTCCAACAAAAACATTTAATTTTTTAACAAAAGATAAATTTTTAAGCGCTAAAAACTTAAAAAATTAATAGTTAATTCTTCCATTGTTCAAAAAAAAAATCAAACTTTTGCAAGATAGATTTATATAATGTACTAAACATGTCTACTAATTAAAAGAAATTCAAAAATTCCTCAAAAAAAAAAAGAAATTCAAAATTTCGAAAGATACACATGAGCTTACCTAAAAATAGGGATCAAAAGTCGTAACAAAAAATATTTAGAGAACCAAAACTTGATAAATATTTGTAGAGGAACTAAAAACGAAATTCAAGATATTTATCAAGACAAAAAATTTATTTAACCCTAAATTTAAGTTAAGCGTAACCGTATAAATACATGTATTTTGAGGTTGTTCTTATTCTTATATCCTATAGTTTAAGCATGGATTGAAGTTAGGGGAAGCATAAATTGGCCATTACTTTAAGCCTGAATGGAATCTTATATACATATGGTAATACATGCGAAAATCTGAGATTTTCTATAGTAGAAATATCCCTTATTGCTTGAAGGATACCATCTCTAATATTCTACAGGTTACGGGGTGCATAGAAACAATTTTAATTATGTTAGTTAAGTATCAGGTGTGGAAGCGTATTTTTAGTAGGAGTAGTAAGATGCGCTGTCAGATAGAAAAGGAACTTTTGATTAAATCGGTTGCTTAAACTATCAGTTCTTAGTGTATCTCCACTCTATTATAATACTCATGGGCGTTCCTAAAAAATAAGAGGTTCGACTCTCATAGTAAAATAGACCTCAGGGAAATAAAAACGTAATCTCTTTAAAACTTCTTAATCATAAGAGGCAATTTAGGAGACATAGAGGAAGACTGGAAAATAAATGTAGGACCTGAAAGTTAGGAGGCATATCTTTGCAACATATACAAAAATTTGTCAACATTCAACATCCAACATATAACAAAATTAGCAATTATGTTTTTCGACATTCGACATATAACAAAAATTTCGACATTCAACATATATTGGAACCATATATTTGCAACATTCAACAAACTTAGCAATTATACGCTGAAATTTTAAAAAGTAATTACTAATAAGCATGAAGCAACGTATAAAAAAATTTGTATAGCTAAGCTTCATTAAAAAATTCGTGAATCAGAAGAACTTCTAAACATGAAACAAATAAAAAATATTAAGCAAAATAGAGGTGTTGAGTGACAAGAAGAAACTCAAACACATACCGAAGAAAGAAAAAGAAATAACATGTTTTTTTTTTTTATTTCAGTAGGGTGTGGGTATTAAGCTATAATTTTTTTAGGCCCGTATATTTTGGAGGCCAGACTTGGTTGAGCTGTTTGAAGTCCCCCAATGTCGGGCGTGATAACACTAAGTGTCTTCTTTGTAGAAATGTTTTGTTCTTAATTGATTTTCGTTTTCAAAGTTCAATGCAATATTAAATGTTGTTTTACCAATATTATCTTTTGTTATTTAATGTGGAGAGAGAAATATATGAACGAGATAATAAATCAATAAGGTTGAGTTGAGATCCTCTTCATTTCCTACAATATGTACGCATTTCTATAATATGTGACATTAATTGAATATTTATACACCAAAACTATACTAATGTAATTTGTCATTTATTGTAGAAAATAGAGAGATCTCAACTCAATAAAGTTATCCTAAGAAAATGATAAATTATTGTATCAAATGTAGAAACATTTATTTATTAATCATCTTGGTTTGTGTAAAATATCAAAAATGACAATGAAAAAGAACGGAAGTAGTAGTTTTGAAGGATTTTGAAGTGTATATTAAATCATTGAAATCACGAAGAGAAATGATATTTAAACATCAATTTGGTTTGTGCATATTAAATCTAACACTTGATGACAATGAAAAAGAACGGAAGTAGTAGTTTTGAAGGATTTTGAAGTGTATATTAAATCATTGAAATCACGAAGAGAAATGATATTTAAACATCAATTTGGTTTGTGCATATTAAATCTAACACTTGATTATATTTATTGTCTCACGCTATATGCGAGAGGTTATGATATTTATAAATGGAAGAAGCAGATATACTCCCTAAATAGAGTGGATCCTACTCCCAACCAAAGGGATTCTAAACATGTGGTGAAACTTGAGATCAGAGAGTCAAAGAAGGGATCCTTAATTGAATGAGATTAAAACTTCAAGTTCTTTCTTATCTCTGTATCACGTGTAGTGTAAATTAGTTTCGGTGTTAGATTTTAGATATTGTTTAGCAACCTCCTCCTGATTTACATACCGTCAAAGTACCACAATTTGTTTTGATGTCCGGACCGTAGTTTGTTTGGCTATCAGTGTTGGTTTTAAAGTGTGAACGAGGATGGCGTCAGTAGTGTGCGGAGTGGGGAACATAGATGTATCTGACCTGTGTTGTTGGTGTTTGGGTGGGGTCCAGGCCTTCGATTTCTTTCAGGTGGGGAGAGTCCTAGGGTGCTAGGTGGGAGTGGGTCTCTTTGGAGCTTGGAGGGTCTTTCTTGGCCCCTATTTCCTTTATTTTTGTTTTGGAGGGTTGGTTGTTTCATCTTCTAGCTGATTCCTTGTTTCCTTCCGGTGTTCAGCCGTTTTTTGTTTTAATATATATTTTTGACATTAAAAAAAAGTGCAGATGACGAATGACTCAATACATTGTGTAAGATCAAATTGTAATGTGTTTGTTTGTTTTACCCAAAAAAACATAAAAATTTGATTTTGTCACCCCAATTCGTTTTAACTTCAATCTATAACTTATATGTTTTGGCTCTGCAATTGATTTTTAGCCTAAAATTTATTGTTCAACCCTTTTTATATCAAGAAATTGATGAATATAAAAATTTACATTCTACTCCGTATTTGTCACAATTAACTTTACTTGAGCTATTTGTCAAAAAAAAAAAAAAAAACTTGATCTAATCATTCAAAATCAAATTGCATAACCAAACATTTACATAGTTCTTCATTTAATTATTATTAAAAACTTGATCTAATCATTCAAAATCAAATTGCATAACCAAACATTTACATAGTTCTTCCTTTAATTATTATTAAACAACAAATGCAATAAAAGAGAGCCATTAACATCCATGCAAATTTATCACCTTTATTCGTTGATTAATGCTTCACTACAGATATTTCTCACAAATTAATATGAAGTTACACAAATTTGCAACAAAAATAAAACCCCCTACATGGAGTTGGATAAATGACCTAATTATACATGAGAAACATGCATAGCATAATATTAACACAACAAAACATTCCATGAAGTGATGATACCTTAGAAAGATAAGAAAGACAAAAAAAACACTAATGGAAGATTAATGGTTGGCATGAATAATTAACTAGTCTCAATTTTGGATGTCATTTAGGAATATCTAGGCTGTAGCACCACACTTAAGAGCTTCTTTAGGTATGTTCCTAACTTTATGAACAGCCTCAGCAAAAATAACACCCATTCCCATATGCAAATGTGGTTCAATGTGACAATGGAATGCCCAAACACCAGGGTTATCTGCCTTAAACCTTAATGCAGTCCAACCATATGGAAATATAACTGCAGTGTTCCTCAAAGGTGCACGTGTCAAATTGAAACTTTTCTCATCAACACCTGGTCTAAATCTCCCTTCACCATATCCCAAAACCCAAAAATCATGTCCATGCAAATGCCATGGATGAATTTCACTACCATTCCCATTTAACTGGTTTGCATTTTGTAGTATCACATCAACAACCTCATTCAACTGAAACGTGTAAACACCGTTACCGGTAGTTGTATTTGGATTAACTGGATTTTTAAATATGTCATAATCCATTGGAAATCTCTCTGGTGGTGGATTTCTATCAAATGTATTGTTTAGCTTAAATTTGATTGATCCTAAGTAAGGTGTGGTTGGCAATGTTAATGAAACATTGTTAATAGCCCATTTAGTGAAACTACCGATTTTGTTTTGTGTATTGAGGAGGAGAATCGTGCGGTGTGAGGATTTCGGTGGCTGTGGAGTTCCCATTTTGGAAATGATTTGTTTTGTGAATGCTTTGCTGTGTTCGGTATCGTTCCATAAGGGTGTGACTGGTGGTGGTAATGTTGGAAAAACTGAGGCAGAGATTGTTTTGTAGTTAAGGATTGTTAGGGCTTGTGGTGTGCCTGGTTTTCTGCCTCTAACACCAATTGAAAGCCAGTAGTTTTTTTTAGGGTCTTGGTCTGTTGTAAGGAGTACTGAGTAGGTTTCACCTGAGTAGATGTCGATGTCATCAACTGCGAATGGGTGCACGTAGTTTCCATCTGCTTCCACCACAATAAGTTTGTGATTCTGAAACAAACAGAAATTATGGGGCAATGTTATTTCATGAAATAATGAATCAATCTATGGTGCAATTCAAGGAATGATATGGAGAAATGCAATAATCAGTAGTAGGTTTTATGTGAAAATTTATCAAAATCAGTGACTACTCCCAAAGCATCATGCATTTAGATTTAGAATATCTTGGTCGTTAGATCAAGATCAAACAATCACTATTTTAAGTTTTATTAAAAATGTTATTTGGTAAAGTTGAAAAACATATTGTCTCATGTTGATCTAACAAACCATGGTGCTTTGAGCACACCCAATCCAATTTGGTCCCCATAATTGGATAGTCAGATTGTAAGTAAAATCTAACAACCAACCAAGATTTAAATTCAACTTTTCCTAAATAATTTAACGTGAAGTTCATGAATCAATTGAGTCCAACCAATGAAACAATATTTAATTCGAATTTGAATTTTGTACACTTATGTAATACAGTTGTTGATTTGAATGAAAGTGCATGCATGTATGATAAAATGGGGAGATTTCATTCCTGCAAGATGTGATTCCCTCTATAGACATAAATTTGGCACCTAGTTATCAAGAAACCAGTGTTTCACATGCCAACTCCGACCAATCACTATGCATCTCAGTTAACGTTGTTTTCTTTTCCTTATTTTATACGAGGACTCCATAACGTGGTCCTTCGTCTTTTTCAAGTGGTTTGGATCTACTATTTTTTGTCGCACGTTTGACAACTCACTAATCCCCACTCATGTGATTCAAATCTCCGTTCATCATTATAACATTTAAAGGTTAATTGACTAGTGTTTTTTCAGCTTTATAGAATTATTTTTTGTTGGTACCGCTTCATTTATTTGAATGTATATGTTTGTTTTTTTAAATACAACCAATCAAAACAATCAGAATTGCCATATTAATTAATGATTTTTAACCAAAACAATTGATGCGACAATTCTGAGTGTTTATAACATTTGTACATCAATCAGAATCCCCCTCCAATATAACAACTAATTGAACATCTCCTATACTAACATTTGGCTTTATAAAATAATATCATTAAAATAAGATACGAATAATGTAAAATAGTCAAACTACAATATTTAGTCCTCGTGAGTTAAGCTCAGTTGGTAATGACAATGCATAATATATACAAGGTTCGGGTTCGAACCCTGGCCACCAAAAAAAAAACTATGATATTTAAAAAAGAATAAATGGAGTTCCTATTGAAGTTAAAGTTTTTTTCTTACAAAGTATTGAAGTAAAATTTAACATGTGTTTTAAGACACGCAAAACCTTAATTTTTAATTCCTACGATTCTGCACATTAAACGGCTACTTGAGCTGGACACACGAAGTCGTAGATTTCCATATCTAAAACATTTTTTCAAAGATATTTTTTCCAACTTCTTTGACCTATTAGTGAAGTTTTTCTTACGCTGCTTTAAACACACACCTACTGTTCCTAAATTATTTCATTCGTTTTCCATGAATTAGACTATTAATCTCCGGAATTTCCTCTTAAAAGTAAACCTTCCTTATTATGTCGACAATTGATTCCTTTTTTATTTGGTGGGAACAAGGAAATGAAGTACTACTATCTTAATTATGAGACAGCTACCTAAATGGTGATAATTGAGATGAGCATATATTTGGATGTGGAAGCAATAATGATATAACCCTAATAATGATATGCAAAATAGACACACACAAACTAATTGGAATATGACAGAATAATATAAATTAATAAGAAAGAAATACAACGATATATATATTGAAATAATGCAAACATATATCATATATGTAGTGGGTCATAGCTAGGAGAAAACTCACTGAAATGGCCAAGTTGAGAGAAGCCAAGGACGTAGTACTAGCAATCCTTATTCTGTAGGTCTTTTTTGGCTCCACATGAAGAATCTGGGGTGCACATTCTTCACCACCTTTCAAATTGCATTGTTGTAGGTTGGTGCTCCCATATTTAGCTGCTAGGGAACAATTGAACTGTCCTCGTCCATTGATGAGCAAGCTCTAAAAAACAAATAAACAAATACTATATTATCATTCATAAAAGGTTACGCATGCAATTATTTTAAGAAAAATACACTGTTTCTTTTGTTCGTTTCTTCTGATTGTCTTTCTCTTTTTGCGTCAAAATAAAGCTAACACCGCGTGGCCAATTGTACATTTACCAAAAGAATGAAAAATAATACTATTCCATTATCTTTCTTGGTACTGTCCATGATTAAATTATAATTTTAAATATTTATACTGTAATACGATGCTTTCCTTTATTTTATTTTTGAAATTTTTTGTCTTGATTAAAATTTAAAGGATAAAATAAGAAGAAAAAATTTGTACCAGTTCATATTAACTTACAATTTTTTTATAAAAAAAAGATAAAATAAGTATAATACAAGTAGAAAAATTTGTCCAAAAAAAAAAGTAGAAAAATTTGTACCAGTTCATATTTTTTTTTTAAGAATACCAGTTCATATTTCTATTGTCTTGAAAGATGTGTTGTTGAAAAAAAAAATTGACAAGTGGGGGTGGCAACTGCGAGAGTTCACCATTATAGAAAAATTCCAACGATGATTTGATGAAATGGGCCACCTAGTTGCAAGGTTTTCTATGCCACTGTTAGAGCATCTCCAATGGGAGTCCTTACTTAACAAGGACCACTCCCTATTAAGGACCCTCCATTGGAGGAAGAAAAATTGAGTCCCCGTTAAAGAACGGACAACTATATAAGGACCCTCTCTCTCCTGGGTAACTAACGGGTCCCACGTTTAAAAAAGTAATAAAATGTGTACTACTTGGTCCCACTTGCATAAAGAAGTAATAAAATGTGTACTACTTGGTCCCACTTGTAAAAATGGGTAATAGATAAATTATTTTTGTTTAATATATAAAGATAGTGGGACATATTTAAGTACTTTTCATTGGAGTCCTTGTTAGTGTATTGTCATTGGAGTCATTGAGTCCTTAATAGGTACTTTTATTAAAAAATCATAAATAAGTGATGTGTCATGTGGGGTCCATTTAAGGAGTCCTTGTTAGGAAACTACCATTGTGCATGCTCTTAGGAATTATTAGGTATTAGGTGAATGGGAAGATGACTCTTTATTCTTTCCCAATTTTCAATTTTTATTTCTATGCCACATGAGTGTGAGTTGTTTTCTTTCAAGAATTTTATTGTCTGGTTTACAGATCAAAGACATCATATTCATATGAAAAAGGAAAGCACTAATGCTCATATGGTGGATGTCACAAATAAAGAGTATCATTGGTGATGATGAAAAGTATAGTGAGAAGAAGTCTTATGTTAATTAGTTATGAAATTCTTTAGCGTAATCATATTCATAAGCCAAAAGTTATTATGCTTTAAAATGTTCTAGATATCAAATAATTTTATTTTTTATAAGTAACATTTTACAATGAAGAAATTAAAGATGTATAACGAGTAAGTTATTTTAAGAGTTCAATTTTTGTTCAATGTTAGTTTAAGAAGTTTTACACATTCAACCGATCATGACAACTTTAAAACTAGTTAAGAGTACAAGAAAAAACACATTCAAGCATAACTTATGCAAGAATGAGAAATGTCAAACATTTTTAAAGATCTAACGATTGTTATTGATTGAAAGTGTAAAAGTTTCTTTACAAGGACAATGTATACGAGTTAAATTATATTATATTTTTATTATTATTTTAAATTTTTATTATTTTTTTACGTAAAAACTTTTATTGTACACATAGCTGTTTTTAATATTTGATAAAATAAAATAAATAAAAATTGAATGATCATGATATTTTTGTATATATGAAAAGTTGAAAGTATACCTGTGGTTCACCAATCCATCTCATTGGGGCTGAAGAGAGGCCAACCTCTTGTTCATGTGAGCTTGTGTGCCACAGATCACTAAGGAGCAGATTAAACTCACCATCATAATGAAATGGCTCTCTTTGTTCCTTTGGTAAATCCACTATTAGAGAACCATACAGCCCTGCTGCTCTTTGCATACCAAAATGTCCATGATAGAAATATGTACCAGGCTGCACCATATTTAACACCAACCAGTTAATATTATATATATATGTACCTAGCTCTAATTATATTATATAGTATTATAAAATAAAATAAAATATGTAATCAAAAAAACAAAAGAAAAACCATTGCTGGCATGGACATATATGCCACTTGGGGTCAAAAATGTGATCAAATTAATCAACATGTAGCAGTGGAAACAGAAAAAGAGGTCATAGAACAGAGAACTAAAATTTAATTAATTAATTAATTAATTACCCTGTCAACTTTGAATCTGTATTGAAAAGTTTCTCCTGGATTTATAGCACACTGAGAGATTGCAGCAGTTCCATCAGCCCAAGGAGTTCCAAACTGCAAACATTTTTACAGTAATTAACAACAAAGAATTAATGTAATATTTAATTATAACTAGACTGGTACTTTGGTTCATGATCAAAACCACTAGAACTAAGAATTTACCTGTCTGATTCCATGCCAGTGAATAACAGTTCCTTCTGTATGGAGCTTGTTGGTGAGGTCAATGACAAGGGTGTCATTAACTTCAGCTTTAATAGTTGGGCCTGGAAACTGGCCATTGATTCCCATCACAACATGCTCCACACAATCTGGCTTTTTGTATATGTATTCAACATCAAACTTGTAGTGTCTCACTTTTGCTAATGATAACTCAAATAACCCTAACCATATGCACCAAACAAAAACTGCTTTCAGCAAACTCATTGTTGCTAAGCTAGCTTTTGCTCAGAGATTTAGTCTTTTGGGACTATTTGTATCTATAAATGAAATGAAAGAAGGATTGTATGTATATATAGGAACTAAGTGGAGGTGTATCTCGATTATTGTACCGTTAACATTGCCTAGGCTGTCACATACCCCGTGGTCATTATTTTAACAACAATGATATTTATTTATTTTTGAAAGAAACAACAATGATATATATAAACACCTCAAAATTTTATACATTCATTCAACATTTCAATCTCTTTGTCTTTTCTTTATTACATCTATCGCAGCATTCTTATTTTTTTTTCATTTTTTCTCTTTGTTTTAAAGTGTACACCTTTACATGATGTGTACATAGATCTTTTTTCTTATTTTAATCTATCGGTATACCTCGTGCTCTAACTATTACTTCAATATATGCCAACCAATATTTTTATCTTATTATCCTTCTTAGAATTATTTTCCAATAGTGTTTGAATTCATTTACATTTAAATTTTGCACGTATATATATAAGACATAAAAAGAAACGTGACCTCAAAAAAAAAAAAATTGTAAATCAAGTAAATATTTTTACATTGGTTTCTTCAATGACAAACGTAAAAGGTGGTAGTAAAAAAAATATAAACTAAATTCCTTTACATACTTTTGACTTTGATTTTCTGCAGAAAAAACCATCAATATAATCTATGAACTATCACTCGTTCTTTAAACTAAACAAAATTTATCAACTTTGAAGAGTGCATTTGTTTAAGTTTTTTTTTTTAAAAAAAAAACTATTTTTTTTAAATAAAATAAAAAAATCATTTTTGTCATTTTTTTTTAGTGTTTGTTTAGGATTTAAAAAAAAAAATCATTTTTGACTCTAAAATGAAAAGCTATTACGACTACCTTTTCCTAAAAAAAAAAAAAAATCAAATACAAGGAGGTAACACATAAACAAGTTAAAAGCATTTTTTTTTGAAGAAAAAAAAGTGATTTGTATGTGCAGTAAACAAACAAAAAATAACTTTAGGGTCTGTTTGGTTCAACGGGGGGGGGGGGGGGGGGGGGGTTTAATGGAGGGGAGGGAAGGGGAAGGGAGGGGAGATATTTTAATAAAAAATTTGTTTGGTTCACAAGGGGAGGGGAGAGATTTTAAAATTAATTGACTGTTTTATCCTTAAACATAATTAAATATACGAAAATGTTTGTTTTTATGATTTCATAGACGGACGAAACAATAACGATGTAATCGATAACAACATGATGTAAACGATGAGATAATGGATTACTCACAGTTCACGTTGGAGGAGGTCTGAAGCAGCGGTTGGCGGCAATAAAGTAGTACCAAGGTTGGAAGAGTGGTTTTTACATGTAACAAATAAGAGTGATAGATAACATAATAATAAAAGTTTCCTTAAAAAAAACAATAATAAAAGTTGTTACAATCTTTCAAAAAATGTTGTTATAAGGATATATATCTAATAATAATAATAATGAAAGTTGTTACAAGGATAATATTATTTTTTTAATAATGTTGTTACAAAGATAATATAATCTAATAATAATAAAAGTTACTATAAGGTTAATATTGAGATTTTAAATTAATTTAAGGATAATCATGGCAATGTAATAAAATTTTAAAGAGATTTGCTCCCCTCCCCTCCCCTCCCCTCCCTTTCTACAATTGAACCAAACACATCAAATTTAAAATATTTTCTCCCCTCCCCTCCCCTCCAAAACTCTCGAACCAAACGGAATCAAGATTTTTTTAACGCATAATATCTTTTTAAAGTTGAAACAAACACACCATTATTTCATACTATTAATATACGAGGGACTAAATTGAAAGATTGTTAAGATATTAAATTGATGAATTTTATGTATTTTAGGAACTATTTAGTATATTTATATAGTTTAAGGCCTAAATTAGAGAGAGGTCGATAGTTTAAAGACTAATTGATTGTTTATTCATTTTCCACTTAATTGTTGTAAACACCATTTTTATAGGGTTCCATTAAGAAGTTCTTTCCGTATATTTTTATTTTAAATTTTAGGTTCATATATTTTTCATAAGCAAAACAGTATTAAACAAGTACAAGGGTGTCTCTGTGAACATAGCTCACTTGACAGGGACATGCATTGTTATATGCAGGGGCCGGGGTTCGAACCCCGGACACCCCAGTTATTCACCTTAATAAAGGTGAATTCTAGCCACTAGGCTACTTGATTAAAAAAAAGTACAAGGGTACTTCAATCGCCAACAAGAACAAATCACCTATCCGTTTAGTAAATGATGTTTTTTTTGATAAATCAAGAGCAAAATGACAACAAAAAAATAGTAAGAAAGATGTTTTAAGACTTTTATTGATTTGGCTTGGTATTGTGTAGGTGGTTTGAAACTCTTGAAATGATATCATTTTTTCGGGAGGGACTTCATGTGTCAAGCTTCTACTGGGTCGGGTGAAGCTCTCGTCTTGGAAATGGTTCATGGGTAAGAGTTATGGCAATCTTTGCTCCTTATATGACTGAGAGGTGTAACTTGTTCTACGTTGGTTTCGAGAGGTTGTGGGTCCTGGCTCTTGCGTCGGGTGGTAGGGTATTTGCTACTTCTGACTATCTCTTCAGGGTAGTGGTGTTTCATCTTCTCAGCCTTGTATCCTGATGGGGAGTTTGTTGTTTCGGTGTCCTTTTGTTGTTTTTCTTTTCTTGTTTTTATGGGAGTACCTCTAGTGCATTGTCCTTGCATTGAGGTTGCCACTAGGCAGTAGATTTGATTTGATTGCATAAAATTAAATAACATAAAATAAAGATTCGGTTAGAAAACAAGAGAGAGATGAGATCAAGTCTTTCGAATCATCTATGTTCCCCTGATTGGTATACTGCACCTATTCTCATGAATGATTTTCTAGTTCCACGATAGTTAACAAAATAGTCTTAATCAATCCCTTGAGTTAGGACCCTCTTCTCAAACTACAACCCCTAATTCCTTAGGTGGTCTAATAATTTTTTAAGGTTTAAGCATGTTAACCTAATATCACTAACAAACGATTATCCATTCCTAGACTAACCCTGTTTATTAGAACAATTCAATTAGGTCTAAGTAGAAAGCTATGGTCAGTAGTCATTCATTCTCACTAAATCATGTTTATATTTGATCAGGATATAAAAAGCATTAAGAAAAATTGAATTGAATAAAAACTAGATTGTCATTCACAATAAATAGAGTTTCACAGCAACATGGTTCAATTAGGGTTACAAAGAATCATCTCAGACCTAATCTCTAAGAGATTTAGCTACTCATGATTGAGTTCACAAATAGCATAATCAATAATGGAATTAAAACATACATGAACTGATGGAAGGTTGAAGAAATCGCCCTCCTAGCCGTCTTTAGGTCTCAAAATCGTACTTTGCTCTCTCCAATTCGAAACCCTTGTTTCTGGAACTGACTTTTGCTTAAATAAGAAATATTTTCTGCACCAAAAATCGTGTCACGCCACCAGCAAAATCGTGTCACGCCACCAGAAATCGTGTCACGATTTCAGTGGCAGAACCAAACCTTCATTCTGGACCTTAAATCGTGTCACGCCTCTAAAAATCGTGACACGATTGCCTATTTTCAGCACTTCTAGAATTTCTGCATTTCGCACCTCTAGGCTGTCTAAAATTGCTACAAACTCAATACAAACATCAACACAACTGTTTCTTCAAAATCTTCTATTTTTCTTGCTTTCCTTGTTGATTAAGCTTGCTTGTGAACTCAAAACATCATGAAAATGACACTAAAAATAACGTAATGACTACTGTCGTCATTGGTCCCTTACGTTTTAAATGTTTCAAGTTGATCTGAAAGGTTACTCATGTTCGAATAAGTTAGTCTCTTTCGCGACATGATGTTGAGTTTAGTAAAACAATAAAATTTACAAAATCTTTTCAAACATATTTCTAAATAAGTTAAATTTCACCACGCATATGTCAATCTGAATCTTTGATTGGTCAAGTGACAAAATGGATTAACTTATTCTAATGTGAGTAACGTTTTGAAACAACTTAAAACTTTTAAAATATAAGGAACCAATTTAAAACCTAAAATAAATATAAAGGACCAAACATGCAATTAAGCCTTTGTTTTATCTTTGGTTTTCCTTTTGGTGTATTGCTTGTGCTTGGGATCTAATCCCCTTCTTTTTATCTATTTATATTTATAATATATTTTGCCACTAAAAAAAAGATAAATATCAATAAAAAATTGTTAAATTCAGAAATCAAACTCAGATTCTTTTAAACAATTTGATAAATCCCTCATGTGATGAGCCGTCCTCGTATAATAGGAAAAATACAAAAGAAAATGAATAAACAATTTGTGGCATAAAGCGGTTTCGTTAAAGGTTAATATATTTGTCTGGCGTCTCTTCCTAAATAGACTTGCTACAAAGGATAATCTGCGGAAGAGAAATGTCTTGGATGTCTCCCTAGTATCTTGTGCGGCTTCATGTGGGGATTAAGAGGAGAGAGAGAGAGACCATTTGTTTTTTAAGTGTGATCACTACGGTCGTTTGTGGCTTTTGATCTCCCATTGGCTTCGTATCGATACAGTTCTTCATGGCGATTTATATACTCATTCAAATCAATTTTGTGCTCTTGGCGGTTTCTCAAATAATTCATGGACAACTTTCTCTATTATTTGGATTTCGGTCTTATTTGTTATCCGGAAAGATCGTAATAGTAGAATTTTTAATAATCATTTTGATCAGCTTACATGACTTCTCGAAAAGGTTAAACTCCAAATTTATTGGTGGTTGAAAGCGAGCTACATTACGTTCGACTTTGACTATCAGTGGCGGAGCCAGGAATTTCATAGAGCCTGGGCGAAAAATATATGCAAAAAAATTTAAAAGAGAGGTTCGTCTAACCTTTAGTTGTTTACAAGAGTCAAAAACAGGTTGCAGAGTCACCAAGAAAGTGTATGATAAATCAAGCAGAGCTAAATTTGGGAGCCAATGCAGGGAACAGAGTCCATCTAACCCAATTGATGGGCATGACATTAATATTAATGACTCGATTAGTGGACAGGCACGGGTTGTTGCAGACAAGCAGTCATCAGTGAGTTGACTATAATTCAAAACAACAAACATCAGTCCATACTCCATACATAAGCAGGATAACCAAGAAACTAGAAGATAAAGAATCACCTGCAAAATGATGCATCCAGAGATGTCAAGATAGGTCAATTAAGGGATACCAGATGTTTCTGACTTTTTTCTTAACTTGAGAAGCATAAACATAATTTAATTGGAAAACAACATAATTTGCACACTAATCAAATCAAAATTGGATCATACCTATTGATTGTAAAGTGAAACCTGTTATGAAAGATGCTCCCTAATTTTTCCCATAATCATTTGATGTTGTTGCTGTTGAGCATAAAGAGTTCCATTAGTTCTCAGTTGAGCATAAAGAGTTCCATTAGTTCTCAGTTGAGAGGCTACATTCGACAAACCCATCATCCCAATGTCTTATTGTCCTCTTGATCACAATTTAATCATGATAAATTACATTGCTTTGAAATCTTGCCTGTTTGTTGAAATTGGGTTTTTCTCTCCCTTTCTTTTCAAATAAATCTGATGAGCAAAGAAAAAAAGAAAGATAACCATGTGATTTATACTTGAAGAAGGACAAATATGAGAGGTGGACCATTTAAAACATAGGGTGTTAAATTTGGATAGATCATCTAGAAATTTACCAATCTTTGTATGCAATATATGGACTGGGTTTATGGAAAAACAAATAAGCAAAGTTATTGAAATATTCATGAATTAAAAAAGCAAAAAACATCAAACCTGGAGATGCTAATGCTGATGAGAATTCACTGCAACATTTTATCAAACACTTTGCGTGCATATATGAAACTGAAAAACAGCAACACGTAATTCCAACATGTGATCAAATTAGATTTTAAATTCACACACAGTCAATATGAATCATAGAAACATCAATAAGTGAATAACTATAAATAGCTGATGTGAAAATAAACCTCCCAAATTCTAACATCAATAAGTGAATCACAGAAACATCAAATTCGAACAACACTAACCTAACCTTAATTGTCCATGACTCATGCCCTAGCACAATGACAACGAATCAATTGATTTCTCCATCTTTGAGAACAAATCCACAAATAAAAATACGTAGGATCCTTCGAAGAACAGTAAAGCCTTCCTTGTAAGATTTATTGATTTGCCCAATTTTTTTCTTTTTGAAGTGTGTAAATTGGTCTATAGGTTGGACCTAATGTGAGGAAACTACGGATCGAGCCCGGGCGACCGCCCGGGGTCGCCGGGCGCTAGATCCGCCACTGTTGACTATCCTTTTTGGAGGCAAAATCATTTATGTTGTTTTCAAGGTGTTATGTAATTTTGTTAATTTCTTCTTTGACTGTCGGTAGCTTGACTGTATTGTATTAAACTTTTAACAGTTACCTCTAGCACGCCTTGTGCTTGAGGGGCTGGTTGTTGTTTCTTTAATATAATTCGCTTAGTTTATTAAAAAAATTTGAATAAACGCTAATTAAATATTGTGTTAAACAAAAACACGATAATCTTGTAAGAAAAAACAACAAAAACACGCTTTTTCCTTTAAAAAAGAAACACGCTTTGCAGCTAGACTTGCCATCGGCCAAACACGCGCTTTGACAGCTTCCCAATCCCATCCCCATAACATGTTTACTTTTATTCTAAACAAATTTAAATTAGAAGTAAAAATAAAATTATTGTTTTTGACATCCCTTCAAAAAAAATTATTATTTTTTGAAGGACTTCAAAAAAAAATTAGAAGTAAAAATAAAATTATTGTTTTTGACATCCCTTCAAAAAAAATTATTATTTTTTGAAGGACTTCAAAAAAAAAAATGATTGTTTTTGACTTTATATTTTAATTTTAATTGCTAAATTTAAAATAGTTACTAATGCTGTGTTGAAACTTTTTTGTACTCGAAGGTTGATATAAATTACACTCGAGAATATATATATTTTGCAAGCTCTAATATACAACTCACTTCAAAAGGTTTTGTAAAAAAAAGCTCACTTAAAAAAGCTGGTGCATTTTACAATAAGTCGCCCTTAAAAATCCTAACAATTGGAGTTTTATATCTTATATATTGCCTATTAGGAAATAATCAAGAGAAAAATTTAGACAACCGGAAACACACTAATATAAGGAGTAAAAATAAACGAAAACAACTCACAAAAAATATTATTCAACCAAACATTGAAAAAAATAACAAACAATCTCATACAATTTTTGTACGTATAAAATTGTAAACCCTCTTAACTACTGTTAATAATTATTTTGTTGGCGAAATTCGGCAAACAAACGATTAAGTGACCATGCAAGGAATCCTGTCATCTAAGTGAAAGATATGTGATGCTAGAAAAGCCAAACAAAGAAGTTGATTCATGGTCAAAATCATGTTAATTTTCAGGGTATCTATTAAACTTTTTTTCCAACTAATTTATATAACCACCAGTCCACCACCCCAAATTATTTTTTGTTGAGGGAACCACCCCAATTTAAAATAAGTACCCAATTTGTTTTTGTGATTTCATCATCTTTCTACGACTTTGTTTTGATTTTCTCTCTTTGACGGTGTGTTTTTTATTTTCCGTCTTAGTGCGGTATTTATTTGATTCAAGTTTAATTTAAAGATTAACTTTGAAAAAGTACAGACTCAATAAATGACTTGACATCGTCAACGTTGTAGAACTGGAGACTTTAATACAATCATATTTGTAGGCATATGTATTTTGCCTTTTTATGCTATTAGCATGGATGTTGTGAGTTTGTTCGCTTATTCATCCTTTTTGTTTTTAGCAAGTTTGAATTTGTATTTTATCGATGTACTCTATCAATTTGAATGAATGAATGTCGTTTATTTTTGAAAGAAAAAAAGAGCAGTTAAGTTGCGTTTATCTATTTCCTTTCAATTTTGCAGGTTTTTTTTTAGCTTAATTATCAAGAATGATAAAATCTAAGGATTCTAATTCAGAGCGCATTCACTAGGTGAGTAGGAGGGAGGTCAAAGCGAATTATTCCGGAGAATTTGAGGGAAATGCAAGAGCAGATTCACTAGACAATCCATAATTCACCTGACGAATTAAGGCTATTTTAGTTACTTGTTGAATGAGCTCACATTTTCTACCATTTGAAGAAACCTCGATTCCCTAGGCGGACTGAATTCGCCTAGCAAATATTTTCTTTCGCATACGGGTAAAAAGGATGCTCATATAAGAATGCGAGAAAAGATTTCAGGTGGAGTTTCACATGGGAAAGGGCAATCCTTTCCCACCATGGGAAAGCTTTTTTTAGCCATTAGATTGCTGATTTTATCATGGTCACACCACACTATATTTTTTTCTCTTTCTCTTTCACCATTTTCTTCAACCTCCATCAGACTATACCAGGAACCTACCACCACCAATGACTACAACCTCCATGAGTATTGATATGTTCAGATCTGAAATTTTACATTACAATATTTTCCACCCTCATGTCCTCCTTAAGCAAAATATAACTAAATATGTTGTTTAAGTTCAGAGGAATGAATCTAACTAAATCTATAAGCAAAACACCAAAAGAAACATAATGAACCTCCGTAAGTCTTAACACAAAACACCAAAAATCAATTAAATTGTTTCCATTAAAAAAACATTAACTTAAATATAAAAACATTAGGTTCAAGATTAATGGTTAAGTTGTTGAGAATAAGAGATTGATGAATATCCGTGATGAAATCATGAATGTAAATTACAGTTTTTAATTGCCCAACTCTAAAATCAACCAATTATTGCTGTTTTGATTTGATTTTTTTTCCCATTATGCTATGCAAAATCAAGATTTTGGAAAGAGATGTGTTATGAGAGTTTGCTGTTTGGGATGAAATGGTTGATAAGAGTGGTGAAGTTTCTGTCAAAAAAAAAAAGAGTGGTGAAGTTGGAGTGTTGTTAGAACATACAGTGTTCTTGTTGAGAGAAAATGTGTTGGTAGCTGAGAGAGAAGAGGGATCCGGTTGTGACTGTAAGGTGGTTTTGATGTGTTGCACCGTTGATGGTGGTGGGTTGGTGGGGATGAGGGAGAAAGATGATGATGGAAGATAGTGACAATTAAATGTAGTGTTGACAGTGTATGATAAGACTGTATTCCTTAGTTGATCTAATGGATGAAATTGGCTTTCCCATGGTGGGAAAGGATTGCCCTTTCCCATGTGAAACTCCACCAAGATTTCATATATATTCGTTGGGCGCACACAAAAATATCCACAATGATGGGCAAGGTAAATACTTGCATTTATGAGTCCGAGTTTAGGCTCGGGTAATTATCCATATATTTGAATGGTTATGTGTGTTGGTACAGTCAGTTTAATTCCCAACCCACACATATATAATATATATAATTTAAATTTATATACTATTAAAGTTGATTAATTGTAAGCTAAACAATCGTTATCCTTATTTATTAATTTTGTTAAGTCTGCAGTAACTAAACCTAATATTTTCCCTCCTAATACTAACCCTAAATTTTTTAGGTTTTGTTATTTTTACATTTTGTTACATCCCTCAAATATATCCTTACTAGTCTAAATACCTGGCGTTGCCCGGGTTAATTATTATAAGCAAATTTTTGTGTTCGGGCAAACATAAATATATTAGGTTGAAATAATTTAAATTCATAAATAAAATTCATTAAACAACATAACATATTAATGGTTAAAATCCTTTAACCAACAAATATTGACTTTAGTTTCGCACCTAAATAAGCTATCAATACTTGCCTTATAGTGGTAGAAAATAATATTCATAGTCTGCATCATAAATAAAATAATATGTTAAAAGGTATAATACTTTGCCATAAAATAAAATTTTAAAGACGTATGAAAATAAAGAAGTATGAGAATATTTGGTTTAAAGTTATTGGACTTCAGGAATATTAACATTAATTATTGTAAAAAAAAAAAGTCTACAGAAACAATAGATATATACAAACGATGACAAAACTTGATAGGAATGAAAAGCGAGCAGAAATTTTAGGGATTACTGCATTTTAGAGGGAATTTTTTAGGTTAAATTGATGCACTGCATTTTAGATGGAATTTGTTAGGTTAAATTGCTGCTAACCTGATACAACATTTTAGAGGGAAATTATTAGGTTAAGTTGCTGCAAACCTAATAAAATTTAAAAAAAGGGCAAGAGGATATGAATGAAATTGGTGCGATGCATTTTTTTAGATGGAATTTGTTAGGTTAAATAATTGCAAACCTAATAAAGCAAATGAGCAGGAAAAAATTAGGTTAAATTGTTGCAGACCTAACAAAATTAAAAAATAAGGAAAAATTAGGCTAAATTGCTGCAGACGTAACAAAATTTTAATAAATAAGGATAAGTGTAGAAAAAAAAGGCAAGAGGATAGAATGAAATTGGTGCGATGCATTTTTTTAGATGAAATTTGTTAGGTTAAATAATTGCAAACCTAATAAAGCAAATGAGCGGGAAAAAATTAGGTTAAATTGCTGCAGACGTAACAAAATTAATAAATAAGGATATCCTTATTTATTAACTAGACTCTTGACCCGTGCTACCGCACGGGTCTTTCCAAGAAGAAGTTAAACGAATAAGGCGCAACAATGTAAACATATATAGTTTAATAGAAGTCATATAAAAATTAAAAAATAAAATGAATTGAAAATTGATTTCATCGGTTATGGCCATTATTTGATGGTGAAATGTCAAAAATTTAAAATTACAAAACAGGTTGACACTATTAAAAATTACAAAAGAAATTAATAGAGATAAATGTTGCAATAAAAATAAAAATCTTCATAACATTTGAATCTTACCAAAACATCTATTTACTTTTAGCAGATCCAAAAACATACTCCCCCCAGTCACATTTATAAGCAAAAATACACTTTTTAGGTTCATTGAAGAAATAATGAATTTGGTCTATATATTGACCAAATACATTAAGTATTGAATGAATCTAAAAAGTGATTTTTTGCTTATAAATGTGACCGGAGGGAGTAATTTATTAAGCTTATTTGTTTGCTTTTTGATAACAAAAGTTAGGAAAATATTTTTTTTTAAAAGGAAAATTAACGCACATGTTAGCATGATCTCAAAAATCAAAATAAGTAGAACTATAACTAATAATTAAGACCCGTTAACTATAAAAAAACCACATATTTTACTGATATTAACTAAAATTTGAAGTAAAATTGGTGATGTCCTTTTTTCAGTTTACAATAGGATCCCTTTAAACAACCATTTATAGGTGGTATGGTACCTATGTACTTTTTTGGATGATGACTAAACCGATTGTTAGAGTTTCCACTAGACATGGCATCAAAACCCATACCCGCGGTTACCCGCCCGAACCAAACCCAATTTGACGGGTTTTCCCCGGTTTGACTGGGTTTGGGTATGGGTATGAGTTTTCCCCGATTTCAAAACATGGGTATGGGACGGGTAACGGGTATATAGGTACCCACCCCGAACCCATACCCAAACCCGTCCCAAATGTAAAAAATTATTTTATGATGATATGTCAAGTTATTTTGTTTGATAATTATCATTTTAATAAAAACTACCATTGATATTTAAAGGATCAACTAAATCAATCCGTCTAACAAATGTTAAAGTGAACGTATTGTTGGATAATGTATTACAACGATGCTCTTGGGGATGAAAAAAAACTTCTACTTTTTATTAAAAAAATTATTCAATGCAGGGACGGGGATGGGGCGGGGATACCCGAACCCGTCGGGGACGGGGATGAGATTCAATTTCTCTTCCCCGATGGGTATGGGTAGGGTAACGGGTAAGTATATTCAAATCGGGTATGGGGACGGGGAAGGTAAAACCCGTCCCCACCCCGCCCCATTGCCATGCCTAGTTTCCACATTGAGGCTTAAAGTCAATTATATAATCCAGAAGAATAATTATTTATATAGAAGTTTAAATATATGTATTAAGTTTAGAGATATATACAAAGAATTTCCCATTTTTTACCATTAAACAATAGAATTTTCCATTTCAGAATCTCAACAATAATAATGTGAAGTGGCTTAAACTTTCTATTTTTTGGTCATTGCTACTATCTTTCTTCCATTGAGAATCATGCTATGAGTATCCTATTTCTTTTCTCTTTCTGAAAAGCTTTTTGGTTACATTCTCTTTCTGAAATGCTACAATATGAATCTGTCAATGTGAAAGAAAAAAAATTAATACCAGTAAAAAAAAACAGCTTTAACTTGTAAGAAACAACAACACAATGATACATGTACACATCTCATATTCCCTAACACTTATTCAACACCCTATTTTATCTTTATGATCAAAAGTTTATGCATAAAAAAAACAACAAAAGATTCATATTCATCCAATAAAACACACTTAAGCTTTTTTTGCAAAAAAAAAAAAAAGATTCATATATTTCAAATGAGGATTAGTGCTATTACATATAGTTTTTTTGCTCCCCAATTCCATTATATTGGGGAAAAAATGTTGTGGAATATACAAAGAACTTAGATATCAAGGACTAAAGCTAATATTATTTCAAAAATAAAAAGGACTAAAACTAATATGCAAAACGGAGTTATATATGCCCTTCTCAATGTCAGAGTCATGAGTGATCACTCTATTTATAGGTTGATGGGATAAATTAAAGGTGAAATCCTATTTATAATTTTATATAGTTCGGATGGCTTCAAATAACACAATATACCCAACTTTTTGTCTCTGCATCAAAAGGCTTTGAAGTATTATCCTCCTTATCAATCATTGTTGAAGAATTTTTTTGGTAAAAATCCCCAAAAAGATTTTTAAACTGTTTCTAATCAAACCCATAAAACAAAATAAAAAATGAAAATGAAAGATGATTCAACTTACATAATTTGTAGAGGAGGGAATTTGGATGAATATTAAAGACAATACACACTTGAATCTGCAATAGTGAGGAGGGACAACATCAATGTAATTGTAGCCCAAACCATGTTGTCGATGAAGAACAGTCCTAAAACTCACTATTCCAAAGCAAATTAAGAAAACAATTTGTACCTCGAACGAATCAATAATCCATTTTAGCCATTCATATACACATTAAGAAAATGTCAACAATTGAAGATAAACCAACTATCCTCAAAAGAAAAGGAACTGCACATGAATAAAAATGATGAGAGAAAATAGGAGGTAAACAGGAGGAGCGGCGCTGGTACAACCTTAAGAAACTGAGTGATACAGAAAACAGGAAATTAAAGATCATCCTTGCTGCTCCTTGAGTAGGCCTTCTAGTGCCCTGCATAAAAAGAGAATAACAAATTGTTACCACATTGATTCAAGTCCAGCACAGGAAAAAAAACGACACTGTTGCATTCTTACATCCCTAACATGAAACTGAATGCAAATCCTTTTGTATTGAAGTCGTAATTTATTCACAATTTTGTCAAAATCAGTGACTGGATTTAGATTCAAAGGAGCTACACAAAAAAACACCAAGCAACTGATTAGAACCAAATATATTCAATGAAACATGATTAGATTGATTAGAACAGAAATTGTATGGAAATCCATTAAGATTAACTGTACCACAAAGGTATGTGCATGCCACTATTTATATCGGACTCATAGACAAAATGAATTTGAATCATGGTGACATGTGTACACAATGAATTGGGGAGTTGGAGAGACTTCTCGTGGAATACAAATTCACTTGCTGCATGAAGAGATATGGAAGGCCACATTAAATGTTTAATGGATCAGTGGGTAGTTGGCAGGAATGACCGAAATTAATGCAAGAAAATTTTGGTAATTTTGTTAATAAAGGTTGGAGCGATCTGTATTGTCAAAAAAATAGGAGTGGATATGCAACAGATAAATGGGAGTGGAATTTGTTAAGAAGGACTATAGCGACAGATAAGAGTGGATATGCAACAGATTTGTTGTTTTTATTGTTAATAATATTTTGTTAATATGAGTGGATAGGAACAATTTGTTAATAGGAGTGATTTTTTTTTTACGTTTATCTGTTTAGTAGGAAACGATTAGGAACAATACGATTTTTGGCTTGCAAAAAAATAGGGTTAATAGGGTTAAACAAATCGAAATTAAACTTTAGGGTTAAAACAGTAAATTTCAGCAATAGGGTTTAGGTTAAAATTAGAGCTAAAATAAGCTTTCGGGTTAACTTTTATAGATAAATAGATTAGGGTAGAAAATATTTGCTTCATAAAAAAAAAAGGCAGGAGGATAGGAATAAAATTGGTGCGATGCATTTTTTTAGATGGAATTTGTTATGTTAAATAATTGCAAACCTAAAAGTGTAGAAAATATTTGCTTAAAAAAAAAAGAAGGATAGGAATAAAAAAAAAAGGAGGATAGGAATTCAAAAAAAAATAATAAGGATTCGGCCGGCCAAAAGGAGGATAGGAATTAAAAAAAAAGAGGATAGGAATTAAAAAAAAAAAAATAAGGATTCGAATAAAAAAGGAGGATAGGAATAAAAAAAAGGAGGATAGGAATTCAAAAAAAAAAATAATAAGGATTTGGATGGCCAAAATTATAGCAAACTTGATAACAAAATTCGGCTGGCATTAATTAAGTAAGATGATCAATGGCTAAAATTGAATGGCGCCTAAATGTGCAAGATCCAATGGCTCAGAAAAGTGGAGGGAGAAATGGGGGGAAAATATTAGGGTTAGAAATAGCTCTAGGGGTTAAGCTTTATTATATAATAATAATAATAATAATAATAATAATAATAATAATAATAATAATAATAATAATAATAATAATAATAATAATAATAATAATAATAAGATTTTGTTAAGTCTGCAACAACTAAACCTAATATTTTCCCTCCTAATACTAACCCTAATTTTTTTAGGTTTTGTTATTTGTACGTTTTGTTACATCCCTCAAATATAGAGCCCGTTTGTTATAACTTTCTTCAGGAAAATATCACTTTTTTTAAAAAAATAATCACTTTTAAGAGTTTTGCATCCGTTTGTTACAGCTTTTTAAAAAAATCAGAATCTAAAAAAAATCTAAAAACAGCTTCAAATGAGAAGCTGTTAAGAGCAGCTTCTCAAAAAATAGATTTTTTTGGAGAAGAGAGAAAATCTATCTATATATAAAAGTTAACTCATGCCAACATTTTAGCCCTAATTAAACCTAAACCCTAATGAATAAAATTCCAGTTTTAACCCTTACCTCAACCTTAATTACGAAACAGCTATAGTAACAAAAGAAGAGAAAAAAAAGCCGCAAACAACATAATAGAAACCAAATAATCCTATTACTCCTATCAGTTTTCTTTTTCTACGCGTTTTCGTCTATCTATATATAAAAGTTAACTCATGCCAACATTTTAGCCCTAATTAAACCTAAACCCTAATGAATAAAATTCCAGTTTTAACCCTTACCTCAACCTTAATTACGAAACAGCTATAGTAACAAAAGAAGAGAAAAAAAAGCCGCAAACAACATAATAGAAACCAAATAATCCTATTACTCCTATTAGTTTTCTTTTTCTACGCGTTTTCGTTTTCCAACTCTTTTCTGCCTAGCTTTGTTTCACTACACCTATCTCTCTCTCTCTTTCATTTTCTCTCCAAAACCATAGTTTCTTCTCTCTCAAAACCGTAGCTTCTTCCTCCTCTCTTCCACAATGCCTCTGTTCGATTTCCCTAACCCAGGACCTAACAATCATGCATCTCTCTCTACACATTTTTTCTGTTCAATCGGGAGAAGAGAAACAACACCGGAACTGGCACCGCAGCAGATGATGCATAATCTATTCAGAGATCAATCGGAAGAGGAAGAAGAACTCGAATCCGAATACGAATCCAATCATCGACTCAATTCGGTAAGATTATCATTCAATTCTGCGTAATTTCAATATATTTTTTCTATACCCTAGCTTCATTCAAATTTTGTGTGAAATTTCAATTGATCTGATACATATTCGTTTGTTTATGCATTTGGAAGATCATATTTGAAATTTGAAATGGTGAATTTATAGTATTGCAGGATGAAGGAGAGAGAAGGGTAGGGCAAGAAGGTGAAGGACAAGGAGTGCTTGAAGAAGAAGTAGAGAATGAAGGTGAGAGGGAGGTTGATGTCGCACAAACTTTCTCATCTCTTTTTTCTTCTATCTTTCTTCATGTTTTTTTCCTGATAAAATTTTGTTTTAGTTTGTTCACCCATTCTATAATTGTTTTGTTCTAATTTCATTTCTCCTCTTCTGTTTTTTTTGTGTGTTTATATAGAAGTAGCTTCAAAATGGTATTGTCTATATTACTTACGCTTAACCATTTACAGATTTTGGTTAATTGCAGCTCATTACAGATTTTGGCTTCAAAAAATATGAAACTGTAGGCTTGCTGCAGCTTTAGAAACATCAATTGCGGTGGTGATTTCATGTCACAGCTCGCGGTGATGGTTTTTGCGGTGGTAATTGCATGTAATGGCTCGAATCTTAATCAAGGGTGAGTTGTTTCCTTCTTCTTTATGCATTTATTTATATTCAATCGCTTTTTGTTTAAGTTTTTTAGCTTTAGTTTCTTCTACTTTTACATGTTTGATTGAATGCCTCATTGATTTTCACTTTCAACACTCTTGCCCTTTTTGCGTTACAAATGTGTGTTTTAGAATTTTGATTTAGGCTTGAAATCGTCTCTTATCCTATTACATTCTTGAATGCCTACATGTGTGTTTTAGTAACAGTTTTGTCATACTAAAAACAGATTATTCTACTCCCACCATACAAAAAGGCTAAGAGAGGTAAGTATCTATGTCTTATATGTGTTGAAAGGATATGCTTCCTTATGGAAATTCTACATCATTGTTTAACATTTCAAAGCAATGCAGTCTAATCATGCATATTTATTTTGCTATTTCAGTTGCTGCTCCAAAGATGACTGAATCTAAAATCAAGTGTGGGAAGATTGAGTTGGCTTTAAAGGCTAGAGTCATTCACCTGTGGAGTATTCCTGATCGAAACAATCATGCTGAAGAGGGTAGCCTTCATATGCTCTTGCTGGATGAAAAGGTCCTAATTTCATATCTGTTCTATTTTCTTAACCCTTTTTATTTCAATAATGAAACTAAATATGTGAATCTTTAAATGGCAATGTATAAAATGCAAGGATTTTTGTTTATGCGTTTCAATTTTTTTCATCAATGGTAATTTTTATTTCTCAACAATTATGTTTTTGCGGTGGTGGTTGTTGGAAGAACGTTCTCGATTGCCATGTTATACATTCTTACATTTTATTTCCACGCTTCTTTCACAAATCAAAATAATTGTTCATATAAATAATTGTTGAGATTTGGATGTTTTTTTTTTGTCAATTTAAGGGGTTTCCCAACTTATTCCTTATTTTTAAATGTGATGAAATCCTATTTTGTATTGATAAGTTGGACATTATCTTGGAATTTTCTGTTTTTATCTGTTTATTGTTGGTTTGGTTTTGCTTTAGTTGTTGCTGCCTCTTTTGTTGATTGCAGAAGTGCCTTTGCTGATTTTTTTTTTCCTTCCAGATCTGACATTGGACTGTTTTTTGAAGTATACTGATTTTGGTGGAGTTGGAGTGAAGGTTTTATGATTGGCATGTAGTATCTTTTTTCTTATTTGATATCTATATATTTTCTTTAGAATATTTGCGGCTGTTTTGGTTCGTTTTAATCTCTGGTGTGTGGCATGTTGATTCAGCAGGAATGTTGGTTTCAATTGATCACATTTACTAATGGTTATTCTAGCATATATTCTAATATTTGCAACTTGAAACTCAGAGCTAGGCTTACGAATCCCTTCGAATACAATGTAAATGAGCTTAACACATATTCTAATATGATTGTTCAAACTTACACATATTCTATGAGTGTTTTCTCGGCAACTTAATTTATTAGATTGAGCTCCTGTATACTATCATGTCATTTGTTAAAAAATTTGGGGTATTATATTGTTTCACCTAATTTTGCTAAAACATGGATGTTTCTTTGCAGAAGTGCCGAATAGGCGCGGTTCTAACAGCCAGACCAATGAAATCCTTGGAACCAGTGGACATGTTTTAGCAAATGCCACACATGTGTCTCACGACCATTCTGTTGGATCTTTCGATGGCACATGCGATGAAAACCGCGAGGATTCTGATATACCAGACAATGAAGGTAAACTAGCAATGAACACACTTGGTTTCTATGCTATTCTATTTAGATTAAAATAGAAGCACACACACCTATTTGACCAAAAACTAAATTTTAATATACCAGGTGTATGTCAGTTTTGCACACTATGCAGTTGCTCTAAATGATTTAAATTAGTGTTAAATTACTATCTAACAAGTTTGTATTACAGTACTTTTTTCTCCAAATACATAGGAAATATATTTACTCAGTACAGAAAGAAGAAAGAAAGAAAAGATATATTAGAGAGATTTCGTACATGGAAACAGGGAAGAATATATTGAAAATGAACAGCCAGCCCAAGTAGTGCATTAGATGCTCAAATAGTGAAAGATATATTAGGAACTAAGACTAAACAAATAGTGCATTAGATGCTCAAGTAATAGTTGAGACTTTTCTGCATAAATTTTACTATCTTAGTTGATATACATATGCTGCTTTGTTTGGATTTCTTATATCTCAGTTGGTAGAACACTTTGTTTCTTTACAAAAACTGAAAGTTATAAGAAAAACAATTAAGCTGAAAAGAACATTACAACCCTCTCAAATTTGTTTATTTCATTTGATTCAGTGATTCATTTGGATGATGATGTAAGTGTAAACCAGAACCATCTTTTTCAAGCCACATACACAATTTTGTCGTCTGTCACATCTACTAATGAAGAATCAATAGTTGAAAAATGCCTTCAAAATCAGGAAGACGAAGATATCCCACCAAATTCAGGTAATGTTGCTTTTTGTCCCTGCAACTTTATATTTATACTGTGTTGCTAATATCGTATTGGATGAATATGAATTTTCATCGTAAAATTATATTGGTCCAAATATGATTTCTTAACGTATATAGCTGTTGTATTTGAACAGACATCAGCACTGACATTGTGCATCAGAATTGCACTGATATGTTGTTGGAAATATTTTCGTCTATTCGATCAGGTACCATTATTTGTAATTTAAATATAAATATGTTTGCTTTCATCCGAGACATTGTTACAATATATACAATTGATGATACTCACGTTATTTTTAGATTCTGTTGAAAGTGTAAGTTACGAGGATTTTGGGCAACCAGATTGTATATGCAAAGATTGTGGATCACACATGTGGTATGGAGAAAGGACTCGCAAGGATTGCAAGCCAATAGTGCCAGAATTCTCTATGTGTTGCAGGGAAGGGAGGATCAAAATTGCGTACCCATCATTGCCTGAACCTCTTGCTGATTTGTATTACTCTGACAATAGAAGAAGCAAGTACTTTATGGAAAATATTCGATCTTTTAACAGTATGTTTGCCTTCACATCAATGGGTGGCAAGATTGACAGCTCTATGAATAGTGGGAACACTCCTCCGACGTTTGTTTTGAATGGCGAAAACTATCATCGAATCGGTAGTTTGCTGCCAATGGAAGGAAATGACCCAAAGTTTGCTCAATTGTACATTTATGACACCGACAATGAAATCAAGAATAGAATGGCAGCTGTAGGGTAAAATGTCATTAAATTTATATGTTATGATACCGTAACAGGGTCGATGTCGTGGAAATTGTTTAATATGGTACATTACAAAGGTTTCTGACAATTTATTTTATGAATTGAATTATACTATTTTTTGGATTCAAGTAAAATGTTTACTTTCATATTTGCGCTATATTTTTTCTTTTGAATGACCCGTGCGTTAGCACGGGTCGATGGTCTAGTCTATATATAAAAGTTAACCCATGCCAACATTTTAGCCCTAATTAAACCTAAACCCTAATGAATAAAATTCCAGTTTTAACCCTTACCTTAACCTTAATTACGAAACAGCTATAGTAACAAAAGAAGAGAAAAAAAAGCCGCAAACAACATAATAGAAACCAAATAATCCTATTACTCCTATTAGTTTTCTTTTTCTACACGTTTTCGTTTTCCAACCCTTTTCTGCCTAGCTTTGTTTCACTACACCTATCTCTCTCTCTCTCTCTCTCTCTCTCTCTCTCTCTCTCTCTCTCTCTCTCTTTCATTTTCTCTCCAAAACCATAGTTTCTTCTCTCTCAAATCCGTAGCTTCTTCCTCCTCTCTCCCACAATTCCTCTGTTCGATTTCCCTAACCCAGGACCTAACAATCATGCATCTCTCTACACATTTTTTCTATTCAATCGGGAGAAGAGAAACAACACCGGAACTGGCACCGCAGCAGATAATGCATAATCTATTCAGAGATCAATCGGAAGAGGAAGAAGAACTCGAATCCGAATACGAATCCAATCATCGACTCAATTCGGTAAGATTATCATTCAATTCTGCGTAATTTCAATATATTTTTTCTATACCCTAGCTTCATTCAAATTTTGTGTGAAATTTCAATTGATCTGATACATATTCGTTTGTTTATGCATTTGGAAGATCATATTTAAAATTTGAAATGGTGAATTTATGGTATTGCAGGATGAAGGAGAGAGAAGGGTAGGGCAAGAAGGTGAAGGACAAGGAGTGCTTGAAGAAGAAGTAGAGTGAAGGTGAGAGGGAGGTTGATGTCGCACAAACTTTCTCATCTCTTTTTTCTTCTGTCTTTCTTCATGTTTTTTTTCCTGATAAAATTTTGTTTTAGTTTGTTCACCCATTCTATAATTGTTTTGTTCTAATTTCATTTCTCTTCTTCTGTTTTTTTTGTGTGTTTATATAGAAGTAACTTCAAAATGGTATTGTCTATATTACTTACGCTTAACCATTTACAGATTTTGGTTAATTGCAGCTCATTACAGATTTTGGCTTCAAAAAATATGAAACTGTAGGCTTGCTGCAGCTTTAGAAACATCAATTGCGGTGGTGATTTCATGTCACAGCTCGCGGTGATGGTTTTTGCGGTGGTAATTGCATGTAGTGGCTCGAATCTTAATCAAGGGTGAGTTGTTTCCTTCTTCTTTATGCATTTATTTATATTCAATAGCTTTTTGTTTAAGTTTTTTAGCTTTAGTTTCTTCTACTTTTATATGTTTGATTGAATGCCTCATTGATTTTCACTTTCAACACTCATGCCCTTTTTGCGTTACAAATGTGTGTTTTAGAATTTAGATTTAGGCTTGAAATCGTCTCTTATCCTATTACATTCTTGAATGCCTACATGTGTGTTTTAGTAACAGTTTTGTCATACTAAAAACAGATTATTCTACTCCCACCATACAAAAAGGCTAAGAGAGGTAATTATCTATGTCTTATATGTGTTGAAAGGAGATGCTTCCTTATGGAAATTCTACATTATTGTTTAACATTTCAAAGCACTGCAGTCTAATCATGCATATTTATTTTGCTATTTCAGTTGCTGCTCCAAAGATGACTGAATCTGAAATCAAGTGTGGGAAGATTGAGTTGGCTTTAAAGGCTAGAGTCATTCACCTGTGGAGTATTCCTGATCGAAACAATCCTGCTGAAGAGGGTAGCCTTCATATGCTCTTGCTGGATGAAAAGGTCCTAATTTCATATCTATTCTATTTTCTTAACCCTTTTTATTTCAATAATGAAACTAAATATGTGAATCTTTAAATGGCAATGTATAAAATGCAAGGATTTTTGTTTATGCGTTTCAATTTTTTTCATCAATGGTAATTTTTATTTCTCAACAATGATGTTTTTGTGGTGGTGGTTGTTGGAAGAACGTTCTCGATTGCCATGTTATACATTCTTACATTTTATTTCCACGCTTCTTTCACAAATCAAAATAATTGTTCATATAAATAATTGTTGAGATTTGGATTTTTTTTTTGTCAATTTAGGGGGTTTCACCATTTTTTACTTTGTTAGTTTTCTGCATATAGATTCAATTTCAACAATTGTTACATCTTACATTATAGGGTTATTTGGCTGCAAATAATTTATCTACGAAACAACCAATTGCAACCTTTCTGTAGAATTCATCATTGCGAGGAACAATTGAGGAGCTGCATCTACTTTGCTGAGCTTAGAAGGTTGGTTCATTTTTGTCTTCACTTGACCATGACATGAATTTTTATTTCTTAATTATATTCACAGTATCATTTTCAATTCCTGACCATATATGATATTAACTCTGTCTTAACTCTAGGTGATATATAGCAACATTGATTGGGAATCCTCCAATTTTAGAGTCTATATAGGATTTCGAAAATTATGTTGCAGCTTCCATTAGATCTTTCATAACATTATACAATATATGGTTTATAATTATATTTTCTCACCAATTTAATCACTTTTTAATAGCCCCTTTATTAAATTTCTCTTTCCAATTAATTTCTAAATGTCTTTTTAAGGTTTTGAACTTATACCTTTTGATAATTTTTGTTTTCAATTCGAAGTCTTTCAAATATCATTTTACACAAAATATGTCTCACAAGTAAATTATGGTATCTTGCAAGAGTTCTTAATATATGAATAAGAAATTGACAAGGAAGTAAACACAAAAATTGACAAGGGTCGATGTCGTGGAAATTGTTTAATATGGTACATTACAAAGGTTTCTGACAATTTATTTTATGAATTGAATTATACTATTTTTCGGATTCAAGTAAGATGTTTACTTTCATATTTGCGCTATATTTTTTCTTTTGAATGACCCGTGCGTTAGCACGGGTCGATGGTCTAGTATGTTTTAAAATATTGAACTAATTTTGTAATAAAAAATTCCTTTTATATAGGTGTATCCAAACAAATTAAATTATCTGTTTAAAAAAAGTGATTTTTATCGTGGTAAACAAACGCAAAATAGATTCTGATTTTTCATAAAATCTCTAAAATATTTTACGTGAAAATCACTTTTATTTTAATCCGTAACAAACGGGCCCATATTCATATATCCTTATTTATTAATTTTGTTAAGTCTGCAGCAACTAAACCTAATATTTTCCCTCCTACTACTAACCCTAATTTTTTTAGGTTTTCTTATTTTTACGTTTTGTTACATCCCTCAAATATATTCTTATCCTTATTTATTAATTTTGTTAAGTCTGCAACAACTAAACCTAATATTTTCCCTCCTAATATTAACCCTAATTTTTTTAGGTTTTGTTATTTTTACGTTTTGTTACATCCCTCAAATATATTAACAAGCAACAAATTTTACTACTAGGAAGGGATTTACAATATGCAAATTTGTTTCTGTCATATCTAATTGTTTTGGATTTTTTCGTTCTTCTATTCTTATATAGTTTTTGTATAAGTTATTCAACTTACCATCAATCTAATTTATTCGGCCATAATTATGTTAGTTCTTTTGGGAGTTAAACATATTACTATAACAAGCAGTGGTAGGATGATTTACAGTAGGATAGTTGACGTATGATAATTTACAAGGAAAATTATCATTAAAACTAAGTGCACAATATAAATGACATAAATATAGAATCATGACTGCTATTTTAAACTTACACACAGAACTGATAGGAATCAAAATACATTTGCTTTGTTTCAGTAATTTATAATTTGTGTGGTGTTTTTGCCAAAATCTTTTTCGTTAAAAAATTATGGATTGCTGCTCAATGTCGCTAAAAATATTTTGAATCAATTGCACAATCTGCTTTTATAGTTCTATTTAAAATTATGACATTAAAATTATAAGTTGGGATTGTACTGTAAAATTTTGCTTTTGTCTACTACATTTATAATGTCCTAAAAATATTATTAACAGATGACAATGAGGACTGTATTAACACCACTTCAAATGTAGTGTATAAGGAGATTTTCCAAAATGTGTGAACAACCATTGTATGTTCTTAATTCTTTTAGGGAAATGTTAACGAGTGCTCCCGGGGCACTCTTTAAGACCTTTAAAAGGTAACTTTTTTTGAAAAATTATGCAATTGATGTATTGGAAATTGAAACATTTGACTTTTTTTATGGAATAATTTCTCCTTTTGGAATGCTTAAAGAGTGCCCCCGCCCTGGGGGCACTCGTTAACAAGACCCATTCTTTTATTATCTATGTAATGGATCATATCACAATATATTAGCCTCTCCATTTTTTATGACCCGGGCGGTAGCACAGGTAAAAGTTCCAGTTGCTACTTCTTTTTCATAAGGTAGCAATCGACATTTGTTCTTCTTCTGTGCATCCATTTTTATTGTTGCCGTTTTTTATCGTTAGTCAACTATCAATACATATGGTTCCAAATACAAATTGTTGAATCATCTCTAAATTATGTATTAATTGTTATATTTTTGTTGTTTTTTTGTTGTCATTTTGGTGCTAAAGTACAAGTAATAGGTGCGGGTATGTCACTTAAATGTGTATTGGAGACTGACAGTAAAGTTGTTGCCTATGTATGAGCTTGGATACGAACATTTTTAAAAAAATACATATATCGAGACGAGTATTAAAGTATCATAGTCCCCGTGAGTATAGTTCAGTTGACATGGACATGCATTATTGTATGCAGGAGTCGGGATTCAAACCCCGGACGCCCCAGTTATTCACCTTAAAAAGAGTGAATTCTATCCACTATGCTACTTGACAAAAAAAAAAAAATATATATATATATATATATATATCCTATCCATCGTTGCCATTGCGATCCCTCGGTCGTGATGTGCAGCACCTAAAATCATGATTTACTTATCCATCCATACAACTAAAAGCCTACAACCTATGTGAAGAGATAAAGAGGCTAGTGCGAGTGGAATGGCGGTGGTGAATTAAATTTAGAAGAAACCCAGCATAAGGATCTATAAATAGAAGAATGGGCTTCACTTATAGAATCGAGCACCACATTACATATCACGAATACAAAGCACTTGATCCTTTTGCAATTGTTCTAAGAGTTAAAAAAAAAAAAAAAAACAAGAGAGGAAGATAGAGTGATCTAAATACAAATCACTTGGTCCTTTTGCAATTGTTCTAAGAGTTCATAAAAACAAGTGAGGAAGATAGAGTGATCTAGATGAGAGAGATACAGCAAAGGAGAATGAGGAATCGGCTTCCACGTCAAATCTTTTTTCTTGTTTTTTGTGAATTATGTGTAGTTATTACGAGTCTATTGTAAATACTTACATATAACTGATTATATATAAATTCTATTATTCATTATGTCTTTAATTTAATTATGCACTTATTGCTTTTTCCGATGTAATTTGCAAAATGAGTATTTGATTTAGAAAGTGTACAACATCGTCTTTTTATATAAATGATATGTATTGAATCATGTGTATATATTAGTAACTAGTATTTCCACCCGTGCAACGCACGGGCGAACAAAGATTTTTTGTGGCGTTAACAAATTATTACTCTGAACGTATCACCAAAATAAAAACATACAATGTATTTGTTAGACAAATCGGATTATGTTGTCATCATCATATTAAAGATGTCATCGTTTGACATATAGTTCAATTTAATCTAAAGCAATTACATATCTCTGATCAATGATAATTAATGACTACATATGTTATAACTGACACAAAAAAGTAGTTGACACTTTGAAGAGCAAATACAACAGTTAGTGTTGTACATGGAATCTATATAGGACATATGAATTTGGCATTTAAAAATTACCTTTTTTCTTATATATATATAAGAACTTACATGGAATCTATATTTAGTCAAGAACTTACATATAGACACATGCCTATATAGACACTTTCCACTCTAAATTTAATAAATGTGAATTAATTTGAATCAGTTCATAGAATGTTACAGTATATTTTGATAGAGCATTTGAAATGAAGCTAAAAATGGTCGTAATCCAATACTAATACAATTAGCATGCCTATTATTTTAATCCTCAAACATAATCTCTTAAACAAAAGAAAAATAAATTGGTCATACTCATAAGTCATAAGTGTGATTGTAGTCAAATTTCCCTTGTCCCACCAGTTTCAATAATAAAATCAGTCTAGTTAATGTTTTGGTTTGAGCTTGTATCTTGTTTGAGAAACTTGGGTGGTATTGATAGACAAATTCATTTGATCTTATTTTCATTATCTGTCATTATAATAAGAGACAATAAGCAAAAATAATCCACTTATAAAAGTAGAAAATAGATGTTCAAACACTAAAGCATATATGTTTTTTTATACATTCACTTATGTCTAGCATAAATTCAGACATTGACATATAACTCTAAAGCATTTGTGTTCCAAATCAATGTTCTCTAGTTAGGACCATCCAAATTATCGATAGCAACGGGAAAAAAATCACGACACTATTTTAAAATTTGTGATAATAAACAACATTTTTTATAGAGTATAGAATGAATAGAAGAGAAACGTAATTACTAATTTCAACTAATGATCAAAATGTGTGTTAAATTAAAATGAGTGGTTCAATGTTGGTTTCTGCAGAATTAGTAACTAATAATAGAGACCCTGCCAATCCACTTTAGATATTTACACATATTACTTGATTACTCAAAATCAAAATATTATGTTCATTAAAAACCTTCTTTTGCAAAATTGGTATTCTCAATTCTGACCTATGAGTGTGGCGGCATGAATTCTGACCTATCAAGTTATCTATTCCCACATGAGATCCCATGCCATTATGAATATGAATCATAAAATTATTTACAAAGATGAGCAAAATACTCACAATCACTTTATCTAAAGTCTATAAATAATTGAATAATGTTAACTTGAATGTCTAATTCAAACCTCTTGTCAAAATAATAATAAATAAAATGAATATGATATGAATCAACTCTAAAAGTTTTTTTTTTTATCTCCTACAATAGAATTAATCAAGAAAAGTCTTTGTTTGGCATTGCCCTTGAACTTTATCTCTTGGTCGCTCTGCTTGTTCTTCAGCTCCAACTTTATCTCAGAAAAAGACTACAAAATAGGAATTCAATTGTGAACTTTTCTTAATATCTCCACAATCTACTAAGTGTATGTAACCTTTGTACTACGTTATTCTAAAACATACAACATTTTTTTTTTAAACAAAAGGGAAAACTATGGATGGTTACAATACCTATCTTACTCTTTCAGATGGCCTTGAGCAAAACAAAAAACTTTAGTTCTCTTGTACTATATATTTGTCTTTCATAGCTTTTCTATATCCCATGGTAAGTGGAAAATGAGTCGTTTCAATAAATAAATAAAAAGAAATTTGAGATAAAAAGATGCTTTGGAATTTAAAGTGGATTCAAAAACAATATGCTCATAGTTGAACCAAATTAAAAAAGAAACCAAGTTAGAGGCCAAACTTACTTGCATGTATTCTACTTTATGCTCATAATGTCAATCTCTCTGTTGCATACATAAGACTAATGATAACCTCTCTTTGTCTAATGAAAACCTTGAAGAGAGTTATAAGACTATAACCTAATAATGCTATTATACCCAAAAGCCTTGAAATATTAATGGTAAACAGGTTAAAAATTTGATGCATAAGTCTTTAAGGAATATCAAAAGTCATATGAGATTGCCATTAAGAGCTAATAATATAACACATTATAAAAATGTAATAATAGAATTTTACAAAAGCTTAAGCTCATGACATTAGAAAGAAGAATCTTGTATGAGCAGTTTGAAATGTTTGGCATTATTAATGTTATACCATGTGAATCTTCGATCATAATTAAGTATTATAATCTAAGTTTTCAAAAAGAGAGACTTCAAATTTAACCTTCAAATTTACATACAATCAAGCAACAAATAAGCAAAACCTAGTTCTGAATTCTCTTAGAACTATACATAGACGGACATTTTGTAGGCAACTGATCAAAAGACTTACCTCATTCCTAACCTTCATCAACAACTCTGAGCCTGCCAAGTAATATTAGAGAAAAACGTAATTTAGAATCTCAATTAATGAAATACAAATAGGAATATAATTGAAGCAAGACGAATCCTACTTAATACATATTGAGACATTTCCTTAAACATTTAGTGAGCGCTCACTATAACAATGAAAAAATTAAATCCAAAATGTAAATGAAATGCAAACCATTCATTTTTTACATCAAACACCATAATCGAAGAAGCACAATTCCGAAATAAAGAAATAATTAAAATAAAATCACATGATTGAGAACAAAACAAATTTCATTTTCATGAAAATAACATACCTTATGGAACAAAATTACCAGAGATCAAGATGTACGTACTAAAAATTTGCACGTACCTGAGTCATATCTAATAAACCCTTCATTTCCATTCCTTTGAATAAATCTACACATTCACGTAACTAACAAAATCAGTGTACTTCAGGATTTGCTGCAAAAAAAATGCATAAAATCAATACCAAAATACGAAAATCAATAGCCTTATATTACTGGAGAAAATTTCAAATGATCATATAAAATTCACTTGAACATGTCTATGTTGTTCTCTTAAAAAACTACTCATAATCCTAGAAAATAATTCTGCATAATAAATAATTTTGCATTAGCAATGTTGATACCAAATTAATTTATTAGCTTATAAAAGATACACAGTAGTTTAGGATATGTAAACTCTACAAACAACCAAAAAATCAGAATCCCAAAAGAACAAAATATCAATGTATAGAACCAAAAATATCTCAAATTTTGAAGGATGCATCCATATAGTTTTGAAAATTATTATGCATTATGAACAAACAAATATTGCACCTATAGTAGAGAAGCCTAAAAAACAGCAGAAAATGGCCACTCAATGACGTGCAAAGGTTACTCATTCAATCACTTATAGTTCTAAATCACTATAAACTAAAGCACCGACGTGCTCAAACTCAAGATGTACAACATTATATACAAATACCCATTTTGGATGGCATATGACTTGATTTTCTGTTGCACAATAGTTCAATTGAAGGGCTATGTCATTTCCTAACATTAAATTGATACTAAGACCAACCCCCACTTGCTTGGTATTGTAACTATGATCTAGTAAAGTTCAACAGCTAAATTGCCAAATCACATAACTTATACAAAGGTTTCTATGCAACATTATTAGTATTACTTCAAAAGCGTTGAGAGTAACATAATTAAAGCTAAAAATCATAGTAACATTTCACATAGCATAAACTTAATCTCAATCAATTCACATTTCAAAGTACATGTTCATCAGAAAATAGATTTTCAAAAGTACACATTCATCAAAAGACTAATCTAAAAAAAAACCAAATCTCATATTCAACAAAAGACCAATCTAAAAAAATCATCAAATTACACATCCAACAGAAAATAGATAAAAGTAATTGTATATACCTTCAAGTAGTGATTATACCCACGCATATGTAGTTAAATCAAGAAAGTCCTTCTTGTCTAGAATCTTCACCTGAATTAAAAGAGAATTTTTGTAAACATTATACAAAATTCAATTTAAAAGAAATTAATCTCAAATGAGTTTTTAGCAATAATACCCTGTTCCCATCCGATTAGTCATTCTCAAAAGTGATTTTGATGGATCAGTGAAGATTTCTCCAACATGCACAAAACAGAATCATTCAAAACCAAAGATAAATTAATAGACTATTTTCTGATATGGGAAAATAATGGATTAGGGTTTCGAAATTCATATTTCACCTTGATTATTATTCTTCCCTAATTTCTTCTTCGTTTTCTCCGAAAGAACCTGTACGAAAACGAAATAACTCAAAACATGAGACTAAATGTGAAAAGGGAAGAAGATTGATAAGAGATTAACTAAAATTGATAGGAGATTAACAAAGACAGAAAAAAATTTACCTCACACTCAAAATTGATCCCTTTTTCACATGTTGAGTGAATACTTCTTCATACCCACAAACTTTCAGCAGTGAAACTCAAATCCTGATACCCATAAACTGATTTTCGAAAAGGGTCGAAGATATGAGCGACTGAGAGAAAGCAAAAGTAGAAGATTGAGAATCATGAAACCCATAATCTTTTCGTGAAGGATGCATAGAAAAGGATTGATTCGAAATAACGTTTGAAATAAGATGAGAAAGAGTTCGGGTGTGATTTTTTTGAAGAAGAAGATGAAGAAAAAGGTTTGTGTTGTAACGTAAGAGAAGAGCGGGAGTGGTGGAATGTTTGGGAATGAAAGAGAAAGTGATGAAAAACAGGATGAGAGAGAGTAAAAAAATGGAATGAGGGAAATTAATGTTGGATAGGATAAGGGAGAAAATGTATGAGGAAAAAAAGGGTTTAAATGAATTTGAATTTTGAATTTTGAATTGAAGAGGGAAAATGAGAGGAAATAACATTTTAATGTTGGTGTGTGTTAGTGAGGAAAAAAAGTAAAGAAATTTGAGATGAATTAGAGAGAAAGGTGAGTTCAAATTTGAAAGTGATGTTTGTTGGGATAAGAGAAAAAGTAGGAGGGAAATTAATGTTGGATAGGATAAGGGAGAAAATGTATGAGGAAAAAAAGGGTTTAAATGAATTTGAATTTTGAATTTTGAATTGAAGAGGGAAAATGAGAGGAAATAACATTTTAATGTTGGTGTGTGTTAGTGAGGAAAAAAAGTAAAGAAATTTGAGATGAATTAGAGAGAAAGGTGAGTTCAAATTTGAAAGTGATGTTTGTTGGGATAAGAGAAAAAGTAGGAGGGAAAGAAGGATTTGAAAAATTTTGAGATTTGAATTTTGAATTGAAGAGGGAAAATGTGTGATAATGATATTTTATTATTTGCATTGTGTGAATGCTTAAAGTGGCAAAAATAAAATTATTTTTTAATGATGATGTGACATGAAGTGGCTTAGAATTTTGACACATTGGATTGGTGCAAAATTTTTTGCTATTTGTTGTTCCCCATTTGTATATTATTAAGATTAAGATTAAGATTAAGATGTCAACATATGGTTAGGTTTGCATTCATATAACCTATTTGATCATATATCGTTGAATCATTCATCTACTTAGCTCAAAATCATAAGTCGATTGATACAATGAATATTTTATGTCATTAGACCGATATGTCAACGTACGATGAGGGGTAGATGAAAACATAATTAAATTAGGAGGAGTATATAATTATTCAAGAAAATATTTTTGACGATTAGTTAACAAACGTTAATTCTGACGATCTAATCTTTTTATTCTTGTTTTATTATTTAAATTGCAAAGACCAATTTATGAACAAACAAATCCTTCTTTTCATACTTAAAACAATATTCGTTGAATGGATTTAATATCCTACAATAATTCTATGACAAACTCCAAATCAAACCTTAGACTTTTTCTTTTTACCGGATCGACCATACTGACCTTGCAAAATCTAACTCAACTTATAACATGTTTTCACCCTTAAGTTCATAACAAGTTTACCCTAAATGCCATCACTCTTGAATGGAAAAATATATATTATTGCTATAGAATTCTCTTTAAAAGTTTCTTAAATTTTTGAAACTCAAAATCAGATGTAACAAACAAAATAATACTTATTTGCTGAGAAACCTGCATGCAGCTTGATCCCATGCTCTTATAGTAAATGCTAATTCACAAAAGTTGGCATTTATAATAATTTTCAGAGTAAGAATTAGACTTCACTAAAAAAAAAAATGGTGTTTTTAATTAATTCATTACCAGTATGGTATCTATGCGGGACTTCCACATCTCTCATTTTAACCCTCTAATCTAAACCAAAATGATCGTGTAATTGTGTAAGGGTTTTTAACTCATAAATATTTTTCTATAATTATTCTTTGTTTCAATGAGTTTTTTGGGATACGTTTGATTTGCAAAGGATAAACACTTGACGAAATAGTAGAAAACAAATCTTTTAAGTATTAAACAACTTTTTGTCATGTATGATGAACAATGAACAACACAAACAAAATAAGGTGAAGTTTAATATACAACACCCTTTACGAATCTAAATCTTAACAAAGGAGAGAGAGGGAGAGAGATGTTTTAAATAGAAAAATAAAAGAGGTATTTCAGATAGCTTATTTTTTGAACAAAAAGTTATTTTTATAGTTCAATAAGAACAATAATTTGGGCTTTTGTTCAGTCTATTGCTCCCATTTTGTCTTGCTACAAAAACCGTCTAAAATTAACTACATAATACACCTGAAGTTTTATTGTTCGGTCCCTTATTTTTCTGCAAATCAAACGCACAAACAAAATGACAAGCCACCTCTTGTCATGTGGAACAAGATAAGATTTTCAAGCCATACTTTAGAATCATAATTAAAACGTGTAGATATTATGAAGGATAAATAATTCATATACAAACATTCTCGACCAAATGAAGCCATATCCATCACGGAACAAATTTGTTGGAAGTGTCTTAGTGTGTGGTTGATACTTGATAGTGAGATGTGGAGCATGGTTTGCATGGAATTTGTTTATTTCTGTTTGAAATATTTGTTTTGTCTTCTTTCATTGTTTGGACAATCATTCACATTGGCATGCTACGTTGAAATGAAATTGTATTTGTACTATTCACATTTTATCTTTTTTTTATTATTTTTTCCTTTCAAAACAAAATCTCTTTTTTTGGTTTTTTGGTACAATTCAAATTTTATAGCTATGATTGACCAATTGAACATTATTGATTTGATTTCAATATGGTTGCTGGTATTATTTGTGGATTTCAGCTGAGTTGGCATCAAAAGAAGATTCAAGAAAAGCTCATGGAAGACATCTGACAGCTATTCTTCCTCCCCTCATGATTAAGGTCCATAGTGATTTGTCTGATTGTCATATGCTTTATTTTTAAAAAAAAAATTAATTGATGCCATGTGCTTTATTTTCTCACTTTTTTACTCTAATCCTGTTTGCAGTAAAATATTTATTTATTTGAGCAGTTAAGTTAGTTCCTCTTATCCAAACTACATTGGTTTTGAAGGGGTTGATATGTGCAATATTGTGTCCTTTTTTTTTTACTGTCGTTATATTTCTGATATATGTAACTTCAATTACATAGAAACTAGAAAGTATATTAGTTGGGCATTGTTGATGGGCAGCTGAGGCATGAGTCCTTATGTCTCAGAATGGAAAAGTATAAAATTCTATCATTATCGGTGAAAGATATATGGGAAGTCATGGTCATGGATGTAGCAATTGGGTCGTATTTGCTGAAAGCTTAAGGAAGTTTAGTTGGTCATGCTAATCATTTGATATCGTAGTTCTTTTGGCCTCCTAGTTGTTCTTTATACCGAAAAACAATCTTCTTTAAAAACATAAAAAATGTGATTCGAAAGTTATCTCTCAAACAGTTTGCGCATTTGTGGAAGGCCAAAAAATCAACGATGCAACTCCGAACCCATAATTGATCTATTTGCAACCCCATCTCAATATATACAGACATGAAATTTATAACTTTATAAGTAATTATTCGAGATCGGAAACTGTTAGATCAATGACCTGCATGTTACTATTTTATAGCTCACACTATATGATAATTAACTGTTTCATATCAATACGCAAGATACTGATTTTGCTTCCTGACAAGTGGGTTGCTAAACTGTTAGGGATGATGTTATTAAAGTTGAGAATGCATTGCTCCAGCTTAAGATTTTAAAAGAAAAAAAAAAAAAAGACTGACATTTATGTTTGGGTTATGATAGAAGACACCTTTTGTGAAGGTGTCTTTTATCAAGTTACTCTATGAATTTTTGCGAAAAGACACCAACTTACTTTTATGAAGGTGTCTTTTAGCAAAGTTATAACTGAAAAGTGAAAATCACACCTTAAGGTGTTGCTTGATAAAAGACACCACCAAAGGGTGTCTTGTAACATAACCCTTTGGGTGCGTTTGATGGTCAGGATAAAGAGTCAGGATAGGAAAGATATATCATATCCTGTCTTAATCCTTCGTTTGATGCACCAATAGGATATGATAAATTATTCCTTTAACTTATCATATTCTATCACTCCTTTGTATTTTCTATCCTGAGTTTAGGCTGGGTTAAAATTAACCTGTCAGTAATAAAAAGAAATCCTAATTTTGCCCTCACCCTTGTCCTCTCTACCTGATCGATGTCTTCCTCTCATCTGTATTCTCTATCTTTTTCCTAAATTTCATTTTTTTTTATTATCGGATTTCAATTTTTCTTTGTACAGATTCATTTTTTTTTTCTTTTCTTCTTTTCATCGATTTCACTTCCTCTTTTTTAATTCCCCTTTTTTTGAACTCCCCTTCAAATCATCTTTCTGAAACGAATTCTGTTGAATTCATTTTTGTTTTGTTTAAAATTCAAATCCTCATTTTTTTTATTCCGCTTCTTTTTTAATTGACTTCTCATCTGTTTTTTTTTTTTTTATAAAGATTCCTATTGGTGTTGTTTTTCTTCTTATCGATTTCAATTATATTCCATTGATGGTGCTGTATTATGAAAGCTTGTTACAAAATAAAATTGATTATAAGAGTAATTACGTCATTTAATATGATAAAATAATGTTATCTTACTTATTATCATGTGCGCGTCAAACACATGATATGATAAATGTTATCATGTCTATATCATATCTTGTCTCTATCCATTTTTATATCATATCATGTCTTTATCCTATCCCGACCATCAAACGGACCCTTTATGTTTTATGCATTGGTCACGTTTAAGATATATTTCAAATTATTAATATCATACAATTAATTTTGCTTATCAGTTTTACATTAGTATATTCTTATATGGGTTAAATATGTTTTTGGTCCCTATAAAATCGGGACATTTTAAGTTTAGTCCTTACTTAATTTTAATAGTTCTTTTAGTCCCTAAAAAAATATTCTGCATTCAGTATTAGTCCCTACTCAACTCAAATATCTGTTTAATTTATGCTTAAACTCTTGAGTTTTTGAACAATTTTTTGCAGACGTGTTAATAACATTACTAAAAGTTCCTCTGCAAAAGATTATCGCAAAATTTTATTTCTACGTCCAAATTTTGTTAATTTTATCTTTAACTTTTGTCGTTTTAAAAAATTCATATTTAATTCGTTTCATGTTAAAAAATTCTAAATTTTAGTAAATGAACCTTTCATAGTGTTCTAAACTTCTCTAAAAAAAAATCGTTCAAAAATTTAAGAGTTTAAGAATAATTAAACAAACTTTGTTGTAGTAGGGACTAAAATTAGAAATAATTTTTTTTTTGTAGAGAGTTAAAAACCTATTAAAATTAAGTAAGGACTAAACTTAGAAGTTTCCAATTTTATAGGGACTAAAAACATATTTAACCCTTCTTATATTGTCTTGAATGTAAAGTAAATTTGAAATTAGGCAAATGCTGTGTATAGCGAATTTTTGAATTTGATAAATTTTTATTTTGCTTTCCAAATTTAAAATAAAATAAAATTAGTATTATAATAAAAGTTTGGGTTTTTAAATTTAGTAAGGGACAATAATTTGGGTTTTTGTTCCGTCTATTACTCTCATTTTGTCCTACAAAAAAAAAGTTCTAAAATTAATTACGTAGTACAACCGAAGTTTAAAGCAAATTACTCAAGCATAAGAATTCATGATGTGGGCATCCTTGGATTTTGTTTTAGATTAACTACACACAAGCGAGCAACAAGCGACATCGCTAGGTATTTTTGGATGATAAAATCATTACTCGTAAACACAACATTCATGGACATAGGAGACTTGACATTGTCATGCATGACTTTTGAATTCTATATAGAAGGACAATAACCTCTGGTGCTAGGAAGTCAAATGTGTCAAATGCAAATGGTATAAAAACATGTTGATTGTCGGAACATGTTTTCTCATGTTTGACCACTTTGCTTGATGCAACTTTTAGGGTTATTTGTCTTACCGTAAAAATCTCGACGCTTAATCTCACAAGTGGTGAAACCTCAATCAAGTTTATACAGGCATATTTTCCTCCTACCCATTTGTACACCATAACATTCACATGTTTAAGTGTCGATCTTTTATCTACTGTGTCAATGAAAAAGTTCACAAGCACATCCTTCTTCATTGATATTCCCTCCCGCATGAATATATCAAAAAGAACATCCCTAACAAAATCATGTATGTCCATAGCCAAAAGGCTCCTTACAACCGAAGTTGTATTGTTCCATCCCATATTTTTTGAGAATCAAACGCACAAGCAAAATGACAAACCACATCTGCCATGTGAAGACAATATAAGATTTTCAGGCCATACACTTTAGAATCATAATTAAAACGTGTAGATATTGTGAAGGAAAAGTTATTCATATAGCGACATGATTGACCAAATGAAGCCATATCAAATTGATATTGTGAGTCTAAAATAAGCAAATGATCCATTTATCAGTCACGGAACAAATTGGATGGAAGTGTCTGAGTGTGTGGTGGATAAGATACTGAGACATGGAGCATGGTTGGTTTCCCTTGAATTTATTTGTTTTCGTTTGATATATTTTTGTCTTCTTTCATTATTTCGACAATCATTCACATTGGCACTACGTTGAAATGAAATTGTATTTGTATTATTCATATATTATCTCTTTTTTATTTTTTTGGTACAATTCAAATTTTATCGCTATGATTGATCAATTGAACATTATAATGTGTATGCATTTTAATTTATAGTATATTGATTTGATTTCAATATTGTTGCTGGTATTATTTGTGGATTTCAGTTGAGTAAGTTGGCATCAAAAGAAGATTCATTTGCTGAAAAGAAAAGCTCATGGATGACATCTGACAGCTATTCTTCCTCCCCACATGATTAAGGTCCATAGTGATTTGTCTGATTGTCATATGCTTTATTTTATAAAAAAAAATGTAATTGAAGTCATGTGCTTTATTTTCTCACCTTTTTACTCTAATCCTGTTTGCAGTAAAATATTTATTTATTTGAGCAGTTAAGTTAGTTTCTTCTTATCCAAACCACATTGGCTGAAGGGGTTTATTTATGTGTACAATATTGTGTCCTTTTTTTATTGTCGTTATGTTTCTGATATATGTAACTTCAATGAAAGTATATTAGTTAAGCGTTGTTGATTGTCAGCTGAGGCATGAGCCCTTGTGTCTCAAAATGGAAAAGGTGTAATATTCTATTATTATTATCGGTATATGGGAAGTCATGGTCATGGATGTAGGAATTGGGTTGTATTTGCTGAAAACTTAAGGAAGTTTAATTAGTCATGTTAATCTATGCTAATCATGTGAGATCATTGTTCTTTTGGCCACCTATTTGTTCTTTATCGTGAAAAACAATCTTCTTTAAAAGCATTAAAAGTGCCACTTGGAAGTTATCTCCCGAACAATTTGCACATTGTGGGGGCAAAAGAGCAACAATGCAACTCCATGCCCATAATTGATCTATTTGCAACCCATCCCAATATATACAGACATGGAATTTATAACTGATAAGTGATTATCCGAGATCAGAAACCGTTAGATTAATGACCTGCAGGTTACTAGTTTATAGTTCACTATCTGATAATTAACTATTTGACACAAGGAAGCAAGATACAAATTTTGCTACCTGACAAGTGGGTTGCTAAACTGTTAGGGATGATGTTTTTTTTTTGAAGGAAAACTGTTGGTGATGATGTTAAAGTTGAGAATGAGAATGCATTGGTCCAGCTTAAGATTTGAAAAGGAGAAGAAAAAAAGTCTGAGATTTATGTTTTAGAGTAGTGATATTTGTACATATCTTTGGTACAACGCTTATGACAACTTTGGTTTTGGTCAAAAATAATAGAGATAGAAAAAAGAAGAGAGAGAATAAGAAGATAATGTGAGTATGAGAGAGAAAGTTGTCAAAAAGTTGTTAAAAAATAGTTGTACAAATATCATTCTCTATGTTTTATTCATTGGTCCCGTTGTAAGATGCAAAGTAAATCTCAGTCTAAATTGGGAGAATGCATTGGTCCCAACTGAGATTTATGTTTTTGCATACAATTAATCTTGCTTATCAATTTTATATAAGTATATTCTTATATTGTCTTGAATGTAAAATAAATTTAAAATTATTAGGACTAAGCCGTTCATATTGAATTTGATCAATTTTTATTTTGCTTTCCAAATTTAGAATAAAATAAAATTAGTATTATAATGAAATATCTTGCTCCACCATTAGAACACTTACTTAACAAGTCAAAAATAAAAACGATACTTGTACAAGTGATCCTTCGTTTTTGGAAGAGTTACATAAACAGAATGAACTGATGCATGGGAAAATTCTTGGTAATTAAAGAAACTTTGTTTGGGAGGAAAGAAGAAAGACAACTCATTTGTATGGCCATGTGATTACAACACCTCATGGACACGAACTCCTTAGTTTAATCCATCAAAATTGATGACACTAGGTCATATAGCACTTTTGCTTTGATTTCTTTGTAATTTTCAGTTAAGTTCAGATGTTTTGTATGAGTTATGAGCCACAGAGAGGTGAAAATTCAAGGGCACAAGTACATGAACCATCGTACTACGATATGTAGCATCGTACTACGATATGAAGGCGTTTTGGAAGGCTGAGGTTACTGGAAAAATCGTAGTGCGATGTGCTTTCATCGTACTACGATGTCAAGGAGCGTTGAATGATGATCTGGTTTAATGAAGCATCGCACTACGATATACCAACATCGTAGTACGATATTGGCGTGACACAATTTTTTCTATAAAAGCCAGAAGGTTCTATTTGCAAAGCGTTCGGAATTTTTACGGAGAAAAGCGTGAATTGGAGTCTGAAGCATTGGGCCAACGGTGGGAGACCATCAAAACTCATAGTCAGTCATCAATTAAATGTAATGGATCCTTCTTTTTCATTTGTTATTTGTGCTTTAGCCATGAGTAGCTAGATCTATTGTGATTAGGTCAAGAGATGATTCTGTAATAGCTCATTTGATGTAACCTGAAACTTTTACATTTATGAATTTCAATCTAGTTTATTCAGCATAATTTGTTCTCAGTGCTTTTATGATCCTGACCAGATATAATTGATCTAAGAGATTAGATGACTATTGACACTAGCGTTTATCTCAGAAAATATTTATGCTTTTCTTTCTAACGGACAATCTAGGGATAGAGCGTTGTTAGATTGTGATCATTGAATTAACGAATCGATTAGCCTTTGATGATTATAGGTTCACCTAAGGGATTAGGGAATTATAATTAGACAAGAGGACTTAGGATCAAGGAATTGACTTAAGTTAAAGTGTTAATTTGTCGTTGACTTTGTGAAATTCGTGGATTTAAGATTACAGGTTACTTAACGAGTGATGTATAGATGAATCGATTGACCTAATCATCTCTTTAACATTCCAAAAACCAACTTTATTTCTGTCGTTTTTAAATTACAATTGCACTTAAAATCCAACTGCCTAGGGCAATCCCTTTATTTAATCACATCTTAACGAAGACGTTTTTTTTGCTTAGTGGAATCAAAACAGTCCCTGAGGATACGAATTATTTATTACTTCGATATCAATTAGTACACTTGCTAATTTTGTATCAAGTTTTTGGCGCCGCTGCCGGGGACTGTTGATTAATTTCAACGAGGCAACAACGTTAATTGTTAAGATTTCTGTCATTTAAATTTTTATCTGTAATTAAAAAAAAAAAAAATTATCTATTTATTGTTGTGGTGCAGTGCTACTAAGGTACTCTTTTGCTGTGTATGCGAGGTAGAGTCCGACCTGAGGACTTGCAGTTCAATCCGGAGATCGAAAAGACCGCAAGAGCTAATCGAAAAGCAGTTCGGTTAGCTAAAATAGCTGAGAGTACAAGCCAAGGTTCTTCGTCAACGGAAAGTCAGGACGTTGAGTCTGAACCTGAAGTCATAATCATGGGAGACGCACAACCACAAAGACCTATGATGGGGGACTATGGATTGGATGCCAACCGTGGCCATCTAACTCATGTTTTCCAACCAGCCAACCCGGTAGCTTTTGACATTAAGAGTTCTGTCCAACAAAACCTTAAGGAAAACCAATATGATGGGCGCGATGACAGAAGCCCTCATGAGCATCTGAGCCATTTCCATGAAACTTGTCAGTTTTGTGTGCCACCCGCTAATGTCACCGAGAGCCAAAAGAAGCTTAGACTATTCCCTTTCACTCTAACCGGTAGAGCCAAAGATTGGTTGCTGTCCATACCTAGTGGAACCATTCAAACTTGGGATGAGCTTGAGCTTAAATTCCTTAAGAGATTTTTCCCTATGTCAAAATACTGGGAGAAGAAACATGAGATCACCAACTTTAAACAAGGGGAGGGTGAGACCTTGTATGATGCTTGGGAGCGTTTTAACCTTTTGCTTAAGAGATGTCCTGCACATGGCTTAGATGAAAAATCTTATCTTCAAGTCTTTACCGAAGGGTTAACCGCTAACCATAGAATGTTCTTAGATGCATCTTCAGGTGGAAGTATGAGAACCAAAACTGATCACGAAGTCCGAGACCTGATAGAGAACATGACCCAAAATGAGCATCGAGCTGATGCTGAGAAAAAGAAGAGGGGAATGTTTGAGGTGAGTGACAACACTGCTATCTTGGCCAATCAAGCAGCCATGAACAAACACCTTGAAACCTTGTCTAAACAAGTCCAAGCCATAACTTTGGGACAAACACAAGCCCAACATGCCCAAGTACAACAAGTGCAACAAAGGTGTGATTTTTGCCAAGGAGATCATCCAAATGGTGAGTGTACCTTAGAGGGATCCAGTGAGGAAGCCAATTTCATGGGAAACTATCAAAAAAATAATCCCTACTCTAACACTTACAATCCTGGATATTCCAAACATCCTAACCTGAGTTACTCCAACACAAATACCCTTAACCCTCTTCTTCCTAACCCTCAACGCCAACAACCGCAGCAACAACAAAGACCCCCAGCAGCTTGGGAAGAGGCCATGACCAAATTCATGCAAATGACTCAAACCAATTTGGAGGAAATGAAAGCAAGCCAGGAAGCTGAAAGGAAAAATAATGAGGCAGCCCGAAAGATGTTTGAAACTCAAATTGGGCAGATGGCAAAGCAGATGGCTGAGCACACTAAGGGAGGATTCTCAGGCAACACTCAAGACAACCCTAAGAACAATGAGAGTTGCAAGGCTATTGAGTTGAGAAGTAAGAAGGTGTTGACACCTTTACCTCCAAAGGTGACTAAAAAGAATGAAACAGTTGAGGTGGAGGAGTATGAACAAGAAGTAGTTGAAAATGATAAGGGCGCAGTTGAAAATGAACAGGAAGAGAAAAATTCAGAGGGAGAAAAAAATAAAGAGGGAGAAAAAAATGAGAAGTTGATTGATGAGGAGTCCATGTTGAGAAAGACGAAGAGCCAGCTCCTTGAAGATGGTGAGAAGAAACAAGTTGTCCCTCCGTATGTGAAATTGCCTTATCCGCATTTATCAAAGAAGAAAGAGAAGGAGGCTGGTCAATTCAAAAAGTTTATGGAGCTGCTATCTCAACTACAAGTGAACATTCCTTTTAGTGAGGCCATTGAACAGATGCCGTTGTATGCAAAGTTTATGAAGGACTTGCTAACCGGAAGAAGGAAACCTCGAGATGGTGAAAACATTGCCTTGTCAGAAAATTGCAGTGCCATCCTTCAGAGGAAGCTACCTCCTAAATTGAAAGACCCAGGCGCTTTTACCATCCCTTGCACTATTGGGAAGGTGAATGTTGGAAGAGCACTATGTGACTTGGGGGCCAGCATTAATTTGATGCCGCTCTCTATGATGAAAAAGTTAGGATGCGGGGAGCCCAAACCAACAAAGATGACTCTCACACTTGCTGATAGATCTATTTCTCATCCTTATGGAGTGTTGGAAGATGTATTGGTAAAGGTAAATGAGCTGATGTTTCCTGCTGATTTTGTTATTCTAGACATGGAAGAAGATGAGGAGACACCTTTGTTGTTGGGAAGACCCTTCTTAGCAACGGGAAGAGCCTTGATTGATGTTGAAATGGGTGAGTTGATACTACGGTTTCAAAATGAACAAGTTGTATTTAATATCTTTGAGGCCATGAAGCATAGGAATGATCATCCTCAGTGCTATAGGGTTGATATGATTGATAGCCTAGTTGATGAAACAACTCTAGAAGAAACTCCGGTGCAACCATTAGAAAGAGTGATGGCAAATTCGATTGAAGTTGATGAGAAGAACACTAATGATGAAGTTGATGAGTGTGTGCAGCAATTGAAGGCATTGAAAGTTGAATCCTCAAGCAGAAAATTTGAAGTTTTAGCAGCAAAAAGTGAGGAGAAAACAACTGCACCAGAATTGAAGGAACTCCCATCCCATTTGAAGTATGTGTTTTTAAGTGAAGATGCCAGCCATCCAGCTATCATAAGTAGCACCTTATCCTCTCTTGAAGAAGAAAAGTTAATGAGAGTTCTTAAAGAAAACAAGGCAGCTCTTGGGTGGCACATATCAGATTTAAAGGGAATCAGTCCAGCCTATTGTATGCATAAAATTCATTTGGAGGCTGAATATAAACCGGTGGTCCAACCCCAAAGGCGCCTTAACCCCACAATGAAAGAGGTGGTCAAGAAAGAAGTCCTTAAGTTGTTGGATGCAGGCATGATTTACCCAATTTCAGATAGTGCATGGGTGAGTCCGGTGCATGTGGTACCCAAGAAAGGAGGGATGACCGTGGTGGCAAACGAAAAGAATGAGTTGATTCCCACTCGGACGGTGACAGGTTGGAGGATGTGCATCGATTACCGAAGGCTGAATCAGGCTACTAGGAAGGACCATTTTCCGTTACCGTTCATGGACCAGATGTTGGAGAGGTTGGCTGGACAGGCCTTCTATTGTTTCTTGGATGGATATTCGGGGTACAACCAGATTGCGGTGTCGCCGGAAGATCAGGAGAAGACAGCGTTCACATGCCCATTTGGTGTGTTCGCCTATCGAAGAATGCCCTTTGGATTGTGCAATGCACCAGCCACTTTCCAAAGGTGCATGCTGGCCATCTTTGCAGACTTGCTGGAGAAGAACATAGAGGTATTTATGGATGACTTTTCTGTTTTCGGTAAGTCCTTTGATGATTGTTTACATCACTTGGATGTTGTTCTTAAGAGATGCATTGAAACTAACCTTGTTTTAAACTGGGAAAAATGTCACTTTATGGTGACGGAAGGTATAGTTTTGGGCCATAAAATCTCTGGGAAAGGCATCCAAGTTGATCAAGCAAAAATTGAGGTTATAGAGAAACTTCCTCCTCCCATCAATGTAAAGGGGGTGAGGAGTTTTTTGGGGCATGCTGGATTTTATAGGCGATTTATAAAAGATTTTTCAAAAATTGCTAAGCCCCTCTGTAACCTCCTTGTTAAAGAAAATGATTTTGTTTTTGATGCTGAATGTTTGGAGTCATTTTCATTAATTAAGAAAAAGTTGGTCACTGCGCCGGTAATCATTGCACCAAATTGGGACCTCCCATTTGAACTCATGTGTGATGCAAGTGATTACGCGGTTGGAGCAGTGCTTGGCCAACGCCATGAGAAATTTTTCCATGCCATCTATTATGCAAGTAAAGTTCTGAATGAAAATCAAGTCAATTATGCAACTACTGAAAAAGAACTGCTTGCTATAATTTTTGCTTTGGAAAAATTTCGCTCGTATCTCATTGGATCCAAAGTTGTTATTTTCACAGATCATGCAGCCCTGAAATTTTTGCTTACAAAGGGGGACTCTAAACCCCGGTTGCTGAGATGGATACTCTTATTACAAGAGTTTGATTTGGAAATCCGTGATAAGAAGGGAGTGGAGAATGTGGTGGCTGACCACCTCTCCCGTTTGGATAATGAGGCGGTTACTAAGAAAGAGAAGGCCATTGAGGCCGAGTTTCCTGACGAACAGTTATTTGTGGTAGCTGAAAGGCCATGGTTTGCAGACATGGCAAATTTCAAAGCAGGGAACTTGATTCCCGAGGATTTTACATATCAGCAGAAGAAGAAATTCTTCAAGGAGGCAAATTTTTATGTGTGGGATGACCCATACTTATTTAGGACTAACGCTGATGGTTTGTTGCGTAGATGTGTTGCAGGTGATGAAGTGAAAAGTATTATGTGGCACTGCCATAGCTCAGCTTATGGAGGCCACCACAGCGGTGAAAGGACCGCAGCCAAGGTATTACAAAGCGGCTTTTGGTGGCCAACTCTGTTTAAGGATTGCCAAGAGTTTGTCAAACAATGCGATAAGTGTCAGAGAATAGGTAACATTTCTAGGAGGAATGAGATGCCCCTCAAGGGAATCCTTGAGATTGAACCATTTGATTGTTGGGGCATCGATTTCATGGGTCCATTCCCATCCTCCTACTCTAATCTCTATATCCTTGTTTGTGTGGATTATGTGACCAAATGGGTGGAAGCTGTGGCCTGCATAGCTAATGATGCCCATACGGTCGTTAATTTTCTAAAGAAAAACATTTTTCCTAGGTTTGGGACCCCTAGAGTTTTGATCAGTGATGGGGGGAAGCACTTTTGCAACAAATACTTAGAAAGTGTTCTTGCAAAATATAATGTGAAGCATAAAGTTGCTACTCCCTATCATCCTCAAACTAGTGGGCAGGTAGAAGTGTCTAATAGACAATTGAAACAAATCCTTGAGAAAACAGTTGCATCATCTAGAAAAGATTGGTCTAAGAAACTTGATGATGCATTATGGGCTTACAGAACTGCCTTTAAAACTTCCATTGGTTTCTCACCATTTCAGTTAGTTTATGGGAAGTCTTGTCATTTACCAGTTGAATTGGAACACAAGGCCTATTGGGCGATTAAATTTTTAAACTTTGATCACACATTGGCTGGTAAGGAAAGACTTCTTAAACTAAATGCATTGGAAGAAATGAGGTTGCAGGCGTATGAGAATGCGTCGATTTATAAAGAAAGAACAAAAAAATATCATGATCGCAACCTTGTTTCTAGGGAGTTTTATGCTGGGCAACCAGTGTTATTGTTCAATTCCAGGTTAAAGTTGTTTCCAGGAAAGTTGAAGTCCAAGTGGTCTGGACCGTTTATTGTGAAGAACGTGTCCCAAAATGGAGCTGTGGAGGTAATGACACCGGATGGTGAGAGAAGCTTTAAGGTGAACGGGCAAAGGCTGAAGCCCTATCATGGAGGTGACTTGCCCAAGGAAAGAGTGGGCTTGATACTCACCGACCTTTAAAAGGTCGTCAGAAGTCAAGCTAATGACGGAAAACGAGCGCTGAGTGGGAGGCAACCCACTGATTTTTGTTTCAGGTAATTTTTCATTTTCTGTGTAGATATACATGATAAAAAAAAAAAAAAAAAAAATGTTTTCAATGTGATACAGAAGGAACAACTGCAAATTTTTTCAAAGAGGCTATAGAAAAAATTTTCAGAGCAAAGAATCGTACTACGATATTTCACATCGTACTACGATATTAGAAGCCAACAAAAGTGGTTCCTTCTGGAAAAATCGTAGTACGATATCCAGAAATCGTACTACGATAACTAAGTCAAGAAAAGTCAAACGAGCAAAAGAAAAATCGTACTACGATATAAGATATCGTACTACGATATTTGAACCTTAAAAATAGCTCGTCTCTGGAAATATCGCAGTACGATATGGGGAAATCGTACTACGATATTCAAGTTTTTCCACGCTCCCCAACCGTTACAAACTTCATCGTAGTACGATAGGATCCATCGTGCTACGATACCATCTCCCTATAAAGCCTGGAACCAATCAGTTTTTCCCATTCTCATGGTTCCTTAGCGAAACTCTGCAGAAATTTTTCCCCAAATTCGTGAATCTTCAATCCCAAACCAATCTTCATCAAATCTTCATCTCTTCTCATTAATCCACCCCCAAACCATCAATTTTATCAACAAATCATCATCCTCATCAAATAACCTATCAATAACCCACAAAAATCTCAACTCTTCTCTTACCCATTTCATCAAACACCTTCCATACAAGCCAACTTCCTTCCTCAAACCACCATCCACATGGCTAGAACTTCGGAAAACACCGACATTCAACCACGAAAACGTACCCGAAACCAATCAAAGGCATCCTCATCAAACCCTCCACCACCAAATCAACCCCCAATGCAAACACCGCCCACACAACCCACCACTTACCAACGTTTCAAAACGGAGAAGGCAGAGGAAAGATACCAAGAGATTAAGGAGAGGGAATTTGTTGGAGAAAGAGCATTTGATGTTATTAAGCTCACCGGACATCCCACCTTTGAAGCAACACTAAGGGAAAAAGGTTGGGAAGGCTTAAATGGTATGGTGACAAAGACGAGCAATAAGTCCATCGCTTTGGAGTTCTTCGCAAATGCTTATGCGGAAGAAGAGAATAGAAATTTTGCAATTGTGAGGGGGAAAAGGGTGGTGTATGACGCAGGTATCATCAATGCTGTTCTGGGATTGCCGGCTCCGGCAAGTTGTGATGTGAGACGGCGAATTGCTCCTGCTAATTTGCCTACAACCCAGGAAGAATGGGATAATTTGCTTGTCGGGATCATGAAAGAAGGACAAGGGTGGAGGAGAAAGACCCCAACCAGCAATCCTCAAAGGATTAACACCGCACATTTGTTGCCAATCTACAGAGCTTGGGCATCTTTCATCAATTCTACTATTGAAGGTACTTCTGCTGCTGCTCAGATGATTGTGAATCGAGTGTTTATATTGCTAGTTCTCCTCTCAGAGCATGAGCAGATGGATGTTGGAAGGCTGATTTCCCGCAGTATTAAGGAAATGGTGAGAACGAAGAGTTCGACATTGGGTCATAGCTGTTTGATAAATATGTTGTGTGAGAAGGCTGGAGTTCCAACCGAGCCGTTGGATGTGTTTGTCAAGTCTCAGAATCCTATTACGGACATCACACTGGAGGGATATGAGAAGAAGATGAGGGAAGAGGGAGGTGTTCAGCATGAACTAGGAGAGCAACCAGAAGTGCAGGGCCCACCTGAAGCCGAGTACCCACCGATGCACCCTGCATTGGCGGAGTACATTTATACATCGGCAAATTGGCAGGAGGAAGCATCATCTCAGTTGCTAATTGAACCGCCTCGATTCTCGGAACAATTTGCAGCTATGGCACTTCAGTACAAGAGGAAACCAACGGGTTCTTATAAGAGGTTTGGTGGCTCTAAGGATCGCATGGAGGGTTACTTTGAGGCTACCAGACAGAGGGCAGTTCAGCTAGAGAAGGATATTAGAGAGGACTTTGAGTTCGGAGAGAATGTGGAGATTGCAAACATGTTAAGTACCGACCCTCCCGACTTGTCTGGAGACGATCAGCAGGACCATCAGCAGGACCAGATGGATGAGGAGGAGGGTTGACTCCGGACTCGTAGAGCAGTAGTTTTTTTTTTAGCTTTTCATTTTGTTATGCTTTGTTTTTGTGCAATAAAAAGATCAGTGTTGTGACTGCTGCTAGTGTATTGTCTTTATATGCCCTGTTGTGTAATTGCATCTGCGCTTGTTTGTTATTAATGAAATTGCTTTGTTTTTGAATTTTACCAGTTTAGTAGCATTTGTTCATCCATGGTATATCAAAAGTTCAAGGAGGAAGAGCTTGCAAGAAGGTCTCGGTTGAAGTGTACGGCAATGTGAAACAACTTCCATAAACCTCAACCAGTAAGTTCCACAGCCAAAACTTTTATTTTTCAATTTTCACCAAATATGAGTGTTCCATTCTAATGCTATTTCTGAGATTTGCGGATTTTCTTTATGTTGATTGGTCACATTGCTTACACACAAAGGCAAAGTGCTTGTACCTTGAGCCTTTGAAGCCTACCTGTTGCATTGAATTCTTCCCATTTTTAAGCCAATTTTGAGCCAATAGGTTAGACCCCGTTGTTTCGGTGACAAACCACATATTTTTAGCCTAGAGACCTTAGGAAGTTGTCCCGTTATTATGTTGGAGTTAGGCAAATTTTGATGTGGTTATGATTCTAAGTTTGGGGTTGCTCATGGGATAGCAACATTTTAAGTTTGGGGTGAGGGTTACTGAGAACATGAGTTTATGGATCACAAAGGTCTCAATCATAATGTCTCACATATAAAAAAAAAAAAAAAAAAAAAAAAAAATGGTTAAATCAAGTTGATACAAAAAGTAATCAACTTCAAAAAAAAAAGAGTTGCTTTTGTGGAATAAATTGAGACGTGTGTGTAAACTTAGTGATTTGAATCATATTGTGTTCTCTAACTCTCTGCATTGAATGTCAAGTTGTGGTGATCTTAGCTGAAATAAGTAGGAAGTGTCTAACTCCAAAGTATCATGTTTAAGCCTACTGTCCAAATTATCCCACCTTTTTAACCCTAGCCCCGTTACACCCTAAAAGTCCTTAAATGTGTGCATGGCAATGTGATTTTGATCGATGTTTAGAAGGTTCCCAAGTTTTGGTAATATAGTGATTAGTTTGTCGACTGTGTGAACCCTTTCAATGATGTTGCGTGAAGTTGTGGAGTGAAGGATTTGGCAAGCAAGTTAGCCCACTATTGCTGACTAGAAGATGAACTTTTGATTTACCATTGAGGAGGTAGGTGCTATTTTACTGTTAAAATCCATTTATAAAGTAAGTTCCTTGAGGACAAGTAACGATGCAAGTTTGGGGTTGTGATGACACTAGGTCATATAGCACTTTTGCTTTGATTTCTTTGTAATTTTCAGTTAAGTTCAGATGTTTTGTATGAGTTATGAGCCACAGAGAGGTGAAAATTCAAGGGCACAAGTACATGAACCATCGTACTACGATATGTAGCATCGTACTACGATATGAAGGCGTTTTGGAAGGCTGAGGTTACTGGAAAAATCGTAGTGCGATGTGCTTTCATCGTACTACGATGTCAAGGAGCGTTGAATGATGATCTGGTTTAATGAAGCATCGCACTACGATATACCAACATCGTAGTACGATATTGGCGTGACACAATTTTTTCTATAAAAGCCAGAAGGTTCTATTTGCAAAGCGTTCGGAATTTTTACGGAGAAAAGCGTGAATTGGAGTCTGAAGCATTGGGCCAACGGTGGGAGACCATCAAAACTCATAGTCAGTCATCAATTAAATGTAATGGATCCTTCTTTTTCATTTGTTATTTGTGCTTTAGCCATGAGTAGCTAGATCTATTGTGATTAGGTCAAGAGATGATTCTGTAATAGCTCATTTGATGTAACCTGAAACTTTTACATTTATGAATTTCAATCTAGTTTATTCAGCATAATTTGTTCTCAGTGCTTTTATGATCCTGACCAGATATAATTGATCTAAGAGATTAGATGACTATTGACACTAGCGTTTATCTCAGAAAATATTTATGCTTTTCTTTCTAACGGACAATCTAGGGATAGAGCGTTGTTAGATTGTGATCATTGAATTAACGAATCGATTAGCCTTTGATGATTATAGGTTCACCTAAGGGATTAGGGAATTATAATTAGACAAGAGGACTTAGGATCAAGGAATTGACTTAAGTTAAAGTGTTAATTTGTCGTTGACTTTGTGAAATTCGTGGATTTAAGATTACAGGTTACTTAACGAGTGATGTATAGATGAATCGATTGACCTAATCATCTCTTTAACATTCCAAAAACCAACTTTATTTCTGTCGTTTTTAAATTACAATTGCACTTAAAATCCAACTGCCTAGGGCAATCCCTTTATTTAATCACATCTTAACGAAGACGTTTTTTTTGCTTAGTGGAATCAAAACAGTCCCTGAGGATACGAATTATTTATTACTTCGATATCAATTAGTACACTTGCTAATTTTGTATCAAAAATCTGACTACATTCAATCAATCAAAATCCAACTATAGATCAACTATTCCTGCTTACTACGAGCAGCCCTTGCACGATGTCTTAGTTCAGCTCTTTTCCACTTAACAATCAAGTAACATAAGGAAAAGAGTGTATTGATCTGCAGAAAGAGACAAGATACTTATAGTTAATATTCAATATGAAAAGATGACCGATAGTTAATATTCAATATGAAAAGATGACCGTCACCATAATGGTTGTGACATAAGGGGAAATACCAACCAAGATTATCATAGCGAATGCAAGAAGAGGACCAGACCAAAGAACTGACATAAATACTCCACTTGGATCAAAATAGTTTTGACTAGAGAAGCTTTTCCAGTTTTCCCCCAGAATACTATTAAGTCTCTCAGCAAGATATACACCAGCCACTGCAAAACAATTTCCAAGAAAGTTAAGCTACATTATTGGTTCAAGTTCAACAAAGATAAAAGAACTTAGAAAACATAAAACTGACATCAGGATTAAGAGACGTATACACCAAATATGTGCATGGAAAATGAACAGACACAAGAATGCACAATGGGAATGTGTGCATCTTATCTAAACCAGGTATCCAAAGTTCCACTCTGATAGAAACCAACTGATATAGAAGAATAAAATAGGGAAAATCCCTTTTGATTACAGAATAATATTGCAGAACTTCGAGGGTCTGCACCTCCCTAATGCCAAAATGCCAAAATGGCCCCTTCCCAGTCAAATCCTCAGATGCCCCTCAATCTTCCCTTCTCTCCCCTATTTATTCTTAAAACTTAACCTCCCACTACTGACTTAATTAATTATTAATCATAATATATTAATAAACCATAACTGCATAATTAACTACTATAATTATAATAAAACTGACACAATTCTAATAAGATATCTAACAATACTCCCCCCCTAAAGATTCACCTTGTCCTCAAGGTGAATGATATCATAAGTGTCCACCTGGGTCCCATAACTTGAAGTATAATGACAGAGTGATGTGTGAATCATGCAAACTTATGCCTTGATCATATACTCTGTTTGTAATGATATTTTTGAGAAAAAAATACAGGATGATTGATGTCGCGGTGCCCATAGTAGTTCCCCTTATCTCTGACCCCATTCTCATTTCTTTATTGCAAATAAGTTTGCACAAATCCGTTTTGCTCTCCTGTTCCATTTCCACAATCATGACATGCATATGGGCATTTTCTACACTTACTTAGACTGAAAACGTATTCTCTGTACAGAATGTGAGGTGAATAGGCAACCATATATAGGCATGAGTCTCTCAATCACTTCCATTGATTAAGGAAGGAAATATCTAAGAAAGGAAACATAAATCAACACACAATCATACAATATCTCAACACTCCCCCTCAAGGTGGTGCATATACATCATAGGCATCCATCTTGTCACATATGTAAGTTATCCGAGGACTTCGTAGAGATTTAGTAAAGATATCAGCAAGTTGGTCCTTGGAATTGACAAAGGAGGTTCTAATGATTCCCGTGATAATCTTCTCTCTAAGAAAGTGACAATCAACTTCTATATGCTTTGTCCTCTCATGAAAGACTGGATTGGATGAGAGGTGTAAAGCTGACTGGTTATCACACACAAGTTCCATTGGACCAATTTCACAAAAATGAAGTTCCTGAAGTAAATGCTTCAACCACAATAGCTCACATGTGGCATGAGCCATGGCTCGATACTCAGCCTCCGTACTTGAACGAGCAACAACAGTTTGCTTTTTACTCTTCCATGAGATCAAATTTCCACCAATGAAAACACAATAACCTGATGTAGACCGTCTATCGCTAGTATCTCCTGCCCAATCAGCATCTGAATATCCAATGATATCAGTGTTGCCTCTATCAGTGAAAACAAGCCCCTTTCCAGGGGATCCTTTGAGGTACTTAATAATTCGAATCACTGCATTCCAATGGTTGTCACAAGGAGAGTTAAGAAACTGACTTACTACACTGACTGGAAAAGATATGTCAGGTCTAGTCATGGTGAGATAGTTCAACTTTCCAACAAGTCTCCGATATCTGCCTGGGTCGGTATAAGGCTCCCCCTGATTAGGAAGAAGCTTTACATTAGGGTCCATAGGAGTATCAACTGGTTTGCAATCTGTAAGACCTGTCTCCTCCAGGATATCAAGAGCATACTTCCTTTGAGAGATAGCAATACCTAACTTTGACTGGGCTACTTCGATGCCAAGAAAGTAACGAAGAGGACCTAAGTCCTTTGTCTGGAAGTTTTGAAATAAGTGTTGTTTTAACAATTCGATACCCTCATTGTCATCACCTGTAATCACAATGTCGTCAACATAAACCACAAGATAGATATATTTATTTGATGAGGAGCATTTAGTAAAAACAGAGTGATCTGCCTCACAACGGATCATCCCAAATTGCTGCAGTACTTTGCTAAATCTTCCATATCTATATCTCTCTATTTTCCCCATTTCTACATCTTCCAAACCTTTCTCTTCTCCTATCGCGGTGGGATTTGGATTTCCCTGGTCACTATCTTGTGGTTGAATATTGAATGAACCTTGAGTCGTCAACCGCTCCAATTCAGTTTCAGGTTCCTCTTCTTCATCAGACATAGGCATGATATCCCGATATTCCGGTTTAAAACGCCAAATAAATGCAAGCGAGAACATATGCCAACTAACCTGTTGATGGCGTCGATTCCACCAGTGTGACCATTGGTGAGCACGACCTCTGAGTAACATCAACGCATCTGTCAGTTTCTCCTCATCTGGTGTATCTCGCTTTTTGAAATGTTCCTCAATGCATAGCAGCCACCAGTATGCATCTTCTTTGCCATCAAACACTCGAAACTCCATTTCTACCATAACGGTACCACGGTTCCAAGATCAATGCTCTGATACCAGTTGATAGAAACCAACTGATATAGAAGAATAAAATAGGGAAAATCCCTTTTGATTACAGAATAATATTGCAGAACTTCGAGGGTCTGCACCTCCCTAATGCCAAAATGGCCCCTTCCCAGTCAAATCCTCAGATGCCCCTCAATCTTCCCTTCTCTCCCCTATTTATTCGTAAAACTTAACCTCCCACTACTGACTTAATTAATTATTAATCATAATATATTAATAAACCATAACTGCATAATTAACTACTATAATTATAATAAAACTGACACAATTCTAATAAGATATCTAACACACTCCAAAACCCAAAACCATCCATTCTTCCCTATCAATTCAATTATATCTTAGAGATGTAAGCACTAAAAACATGGGCATGGAAAATGATCAAACATGTCTATCTGATACAAGTTTAGGCTTAAGACGCAAGAATGCACAATGGAAATGCGTATATCTTCTCTACACCATAGGTATTCAAACTTCAACTCAAAACTCCAAAACACTGTATTCTTTCCTGTCATTTATAACCTGTCCACTCTCCTCTAAATAGCTATCGAACTAGCTAATTATTTTGTATCTCCATGACCTGATCAGTGGCTAAGATAATATCATGAAAAACCTCATTCTAAAAGAAATATTTATGTAAATAAATTGTAGTTTCGACGAGTTACAATGACCATATATTCACTCTTTTGAAAATTTTGGGTATATTTGCAAGTTGCAACCATCAAAGCATGATAGGATAAATGGATTTGTATGCATAAAGCTAGAAACCAAACAGAATAGACTACAGCAATAACAACAATCAATCTTTATCCCACTAAGTGGGTCGGCTACATGGATCAAATTACGCCGTAATGTTACCAAATTGAATAGACTACATAATTTATTTATTTTTCCAAATATCACGTTATCGCCGCTCAGTATTTCACCCAATGTAGAAAATTAAAGGCAGGGTGATAAGTTGATTATCATGGGGAAGGCAACAACTTCAAACAGAAGTGAAGTGAGGTACATGAAAACTAATAGAACAGTTTGATTAAGCCTTTATAGTTTATTCAAAAACAACATTCCATAAAATTAAAAAAGGAATGCTACGTACACGTCAAAAGGAACAAGCACATCTGAAAGTTGGTATTCTTCCTGGAGACAATAATCGCAAGAAGCAATAGAACATGGAATGTTAACAATCCCAGTAGCCAAGGTTCCTGAAACAAAAAAAAATAAAGACAATATTAGTAAGTTTGCAGGATACAAATAACTAGAAATTTCTAAAATGAGAAAATGGTAGAGATTGAATATGATAATTCAAAACACCAAAAGTAATATGATCCATAAAATCATATTATATCAAAAACAAACATAAACTAGCGCTTCAGCGCCCCTATTTGACAACTCAGTGGTTGCCTGGTTGGTACAAAAGTTTAGGCAGTGATTCATTCGAGATGAGATTCATGTCCAAAAAGATACACACCGCGGATTTGTATTAATCAGGGGCTTGTTTGGATTAGCTTATTTTTGAGCCTATGCAAAACAACTTATACAAATAAATAAGCTTGTCGAGGTAGTTTATGAAAAAAGCTTATTTATTTGCATAAGCTCAAAAATAAGTAAATCCAAACAGGCCCTAAGTTCAATTTAGTAGCGAATCAATATACAACTCGCATGAATCTAACTATGCTTATAAGTGATAATCAATGAATGATATTACCAACAGTCCAAACAAGTACAAAACATGACAGTAGTTTCAGCACTTCAAGCTTAGTTCATTTAATTTCTCACACACCAAAATAAATAGATAATTGAAAAAACCACATTCAATTAAACTCCATAATTGACGAAGCAATAAAAAAGAATAAGGAAATAGAGAGAAATGCTAAAAGAGAAGGTTTGCGGCGAAATTGGAGGGAGAAGAGTAGGTACCTTCCAATCAATAGCATGAAAGAAACCTAAAAAGTTATCTTTAGCAGGACGAAGATTAGTACGAAGTTCAGAAGAGATTTTCTGAACAAGATCTGACATAAGATCAACGTGTTCCTCCATAGCAGATTTCAGTTCATCGATCGACATGGCGTTGCGATCTGCAGTTACCGGAAATTGACTACTTCAGCACTTCACTTTCTTTGCATTCTCTGGTTTTTGAATTTTGATTTCCTTCAATTCCAGATTCTTCTTTTTCTTTGTAAGTTGTGTTCTAAAGGGTAAATTGGGAATTATGGAAGAATGAATGTGGGGCGGGTCCATTTGTTCTACTCTTGCTGGATTCGAGTAATTAGATTTAGATAGATATATTATGTCCTTGCTATCTACACCCCACATTTTTCCTTATGTTTTATGTTTGTAAAAAAAAAAACATAACGATTACATGCTGGCTAAGTATTGGATTACTTTTTCTTGTAACTAGATCGCCGGCCCGTGCTATCGCACGGGTCAATATGAACTCAATAAATTAGAAATTTAGGAGTTCAACATCACATGAAAGACGATAAATTAGGAGTTCACATTGAAAACCAAATACTTATATTAATCAGATGAAACATACAGACACGGACACAACGCAGCTGGGTGCGTATACAAAATAAGCCAAACAATGCACTTCCAATGCATATCCCACATAGAAGACTGAAAAATATAATTATGTAAAATGACGACAATATAAAAAAGGGTACATGAAAGCAGGGCATGGCTCAAACATACATAAAAAAGCACATGCAAATAAAAGCAGTAAATACACCACATAGTTCACACTACAAACAAAGGACACAGACAGAAAGGCATTAAAAACCCAAACAAAAAAAACATTCCATGATTTTTCAGCACTTAATTCAGAACACCAACGCAGACTGGTTAATTGATCTTTGAAGCTGAACTCTAGAGGCAGATTATTTTTGGCTCTTTTGTTGCGGACGCTTCACCCTCAAGTTGAGTAGAATCAAGACCTTCAACGTTCCCTACTGCCCGTTTTCCTAGTGATTTGCTTGTCGAGCTTTCACCCAACTCGAAACTCTCGTCTTTGCTGTTTGAATCTCCGCCTTCAATGACCTCCGCCGTGACTGCACCCACGCACATCGCCTGGCCTCCCTCATTCACTTCCTGGAAAATATACACCAGAAAATGCAATTCAAATAAAATACGAAGATACTTTTACAAACGTGATTTCGCAAAGAAAGGGTAACTCTTACATTAAGACCGTGTAATGTTAGGAAACGATTGATGGTATCATCATCAAGAGTTAATTTCTTCACAGTAAAACTCTGCCAGTTGCGAAACAAATTTGCGTCACCAACTTCCACCTTAAATGTCGACGAAGAACAAAAGGAATGGGAAGAACAAAAGGAAGAACAAAAGGCTATCTTTTTGAAGAAAAAATATAGAAAAGAGTAATCTAAAAGTTCATGGAAAATGGGCAAACAAACATGGTATAAGAAAACAATCTCCAATCACAAAAACAAACTTTTGCAGAAGATTATTGCAGAGGAGTGTGAGAAAATGAGTCATGAAGTAGAAGAAGAAGTGGAATTTGAGAGAATGAGTCATGAAGTAGAACTTGAAAAATGAAGAGAAACTTGGAAAGCGGTCACCGATTAATAATTGTGACAATTTTCCAATATGATAATGAAGAGACAAAAAATTTGAAAGAGTAGAAAACAACTCTCGGAAGTTGGAATGAATTAAATGCCACCGATTTTTTAATTATCTTTTTAAAGGAAAAATTCGAAATTCAAATTGGCATGAATTTAGGAGGGAAATATTTTTAGGGTTAACCTGATTAGCATTTAATGCAGCAAAATTAGAGGCAAATTTGTAGGGTTTAGTTGTTGCAACCCGTAACAACTTTTAAGAATAAGGGATTACTTTTACTTTTCATCAGAGTATGTAGAAATTTTTTGTTGATTTATTTTTACATTCTTTGACACAATGACTTTGAAGCTTTCACTATCTGTGTATCGACAATCTTTTCCGTTGATACTTATATAGTGTGATTGTTCATTTTGCAACTTCCTATTAATGCATGATGGGTTGCTTCATTTTTGCTGCATTATATTACTTCATTTGATGTCCATTTTGATTTGGATTGATAATACTTAGATAAAATATGTTTGTCCTTAATTTATCATGTTATACAAATGATATGCAGGAACCTATATAGTGAAAGATTGAATTCAGGAACCTATTTTGGAAAGAGCTTCTCTTGAAGACATTGCTTTGGTTTTAGCTGTTTTTTGGGGGACATGGTTTCAACCACTAGTACTGCAAATTTCCAATTTTTGAAGTAAGATTTGTGGACGCAATGCAGCATTATCTGCTCATTTGGCTGTCTTGCTAATGTTACCATCTTGTACAATTCATATAAATTATAGTTTTGCTGTCATGTGGTAGCTATCAAATGCTTGTTTAATGGATGGTATATATGAGGTTATCTTTGATGTTCGGATTGTTTAGCTTTCTTTGACGTGCTGCTTGCTTAGCTTTCTTTGATGTGCTACTTTGTTTATCTTTGATGTTTTTAGGAGTTGAGTAGAACTTTTCCCTGATGTAGATATGATGGAAATTTTTTATTAGAAGAGATTGGTGAAAATTATGTAAGATTTTGTTGGCTGTATTTGGCTGTATCAAAAGTGGAGTAGAATCCCTTGGACTGTTTTATTGAACTGATGTAGTAATATAGATTTCATAACAAGTGTATAAGCTTCCTTCAAAAAAAGTGTATAAGCTGGAATGAGTACAATAGAGAGGGAAGAATTAGAGAAAATCTAGACTCTAGAGAAGCAGAATACATATAGTCCATTTTCTTTAAGCATTTTAGTGACCCAACTTTGATGGCATTAGGTTTTCTTCAATTGGTATACAACATTTCTACCCCCATTAAAATTGACCTTGTCCTCAAGGTCATGGCCATGGATGTATATATGCAGAAAGGTGAAAGTCTTTAAAGAAAAGAGGATTGTGTACCTGCACATTTGAATCAAAGGTATCACAAATAAATTCTAGAATCTCATATAGGCTTCCAATGCTGTAATTTCCCTTCCATAACAGTAGGAGAATACCAGGCAAAATTTGAATCCAAACTATATTGAATCTTGCATCAGCATAAAATGAATATACTCTCTCATTCCTGTGAATGAATATACTCTCTCATTCCTGTGGTAATATACTTGTTATGAAGCCAAGAAAGCACAAAATTACTTTCATGCACATGGTTCTTGAGCTTGATATTGAAATTGTAACACTCTTATTGTATAGCCACCCAAAATTCCTTTTCCATTGGCATAAAGTGTAGTAAAATCTTTACAGACAAGAGCTAGACTAGGATTCAAGTTCAAGCCATCTAGCACATATGTAACATCCCTCATGCCGGAAGAATTTCCAATTTCATGCACATGATTATATTCATGACTAGTGTGAAACGCAACTCTAAATCCAATAAGAAACAACATGATGTAAAATTTTAGAGACTCAATATCTGTATTATTCAAGGCAAGAATTATGAAGCTAACTACTTGCAACATGTTCTTCCTTCCCCTTTTGTTGCCATCTTCACCACCATTAGTAGATACCATCACGTAAGAAACATAGCTCCTGTTTGTTTTTGCGGTGAATGCAAGCTTAACGTGTGTTTTCTCTAAATCTACAAAATGTAGCTTCTTCATTTTTCAGGTTAAATATGTCTCGGGACACGATAAATGAGAATCTACCACTGTTTCAAACAAGCAAATAACCACTTTTGACTCTCCTAAAGTGTTTGAAGTTAACAATCTGATTTAAATGAAAGCATCTAGTAGTACTGTTTTCATAAAAAAGCATGTGGCACTAGCGATTTCTCAGACAAGCATCTTTACAAGAACTCGATGTTAATTTTAAAAGTGCTGCATCATACTAAAGAACACAATTTGGCATTGCTCTATGATCGAAGTATTTTAGAATCTGTCTCAATTTTCGGAAGCAACTTTTTTTGAAACCTCTTTCATGTGTAATCTGATACCCACTGCATTCCTGTTGTGTTATGTCCATTACTTTATTAGTCCATTACCTCATTAATCGGATCCATGTGAATTTTTAAATAAACTTGATGTTGCTGTGGTATCATTTTTTCAGCAAACGTGTAGCATGGAGTCAAATAGCTGATTCACAAGCAAGTTTGCTACTTAAGTTTTCTTCTCAAAGTTAATAAAAAGTTTCTTTTTTATATGAAAAGTCAATGAAGATTATATTTTGTTCTTCTATTCATTGTTGTTCCTAAGTAATAATTCTTCATCTTCTAAAAAAAATCGATTAAACTTTTTTGAAAGGAAAATTTGACGAAAATTGAACGTGTTTCTTTATTTATCTACCTACCCTAAAATTGAACGTTTTCTTTAAGCATTTTAGTGACCCAACTTTGATGGCATAGGTTTTCTTCAATTGGTATACAACATTTCTACCCCCATTAAAATTGACCTTGTCCTCAAGGTCATGGCCATGGATGTATATATGCAGAAAGGTGAAAGTCTTTAAAGAAAAGAGGATTGTGTACCTGCACATTTGAATCAAAGGTATCACAAATAAATTCTAGAATCTCATATAGGCTTCCAATGCTGTAATTTCCCTTCCATAACAGTAGGAGAATACCAGGCAAAATTTGAATCCAAACTATATTGAATCTTGCATCAGCATAAAATGAATATACTCTCTCATTCCTGTGAATGAATATACTCTCTCATTCCTGTGGTAATATACTTGTTATGAAGCCAAGAAAGCACAAAATTACTTTCATGCACATGGTTCTTGAGCTTGATATTGAAATTGTAACACTCTTATTGTATAGCCACCCAAAATTCCTTTTCCATTGGCATAAAGTGTAGTAAAATCTTTACAGACAAGAGCTAGACTAGGATTCAAGTTCAAGCCATCTAGCACATATGTAACATCCCTCATGCCGGAAGAATTTCCAATTTCATGCACATGATTATATTCATGACTAGTGTGAAACGCAACTCTAAATCCAATAAGAAACAACATGATGTAAAATTTTAGAGACTCAATATCTGTATTATTCAAGGCAAGAATTATGAAGCTAACTACTTGCAACATGTTCTTCCTTCCCCTTTTGTTGCCATCTTCACCACCATTAGTAGATACCATCACGTAAGAAACATAGCTCCTGTTTGTTTTTGCGGTGAATGCAAGCTTAACGTGTGTTTTCTCTAAATCTACAAAATGTAGCTTCTTCATTTTTCAGGTTAAATATGTCTCGGGACACGATAAATGAGAATCTACCACTGTTTCAAACAAGCAAATAACCACTTTTGACTCTCCTAAAGTGTTTGAAGTTAACAATCTGATTTAAATGAAAGCATCTAGTAGTACTGTTTTCATAAAAAAGCATGTGGCACTAGCGATTTCTCAGACAAGCATCTTTACAAGAACTCGATGTTAATTTTAAAAGTGCTGCATCATACTAAAGAACACAATTTGGCATTGCTCTATGATCGAAGTATTTTAGAATCTGTCTCAATTTTCGGAAGCAACTTTTTTTGAAACCTCTTTCATGTGTAATCTGATACCCACTGCATTCCTGTTGTGTTATGTCCATTACTTTATTAGTCCATTACCTCATTAATCGGATCCATGTGAATTTTTAAATAAACTTGATGTTGCTGTGGTATCATTTTTTCAGCAAACGTGTAGCATGGAGTCAAATAGCTGATTCACAAGCAAGTTTGCTACTTAAGTTTTCTTCTCAAAGTTAATAAAAAGTTTCTTTTTTATATGAAAAGTCAATGAAGATTATATTTTGTTCTTCTATTCATTGTTGTTCCTAAGTAATAATTCTTCATCTTCTAAAAAAAATCGATTAAACTTTTTTGAAAGGAAAATTTGACGAAAATTGAACGTGTTTCTTTATTTATCTACCTACCCTAAAGTGTTTATTTTCATTTCATTTTTACTATTTTTACAAATCTTAAGATATGAAGCTGCAACTGGTATAGTTGATGGTGAACGGTAAGAATAGTTAGTGTGATTCATTGATCGACATAATTTTTATGCTCTAAATAGATTGCTCTAAATATAGAGTTTGGTACTGAATATAGATTGCTCATTCATACATATATACATATATATATATATATATATATATATATATATATATATATATCAATTAAATTTGAATTAAAAAAATAATTTGAAATAATAAATACAACCATTTTTCCCCTCAACAAAAAAAAAAAGTTTTCAAATAGCAAATAGGTAGGTGCATAAATTACTTTACAGTAAACAGATTCAGATATGAAGGAAATAGAATTTGGGTCAACCCGAGATGAAAGCCCATTGGCCCAATACGAAATAATATATAAACTTCCTCCATTCTCAAACCCTAAACCTTACTGGGTTTGCTGCGCCTAATCTCCATCATTCAAAGACAAACCGAGAAATGGGTATGCATCCATCTACTCTTCGATTCTCCATGCTTTTGTTTCTGTATGATAATCATCAGAGAAATGTGATGTAATTATTGTTGTTATTTGTGAATAGGTGCCTACAAGTATGTTTCTGAGCTATGGCGCAAGAAGCAATCTGATGTGATGCGATTCATGCAACGTGTGAGGTGCTGGGAGTATCGTCAGCAATCCTCTATCGTTCGTCTCACCAGACCCACTCGTCCTGACAAGGCTCGCCGTTTGGGTTACAAGGCTAAGCAGGTATTATTAGATCTATGTTCTTGCTGATTTATGATGAATTTGTTCTTGTTGATTCTCTGGATTTTACTTGCTGCGTTTTTTGTATTTTCATTTTAATGAATTTAACAGTTACTAAGAATTAATCACTTAGGGTTTTATAAAAGTGATTTTGTCATAATTTAGAGAATGATAATTTAGTCATTTTATGAATAGAAACAATATTGTGTATATTTACAAATAAGTCATTTTTTTAAAATGGGTTTCAAATGGAGTAATATTGTTGCAATAAAATGTAGTGTCATCCTATTCTGCTGTTCATGGTTTACTAGTTAACACCTGGGTGGGGCAGAAGTTACAATAATTGGTTTAAATATACAGTAAATGTGTTAATAGTAGAGTAATCATAATTATAAAATTTCATATTCATATAGAAGGTAAGTTTGTATCCTTTGAACCATTGCTCAAGACCATGTACAGGCCTAGAGACTATCAATTTTTTGTGGTTTATTAATTTCCAAATTTTTGTTAATGTCTGATACTAGACTTATCTGCTCTCTTGTTGTTTGTTTATTAGTTTATTTTCTTGTGTTTGTATTTTTATTTTTACTGGTTATTCATGTTGAACTTGTTATGATTAACCTTGCTAAAATTTGTGATTTGCAATGTTGTTTTTGTTTATTCATGTTGATGTTGATACTGTATTAACCTTGCTAAAATTTGTCAATTACTGTATTTGTTAATGCATGTTGAACTTGTTATGAATTATCCTTGCTTCATTTTGTAAACATGATTGTGATACTGTAATTGTCACATCATTTCAGGGATATGTTGTGTACCGGGTGAGGGTACGCAGAGGTGGTAGGAAGAGGCCAGTTTCCAAGGGTATTGTTTATGGTAAGCCCACCAACCAGGGAGTTACCCAACTCAAGTTTCAAAGGAGCAAGAGGTCCGTCGCTGAAGAGCGTGCTGGACGGAAGCTTGGTGGTCTTAGGGTTCTCAATTCCTACTGGGTCAATGAGGTTTGTTTCTGTTTTTGAACTAGTTGAAGTTCAATTTGGTTGTGATGTGCTGGCTGGTTGATCCAACCCCATTGTTTTGTTTTGTGCTACAGGATTCTACCTTCAAATATTTCGAGGTCATTTTGGTTGATGTTGCTCACAGTGCTATAAGAAATGACCCAAGAATCAACTGGCTCACCAACCCAGTCCACAAGCACAGGGAACTTCGTGGTCTCACTTCTGCTGGAAAAGAAAACAGAGGTTTGAGTGGCAAGGGTCACCGTTACCACAAAGCCCGTCCATCCCGCAGGGCAAACTGGAAAAGAAACAACACCCTGTCTCTCCGCCGTTACCGTTGATTTTACTGCAGTTATTTTGTGTTGCTTCATTTTCTGGATATTGAGTGCATTATATCTAGATTTTGGATAATTTATAATCAAGTTTTGTATTCCCTACCTGTGACATTGCCTAGAAACTCGTTTTGGTTGTTGAAAATTACAATTTTCCCTTGTTTGATCATTTGTTATTTAATTTTGTCTAAGTTTTAATATTATGTTTTGGTTTATTTCCGCCTTCCTTTTTTGTTTTGATTTGACACATCATTCCCTATTACTGCAAATTTTTGGGTCTTCAAGCAAGGTTTTATGCGTACATTATTGCAGCAACTCATTTGGCTTTTAAAAGAAAAATCTGTCGCAATTTGCTGTTTTGTTAACTCTATCATCAAACAAAATCAAAGATGTTATGATTTTGCTGTAATGTTAGCTGCTGTAAAATGGTGATTCTCTTGTAGCGTCACAATGGTGCTCAGGGCACCTTAATTGATGCTGATCTATTCTTCTATTTGCTGTTTTTTATTTTGCGTAGGCCTTCAGTTGCCATTTAGCTTGCTTTCATGTTTCTAGAGATAATTTTTTCTGTAATGTATATACTGGAGTCATAGAATTTTTAGGTCTTGTGTCTTTGATTTGTTGTGATTAGTAGAAATGTAACTACTAATGTAGCTATTGCGAAAATTGCCTAGCACAGTCTGGAATAAGTTGTGTTTAGTTACAACCAGGTTAAATATTTGATGCTACCTCTCTTTTTTGACGAAAAGATACTACCTCTTTCAAAGCCAGTATTCAAATATCTAGGGATACTCTTCGGTTATGTTTATTAATTGTAGCCCATATGAATCTTCATATAAATTTGGGAACTTGTTTGATTCCTCTTCTCATAGCCGTAGTTAGAGCTATTCAAATTGCATTAGTGAAAGGCTTCTCAAAACAATTGTTGGAAATTTGATTTTGTAGCTTGACATTTTAAGTGTTACTTTTTACATAATTGTAGTGCTTCTTGCCTTCAAAATTTTTTTTTTTTTTTTTCGTTTTTTCAGGAGATCTCTCTTTTAGTTTCTTGTCGTAAATGAAACTGATTAAGCAAATAATTTTATAAGAGGACAATTTCAATAAGGTCATGCATGTTGCGTTTGTTTGCAAGTCACCTCTTACAGGAAGTTTCCAATTGAAGTATTTTGAGAAGAACATAACTCTAATCTGAAAAAAGTTTGTTGGGTTTGAATTTAGTTTTAAATTGGTTTGAAGAAAAGGTTAACCAAACAGCTCCAATGCCATCATTTAAGAAAAAAAAATCTTGAACAAAGGTTAGAAAATCGTATTAACAACAAAAGCAGAAAAGTTAAAGGATAATGGAGATGAAATCGTTTCATTACATGGCTAACTCTGACAAAGTTTGAAAATTAAATTGCATTCTTTCTGCCTTGCAAAATTTGGCAAAGAGAACAGTATAAATGTGGAAACAACATGATTAGATCAAACTTACAAATTACAATCAAGATTATATGTAGAACTTATATGTGCTTACTATGAATGCTAAATGCTAAGTTAGAAATATTCACAATGTCTATACTTATATTTTCACTTTCTTTCTATTGTTGACATAATCGACAACAATAATGTTCAATAACAAAACTAATTAAGTTGTTTAATCGAAAAGAGAAGACAGTATACTTAAATTTTTACTTTCCTTCTGTTTCATCACCTACACTTTTACTTGATAACAGAGAAGACAAAAATAATGAATAACCTCATGTTATTATTAAGTGAAAATTGACGCAGGAGAGCGCAAAGTCTGAAACATAGATCAGTTTACATAGAAAAGGGAACAACTAGGAAGGGGAGCGGATAAGACTAACAAACTAAAAAAATGGTTAAAACATAACAACTAAAATCCTTTTTATCTAATGTTATGATACGTACTAAGTTTCTCTTGTTAGCGGCCAACACTCGGGTGGGATTTAGTCCCACATCAGATTGATAGGATCCTTGAGAAGAGTTTATAAAGAGGAGGCACTCCTCACCGTACAAGCCGGTTTTCTAAGGATGAGTTAGGTCTTGATTCTCGTTACATGGTATCAGAGCCTATCGGGTCCATCGTTGGGCTTCCTGCATCTCCACGCTTCAGGCCCATTGGGCCGGGCTGAAGCGTGAGGGGGTTTTGTAAGGATGAGTTAGGTCTTGATTCTTGTTACATCTCTAATACTCCCGAAGAGCCGGAGAGTATATACCTGTTAATTCCAGCTTGAAGATGAAATTATGAGGAGGACAAACCAAAGCACGATCCATCTCTATATGGTTGATGCGTTCATGAAAAGGGTTTGAGGAAATAAGGCGAGCAGATTGATTGTCACGATATAAAAGGGACTATGCATCCACAGTCTGAAGTAACGTAGAAGATATGTAAGCCACTACCCAGTACCCACTGGATCTCACAAAGAGGTTGAAGTTGAAGTCGTCAACTTGCATTCGGCTTCTGAGGTAGATTTTGACACAGTTGCTTGTTTCCTTGACTTCCAGGGCATTAAAGAATCACCAACAAATATACAAAAATCAGTCATGGATTTGTGAGTGTCCATACAACTGGCCTAATTGGAGTCACAAAAGGATTTAAGCTGAAGTGTAGACGAGGATGGCATGAAAATACCCTGCGCTGGTGACAGGTTGAGGTATTTCATAACTTTCACAACGGCATCATGATGAGTAGTAGTAGAATCAGTCATGAATTGACCAAGTTGCTGCACTGCTTAACTAATATCTGGCCAGGTGTTAGTAAGGTAAATCAGTTTTCCAATGAGTCTGCGATAAGCAGCTGGGTCAGAGAGAGGTTGTCCTGCATCCTTGGTTAATTTTCTGCTCTTTTTCGTATGAACAGAAGCTGGTTTTGCTCCTAAGAGACCAGTTTCAGAAAGAATATCCAATGTATATTTGCATTGACAGACATGAATTCCGGTCTTCGAACGAGCAATTTTCAAGGCATAAACAATACTTCATATGCCCAAGAACTTTGATCTAGAAAGAATTGTTTAGAAATTCCTCAATGGCGGTTACTTTTTTAAGGTTATATTACCTTCAAGAATCACATCATCTCCACAGTTTTTTTTTTTTTGAAGGTCATATTACCTTCATGAATCACGATTCACATCATCAATGTCAATTAGCAAAGCAGTAAACAAAGAATTTGAAGAGACGCCTGGAGGTAATTACATAAAAACCTCTCCATTTAAATCACCATGTAAAAAGGCATTGTAGACATCTAACTGGTGCAAATGCCAATTTTAAGATGCAATAACAAGAATGAGTCTTACAATGGTTAACATTACCACAGGAGAATAAACGTCAAACAAATCAATACCTTCGATTTGATCAAAACCTTTTGCGACAAGCCTAGCCTTATTTCAGTGCCATCGGCTTTATATTTAGCTTAGTAGACCAAAAAGCAACAAATAGGATTCTTACCTGGTGGTGATTCAGGAATTAATTCCATTCTATGAACCCAACAAGGATCCTTAACTACCTGCTTATGGGTAGTAGGTTCACTTGTAGTAGATACAGCCGATATGAAACTAAAATAGAATGATGAAAGATTTTTGTAAGATAAAACATAGGATAAAGGTATAAAGAGGTAGTGCAAATAAGTAAAAGAATTATTTTTTTTCATATAGGTCTGCTAATATCATTAGAAGGATTAGACGTAACAGATTCATGTTGATTATTTGAATGTTTAGATTCCTGATTGTTGAGTGCAGTAAAAACAGAAATAGGTTCATCAATACTTATAGAAAATCAGAATTAACAATCCGAGAATTAGTAGAAATATAAGGAAATACATGTACATAAAAAAGATAGCATTTATAGAGAGAAAGTAAAGCAAATAAAAGATAACCCTTGGTGCCTTGTTTATAGCCAAGAAAAATACATTTTCTAGCTCTAGAATGCATTTTAGATCTATTAATTGTTTAGGTAGAACATAAGAAAGACATCCAAATACTTCTAAATAAAGCATACAGTAGGATTATGATAGGAAGTCATATAGCATGACCAAAAACAATTGGGCAATTTAGAGTGGAAAAACAAAGCTCTAGTCACATTTAGTAAATGTCTATATTTTCTCTCAAGAATCGAATTTTGTTGAGATGTTTTAACACAAGTTTGATATAAAATGGCTATATTAGAATAGAAAGGAGGCATTGTACCCAAAAAAAAATAAAAAATAGAAAGGAGGCATATTGAATTCAACACCATTGTCATTACTTGTTATTACGAGTGGTTTTTACTTTAGTTTGTAATTAAATGGAAACATAGTATACAAAATTTTACATAAGACACCTAATGACTGATTTATTTTTCATAAGGAATAGCCAAGTAAATCATGTAAAAAATAGGCAACATTAATAGGGTCATCAACAATAGGCAAAAAATAACGATGACCTTCAAAAGAGGCAACATTAATAGGGCTCCATATATTCGTGTGAACAAGATCAAAAACATGTAAAGTAATGCTATAACCAAGAGGAAAAGGAAATCTGAAAAACTTGGCCATATAACAAGAATAACAAATCACAATTTATTAACGGAAATAAATGGAAATTGTTTACATATTTTCTATATAAGAGGAATAGAAGGGTGGCCTAACCTAAAATGCCAAAAAAATAAATAAAAAAACAACACCAGAAGAACTATTGACATGGTTTAATTGAGGATGTAGAGGTTGTTATGATGCTCCACATGCCCAATCATCCTCTGGGTATGTTATGGTAATCCTGAATAATACAAGAACCGTGAGAAAGAGTTATTTGACAATTTAAGTTATGAGTCAATTTTGAAATATATAAATAGGGGTTTTTCTATCATGAAGATATAAAGAAGCACGAGTTTTATAGTTCCTGAATAGCGTGCATGAATATTGGAACCATTAGGAAAACAATAGAAATTAAACAGGTTTGATGATTTTAACGAGATAGATAAAATAAATAGACAAACACCTGAATCCAAAATCCAAAAAGAATTAGGATTAGAAAAGAAACCTGAATTTGAGATACTACAAACTATATGTGATGGAGTTTCTGTGGAAGATTTATATGCTGTGGATGCTTCAGTCTTGCAACAATCTTAACTATTTCATCTAAATCTAAGATAAGCACCAACTATTAACTAATTTACACCGAAACAAAAACAAACAACTCTCCTGTCTAATTGAACTTCAATTTCCAGTTTTGCTTTTAGCATCAATACGGAATATACACTTTGATCTTATTCAATTTCAAGCCCTCAAGTCATGCTTACCTCAAATATATAAAAATGCAGTACACTAGGAAATTCATATAGAATCTCATAGGAGATTCAGCATGAAAGGATTTGAGAAGTGCAAAGTAAACACCTTACCACAAACTGGATAGCTCTCACTTCTCTCCATCCACTCATATGCAACCATGAAAATGATGACAAGATAAGAATCAAACTAAAGGTCCTATTATCATACTAATCAGCTTGCTGGCATAAAAAACATGTCCTTCAAACAAAGACCAATTTTCACGGAAACAATAATATGAAATTAAGAACTAGCTTTCAACGTGCTCAGGTTTCATTCCATGACCATAACATTATATAACATTAACTTCAAGTCATAACCATAACATTATATAACATTAACTTAAATCCAACGATAAGTCATAGGTACAATCGATAACCATAACATTAACTTAAATCCAACGATAAGTCATAGGTAAAACGCCATAAACACTTAGCCTACCACAAAACGCAAAAAGGCTCGAGACTGGAGATATATGTGAAAGCTTGTGTTGAAAGCTTTCACATATAAAACGTCAACAGCCTAAGGCTAGCAAGATCAAGTCAACCACATGGTTTAAACTAGGTTCGAAAGTTAGGTTGGAACAGTTATATACACAGCATTCTGTCATGTCATCAAAAGTCTCCAGAGAAGCAGGCTTATAAGCCTCAAACAAAGAACATGGAGTTGCACACGTTGTCCTGCAACTTTGGCAGCTGAGGGACAGGTACAGCTCCTGCAGCACTCAGCCCACCATGGCTTGAGGATGTCTCAGATTTATCCTTGAATTTCATGAACTGCCCCAACTGAGTAGCGGCCAAGTGTGCATAGCATATAGGTGCAACTGCGGATAAGAATATAATTTGTAGATAAGTTTTAATCATGAATTAGAACATAGGAATGCCAATCTATCTAGAAAAATAAATGATGTGCAGGAACTTACCAACTGAAATAGCAGTCGTGCTCCTCTGGTAACTGTGATATCAAAGATAATTAACTTAGATTGATCTTAGGTAAATCAAAAAAAAAAAAAAAATATCAGTCTAATGCAATCAAATGGATCCAATGTTCTACTTACACATATGATAGGGAATGAACAAGCTCCTGAAGTTCATCAGGGGAGAAGCCAATCTCATCAAGCAGCACATGGTAGTGGGTAGGCCTACTGGTGCCCTGAGCACAAAGTAAAACAGTTCAAAGCTCACATAAGTAGAATGACGGAAAGAATTCCAAATTCTGGAATAATAAAGCAAGGTAATTTCCATATAACTTTCATGAGGTTTAAGATCGTTTCAAAACATGATTTCAAAAAAGTAAACATCAAATTTTGAAACAAGTTAACATTAAATTTTCTTTCAGAAAAAAATAAACATCAGACACCAGGAACAATGTACAAAAAAGGGACATGTAAAAGTGAACACGTGCACAATTCAGACTAAAAACATACAGTATATTCACATAAGCCACAATCATGTTCAAAACTAGAAGTATATCAAGAGAAACATACATTATGAAGAAACATATCAGCAAAATTATTTTAAAAAAAAATGGATACTCACTATCATCCCAGCATGAGCACAGAGGTAGAAATCATAGTTTCTTGGATGACAAATTTTATTGTCGATAACAGTTCCTGCAAAATAACATGTTAATAAACAATGGAAAGATTGTGTCAGACAAAAAACTATAATCTATCTGAATATTCTGAAAACACTTGCCAGGTGGAACGTTGTCAGGAGAATTGGGCTGGAAGAATCTTGTGTGGTGGTTCTTTTGAGCAACAATTACCACAAATTTTGGAGTCCAGTTTTCATCAAGAAACTTGCATGCCTAAGAAGTTAAAAGTCAAAATTTGTGCTCACGACAGAAATGTATACTACATAAATAGCAAAGTTGATCAGCTCATGAACCTCAATGATCTGGTCGAGTTCAATATTCAAGACTTGATTGAATTGTGACTCACTAACACCATCCCTATATTGACAAAAAACACCATGATCAGAACCATCAGAAAAGAATCGCAATATTCAGAATAATATAAACATGCTTCAACAAAAACAGGATGTGTTTTGTAGAAAATTAATATATATAGGACAAATACAGAACAAACAAGATCATGTTATCTTAAATAGCCTCAACTGTTAAATAACAATATACCACATTGAAAATCACAATAACAACAATTCCTCTGTATCAATTTAATTTATTTAAAACATTTACAGTTAATACAACCAAATTTAAAAAAAGGAAGAAGGAAACAATCAACACCAGAAGTGTGCTCAAAGAAAACGTACCTGAAAATAATTATGTTATCTGGTTTTCTATTCTTAGAACTAGTATAGAAATCGAGCAAGAGTTCCCTGCAGTTGGTGAAATCATCAGGCTAAACAGTCCTTTTATATATACTATCTGGGAAGAAAATTGTCTGAAAATAGGACTACCAATAAAAGCGCAAGAATGATGATTTAAACGGACATGCCCTATATTTTGATACCTCATGATGCCTTCATCCTCAGTATCTGATACTTTCTTGAACAAATTATCTATCATTTCAACTTTTGCAGACTGTGTGCGAACACATGCCCTATATTTTGAAATCAGAGGCCACTGTCTAGAGCTGACAACCTACAAGTACATATTTAGCATTAAGCACAGGAACCAATATGACATCCAGAAGACCTAACACCATTGAGAACAAATAAAACTCTATTATCGCTTACAGCGGCAATTGAAGGAATATCAGTCTGCCCTGGTGAGCCATGGGACACATCCATTCCTAGAATGAGGGTAGGTGCTTTGGAAACAATAGGAAGAGATGGAGAACTTTCAACACCCAACAAAGAGTTCAACCCACCAAGCTGCAGGACAATAGAGAGATTAAATGGATAAAACATCATGATACAACTAAATATGCAATAAAATAAAACTATAATGTCAAACCATATTTAAAATAAAACTATAATGTCAAACCATATTTATTCAAGTAGATGGGGAACAAATATGAAGGAGTTCAGATATGGCAATGATACTACACACTACAGTCGACAATCTACATGTAGAAAGTAGCCTCACAACTTGTTACCATTAACGCCGAACCGTAACTATATACCTTGGCATTTATCTTCAACATAATATTACCCAAATAATTATCATTGACTCTTAGAGGACACATGCACTGATTAACGATTCCAAAATCAGCAAGATTCTTCTTTTTCCAGGGCCCTTGGATGTCAAAGAATAATTCCAATATCAGCACTGGAAAATTGCTTAGGCATATATAAATAAGATACAATAACATCAATTTACTAACCATAAATATCACAGTTTTTCCGATCAGGAAGCAAACAAAGAAGGAATTGAGGAGCCCCTGGAAGTTTGGACTGAATGTCCTCAAACATTTTCTCAACTCTCACCATTGGTGGAGCTCGTCTAAACTGAGGATTTTCTTCAAACACATCGAATGGTTGGTCAATCATCTGCAAAGGTTAAAAGACAAAAATAATTCAGTGAGAATTAGCACATTCACTCTTCAGTTAGTAACATGCAATAGTAGAACTTACAATTCCTTTCATATTTCCAATTCTAATTATATCCCTCACAAGTCCTCGTACATCACATCGTGCAGAAAAGTTTGCCACAGCCCATTTTTCTATCTTCTTTGTTGGCTGCACAAATTTCTGTAGAAGCATTCAAGTTATTAGAATTTAGAAGCGAGTCAATGTTGGCTTTAGCTGAATCATATTAAAAATCATCTCGTGTGAGAAATGCATTACACAGTTACCTTGTTGTTGAAATTCCATCGTCCATTTCTCGGAGTGAAATCTTCACCATTGCCGAACTTCAACTATTGAAATAGATCCAATAATCAGTTTCAAAATACAACACATAATGCTAAATAGACCCCTATGAGCGCAACAAGCAATTAAAACTTAAAAATGTTACATCTATTCACACTCTTCTCTATATCAAATTGAGACCTAACATCTAAAATCCAGTATAAAGCAGATCAGATTTTCATGCAATACGGAAATTGTCAAGCTAAAAGATAGCAAAGATATGAAATGTCTATACATTTGTGTAAAGTTCAACAGCGTGTTCAGAGTAACAAGGAAGAGCGGAATATGTTCTCTACAGTAAAGAGAGCAGGAGGAATAGCTTTGTTTGTTCTGTAGATCCAGATAATGTGATTGAGTCTTAATTGTTCAAGATCTTCCAAAAGGAAACCAGAAAAACAATATATAGCAAAAGCATTTGCTAAAAAGGCAATTCTTGCCATCATATTAATAAGGTGAACAGTGATTTCTCATACAGGGGACAACAGATTCTGTATTTGTCAAACATCAAGACAGGTCAAGATGATTTTCTTCAGATAGAAAACTAGACAAAATTTATAAATTAACAAAGAAGTACACAGTCAGGACCAGTCGACCACAGGAATAAAAAAAAATACCTTTGGAGCAGGCAAAACGCGTCCCTCCACTTGAGTGAAGCCTGTGCTTATAGAAATTCCACAACTTTGAAGCAGAGGTTCAGCCCCATAGTTGCTAGTTTTAAGTGCCTTCGGCAACAAAACAAAAAAAAAAAGAAAAACTAGTAAGACCCCCTTAAGCTATGATGTGTTGATACTTGATAACATGACAATATCATTCAAAACATGGCAAAACAACTTACATCCGTCAAAATTCTCATTCTCTCTTGTGGCTTCTGTCTGGACTTCTCCACCAGTGAAGCCCTTTGAAGTGTGGATAGAGATTTAGTATATCGTTGTAGTGATACCAATTCACACAGCTATAAGAGCAAAGATGAACAAAGGGAGAGTTAATAACTAAACACACAATTTTGATCACTAAAAAAAAATACAATATGTAACAACAACGACGACAACAACCAATCCTTATCCCATCAAGTGAGGTCAGCTACATGGAACAAATACAATACATGAAACAAATGAAAAGACTGAACTTCACCTCCATGGGGAAATATGTTGGCCGTTTAGGCCTGCCAACATTAATACATGGAAGATCAGCAGAGTAGCGCAGATCTATCTTTCGGACATTAGCAAAATAATCCAAAACAGTCATTTCATCAGTACCCTCACCATCCCTTTTCTTCAAAGTAAAACTGCAAAATAAAAAATAATTATCATTAAACCTAAACCCATCATGTAAAAACAACTCTGCAATTACAATGCAGCACATACAATAAGTCAACAAAATGTCATCCTCAGCCAAAGGGATTTAAAAGAAATTAAAGGAAAGAAGAAATACGTAAGCTCTTTGCATGGGACTTCGCTGAGTCCACATATTTTCCACTCTTGATTGGATGGATGAGTCTTCACCCTCAGATTTTTTAGGGTCCTCTTGGCCTGTTTGAGGAAGCAAGTAAATGATCAGACATGATCAATGAAGGATGATAAAGAATATTAAGCAAATTGATGTACCTTTCCCCAGTCAATCTGAAAAGGATCTCTAACATTTTGATTGGAAATTAAGAAATCCACCACAGGCCCAGGTTGAATTATCATGGTAGTTGAGACATCTATGTAATTTGGAAGATTGCGGAAAGTTAGACAACAAGCATTGCCATAACAAAGTTGAATATGGGATTAAGATTTAACCTATGTTAAGAGAGAGCCCGCTCTGTGTAGCTCTAAAACTTGAGTGGAATCCTCTACAGCCAAGAACACCACCCCCAACATCAGCAAAATTCTTGGGATCATTGTGGAAGAAAGACTGGCGCACAAGTAAGCAGCCCCTGTCATAGACAATTTGAAGTTGAAAATATTGAGGTTGATTATGCAATAGACAAAATCGAAAATATCACAAAAGTATTAGCAGGATATTGAAAGAATTACTTACTGCTTAGCGGCATGTTGCCTCAATATGATATCAAGAACTCTAACAGCTTCTTGGAAATTCTCTGTTTCCTGCCCGCGTAATGCATTTGCAATCGCATACATAGGAACTTTCGTAGCAAAGCTAATCTCAACTTTAAATGTCTTTGCATTGTACGGGCGTCGCACTCTCTTTTTGTCAGCTTCATTGTCTCCATTAGCATCAGGACTACGATTTCCATTGTTTCTAAAAAAAAAAATGAAGAGAAAAAAATTAGCACAGCTGAAACAATAATATATGAAAACTGATTTCAAGGGCCAGTACAACACAACAACTTTATGATAGTCATTTCTACCTGCTGGAAACAACATCCTCTAAAACAATTTCAAACTCAAGCTTGTTTTGAGGAAGAGAGCCAATAGTAAACAAGCTTTTCTCCCCATCATATGCAAATTCCTTGCCATTCAAGTCAGAAGCATATGTCTCCTGCACCCTGTCCATAATCTTCCTCCCAACACCCTTACCTTCCACAGGGCGTCCATCTTCATAAGCAAACGACACCTTTTACATAAGAAGAAAAAAGTCAACTTTGTGTAAGGAGCTTAAACACAAACACAAATAATACCAAATCACAAGATATGTGAGGGACATACACTGTACTGGAAAAAGTATCCATCATTTTTACCAATGTTAACGCTGAAGTGATTTGTTAGAATAGGTATCTTCATTCCTTTTGATCCTAGACCGCGTCTCGCCATTGGAAGACGAGCAATTTTTTTCTTAACAGGTTCAGGAGGGGCCAGCTCCTCTGCTTTGAGAGGTACCACATCAGAGGGGACAACAGGAGGTGGAGGAGGCAATGACTCCTCCACCCCATTTACCGTTACCATTTCCGTTTCCATCTGCCTCAAACGAATCCATATCCTACAGACAAAAGGTCACAAGTATTAGATAAAACATGAGTGTAAAATTCCAAAAAGAATTCAATAATTTATAAATGGCAAATATCTAAAAGAAACTACATGGTAAACCTATACAGCTAAAACAGCCACCACTGAAAATCACCGCACCCTAAAAGGAAAAACATATAAAGCATGTGTTGGAAACTAAAAATAGGTAACTATAACTTGTTTCATGGCACTAGCATAACATGATTGCAACAAAACAAGGAAAAAATTAAACTTTGTAAATGTTCTTGTACTGCTATAAATATGAAACACTATGAATGTACTTGAAAATATTAAATAGCCTCTAAGAAATCAACTTCACTAGATCAAAATATTGGAATAGACCACTATTTTGGGTAAATACCAAAACCTTTGAAAATGTGTTAAAACTATGACAGATTTTAAAAAGGAAAAACAGCAGTACTAGTTCATAACTACGACCAGATGTTAAACATTATTTAAAAAAATAAAATACAAACATTAAACAATTACTAATCTAAAAAAGGGGCTGAAGTAAAGAGTTGAAAAAAGTCAAATAGACAAAAATGAACCAAAATCAGCAAGTGGAGAAGTTACACAAACAGAGGAAAAACAACGCATTCAATGTACGGTCAACACTACTCAAATGCAGTACCACTGTACCAGATACCAACAAAGACCAACTTTGCAACAACAAAAATCTAATTACAAAAAAATAACATAAAAAACCAAAAAGAACACCTCAAAAGCTAAATAATAACCACCAGTACCGAGTAAAGAGTAACCAAAAAAAAATTAGAAAAATGTAAAATTTCCAAAACATCAAGCTTCATTTCTTAAACCTAATAAATCAAACACCTTTTTAGTTCAAAATAAACAACAAAAATCACAAGATCGAAGCTGTAAACATGCATGCAGCAACCACACCAAACTATAACACCCAGAAAATTAAAGGGTAACATGGTAAATTTTCATTTTTCACAGAAGAAAAAAAAAATCTACAACGAAGCTAAAGCAAAGTAACCCTTTTTTCAAAAAAAAAAAATTAAATTCAAACACAGTAATGTAGCATGCATGACCAGAAAAACCGAACAAACCAAACAAACAAAAAATTTAATTTTCACAAAAAAAATATAAAAAAAATTGAGAGGTTAGTTAAGTGACCTTTGAAATGAAATGGTTGAAAAATAGAGTTTTGGGTTGAAAGAGAAAATTGCTAAGAGTACACAGTAGCTAAGAAGAAAGAACCAAAACCCTAAATTTTACATACCCCAGAAAAGAGAGAGAGAAAAACAAAACACAAACACAGTACAAAACACTCACACAGTACTTTGTTTCTGAGTTATGTGAGTTTTGAAAGCTCGTTTGCAATGTGTCAACGCTCTCTATCTCACTATTAAAAGGTGTGATGTAATGCATTAACTACGGTACTTGTTTCCTACGGTGCGTTTCGGTGCAGTGAGGGAATTTGAACCGTTGATTTTATTAGTGGGATTTGATGGAGGGATAAGATTTAATCAGGGTTTTTGATGAGAACGATGCGCATTGCGCACGCTTTTGATGGGGTATGTGTAAGTGTTGGTGAGTGCTTTCGTGATTTTGTTTATGTTGTGTTGGGTTTCTACAATTTCGGAAATGACGGTTTAGTCCAAAGATTCCGTTACTTTCTATTCCATTTGATAAAAGTCTAAAAACTAATTAAATAAGGAAAGGGAAAATGGATAACCTATGGATATGGAGTGGACCAAAAAAAATGTGGTCCATAGAGTACATTCCTACAAAACATTGGATGCTCAATTTTCAAACATTACAAGAATTCTACTCTTCCTCCAGCACAAAACACTCGCACTCTGCAGCCATGTTTAAAATGTGTCTGCGCTAGTTAACTAGCGCAAGTATAAATTAATGCGCAATTTAAGTTACGTGGCGCAAGGTGGATATTTTTTTTAAATTTATTTACTATTTTCAAATTATGTTATTTACTTTATTTGTAAAATATTTTATTTGCTTTATTCTAAATTATTTGTTCACTTTATTCTAAATTATTTATTTATTTGTTATATTCTAATTTAGTTATGCACTTAAAATAAATTCGATTTTATTCTAATTCAATATTTATTCTAATTTATTTATTCATTGAATACAAAATTAGAAAATAAATTCAATTTTATTTATTCAATACATAATCATAAACATAAAATAAATGCAAATATAAATGCAAATAAAAAACAAAAATAATAAATATAACTCTCATTTTATTAATATCATTCAAACATTACAATAATCAATACATATATTTTATTTGAATTCCCTGATCTACTTATTATATTTTTACCCTATTGGGGTAAAAAGTTATTTTTACCCTCTTCGGTATATAGCAATAGCCCTTGGGGAAAATAGTGATCAGTCCTGTTGGGGAAAATGACATCAAGATTCCTTGAGGTAAATTTAAATTTGGTTCCTTTTATACCCCATAATGACCACTACTCCCCCCCCCCCCCCCCACCCCCCCCCCCCCCCCCCACTCCCCAAAAGCCACTGCTATATACCCAAAGGGGTATAAAGAGCCTAAAGACTAAAGAAGAAAAAAAGAAGAAGAGAAAGAGGGGGAGAGAGTGGGAGGAGATAATGTGAGGAAAATATGAAGTTTGTGAGGGTATTTATAGGTGGTTTAAGGTAACATAGCACTTAATGAGGTCAAAAAACGTGAAAAAACTTTAAAAAAAAGTGTAAAAACCATTAAAATGCATTGACCACCGTCCAAAAAATGTGTGTTCTTGAGTTCTAACAACCGGCCAACTTGCGCGAGTTAACTCGCGCAGAGGCTCAGTGGTGCGTGACTTAAGTCACGCAGAGGTTATAAGGTGCGTGAGTTAAGTCACGCAGCGTGACTTAACTCACCCAGGGGTATATTTGGAAATCATGCTAGCGCGAGTGGTTTGTGCTGGGGGAAGAGCAGAATTCACATTATAATGGGAAAACTTCGACAAATGCCATCTATCTGTTTTAAAATGAATGTTTTTTTAGTAAAAAATAATTTATTTTAAAATAAATGTCATGTTCATTTTTTAATGTAAACTTTTACAATTATGCTCCTCAAAGTCATATTTTTTAATTTTGGGGAAAATACACCAATAGTTATAAGGGGTAGTTTAATAAAAAAAGTTATGTATTTTGACAATTTTTTTGCATTTTTTAACATGTTGTTAAATTTTAAATGACATTCATTTTAAAATGGAGGGTTATTTTTGGTGAGATTTTACACACTATTCACATTTTATGATAGTTGGTGGTAGTGTATAGTGTGAGATTTACATCAACACTATTTACATTTGTGTTTTATGACGTGTTCCTTTGTTTGAGAATGCTTGTCAGGGAAGTTGGGTTTTTCCACAACATAGTCCAAAACATAAAAGAAATAATACAGAAAAACAGAAAAGAAATAATACAGAAAAAGTTGAAGCAGTAATAAAATGGATAACACAATAAAAGACTGAAACAATTTTACAATGGTTACACACACCTGAAAATAAAAGAAACAAGATAATGATAACATCAGGAACATAAAAAACGTAAAAAGAAATAACATGGGAGGGAATATTAGTGTAAAAAAAAAACAGAGAAAAGATTTCATCAAAAAATGAAGAAGAGTGAAAAATACTGTAAAAAAAGTAGAAAGGAAAAGTTATGTATACCTTAGAACCAAAATAAGAAGAAAAAGAAAGACAAAATAAAAGTATATAGTACACTCTTTCAAAAAGAAAATAAAAGTATATAGTACACATTTTAAACATTAATACATTCAAGCGTAAAAATTAATGTGTATAGATAATTGATAGCTTGATCTGGTAACTCATGCAATTTGAAAAATCAGTTGTATCTATATTCACGTGGGTAGCAACTTCAATAGGCATGTACACATATCCACACTCATTGCCCTCACTTTCTTATATATGGAGTACATATATAAGAAAGTGCACCTGGGCATAAAGAGTTTTATAACTCTTGCCTAAGTATCACAATTTTCCAATAGAGCTAGTACGGTAAGCATAACAGTTACTCCCTCCGGTCTCAAATATAAAAAAAGATTCCTTTTTTAGATTCATTGAATAATTAATGTATTTGCTTTACAATGTAGACTAGATACATTAACTAATCAATGAACATAAAAAATGAATCTTTTCTTATATTTGAGACCGGAGGGAGTACTCCATATATAAGAAAGTGAGTACTCCATATATGTACTCATGATCACTAAGGTCTAAGGATGCCAAATATTCAAAGGCATGGTTAATTGATAGACGATTGACAAGTGTACCAATTATTATCGAAGTAGTAAAAATATCGATCCCACGAGGACTGTTTTTAACTTCAATAATTCTATCGCGTTATAAAAATAGAATGTATAAAAGTTTATTTTGTTTTGCCACTAGGCAGTAGATTTTGGTTTGATTTAACGAAATCAAATAAAAGAAAATAGATTTGATTAAGAAAATATGGAGAGAGATGAGATCAGATCCTTCAAATCCTCTAAGTTCCCCTAATTGGTATACCGCACCTATTTGTTATGAATCTTCTTCTAATTTACGATGATTAACAAAATAGCTCTAATCAATCCCTTGAATTAGAACCCTCTTCTCAAACTACAGCCCTCAATCCCTTAGGTGATCTAATAATTCTTGAAGGTTTTATCGAACGTTAACCTATTATCACTAACAAACGATTATCTATTCCTAGACTAACCCTGTTTATTAGAACAATTCAATTAGGTCTAAGTCGAAAGCCATGGTCAGTGGTCATTCGTTCTCACAAAATCAGGTTATATGTGATCAAGATATAAAAAGCATTAAGAACAATTGAATTGAATAAACTAGAATTGAATTCATAAACGAAATAGAGTTTCACAGCAACATGGTTCAATTAGGGTTACAAAGATTCATCTCGGATCTAATCTCTGAGAGATTTAGCTACTCATAATCGAGTTTACAAATAGCATAATCAATGAAATAATTAAAACATACATGAATTGGTAAAAGGTTGAAGAAATCGCCCTTCTAGCCGTCTCCGATGTCTCAAAATCGCACTTTGCTCTCCAAAATCGTAACCCTTGTTCTTCAGATTTAGTGCAGTATTTATAGAAGTCATGGGCCTGACCCATCAAAATCGCGTCGCGCCTTGTATATTGGCGTGCCGCGATTTCCCTCAAACAGGGATGATGTAATTTTGCTTCTGAAATCGCGGCAAGGCTGGAAATTGGCGTGGTGCGATTTGCTTCAAACAGACTTCAATATTTCAGCTTTTTGCACTCCAGAACAGTATAAGTTGCATGAGAACTCTATCAAAATGTCACAATAAGTCCTAAAAATTACGTAATGACAGCATGTCATCACAACCCCAAACTTAAACCATTCCTTGTCCTCAAGGAATTTGCTTGCAACAGTGACAAACAACAGTAAAATAACAGTTACCTGACAAAACGATAGTACCCAAAAGTTCATTCTCCTTCTAGCTAAAGATGAGTTAGTTTAACTTGTTCGCATCCACCAATTCACAACTCCTCGCATCAAATTGAAATAGGGTTTTACCAGTCGACATGCAGGTCTACATATTACCATACGCTTGAAAAGTTTCTAAACATCAATCAAAGTCAATATCATTACACACTTTTGAGGTCTTTAGGGTTATAATGGGGCTTAGGTGAAAGGTGGGATATATTTGGATAAGTAGGCTACACAAAATTTGAGTTAGGCATTCCTACACGTGTAAAACAAGATTCAATCCTCCAATCCCTATTTGAAACAAAACTTAGGTACCTAGAGAACATTTTCAATAACTTTTTCAAAAGTTTGGGACACATCGAGTTTGAAGTTACTCGGATATGACATTGTGTGCCCCTTTTTCAATTTATTTCCTCTTTTTCTTTTCTTTTTTTTTTATACACCTATTTATGTGTGTATGTTTTTCATTCTTTTTCATTTTTCATCACTTGTTCTCTAGTACCCCCACCCCAAACTTAGTAGGTTGCAAATTCCAAAGGCAACCCCAAACTTAATATCAAGCAACATCCTACATAGCCTAACTCAAATTAAAATTTCAAGGTAATCATCCTAAAAAGGCTCTAGGCTTCATTTGTAGCTTGTCACCGAACAAAAAGTTCTAATCCTACCGGCTCACAATTGGTTAAGAAAGGATAAATTCAATAAATGAAAACAGGGTAGGCTTCAAAAAGGCTCACAGGACCAAGCACTTTTGCCTCAGTGTGTAATTGACAAAGACCAATCAATAATAGAGAAACAATGCAAGTTCTAGAAATGTAGTTGCATGGAAAACTAATCTAAATATAAGTAAATTGAAAAACAAAATTTGGCAATGAACCTTATGGCTGAGATTTCTGGGAGTATGTGACTACCTAGGAACGCCGTACACTTCGCCTTTGAATCAAGTCACCCCTCCTTTAGAACTTTTGGAATACTGTTTCATCAAACAACTGTTACTAAACTGGAATAGGTCACATGAAACAAAACAAATTCATTAATAATAAACAAGTGCAGGAGCAATTACAATAGAGAAATAAGTTCAAGGGACTTCGACATAAAAAGAAAATAAAGAAAATACATCAAAAAGAAAAATAACTGAAAATAAAATACAAAGCAGGACATGCTAATCCATCAGTAGATCAGCCCATGTTCACATCATCATCCGAGTGTCCAGCCCCTGGTGTCCTCAATCCTTCAAAGATGTCATCCCCTTGATCTTGCTCGGTGGCATTGAAATCATCAGTGATTTCCCTCCTCATGTGCATACCATACTCCTCTTGATGTGTAAAATACTGCTCCATGCACTCACTGGAGCCTCCAAACCTCTCATAGGACCCACTAATCGGACCCATATTCAATTGAGCCTCCGCAGCAAACGCAGCTGAGGAACTAGGACGGTTCACCCACAGCTGGTCCGAAGTCTCCGTCATCTAATTAGCTTGAACATGCATGAACTCCTCAAGCTTTGGGTGAAGAGGAGCATAACCCCCTTGGCTACTACTCCCTCCTTGCTCCATTTATTGTTGCCTTGTTGTCTCCCTCTCTCTCTCTCTTTCATGTAGCCCTCATACTTCTTCACGAATCCATCCATGACTGAGTCGGTGATCGGCTTCATATTGCTGGTGTTGAGATCACTATCATACCCCGGCACCAACTCTTGCTCACACAACCAATTAATCAAGCTTCCATGCCCCAATTGTGTGGTGTTACCGGTTGCTAGATCATGAAGACTATTGGCCAAGAGGCGGCCAATATATATAGGGTACTCCTTGATGATGGCATAGGTAGCAAGCACCCTCTTGAGATGAATTTCAGAAGTGCAAGAGGCACTTTCAAGAGTTTGGACCAAATAAGACACCCACGCCTTGGGTATCGGCAACATCTCAACATAAGTAAGCATCCGGGACTTTTTCCAAGTCGACCCAGGCCTACACATTGTTGTAATGATCTCATCAAAAGTATCCTCCGTAATGCCTAATCTCTCCCTCCTCAATTTCTCAACCCAACACTCCTCCGGTGGTTGAACATTCAGCCATGCATTAAAAGCATCAGGGCTGAAATCAATGTACTTGCCTCGAACAAAAGATTGGAATGGTGTATCGGACACCCGTGCATTTGCAAAGAATTCGACGATCACGGTTTTGTTGTTTGCTTCATCGATCATCTCATTCAACTTCGTCCACCCTCTCCTTCGTAATTCGGCCTCAAAGAATGGATACTTCACAAGCCTTGTGAAGTCAAACTTTCTCTCCCCCACGACTTCAAAACTCTTCATAGATTGATGGAACTCTTGGGCTTGGTCATTGATGAAATGAATGGCGTTTTCGGGTGGTTCGGATGCGGCACGAGGGCGTTTGGCTTTGCTTGTGGATGGCTTGGGGTTGGTGGCTTTCTTTGAGCGGGTGTTTCGTTGGTTGGAGGCCATTTGTGGTTAAGGAAGATGGTGAAAGGGAAGTTTTGTGAAGTTTGGGAAAGGTGTAAATGAATGTGAATCATGATGGTTTGGATTGATGAATTTGTGATAGGATTGTGGTTTGATGATGTTTAGGAAGTGATAAAGTAGATGAAGATGGGAAAAATTTGTTGGAACAAAATGTGTTTAACAATGAACCTTAAAGAGTTTTGATGATAACAAGGTATTAAAAATTGTAAATTGGACTAGCTAATATTTGTTCAAGTGTACAGGACCATAATTAAAAAGTTACATCATTGGTTGGTTCTGAATGAGCAAATAAAGAGCAAAAGAAAATGAAGCTTAGATGATTCTGAAGGCAAAGCGCTCCTGAAGTCAAGCTGCTCCTGAAGAAATACCGCTCCTGAAGTAAAGCTGCTCCTGAAGAATAATGCTTCTGAAGACAAGAGGTCCAGAAGCCACATCATCAGAAGCTGCGTCATCAGAAGCTGCAGAAGTTATATCATCAGAAGCTGCATCATCAGAAGCTGCCTCATCAGAAGCTATTTCACCAGAAGCTGAATCTCAACTGGATTTGCAAAAGATTCAAGAATTGAAGAATTATCAATGCAAAAGCTGTCCATTGGATTCGAAAACACAAACAAAGGATTAGTGGAATTTTGCAACGGTCATTTCAAAGGTGTTTGAAGGCTTGTGCTTGCATTTTGGACGAAAGCGTTGACATTGTACTTTGTACGAATTGTACAACCACGTTCTCCACTACTCTGTTTTGTGTCCACGCTTCAAGACAAGAAAACAGCTCCAGAATACGGTCTCGCCTGCATATATGTTCCTTTGGATAAGGAATGGATTTCAAATTGGTTCTTTATAGGACAACAACCAAATCAGGCAAAAGATCATTGGTGAAAGATCAAGCTTCAACTAACGACTCTTTGGTGCGCTGGCAATTTCACAACGTCTCTTTCACACCTCTATATAAAGGAGTGAAGACCTAGAGAATTGGTAATGCAAGAACGCTGAACGAAAGACTCACAAGATTTTCACAAGTACCAAACCTCTGCTGAAATTGTTCTGCATTCACTTAGAATTTCTGTGTCTCAAAGTCATATCTTAGAAATTCTTAAGCCCATTGAGTCTGTATCTGATTTGTATTGTGAGCACCTCTGATTGTATATCAAGTGTTCAATCTTAAACAATTTTCTGTGTAATTTTGTTTAGTTAGGAAGTCTCTTGCAGTTGTGCTTGAGCAGGAAGTCTCTTGATTGTGTTCTTGAGCAAAGGAAGTCTCTTGCTTGTGTGCTTGAGCATTGGAAGTCTCTTGCTTGTGTGCTTGAGCATTTGTAATCAGATATTACTCATAGTGAAATCTCCTTGGAAGTGCAAGGGGGACTGGACTACTTCCGGATTGTGGAAGGAACCAGTATAATTGCTTTGTGTCGTTCTTCTTCTCTCTCTCTGTTTTATTCCGCTGCATTTAGATTCTGATTATCACTTCAGAAGCTGTCTCACCTAGCTTCTGATCAGTGTGTTCAGTTTTTAGGAGAAACGAAGAATTTTTCAAAACACAATTCAACCCCCCTTCTTGTGTTTTTTCTCACCTTCAATTGGTATCTAGAGCCTTGGTCTGTTGTGTATCACTTAACCGTGCAACAGTCAAAGATCTGAGAAAAACATGTCTACTCCTCCTCCTACTGGTTCTGGTGAAACTAGCTATAAACATGTCTCACATGATTATAGTGATAGTAAGAAAACCAGTGTTGGAAAAGTTCCAAAGTTCAATGGAGATGCTGAAGAGTTCTCTTGGTGGAAGACCAACTTTTACAGTTACATCATGAGCCTGGATGAAGAATTATGGGATATTCTGGAAGATGGTGTTGGTGATTTAGTCCTTGATGAAGAAGGAGCTGCTGTGGATAGAAAGAAACATACTCCAGAACTGAGGAAATTTTACAAGAAGCATCATATTATCAGAGGAGCCCTTGTCACTGCCATACCCAAAGCAGAGTATATGAAGATGAGTGACAAATCCACAGCTAAAGCTATGTTTGCTTCTCTCTGTTCAAATTATGAAGGGAGCAAGAAGGTCAAAGAAGCAAAGGCTCTCCTGCTTGTACATCAGTATGAGTTATTCAAGATGAAGGATGATGAAACTATTGAGGAGATGTACTCAAAGTTTCAAACCTTAGTTTCTGGGCTACAGATTCTAAAGAAGAGCTATGTTGCTTCTGATCATGTAAGCAAGATACTCAGAAGCTTACCTGCCAGATGGAGACCAAAAGTGACTGCCATTGAGGAAGCTAAAGATTTAAACACTTTAAGTGTCGAAGATCTTGTTAGTTCTCTCAAAGTTCATGAGTTAAGTCTTAATGAACACGAGTCTACTAAGAAGAGTAAATCAATAGCTCTTCCATCCAAAGGCAAGTCATCAAAAGCTCTCAAAGTGATTGAAACTGAAGAGGAAGAACAGTCAAGTTCAGATTCTGAACCAGATGCTGCTGAAATGGCCATGCTCTCAAACAGACTTCAATATCTGGCCAAGAAGAACAGAAAGTTTCTCTCCAGAAGGGGTAACTCCAGAAGCTCAAAGAAAGAATATCAGAAGGGATGCTTCAACTGTAAGAAGCCTGGACACTTCATTGCTGAATGCCCTGATCTTCAAAGAGAAAAGTCAAAGGACAAGTCAAAGAGGTCTACATTCAAACCAAGCAAACTCAAGAAGCAGATTAAGCAGAGTTTAATGGCAACCTGGGATGATTTGGGTAGTGAATCTGGATCTGATAAAGAGGAAGCTGATGAAGATGCAAAGGTAGCTGTTGGGTTGGTAGCAACAACAACTTCAGAAGCTGGATCAGATTCAGACTCAGAAGATGAAAACGAGGTATATTCCAAAATTCCCAGAGATGAACTTGTTGAGTCACTTAAAGAACTTCTTACACATTTTGAAGTAAGAACCAATGAGTTGAAGGATTTAAAAGAAAAATATGCTGATTTGGTACAACAGCAAAAATCAACTCTATTGGATCTGAAAGCTTCTGAACAAGGACTTAGGGGCTTTGACTTCATGTGTAAAACATATGAAGATCAGCTCAGGTTCTTATGTCAGAAGCTACAAGAAAAGTGTAATGAAAAACCTTTAAGTAACCATGAAATTGCTCTTGAAGATTTTATTATATCTGGCATTGACAGAAGCAGAGTGGCTTCTATGATTTATAGCATTTACAAGAACAACGACAGAGGAATTGGTTTTCCAGAAGTTAAACTTGAGAGAACCAATCTAAAATCTTGTTGTGAATGCATCAAGGAAGGTCTGAAAACATTCTTTGTACCAGAAGGGGCTGAGTTGGAAACTGTTGTTCAATCAGAACCTGAAGCTTCTAGTTCTAAGGCTAAAATTACTTCAAAGCCAAAGAACTCCAAGTCAAAGGCTATGATCAAATCTGATTCCAAGACTTCAAAGGTCAGGATCCTGAAAAGATCAGAACCTATTCCTCAGAGTCTGGTGAAACCAAAATCTGGGGTTCTGAAGTCTAAGTTTCAGAAGAAGATAGTTACTGCTTCTGAAGTACCAAAACCTAAGGTGATGGTTAATCAGAAGCAACCCAACTCACAGCACAAGGTACAAGAAGTGAAGAGTAAAGCCTTAAGTACTAACCTTCCAGGACCCATAGAACAATGGGTACCTAAATCTAAAAATGTCAATGATGCAGGTATGTCTAAGAGCAGTGCCAAAGCAAAGATCATGGTACCTAGACAGCGGTTGCTCAAGACACATGACAGGAGACAAGTCCATGTTCCTCAGCCTAACAATGAAAGAGGGAGGAAATGTGAAATTTGGGGGCAACCAGTCAGGCAAGATCATAGGTACAGGAACTATTGGTAATTCCTCTACCTCAATTAATAATGTATGGTTGGTAGATGGTCTTGAACATAACCTTTTGAGCATTAGTCAATTTTGTGATAATGGTTATGATGTGCTTTTTGAAAAACCCAACTGTACAGTAATCAACAAGAAAGACAAATCCATTGTGTTCAAGGGAAAGAGAGTTGACAATGTCTATAAAATCAATTTTTCTGAACTGGCTGATCAGAAGGTGGTTTGCCTACTATCAGTGAATGATAAGAAATGGATGTGGCACAGAAGGTTGGGACATGCTAACTGGAGGTTAATCTCTAAGCTTAGTAAGTTACAACTTGTGAAAGGGCTACCAGACATTGACTATCATTCAGATGCACTCTGTGGTGCATGTCAGAGAGGGAAAATTGTGAAATCATCTTTTAAAACCAAAGACATTGTTTCAACCTCAAGACCTTTAGAATTACTCCATATTGATTTATTTGGACCAGTGAGTACTGCATCCCTATATGGAAGTAGATATGGATTAGTCATTGTTGATGATTACAGCAGATGGACTTGGGTGAAATTCATAAAGAGTAAAGATGTTGCGTGTGATGTATTCAGTAGCTTCTGCACTCAAATTCAATCTGAAAAAGAATCAAAAATTTTGAAAGTCAGAAGTGATCATGGTGGAGAATTTGAAAATGAGCCATTTGAAGCTTTTTGTGAAAAACATGGAATTTTCCATGAGTTCTCTTCTCCTAGAACACCACAACAAAATGGGGTTGTAGAGAGAAAGAATAGAACTTTACAAGAAATGGCCAGAATCATGATTCATGAAAACAATTTACCAAAACATTTTTGGGCAGAAGCAGTGAATACAGCATGCTATGTTCAAAACAGGATCTATATTAGACCTATTTTGGAGAAAACAGCATATGAACTCTTTAAAGGAAGAAAACCCAATATCTCTTACTTTCATCAATTTGGATGTACATGTTACATTCTGAACAACAAGCTCTACCTAAAGAAATTTGATGCCAAGGCCCAAAGAGGAATCTTTTTAGGTTACTCTGAAAGGTCAAAGGCATACAGAGTGTATAATTCAGAAACACTTTGTGTTGAAGAATCTATGCACGTTAAATTTGATGACAAGAAGCTTGAAGATAAAACTTCAAAGCAAGGTGAAAGTTCTGCAGAGATACAGGTTCCTGAAGCTACTCCAGAACCTGATCAGATAGTTGAATCTGAAGATAGTCCAGAAGCTGAACCCACATCAGAAGCACAAGATGAAGCTGCTTCTGATGAAGCACAAGATGGCTCACATCAAGCAGATCCTCCCAGAAACACATTCAAACACAAGTCTTCACATCCTGAGGAGCTAATCATTGGAAACAAAGATAGTCCAAGAAGAACAAGATCACATTTCAGACAAGAAGAGTCAATGATTGGACTAATCTCAATGACTGAACCTACAACAGTTGATGAAGCACTTTCAGATGATGGATGGATCCTAGCTATGCAAGAAGAGTTGAATCAATTTCAAAGAAATGATGTGTGGGATCTGGTACCCAAACCTCAGCACAAGAACATTATTGGAACAAAATGGGTATTCAGAAACAAGCTGAATGAGCAAGGTGAAGTAACAAGAAACAAAGTCAGGCTTGTTGCACAAGGGTATAGTCAACAAGAAGGCATTGATTACACTAAAACGTTTGCTCCAGTTGCAAGATTGGAAGCAATCAGGTTACTTCTTTCCTATGCAGTTAATCATGGCATAATATTATATCAAATGGATGTCAAGAGTGCATTTCTAAATGGTGTCATAGAAGAAGAAGTGTATGTCAAGCAACCTCCTGGATTTGAGGATATTAAATATCCTGACCATGTTTTTAAACTGAAGAAATCACTATATGGCTTGAAACAAGCTCCCAGAGCTTGGTATGATAGACTAAGTAATTTCTTAATCAAAAATGATTTTAAAAGAGGACAGGTTGATACTACACTCTTCAGAAGGACCCTTGAGAAAGATATTCTTGTTGTGCAAATATATGTTGATGATATAATATTTGGTTCTACTAATGCATCTCTTTGCAAGGAATTTTCTGAGTTAATGCAGGATGAATTTGAAATGAGCATGATGGGAGAGCTGAAGTTCTTCCTGGGCATTCAAATCAATCAATGCAAAGATGGAGTCTATGTTCATCAATCAAAGTACACAAAGGAGCTTCTGAAGAAGTTCAAACTTGAAGATTGTAAAGTGATGAACACTCCAATGCACCCTACGTGCACCTTAAGCAAAGAAGATGAAGGAGCTAAAGTAGATCAGAAGCTGTATAGAGGTATGATTGGTTCTTTGTTATACCTCACTGCATCTAGGCCAGATATTTTATTTAGTGTATGCTTGTGTGCAAGATTCCAATCAGATCCTAGAGAATCTCATATGACTGCTGTCAAGAGAATCTTCAGGTATTTGAAAGGAACAACTAATCTTGGACTCCTTTATAGGAAATCCTTAGATTATAAGCTAATTGGATTCTGTGATGCTGATTATGCTGGTGATAGGATTGAAAGAAAGTCAACCAGTGGCAATTGTCAATTTCTGGGTGATAATCTTATATCCTGGGCTAGCAAAAGACAAACAACTATTGCTATGTCTACAGCAGAAGCAGAATACATTTCAGCTGCAAGTTGTTGTACACAACTACTTTGGATGAAACATCAGTTGGAAGATTATCAGATAACTGCTAACAGTATTCCCATTTATTGTGATAATACTGCTGCTATTTGTTTGTCTAAAAATCCAATTTTGCATTCAAGAGGTAAGCACATTGAAATCAAACACCATTTTATCAGAGATTATGTTCAAAAAGGAATTTTAGATATACAATTCATTGATACTGAAAATCAATGGGCTGATATATTTACTAAGCCTTTAACTGTTGAAAGATTTGATTTCATAAAGAAAAATTTGAACATGCATTACGTGTCTGATTAGATGTTTGCTTGCTCCTGAATAGGATTTTAGGTTCTGAAGTTAGTTCAGAAGCAGTAGTCCATCAGAAGCTCTTTATTGAGGTTCTGAGGAAAACTCGCTTCTGATGACGTCAGCATCTGAAGTCCAGAAGCTGGATTTATTGCTTCTGAATAGTTGAATTAGTGGAAACGTTGGGAGTTACTTTTTAAAGTAACTTCTGGCCCACTAATTTGGTAGTTACTCTGTGAACTTCTTACGTGGCCTGTATGTGTTGGTGTATAACTAAAAGGGCAATGATGATTTAATAGCTTTGAAAGTACTTTTCACGCGCCCCCAATTTTGTCATTAATGTTATGTTTGTTTGTCTCTTTTGAATTGCAATCGTTTTACTTTTAACACTTTGACAATTCACACACTACTCACTCACAACAAACACATTTGCTCTCAAACCTCTTGCGAAGTAAGCGCATTCTCTCAAAACTTAGAACCCTAAAATCTTCATCTTCTTCAAATCTTCGTCAATCATCAAATGGCATCATCAAGCTCAAAAGTTTCAGAATCTACTTCACGGATGGTCCCTGAATTTGACTACAAAGGAAGAAGCATGAAATTGGAAGAATGGGAACTACAGGTTCAAATAGAAAATCCGGTGGATTTTGAATCACTCGCCTTCCATGAGTGTTGGATCAGAAGCTATTATGAAGAGCAGGAACTTATGCATTACTTCAAGATGTTGAATGGACCAACATACGAAGCATTGGTAAGACACTTCTGGGTAAGGGCTAAGGTTTATGACAAAGCTGCGTCTATAACTGAAGAAAGTCAAAAAGGAAGATGACTGCAGAGCAATATCTAGAGGTTGAACAATCTGCTAAAAAGGCAAAAGTTGCTACTGACAAGCTCAAAATTGGTAGTTCATCAGTACCTTCTATTGAAGAAGCCATTGAAGACATGGATTCCAGGATGATCATGGATGTTGGCATTACTCTTGATCAACCTGCAATACCAAAGAAGAAAAGGAAGCAAGCAGTAAGGAGGACCAAGAACTTCCCTCATGTTTCTAAGAAGACTGAAGCTGCTACTATTGTGTCAGAAGCTATTGGAAAAGCTATGGAGATTGCTGCTGAGCTACAAGAGTCTGTAGTTTCAGAAGCCAAGCAACTGTTGCTGATGACCAGTGAGTCTGTTAAAGAGGATTCTGTTCCTGAACCAGAGAAGGTAATTAATATATCATCAGATTCCGCATCCACACCATTATCAGATTCTGATGATTCTGATGATGATATACCCTTAGCCCAACTCTTTCAAAAACCAGTAAAAAGCAAGTCAACATCAACCAAAACCAACGAAAAGCCCTCTCAGTCAACTACTTATGAGCCAGTTGGTCACATAATTAGTGAGAAGTTGGCTGAAATGGCTGTGCAGAGAGAAAAAGTCATTGAGACTATCTTTCGCCTTAACCCTCAACCCCTTAACATTCAACCTCTCAACATGATTCCTCCAGAAAATGTTGAATCTACTTCAGAAAAGGCCTCTGAAGCAACTCCAGAAGCAGCTGCTTCTGGAAATGTTGTTTCAGAAAACCCTCATCAACAAACACCTGAACCACATAAACCCACAACACCCCCACAATCACCAACAGCTACCATTGACCCCCAACTCAACACTCAAACGTCAACTTCACCACAACAACCATCAACAGAAACTGACCTTCAACCTTTACCTGAACACTCCCCACAACCAACTCCCATGGAGGTTGACATCTCTCTAGTCAATGTTCAAGCTCCAACCTCTACCACACACATTGCCTCTGACCAGCCTTCATCTTCAAACACACAAACACACTTTACCATCCCAGTTCCTAACCCTGTTCAAGATTTGGAAATCAGTGATTCTGATCTTGAAATCCTTGAACAACCACCCTCAAACATCCTGGAATCTGGATATATTAATTCTGAGCTTCTCACAATCCTGAGTCAGTTGCATAATCTTGTGGATCAACGAAGGACAATTGATCTCACAAGTGCATATGAAGACTCCTGGGCATCTCTTCAGAACCGGGCAACTGAGCTAATTGAAAGCATAAGGGCTAAGTGCATCAGAAGCAAGGAAGCTTCTGTCAGGAAATTAATGGAGCATCTGAATCAGAGTCTCAGAGTAAGAAGTTCTACACTGCTCCTGGCAAACCAGCCTTTCTTCTCAGAAACGGACTACTTGACCAGAGAAGCCAGGTTGTGTAAGCTTCTGAAGAAACAGATGGCACAGCAGCAGCAAGAAGCTAAGGAAAGGGAACAGGCTCTTCTCCAGAGGCAACAACAGCTTGAAGAACTGTTACAGAAGAAGATTGAAGAAATGGAGGAGATGAAGAAACAACATCAAACCAACACTTAGTTGCACACCCTTGTGTTTTCTTTTTGTTTGTTGTTTGTTTTGAATTCCTAGTCCTTGCTTCTGAAACCATTCTGTTTTAATTCTCTTTGCTTCTGAATGCTTACTGATTCTGACTGTTTAGCTGCTTCTGATATTTTAGATATTCATGTTCATATATTTTTGATCTGATTAATTTCTTGTATACTCTCTTTTGTTTGAGTTTTTCTCAAATCTTTTTGTCTTTTATGTTTTTTTTTATCTTTTTTTGATAATGACAAAAGGGGGAGTATATGTGACAAGTATTTAAAGGCTCTGAGCCCCATTAATGGCATTTGAAATTTTTTGAAAAACTTCTATCATTTTTTTTTACCTTATTGGTATAAGCTATGAACGAACGAAGGAGTATCAAAATTCAAGTAAAATTAATTGAACCATTCTTCTTATCTATAAATTAATTCTTTCAATGATTCAATTTTGTTTTTAAGCTCTGATATTTTTATTGTGCGAAAAATGAATTTAATTAACCTGGATAGAACTTAGGGGGAGCTTACAAACCTCACCTTAAAGACTATCAGACTCAGGGGGAGTTTGAGCTTACAAACCTCAGATTCTGAGCTTACAAACCTCAGAACCCCAAAGTCAACTTGTTAATTAGATTAACAACAATTGATCAATTTTAAATACTTTTGTTTGTCATCATCAAAAAGGGGGAGATTGTTGGAACAAAATGTGTTTAACAATGAACCTTAAAGAGTTTTGATGATAACAAGGTATTAAAAATTGTAAATTGGACTAGCTAATATTTGTTCAAGTGTACAGGACCATAATTAAAAAGTTACATCATTGGTTGGTTCTGAATGAGCAAATAAAGAGCAAAAGAAAATGAAGCTTAGATGATTCTGAAGGCAAAGCGCTCCTGAAGTCAAGCTGCTCCTGAAGAAATACCGCTCCTGAAGTAAAGCTGCTCCTGAAGAATAATGCTTCTGAAGACAAGAGGTCCAGAAGCCACATCATCAGAAGCTGCGTCATCAGAAGCTGCAGAAGTTATATCATCAGAAGCTGCATCATCAGAAGCTGCCTCATCAGAAGCTATTTCACCAGAAGCTGAATCTCAACTGGATTTGCAAAAGATTCAAGAATTGAAGAATTATCAATGCAAAAGCTGTCCATTGGATTCGAAAACACAAACAAAGGATTAGTGGAATTTTGCAACGGTCATTTCAAAGGTGTTTGAAGGCTTGTGCTTGCATTTTGGACGAAAGCGTTGACATTGTACTTTGTACGAATTGTACAACCACGTTCTCCACTACTCTGTTTTGTGTCCACGCTTCAAGACAAGAAAACAGCTCCAGAATACGGTCTCGCCTGCATATATGTTCCTTTGGATAAGGAATGGATTTCAAATTGGTTCTTTATAGGACAACAACCAAATCAGGCAAAAGATCATTGGTGAAAGATCAAGCTTCAACTAACGACTCTTTGGTGCGCTGGCAATTTCACAACGTCTCTTTCACACCTCTATATAAAGGAGTGAAGACCTAGAGAATTGGTAATGCAAGAACGCTGAACAAAAGACTCACAAGATTTTCACAAGTACCAAACCTCTGCTGAAATTGTTCTGCATTCACTTAGAATTTCTGTGTCTCAAAGTCATATCTTAGAAATTCTTAAGTCCATTGAGTCTGTATCTGATTTGTATTGTGAGCACCTCTGATTGTATATCAAGTGTTCAATCTTAAACAATTTTCTGTGTAATTTTGTTTAGTTAGGAAGTCTCTTGCAGTTGTGCTTGAGCAGGAAGTCTCTTGATTGTGTTCTTGAGCAAAGGAAGTCTCTTGCTTGTGTGCTTGAGCATTGGAAGTCTCTTGCTTGTGTGCTTGAGCATTTGTAATCAGATATTACTCATAGTGAAATCTCCTTGGAAGTGCAAGGGGGACTGGACTACTTCCGGATTGTGGAAGGAACCAGTATAATTGCTTTGTGTCGTTCTTCTTCTCTCTATCTCTCTGTTTTATTCCGCTGCATTTAGATTCTGATTATCACTTCAGAAGCTGTCTCACCTAGCTTCTGATCAGTGTGTTCAGTTTTTAGGAGAAACGAAGAATTTTTCAAAACACAATTCAACCCCCCTTCTTGTGTTTTTTCTCACCTTCAAAATTCGTGAATGGGAAGTTTAGGGAAGTTTTGGTAGAGAAAAGTAGGAAGAATGGAATGAAAATGATGATGAACAGTGAGGGATTTATAGGCTGTTTGGGCAAAATCGCGGCACGCCAATATATAGGCGCGGCGCGATTTCAAGTGGTAACGGGCAATAACGGGCAAAAATGTAACGGCTAGAAGTTCCAACGGCTATTTTTTTCAGAATAATGGCATAATCGCACCGCGGTGAATAATATGCGTTCCGCGATTCTGCAGAAACAAGAAGTTTGTTCTTTTGCTTGTGAAAATCGCGTTGCGGCCATATACAGGCGCGGCGCGATTTTGGTCAAACAGGGAGCATGTTTTGCTTCCTCAGGCCAAATTTTTTTTTATTTTCTTGAAAAATGCCTGAGTTCATTTAATTTCTGAAAAACTTTTGAGGAGAGAATCATGCAAGACATCAGTACCTTGCATGATTTCCTTGGCAGGAGGTATACTTGAACAAATTTTTAGACTTTCCTGCCTTGTATTAAAAGAAAGGAAAAATATTTTTGTGTTTTTTTTTTTGAAAGCAATAAAATCATACCTGAAAATTAAATAGTGGGTTGCCTCCCACCCAGCGCTTCTTTACCGTCACTAGCTTGACTGATGACGATCCCTAAGGATCATTTGATGTCTCTCCCTCTT